>NC_044033.1:238280216-239541171 GCF_901765095.1 Microcaecilia unicolor
ACCTGGAAACAGTGGCTACATTCAATCCCGCCACTCTTTTGCCAGCATCTGAGGGCCCACCGGATCATGACTGTATCCAAACCATGGATGAAGTGTACTCCAGCCGACCAGATCTTAAAGATGTTCCTTGGAGGGACCCAGATGTAATTTATTTCACAGATGGAAGCAGTTACGTGGAGAACTCCAAGCGATTGGCAGGCTATGCTGTGGTGACAGAGGACAAGGTGATAGAAGCAAGGGCCCTGCCCCAAGGAACTTCAGCCCAGAAAGCAGAACTTGTGGCCCTCATACGAGCTCTGGAGCTAGCAGCAGGTACTGTGACCCCCCTGTTCCAAATTCGACTGCAAGAATGGACGCCTATGTACACCCAAACGGAAAAGAAATGGGCTCAAGAAGAAGGGGCAGTAAGGAGACCTGATGGCTGGTTACATCTCCCTGATACCAGAGTTCTGGTGCCACGCCACCTAGCTTGGCCTGTAGTGTCTCAAGCTCATGACCTGTCACACTTAGGGAAAACAGCACTAGCCCGCCTACTCAGTCGAGTAGTGGTGCTGGAAGGATTGGATAGTCTGGTTGCCACTGCCTCTGTCCGATGTACTCTCTGTGCCCGGAATAATGCTCGTCAGGGACCCCGTATTCTACCAGGAGTTCAGTCCAGAGGACTAACACCCTTTGAGTCCCTAGTCATAGACTTCACAGAAATGCCCAGGAGCGTTAGGCTCCGATACCTCTTGGTCATGGTCTGCACTTTCTCTGGGTGGGTGGAAGCATACCCTACAGTCACTGAGAAAGCCACAGAAGTAGCTCGAGCCCTCCTTAGGGATGTCATCCCCAGGTATGGACTGCCCCTTGCCATAGGCTCAGATAATGGTCCCGCCTTTGTTGAAGCCACATTTCAGGCCCTGTCCCGCGCATTGCGCATTACCTGGAAATTGCATTGTGCCTACCGTCCCCAGAGTTCAGGGCAGGTTGAGCGGGCAAACAGAACCTTGAAAAATAGCCTAGCAAAGATTTGTCAGGAAACCCAACTGAAATGGCCACAGGCATTGCCACTAGCCCTCTTCCGCCTCCGATGCACCCCAACTAAAGGAACGGCCCTCTCTCCCTTTGAAATTGTGTATGGGAAGCCCCCAGCCATTTTTCAGGGAATTAAAGGAGACATAGGGACTTTAGGGTCTGCCCAGGTGCAGGAGCAGGTAGCCCTCTTGGGCAGGATAATTTCTGAGCTTCAGTCTTATGTGAGAGAAATAAACCCTGTCCCCTTCCAGGCTCAGGTACATTCCTTCCTGCCAGGGGAGAGTTTGGGTGAAAGACTGGAGGCTCCAGCCCTTGGGGCCCCGGTGGAAAGGACCTTTTACTGTTTTGCTTTCTACCACTACAGCTGTGAAGGTCGCAGGGATAACTCCATGGGTCCATTGGTCTCGAATCAAGTCTGCTGACCAGACTGAGCCCAGCACGGATCAGACGGAGCCTAAACAGTGTAGAGCAGAAAGTGATCCAGCGGAGCCATTGAAGTTGCGCTTGACCCGAAACAAAGAATCTACTAGCTGAAAAGAAGGGTCAACTGCATACCGCAGGAGCTGCTGGAATTCGGCTTCATACTGAGACTCTTTCTTCTTGATTCTGGCTTTCCTGGAATTTGAGAGCTTGATCCTTGTCAGTTGAGGTTCTATCCCAACTGGTATAGAACTCAAAGACTGAGAACATTATATTAGAGTAATCTGTGACTAGCACAGACTGTTGGAATATTATTGCTTGATTAGTTTGCTGTATTTGTTTTAGATTAGGAAGAAAGAAAATGTTAGTAGTTTGGGTGCTTTTGTTATTTTCTACTCCTTGCCTCCTTGTTCCTAATACCCTAACTCGCTCCAACCTTTGGCTACACTCTGTCCAGGAACTAATTAGCCAGGCAAAGATTACTTCCCCTTGTATTGTGTGTTCCCGATTTTCTCCTTATACCACAGATGTCCCAGCTGTTCCTGTCCCTGTGCCGCTTACAGCTCTTATACCTCCCTACTTTTCGAGTTCAGGCCCTTGGAGCCAGGATTATACTTGGTGGTCCTTTTGTAATGCTACTTCCCCCTCTGAATCTTCTCTACGGCCAGTCTTTACGTCTCCCTATCCAGCTTCTGGAGTGTTTTGTTTAACAAGAACATCTCAACTGTTCTTCCTATTTCCTGTAACTATACCAATGTTCTCCCAGAGAAGGGGGAATCTGTGTGGGTAGTCTCTCCAGGTACTCCTATGTGCCCTATTACCGTACCTGCAGATTATGACCCAAGTGATTATCTGGCTCCTAAGTACCACTGAGAGGACTATAGTGTCCCGGCCTATTTCTACTTCCATAAGTCCCCGGGGTATGAAGAGTTTGTAACAAGTGAGCAGCCTGTCACAATTGGGGATTGGCACCTATGGTGTGCAAAGTCTCCATATCGTCTTCGTTCCCCCTGGGATAGGGGCTCGCATTATGGGCATCCTAAGTACCTTGTCCAGCCTGAGCCAACATTTATTGGGAACTTCCCTCACCCTCTCCTTGGCCATTACTGGCTCTGTGATAATGTCCTCCACATGATTCTTCCCCCACGTATGATTTTGTGTATTGGTAACCTTGAATTATTTTCCTAAAGTTATTCCTCTTCTCAGGTCACCATCCCCGCACCGCTCTAAGCGAGAGGCCTTGTCCTTACCCTCCTCCGTTGCCACAGAGGATGAGGCGATTGAATTAGCCCTCCAGTACATCAACTCTACTTATCCTCTGACTAAAAAGAGACTTGTGGCCCTTTCTGCCACGGCTTGGATTCCAATTGGGGGCCCGGTAGCAGGTATCACTGAACTAGGCATGGCTACCCGGCGACTTCAGGTCCCTACTCCATGTTTTAGTCCATGAGCTGAACGTCGTAGTCATGCATTGCAGGATCAAATTAATGAATTAAGTGTAGTTTCTCGGTATAACCGTATTGGGCCTTGACTACCTCTTTGCAGCCCAGGATGGCCTCTGCACAGTGCTCAATTCTTCAGAGTGCTGTACCATTGTCATAAATAGGACGCATGTAGTTAGGCTGCCATGGATAAAGTCCTACAGTTGGCCAGTCTTATATGTGGAGGATTACCGAGGAGGATTAGACCTTACCTCCTGGTGGTGTCATTGACCTCATGGATACGTCCCTTGTTCATTTCCCTAATAGTCTTAGTTTTAGCAGGATTGTTGTTTTGGTTTCTTGGCCTCATGTGCTTCGGCAGTATGCCGTCGGACCTGAACGAGTAATGGTAATGGTGATTCACAAGCCTATTCCTAGAAGTTATGCCCCAGGAGGAGGTATGGAGTTGAGATCACTATAATCCCCAGAGTTTGAGTTGTGAGACTTATCTCCGATAAGCTGATTTTAGTCTCAAAGGGGGGGAATGAGGCAGCTTGGGCAGAGAAAATCATATTAATTTTTAACTTTGTTCAGTCCTGTAAAGTGGTGGAATGCATCTGGGTTTAATTTAGTCAAATGTCTAGCTTTTGCCTAGACTAGAGGTTAGAAAGGGTCAGTGAGAAATAAACTTTCTTTGTCCCTTTTTGAGTGATGGATTGTTAAGGCTAGTTCATATTTAGCCACATCTGGATGCCATTATGAGCAAGGCATACTGGACAGTTTTCGCAGGCAGTTTAACGCTGTTTAGAAGGAGATAGTGTAGGTTTAAATAATCTTGATAATTTAGATTTTGTCTTATAGGAATTCTGATTTCCTGCTTATTTTAAAATATGTTTTATTCTGTTTATTAATAAGTTCTATTTCTAGTAGAATATCTTTTAATCCAGTGTCTGATTTTCAAGTGAGCTTTGTCTGCAGTTTAAGAGGTCATCATCTGTTTGAATTATCCACAGTCCCTAGCGAGTTCTGTGTATGAAGCTAGGTGAAAGAGGTCAGGACAAGTCAAACTCTCTTCTCCTTGATGAATAGCTAAATGTAGGACTGGCCTCCTGAAAGTAATAACAGACCCATGTCTGTGTGCCATTAAGCAAGACATGGTCCCATTAGCCCCTCAATGAACCCATATGACCGGAATCTGATTATGAGAAATAATAATAAAATGCAGGAGATAGGTGCCACATTGTCTAGTTTGAGAGGCCCCAGGTCATAGGTCAGTTTAGGAAATATCTCAAACCTATGTAACTGATATTTTAAGTAATGTGTAAAGTAATAATTAGTTCAAGACAGTGTAATCAATCTATTCTTTACCATCTGGTGAGAAAGGGGGGCTAGAAGGGTGTAGGACTCTATATAAAGGAGAGCAGAAGCAGCTTACGTTAGAGGACAGACAGGAGACGCAGGATCCAGAGAGCTCAGAAGAAGAGAAGGAGCTGAGACGAGAGGAGCTCAGAAGAAGAGACACAGAAGGACAGGACACAGAGAAAGCTAGAGCTGATGTCCTACTTTGTTTGCTGGCAAATAAAGAAGATTTCTCTCTCATTTTGGTGTGTGGTGTTTGACTCCTGAAGTACCACAGATTCTGCTAACAATAGTGGTAATTCCGCAACATTTGAAGGCAATGCTAAACTAAACGTGTTTGAAAGCAGTGCTAAACTGAATTGATGAGGAAAACATTGCTAACTGAACTGAATTGTGAGCAAGTGCTCATTAGCTGTGTGAAAGAGCAGTACTACTAAGTACTGGATTAGAAGCAGTGCTGGAGGAAACCATATTGAAAGTAGGGCCAAAGTGAACTGTGTGGAAAGCAGGCCCAAGCTGAACTGTATTGCAAGCAGGGCTCCAATGAACTGTGTTTAAAAGTGGAGCTACACTGAGGAGAGGGGAAGGCCTGTGAAGCCTTAAAGCAGATGAAATGTACTCAGGAGATAATAAAGCACTCTGGTGATTTGCCTGTTGTCCGGAGACCCTGATTGCAGACTGTCGACTCGGGGAGTGAGAGGCGTGCTTGGTGAAGAAAGGAAGAGACTGAGAAAGAGTGGGGCAGATCGGCGACTGAGCCTGACAAAACGCTATTCTATAAATGCCACTCAGAGTTGGGCGCAATTTACAGAATACCGTTTGCACCAGGATCTGCACCCAATTTTGAGTGTGAGGATTTACAGCAACTGAAACCTGGTCTAAATTCTTACGCCTAAATTAGGCGTGGATCTCCGTTACTCTGTAACACTGCGTGCAAATTCCAGGATTGGCCATGTCCACACCCCTTCTAGATCCACGAGTAGTTTAAATTAATGCATCTGTGCTAATTGTCTCATTATGCAATTATATTGCACACACCCTAATCTGGCCGCCAGATATAGTCTTAGGGTGACACTGTTCATCTTGGGCTATTTGTATTGTCCTGAGAAGGTTTGGAGAGAGGCGGGAGCTTTAGTTTGCTGCCTGATTTATATGAAATGTTGGAGGTTTTCTGGTGCCTCATTTCTATTCGTAAACCTCTAAGCTGAAGTCACTGCAGGTGTCAAATTTCTCTGTGATATCTGGCTACCATCTGAAGGGGTTACACACTGTGTGGGTTAATTGACCAGTGAGCAGCTGACAGTCAGGCCCTGTATACAGAAGTTGTAGTTCTCAGCTAGAAGGGTCAAATGTTTGTTGTACAGAAAAGGGAGACAGACTGCAGCTGGTCGTCTATGAAGCCTCCAGTTTAAGGTAAACATTTTTCTTACAGCACAGAGCAGCATCTTCTTTTGCATCAGAATTTCAGGTGTCCCTGGGATCCGAGACCCGGGATTTTTCCAGCTCTGATAAAATAACAGCACCCATCCATAATGTGCCTATGTGGTAGATGATAAAGAAGACACATTTACCTTGTGATGTGAGGATGTCATGAATCTCCTCAACAACCTTCTTGTACAGCTCCTTCTGCCATTCTCCCAGACTGTACCATTCTATTTCCAAGAAATAAGCAGAAACATCCTTGAATGTGACCAATGCCTGGAACAGAAGACAGGACACCATCAGTCACAGTTTCATTATCATGGTTGTGTAACAGGCTGTTATATTTATTGGGATTTATTAACTGCCTTCATGAAGAGATTCACCTAAGGTGGTGTACAGCAGGTACAGATTAACATAAAGCTTACAATTTTGTTAACAGCATAACAATTTTATTTTAGTTACATTTGTACCCTGCGCTTTCCCACTCATGGCAGGCTCAATGCGGCTTACATGGGGCAATGGAGGGTTAAGTGACTTGCCCAGAGTCACAAGGAGCTGCCTGTGCCTGAAGTGGGAATCGAACTCAGTAGAGCGAAATGTCAAGTTGGGGCAGTCTAGAATTCCTGAATAGAGGTAAATGGTTATGTGCCGAAGGCGACATTGAAGAGGTGGGCTTTGAGTAAGGATTTGAAAATGGGCAAGGAGGGGGCTTGGCGTATGGGCTCAGGGAGTTTATTCCAAGCATAGGGTGAGGTGAGGCAGAAAGCGCGGAGCCTGGAGTTGGCGGTGGTGAAGAAGGGTCCTGAAAGGAGGGATTTGACCTGTGAGCGGAGGTTACAGGTAGGAACGTAGGGGGAGATGAGAGTAGAGAGGTAGTGAGGGGCTGCAGATCGAGTGCATTTGTAGGTAAGTAGTAGAAGCTTGAATTGTATGCAGTACCTGATCGGAAGCCAGTGAAGTGACTTGAGGAGAGGGGGTTATATGGGCAAATCGGTCCAGACGGAAGATAAGACGTGCAGCAGAGTTCTGAATGGATTAAAAGGGGGACAGATGGCTAAGTGGGAGGCCAGTGAGGAGTAGGCTGCAGTAGTCAAGGCGAGAGGTAATGAGAGAGTGGATGATAGTTCGGGTGGTGTGTTCAGAGAGGAAAGGGCGAATTTTGCTGATGTATAGAGAAAGAAGCGACAGGTCTTGGCTATCTGCTGGATATGCGCAGAGAAGGAGAGGGAGGAGTCGAAGATGACTCCGAGGTTGCGGGTAGATGAGACGGGGAGGATGAGGGTGTTATCAACTGAGATAGAGAGTGGAGGGAGAGGAGAAGTGGGTTTGGGTGGAAAAACAATAAGCTTGGTCTTGGCCATGTTTAGTTTCAGGTGGCGGTTGGACATCCAGGTAGCAATGTCAGATAAGCAGGCCGAAACTTTGGCCTGGGTTTCCGCAGTGATGTCTGGTGTAGAGAGATAGAGCTGGGTGTTGTCAGCATAAAAGTATACAGTGGCCAAAAGAAGGTGTAAATAACTGTGTAATATAACTGAAGGCAAAAACATTTTGAAATACCACCCCATAATATAAACGGAAACCTCTAAAGTGCAGCACAGAGAAAGCCCTTTTAAAGAGGGTTGAATAAAGGAAATGTAAAACTGCTGAGTTCATGACCCTTCATCAAAATGAGCACAGCCAAAACACAGTGCAGGTGAAAGCACCCGTACTTCCCTACCGATAATCAAAATTACGGCGGCCATTTGGTTTGCCAATTATCAAAAATAGGCCGGCCACCTAGGAAATCAGCTGCAGCCGGTTAGGGCTTTTGACGATAATCGAAATTACGCCAGCTATGTGAGACCTGCCCATATAATTCTCCTATGGTCGGCCATATGAGCGTACTTAAGCAGTGTTCTCGGTATTTTCGATTCTTTTGCATTGCAGTGGTACAATGGGACCCAAGCTACCACCAACTTGCAAGGGTAATTTTAGTGATGTGGAGGTTCAACTGCTGGTGGAAGAAATTGACAGGAGGCACATGCATCTCTTTGCTCCCACCGGCCAGAGGCTAGCTGCAACCAACAAGCAACGGGAATGGGAAGCAGTCAGAGACAGGCTGAATGCGGTCTTCCACTGTGGCCAGGATGTGGCAGACTGCAAACGGAAGTGGCGCTGGCTGAGGCAAGATGTGAGGAGGAAGGCTGGTGCCAACCCCCCCAGCAGATGACACCGTAACCTCACCCCCATTGAGCGCATCATCCATGGGCTTTTGACCCAGGAGGGGATCCATGGCATTGGGTCCCTGGACACATCAGCACAGGCTGAGGGCCTCAGGTAGGTTCACCCCTGCCGCGACCCTCTCTGGACACCCCCTTCCCGCTGCAAACCCTTCCCTGCTGCCGTCGCGTACCTGTGCTGGCAGGAGACCCCAACCCCTGCCAGCCAAAGTCCAACTGTTGCTCGCTGAATGATCTGACCAAGTTTCTGTGCGTGCGTCTGATGTCGTGCAGGATGTCAGACGCAAGTACAGAAACTTGGTCAGATCATTCAAGGAACGCTGGACCGGCTGACGGGGGTTGGGGTCCCCCGCCAGCACAGGTACGCGACAGCGGCAGGGAAGGGTTGGCAGCAGGAAGGGGGGGTCCAGAGAAGGTCGCGGCAGGGGGTCCAGGGGTCAGGGAACTCGGAGGTGGGGGGTCTTGTAATCGGAGGGAGGCAGGGTCTGGAACTCAGAGGGAGGCAGGGAGGTAGGGACAGAAGGAGACAGCGAGGGAGGGTGTTGTTATTTTTTCTCCAGGTTTCGCCTTTTCATTTTTTTTGGCTATGTAAGCCTTTATAGGATGAATAACTCTTCTGGCAAGCTACCCAATGAGTAATTCCCAGGTTCCGTTTACAGGAGTCTGGCTAAACCAACTTCCTAGCTCTGTCCAGGGGTTATATATTATAAAGGAACCTGGCTGTTCTGGGCCTACACCAGAACTTTTCTTCTGTTAGAGAGAACTGGAATAAAAGTAAGTCACTGCTGTGAAATATATTAATTTATTATATAGGTAAGAAAATAGAATAATACACCTACACTACAGCTCAGCTGTACAATTGTAGCTCCCTTATGCTGATAAGCAACTGTAGAATGTATTGTCTAACTAAAACACTGATTTCACTGGTTACTAGATTATTACACAATCCCGATTAGTAATACTGACTAGGTCATGAAGTAATACAGTTAGCAGCACATCTTCCTGATCACAAAGTTCTGACTAAACCCGCCTTTGCTTAGGTAAGAACCCACTAGCTAATCCCCGACTATAGGAAATAAATCTCTGCAATCCTCACCGAGCCGACTCTAGGTGGTCTCTCAGATGAAGTGGACACAGGTTTTCCCCTTTAGACTCCAGCTGTTTTCCACAGCGAGTCCCCGTCTCAGGAAACAACACAGGTTCTGCAGCATGCAGGATTACAGTCTCTCTGGCCGGTAGAGCTGAACCAACAGGTACTTTCTTCAGATGGTCAGTTCACAAGGTTGTGGACCACTTCAGGTCTCGCTGGTCTTCTTTTCAGCTACCTTTCTTCCAGTAGAACCAGACAAATTCTCCCTTTCTTCTTTTCTTTCTTCTTCTGTCTGTCTCTCTGCCCTTCTCTCTCTTTCTGGTCTCCCGCTCTCTGGCCCCTGATTCCCAGGTGACCGGACAGCAACCAATCCGGATCTTGTCCAGCTCCTTCCCTGAGCAAGAAAACCTTTTTTTTTTTTTGATCTTCCAGTTGTTACATTGTGGTATGCATTCCTGTCTCTCATCAGACTCGCTGGCACCATGGCCTTACCCCCTGTAGCTCATCAGGGAGGTGCAAGGGTCAGGTAGCCCACTGCATATCCTTGAGGTTTTTTTTTTTCCAGACCTGCCAGTATTTACCACAAGCAGAGCTCTGGTACAAACAGAAAGTTGAATCTGCTTGGTCACTGAAGTTCACAGACTCCATCTTGACATAGGTTGTATACACAGGCAGAGATCAGCAGAGTGAGGCTCACAAGGAAATAGCCCTACAGCTATCACATATGCACGTGCCAGTTGGAGTGGTTGGATCAGCTGTGAGGTGTTTTTTTTCACCCCCCCCCCCGTGATCTCGTCATAATGGGCCAGTGACGTGAGCCTGATCTATGGAGCCTAGCAGACCAACTCCAAAGGAGCCACGGTCAGAGGTAGCAAGAATAGAACGTTGGAGGTGAGAATTATTATATAGGATGTTAGCATAATACTAATGATACACCTAATAAGCATTCAAACATTCAATGATTTTTCTATGAGATAGTTGTGTTAGCCATTTGAGCTTTTCTTTGAATTGGCAGGTACCTCCTTATCTTTTTTGGCAGTTCCACATGTGCCAAATAGGTCATTTAGATCAAAGAATGATAATAGGATGTTTATACCTCATGCATCGAGACATCTCAAGCACATTTAGCAACAACTAAGAATAGTGCATTTTGTTGGCTGGCTCCAGTTCTTTGGAATAGACTACGGATAGCTCTACGGAAGAGGAATCTTCGAAGAATTTTGAGAGCCAAATTAAAATGTACTTTTTTAACTTAGCATTTGATCTAATAGATTAACGAGAGCAGATCTTTGCTGGGTACATCCGTCAAGAGCCATGATTTTCAACCTTTTTCATTTTGCGGCAAACTGGAATCAAACCCATACCTGCCCGTCCCTGTTAAGATCCATTCCATCCCCACCCACACCTGTAACCTTCAGTTATTTCATTTAATTATGCTACTTTAGATTGTAAACTTCTTTGAGCAGGGACTGTCCTTCTTTGTTAAACTGTACAGCGCTGCGTAACCCTAGTAGCGCTCTAGAAATGTCAAGTAGTAGTAGTAGTACTGAAACACACTAGAGTACCAATATACAGTGTAGGAATCTGTAACAGAAACCACATGCCAACATGTTTAGATTTGGATGGTGTAATGGGGGGGGGGGGGGGGGGGGGACACCTAGGACGCATGTGGATTTTCTTGTTTTTTCCTGATAAAAGGGACAGTAAAACAGACAAAAAATCCACATGCTACCTAGGTGTCCCCCCCCTATTAAACCAGCTAAATCATCATAGACGGACGGACATAAATTGGCACAGCACGAGGCACTACTAGTGCTGCGTGCTGTGCAAATTTATGTGCCTCCGTGCATGATGATTTGGCTGGTTTAATAGGGGGGGGGGGGGGGGACGACACCTAGGTAGCATGTGGATTTTCTTGTTTTCTCCTAATAAAAGGGCCAGTAAAACAGACAAGAAAATTCACATGCTGCCTAGGTGCCCTCCCCCCCATTAAACCAGCCAAATCATCATGGATGGCCGTACATAAATTGGCACAGCACGCGGGCCGCGGCACTTCTTGAGAATGTTGTGGATTGCTATTTGCAGTGCTGCTGCTATATTGTAAAAACACACTTCCCTTTTTTAATTTTATAGCGCTACAAGGCATACGCAGCGCTATAGACCATAGACAAAAAGACAGTCCCTGCTGATAGTTTTTCTACTTCCCGACCGTTCATATTCATATCATAATGGGAAAGTAGGCATCGTATACCAAGAAATACTGCAAGAGCTGGGAGAAAGAGGCTCTCTTAAAAGACTGGATAAGGAGTGTGCCAGGAGATGACAACAAAGCATATTGTCGTTTTTGCAAAGCTGAGATACGTGCACATCATCATGATTTAGTTAACCATGCCAATACAGCCAAACATAAGAGGAATGCAGCGCCATTTTTCAAGTGCTAGGTCATTATTTGATATGGGCTGCCAGTCTACCACTATCAACAAATCGACCAAGACAGCAGGGCTGAAGTTGGCGGCACACGTTGCGTGCCATTCCAGTATTGCAACGATCAATCACCTAGGCGAGGTTATCAAGAACATTTCGGGCAAAGACATAGCTATACACCGCACGAAATGTTCTGCACTGATCAAGAATGTCCTTGGCCCTGCAGTCCATCAAGAATTAATTCGGACCTGTGCACAAATGACACGTCTTATCCTTGATCATCGATGAAACCACAGATATCGGCCTAGAGAAGCAGCTGTGTGTGATGGTGCGCTACTACGGCAGTTCCTTGAAGTGTATTACCACTGCATTTCTAGGAATATTAGCCCTTGAGACTGGTACTGCAGAAGGAATATTCAATGCCATAACCAATTTTCTTCAATAAAATCATCTTCAAATAGGCAAATGCATTGGCTTACCAACTGATGGCTGTAGTACCATGTGTGGAAGAAATAATTCAGTAATAACAAGGTTCCATGAAGTGTGCCCCAACATTGTACACATAAAGTGTATTTGCCATTCAATTCAGCTAGTTCTTCACATGCGCTGATGGTGCTGCCAAGGAACATTGAATTCATGGTTGCTGAGACCTATAACTGGTTCTGCCATAGTACTGTTCGCCAGCAGAAATACAAACAGATATATCAGTGCATTAATGTTGGTGAAAAACCACTAAAGATTCTGAAGTTGTCAGACACTCGCTGGCTGTCCTTAGCTGCTTGTGTTCAGCGTGTGCTTGATCAATTTGATGAACTGAAGCTTCACTTCCAGATAGCGAAGGATGAGGCACGCTGCTACACCGCCGACCAGCTCTACCAGATGTACAACACACCACAAAACAAACTGTACTTGATATTTTTGAGGCCCATACTGCAGGAAGTCAACCGAGTGAACAAGCTGTTTCAGTCTGATAAAGCGAGCCCTGTCCGTTGTGCTCGATGAGCTGATGACATTGTATCGCACCATGCTGCTGCGACTTGTGAGACCGACCACATTCACATCGTGGGGCGCAACTCTCATGTATGATTTGGAAGACAGGTCTAAGCATCTACCGCTGGCAGCGATGAACTTTGGTATCGAATTCCAGTTGGCGCTGCATGACTCTGGAATCGAACCCGCATCTGCAGAACACATTAAAGAACGCTGTAGAAATTACCTATTTGAACTTCTGAGGGAAATGCGTCAGAGGCTACCGTCGAACGTCCACCTGCTAGAGTCTCTGTCAGATATTTCTCCATCTGTTGTCCTTGGAGCCCTGAAACCACAGCTGTCGAAGTTGTCATTTCTACCTCTGTATAACGGTCGTATTAGAGATCTGGAGCAACAGTGCCTGCGGATCGCAGTGTGTTATGGCCAATCTACAGTGACAATGAGATCGAGCAGTTTTGGGTGACTGTAGCAAATCACACAGATGCTACAGGAGATCATGACTTCCTCCTGCTGGGGAATTTTGCCCTATGTATGTTGGCTTTGCCTTTCAGCAATGCAGCTGTGGAAAGAACCTTTTCTCAGATGAATCTTATCAAGACCAAACAAAGAAACAGGATGCGACAAGGCACTCTGGAAGCCTTGTTGCGTATTCGTAGCTACATGGGGCGCAAAGGCATATGCTGCAATGAGTTTGTTCCTACAGATCGGATGCTGAGTTTATTCACATCTGATATGTATGCGACTACAAGCCAGGCCCAGGAGGAGGAGGAGGATGATGCGATACCCGACGATGACGATTGTGCACCTTCCTGCAGCGGAATTTCCAGGCCGTAAGAGCTCGGTGAGTACTGTGCTTGGAGGGGGTGGGTGTGGGTAGCCTGACTGACCATTGGGTGAGACAGTTCCATTTTCATCTGTTTCAGTGTAGTTATAACTGTTCCATCCTAATCTGTTTCTTTTTCTCTTTCTGTTTCAGTGTTCCTGTGCCTGTTCCTGCCTTGGTGATGGACGGTGATGATCCTGTTCCTGGACCTCTGGGCCTGCCTTGGTGTTCCTGCTACTGTTTCTGTTTCCTATTCCTGGCCATCAGCAGGAACACCAGGGCAGTTCCAGGAACAGTAAGATTGTGGCAGGCCTCAGTGTGTACCCTGTTCCTGGGCTTGCCTCAGTGTTCTGTTCCTGGCCTGGGCCTACCTCAGTCAGCATTGCGGCTTGTGTTTCCAGGTGCTCTGCTTCTATTTTTTTTTTCAGGTGCTCTGTTCCTGCCTCAGTCGGTATCCTGTTCCTCTTGCCTCAGCATTTCCTGTCAGGATCTTCTTGATACTTAAGCTAAGTTCTTGCTTAAATTAATCTACTAAAAAATGTAATTTGAAAAGCATATACATATATTCTCGAATTCCTCATGAATATTCACAATTTTTCGTGATTATTCACGATTCCTCATGAATATTAACTTTGGGCTCCTTTTGGGCTTCTTATGGCCACAGATTGGGCTGGAAAGTTTTTTGCAACCTGGCAACCCGGAATGGCAAGGCATTTTCTTGGGGTGGCACTTGCCATCCTGTAGTGATGCCTCTGCCCGCAGGATCCCCACGGAAAAACGCTGGCTTAGAGCGATATGTTGTGATGTCTTGTTCTTAGTTCAGTCTTCTGATATACTTTACTATCTTATATTGGACTTCTTTTCTAATTTTCTGTATGTTTTAAGTTTACTGTAAACAACTTTGATCTTTTGTTAGCTAAACTGTATATTAAATGTTTGTAATCTAGACCTACTGCTTCACTCCAACACAGACAAATAAGGAGACAGAAGAGAAAGCTGGAAAAGCTGTAGACAGAAATGTTTTCCTTTTAGTGCTGGAAACCACCCTGTGTACAAGAGGAGAGAGAATAATTTCTTACCCGGATCAGAAACCAGGGCAGACATTTCCCTGCTGTTTTCCCTCTGAAGTCTGCTGCTGCTGGATGGATTCAGGCTGGAGATTTCCCTTTCCAGGAAAGATAAATAAAACAGAAGGTTGAACTTATTCCAGGTGTCTGATAAATTCCCTCCTTTCCCCCTCTGCAGACCTGGGACTGAGTCTTGCAGGGATTTCAGGACCCCAAGAGAGAAAGTTTCTGCTTTTCTTGTGAATCTTTTCTTTGCAGCTGTGCAGAAACCACACAAAGAAATAACAAAGAAAGAGCATGCGTGCTCTGAGAGCTCCAGCTCTTCCCCTCCCCCTCCTTTAAACTCCTCCCCTCCCCTCTGCTGAGGTCATTCTGGGATTTCCCACCTACTTAAGGTGGATCTGTGTAGAAAGCAGATAACAGAACAGGGAAATATTTAGTCCTCTAGCATCTACCTCCTTGCGGTTCTTGAGACCTGAATATATCTGAAAATTCTGGCTCACTACTTAACATTACATTTATATCTTGTTTTTACAGGGGCGTAGTCAGACTTCGGCGGGAGAGGGGTCCAGAGCCGAGATGAAGGGGCACATTTTAGCTTCCCTCCGGCGCCCCCGACCCCCCCCCCCCCCCCGCCATTGCCGACCTATTTACCTATTTACCTATTTGAAGATGATTTTATTGAAGAAATTGGTTATGGCATTGAATATTCCTTCTGCAGTACCAGTCTCAAGGGCTAATATTCCTAGAAATGCAGTGGTAATACACTTCAAGGAACTGCTGTAGTAGCGCACCATCACACACAGCTGCTTCTCTAGGCCGATATCTGTGGTTTCATCGATGATCAAGGAATAAGACGTGTCATTTGTGCACAGGTCCGAAATTAATTCTTGATGGACTGCAGGGCCAAGGACATTGATGGAAAAAGGGGTGTAGCCAGACAAGGGGCGTAGCCAGACATCGGCGGGAAGGGGGGCCAGAACCCGAGGTGAGGGGGCATATTTTAGTCCGCCGCAGATCCCCCCGCCACCTTTACCCCCCCCCCCCGGCGCCCCTCCCCATTTGATTCCCCCCTTCCCGCCACCGCCAACCCTCCCCCGAGTCCCCTGCCGCCAGGTACCTCTGCTGGCGGGGATCCCCAACCCCCGCCAGCCAAAGTCCTCCTCAGCCGGTCTCCGGGCCGGCGCGTTGCTGCAGCTGATGTGGAAGCCTAGTATTCAGTTTCTTCTGTGTGAGTCGTCCTGATGTCCTGCAGACAACAAATTTAGAAACAGTTTTATTTTGATTTATTACATGGAATATGTTAACTTTTCAGATACGAGTGAAAAAAGAGGAGGGAAAAGACCCTCAGGCAACTTGAACATCAAACAAAAAGTCAGGTGGACTCAAGGAGGATGTCAAAAAGTCTTTAATTCTAAGAAACATAAAAACGACCCGACACAGACGTTATTTGCTTCACTGTGCATTTTTCTTACCGGAGATTAAACAGAGAATCGACAGCCAGGATTTTGACAGTTAAGTTTTGTCGTCATAACATATGTCACATTCGTGAGTTCTTGTGCCAGACAGGAGCACAGAGGTGAAGACTCAAACCTGAGCTCTGTTGGGCAGCCAAGCAACCCCGCGGTTTCACCTGTGGGGACCGCTGTTCCCCGAGGGTTGAGCCCCCAGGTGCCAGCAGCCGACAGGACTTCCGGATACAGGCAAGGGGTCAGACGGCCGCAGGCAACAGGCAGAGAGCAGCTAGGTGCAGGCAGTAGTAGGTCAGGCACCAGGCAGAGAGTAGTCAGGAATCTAGCAGGAACCAGGTCAGGCAGCGAGCAGAGCGCAAACAGGATTCAAGCAGGTATCAGGTCAGGCGGCAAACAAAGTTGTCAGGACTCAGGCAGGTGTCAGGTTAGGCAGCAGGCAGAGCGTAATCTGGTGTTCAGGCAAAGATCAGGTCAGGCAGCAGGCAGAGCGTAATCCAGTGTTCAGGCAAAGGTCAGGTCAGGCAGCAGACAGGGCGTAGTCAGGATTGCAGCAGAGGTCAGATCAGGTCAGGCAGCAAGCAGTAGTAGACTGCCCAGAGGCATATTTTCAAAGCACTTTGGGAGGCTAAGTCCATAGGTTTTCTATGGAACTTTGGGAGGCTAAGTGCTTTGAAAATGAGCCCCAATGATTTTAAAGTCACACAGGAGCACAATCAAATCTACCAAAGTAGAAGCCGAAGCAAAGAAGTGGAATGAAGTTGCTCTTTAAATAGGTCTCACCATCAGGGGAAGCCAAATCAGCTGGCCTGAAGAACCCATAGCCCCCACCCTCAGGGAAAATTGAATCAGCTGGCAGAAAGGGCCTCCCATTGGCTACCAGCTGATGGAGAAGGAGAGGCCGGACCAATCCTGAAGAGCAGGAGGCAGGGCATCCCCAAAGGGCCGGAGGTGGGACGAAGAAACTCGGCGCTCTGCGTGGGACCGGCAGAGGAATTCCCGGAGCGCCGGACAAGCCAAGATGGCCGGCGCTCCGCACCGCCAAAGCCCCGGAGCATCGAGAGTAGGCACAGGACAGAGAAGCAAGAGCCCCGGTCTCGCAGCAAGCATCGCAGGGATGGAGGAGCATTGCAGCAGGCAGGGGAGTCCCCGGAACGCTGGACGAGCCAAGATGGCCGGCGCTCCATGTCGGAGGAGCCTCACCGGAAGACCCCCCCCTCCATCCCGGTCCAGGTTTAGAGGGATAACAAGTGTGGAATTCTTGGACTAATTCTGGGGCACGGACATTATTGACTGGTTCCCAAGAATTGTCTTCTGGCCCATAGTGTTTCCATGAAATTAAATAAGAGTCACCCCCTCTGATGCTTCGAGTCCAAAATCTCCTCCACTTCAAATTCAGGGTCGGGTTCAGAGTCGGGAGTGATGTATTTCTTTGACTCAGAATGCCACTTAGAAGTCAAAAATGGTTTCAACAATGACACATGGAAGGCATTATAGATCCGGTGGTTACCAGGTAGTTGCAGGCGATAGGTAACTGCGCCCACTTGGGACTGAACAGGAAAGGGCCCAATGAAATGAGGGGTAAACTTAAAAGAGGGTAGACCAGTGGCGTTCCTAGCCTGGATGGCACCCGGGGCGGATCGCCGATGCGCCCCCCCCCTCAGGGTGCAGCGCGCCCCCTCCGACAAAATGACCCCCACCCCCGGGTGCACGCCGCTGGGGGGGGTGCCACGGCATGCGCCTGTCGGCTCCGAGTTCGCTAGCTTCGCTTGTTCGCTGCAGCTCCCTCTGCCCTGGAACAGGAAGTAACCTGTTCCGGGGCAGAGGGAGCTGCAGCGAACGAGCGAAGTTAGCGAACTCGGAGCAGGCGCGCGCCGCGGCCAGCACCCCCCAGCGGCGTGCACCCGAGGCGGGACCGCTCCTGCCCCCCCCCCCCCTTGGTACGCCACTGGGGTAGATGGAGTCTTATATACCTGGTGCTGAGCCAGACCTTCTGTCCTGGTTGAAAAATAGGGGCAGTCCGTCTCTTAAGGTCGGCAAAATGCTTGCATTTTGCTGCCAAGCGCTGTAGATGGTGTTGGACCTCATTCCAGGTCTCCCGAATGTCTGCAAGGGTGTGTTGGAGCTGTGGGACGGAATGATCCGTCGGGATAGGAAGAGGTGTTCGAGGATGCCTTCCAAAAACAGTGACAAGTGGAGATGTCCTGGAGGCGGAGTGGAGACTGTTATTGTAGGTGAACTCAAGGGGGCAGTGATGACCAGTTGTCCTGACGGGTGTTAGTGAAAACTCATAGGAAGGTCTTGAGGGTTTGGTTAATTCTTTCTACCATCCCGTTGGTTTGGGGGTGGTAGGCTGAGGAGAAGTGAGTAGTGATCCCAAATGCAGAGCACAGAGCTTTCCAAAATTTGGAAGTAAATTGTGGCCCTCGGTCACTGATGATTCGGAGAGGCAGGCCATGGAGACGAAAGATATGTTGAATGAAATTGGAGGCCAGCGTAGCAGCAAATGGCAAAGTTTTAAGGGGAACAAAGTGAACCATACGTGAAAAGCGGTCTACAACAACCCAGATAATGGTGTGACCTTGAGAGTGAGGGAGGTCATTAATAAAGTCCATAGAGAGCTCTTGCCAAGGATGTGCAGGGACAGGTAGGGACTGAAGAGCTCCCCAAGGTTTGCCAGCAGCGGACTTATTCCGGGCGCAGGTCGGATAGGAGGAAACGAAGTGCAGAATATCCTGGGCCATGCGTGGCCACTGATAATACCGGGAAATAAGGTGGAGGGTCTTCCGGAATCTGAAATGCCCTGCTAAAGTAGAGGAATGGCCCCACTAGAGCACCTTTTTCCTGGACTGAGGGGGCACGGAGACCTTCAAGGAGGTCGAGGCTGAGACAATACGCGGGATACAGGCGGGGTTCAGCATCGGGTAAGGTTCCTCAAAATCTTCAGATGACTCAAAGGCCCAGGATAGGGCATCAGCTTGCACATTCTTTTCTGCTGGGCGGAAAACCAGTCAAAAATCAAACCTGGCAAAGAAGAGGGACCAGCGCGCCTGTCGTGGGTTTGGTCTTTTGGCTTCCTGCAAATAAAGGATATTCTTATGATCCGTAATTACAGTGATCGGGTGCACGGCACCCTCCAGCAAATACCACCACTCCTGGAAGGCAAGTTTCAAAGCCAACAGTTCCCGATCCCCGATGGTATAATTTCATTCCGCGGGGGAGAACTTTCGGGAGAAAAAAAAACATGGGTGCCACTTGCCGGAAAGTAGAGTTTGAGACAACACTGCCCCGGCTCCCACTGAAGAAGCATCGACCTCCACAGTAAAGGGTTTCGTAATGTCTGGACTGCGGAGCACCGGGGCGCTCACGAAGGCTTCCTTTAGTGTGGTGAAGGCCTCCAGGGCTTCTGAAGACCAATTCTTGACATCCGCCCCCGTCCTGGTAGGGGCGGTCAGTGGAGCGGTGATCAAGGAATACTGCTGAATGAATTGCCGGTAATAACTGGCGAATCCCAGGAAGCAGGGCCCTGAGTCCCTGGGGCACAGGCCAATCCCGAATTGCCTTAAGTTTGTCTGGGTCCATCTGGAGTCCCTCCGGAGAGATAATATACCCCAGGAAGGGAATGACTCGCTGGTGAAAGGCACATTTCTCTAGCTTACCAAAAAGGTGATGTTCTCGCAGTCGTTGAAGGATGGTGCAGACATGGGAAACATGATCTTGCACGGAGAACGAAAAGACCAGAATGTCGTCGAGGTAGACAATTACAGATGAGTACAGGAGATCCTGAAAGATGGAGTTAATAAAGTCTTGGAAGACCACTGGGGCACTGCAAAAGCCAAAAGGCATTACCAGATACTCAAAATGGCCCTCATGGGTGTTGAACGCGGTCTTCCATTAGTCTCCCTGGCATATACGGACCAGATTGTAAGCTCCCCTAAGGCCCAACTTTGTAAAAATTACCGCCCCTTGCAGGTGGTCAAAAAGTTCAGGTATAAGGGGCAACGGGTACCGATTCTTGATAGTGACATCATTCAGACCCCTATAATCAATGCAAGGCTGCAGAGAACCGTCCTTCTTTGACACAAAGACAAAGAGCTGACTTTAACAAAATGGGAGAATACCTGAGGAAGGAGCTGATGGGCTGGGAGGACATACGAGAAGTGGAAGGACAGTGGTCCAGGCTAAAAGAAGTAATAAACAGGGCCACAGACCTTTATGTAAGGAGAGTAAATAAAAGCAAGAGAAAAAGGAAACCGATATGGTTCTCAAAGCAAGTGGCTGAGAAAATAAAGATTAAAGAGTTAGCGTTCCAGAAATATAGAAAATCTCAAGAGGAGGAACACGGGGAGGAATACCGGATGAAACTGAAAGAAGCCAAGAGAGAGGTACGTCTGGCGAAGGCGCAAGCGGAAGAACAAATGGCTAGAAATGTAAGGAGGGGAGACAAAAACTTCTTCAGGTATATTACTGAAAGGAGAAAAACTATAAAGGGAATTGTGAGACTAAAAGATACAACAAAACGCTATGTAGAAAATGATGAAGAAAAAGCCAATTTGCTAAATAGATACTTTTGTTCTGTTTTCACTGAAGAAAACCCTGGGGAAGGACCGAGAGGGACTGGCAAAAGTACACCTGAGAATGAGGTGGATAGAGCGCCGTTCACAGAACAGAGTGTGTATCAACAACTTGGAAAGCTAAAGGTGGACAAAGCCATGGGGCCGGACGGGATCCACCCCAGAATACTGAGGGAGCTCAGAGAGGTTCTGGCGGGTCCTCTTAAAGACTTGTTTAATAAATCCTTGGAGACGGGAGAGGTTCCGAGGGATTGGAGAACGGCGGAGGTGGTCCCTCTTCACAAAAGTGGGGATAGGGAAGAAGCTGGAAACTACAGGCCGGTAAGCCTCACTCCGGTTATTGGAAAAGTAATGGAAGCCATGCTGAAGGAAAGGATAGTGAATTTCCTGGAAGCCAATAAGTTGCAAGATCCGAGACAACATGGTTTCACCAAAGGGAAATCGTGCCAAACGAATCTCATTGAATTCTTTGACTGGGTGACAGGAGAATTAAATCAAGGACGTGCTATGGACGTCATCTACTTAGATTTCAGCAAGGCTTTTGACACGGTTCCCCACAGGAGGCTCTTAAATAAACTAGACAGCCTGAAGATAGGACCCAAAGTGGTGAACTGGATTAGGAACTGGTTGACGGACAGACGCCAGAGGGTGGTGGTAAATGGAGTTTGCTCGGAGGAGGGAAAGGTGAGTAGTGGAGTGCCTCAGGGATCGGTGCTGGGGCCGATTCTGTTCAATATATTTGTGAGTGACATAGCCGAAGGGTTACAAAGTAAAGTTTGCCTTTTTGCGGATGACACCAAGATTTCCAACAGAGTGGACACCCCGGAGGGTGTGGAACACATGAAAAAAGATCTGAAGAAGCTAGAAGAATGGTCTAACGTTTGGCAATTAAAATTCAATGCGAAGAAATGCAAAGTGATGCACTTAGGGAATAGAAATCCAAGAGAGACGTATGTGTTAGGCGGGGAGAGTCTGATAGGCACGGACGAGGAGAGGGATCTTGGGGTGATAGTATCTGAGGACCTGAAGGCGACGAAACAGTGCAACAAGGCGGTGGCCGTAGCTAGAAGATTGCTAGGCTGTATAGAGAGAGGAGTGACCAGCAGAAGAAAGGAGGTTTTAATGCCCCTGTATAAGACATTGGTGAGGCCCCACCTGGAGTATTGTGTTCAGTTTTGGAGGCCGTATCTTGCGAAGGATGTTAAAAAAATGGAAGCGGTGCAAAGAAAAGCTACGAGGATGGTATGGGATTTACGTTCCAAGACGTATGAAGAGAGGCTTGCTGACCTGAACATGTACACCCTGGAGGAAAGGAGGAACAGGGGTGATATGATACAGACGTTCAAATATTTGAAAGGTATTAATCCGCAAACGAATTTTTTCCGGAGATGGGAAGGCGGTAGAACGAGAGGACATGAAATGAGATTGAAGGGGGGCAGACTCAGGAAAGATGTCAGGAAGTATTTTTTTACGGAGAGGGTGGTGGGCGCTTGGAATGCCCTCCCGCGGGAGGTGGTGGAGATGAAAACGGTAACGGAGTTCAAACATGCGTGGGATATGCATAGAGGAATCCTGTGCAGAAGGAATGGATCCTCAGAAGCTTAGCTGAAATTGGATGGCGGAGCAGGTGGGGGGAAGAGGGGGTGGTGGTTGGGAAGCAAGGATAGGGGAGGGCAGACTTATACGGTCTGTACCAGAGCCGGTGATGGGAGGCAGGACTGGTGGTTGGGAGGCGGGAAATACTGCTGGGCAGACTTATATGGTCTGTGCCCTGAAAAGGACAGGTACAAATTCAATTCAAGGTAAGGTATACAAATATGAGTTTGTCTTGGGCAGACTGGATGGACCATGCAGGTCTTTTTCTGCCGTCATCTACTATGTTACTATGTTACAAAGAAAAACCCTGCACCTGCACCCTGCAGGGGATGTGGAGGGTCAAATGGACCCCTTCTGAAGGTTCTCATGAATGTCTGAGTGCATGGTCCTGGATTCCTCCAGGAGACAATGTACAGTCTGCCTCTGGGAGGAGTCTTGCCCGGGAGCAGGTCAATCAGACAGTCGAAAGGTCGATGTGGGGTAGAGAATCCGCTTCCTGTGTGTTGAAAACGTCCTTGAAGTCATGGTACTCCCCAGGTAACGAAGCTTCACAGGGATGGAGGACTCCGTGGAGAGCTGGAATGACCTTTACCGGAGGGTTGACTGATGAGAGGCATGAATGAAAACAGCGGGCCTCCCATCTGCTGACCTCACCATGGACCCAATCAATGCTGGGCGCATGGAGACGCAATCAGGGCAGGACCAAAATCACTGGGTGGATAGCTCGAGGAATAATCAAGAGTTGAATCTCTTCTTGGTGCAAGACCCCGGCTTGCATCCGTAACGGTGGCGTGACTTGAGTGATGGGTTGTGGTAGGGTCAATCCCTGAACAAAGGTTATGTGCAGAGCAGGCTTACATGGTACTGTCAGTCTTCCCAAGTGCTCAAGGGGATCTGCATTGATGAAATTCCCTCCTGCTCCAGAGTCCAATAGGGCAGTCGTCCTGATACAATGATCTTGCCAACGCAGGGTGATGGGAATTGAGATCAGGTTATCTGGTATGGGCGAGGATCGACCCAAGGCCACCCCCCTCACGGGGCCTTGGTTCTGGCATTTCCTTGCTCATTAGGGCAGGAATTTACGAAATGACCAGGTTGCCCACAGTATAAACAGAGTCTATTGGTCCGACGGTGGGACCTCTCAGATTCAGAGAGGCGCTGTCGTCCAATCATCATAGGTTCCTCGGGAATACCTGCAAGGGACTTTGTTGCTCCTCTAGGAGAAATAGGCCGCATTGGCCAAGGGGTAGACCGCATTGGAGAACGTTGAGCGGTACGCTCGTGACCTCTCCTGAAAGCGGATGTCAATGCAGACACAGAGGGTGATAAGGGCATCCAAGGTAGCGGGAAGATCCCAACCAGCCAATTTATCCTTGATCCGACCGTTCAACACTTGCCAAAAGATGGCTATAAGGGCCTCTTGATTCCAGTGAACCTCCGTGGCTAAGATCCGGAAGCAAACCACATAGGTTCCCACGGAACTGTTACCCTGCTGAATTCGTAACAGATTCACCGTGGCAGAAGAGGGCCTCCCAGGAATGTCGAAAACCATCCTGAACCAGCAAAGGAACTCCCCTAGATCTGAAAGGAGAAGATCATGTTGCTCCCAGAGAGGGGAGGCCCAGGCCAGGGCCGGTCCAGAGAGTAGTGAGATAATATAAGTGATTTTGATACTCTCAGAGGGAAAGGACCCGGGTTGCATCTCAAAAAGCATCAGGCATTGATTGAAAAATCCCCGGCAAGCCACTGGGTACCGTCAAACCGAGGAGACTCTGGGAGCCGCAACCCCGGGGCAGGAAGAGCAGGTCTCTGAACTGGGGTGGCAGGTTGTCATTGGGCCTGGAGAGCAGCCATCTCAGTACAAACATCTTGTAAAGCTCCAGACAGTCTATTCAGTTGGGCCTGCTGTTGCTGAAGAACCTGTGCCAAGTCTATTAGTTTGGGTTTGTCCTGCGAAGTCATGGCTTTGGCTTACTGTCACGAAGACTCGAACCTGTGCTCCGTTGGGCAGCCGAGCAACCCCGCAGTTATACCTATGGTGACCGCCGTTCCCCGAGGTTTGAGCCCTCAGGGGAAGGCAGCCGACAAGGCTTCCAGATACAGGCAGGGGTCAGACAGCCGCAGGCAACAGGCAGAGAGCAGCTAGGTACAGGCAGTAGTAAGTCAGGCACCAGGCAGAGAATAGTCAGGAATCTAGCAGGAACCAGGTCAGGCAGCGAGCAGAGCGCAAACAGGATTCAAGCAGGTATCAGGTCAGGTGGCAAACAAAGTTGTCAGGACTCAGGCAGGTGTCAGGTCAGGCAGCAGGCAGAGCGTAATCCGGTGTTCAGGTAAAGGTCAGGTCAGGCAGCAGGCAGAGCGTAATCCGGTGTTCAGGCAAAGGTCAGGTTAGGCAGCAGACAGGGCATCGTCAAGATTCCATCAGAGGACAGATCAGGTCAGGCAGCAAGCAGTAGTAGACAAAGTCACACAGGAGCACAATCAAATTTACCAAAGTAGAAGCCGAAGCAAAGAAGTGGAATGAAGTTGCTCCTTACATAGGCCTCACCATCAGGGGAAGCCGAATCAGCTGGCCTGAAGAGCCCATAGCCCCCACCCTCAGGGAAAATCGAATCAGCTGGCAGAGAGGGCCTCCCATTGCCTGCCAGCCAATGGAGAAGGAGAGGCCGGACCAATCCTGAAGAGCAGGAGGCGGGGCATCCCCGAAGGGCCAGAGGCGGGGCGAAGAAACTCGGCGCTCTGCGTGGGACCAGCAGAGGAATTCCCGGAGCGCCAGATGAGCCAAGATGGCCAGCACTCCACACCGCCGGAGCCCTGGAGTGTCGAGAGCAGGCAGGGGACATGGGCGGGCATGGGCGTGGCTACCAGATGGCCGGCTTTCGTGGATAATGGAAAAAAAAGCGGCGTTCATCAGTATTTCGCCAGGTTTACTGGGTCCTTTTATTTTCATGACCAAGCCTCAAAAATGTGCCCCAACTCACCAGATGACCACCGGAGGAAATGGGGAATGACCTGAAATGGGGAATGACCTCCCCTTACTCCCCCAGTGGTCACCAACCCCCTCCCACCCAAAAAAAATAAAAATAAAAACCTTTTTTGCCAGCCTGTACAGGGCCATGCCAACACGGTAAGCGGGGTAAGCACGGCAGGGGGGCACCATGCTTACCTCGCCCTCCCGCTTCCATTGCCCAACTGCCCGCCCTCTTCTCTCCCCCAACATCCCTTTCCTTTTTTTAATCCTTTTAAATTTACCTCCGTCCGGCAGCGCAGCGTCAGTGAAGGAGGTGGCGCTCCCGACGTTTCTAGCCTTCCCTTCGCTCAGTGTTCCGCCTTCTTCTGAAGTAAAGGAAATGACGTCAGAAGAAGGCGGGACACTGAGCGAAGGGAAGGCTAGACACGTCGGGAGCGCCACCTCCTTCACTGACGCTGCGCCTGCGCTGCCGGACGGAGGTAAATTTAAAAGAAAAAAAAGGAAAGGGATGTTGGGGGGGGAAAGAAGAGAGTGGGCAGTTGGGACATGGGAGCGGGAGTGCAGGGGAGAGAGGAGCCTGGATGCGAGGGCAGGGTTCATGGAAGGGAGAGAGGGGAATTGCTGGATAGGGATGAATGGAGGGGGCAGGGGACAGAGGAGCATGGATGGGAGGGCAGGGAGAGAGGGGAATTGCTGGATAGGGATGAGTGGAGGAGGCAGGGGACAGAAGAGCATGGATGGGAGGGCAGGGCTCAGGGAGAGAGGGGAATTGCTGGATAGGAATGAATGGAGGGGCAGGGGACAGAGGAGCATGGATGGGAGGGCAGGGCTCAGGGAAAGAGGAGAAATTGTTTAATATGGATGGATGGAGGTGGGCAGGGGACAAAGGAGCATGGATGGACATGGATGGGATTGCAGGGCCCAGGGAGCGAGGATAAATTGCTTAATATGGATGGATGGAGGTGGGCAGGGGACAGAGGAGTGTGGATGGACATGGATGGGATTGCAGGGCCCAGGGAGAGAGGAGAAATTGCTTAATATGGATGGCTGGAGGTGGGCAGGGGACAGAGGAGCATGGATGGACATGGATGGGATTGCAGGGCCCAGGGAGAGAGGAGAAATTGCTTAATATGAATGGATGGAGGTGAGCAGGGGACAGAGGAGCATGGATGGACATGGATGGGATTGCAGGGACCAGGGAGAGAGGAGAAATTGCTTAATATGGATGGATGGAGGTGGGCAGGGGACAGAGGAGCATGGATGGGAGGGCAGGGCCCAGGGAGAGAGGAGAAATTGCTTAATATGGATGGATGGAGGTGGGCAGGGGACAGAGGAGCATGGATGGGAGGGCAGGGCTTAGGGAGAGAGGGGATTGGGAATTGCTGGATAGGAATGAATGGAGGGGGCAGGGGAAAGAGGAGCATGGATGGGTGCGCAGAGCTCAGGGAGAGAGGAGAAATTGCTGGACATAGAGGGGAGGGAAGAGAGATGAAGGAGATGAAATGAGGGGAAAGGAAGCGAGGAGAAAAACTGCACATGGATGAAGAAAATAGGCAGAAGCTGAGGACCAGAAATGAAGAAGAAAGGAGGAAAGGAAAGAAATAAATGGAAAGGAAGCCCTGAAAACGGAGTTAAGAGGACAGATAGCAGCAGAATCAGATACTGGGTCAGCATGATCAGAAAAAGAAAGTCACCAGACAACAAAGGTAGAAAAAAATAATTTTATTTTCATTTTAGTGTTTGGAATATTTACATCTGCTATCTTATTTTGCAATGTATAGCAATTTGTTTCTAAGAATATTGCTGACAATTCCTGTCAGTGTGGCAAGTGGTGAGCGATCATTTTCACGGGGGGGGGGGGGGGGGCGCCAACTGATAGTCTGCAGGGGGGGCGCCAGAGACCCTAGGCACGGCTCTGAACCTGTATGCCAGCCTCAAATGTCATACCCAGCACCCTGACAGCAGTATGCAAGTCCCTGGAGCAGTTTTTAATGGGTGCAGTGCACTTCAGGCAGGCAGACCCAGGCCCATCCCCCCCCCTACACTTGTGGTGGTAAGTGTTGAGCCCTCCACACACCCCCCAAAACCCACTGTACCCACATGTAGGTGCCCCCCTTCACCCATAAGGACTATGGTAGTGGTGTAGAGTTGTGGGGAGTGGGTTTTGGGGGAGATTTGGGGGGGCTCAGCACCCAAGGTAAGGGAGCTATGCACCTGGGAGGTATTTGTATATTTTTTAAAAAGTTTTAGAAGTGCCCCCTAGGGTGCCAGGTTGCTGTCCTTGCACGTGAGGGGAACCAGTGCACTACAAATGCTGGCTCCTCCCATGACCAAATGCCTTGGATTTCGCCGGGTTTGAGATCGCCGGCACTTTTTTCCATTATCGCTGAAACACAAAACCGGCCATGTCAAACCAGGTGAACTCCAAGGCATTTGGCCGGGCTAAACCGTATTATCAAAACAAAAACATGGCCGGCCATCTTTTTCGATAATACGGTTCCAGCCAGCTGTTGCGCCGCCACCAACACAGATCGCCGGCGACCTATTTTGCTGGCGACGTTCGATTATGCCCCTCCACCCTGCTCATTTTCGAAAGAGATCGCCGGCGAAAAAGCGACAAAAAAGGCACACAGCCGGCTCCGTTAGAGAAGGCCGGCTAAATCCAATAATCGATTGTGGGTAGTAACACCGGCGTCAACGTAAAGCCAGCCATCTATGGCCAGGACCACATGGGGCGTGATAGGGGCGTGTTAGGGGCGGTGCAATGAGACGGCCGGCTGCAACGTA
This sequence comes from Microcaecilia unicolor, assembly GCF_901765095.1. Taxonomy (NCBI): domain Eukaryota; kingdom Metazoa; phylum Chordata; class Amphibia; order Gymnophiona; family Siphonopidae; genus Microcaecilia; species Microcaecilia unicolor. The sequence goes on from NC_044033.1 coordinate 238,307,866, forward strand.
TAACAGATAGAAAAATTGTTTTGCATGGGCGGGAACAGAGGCGGCATTAGTTAGACCACAAATAATAGCGACCTGAGTAAGGGGGAAATTGTCTTTAGACCCATTAGCGATTTTGTGGAGTTGGAGAGTGGCGAAATCGTTGTTGGGAGAGCTGAATTGGTGTTTGCAGAGAAAGCTGAGAGTTTGTTGAGTACCTGTTACCTTTGTCCATAGGCGTAGACTGGGGGGGGCGAGGGGGGGCAATGCCCCCCCAAACGACGCGAGGCGCCGCCGCGCCATTAGTTTAAAAAAAAAAAAAAAAACCACATGCAGGCAGGCACGCGCTCCTCTGGGTCCGCTTTGGCTTCCCTGCCCTCTCTATCTGCGTCCCGCCTTCCTCTGACGTCATTTCCTTTCGGGCGGGACGCAGACAGAGAGGGCAGGGAAGCCAAGCGGACCGAGAGGAGCGTGTCCGTCTACCCCTCTCTCTTCCTCCCTCCCTCCGGCGCAGGCAGCAGTCTTCCAGCATTCCTGGCAGCGGTAGCGTTGTACACGCTGCCTTTGGCTCTGCCCCGAAGCCTTCTCTTCAAGTTCCTGTTCCCGCATAGGTGGGAACAGGAACTTGAAGAGAAGGCTTCCGGGGCAGACCGAAGGCAGCGTGTACATTGCTACCGCTGCCAGGAACGCTGGAAAAGCTGAAGACTGTTGCCTGCACCGGAGGGAGGGAGGAAGGAAGAGAGGGGGTAAACGGAGTCACCATCTTGGACCTCGGGGGGGGGGGGGGGGAAGCAGAGGGAAGATGGATGGGACTGGGAGGGGTGGGAAGCAGAGGGAAGGAACAGGAGATGAATGGGACTGGGAGGGGTGGGAAGCAGAGGGAAGGAGCAGGAGATGAATGGGACTGGGAGGGGTGGGAAGCAGAGGGAAGGAGCAAGAGATGGATGGGACTGCGAGGAGTGGGGAGCAGAGGGATGGACCAGGAGATGGATGGGATTGGGAGAGGTCAGGCACAGCAGAGGGAAGGAGCAGAAGATGGATGGGACGGAGGGATGGTGAGCAGAGGGAAGGAACAGAAGATGGATGGAACTGGGAGGGTTGGGGAGCAGAGGGAAGGAGCAAGAGATGGATGGGACTGGGAGGGTGGGGAGCAGAGGGAAGCCTACTGGAAAGAAGACACTGCATAAAACAGAAGACACTGGGATCAAAGCGAATAGAAAAACTAAATGATCAGACAGGTAAATAAAAGTATTTTATTCATAATTTATTAATTGAAATGTGTCAGCTTTTTGAAATATGCATCTGTGATATTTTGCCTGTAAATTTCATTTTCTTCCTCCATATTAGCATATTCATTTGCATATTTATATATGCAAATGATATGCTAATATGCTCCGCCCATTCTTTGCCCCCCCAAATGAAACAGTCAAACTACGCCTATGCCTTTGTCTGTGTCCGAACGTTTTCACCCTCACCTGCCTCATTTGTGCTTTACCTTTTCAGCTTTACCCCTTCTCGTCCCCCAACCCAGACACCCCTTCTCCTTCCTCTATCTCCCCCATCCCCTCTCCCTTCAGTGTCTCCAAGTTCATAATTCATTCCCTTACCTGTTTGTAGTCTCTGTTTCTGTCTTTGTCCTGTGTACTGCTGCAGCTGTTTGTGAAGACTGTCGTTTGCTGCTTGTGTTGCAGGAATTACCACTAGTGTTAGCAGAATCTGTGGTACTTCAGGAGTCAAACAGCACACACCAGAATGAGGGAAAAATCTTCTTTATTTGCCAGCAAACAAAGTAGGACATCAGCATTAAGTCTCTTCTTCTCTTTCTCAGCTCTCTGTGTCTTTGTGGCTTCTGTCTGTCCTCTTCAGCTTTCTTCTCCTGTTGTCTGTCTTCTCTCTCCTTCTTCTGTCTGTTCCTTCTGACGTAAGCTGCTTCTGCTCCCACTTATATACAGTTCTATCCCCCTCCTAGCCCCCCTTACTCTCCAGATGGTAAAGAATAGATTAATTACCCTGTCTGAACCAATCATCTCTATACATATATTTCCAAAATATCAGTTACATAGGTTTGAGATGTCCTAAACTGACCTATGACCTGGGGCTCCTCACATTAGACAATATGGCACCAGTCTCTTACATTTTATTATGATTAACTTAGGTTCATTGAGGGGCGAAGGGGCCAGTCTTACATTTTGCTATAATCCCAGTCATAGCTCAAACTGCTAACTGGACTCTGGCATTCATTAAGGGGTCAAGTGCCAATCTTACTTAATGGCATACATATCAGTTATTACTTTCAGAAAACCAGTCCTACATTTACCTATAATCCATCAAGGAAGTAAGTTGACTTTTTCTGACCTTTTTCACCTATTAGCTTCCTTCACAGAACTAGCTAAGACCGTAGTTAATTCAAACCAGATGCTGACCTTTTCAACTGTAGTCTTACTTATAAAGTCACACTGAGTTGAACAGATATTCTACACAGAATTATTAATTACACAAAATAAAACATATTCTAAAATAAGCATCCTTATAAGACATATTCTAAATATCAAGAACTTCTAAAATCTAACTATTGCCTCTCTCTAAACAGTATTTCAGCCTAATCTTAAAACAAACTGCCTGCTTGCCTTGTTCATAATAGCATACATATGTGCTAGCATTAGCAATCCATCACTCACAAGGGGTCAAAGAAAGTTTCTGTCTCTGACCTTTCTAACCTTTAGCTTAGCCAAAGCTAGACTTTCTAAGTAATTAAATCCAGCTGGCATTCCTTCACTTGCAGGGTGAAAAGTTGAAATAAATTTTAAACATATATATATAATTATGCCCATGCTGCCTCACTTGGAGAGTGAGTGGCTAGAGGGTGTGGCAGGAGAGTTTGTAGTGGGTGTTTGTGGGTGGTGTGAGAGTGGCAGCTTCTGTTTGTTCCTGCTGTCTTTCACTGCTGTATTGCACCTGTAGTGTGGGGAAATGGAGGCACGCAATGCACACATGGTTTGCATGTTGGAGGAAGAGGGGAGGCACCGCAGGAGGTATGCACGCCCCAGAGTGTTCAGGCCCCGTAGCACTTTCCTAGACCTCACTGACCTGCAATGTCTCACTAGGTACCGCGTTGATAGGGCTGCCATTCAGTACCTTTGTGACCAGCTCCAACCCCTCCTGCAGGCCGGGACCCGTAGGAACAACCCCATCCCTGTGCACCTAAAGATCACTGCTTCTCTCTCTTTTCTGGCCACTGGGAGTTTCCAGTCTGTCCTAGCTGTGAATACGGGTCTCACCCAGCCTTCCATTTCTAACTGCCTCACACAGTTCCTTGATGCCTTCCTTACCCACACATAAGTACATAAGTACATAAGTAGTGCCATACTGGGAAAGACCAAAGGTCCCCCCCCCCCCCCCCAGGCCCTGCAGAACAACATGGCTGAGTTCTACGTCGTAGCTCGCTTCCCCTCAGTCATAGGTGCCATTGACTGCACACATGTCGCACTCAGACCCCCCGGGCACGAGAGGCCACTTACAGTATAGGAACAGGAAAGCGTACCATTCCATGAATATGCAAGTGGTGTGTGATGCCCAGGGGGAGATTCTAGACGTGTGTGCCCGCTTCCCTGGTTCCACGCATGATGCGTATGTCCTACAGCACTCGGGCATCTTCCGGAGGTTTGACCAAGGGGAGATCACTGGCGGATGGCTCCTAGGTAAGTGCAGAATGAATCTGCCCAAACTATACATCCTCCAACAGGCAGGCCTCAGTACTGTCTCTATCCAGCTCACTCCACAACCCACTATTCCCCCCCCCCCCCCCGACCCCACCTCCACAAGGTACCCACTCCAAACAATACACACTCATCATCTGTCTCATTCTGCTTCTCTCCAAAGGTGACCGAGGCTACCCACAGCGTGCTTGGCTCATAACCCCCATAGTGCACCCACAAAGAAGGTCAGAGGAGAACTACAACAGTAGGCATCAGACCACCTGTGGCATCATAGAGCGCATTTTTGGACTACTAAAGAACAGGTTCCGATGTCTGGACCGTTCTGGAGGGGAGCTCCTGTACAGCCCCCAAAAGGTGGCAAACATATTCATGGCCTGCTGCATGCTACATAATTTGGCAAAGCGCCGAGGACAGGCCCTCCCAGAAGAGGCACAGCCACCAGAGCAGCAGGCCCCAGAGGAACAGGATGAGGAGCCCCTCCACCTCCCGCCCACAGAGCAGAGCAGAGTGCACACCAGCTGGGGGTCAGAGCCAGACAAAGACCCATTGACACAAGTTTTCAGTGAAGTAAGTGGACATTTATTTATATCACACAGTATTTACACACCAACACCACCCCGCCTCCCACCACCCTCACCGGCTCTGTGCATATTCCCCTCCCTCCACCCCTCACCTCCCATCACTTTCCCTGCCCCTCCCCGTCCCCTTCTACCCCTCCCACCATGTTCCTTTGCAGCTGGTGCTGCATGGGAACTCTGTTAAGAGTCCTCCTCTGATGAGCCCCCACTCTCCTCCTCTGTGTCGGTGTGCACAAGGCAGCCCGCTGCCTCAGCTGCCCTGGTGAAGTCTGGCCACTTATACGGTCTGTGCCCTGAAGAGGACAGTACAAATAAAAAAGTAGCACATATGAATTTATCTTCTTGGGCAGACTGGATGGACCGTGCAGGTCTTTTTTGCCGTCATCTACTGTGTTTACTATCTCAACCTCCACTTCTTAGCAGGTGGTTCATGTGCAGTGGAAGAAGTGGACGCCAGTTGTTGTGGAGGTGGCTGCTGCACAGCTGGAGTAGGTGCTCTGAGGTCACGGTGTAGGCCCTCAATGCTGTGCTCCAGCCGTTGGAGCTGCTGGATCACAGCATGTTGGGCCTCCACCACTTCCCGTTGCACCTGCAGCGCTTCCTGGTGCGCTTCCCGTTGGGCCTGGAGTGCTTGCAGGTGCAGCTCCAATTTCTGGGGCCGGTACTCTTCCATCTGTACATTCTGGCCCAGCAATTGTGTGGCCAGGCGCAGTAGCTGCCTCCTCTGGCTGGCTGGCCTCTGGTGAGGTGGTGCCCCCCCTTCTGCATCCTCAGTTTCTTCCTCCGTGCCACCATCAGCACAGTCAGCAGGTGGTGGAGGGATAGCCGGTGCTGCTGCTGTTGGGTCGTGTGGTTGCACCCCATGGTCCTGTGTGGGTTGTTGTGCAGGCCCACTGGTTTGCTGCTGTGTGTGGTGGGGCTGGTGGCCACTAGGGCCAGCTTCTTCCTCCCCCTGGCTGTCATCACCTGCATAATAAAAAGGGGAAGAAGTGTGTTGGTGAAAATAATCTGCATTTGTTTTTCAGCATTCATACACATAGCCCCACAGGCAAAGACCCAGCAAACAGATGGTGAGGAATGGGATTGGCAGGCAAGCCACAGATGTCATTGTAAATGGTACAGAACTGGAGACAAGGAGCGCAGTGTACTGCAGAGACTGATGTGCAAGACAGCCACACAGGCAGGTGGGTAGCCAGAGAACTGTGAAAGGAGTGGCTATAGCACAGAGGTGTGGGAAGGAGATATGCAGAGTTTGGTGATGGGGAAGGCACCCAAAGCTGTGAAACAGTGCAAACCTACACACAGTGTATGCATTTTATTTACATTGTATATATTGTATTGCAAATATATTTACATCTATTATATACATTGCTGCAAACCCTCCTTCCTCCTCCCTCTCCCCCCTCCTCTCCCTGTGCCATGGTTTGGAATGAATAGTGATATGCATTGCATGCTGTTCTTTTCCCCCTTTCCCTACTGAGGAGCACCACACTGTCCCCCACTTGTGTGAAACAGAGAGTAGTACAGCAGAACAGATCCCCAGCTCCCTAATGGTGAACCTACCTTAGCCCTCAGCCTATGCTGATGTGTCCAGGGACCCAATGCCATGGATCCCCTCCTGGGGCAAAATCCCATGGATGATGCGTTCAATGGGGGTGAGGTTAGCGGTGTCATCTGCTGGGGGGTTGGCACCAGCCTTCCTCCTCACATCTTGCCTCAGCCAGCGCCACTTCCGTTTGCAGTCTTCCACATCCCGGCCACAGTGGAAGACCGCATTCAGCCTGTCTCTGACTGCTTCCCATTCCCGTTGCTTGTTGGTTGCAGCTAGCCTCTGGCCGGTGGGAGCAAAGAGATGCATGTGCCTCCTGTCAATTTCTTCCACCAGCAGTTGAACCTCCGCATTACTAAAATTACCCTTGCGGGTTGGTGGTAGCTTGGGTCCCATTGTACCACTGCAATGCAAAAGAATTGAAAATACCGAGAACACTGCTTAAATACGCTCTTATGGCCGACCATAGGAGAATGATATGGGCAGGTCTCACATAGCCAGCGTAATTTCGATTATCATCAAAAGCCCTAACTGGCTGCAGCTGATTTCCCTAGGTGGCCGGCCTATTTTTGATAATTGGCAAACCAAATGGCCGCCGTAATTTTGATTATCGGTAGGGAAGTACGGGTGCTTCATCAAAATGAGCACTGTGTTTTGGCTGTGCTCATTTTGATGAAGGGTCGTGAACTCAGCAGCTTACATTTCCTTTATTCGACCCTCTTTAAAAGGGCTTTCTCTGTGCTGCACTTTAGAGGTTTCCGTTTATATTATGGGGTGGTATTTCAAAGCGTTTTTCCTTCAGTTATATTACATAGTTATATTACACCTTCTTTTGGCCACTGTATACTTTTATGCTGACAACACCCAGCTCTATCTCTCTACACCAGACATCACTGCGGAAACCCAGGCCAAAGTTTCGGCCTGCTTATCTGACATTGCTGCCTGGATGTCCAACCGCCACCTGAAACTAAACATGGCCAAGACCGAGCTTATTGTCTTTCCACCCAAACCCACTTCTCCTCTCCCTCCACTCTCTATCTCAGTTGATAACACCCTCATCCTCCCCGTCTCATCTGCCCGCAAACTCAGAGTCATCTTCGACTCCTCCCTCTCCTTCTCTGCGCATATCCAGCAGATAGCCAAGACCTGCTGCTTCTTTCTCTATAACATCAGCAAAATTCGTCCTTTCCTCTCTGAACACACCACCCGAACTATCATCCACTCTCTCATTACCTCTCGCCTTGACTACTGCAGCCTACTCCTCACTGGCCTCCCATTTAGCCATCTATCCCCCTTTCAATCCGTTCAGAACTCTGCTTGCACGTCTTATCTTCCGTCTGGTCCGATTTGCCCATATCACCCCTCTTCTCAAGTCACTTCACTGGCTTCCATTCAGGTACTGCATACAATTCAAGCTTCTCCTACTTACCTACAAATGCACTCGATCTGCAGCCCCTCACTACCTCTCTACTCTCATCTCCCCCTACGTTCCTACCCGTAACCTCCGCTCACAGGTCAAATCCCTCCTCTCAGTACCCTTCTCCACCACCGCTAACTCCAGGCTCCGCCCTTTCTGCCTCGCCTCACCCTATGCTTGGAATAAACTCCCTGAGCCCATACGCCAAGCCCCCTCCTTGCCCATCTTCAAATCCTTACTCAAAGCCCACCTCTTCAATGTCGCCTTCGGCACATAACCATTTACCTCTATTCAGGAATTCTAGACTGTCCCAACTTGACATTTCGCCCTACTGAGTTCGATTCCCACTTCAGGCACAGGCAGCTCCTTGTGGCTCTGGGCAAGTCACTTAACCCTCCATTGCCCCATGTAAGCCGCATTGAGCCTGCCATGAGTGGGAAAGCGCGGGGTACAAATGTAACAAAACAAAAAAAAGCTCCTTTGAGCAGGGACTGTCCTTCTTTGTTTAATTGTACAGCGCTGCGTAACCCTAGTAGCACTTTAGAAATGTTAAGTAGTAGTACTGTATACTTTTGTATAGCTGTTTGTTGTTTTGGGTTCTTGTGGGGGGGGGGGGGGGGAGGGGTGAGTTTGTGGCCAGTGTTTGAAAGGAGAGGAAGTTGTGGGCACTTTTTGAAAGAAAACTGATGTGTGGACTTTGTTTCAGACTGGGTGTTAGCTGGTAGCTTAGCATATACTCTGCATTTTCTACATGGGACCAACTCTCCATTCTGTACCCTCCAGGAGCTCCTTGCTGTGTGTGATGTGCTCGCTCACTGCCCCCCATTCTCTCTCTCCTTTGTTGAAGCAGCCAGCCTCTGGTCCCTTGGAGCCAACAGATTTGTGCACCACAAGTTCAAGGTAAGCTCATAGCTCTCAGCCACCTCTTCCCTTTCTGCTATGTAGGTGCTAAACAAACATTTCTTGTATCTTGCAGGACAGCTGGTCAAGAGGATTGCAAGAGACAGCAGTGGACTCAGTGGCGTTCCTTGCCTGGATGGCACCCGGGACGGAGCGCCGATGCGCCCTCCCCCCCTCTAAATTACACCTTCCCCCCTCTGGCGAAATGACCCCCCCCCCCCGGGTGCACGCCGCTGGGGGGTGTGCTGCGGCGCGCGCCTGCTCCGAGTTCGCTAAACTTCTTTGTTCGTTCACTACAGCTCCCTCTACCCCGGAACAGGAAGTAACCTGTTCCGGGGCAGAGGGAGCTGCAGCGAACGAGCAAAGAAGTTTAGCGAACTCGGAGCAGGCGCGCGCCACAGCACCCCCCAGCGGCGTGCACCCAGGGTGGACTGCCCCCACCGCCCCCCCCCCCCCTTGGTACACCACTGAGTGGACTGTAATACAGTGAACTCTGAGAGCCATGATTTGTTCAACCCAATTCATTGTACAGGTGTCTTGTTCTCTATTGGACACACTCAGTTGTGGCTGCCTGTGGGGTGGGGGTGGGGGAGGGGGAGGGGACGAGGCCCTGAGAATGGATGTGTGCATCCCTAATGGTCAAGGTTTCCCCATTCTATCTCTCTCTTCATTGCACTCAAATCTAACCTCTATTTTCACCAGGTTCACGGGTATTCACAGCTAGTAGTTTGTTTCCCGCTTTGCGTCTCATGTGCCTCCCAGCTAGGTTCCATCCTTCTTTATGTGGTGAACCCCAGTCCCCTGTTATGAAGTGCTCACCCATTCTCAGGGTTGGGGGTGGGGGAGCATATATAACAATATAAAGAAATCAGTTACAATATATGTTCTTTACTATGCCACTGCTGTATATTATAGCAAACTGAATTTACTGCTTGCATTGTTTTAGTATGTCAGCAATACAGTATTCTTGATGTAGCTCTTGTAAGCCACATTGAACCTGCATCCAGTGGGAACATGTGGGATATAAATGCTTTAAATAAATAAACAAATCAATTAATATGCCCTGAATGTCTTTTCCACATTATTAAACACAGTCCTACAATCCTCCATAATTATGGAACCACAACATTTGTACATTCCAGCCTGTACACTATTTTCAAGGTGCCCACAGATACGTGGCTACTGAGCCCTTAAGTCATGCTGAGAGCAAGGGTTTCTGGTTACAATTCCTACTCCAAATTACCTGCAGGTGGCTACAGCCTGGTGGTTGGAGTGGCCTAGTGGTAGAGCACCAGTCTTATAATACAGAAGTTTCCAGTTCAACTCCCACTGCTGCTCCTTGTGATCTTGGCCAAGTCACTTAACCCTCCATTGCTGCAGGTGCAAACTTACAATCCTCCTGGGACCACGAATGTAAGTCACCTTGAGCTACTACTGAATAGTAAGCTGTGCGCAAACTCAAAACCACTACAAAAATATACATTTATGTCCCCTAGCCTAGGCCCTTCTGTACCTGTGGTATTGTATTGCAATTGTGAAGAATCAGACATCCATCTAATGCTATTAACATTGGTTTCCCTTTTCTGTTGAGTACTATATACCATTGCTCAATGTCAAAAGATGGCCCAGCTGCTTGTAGCATCTTTGTGGCCCCCACCAATGTGGTTTGGTTGTGGGTGAGGGTGTCTGATGATCAAAGAGCAAATCTCGTCTAGGCGCTACCTATAGTTATCTCCAGGTTTCTACTTGGCAGCTTACTAGTGCTACTCAACACTGCCCTATGGTGCTGCTCATTAGCCTGCCACATTGCCCCCATCTCCTGCCTCATTGCTGACACCTCCTGCAGCAACTGGGTTTGGGTATTTACCAACTGGTGTTGCCCATCCACCAGTTGCTGCAGGAGGTGCAGTGCTGGGGCAGGGGATGGGAGTGGGGATGGAGCAGGGGATGGGGCTGCAGCTGGGGGTGGGGATGATGTCATAGAGGTGGACGTGAGGACAGAGAAATGTTTGTGTGCAGTATTGTAGGGTTGTGGGAATGGTTTTGCTTTCTACTACTTAGATTCTATTAATGAATGGCCATGTACACATATCACTGATTACCTTTGAATGCAGACTACAGTTTGTGCTTACACTGCTGAGGGAGCTCTTAGATGTGTAGCTGCAGGAGGGAGTGGGGGGAACACCTACCTCTCTAATCGGTCTCGGATTTCACCCCAGGTGTGGATGCAGCGATTCCTGGGGGGCAGGTGGTGGTGCCGGGGGAACAGAACACGCCTGTGCCTTAGGCACAGGGTCACTAAAAGGAGATTTTCTCCCACAGAGAAATTTGGTTCTCGTCTGAGGCTCATGTTTCTCCGTGAAGAACCATTGGAAAGCGTGCATCGCATCGCCTTATATGGCCGGCCATGCGTGATGGGCGGCCTTACGTGCACAGCTCCATATAAGGTTCTGCATCCCATATATGGATAGGTGAGTACGTGCAAGTTTTGGCATGTGTCTCCAGGCATGGCTGCCCATCACGCATGGCTGTCCATGGACTGTGTCACCATGTGTGCGGGGCCTACGTGCTGCGTCTGGGACCTACGTGTGGAGTTTTCCTTATATGGCAGTTTTCCTTATATGGATCATAATCAAGGGTGCGAACTTCATATGTACACAATAAAATATATTTCCCATAGCTGCATATTCCGCAAGTACAGTGCATGTAGTTGCGGACATCCGGGTATGGGGAAAATATAAGGAACCTTGAGAAGTACAGGTAAACAGTTTTCTCACACAACTGCTGTATTTTTCGTATTCTTTGGCCTCCCCTGATTTAGCCGGTTTCAACCACGATAATAGAATGTGTAATGCCGGCCTTTTCCCTGTAAGTTGGCCGGGCCCTATTTTGGCCGGCTTCGACCGTATTATCAAAACGCACGATGGCTACCCACCTCGTTTCGATAATACGATCGGCCTCCCGCCCTTAGGGGCACCGGCCTCTGAGATGGCCGGCCATTGATTTCGCTGGCGCCGTTCGATTATGCCCCTCCACGTTATATACCAGGAAAGTCACTTTTGATCAAAGAGAGAAGATTTTAAAAAGGTATTATCGATTAAAGCCTGCGCTACTCCCTAAAATCGGGATTAAAGTCCAGCTCCAAGTTGTTATCTGTTATCAGTTAACAACTTGGAGCTAGTCTTTAATCCCGATTTTAGGGAGTAGCGCAGGCTACCGTTACTATTTTAGTCACGAGCACAGTTGGGGATCCCCACAGGACTTCTGGTACAACAGTGACTCCTTGCACTCCGAGACAAGCTAAGTACATCTTAAGCACAAGTCTACTCTTATCATTGATAAAATGAAAAGGTTTTGAATACAGTGGTGATGTGGTAGGAAGGAAGGAGTGCGATGATGTCTTAAGCAGGGGCGTAGCCACGGGCAGGGGCCCACCCAATTTGGGGTCAGGCCCGCCCAGCAGCAGCACAGCGATTCCGGTCCCCATCATCCCTTCCCTCGTGGCGTGCAGGAACTTTCACCCCATCTTCCCTCACCCTCCTTGCAGGCCCGACCAGCAGCAATTCCGGTCACAGGCTCAGCTTCAGCTCACAGCGATTCCCACACGCTGCCTGCCGGCTGCCGCTCAACAATCTCCTTGCAGCTACTAAGTGGCAGCGCTAACCCGAGAGGCTTCCGGGTTAGCGCTGCTGCTTAGTAGCTGCAAGGAGATTGTTGAGCAGCAGCCAGCAGGCACAGGGTTGCCAGCTGGGAAAAATTTTCCCAGCCCAAAACCAGCCGTAAACCCGCCCAAAAACCGCCCGCAGCCAACCCCCGTCTCCCGCGTCACCTAACCCCGCCTCCTGCGTCACTAACCCCGCCTCCCGCGTCACTAGCCTCACCCCCGATGTCACCCCTGATGTCAACCCCGCCCCTGAAAGGCTTATATTGGACCAAATTGGACCAATAGAAGCCCCGGCAGCGGGAAAACTGGCCCAATCCTGCACAGCGGCCGCTCGAAAACCCGCCCAAATCCCCGCAACCCACGCGATAAGAAAATTCCCCGCAGCCGTTTCCGAAAAGCCGCCCAATTCGGCGGCTTAACCGCAACCCTGGCAAGTCCGAGCAGGCAGCGTATGGAAATCGCTGTTCTGCACATGGTACACACAATGAGGAGAACGGTGTGCTCTCTGAGGCTGCATGCAGGTTATTCTCCCCTCCCCCCCTTCAGAAAGTCTTTTGGTCTGGAATTAAAAGAAAGGTTTCTCCTGGCTACTGTGAACTGAACCGATCGCATGTGCTGGGTTGGGGGGTATTCGACACCCCCCCCCCCCCCCCCCCCCGCTTCTCTGCAGGCTGGGTTCATTATTTCCAGTAATTTGAGTGAAAGTTTTTGTGTTAGCAAGTTCCCTGGAAAATAAAGCACAGTGGGGGAGTAGCAAGGGTGTTACGCCCTAGGGCTTATAAGAAAATTTTGCTACAAACTCTGGATGGCAGGGATCAGAGTTTTTCCCTAAACTTTTACTTCCATGTGTGTGTTCAAAGTACACCTGTGTCTCTGAGGCCAGGCTGACTAGTAAATCTCTGTGTGTGATTTATTAATACTTTGTTTAATGCTGTTATTGTAATCAGCTCAGATTTGGTTATGGAATGGGGTAGCCAGATTAGAAATATAACGTTCCATAGGGGGTCTAGGATTTTATGTGGTTTTCAAAATTGGTACTGAGTGACTACAACAGCCCTTCTCCCAAACCCTATCCTCAGAAGCTGGGTTATGGCTTTTTTTGTGGGGAGGGGGGATGTTCTGCTGCTAGGCTCTTTTATAGTGATTCTGAGATTTGTCAGCCTTTCATTTTAAATTCCCCCCTCCCAAACCACTTATTGACAGTCCTTGATCATGGTTCTTCCTGGAACTCTGCAATCCTGGAGGCTAAATCCGGCCATTTGTGGTTTCATGATTATGGACTCCTTCTCCCAACCTTTCCTTCAGCATCGCTTCCATTACTTTTCCAATAACCAAAGTGAGGCTTACAGGCCTGTAGTTTCCAGCTTCTTCCCTATCACCACTTTTGTGAAGAGGGACCACATCCGCCGTTCTCCAATCCCTCGGAACCTCTCCCATCTCCAAAGGGTTATTAAACAAATCTTTAACAAGACCCGCCAGAACCTCTCTGAGTTCCCTCAATATTCTGGGGTGGATCTCGTCCGGTCCCATGGCTTTGTCCACCTTTAGCTTTCCAAGTTGTTGATACATACTCTCTTCCGTGAACGGTGCTCTATCCACTCCATTCTCAGGTGTACTTTTGCCAGTCCCTCGTGGTCCTTCTCCAGGATTTTCTTCAGTGAAAACAGAACAAAAGTATCTATTTAGCAAATTGGCTTTTTCTTCATCATTATCTACATAGCGATTCGCAGAATCTTTTAGTCTCACAATTCCCTTTTTAGTCATTCTCCTTTCACTAATATACCTGAAGAAATTTTTGTCTCCCCTCCTTACATTTCTAGCCATTTGTTCTTCTGCTTGCGCCTTCGCTAGACGTACCTCTCTCTTGGCTTCTTTCAGTTTCATCCGGTATTCCTCCCCGTGTTCCTCTTCTTGACATTTTCTTTATTTCTGGAATGCTAACTCTTTAGCCTTTATTTTCTTAGCCACTTGCTTGGAGAACCATATCGGTTTCCTTTTTCTCTTGCTTTTATTTACTCTCCTTACATAAAGGTCTGTGGCCCTATTTATTACTTCTTTCAGCCTGGACCACTGTCCTTCCACTTCTTGTACGTCCTCCCAGCCCATCAGCTCCTTCCTCAGGTATTCCCCCATTTTACTAAAGTCAGCATGCTTGAAATCCAGGACTTTGAGTTTAGAGTGGCCGCCCTCCACTTCAGCCGTCATATCAAACCAAACCGTTTGATGGTCACTGCTTCCCAGGTGTGCACCCACTCGGACATTTGACACACTATCCCCATTTGTGAGCACCAGATCCAGTGTCGCTCCCTCCCTCGTGGGTTCCGTCACAATTTGTCTGAGCAGAGCACTTTGGAAAGCATCCACGATCTCTCTACTTCTTTCCGATTTTGCAGACGGAACCTTCCAATCTACATCCGGCAGATTGAAATCTCCCATCAACAGAACCTCTTTTTTCTTTCCTAATTTTTGAATATCTGCGATCAGATCTTTATCTAGTTCCTCTAATTGTGTCGGGGGTCTGTAGACAGCATCCACGTGGACAGAGGTTCTATCATCTCTTTTTAAGGTGATCCATATCGCTTCTTCCTTTCCCCAGGTCCCTGTCATTTCAGTCGCCATGATATCATTCTTTACATACAGAGCTACTCCTCCACCTTTTCGACCCTCTCTATCCTTCCTAAATTGATTATAGCCTGGTATGTTTGCATCCCATTCATGGGAAACATTGAGCCACGTCTCCGTGATTGCAACAACATCTAAGTAAGCCTCCAACATCAGGGCTTGAAGGTCATGAACTTTATTGCTTAGACTACGAGCATTTGTGGCCATCTCTTTCCATCTATATTTCCTGGTATGTGTTTCAACATTTGTGATTTGGGGGTGTCTTTTCACTTTGGGTACCTTCGTATCTTTTTGTTCCAACTTTATTGCTTTTTCCTCTGCCTCAGTTTTATTTTTAGGAGCATCACAGTGCTGTAATATTTTATTTTCAGGAGCATCACAGTGCTGTAACGGAGCAAAATAATTCTTTAATGGCAACACTTGTGCGGGTGGATGCTTCTGTGTCACCTGACGAAGTCTGCCTGAGCCTACTGTGAACCATCTGTTCTTATGTGGTTTTATTCTTTGAGGCAGTGGTGAGAAGTTATTATTCTGTGCAGTCCTAGAAGCTGCTTTAATTGCATCCAATTCTTGCATTACTTTACTGAGCTCTTGTTTTAAACTAGATAGCTGAAGACAGATAGAACAAGCTTTAAGTCTCCAGATTATTGGCCTTGAAACTAAAGCACCACAATTATTGCAGAGAATAAAAGTCATCCTGATTGGTTGAAATGGGTATGAACAGGTGTACTATGTTGGGATTAACAGTCTGCAAGACTGCCTGTGTATGATTGAGGAGTAAAGTTAATGAGGTTTGGTTTGTCTATAAATGAGTGGAAAACCCTGGGGTAGGTGGGATTATAAGTCCCTATGTGTCAGCTAAATGCTGTTATCAAGGCAATTCTCTAGATGAGACCAGAAATGGTACAGTCTGATCAAAGAATTTTCAATTGATTTAACTTTCAAAATTGCCCTAGAATATAACTTTTCTTTTTGTAATATAAATCTAAATATTCCCAATAATTATAGCAGTTTCAGCAATGTAAAATGCCACTTTAGAGCCTCAATGCAATGCAAACAGCCTCCCTCTCTATCAGAGCTTGGCAGGAAGAGAAAGAAAGAAAATAAGAGGTTTCACAGGGCAAATTAATTAATTAAGCAATAAGCATTAAATTAAAGAGAATATCAGGTATCTCACCTATAGCCAGAAAGTTGAGAAGTTTGGAATTTAAAAGGTCAGAATTTACTTTACTTTGCAGGAGTTTGGTTCAGGTCCAGCACCTGAGGAAAGTTACAAACAAGTGGTTTGTCTCCCTAATGAATAAGCCACAAAAAAGTGCCCTAAATGACCAGATGACCATTGAAGGGAATCAGGGATGACCTCCCCTTACTCCTCCAGTGGTCACTAACCCCATCCCACCCCTCCAAAAAATGTGATTAAAAACATTACTTACCAGCCTCTATGCCAGCCTCACATGTTATACTCAGGTTCGTTAGAGCAACATGCAGATCCCTGGAATAGTCTAATGGTGGGTGAAGTGCACTGCAGACAGCTGGACCCAGGCCCATGCTTCCCCCTAACTGTTACACTTATGGTGGAAACTGTAAGCCCTCCAATACTCACCAGAAACTCACTGTACCCATATATAGGTGCCCCCTTCACCCATCCCATTGTAGTGGTGTACAGTTGGGGGTAGTGGGTTTTGGGGGGCTCAACAGATAAGATAAAGGAGCAACAGTGAGATGTGTACCTGGAAGCATTTATTTGAAGTCTACTGCAGTGCTCCCTAGGGTGCCCCATTGCTCTCCTGAGATGTCCGTGTTGCCAGTCTACTAAGAATTCTGGCCCCTCCTACATACTAGTGGTTTCATTTTGTAGGGTTTTCACTGTTTTTTTTTTTTAATATACCAAAAAGATAAATGCACAGAGCACAAAAACATCTAGCAAATAAACTTTTTTCTGTTTTGAAAATGGCTGTATTCCCCACTTGAATTTTGGACGTTTTTAGCAAAACATCCAAAGTTGGACTTAGACGTTATCTCAAAAATGCTCCTCCATGTTACGTAGTAACATAGTAAATGATGGCAGATAAAGACCTGTATGGTCCATCCAGTCTGCCCAACAAGATAAACTCATTTTACATGGTATGCGATACTTTATATGTATACCCCAGTTTGATTTCTCTTTGCAACTCTCAGGGTACAGACTGTAGAAGTCTGCCCAACACTGTTCTTGTACTAAAAGTTCTGACGCTAATGTCAAAGCCCCTTAAAATTTACACTCAAGCCCATCCAAATCTATTCAGTCATGATCAGGGCGTAGACCGTAGAAGTCTGCCCAGCACCGGTTTTGCTTCCCAATTACTATGTTTCTTCTCACATCACTCTTTAATGTAGGAATCACTTACTACTACTACTACTACTACAAATCATAGCTTTGATCTGCTGTACAATTTCCTTGAAGTCCTCTTTCTTGCGTTGGCCGGCTTCAATTTCTGAACACCAGGTCATCTTCACCCTACTGTCCTTACTTTAAAAACTCAATAACAAAATCTCTATCCCTGAGTGTGTGCTCCTCTCTAAATGTGCTCAGCCTCAATATATAACTTTTCATGTTTACTCTTCTCTTCCCAGAACAACATATCAACATAATCTCTCATTAGTTTTACTCAACACATAGTCACGTCATTTTATGGTAACTATGTTTACAGCCTTTATAAATTCTCCACAGCCAAAACTCATTCAGCTCTCAAACACTTTCACTGATTAACCCAGCAAGCACCCAAACCTCCTGACTTTTTCAATTACCAGTTTCCCCAAAAAATGCAGCACACACTCTCAAACACATCTGTGCACCATCACCAAGCCTAGTGGTTAGTGCATTGGATTTTGATCCTGGGGAACTGGGTTTGAGTCCCACTGAAGAAAGGAGGTGTAGATGCCCCTCTACAAGTCATTGGTGAGGCCACATTTGGAGTACAGTGTTCAGTTTTGGAGGCCATATCTTGCTAAAAAGACTGGAAGTGGTGCAAAGAAAAACTACAAAAAATGGTATGGGATTTGCGTTGCAAACCATACAAAGAGCGACTTGCCAGTCTGAACATGCATACCTTGGAGGAAAGGAAAAACAGAGGTTTTATGATACAGACGTTCAAAAATTTGAAAGGTATTAATCCGCAAACAAACCTTTTCTGGAGATGAGAAGGAGGTAGAACTAGAGGACATGAACTGAGGTTGAAGGGGGGGGGACAGACTCAGGAGTAATGTCAGGAAGTATTTTTTCATAAAGAGGGTGGTGGATACGTGGAATACCCTCCCGCGGGAGGTGGTGGAAATCAAATGCTAATGGAATTCAAACATATGTGGGATAAACAGAAAGGAATCCTGTTTAGAAGGAATGGATCCACGGAATCTTAGCAGAGATTGGGTGGCAACACCGGTAATTGGGAAGCAAAACCAGTACTAGGCAGCCTTCTACAGTCTACGCCCTGATCGTGACTGAACAGATATGGATGGGCTAGGGTGCAAATTTTAAGGGGCTTTGATGTTAGTTTCAGAACTTAGTACAAGAAAAGTGCTGGCCTAACTTCTATGGTCTGTGCCCTGAGAATGGCAAGGACAAATCAAACTCTGGTATACATATAAAGTATTGCATACCATGTAAAATGAGTTTATCTTGTTGGGCAGACTGGATGGACCGTACAGGTCTTTATCTGCCATCATTTACTATGTTACTTTGCAGCTCCTTGTGATTCTGGGCAAGTCACTTAACCCTCCATTGCCCCAGGTACAAATAAGTACCTGTATATACTATGTAAACTGCTTTGAATGTAGTTGCAAAAACCACAGAAAGGCAGTATATCAAGTCCCATTCCCCCCCCTCCACCCAACTGCCAATAGACACCATTTGCAACTTTAAAATTTCTGTGCCTCAAGCCCTGAGCCATGAGACCCAGTCAGTAGTTTACACCAATAACACGTCTCTACAATGAAACTTTCCCCGTTTTAATAAATGTAAATACATTTTTCATTTTTATATCCACATAACATCTTCCCTCCCAAATTAGAAGTTAATTCATTTTATTTTAGCCAGCACTCAACCACTGAACACCTCTGCCATGATCTGGCACTCACTTCTGATGTTTCTCTTCCTAGTGCGCACAGCTGCCCAGGCCACAGCAAAATCTACCAAAGAAATCCTCCGGGAGGCTTTCTGAAGCTCTCTCCGTCATGCCCCAATCTCCCACAGGTGCCCTCCACTGCCAGAACTGACCCAGCTCTCCAAATCAGGTCAGTTTCAGTGCATGCCTGGTTCCCAGCATTTTCAGCTCATGCACAGACAAAAACTGCTCATATGCAGGAAAACACCCAAGCAGGCCCAACTCTGCCTGCCCCTCATGCTCCTCATTCTTCTACTGCATTCATGAAGGAATACGCATGCGCTTCCGGACTCCCAGCTGCTGCAGCTCTCCAACAATGCCAGCTCTGATCCTGCTGCTCTCACCCGGATCACCTAGCCACTGTGAATGTAACCCAACATGGCTTGTCGTTGGCTCTCACATACCAACGGCAGCACTGCAGCCCTGCACTGGACCTGACTTAGACTCCAAGGACCACTCAAACTCCCACAGAAACACCAACCAGGCAATTATTTTAACCCTTCAGGTTACACTAATGTTTGAGCTTTAATCATACATGTTCCTCAGTGTTCCCAGAAGTTTGATGCAGATGCATCACTACTGTTAAGAGTTGAACCACAGTCTACCCTCTGTACAACTTATCCCAGCCAGCTAGTAGCAGTCAAATGTGTGACAGAACCCTGCAAATACTTGGGACACACCCAGAGTGCAGTGGTAAGGATAGGTGGGCAGAAACAAGTAAAAAACACGAAGATGGAGGCTTGAGTGATTGTTCAGTCCTATGAAACTTTAGAGTCAAAGAGAGGGAAAATAAAAGCCAACGGACAGCCCTAAACAACAGTTCATCCACTGGATGTCAGCTGTCTTGAAGTCCAAGAACCTGACTTTAGTATGAGTTAGGTCAGGCTGGGTTTTAAACTTGAATCCCAGCCCTTTCTCTCTTTCCCTCCATGGACAGTAATATTTACTTAGAAACTTGCCATCTTCCAAGATTCTCAAGTAAACCCCTATATGCTGACCAGGTAAATAAAAATACTGTACTCTCTCTACTTGAGACAGTTTTGGAATCTGTATTTGAGGGTTTATTTATTTGGATTTAGTTCACATCTTTTCAGTAGAAGCTCAAGGTAGTTACATATAGGCACTGTGGTATTTCCCTGCCTCCTCTAATCAGCTGGGCTTGGACTGAAGTGAACAAGTGATGGTGCTTTGGGGATTTGCAAGACTTCATTATTTGGAAGGCTCCTTTGATTTTTCTTGGCCTGATTTTGGTTCATTAGATGGTTCTGGTTGCTGTAGGGTGATTTGGGCCTTTCTGGTGCTGGTTCCTTAAGCACTTCTTTTAGCTTTTCATGCAGTGGTTTTGGTTCTTTAGAGGCTTCTCTGGAACAGCAGCAGGCTTAAAATAGGATGATTTATTTGTATGTCATATTTCCTTTTCCAGAGCAATATATATACACGGTGTCCAGAAAAATGGGACCTCTTACATAGTTTCAAAATACTTTGCAATTGTATAAACGTTCAGTAGGACCTTTGAAAATAAATAAGTACAATTTTTTTTGTTAAGGGTCCTTTTATTAGCATGCGCTAAATGAAAAGACCTCCCTTATCTTGCTATGAGCATCTTATCATTTAGCATGCTAATCATTAGCGTTCACTAAATCTGATAACGTACTTTAGTAAAAGGACCTCTTAGTTAATTCATCATTTCTGGTCAAAGTGTTCTCTTCAACCTCAACACTTTCACAAGTCTTCAATGCCACTGAGCTGCTGCCTCAATGAATTCTGGGGTTTCATTAATTAAGAGCTCAACGTTTTGTGAGCTCAATGCACAGGTGCTCTATTCTGTTGAAAAATAAAGTACTCAGAAATGTCTCGAATTTCAGGTAGAAGTTTCTGCAGCAGTAGGATGTTTTGGGGTTATTTGGAAAAATGTTTGGGGTCCCTTTCTTTGTAGACATCATGTATAATAAATAACAAAAGTTAAACAATACTTCAAAACAATACTTCAAAAGTGTTCTGTGTTAATTTTGCCATCTGTGTGTGATAAATATACAGTATTTCTTTTTTTTTTTGTATTTTTATGGGAGGGAGCAGGTCAGAGGCAGAGAATAGGTGTGGATATGCTAATCAGCTTGCCATGCTAACTGGTTAGTGCATCCCTAACACAGGAACCCTTAGTGCTTCCTAAACAGGAGCCGGTAAGTGCTCCCACAGTAAATTGTGCATGGCCAGAAATAAAACAAATACAAAAATATCTTTTTTGAAGGTGGCACTAGAAATGGGCTTAGCAAGTGGTAAAGGCCCAGGTAAGGGCAAGCTAAGCCCATGTCCCCTACGATAACTGATACAGAAAGGGCAATAAAAATGACCAGTATAGAACTACTGTACCACATGATCCTGTTCCCTCTTTTCCTATTAATACATTTGAATCTCTTCCTTCCTTATCTTCACAATTTGTAACATCACTGGAACTAGTGTGAATCCCCGCCCCTATTCCGTTCTGGCTAGGTGTTGTATAGCAGGAGATTCAGAGCACTCACACTTAGTAGTCGGTGGTTGCCCTGAGTTACCTCCAGGAACAGGGTGAGGAGTAACAAAATACACTAACCTCGTCTTCCACTCCAAGAGTGGAAGAGGAAATAAAAACTAAGATAGGACAGATCCTGAATTCAAATGACAGTAAACTAGAAAAACCAAACTTAATAATGTTTAAAAAAAACTATCAATAATGTTTATTTTGTTCAAGGATGTGATCAATATAAATAAATATTTCTTTCAACTTTAACACTCAATAGTAATTCAATTATAACATTTGTGACTACCAGTGCTTCCTGTTTCCTAATACTCTAATTTCACAACATTCTAATATGAGCCCAACCTTTATGCTTGGGTCCAGAACCACACTTATATTACAGTTTTTGCTTAACTTTTTTTCTACAGAATCGCTTTTCCAGCAACTGCTTCCAGAAATACTATTAGATACGTATCGGTCCTTATCTATTCCCAATATTCCACTCTGTTCTCAACTTTCAAGGTTAGCTTAGTTAAAATGAACTGATACTTTGTGTACCCTTTTTGTTTCTTTTTTTCACAGAACTTCAGTGAACCCAACCTCCTTTCAGGTAAGTATGTTTCCCTTTGTCCTGTAGCTAATGGCAACTTAGCTGAAACTTGACTTTGATGCCGTTTTCTCGTGCAGTCTTTCTTGTGTGGGGGCCCAAATGCTCCTTCCGGGTGCACGATTTTCAGATGTTCTCCTCAGGACCGGTCTTCTCCCTACACCTTTCTTAAAAAACTCAAAGGGAAGCAAGACCCTATCTTCCTTTCTTAATCAAATTTCCCTCACCTTGGTGACACTTATGTTTCAAATTATCAATACTGTGGCCAAAAACTAACTCAAACTGAAAATAAACAAAGTACCCTTTCCGTTTGGACCTTATACTATTTTTATGTTCCGTAATCTAAGAAGGAGTGTCACGAGGAATAACAGGAACCCAAGCAACTTCTCTCTGTAACCACTTTCACACCAAATTCTATCTCTACAATTATTTCCTAGATTCTATTTATTCTATTTAGTACTTTTCTTATCCAAAACAGTTTTAAAATTTTAATGCACAAATTTTGCAGTGTTAGACTACTCACCCATTTATGCCCAATTAACTATTAGCACATTCCTAACCCCCATTCATTCCATGGACTACCAAAAATATTTTATACCCAAATACAGCAAGACATTCACCCTTCTCCCTTTAAAATCCCCTCTCTGGACTCTCACTCCTATGTATTCACCCCTTTCCCAATTCTATCTCTGTATATATAACCCTTTCTCCACCTCAATCAGTGCCAGCCTCACCCACGCACATCCTCTCTCTCCAAATCACCATCTCCTTCTGGCAACTGCCAGCGACTCCGTTTCCTAGGAAACGAAACTTCAGCTGGAGTTCCGAGGATCCCCCAGCCAATCACCTACTCTTCCAAAATTCCAATTTTCTCTTGCTGACCAACGGAATGTTGGCCAGCGGTGCTAAACCTCCATTTTTTTCCCTATGTCTTCCATAGAAACCAACAGAGAAAAATTAAAACTTCAAATAAAATCCTACATATTTAACCTAAACTACCCCAAATTTTCCCCAATCATTAAACCCCTCATTCTCTATTAAACTATATTTTTAGATTTTAAAATTAACCATTTTTAAGGTTCACCCACAATTATCCCACCTAAAACCCCTCTAAAAATTTAATTAAAACACAAATCAAAAATTCAATCAACCCCTTCTTAACCTACCCCATCGAATAAATAATTTTAGCCCTTACAGAACCCCTCTAAATCAACCCCCTAAAAATATCTAAATTTGACAACCTACCAGAAAAATCAAGAAAAATTCCCCGATCCCAAATCTGCAAACAGAATTTAAATCCCAAAAATCCCTGAATTTTTAAAAATAAAAAACCCAATTTATACATTTTTAAAATAAACTAATTTAAATTTTGGGTTAAAGAACCCCTTAACTGTTTCCTGATTTTCTCCTCTCCCGACCACTACCATCGGATCCGGTCCCGCTGGTCTGGTTAAAAAAACAGAGCCAAAACAAAAACCTGGCCCGAAAATCGCCATTCTTCTGGAACTCCGGTTCCAAAATCGAGGCCCAGGCTTCTAGGCCTCACCGGAGTTCACAAAAAAAACCCGTTGATGCACGCACACCGTGCACACGCGCGCTCCCATGACGTCCTCCTCTGTCTCCTCTCAAAAAAACAACAGGTCCCACGCTGGCTCCTTTCCCTGCAGAGTTGCAGGTTTCTCTCCTTCTTCAGCGTCCCTGCACAATCGCGGATGGATGCTGGAAACCCCCCCCCGATCCGGCGCCGGAACCGCCCGGTCCTCACTCTCTCTCTCTCTGCCACCGCCCCAGCCCAAAGACGGCCCCAAAGTCACTGGGGATTCCCGCTGTAGCTATTCATGCCCGGGGACGTGCCCAACCGTCCCCGGGACCAGAAAAACTCGGTGCTGCCTCTCGCAGCGTCTCCAACCACCGTCACTGGCCCAACCTGGCCCAAAAACAACCTGGACCTCGCAGCCAGCTCCACCCACAAAAATGGGCCCAAAATCAGCCCCTTGCCACCTGGAACAGCGGCGTTGCCTCCTGCGGCGCCTCCTCACCTATCACATTGCCCCCCCAGAGCCCCGAAACGGACCCCAGAAGCCTAGGACGGCCCCTTCTCACCTCCAGGTAAGAGAAGGGAAAAAAATGTTTTATTTTTTTCCCTCTAAGTTACACTAGGAATTTATATCTAATATAAGTGGAAGATGGTCTATATTTGCCCTAGAATTAAAGATGGAAATAAGAACCTGGCAAAGGTCTTTAATTATCAACCAACTGCCAACCTACCTTTTGTGTCTAAGGTTAACAGTTAACATATTTCTTAGATCAAATGATGGCAATAACCCAACAATATGGCAGATAGAAGTTTATTTGCTGAACACAAATGTGTCATGGCCACTTTTGGCAGTTGCCTGCATCAGGGGTATTGTTTCTAAAAATGAATTAAAACATAGATCATATAACAATGGTAACCAAAGAAACTCATAAAGCCATACTAGTAAGATAATGTAAAAGGGTAAAGGTCAATATAAACCACACAATAAAATAAACATTATTGAAAGATCAGTAAACATCAAGAATGGTTGTATATAAAAGTTACAAATGTTAGTATTTAAAGTTAAAAAATAAAATAAAATCAATTGATATATACAGTAAAATATTAAAAAAATGAAATTTGATATTTAAAATGAAAATGCAAATAAAACCTACTGCATATTTGGCTGGAAAATGTCCATGGCCATCAGCATTGAATTTCTGGGGGGGGGGGGGGGGGGGGGGGGGGGGAGGGAGGTGGCGGCACTGTAAACATAGCCAATTAAGCCGATATTCATTGGCTGACCGGCTAGGTTCTAGCAGCTAAAGATAGACCCACATAAATAGCAGCTCTATCTGGCCACTAAACTTAATTTAGCGGAAATTAGCTGTAACTGGCTGTTGTCACGTGACATAGCCATTGACTGGGATGCTTAGTGAGAGATAGCCGGTTATTTCCCACTGAATATTGGTGGATAGTCGGCTTGGGTGTATTTAACCAACAAGGTGTCATTCCTGGATGGTTAAATACTTTTGAATATCAAGTAACATGTGTATAAACTGATATAAAAATAGAACTGAAATAATCAATTTGTAGTTGTTACCTCTAGAAGTCAGTGCAATGGTTTGAATCAGTTCACATCAATAAAAGCAGCTAAATATACCAATTGACCTGGAGAATAAAACTTGCCACATATCAGATAACAGAATCACATGTATCAGAAAATTAAAAACAACAATTAAGACATAATGTTAGCATAAACATGTTGATCCTGAATATTAAGCCTGCACAAAGGAACAAAAAACTTGCATTATCCCCTGTATTCTATATGTGGCTCTCAAAATTAGCTGATATTTCAGCACCGATAAACATGTGCCCAACTAAATGGCTAATGAGCCAATTAGTGCCAATAATTGGGTACTATTTGGTACTGGCGCCAATTTGAATTTGCATGCACATCTTGCTAGGCGCTTTTCTATAACAATGTGCACCCAAATAATAACAGAAGGGACAAGAATATATGAGACACAAGAATTAGTGGGGTTACTTTCTAATGTTGGAAATTGGACCTACATGGGGTATGGTAAAAGTGTTGATAGGAGTGGAGGAGTGGCCTAGAGGTTATAGCACTGGGCTTGACATCCAGAGGTAGCCAGGTCAAATCCCACTGCTGCGCCTTGTGATCTTGGGAAGCCACTTAACTCTCCATTGCCTCAGGTACCAACTTAGATTGTGTGCCCTCCAGGGACAAAGAAGTACCTGAAAATTGTACAGCGCTGCGTAACCCTAGTAGCGCTTTAGAAATGTCAAGTAGTAGTAGTAGTAGTAGTAGTAGTAGTAGTGAAAAGGTGTGAGCAAAGTACTAATAATTATCATAAGATTCTAAGGGCTCCTTTTACCAAGCTGCAGGAAAAGGGGGGGGGGGGGGGGGGGAGCTGGCATCAGCACCAAGGCCCTTTTTACTACAGCAAGTAAAAGGGAAGTCTCTCTTTCCTTCATGAAATGGCTATGCGGCAAGTAAAGCACTTGCCATGTGGCCATTTCAGAGAGGGAGCCCTTATCACCACCCATTGGTGGTACTTCCTGTTTTGCAAGCAATAAGCCCGCGTTGGGGCTTACCGCCATTTAGTAAAAGGGGCCCTAAGTGGGTGTAATGGAAGTGAATTTTAATGATTTTTTTTCATCTCTGTCTTGACCGACCAGTACACTCGGAGGCTGTATTGTTGATTATAAGTAATTCTGTTTAAAAATAATTGTTTAACTTTGATTGTGTGAAAATAAGTTGGAATGCAGAAGATAAGACACAGCTCCAACTAATTTAGTATGTGAAGGGGAGGATGGCGCTTGCTTTCCAGCTCCAGCCCGGCCACCTGGAGTTGGGGAGCATGTGACCATGTTCCCACAGTATGGCTTGTTTACCTAAACAGAGAAGCATTCTGTAATTTTCCTTAGAAGCATTCTGTAACTTTCCCTAGCTCTGAACATGAGCTCAGAGCCTAATAAAAAGGAGGGCTTGTCACAGCAGAGTGGGAGCTCATCTGTGAGTAACGTATGTACTGAGCAGAGGATCTGTTCCTGGTCTAAAAAGCTCCTGACTTTCGCTGTAATGGGCCCCTGTGAAAGATCTGTCCCTCCTCCCGGGGTCCTCAGGATCTTGCCTCTGCCCTGGCCACTCCGAGTAAGAGTCCGGATACCTGTCCCAGCCTCCTAGGCCACTGCAGTTCACAGGGCAGGGCTCAAAGCAATCCAAACTCCAGAAGCAGAGCCAGTAAATATCTTTATTCTCTTGGGGATTCACAGTCCAGCAGTTCAGAAATAAAGCAGGCAAAAAAAAGCACAATCCCACTTTCTTTCTCCTCTCAGGGCACTAGCACAACAGGGGTAAACCCAACTCCACTCCCCGTTTCCAGAACTCAGTTTGTTCCACCTTAAGCAGTCTACAGCCCCGTGCTCTCCTTCTCCCCCCTCCCCTTTGAAAAAGGGGAAGAATGTCCGTGAAGGGCAATAAAAAAAAACACAAGAAAAAGAAAGAAACGGCTCCTGGTTTCTTCCTGGTGGTTTGGCAAACAGTCCCAATAAACAGTTCCTCATAAACCACTTCTTCAGGCTTGAGCAAACACTTTCCCACAACCAGCTTCCTCCCGCTGTGAACAGTTCACACAGGGAGAGTCAATAATCCCTCTTCAAATAGCACCTTTAACATACAGTTCATAACAGCCTGAACTTGCTTTGGGAAGAAAAAAGATCCCACCCTTTCTTGGGTCACTCTCTCAATACACTGACCCTTCTCCCTCATGACCCTTTTCCTTTCCCCTGGCAACCCAGCTGCCATACCACGAGTTCACCTGTTTTTTCAGTTTTTTTCCTAAGGAATGAGCCCAGACTGTGAGGTCCATCGGTTCCTCTGGGTTCTCCTCTCTCCCCCTCTCCTCAGCTTCTTGCCATTCCATGGGTTCCTCATCCCACCCACTTTTCAGCTGTTCCTCGTTCACCTGATTACCCTCCAGGGGCCGCTCCCTTGCCTTGTCAGAGTTCTCCCCTGTGACCTGCTGGGGAAGGTAATCTCTGTACCAGGGCTTGCGCCGGGGCTGCTGGGTAGTGTAGTCTTTTTCTCTCCTCCATTTTTCAGGGGGCACTAACCTTTCTCTTCTCTCTCTCTGGGGAATTAGTAAAGGCAAGGCTCTGTTCTGTCTCCTTTTGCTCTTGAGCCTCCTCACTCCTTCCCCTTCCACTTCCATCTGCTCCACCCCTTCACACCCCCCAGCTGATGATAAGAGCCTGGATGATGTAAGGACCATTGATGATTTTATGTATAGTGTATTATTGCTTCTTTTCCTGGTCTAAGAACTCTTGGCATTGCTTAGCTGTAGAGACCAATGATGTAATGATTGTTTAGTTAATCATCGTGTGTATAGAGCCAGTCATTATATATGTGCTAACCATTGTATCTATCTTAATCATTGTAGATTATAGCTCCTCTAATAAAGGTTTCATTTATCTAATATGAATCCAAAAGAATCCACAATAATTATTGAGTAGTCTGTGTTAGTGAGACAGGCTGTAAATTCATAGCAGTTCAGTGGGGAATAGGAATACATACACATAAAACATAATGTAGTAAAATTCAATGCTTCGGTCTTCACCAAGGAAGATTTGGGAGAGATACTGGTGACAGAAATGGTATTCAAAGCTGACGAGTCAGAGAAACTGAATGAAATCTCTATAAACCTGTAGGATGTAATAGTGCAATTTGACAAATTAAGGAGTAGCAAATCTCCTGGACTGGATAGTGTTCATCCCCGAGTACTGATAGAATTGAAAAATGATTCCATGGTTAGGACATATTGTGTTTGTTTATCATACACAGTTATGTTTTATGTTAATGTACTCGGTTTTAAAAATATGATACTTTATATGTATAATTTCATCCCTTTACTTAGCAGTGTATTCTTACTACTGTATTTACCAATGCACATCCCAGGTGTTACATGACGCTTAACATTCTATCCCTTAATGTGAAGGGATTCAACAACCCAATTAAGTGTAAAAAAAATATAAACTCTTTAAATAGATATGCACCCAATATTATCTTTTTTTCAAGAAACACATTTATCTGAGCGTGAGTCACTTAAACTTAAAACCTCATGGTCTCTAACCCCTGTTTTCTCTGCTGCCAATGGAAAAAAAATGGTGTGGCCATACTCATAAGGAAAAAAGATAATATAAAATTAATATCCTCTGATAGTGATTCAGTTGGAAGATGGGTTAAGGTCCATCTAACAGTGAATGATGAACCCTTAATGTTATTTAATTTATATGCACCAAACACTGATTGCCCTGAATTCTTCCATACTATTGCTGATATCATTGCCACTGCAGGAGATAAATCTTACATAATAGGTGGTGATTTTAATCTCAAACTGAATCCTGATATGGACAGGAAATCTGTTTCCATACAAGAAAACCAAAGCTTGGTTCATTTTGATAGAAATGATGCAACAGCATGTGATGTTTGGCGCCTAGTGCATGAAAAAGATTGTGATTACACATTTTATTCTTCACCACATAATAGAAGAAATAAAGAGAGACGTTACTGAATATTTTCAATTTAACACTTTGGAAGATACTAGTTGGATAATTAGATGGGATGCATTCAAAGCTTATATATGGGGTTCAATCATATGTTATTCAGCCAAACAAAAAAAGAAATAATCACAAGAAATTAGTGATCTGGAAAAATCTATATCATGTTTAGAAAAAAAACATCAGTACACCCCTTCTAATCTAGATACTTTGGAAAAATTACGAATGGCAAGATATAAATATAACTTAATTCTAGCTGCTAAGGCTAATAATGAGATATTCATGAAATCAGCCCAATATTATGCCAATAATAGTAAAGCTGGCCATTTGTTAGCTAGTTATCTAAAATCAAGAGCTGAAAAGAATGATATTTCTGCTATTAAAGATGATAATAATACTCTAATCACAGATCAACAAAACATATTAAAGACTTTTCAACACTTTTATGCCTTGTTATATAAGTCAGAATCTAATCTAGATGATAATGATCTGACATTTTTACAGGACTTGGATCACAATACTCTTGATGATAATGATAATTCAGATCTGATGGCTCCCATAACTGAACAAGATGTAGTTACGGCCATAAAGTCTATGACAAAAAAAAAGGCCCCAGGACCAGATGGCCTAACACTGGAATTTTACTTAGCTTTTCAAGACACAATTATCCCTATTATAAGTTCATTCTATAATTACTTAATCATGTCTGGTGAAGTTAATGGGAGCTTTATGGAGGCCACCATCATAGTTCTTCCAAAACCAAGCAAAGATCCTAAATACGAACAGAATTATCGACCTTTGTACATTTAAATGGTTTCTCTCCTGTATGGGTCAAGTTGTGACGTTTTACAAGTGATTTCCTTGTGAAACATTTATCACATTCGGAACATTTAAATGGTTTCTCTCCTGTATGAATTCTTTTGTGGACTTTCAGGTGGGCCTTGCATCTGAAATATTTATCACATTCTGAACACTTAAATGGTTTCTCTCCTGTATGAATTCTTTTGTGGTCTTTCAGGTAGCCATTGCTTGTGAAACATTTATCACATTCTGAACACTTAAATGGTTTCTCTCCTCTATGAATTGTTTCATGCAGTTTGACCTCAGACATCCTTTTAAAACATTTATCACATTCTGTACATTTAAATGGTTTCATTTCTGTATGAACCCTTTCATGCTGTTTGAGATCAGACATACTTATGAAACATTTGTCACATTCTGAACACTTAAAAGGTTTCTCTCCTGTATGAATTCTTTTGTGGACTTTCAGGTAGGCATTGCTTGTGAAACATTTATCACATTCTGAACACTTAAATGGTTTCGCTGGTTTCTCTCCTGTATGAAGCCTTTCGTGGACTTTCAGATAGTCCTTGATTCTGAACCATTTATCACATTCTGTACATTTAAATGGTTTCTCTCCTGTATGAATGCTTTCATGCCGTTTAAGCTCAGACATGCCTTTGAAACATTTATCACATTCTGTACATTTAAATGGTTTCTCTCCTCTATGAATCCTTTCATGCTGTTTGAGCTCAGACATGCCTTTGAAACATTTATCACATTCTGTACATTTAAATGGTTTCTCTCCTGAATGAATCCTTTCATGAACTGTCAGCTCAGATTTCCATCTAAAATATTTATCACATTCTGAACATTTAAATGGTTTCTCACCTATATGAATCCTTTCATGCTCTTTCAGCTTCCACATTCTTGAAAAATTTTTATCACATTCTGAACATTTAAATGGTGTCTCTCCTGTATGAATCCTTTCATGCTCTTTCAGTGTCCACATTTTTGAGAAATTTTTATCACATTCTGAACATTTAAATGGTTTCAATCCTGTATGAGTCATTTCATGAACTGTCATCTGAGATTTCCATCTAAAACATTTATCACATTCAGAACAGTTAAATAGTTTCTTTCCTGTGTGAGTCCATTGATGCACTTTCAGTGCGGTTTTCGTTCCTAGATATTGATCACATTTGGAACACTTAAATTGTTTGTGTAAACCATATCCAGATAGTTTAGTTTTGTTAGTTCCTTCACAGTCATTAATTTCAGTCCTAATCCTGCTTATGTGGCTTCTCTTTTCTCTGTCTAGTTTTTCTCCTGTCTGGGCTTCTGCTTTCATACTGATCGGTATTATGCTACTGATGATACCTCCCTGACAGTCAGCTGAAGGGTCTCTGGAGGGGTCTCGGTGTTTCCATTCCTTTTTCTGCTGTTTATTGCACTTTCTCATTCTTTCACTAATATTCCTAAATCCATCATCTGTTGAATAAAAAAAAAAAATAAGAGTATGATCCTTAATTTTACAGCTATAGAAAACAACATACTTAAACAAAGGCAGCTGCGAGGGGCAGGAGCAAGGAGGCTGCGTTCCTACTCTGGGATAGATGTAGACCCGGGGAAAGGGAAGGAAAGAAGGGAGCTTTGTCAGGAGGGTTGGAGGGGGCTCAAAAAATAATTCTTTTTAAAGCGATGTGGGTGTCAGCACAATACTCGGTAGCTCATATCATGTGAGAGCCAATTGGTAAATGCAAAACCATGGGCTCCTCTGAAATGCCACCCCTGTACTGCCCCTGACCTGCCCACTTTTTTTGTGAGCAGTCAGTGCCAATATTCAGTGGTACTGCCTGCTTTAGTGCCAATTAATTTGGGGGGTCAGGCAGTCCCAGGGGATTTAAATGGACAGGAGCCCCTGCTGCCCATTTCAATTGCTTTCAAGATTGGATGTTCACAATTACAAACTCACTGCAAACATAAATATCTTGAATGACATATCCCCCAATATATGTGTAAATGCCAATATTCTGAAAATATCCTCTTAACTTTCATAGGGAGACATTTGGTCTTCCCTGATCATTTTTTTCCCATTAGTTCCTCCAGAACAGTTCAGATGAGGGGGTTTTGCACTCCTACCAGCAGCTGAAGAGCATTTTCTGTAATCAAAACACTGGGTTAGTTCTGAACTGCTCTGAAGGAACTAAAGAAAAGAAAATAAACCTAAGATCACATGTCTCCTTCCTTAATGTTCCTCCAGAGCAGTTCAGATGAGTGGCAAATACCATAACAGTGACCTTCACAAGGGTGGGACAGTAAAATCCATGGACTACACACTCTGTCCAAAGACTGCATCCTGTCTTGCATGCAAATCCAAACTATAATGCCTTAAAAATACAAAAGAATGCCCAGAATTCTGCAGCTCGACTTATTTTCCACCAGAATCGTTATGCCCACACTAGCCCACTTCTCAAGTCACTTCATTGACTCCCTGTCCGCTTCCGTATACAGTTCAAACTTCTCTTACTGACCTTTAAATGCATCCACTCTATGACCCCCTCACTACCTCTCCTCTCTCATTTCTCCCTACATTCCTCCCCGTGAACTCCGCTCTCTGAGCAAGTCTCTCTTGTTGTCCCCCTTCTCCTCCATCACTAACTCTAGACTTCCTTTTATCTTGCTGCACCTTATGCCTGGAACCGCCTTCCTGAGCCCATACGTCTAGCTCCATCTCTGCCTGTTTTTAAATCTATCCTGAAGGCAAACTTTTTTACTGCTGCCTTTGGCTCCTAGCCACTACCCATTTGTCCTCCTCCCTGTTCCTCTTTACCCTGTAATTCCCTTGTCCGTAATGTCTTGTCTGTCTGTTTTACCTAGATTGTAAGCTCTATGTTGGGTGTTCAGCGCTGCGTGTGTCTGGTGGCGCTATATAAATGCTAATAGTAGTAGTAGTAGGACGCCTTACAAATTTCTAGATGTGCCACCAGACCACTCCCTACTCAGGAAGGAGCTTGTCCCCTCGTATCATGCACGTTTAGCACTTCTGCCACCAGGCAACCTCTAAGGCAGCTGTTCCCAAACTGTGGGTCATTTGCAAAATCCTCATTTGGGATACGAAGCAGTTAGCACAGCATTGGCATTCTCCTCTTTCCCGCTACCACCGCTGCCGGGCTGCTGCCTCTCAGGGTTGGTGGCAGCAGTGGTGAAAATAGCAGCAACCCACAGGAGTCCCTCTCCCTGCACTCAAGGCTGATAGTTCTGCTGGTCCTTCCCACACACAACTATCAGCTTCACATGTAAGATGAGAGACCCAGGAGAGCAAACGATTGAAGGGTGGGAGATTGTAGGTTGTGGCTTGGAATGGGATGTCCCATAAGAGGCCTGACTACTGCGGATCCAAAATTTCTGAGTGTTATTATCTTGTCAGATTCAATTGCTCTTCCTTTGCCTGGGGTTAGGTATCCTAATAACTTCAGGATTACTTAATAGTATGTATTATCTTTAGCTCACTCCCTTGACAGGTACTTTTGGGTATTTTACCATAATTCTGGATGTTTTGCATAATACATCGTCTCTGAATTCATTTTTCATTGTTGCCAATTAGAGAATGACATAGGGAAAAATTTGTCCCTGTCCCCATGGGTTCTGTCTCCTTCACCACAGGCCCCATCTCCATTCCCATCCCTGCAGGCCCTGTCCCCGTCCCGTGGGCTCTGTTCTCATCTGGAGAAGCCTCGAACACTTATGATTTTATATTTAAATGTTTTCATTAAAGTATAAAAAGGAACAATATCCTGTGCAACTGTGGTTTATAATTCACAAATAGAAAACAATAATAACAACGAGCAACTATAATAACCCCACCACCACCACCTGCTAAACCAAGGAATCCTAATTCACCCTGTTAAAATGTTCAGGGGTACAAAATACAACCCATTCTGTGTGCCCTAGAGGGGAGAAATATGCCCTATGAAGCACTGTTATGATTTTTTAATCTGTGGATGAATAAGAAGTCATCAACAATTTCAAGTTCTCCTGTCTTCCACAGTCCTTCCTGCAATAGAAGATGTCTTAGAAGATGTGCTGGTAGCAGGATTTACAGGATCCCACATGCAAATTTTGCTAGCTCTGGCCAGCATGTTTGCTTGTTTTTCCAAAAAATAAAAATATTTTTGTGTGCATCAATCAGGGAACAAAGTACAAACAGAAAACCAAAAAAACAAAAGAAAAATTACCAGGAGCCTTCAAAAAAAGTGGGACATAAAAACTTTAATCATATGCAGGACACAGATCACACCTTCGAATCATTGTGGGTTGAAATTCCATGTATAAAAAGGAAAAGGACAGTGATAGGAGTGTACTATCGTCCGCTTCGCTATGATGAGCAGGTAGATGCAGAAATGATAAAAGAAATCAGAGACGCAAACAAAATGGGCAATGTGATTATAATGGGTGACTTCAATTATCCAAATTTAGACTGGGTAAATGTAGCATCAGGACACGCTAGAGAGGTACAATTCCTTGATGAAATCAAGGACAGCTTTATGGAGCAGCTGGTGCAGGAGCCGATGAGAGAAGGAAAAATTCTAGACTTGGTCCTTAGTGGAACACATGATCTGGTGAGGGACGTTATGGTACTGGGGCCGCTTGATAACAGTGATCATAATATGATCAGTTTTGATATCAACCTTGAAGTAACTATACACAGGAAGTCAAATACGTTAGCGTTTAACTTTAAAAAAGGAGACTATGATAAAATAAGAACGGTTAAAAAAAAAAAACTTAGGGGGGCAACTGAGAGGGTAAAAACTGTACAACAGGCATGGACGCTGTTCAAAAATACCATCCTGGAGGTCCAGGCCAAACATATTGGCCCTTGGCCTGGATTGGTCGCTGCCGTGGACAGGATGCTGGGCTCGATGGATCCTTGGTCTTTTCCCAGTGTGGCATTACTTATGTACTTATATTCCGCAAATTAGAAAAGAAAGACGGAAGTCCAAAAGACAGCCGGCGTGGTTGAAAAGTGAGGTGAAGGAAGCTATTAGGGCTAAAAGAAACGCCTTCAGAAAATGGAAGAAGGAACTGTCTGAAAATAACAAGCAGCAGCATAAGGAGTGTCAAAGCAAATGCAAGACGCAGATAAAGAAGGCCAAGAGGGATTATGAAAAAAAGATAGCATTAGAGGCAAAAAACATAGTAAAAAAAATTTTCGGTTTATTAAAAGGAAGCCAGCAAAAGAATCGGTTGGGCCGCTGGATGACCGAGGGGTAAAAGGAGCGATCAAGGAAGATAAAGACGTAGCGGAGAGATTGAATGAATTCTTTGCTTCGGTCTTCACCAAGGAAGATTTGGTTGGGATACCGGTGTCGGAACTGGTACTTCAAGAGGACGAGTCGGAGAAACTTACTGACTTCACGGTAAACCTGGAGGACGTAATGGGGCAGTTCAGCAAACTGAAGAGTAGCAAATCCTGGACCGTATGGTATTCATCCTAGAGTACTGATAGAACTGAAAAATGAGCTTGCGGAGCTACTGTTAGAGATATGCAATTTATCCTTAAAATCGAGCGTGGTACCGGAAGATTGAAGGGTGGCCAATGTAACGCCGATTTTTAAAAAAGGTTCCAGGGGAGATCCGGGAAATTACAGACCAGTGAGTCTGATGTCGGTGCTGGGGAAAATGGTAGAGGCTATTATTAAAAACAAAATGACAGAGCACATCCGAGAACATGGATTACTGAGACCGAGTCAGCACGGCTTTTGTGTGGGGAAATCTCTGAAGGAGTAAACAAACATATGGACAAAGGGGAGCCGGTTGATATTGTGTATCTGGATTTTCAAAAGGCGTTTGACAAGGTACCTCATGAAAGGCTACAGAGGAAATTGGAGGGACATGGGATAGGAGGAAATGTCTTATTGTGGATTAAAAACTGGTTGAAGGATAGGAAACAGAGTGGGGTTAAATGGGCAGTATTCACAATGGAGAAGGGTAGTTAGTGGGGTTCCTCAGGGGTCTGTGCTAGGACCGCTGCTTTTTAAACATATTTATAAATGATTTAGAGATGGGAGTAACTAGCAAGGTAATTAAATTTGCTGATGACACAAAGTTAATCAAAGTTAATCAAAGCCGTTAACTCGCAAAAGGATTCTGAAAAATTACAGAAGGACCTTACGAGACTGGGAGACTGGGCGGCTAAATAGCAGGTGACGTTTAATGTGATGCATGTGGGAAAAAAGAACCCGAATTATAGCTACTTCATGCAAGGTTCCACGTTAGGAGTTATGGATCAAGAAAGGGATCTGGGTGTCGTCGTCGTCGATAATACACTGAAACCTTCTGCTCAGTGTGCTGCTGCGGCTAGGAAAGCGAATAGAATATTGGGTATTATTAGGAAAGGTATGGAAAACAGGTGTGAGGATGTTATAATACTGTTGTATCGCTCCATTGTGCGACCACACCTTGAGAATTGTGTTCAATTCTGGTCGCTGCATCTCAAGAAAGATATAGTAGAATTGGAAAAGGTGCAGCGAAGGGTGACTAAAATGATAGCGGGAATGGAACAACTTCCCTATGAAGAAAGACTAAGGAGGCTAGGGCTTTTCAGCTTGGAGAAGAGACGGCTGAGGGGGAGACATGATAGAGGTATATAAAATAATGAGTGGAGTGGAACAGGTGGATGTGAAGCGTCTGTTCACGCTTTCCAAAAATACTAGGACTAGGGGGCATGCGATGAAACTACAGTGTAGCAAATTTAAAACAAATTGGAGAAATGTTTTCTTCACCCAACACGTAATTAAACTCTGGAATTTGTTTCCGGAGAATGTGGTGAAGGCAGTTAGCTTGGCAGAGTTTTAAAAGGGGTTAGACGGTTTCCTAAAGGACAAGTCCATAAACCACTACTAAAGGGGGTGGTGTTGGACTACTTCTCTCCCCCTCCTCCAGATTTCAACCCCTTCTTCCACCTCAATCTCACTGTTTTTCCTCCTTTGAAGTACACTCTAACCGCCCTTTTCTCTCCTCTGCCTCTTTGAATAGCGGTCACTTATCGTCCCCCTGATAAGTCCCTTTCATCCTTTCTCAATGGCTTTGATGCCTGGCTTGCCTTCTTCCATGATCCTTCCTCCCCCTCTCTCATCCTTGGTGACTTTAATATTCCTGCTAATGATCCTTCTAACTCTTATATTTCCAAGTTACTCGCTTTATCATCCTCCTTTAATCTCCAACTATGCTCCACCTCCCTCACTCATCAAAATGGTCACTGTCTTGATCTCATCTTCTCCTCCAACTGTTCAACCTCTAGTTTCCTTGCCGCTGATCTTCCTCTCTCTGATCACCATATTATAACTTTCACACTTAAATCTCCTCCCTCCCAGTCCCGTCCTATCTTATCTAATTTATCTAGGAATCTTCATGATATTGACCCTTCATCTCTAGCCTCCCATGTTTCAAACCTCCTCTCTACTGTGGCACCATCCACGTCTGTCCAACGAGGCTGTTTCTTCTTACAACAATACTCTATCCTCTGCCTTGGACACTCTTGCACCTTTGATGATCCGCCCTACAAGGCGTACAAAACCCCAACCTTGGCTGACTTCTAATATCCGCTACCTACGTTCCTGTACCCGCTCCGCCGAACGCCTCTGGCGGAAATCTCGGGCCCTTGCTGATTTCTTACACTTTAAATTCATGCTGACTTCCTTCCAATCTGCTCTTTTAAGCGCCAAACAGGATTATTATATCCAACTGACCAACTCTCTTGGCTCTACCCCTCGACTTCTCTTCACCACATTGAACTCTCTCCTCAAGGTGCCCCCTCCCCCAACTCCCCCTTCATTATCTCCTCAGACCCTTGCTGAATTCTTTCACGACAAGGTTCAAAAGATAAACCTTGAAATCTCTATCTTGCCACCTCTCCCTCCACTAGTCCGTTCCCCTCTCTCTCCTTCCCCTCATTCCTTTTCCTCCTTTCCTGAAGTTACTATAGAAGAAACTACACTTCTCCTTTCGTCCTCAAAATGTACCACCTGTTCCTCTGATCCCATTCCCACCCACCTTCTTAATGCCATCTCACCTGCTCTTATTCCTTTTATCTGTCACATTCTCAACCTCTCACATTCCACTGCAACTGTCCCTACTGCCTTTAAACATGCTGTGGTCACACCTCTCCTTAAGAAGCCTTCACTCGACCCTACTTATCCCTCTAATTACCGACCTATCTCCCTCCTCCCTTTTCTCTCCAAATTACTTGAGCGTGCTGTTCATCACCGCTGCCTTGATTTTCTCTCCTCACATGCTATTCTTGACCCACTACAATCTGGTTTTCACCCTCTCCACTCAACCGAAACTGCGTTTACTAAAGTCTCCAATGACCTATTACTGGCTAAATCCAGAGGTCAATATTCCATCCTCATTCTTCTTGATCTTTACGCCGCTTTTGACACTGTCGATCACAGCATACTCCTCGATACCCTGTCCTCACTTGGATTCCTGGGCTCTGTCCTTTCCTGGTTCTCTTCCTACCTCTCCCTCCGCACCTTCAGAATTCACTCTGGTGGATCCTCTTCTACTTCTATCCCTCTGCCTGTCGGCGTACCTCAGGGTTCTGTTCTTGGTCCCCTTCTCTTTTCTATCTACACTTCTTCCCTTGGCTCATTAATCTCATCCCATGGCTTTTTCTACCATGGGATGAGATTAATGCTGACTCCCCCCAAATCTACCTTTCTACCCCTGATATCTCACCTTGCATCCAAACCAAAGTTTCAGCGTGCTTGTCTGACATTGCTGTCTGGATGTCTCAACGCCACCTGAAATTAAATATGACCAAAACCGAGCTTCTCATTTTCCCCCCCAAACCCACCTCCCTACTCCCCCCGTTTTCTATTTCTGTTGATGGCTCTCTCATTCTCCCTGTCTCCTCAGCTCGAAACCTTGGGATCATCTTTGACTCTTCTCTCTCTCCTTCTCTGCTCATATCCAGCAGATCGCCAAGATCTGTCGTTTCTTTCTTTACAACATCCGTAAAATCCGCCCCTTTCTTTCCGAGCACTCTACCAAAACCCTCATCCACACCCTTGTCACTTCTCGTTTAGACTACTGCAATCTGCTTCTTGCTGGCCTCCCACTTAGTCACCTCTCCCCTCTCCAATCGGTTCAAAACTCTGCTGCCCGTCTCATCTTCCGCCAGGGTCGCTTTACTCATACTACCCCTCTCCTCAAGTCGCTTCACTGGTTCCCTATCCGTTTTCGCATCCTGTTCAAACTTCTTCTACTAACCTATAAATGTACTCACTCTGCTGCTCCCCAGTATCTCTCCACACCTGTCCTTCCTGTGCACTCCGCTCCATGGATAAATCCTTCTTATCTGTTCCCTTCTCCACTACTGCCAACTAGTGACTTCACGCCTTCTGTCTCGCTGCACCCTACACCTGGAATAAACTTCCTGAGCTCCTACGTCTTGCCCCATCCTTGGCCACCTTTAAAACTAGACTGAAAGCCCACCTCTTTAACATTGCTTTTGACTCGTAACCACTTGTAACCACTCGCCTCCACCTACTGTCGTGGACAGGATGCTGGGCTCGATGGACCTTGGGTCTTTTCCCAGTGTGGCATTACTTATGTACTTATGTAGGAAAACAGTCTTTTGTGTGGACCCGACACGGTCCATGTTTTGGCACGCAGTGCCTTCGTCAGGAGTCACGAATAGTAGCAGGAAAAAATACGGCAGTATTGTGAAACACAGTGCGGTTGTTAAGAGCGATATACTGCAATGTCATGTTGTCCCTTTGCTATAAGAAACTGATAGTGAGATTCTCTACTGAAACAAATGTACTACCTCTGGATTGCAAGTCCAGTACTCTAACCACTAGGCCATTCTACCACTCCACTCGCATGAAATTTGGCCGTCCCTGTGTGTGTGGGGGGGGGGGGGCAGTTGAGGACGTCCAAAATGTTTGAAAGAAGGACGCCCACGCCTTCGTTATGCTTCCGCTGACACACACATACCTCCCCCCCCCCCCAAAGAGATGGTGAAGAAATATAGTAGCCCTTGCTCTCAGTAAAATACAGGCCAATGACTCAGGCTAACAGCTAGGCCTTTTTAAAAAAATCAGAGATCACCTTTGACACAGTTACATTTCACTGTAGCAAGTGCTGGAATGAGGTAATTAGGAGCAGATAGAGAGGGAGGGGGCATTTGCTCTTGTCTACAGTCCTAAGACTGGCACCTGCAAGAAGTCATGAGCAAAGATATAGAGATAGTACTGGGTCAGCTGCACCCCGGGTGAGATCCAAAGTGGGGTGGGGTGGGGGGGGGGGGGGGGGCTAGAGGAAGGTTTGAGAACATGTGAGGTCATTCTGATCAACTGATAAGGGCCAAGAGCTCCAATGAAAAAGCCAGGGTCAATTGGAATCAATAGGGCCAAAATTGTATATAAGCAGCAGTCTGAGAGGTATTAAATCAGAAGGGAGAAGGAAAGCTACAAGAGAAGACTCCAGAAGGCTAGAGAGACGTGCTGTGAACTGCTGTACCATCATATGAATACCTGCTTGCCTGTACCATCATTGGGTGAGATGATAATGCTAATAAACTATCTTACTATATCTTCTGCATACTGGGTTCCTTTCTAATTGGGGAGGTTACCAATGCCTAGACGGTGTAAGCCTGTCATAGTAACATACATAGTAACATAGTAGATGACGGCAGAAAAAGACCTGCATGGTCCATCCACAGGGCCGTGCCTAGGGTCTCTGGCGCCCCCTGCAGCCTATCAGTTGGCGCCCCCCCCTGCAGACTATCAGTTGGCGGCGGCGGCGCCCCCCCCCCCCCCCCCCCCGTGAAAATGATCGCTCCCCACTTGCCACACTGACAGGAATTGTCAGCAATATTCTTAGAAAGAAATTGCTATACATTGCAAAATAAGATAGCAGATGTAAATTCTCAAAGTGGACATATTCCAAACACTAAAATGAAAATAAAATGATTTTTTTTCTACCTTTGTTGTCTGGTGACTTTCTTTTTCTGATCATGCTGGCCCAGTATCTGATTCTGCTGCTATCTGTCCTCTTAACTCCGTTTCCAGGGCTTCCTTTCCATTTATTTCTTTCCTTTCTTCTTCATTTCTGGTCCTCAGCTTCTGCCTATTTTCTTCATCCATGTGCAGTTTTTCTCCTCTCTTCCTTTTCCCTCATTTCATCTCCTTCATCTCTCTTCCCTCCCCTCTATGTCCAGCAATTTCTCCTCTCTCCCTGAGCCCTGCCCTCCCAATCCATGCCCATCCATGCTCCTCTGTCCCCTGCCCCCTCCATTCATCCTTTTCCAGCAATTCCCCTCTCTCCCTGAGCCCTGCTCTCACAATCCATGCCCATCCATGCTCCTCTGTCCCCTGCCCCCTCCATTCATCCCTTTCCAGCAATTCCCCTCTCTCCCTGAGCCCTGCCCTCCCAATCCATGCACATCCATGCTCCTCTGTCCCCTGCCCCCTCCATTCATCCTTTTCCAGCAAGTCCCCTCTCTCCCTTCCATGACCCCCCTCGCATCCATGCTTCTCTCTCTCCCATGTCCCAGCCTGGCCCGCCCTCTTCTCCCCCCCCCTTCGCATCCATGCCCCCCCCTTCGCATCCATGCTATCGTTTCTCCCCTGCCCTCCCGCTCCCATTGTTCAACTGCCTACCCTCTTCTCTCCCCCCAACATCCCTTTTCTTTTTTTTTCTTTTTAAATTTACCTCCGTGGCGGTTCCGGCAGCGCAACGTCAGGGAAGGAGGCGGCGCTCCCGGCGTCTAGCCTTCCCTTCGCTGTGTTCCGCCTTCTTCTGACGTCATCCTTGACGTCAGAAGAAGGCGGAGCACAGCGAAGGGAAGGCTAGAGACGTCAGGAGCGCCGCCTCCTTCCCTGACGCTGCCGGAACCGCCACCACGG
The DNA here is from genome assembly GCF_901765095.1 of Microcaecilia unicolor. Classification (NCBI taxonomy): domain Eukaryota; kingdom Metazoa; phylum Chordata; class Amphibia; order Gymnophiona; family Siphonopidae; genus Microcaecilia; species Microcaecilia unicolor. The sequence continues at coordinate 238,349,325 of NC_044033.1, forward strand.
AGGTAAATTTAAAAAGAAAAAAAAAGAAAAGGGATGTTGCGGGAGGGCGAGCGAGGTGAGCATGGTGCGGCGGCGCCCCCCAGAGGGAAGCGCCCCCCTGCCATGCTTACCTCGCTTACCGGGTTAGCACGGCCCTGTCCATCCAGTCTGCCCAAGATAAACTCATGTGTATACCTTACCTTGATTTGTACCTGTCGTTCTCAGGGCACAGACCGTATAAGTCTGCCCAGCAGTTTTTCCCGCCTCCCAACCACCTGTCCCGCCTCCCATCACCGGCTCTGGCACAGACCATATAAGTCTGCCCTCCCCTATTTTCGCCTCCGAACCACCAACCCCTCTTCCCCCCACCTGCTCCGCCACCCAATTTTAGCTAAGCTTCTGACATGAGCAGATACAAGGTTGGGGTGATTAAGTATCTAGAGGGGATTTGCAATTCTGTCCAGGATAGCAAAAAGCCCCTGGCTTCTGCTGCTCAAACGGGTGAGGCAGATCTAATTAATTACAATGGCCAAACTTCAAGGGAGTGGAGTGGTGGAGTGGCCTAGTGGTTAAAGCACTGGTCTTGCAATCCAGAGGTGGCCAATTCAAATCCCACTGCTGTTACTTGTGATCCAAAATCCAAATAAAAGGGGTGTCAGAGGCATAGCAAAGGCATGGACAGCCTTCTCACAGAAACATTCACATTTTAGACGTCCTCAACTGCCGTCGCAGGGACAGAGGCATAGCGAAGGACATGACGTTGTTTTTTTCAGGGTGGGAGGTGGTTAGTGACCACTGAGAGTCAGGGAAGGACATCCCCGATTCCCTCCGGTGGTCGAGTCAGGAAAGGACATCCCCGATTCCCTCCGGTGGTCATCTGGTCAGTTCGGGCACCTTTTTGATGCTTGGTCGTGAAAAAAAAATGGACCAAGTCGCCCAAGTGTTCATCAGGGACGCCCTTCTTTTTTCCATTATCAGCTGAGCACGCCCATCTGCTAAGCACGTCCCAGTCCCGCCTTCGCTACACTGCCAACACGCCCCCATGAACTTTAGTCATCCCCGCGATGGAAAGCAGTTGAGGGCGCCCAAAATCAGCTTTCCATTATGCCGATTTGGGCGACCTTGCGAGAAGGACGCCCATCTCCCGATTTGTGTCGGAAGATGGGCGCCCTTCTCTTTCGAAAATAAGCAGGATAGTAACAAAGTAAATGACGGCAGATAAAGACCTGTACGGTCCATCCAGTCTGCCCAACAAGATACTTTATATGTATACCAGAGTTTGATTTGTCCTTGCCTTTCTCAGGGCACAAACCATAGAAGCCTGCCCAGTACTGTTCTTGTACTAAGTTCAGAAGCTAACGTCGAAGCCCCCTAAAATTTACACTCCAGCTCATCCCTATTTAGTCACAATCAGGGCATAGACCGTAGAAGTCTGTCCAGCTCCCGGTTTGTTTCCCAATTACCGGCATCGCCACCCAATCTCCGCTGAGATTCTGCGGAACCATTTCTTCTAAACAGGATTCCTTTGTGTTTATCCCACACGTTTGAATTCCATTAACGTTTTCATCTCCACCACCTCCCGCAGGAGGGCATTCCACATATCTATCACCCTCTCCGTGAATAAATACTTCCTGACATTAGTCCTGAGTCTGCCCCCCCTTCAAACTCAATTCATGTCCTCTAGTTCTACCACCTTCCCATCTCCGAAAAAGGTTCATTTGCAGATTAATACATTTCAAACATTTCAATATCTGTATCATGTCACCCCTGTTTCTCCTTTCCTCCAAGGTATACATGTTAAGGTCGGCAAGTCTCTTCTCGTACGGTTTGCAATGCAAATCCCATACCATTTTTGTAGCTTTTCTTTGCACTGCTTCCAGTCTTTTTACATCTTTAGCAAGATACGGCCTCCAAAACTGAACACAATACTCCAAGTGGGGCCTCACCAACGACTTGTAGAGGGGCATCAACACCTCCTTTCTTCTGCTGGTTATGCCCCTTGGCCACAGCCGTCGCCTTGTCGCATTGTTTCTTCACCTTTAGATCCTCAGACACCAACACCCCCAGGTCTCTCTCCTGAGTCAAGCTTACTAATCTCTCCCCTCTATTTGGTATCTCTATTTTGGGTTTCTGCACCCCAAGTGCATCACTCTACACTTCTTGGCATTAAATTTTAACTGTATACAATTTACCACAAAGTACTCCAATTATTAAACGTTAACATTTTAATAATTAACAATATCTGTACATATATTGTCAACAATTACACTCAGTTATCATGGAACTCACTTCCACACGTCTTTCACAGTGTCATCCACAGGGTCAACCCAAACTCATACATTCCAACCACATTTGAAAAACAGCTAAGTGAACACAACTTAAAAATAGAACAATATCGTACTGAACAAAGGGCATTAAAAGTAGCTAAATATAGAAGAGATGAGTACAATTATATGAAGGGCTACGTCTACAGCTGGATGGGCAAACGCAATCGGGGTAGGAAGGGGCGTCCTGAGGGGAGGACAGTGAACTTTAAATTGTCATCCAGAGGGGAGTCACGTGATGCTGTAGAGAGAGTGAGAAATGTTCTCCTGCTCTCTGGGGCCCCGAAGCCTTATATTTCTATAAAAAACCCGAATAGAGCTGGAAACTTTCAAGAATTACTTTCCCTCTGGATTGCCAGTTTAATGGATAAGTTCTTAGAGACTCCTGCGAGAAATATGGCTAGCAGGGGAACAAAAAAGGAGAAAGACAAACCCCGGATGGCGGACGGCAACACTGAGCCTAAACAAGTGGCAGAGGGGCCGACTTTCTCGGTGGATCAGTTGTCCCAGCTAACTGCAGCAGTGGAGAAAGCGATGGAGGTGAAATGGGAGAGACTATCCTGCCAAATTACTAACATAGAAACATTGTTGGCTGAGAGCACACAGCGAACTGGTGAGCTTGAAAGACGGGTGTCAGAAATAGAGGATGAAATCACCCTGGTTGCGCAGCACATGAAACTGGTGGCCGCTACGATAGAAGCGATGTCAGCGAAGATTGACGATCTGGAGAACAGATCACAGAGGGCTAACCTGAGAATCGTAGGACTGCTGGAATCGTTGGGAGACAGAGTATTGGGGACTGTGCTGGAAAAGTGGCTTATATCTGAATTCGCACTGTCAGACCACGCGAGGCCTTTATGCCTTGAACGGGCACACCGCGTGGGAAGGAGATAAGATGCCGACAGATGCCCAGAACATAATTATAGTCATAAAATGGAAATTCTATGAGGATATAGAATGAAGAGGGAGAATACTAACCAGCTTATTTTCGAAAGTGAAAGACACCCATATTTCGACCCAAATCGGGAGATGGGCGTCTTTCTCGCATGGGTACCCAAATCGGTATAATCGAAAGCCGATTTTGGGCGTCTTCAACTGCACTCCGTCGTGGGAACGAATAAAGTTGATGGGGGCGTGTCGGAGGCGTGGTGAAGGCGGATTGGGGCGTGATTATCGGCCAAACAGTGATGGGCGCGCTCGGCCGATAATGGAAAAAAGAAAGGCGTTTTTAGCGAGAATTTAGGTCACTTTTTTTGACCCTGTTTTATCACGAACAGGTCCCAAAAAAGTGCCCTAAATGACCAGATGACCACCGGAGGGAATCGGGGATGATCTCCCCTGGCTCCCCCAGTGGTCACTAACCCCCTCCCACCCAAAAAAAAAAAAAACTTCCAAAACATTTTTTTTCCAGCCTGTATGCCAGCCTCAAATGTCATCCCCAGCTCCCTGACAGCAGTATGCAGGTCCCTGGAGCAGTTTTTAGTGGGTGCAGTGCACTTCAGGCAGGTGGACCCAGGCCCATCACCCCCCTACCTGTTACACTTGTGGTGGTAAAGGGGAGCCTTCTAACCCCCCCCCCCCCCAAAACCCACTTTACCCACATGTAGATGCCCCCCTTCACCATTAAGTGCTATGGTAATGGTGTTGAGTTGTGGGGAGTGGGTTTTGGGGGGGATTTGGGGGGCTCAGCACCCAAGGGAAGGGAGCTATGCACCTGGGAGGTAATTTAATGTTTTTTTCTATTTTTTTAAAAGTGCCCCCTAGGGTGCCCGGTTGGTGTCCTGGTATGTGAGGGGGCCCAGTGCACTACGAATCCTGGCCCCTCCCACGACCCAAAGCCTTGGATCTGGTCGTTTTTGAGCTGGGCCGTTTCGGTTTCGATTATCGCTGAAAAACGAAAATGCCCAGCTCAAAAAACGCCCACATCCAATATATTTGCCTGGCACAAACCGTATTTTCCAAACTAAAGATAGACGCCCATCTTTTTCGAAAATACAGTTCGGCCCGCCCTTTCACGGACCCGTTCTCGGAGATGGTCATCCTTACACATGGGCGTTTGCGTTCGACTATGCCCCTCCACCTATGATGGACACATGATACGAATTTATCGGGACTACTCGGCGCAACTACAGGATAGAAGGAAGCAGTTTACCCCGGTATGCCAGCGATTACATGTTGATTTACCCAGCGGTTTTAAAGATCAAGCATGAAGGTGGTTGGAAGTCCTATGACAAAGTGGCGGAGGCAACTGGTTTTCTGAAAGCACTTGAGAACAACCGAGGAGCCAGCAGCTCTGATAGCCCTAAAAGCTGAGAAATGACACAGAGAGAAACAGAGCGGATTGCATCTGAATAAGATTGTAAGCTGAATAAGATTGTAAGCTCTTTGAGCAGGGACTGTCTCTATGTGTCTCATGTTCAGCGCTGCGTGCGCCTGGTAGCGCTATACAAATGTTATTAGTAGTATTAGTAGTAATAAGGGAGGTGACTTTATTATTATGTTATGTTTAAGATTACTATGGGGTTCTGGTGGGACTAGCAGCTTTAGGGGGCGGGGGGGGGGGTCCCAAGTATGAAGGTGACTCTAAACCTACTACAGAATGGGTTGGTGGCATAGGGAAAGGGGGGTGCAGAAAGGGAAGTGGGAGGGGGGAAGGGAGGCGGTTTTGGGGAAAGAGGGGGTCACTTGAAGGGAAAGTAATTCATGAGGAAGGTAGGAACTTACTAGGACATGTACATATTTGGTGCAGGAAGAGCGATTACAAATGCTGTGCTGTGAGAGAAAGTTACCCCGGGGAGAGGCTGGGCGTCCTGGGGGAGTTTATGAATAGGATGTTGCAGAGATAGCATTCCTGGGACCCTAGCTAGGTCGTTAAGTCAAGCATCTATTGCTAAAGAATATGGTCAATACCAGTCAAATTTCACGTGTCTTGAAGTAGAAAGACCAGCTTCTGGAAGACTGGCAAAACAATACAAATCCACAACGGAAACAAAGACGGGTGGGAAAAGCTGAGGAGGTAGAAGATGCTCTTCTTCAGTAGTTTTCTCGAGTCAGGAGCAGACAGTTTCCTGTCAGTGGTCCACTGCTTATTGAGAAAGCTAACCAGCTAGCTGAAAGTCTTGGACTAACTGAATTCAAAGCCACTGTTGGATGGTTGGAAAGATGGAAGGAGAGGAATAGCATAAAATTCAAGAAATAGCATGGTGAGAAACAAGATGCCGTTGACTTTGGTGCTGAAAATTGGGTTGTTTTCAGTTCTTCCTACCATCTTGAACGAGTTTGCACCTCATGACATTTTCAATGCTGACGAAAATGGTCTCTACTGGCGAGTGATTCCTGATGGAACACTTGCATTCAAACATGCCGAAACTACTGGAGGTAAAACATCGAAGGACCGACTGATGATCCTCCTTTGCTGCAATATGGATGGGAGTGAGAAGTTGGAACCCCTCGTCACTGGAAAGAGCAAACAGCCCCAATGCTTCAAGAAAGTTAAGCGACTTCCTGTGTCATACGAGGCTAACGCAAATTCATGGATGGCTGGGGAAATTTGGAAGCAGTGGCTAAAGAAGTTAGACACTAGAATGCAGGCATAAAAGCGTCAGATTTTGCTGCTTTGTGATAATTGTGCTGCTCACAGGGATGATGTCAGGCTGTCTAACGTCAAGGTGGTCTTCCTGCCACCAGACACTACCTCTCTGATCCAACCTATGGATCAGGGCATAATAGCCAATTTCAAACAACATTATCGGGCTCTTGTGCTACGTCGTCTGATGAGCGTTTTGGAAGACCAGATTGGCAAGGATAAACTTGCTGTTGAACTGGCTCGTAATCTATCACTTTTGGATTCCCTACTTATGCAGAAAGAAGCCTGGAATCATGTTACACAGGCAACCATTGTGAACTGCTACAAGCGGGCAAGCTTTGTTAAGGATGTGGAGAGGGAGAAAACAGATGCAGCTGTTGCAAACGTGTCAGATGAAGAGGTTATTGACATACCAACCGGTGTTACTGAAGAGGAGTTCCATCGCTACGTAGCTGTTGATTACAATCTACAAACAGCCGAAGACAGCACTGATGTCGAGATATGCGCCTACACGCAGGCAACAATGGCTGATGATGGAACAGATGAAGAAATGAGCAGCAAGGCACATGCTGATGAAATTCAACAACCTCCTCCTGTCACTTTTGCAAGAGCGCTGGAGAGTCTCAAAACCGTGATGGCCTATCTGGAGGCCACTGGATGTCAGTGCTATGACAGTTTTTACCGTCTGGCAGATGTAGTCTATGGAACTCACAGACCCAAGAGTGTACAGAGGACTATAACTGATTACTTCAAGTAAAGCCTAATGTCAGTTAACTGAGACTGTATACTGTACATATAATAATAAACAGTACTGTACATATGTTTATCAGATGTCAAGCTTCTTTGGGTCACAACGGTTAAGTGCACGCTCTGGTTAATTGCATGCATTTCTTTGGTCCCAGACCCTTGCACTTAAGCAGATTGCACTGTACTGGCATGTCCTAGCTGTGCACCCAGAATTCAGCGAGCACCCCAAGATCGCTTATTCCCGTAATTCGAACTTGGGGGAGTTGTTAAAGAGATCTACCCCGGATAAGTTAGATGGTCAACAGTCCCCGAGTGGGAAATGTGTTTATTGTAAACATTCTGTCACTACCAAGTGGGTTGCAATACTGGGGTCCACTAAAAAGTTCTATTTGCAAGGCAACACATCATGCAATAGAGAAGGAGTGGTTTATTGCATCATGTGTCCGTGCTCGTTATATTATATCGGACACACCAAGAGGGGCATAATCGAACGGGGACGACCATCTCTAAGGGTGTCCATCTCTAAGGGCGTCCCGGTGAAGGGGCGGGGCAACCCATATTATCGAAATAAGATGGCCGTCCATCTTGCGTTTCGATAATACGGTCGGGGAAGCCCAAATCATGAAATTTAGGTCGACCTTAGAGATGGTCGTCCTTAGGTCGTTTTTGAGATGGTCGTTCCAGGTTTTCGGCGATAATGGAAACCGAGGATGCCCATCTCAAAAACGACCAAATGCAAGCCATTTGGTCATGGGAGGAGCCAACATTCGTAGTGCACTGGTCCCCCCTCACATGCCAGGACACCAACCGGGCACCCTAGGGGACACTGCAGTGGGCTTCAAAAATTGCTCCCAAGTGCATAGCTCCCCTACCTTGGGTGCTGAGCCCCCCAACCCCCCCAAAACCCACTCCCCACAACTGTACACCACTACCATAGCCCTTAGGGATGAAGGGGGGCACCTACATGTAGGTACAGTGGGTTTGTGGTGGGTTTTGGAGGGCTCACATTTACAGCCAGAAGTGTAACAGGTAGGGTGGGGGTGGGCCTGGGTCCGCCTGCCTGAAGTGCACTGCACCCACTAAAACTGCTCCAGGGACCTGTATACTGCTGCGATGGACCTGAGTATGGCATTTGAGGCTGAGGCTGGAAAAAAAGTATTTTTATGGTGGGAGGGGTTTAGTGACCACTGGGGGAGTAAGGGGAGGTGATCCCCGATTCCCTCAGGTGGTCATCTGGTCAGTTCAGGCACCTTTTTGAGGCTTGGTCTTGAAAAAAAGCGACCAAGTAAAGTCATCCAAGTGTTCATCAGGGACACCCTTCTTTTTTCCATTATCGGCCAAAGGCGACCATCTCCTAAGCACGCCCCAGTACCGCCTTCGCTACACTGCCGACACGCCCCCATGAACTTTGGTCATCCCCGCGATGGAAAGCAGTTGAGCAGGCCAAAAATCGGCTTTCGATTATGCCAATTTGGGCGACCTTGCGAGAAGGACGCCCATCTCCCGATTTGTGTCGAAGGATGGGCGTCTTTCTCTTTCAAAAATAAGCTAGCAAGTGTCAGCTAAAACACAGGCTGGCTGAGCATATCCGTAACCTTAGAACTCATAAAAAAGAAGCACCTTTGGTAACACACTGGAGTGCACAAAACCATAAGATTGAAGATTTAAAATGTGTAGTATTAGTGCAAGTCCCCCCCCCCCCCCCCCGATTAGGGGGGGGGTGACATTAGTGCACAATTGCTTGCAATAGAACAACAATACATTTTTGCATGGGATACGGTGTCCCCTAAGGGTCTTAACCTGGAAGTAGAATGATTACAATCCTTGGCACCTGTGATTAAGGGGCGTTCTATATGGGGGTATTTAACCCCCGGAAGAGGAAGTTATGTTCATGAAGTTTGGGGACGGATACTTGGGGATCTCCCGCCTCGATACTCCTCCCAGTGGTAAGCAGCCACTAAGCGTATTAATAATTATAAGATTACCATTTAAATAGTGTTTGAGATTTTGACACGATCTGTTTTGGGTATGCGTTATTGAATTGTTACAGGTTGTGGGGAGTAGTTCCTCCTGGTGAAGTAAACCACGAAATGCGGTCTCCCATTGAGGAACTAAAGTGATGTCATTAAGTTGGCCTTATTGATGGTTTTCATGGAAGACTTCCTAATGCCGCACAGTGTTGCCACGCAAGCAGTCAAGCATATCTAGCTGGGCGTGACAGGAGTGACGCTTGATTACATACCAAGTTTCATCATCTGCACGTAGAATTTTATTGCTTTGGTACAATTATTACTTTGACTCTGCCACACAAAAACGTGAGCTGCTGTGTGAAAGCAGCCTGCGTCAGGTACTTTGGGACTTTTGCTTTCGATTCAAGTGTATGGAAGCAACATTTTAGAACATCATCAAAAGTTAAGGGAAGATATTTGATTTGTATCTTAAGCATAAGTAATCTAATGTGACTTTGGTGCGTTGCAGCATGTGGTTGGAATGTATGAGTTTGGGTTGACTGTGTGGATGATGCTGTGAAAGACATGTGGAAGTGAGTTCCATGATAATTGAGTGTAATTGTTGACAATATATGTACAGATATTGTTAATTATTAAAATGTTAACGTTTAATAATTGGAGTACTTTGTGGTAAATTGTATACAGTGATCGTACTCTAATATAAAGCTATTTCCCCTTGAGTGAATTGGATTAAATTTTAACTGCCAGACCCTCGACCATTCTTCTAAGGTTCAGAGATCCCTTCTCATCATTTCTACTCCCTCCAGGGTATTCACTCTATTGGCTATTTTCGTGTCATCCGCAAAAAGGCACACCTTTCCTTCCAACCCTTCAGCAATATCTCCCACAAATATATTAAACAGAATAGGCCCCAGCACCGACCCCTGAGGAACTCCACTTTTCACCTTCCTTTCCTCCGAGCGGATTCTATTTACCACCACCCTCTGCCACCTGTCGGTCAACCAGTTTCTTATCCAGTTCACCACTTTCGGTCCTAAGTTCAACCCTTTCAGCTTATTCATGAGTCTTCTGTGGGGGACTGTATCAAAGGCTTTGCTGAAGTACAAGTAGATTACATCTAGTGCACATCCTTCATCCAGTTCTTAGGTCACCCAGTCCAAGAAGTCAATAAGATTTGTTTGGCAGGATTTTCCTTTGGTAAAGCCATGTTGCCTCAGGTTCTGTAACCCGTTGGCTTCTAGAAAGTTAACTATCCTTTCTTTCACCAGCGACTCCATTATTTTTCATGATATAAATATCATGAAATAAAAATTGAATATCACTAAAACAGCTTCAAAAATTATTGTAGCTGGTAAAAACAGCAATTATAAACTGTATTTTGTGTACTAATTTTTCTACTCTGTTCTAACCAATACAATACAGATGGCCACATTTCAGCGAGGATATCCTGTTTCCTGATGGGTTCTTCATCTTAACTGTTAAATCTGCACTGGGAAGCCTTACAATATACCACTGCTTTCCACAAAACATGCTATCCCCTGGCCTGTTCTCAATCTAACCTTCTTAGTTGGTCCTATGGGGTTTTGGCTGCTGTGGTCCGTCTTTCCGACCCCCACCACCCCGTTTCAAACTGGCTCCATATTGCAGCGCTTCTGAGCTCTAAAAAGAAAAAAATAAAGCTACCTACCTGCCGGTACAGAGCCGCATGCTGCAATACTGAAAGCGAGGCTCTGCTGGATCCTCCCCCCCACTGAAGCAGGAAGTGTGTCGCAAGGGCGGGGTTCTGGCAAGCCTCGCTGTCAGTGTTGTAAGCACGGGGCTCTGTACTGGCACTGCAGAGTTCGCAGCAGTGGCCACTAGACCACCAGGGCAGGTGACAGCTGTAGTGTGCGGTGGTGACAGTGGCAAGCAAGGGCAACCAGGCAGAGCCTCTAGGCCCCCTGGAGACTCTGGGCTCTCGGGCACTGCCCGAATGGTCAGTCCACCCCTGTTTGATACTGATTCAAGGTAAAGAAAAGGCCCAAATGGCTTTACAGGAGCTAATGGCAGAATATGGAAGCTTACTGGGATTCAGAGTTAACCTCACTAAGACAGAGATTTTGAACATATCCCTTTTCAAAGGGCAGGGGACGAATCTTAAAAAATGTTTTCCCTTTCAATGGGTTTCTGGCTCTATTAAATATTTGGCTATCAAACTAGGAGCAAACTTGGAGACACTCTTCAGCTGGAACCAAGATTTAGAGAGGTGGGATAAATTAATACTGTCCTGGATAGTGTGAAGATGACGCTATTATGAAGATGAAGCTCCCACCTCAGGATCCCAGGTCCCTCTTTCACTCAGGGTGAGCTGGTTCTCAGTATGCAGATTTTATGCAAATTAGTCTACTACCCCTTTCTACTCGGGGTGACCTGGTTCTCAAAAGGCAAACATAGTCAGGTCTCACCAACAGGATATTTCTCATACAAATCTTTTATTCCCGCTTTCTGGGGCACACCTCTACCAGCTTAAAACACTTTTACAAGCTTAAACAGTTCTTCCAGCTTAAACATTTCTTCCTACTCAGTTCAATCTTCCAGCTTAAGCACCTGGACACCCAGTCCTTCCTTGTAACCTGGACACACAGTCCTTCCTTGTAACACACAGTTCTTATACCTGACACTCTAGGGCCTTCTTACCCCAGCCAGCTTACTTGCTTTGCACACAGTTCACCACCAGTCCAAAGGGCTCAGCCAGTACTCCTCATGGGGATCCTCCTGCTTCAGCTACCAGCTCTCTTCTTTAGCTGCTAGCTCTCCTCTCTCCCTCACCACTCAGGTGGGGTATTAAGTGGTTAATGGCCAAACAGGACCCAGCCCATAACCTGCTGCACCTGTTTCTATCCCCAGGACTCTCCTCGGTCCTAGCGACCTCCTGCTATACACCCCTTACTGGCTCCCTTTAGTGACTCACCCAGCCCTTCTCCCTGGACATTTGAGGGAAACAGCGCCCTCTAGGGGCCTAACCAGGGTAGGACAGCATCTTCCTTCTCACAATAGGAAGGATGGAGACAGCAAGAATGAGGGTTCTCCCTAAATTTTTATATTTATTCAAAGTTTTCCCTGTTGAAATACCTCCTATAATATTTCAACGTTGGCACAAAAAGATATTTTGTTTTATATGGGGAAGGAAGAGATCCAGAGTGGCATGGGAGGCTATGTTCCAATCTCAGGAGAATGGGGGGATGGGAATACCCAAGCTGGAAAAATATTAGCAAGCGTGGCAGGCACCCCATCCAAACAATGGGTCCTAGCAAAACAAGGGGCTAGTACTTTTCAGTTGGAATTTCTCTCCTGGGCAGCTAGCATGCTCAAAGACATTCAAGAGGTCCAAAACCCATTTATGAGGATCACTACGGGCCTAAGGATCAAGACACGGCCCCATTTATTGGAGGATAAGACATGGGCTTATTTTCAACCTCTGGGACGTACAGATAACTTTGTACCTGGGCGAGGCAATACCTTGTTTCAAAGATGGGAAAGACATGGTCTTCTCTATTTTGGTCAATTTATAGAAGATGTCCAAATTCTACATTTTGGAACGTTACAAGGTTGCTACCAACTGGCAGCTAGAGATGTATTCCTTTACCTTCAAGATAAACATTTAATTCAGGTAGAACAACTAATAGCAGGGGGTGGAAAACTTAAGCTGGCTTCTGAAACTTTAGTGAGTCAACAAGTTGGTAGGGGTTATATATCTTATATTTATGGGCTCCCCAACACCTTAGATAAATGGAAGGCTACCTACAGGGGGGGGGGGGTATGAGAGAGGGATTTAAATAGAGTGTTTTCTGAGGACGAATGGAAAAAATATCTCATTGCAATCTCATAAATTGTCATATGCACCTCAGATTATTGAGAACGGTCTTAAGGTACTGGTAAGATGACATTACAGGTCATTATGAGGAAAGGGAATGTTTTATGTTGAGTATAGTTCCCCTCTAGCCACACCCTCTCCATCGGGTGGGAATGTCCTAAGGCAGTGATTCTCAAACCTGGTCTGGGAGGCACACCAGCCAGTCAGCTTTTCAGTATATCCACAATGAATATTCATGAGATAGATTTGCATGCAGTGGAGGCAGTACATGCAAATCTCTCTCATGAATATTCATTATGGGTATCCTGAAAATCTGACTGGCTGGGGTGCCTACAGGACCAGGTTTGGGAACAACTGTCGTAAGGTCCAGAAATTATGGAAGAAGGTATTTACATATGAGCAACAGTTACTCGAGACTCGTATACCGTGCAGTATGGAAAATGCCCTATTAAGTGGGAAAGTGGAAGGGATAACGGGAGCTCTGGATAAATTAATGCTGTTGGCTTTTACAGCAGCCTAACTGCTGATTGCTTCACATAGGTATACACGGGACATGCAAACTACAGAGATGGTTAAAAAGACACTGTGTATTATATGCAAATGATATAGACTGACTGCCTTAAAACATAATAAATGGAAATCTTATCAAGAAATGTAGGGAAGACTTCTCCAGCTGGAAGGACATTCTGTGAGTTTTGGGGAAAGGAGTGGAAAGGGGGGAGTGAAAAAAGGAATGGGAAGGGTCTATTTTTAGTTTTTAATTATTGGAGTGGCAATTATGTAACAAAATGCATACTTACGATTAATTTTTTTCCGTTAATAGATGCTGTCAGCTATTTTGCTTGAAAATTCATAAATTTAAAGTTACAAAAAAACAAAAGAAAATGGCAGCCGAGACTGCTGTGGGAGGTTGCGGCCTCCATTTTGGAACTGGGAATACCATGAGAAGGATGTCAGAGCCGCCATTTTGAAATTGGGAATGCCATGAGCATGAAGCTGCCCCAGGAAGTTGTGACCACCATTTTGGAACTGAGAATGGCATCATTACATTAAACTGCATTATGTACTGTGATTTGCATTAACCTATCAGCAATACACAATGTCCTTGACTAAGTCAAACTGCACCATTTTCATCAGTCATGTTCCTCCACAACAGTGCAGCCCTCCACCTCCAGCAGCCCTTTCAACAGTACAGATTTCTCAACCCCAGCACACTCTAGGATGAAGGGTTTTGCAGACCTCATCGCAGATCTGGGATACCCACCTCTATCAGTGCCTCCTCCATCTCAACGGGCAGTTTAATCTATCCAAAGTAGGGAAATAGACAGTGGGAGGAGAAGAGGAGATGACAACCTTTTATCCCACCAGCGCTGAATTCCTGAATGGTTCCAGCTGACTTCAGTAAAGATGTACAGGAGGATTTTTATACTTACTTGTTACAGAAGGATGAGTCTGTTCAGACATCTGTGATTCAGGATTTTCCATGAAGGGCAGATCTTCCTCTTGTTTAACACTCAGCGAGAACACAGTCATTACAACTGGGAGACCTGCGATGAGACAACACATTTACAAGGATTCACCAAGTATCTGTTAATACAAAAATAGAAAATTGATTTAAATGTCCAAATGTTTGATGTTTTACATCATCTCCTGTGATCTAAAATTGCAAAGCCCATTAAATCCAAAACATTTACTTACCGTTGGTAGAGTCATTTGGATTTTCTTTTCCCTCCCACTCAGATTGTTGAGTGAAATATTTCTCATCTTTATTTTCAATCTTGAATATAACATCAGGATTAACAATTAAATAACCTGCCAATAAGAAGTAGGAAAATTACTGGAGAGGTTCCATCTCTGATGAAGCCGTGTGTGATGTGTGCATGGAGGTGTGTGTATATGTGTATATACAGATATCTTGGGGTGTGTGTATTTGTCTGACAAAGCTTGGAGAGAAGAGGCAGCAGTGGCCTGACACTTGGTTAGATTATATCGTAGAGTTTTCCTGGTACAGAGATTTCTCTTCATAGTCCGCTTAGGTGGAGGCATTGCAGGTGCCAAACTTCTGGTTACCATTTGGAGGGGTTATATGTTGAACAATATAGTTAACTAGTGTGCAGCTGATATGTCATCACCTTATGCAGAAGTCTCAGAAGAAATCTGAGAGGTAAATCCTCTCTCTGGTCTTCTGTGCCAAAATATTTTGTATAGGAATGGGAGAGAGACTCCTGCTGGTGTTGTATGAAGCCTCTAATTTAAGGTATCATCTTATCTTACAACAGAGAGCAGCATCTTTTGCAGAGCCTGTAAAGTGGAGTCTTTCACAGGCTCCTATTGAATATGGGATGGCATCAGAAGCCAGGTTCTAAGTTTCAGGTGCCCATGGTATCTAGTTCCTGTGATTTTTACACCACTGATCCCATTATGTGCTTGTGTGGTAGATGACAGAGAAACATATTTACCTCGTGATCTGAGGATGTCATGAATCTCCTTGATGACTTTCTTGAACAGCTCTTTCTGCCATTCTTCCAGAAGGTTCCACTCCACTTCCAAGAAATAAGCAGCAACGTCCTTAAATGTGACCAATCCCTAGAACAGCAAACAAGACACCCTACATCAAAGTGTCATTATTTTTTCATTTCATTTTATTACATATACACCTATCAACATACTTCTAGATGGTTTATAACAAACACATGTAATAGTTCACATAAAAAGAAACAATAAGAGAAATAAAAAATCATTCAAAATGAAATGGGTAAGTAAAAGAAAACAGTCACGTCAAGCCTTTATCTTAAAAAAAAAAAAATCAGATAATGCTACAGACACCACAACTTCAACGGTAAATTGTTCCAGTTGAGTACGTCATAGTGAAAACACACACTGTGTCATGGAAGTTTTATAAACCACAGCACTGCTAAGAAGAAAGAAGGTATTTAAGTAGTATTTTACAGGTATCCAATACATCTCCCTCAGAATGGAAGAACTAGGCATTAAATGGGCATCTATAATCTAGATGCCGCATACGTGAATATCTAGAATACCAGTATTTCGGTTTGTATGTGTGGTGGTACCTGCATTATTGCTAGCAGGAAGCCCAAGTGCTATTTTGCAAATATCCACTTACAAGGGGGCTGACGTAGCGATAGAGCATGAGAAAGACATGGGCAGGACTAAGCGTTATTTACACCAGCTCTACAGTTGGTAACACTGAGGATCTAAATCTTAGGCAAGTCAACAGGTTAACCTACTATTCTATAAGAGAACTTAGGCCCCTCTTTACAAAGGATCACTAGTGTTTTCAGTGAACGCTAACCATGTAGATACCCATAGGAATATTCTGAGCATCTACACGGTTAGAGCACGCTAAAAACGCTAGCACGCCTCTAGCGCAGCTTAGTAAACAGGACCCTAAGTCGTTTAGATTCCATGATGGAATAGGGTCCCATTGCATATCCTTAGGGAACCTAAATGGAATCTCCCAGTTGTCGAATTGCCTCCAAATTGTCCACATCCAGAAACCAGATGTGTTGCAGTGTTCTAAACAAGTTGCAAAAACCTAAGCACTGTAGCTGGCAAACCTAAATATAGAACATTACAGTAATCAAATGAAGGTAAAATCAACAATTCAGTCAGCATACAAAAATCATCTGACATAGTGAAAATGAAGCAGCAAAGTTCAAATAATACATTAAAAAAAAAACTGTGGCCGAAATATCAGCAGAGTCAAGAACTATTCCTAGATAATAGATTTAACTATGAATTGGAACAGCTTCAAGAAAGGAGGGTAAAGACAAAAATGCAGAGAAGAGTAGAGCTGATCAGTAGGTACCACCATCATCTCAGTCTTTTCCATATTCATTGTTGGGCCATTTTGACCACACTGTGCTGAAATCTCAGAAAAATGACTGATGAGAACCAAGAGACTTAGAAAAAGATACAATCGCTAATATAGCATCAGCACAAAAACTGACAAACAATACTCTGTCACAAGAGATCACATAAAAGGGACCTATAGATGTCAAATAATACAGCAGAAAACAGAATCCTGAGGGACCCCCCCCCCCCCAGCATACTAAACCACTGCGACTCTCCCTGGAAAAAAAAAACAAAAACCCATATTTGATGGAGAAAACCTTCTAAAAAGGAGGAAAACCACTGCAAATCTGTCCCCATCTATATCTTGTAAGCATTTTAAGAGGACCTGAGCTAATATTTATTTATTCATTCAGGGGCCCTTTTACAAAGCAGCGGTAAACCCAACATGTGCTTACCACTTGCTAAAAAGGAAGTACCGCTGGGCTATTGCAGAATCCCAGCGATAGTTCCCACCCCCAGCACGCTGTCATATCCGGTGCTACAAAAATATTTTTATTTTTGTAGCGCCGGTGTGTGCCCGGCAGTGCCACACGATGCCCGGTTACCGCGGAAGCCCTTACCGCTACCTCAATGGGTGGTGGTAAGAGCCCCCCCTTCAAATGATCGTGTGTCACGTGCTTCACGACTATTTCCTCAAGAAAAGAAAGACCTACCTTTTACCCGTTGCGATAAAAAGGGACCTTGGCACGAGTCAAAAACACACGCTGATGCCAGCGCAGACCCCCTTTTCCCGCAGCTTGGTAAATGGGGTCTTCGGTCTTACAAAACAAGTTTTGGTTCAACGTGGCTTACTGAGTCAACAGCAGCTGAGGATGTGTCTCCAGGAACTTCTGCTAGGGAGGGACAGGTAAGGTAGGGTGAAAGACAGATCTCACACATCACCTAGATAAGATTTTAAACAATGCTGAGGAGGAGCCAGCTGTCTTGGTACATGTGGGTACCAAAAACAAAGGAAAGTGTGGGAGGGAAGTCATGGAAGCCAAACTTAGGTTCTTGGATAGAAAGATGAAATCCAGAAGCTCCAGAGTAACATTCTCAGAAATATTCCCTGTTCCACATTCAGGACCCAGAGCTCCAGTTTCAATATGTGGATGAGACAATGGTACAGGGAACAAGGATTTAGATTTGTTAGGAACTGGACAACATTCTGAGGAAGGGGAAGCATGGGGGATGTTGACAGTCATTCAGGAGCAGACGGATTGGGATTAGTTATTTAAAAGGATGGTATCAGAACAGGGAAGTAAGGGCATCGCGATAGGGAAGTTGCAACAAAGGCAGAAGTACGCCAGACTCCTTAAGAGAAGAGCAGATGGAAAGTAAAGACTGCTAACTATCCCTCTCAACTAGTAAGCAAGCTGTAAATCCAGTACAGACAAGAAAACACACTTTGAAATGTCTATATATAAATCCTAGAAGCTTGAAAAATAAGATGGAAGTTAGACCAGCTTATAATCGAAAGACAAAAACGCCTATATTGCGACCTAAAGCGGGAGATAGGCGTTTATCTCCCAAAAGCGAATAACGCGGTATAATCAAAAGCCGAACTTGGACGTTTTCAACTGCACTCCATCGCGGAAGCGTACAAAGTTGACGGGGGCGTGTCGGAGGCGTGGTGAAGGCGGGACTGGGGCGTGGTTATCACCCGAACAGAGATGGGCACCTTTCGCCGATAATGGAAAAAAAGTATGCGTTTGTAGCTAGAATTTAGGACACTTTTCCTGGACCCTGTTTTTTCACGAATAAGGCCCCAAAAAGTGCCCTAAATGACCAGATTACCACCAGAGGGAATAGGGGATGACCTCCCCTGACTCCCCCAGTGGTCACTAACCCCCTCCCACCACAAAAAATGATGTTTCACAACTTTTTATTTTCACCCTCAAATGTCATACCAACCTCCCTGGCAGCAGTATGCAGGTCCCTGGAGCAGTTGTTAGGGGGTGCAGTAGACTTCAGGCAGGTGGACCCAGGCCCATCCCCCCCCTACCTGTTACAATTGTGCTGCTTAATGCTTAGTCGTCCAACCCCCCCAAACCCACTGTACCCACATGTAGGTGCCCTCTTCACCCCTTAGGGCTATAGTAATGGTGTAGACTTGTGGGCAGTGGGTTTTGAGGGCGATTTGGGGGGCTCAACACACAAGGGAAGGGTGCTATGCACCTGGGAGCTCTTACTTTTTTTTTTTTTTTTTTGTAAAAGTGTCCCCTAGGGTGCCCGGTTGGTGTCCTGGCATGTGAGTGGGACCAGTGCACTACGACTCCTGGCCCCTCCCACAAACAAATGCCTTGGATTTATTCGTTTTTGAGCTGGGCGCTTTCATTTTCCATTATCACTGAAAAACAAAAACGCCCAGCTCACAAATTGTCGAATAAAATATGGACGTTTATTTTTTTTGAAAATACGGTTCGGTCCGCCCCTTCACGGACCCGTTCTCGGAGATAAACGCCCATGGAGATAGATGTTTTCGTTCAATTATGCCCCTCAGAGTATATTGCACTAAATGAAAGATACAGTAGATATAAAGGGCAGGGTACAATTATATCACCATGACAGAGTGGATTAAACTGTAGGGTGGTAAAGCAATATGTTAAAGAGGATATTGAGTGGAACAGAATAAAAATTCAGCAGGAAACAGACTGCAAAGTAAGACCTTATCTACACAACAAAGGTTAGAAGTCAGAGGCTGTGATTATAACAACTCATTCTCACTATCCCTGGTCCAGAGGAGGCATCTTTCTTATAGGAAAAGTTTGTATCACCTCATTACTAGCTTTAATCCAGGCTTCAGGCAATTCCTCGCATGTGCCTGTAGTGGTCAGATTTCCTCTTTCCTCACATCCAGGAAGCTCAGTCCTGCATTCCTCTTGCTCAAACTGGATTAAAATGCCAGGCTTGACATTGTGGGAGCCTATTATAGGAAAATAAACAGTACAGTGGGTCAGATTCTATATGTGGTGCTTAAAAAATCTATGCGGAACTCATTTCCGCCTTGACATTCTATAAAATTTGGGTGCGGTATGTAGAATATGCTCAGTTCATATCAGAGCGCCTAAAACTACATGTCTCCATTTACATTTGGGAATGCCCACAAAACACCCATTTCCCCGCCCATGGCCATGTCCCTTTGAACTGAACTGAACTGTTTAGAATTTAGGCGCAGTTCATTACAGCATGCGCTTAGTGAGTTATGCGTGTAAATTCTAATTATTGCCAATTAGTGCTCATTATTGCTTGTTAAGTGCTGTTAGCAATGCTGATTGACTTGTTAAGCCAATTAAGTTACGCATGTTGTTATCAAATACGATTGCATTTCAGTGCAGAATGCGAGGCGCGATATGTAGAATCTGGCCCAATATATTTAGGAAAAAAAGTTACCACAAGGAGGGGCATTTTCGAAAGGGACGTCCAAGTTTTGATTTGGACGTCCTTGCGAAACGTCCTGATCCAGGGGCAGGGAAACCTGTATTTTCGAAAAAAAGATGGACGTCCATCTTTCGTTTCAAAAATACCGTCAGGGATGTCCAAATCCTTAAATTTCGCCGTCCCTAGATTTGGACGTCGCTACACATGGACGTTTCTGATTTTCGAAACCAAAGACGTCCATCTCAGAAACAACCAAATCCAAGCAATTTGGTCGTGGGAGGAGCCTGCATTTGTACTGCACTGGTCCCCGTGACATGCCAGGACACCAACCGGGCACCCTAGGGGACACTGCAGTAAACTTCATAAATTGCTCCCAGGTACATAGCTCCCTTACCTTGTGTGCTGAGACCCCCAAACCCCCCTACCCACAACTGTACACCACTACCATAGCCCTTATGGGTGAAGGAGGGCACCTAGATGTGGGTATAGTGGGTTTCTGGTGGGTTTTGGAGGGCTCGCTGTTTCATCCACAAACATAACAGGTAGGGGGGGGTGGGGATGGGTCCTCCTGCCTGAAGTGCACTGCACCCACTAAAACTGCTCCATATGACATTTGGGACTGGCATAGAGTCTGGCAATCAATATTTTTAAAGATATTTTTTGAGAGTGGGAGGGGGTTAGTGACCACTGGGGGAGTAACGGGAGGTCATCCCCTATTCCCTCCAGTGGTCATCTGGTCAGTTGGGATACCTTTTTGTGCCTTGGTCGTAAGATCTTCCAAGTGCTCAACAGGGATGTCCTTGCTTTTTTCGATTATGGGTCAAGGACGTCCAAGTGTTAGGTATGCCCTTGTCCCGCCTTCGCTATGCCTCCAACATGCCCCCTTGAACTTTGGCCGTCCCTGCGATGAATTGCAGTTGGGGACGTCCAAATACCGATTTGGACATTTCTGTGAGGACGTCCATCTTCCGATTTACGTCGAAGATGGGCGTCCTCCTCTTTCGAAAATGAGCCTGAAGGCCTATAAATGCCCAGAATGATGCTTTTTCACAGGTGGCTCCACTGATACAGAACCAAAATAAGCAACAGCATCTGCTTTATAGAGAGGGTAATGGATTCTTATCCCACCAGTTCTGAATTCCTAAATAATCCCAGCTGACTTTAGTAAGCTGTGCAGGAGGAGTTTTATATTTACTTGTTACAGGAGGGTGAGTCTGTTCAGACGTCTCTGATTTAGTTGGATCCATCAAGGGGAGATCTTCCTCTTCTTTAACACTCAGTGAGAACACAGACGTTACAATCGGAAGGCCTGGTTAGAGAAAACACATTTAGAAGGATTCACCAAGGATAAAATAATACTAAATTAGGAAATGGATTTTAAGTCTCTAAATGCCTGGAGACTTTGATCTGAAAATTCAGAGCCCTTCAAATCCAAAACATCTACTTACTCTTCATGGAATCATTTGGGTTTTCTTTTCCCTCCCACTCAAAATGTTGAGTGAAATATTTCTCGTCTTCCTTTTTAATCTTGAATATAGCATCAGGATTAATAATTGAATAACCTGTAGGAAATAAGTAGGAAAATGGCATTTAAAATGTATCTAAAGAAGGTCCTGGGGAGGTTTGTCTGTTTCCTGTTCTGACTAAGCAGTTCGTGTGTGTTTCTGTGTGTACAAACAGGGCTAAGTTCTTTATATGGCAGCAAAAAACCAGCGCTGATAAAAATTGGCATTAAAACTGTGAAGAGCAAAGAAACTACAAGCCCCAGAAGGTAAAATTATGTATCATACCTGATCATTTTCTTTCCATTAATCAAAGCTGATCAATCCATAGACTGGTGGGTTGTGTCCATCTACCAGCAGGTGGAGATAGAGAGCAAACTTTTGCCTCCCTATATGTGGTCATGTGCTGCCGGAAACTCCTCAGTATGTCGATATCAAAGCTCCATCCGCAGGACTCAGCACTTAGAGAATTACACCCACAAAGGGACACTCTGCCCAGCTCACCACCGCCGAAACGGGGGAGGGGAATTAACCCAGCTCATCCCCACACAAGTGGGGGAGGGGAATCCGTCCAGCTCATCCCCGCGGAGCGGGGGAGGGACGCCACCCCGCCGATGCGGGGGGATCTGGCTTATCCTGCAACCGCAACCGCGGGAGGAGCTGACTGACCCTAACACCGCTGAAGTGGGAGGGGTACAAAGCTGCCCTACAGCCGCACGAAGCGGGAGGGAGTGCCGGCAGAATTTAAGTCTCAATCCAGCCCCGTAAAACGGAGGGGAGAGGAATGCAGCAGCTCACTGTAACACAAACTCGTCTCAACTCTTGAAGAATCCAAGTGAAAAAACTTGAACACGAAGTCCTCCTGAAGTAACTGAAGACTAAACTTGAACCTAAAATTCAACCAGAATATAAACAGTACAGATATCTGGGAGGGGCTATGGATTGATCAGCTATGATTAATGGAAAGAAAATTATCAGGTATGATACATAATTTTACCTTCCATATCATCATGCTGATCAATCCATAGACTGGTGGGATGTACCGAAGCAGTACTCACCCAGGGCGGGACATTGAAATCCCTGACCTCAACACTGAAGCTCCAAACCGGGCCTCCGCCCGAGCAGCCACAGTCAAGCGGTAATGCTTGGAGAATGTATGGGCCGATGCCCAAGTTGCCGCCTTGCATATCTCTGCCAAGGAGACGGACCCGGCCTCTGCCATCGAGGCCGCCTGAGCTCTAGTGGAGTGAGCCTTCAGCTGGATAGGCAGCACCTTCCCCGCGGCCACATAAGCCGCTGCAATGGCTTCCTTGACCCATCTTGCCACTGTAGGCTTAGCAGCCTGCAGACCCTTACGAGGACCTGCAAACAGGACAAACAGATGATCCGATTTCCGGAAATCATTGGTCACTTCCAAGTATCTGATGATCACTCGTCTCACATCCAGATATTTGAGAGCAGAGAATTCCTCTGGGTAGTCCTCCCTACGAAAGGAAGGGAGACAGAGCTGCTGATTCACATGGAAGCGAGAAACAATCTTGGGCAGGAAGGAAGGCACTGTGCGAATAGTCACTCCTGCCTCAGTGAACTGCAGAAAAGGCTCTCGACATGAGAGCGCCTGGAGCTCGGAAACTCTTCTGGCTGAAGTGATAGCCACCAAAAAGACTGCTTTCAACGTCAGGTCTTTCAGAGATGCCCTCGACAAGGGTTCAAAAGGCGGCTTCTGCAAGGCTCTTAGCACCAGGTTGAGATTCCACGCAGGCACCACTGAGTGCAGAGGAGGGCGCAGGTGATTAACTCCCTTGAGAAAGCGCACCACATCTGGCTGCGAAGCCAGGGAAGCACCCTTCAGGCGGCCCCTGAAGCAAGCCAGAGCCGCTACCTGGACTTTAAGGGAACTGAGCGACAGGCCTTTCTCCAGACCTTTTTGCAGGAACGCCAACACTGAAGAAATTGGAGCAGTGAAGGGAGAAAGTGAGCCTGCTTCACACCACGCTGCAAAGGTACGCCAAACCCTGGCGTAAGCAGTAGAAGTAGAGCGCTTCCTCGCTCTCAGCATAGTGGTGATGACCTTGTCTGAGAAGCCCTTCTTTCTCAGACGCTGCCGCTCAATAGCCAGGCCGTAAGACCAAAGGGGGAGGGATCCTCCATC
This sequence comes from Microcaecilia unicolor, assembly GCF_901765095.1. Taxonomy (NCBI): domain Eukaryota; kingdom Metazoa; phylum Chordata; class Amphibia; order Gymnophiona; family Siphonopidae; genus Microcaecilia; species Microcaecilia unicolor. Next base: position 238,372,674 of record NC_044033.1, read on the forward strand.
ACCACGGGACCCTGATGTAACAGGCTCTGCTCCACTGGCAGCCGCAGAGGATCGTCGACTGAGAGCCTGATCAAGTCCGCATACCAGGGACGTCTGGGCCAATCCGGACCCACCAGGATTATCCGGCCTGGATGCTTTGCCACCCGGTCTAGCACCCTGCCCAACATGGGCCAGGGCGGGAACACATAGAGAAGCTCTTGTGTCGGCCACTGTTGGAGAAGAGCATCTACTCCCAGGGATCGAGGGTCCCGTCCTCTGCTGAAAAAGCGCGGCACTTGGCAATTGGCCGATGACGCCATCAGATCTAGGCTCGGCTGGCCCCAGCGCTTCGTGATGTCCAAGAACGCCTGAGCCGATAGCTGCCACTCTCCGGGCTCCAAGGTATGGCGACTGAGAAAGTCCGCCTTGACATTCATGACTCCGGCAATGTGGGCCGCTGACAGCTATTCCAGGTTCGCTTCCGCCCACTGGCATAAATTCATGGCCTCCTTGGCTAGAGGGGCGCTCTTGGTACCTCCCTGGCGGTTGACATAGGCCACAGCCGTGGCATTGTCCGACAGGACCCGTACTGGCTTCAACGCCAGTACCGAACTCCAAAAGCGCCAACCGAATGGCTCTGAGTTCCAGGAGGTTGATAGACCACTTTGCCTCTGCAGGAGACCAGAGCCCCTGCGCTGTCCTTCCCAAGCAGTGGGCTCCCCAGCCCGACAAAGAGGCGTCCGTCGTGACGACAATCCACTCCGGGGTCACCAGAGGCATTCCTGCAGACAACTTGTCCGTCTGCGTCCACCAGCTCAGCGCCTTGCGCACTGCTGGGTCCAAGGGAAGGCGCACAGCATAATCCTCCGACATCGGAGTCCAGCGCTGCAGCAGAGAGTGTTGTAGTGGTCTCATATGAGCCCTGGCCCAGGGCACTACTTCCATCGTGGCCGTCATAGAGCCCAACAGCTGCACATAGTCCCAAGCCCGAAGAGGAGAGGCTACTAGGAACTGGTCCACCTGAGCCTGAAGCTTGACAATCCGATTGTCTGGCAGGAACACTCTGCCCACTTGGGTGTCGAATCAAACTCCCAGATACTCCAGGGACTGAGTTGGGCGCAGCTGGCTTTTCTCCCAGTTGATGATCCACCCCAGGGAGCTCAAAAGAGCAACCACCCGGTTCACAGCTTTGCCGCACTCTGCATAAGAGGGGGCTCGGATCAACCAGTCGTCCAGATAAGGATGGACTTGTACTCCTTCCTTCCTCAGGAAGGCCGCGATGACCACCATTACTTTGGAGAAGGTCCGCGGAGCAGTAGCCAACCCGAACGGGAGGGCTCTGAACTGGAAGTGTCGGCCCAGGACTGCAAAACGCAGAAAGCGTTGATGAGGAGGCCAGATGGGAATATGCAAGTACGCTTCCTTGATGTCCAAGGATGCCAGGTACTCCCCTGCCTTCACTGCCGCTATAACAGAGCAGAGAGTCTCCATGCGAAAGTGCCGAACTTTCAAGGCCCGATTGACCCCTTTGAGGTCGAGGATAGGCCAGACAGAACCTCCTTTCTTTGGTACCACAAAGTAAATGGAGTAACGCCCCTTGCCAAGCTGATTTTCTGGCACCGGAACGACCGCACCCAGGCGGATCAGGTTGTCCAAGGTCTGCTGCACTGCCACAGCTTTGACCGGAGACTTGCAGGGAGAGAGTACAAACCCGTCTCTTAAGGGTCGGCAGAACTCTAGCTTGTAGCCGTCTTTGATGACTTCCAGCACCCAAGCGTCTGAAGTTATTGTGGTCCACTCGCCCAGAAACGAGGACAGCCGTCCTCCAATCTGCACTGGGGCGTGGACCAAGGCCCCGTCATTGGGTACGAGACCCTGGGGGAGGACCGGAGGGAGCACCTCCGGGACGGCGGTCTCTGCGAAAGGAATGCTGCTTGGGGGAGAAGTTCCTCTTGAAGGAAGAGGGGGCAGAGGAGCCCGACCTGCCCAGGCGGAACCGACGGGCTTCCTGAAACCGTCCTCTGGAGGTACCGGGGCGAGTATTAGCCCGAGCCCTGACCTCTGGTAACTTCTTGCCCTTAGACGTGCCGAGATCGGTCACGATTTTGTCCAGCTCGACCCCAAAGAGCAGCTTGCCTTTAAAAGGCAATCTAGCCAGGTGGGATTTAGAGGCGTGGTCAGCAGACCAATGCTTCAGCCAAAGCCACCGCCACGCAGAGATTGTCTGAGCCATGCCTTTAGCTGAGGCCCTCAAGACATCATACAGCAAGTCTGCCAAATAGGCTAAGCCCGATTCCAGGGCCGGCCAATCAGCCCTCAAGGAATGATCCGAGGGGGAAGCCCGCTGCACCATAGTCAGGCACGCCCTGGCCACATAGGAGCCGCAAACTGAGGCCTGCAAACTTAAAGCAGCTGCCTCAAAGGACGACCTTAAGGCCGCCTCCAATCTTCTGTCTTGGGCGTCCTTTAGGGCCGTGCCACCTTCCACCGGCAACGCCGTTTTCTTAGTCACCGCAGTGATTAAAGAATCCACGGTAGGCCACAGATAGGCCTCAAGTTCACTTTCAGGCAAAGGACAGAGGCGGGACATAGCCCTAGCCACTTTAAGGATCGCTTCCGGGACATCCCATTGAGCCGAAATTAAGGTGTGCATGGCATCATGCACGTGGAAGTTCTAGGCGGGCGCTTCGTCCCCAGCATAATGGCAGAGCCAACAGGGGCTGAGGGAGAGACGTCCTCCGGAGAGGAAATCTTCAAAATGCCCATGGCCTGCACTAACAGGTTGGGCAAATCCTCTGAGCTAAAGAGCCGCGCTGCAGAGGGGTCATCCGCTCCATCCGAGCGGGGATCCGTCTCCTCCAAGGAATCCGCAAAGGACCGTTGGGAGAACTCAGATACGCTGCCCTCATCTACATCGGAGGAGACAAAGTCCTCCAAGGCCTGGGAATCAACCCGAGGGCGTTTACCTCCGGGAGCCTCAACCTCTTTACCAGACGAGGGAGCAAGGGCAGCGTTTTGCATAAGGAAGGCCTGATGCAGCAGCAAAACAAACTCGGGGGAGAAACACCCCAGACTGTGCAGTTCCGAAGCCTGGGCTACAGCCCTAGACGCACCCTCAACCGGCGCTCGCAAGAGCGGGGGAGAGACATGCTGCGCATCCAAGATGGCGTCCGGCGCGACACTCCGCGAAGGAGCCGCGCGGGAAGAACGGCGCTTAACTTTAGCCGCTTTTGTGCCGTCGCCCAAATTAAGGGCGTTCATGGCATTAATGTCTCCCACCTCAAGGGCGGCCCAAGAAGAAGCCGTCCGAGCCGCATGGCCGGCCAAGATGGTGGAGGCGAGCAGCGGGGGATGGGCGTTTATGGCGGGAAAAACCGCCACACCGGAGGAAGGACCAGGACACTCATCGGTCACGAAACTGTCACCCAACAAGGGCGAATCAGACTTTAAGACCCCCGCATCCCCTCTAGAAGCGCCCAAGCGATCCGGGGAGCGACTCTTTGCGCCCTCGCCCTCCGACGCCATAGGCCACGTGGAGATCAATCGGGGAACCCCCTGCCCTCTATAAAAAGGTAAAAATTACCTGCTTTCCGCTCCGAGCTGTAACGACCTGGTGTCCCAGTGAGTAGCTGCAATAGACGTTTAAATAAACGTCGAAATAAACGCCTTTAAGGACGTTCAAAATTTTTTTTTTTTTTTTTTTAACGGAGCCAGCGGGAGGGGGGAGAAAAGGAGGGACCTGGCGCCACCAGGTTTGCACTTGCTCAAGAAGAGCCCTCAACCCCAGGCACTCAACAAAACCTAAAAATTAGGCTTGGAGGCCTAGCCAGAGCTGCTGCTGTGTGTGACCACCACCTGCTGAGATAGAGAACATACTGAGGAGTTTCCGGCAGCACATGACCATATATAGGGAGGCAAAAGTTTGCTCTCTATCTCCACCTGCTGGTAGATGGACACAACCCACCAGTCTATGGATTGATCAGCATGATGATATGGAAGGCAGTGCAGCACCAGAGAGATTCAGAACCAAGGAACTACAAAGCCCAGAAGGCAGGGCAACGTCAGAGAAACCAGGAGCTAAGAAACTACAAGGTCCAGAAGGCAGTGCAGCAACAGCAGAGGGATCAGGTGAAGGGAGAAGATTCTATGCAAGAGAGGGAGGAGCTGGGGTGTGATTGGGAGATGGAATCAGATGGGGGAAGGGAGGAGCCTCTAGACCGAAAGGAAGGGGAGGAGAGACTGGAACTGGAGGAGGTGGAAGGAGGGGAGAATGAGGAGGAAATGGAAGTGCTGGTGGAGGGCTCTTAAAGTGAGTTATGAACTGAACTGGAGAGAGTGAAAGAAGCCTTGGGGAATTGACCCGGTGGGTGGATGTCAGGTGGTTTTGTGCTGACAAACGAGGGAGGTGGGTCATTAGGTCTAAGAGTGAGAAAGTGACTTAGACCATATTGCCATTGAATTGAACTGTTTAATTTCATTTCTAAGATGAACTGTGTTTGAAGGCAATGCTAAACTAAACTGTGTTTGAAAGCAGTGCTAAACTGAATTGATGAGGAAAACATTGCTAACTGAACTGAAATGTGAGCAGTGCTCATTAGCTGTGTGAAAGAGCAGTACTACTAAGTACTGGATTAGAAGCAGTGCTGGAGGAAACCATATTGAAAGTAGGGCCAAAGTGAACTGTGTGGAAAGCAGGCCCAAGCTGAACTGTATTGCAAGCAGGGCTCCAATGAACTGTGTTTAAAAGTGGAGCTACACTGAGGAGAGGGGAAGGCCTGTGAAGCCTTAAAGCAGATTAAATGTACTCAGGAAATAATAAAGCACTTCTGGTGATTTGCCTGTTGTCCGGAGACCTTGATTGCAGACTGTCGACTCGGGAGTGAGGGGCGTGCTTGGTGAAGAAAGGAAGAGACTGAGAAAGAGTGGTGCAGATCGGGCGACTGAGCGTGACATATTATGGTGGCAGTGGTGGGATCACAGTGAACATCCACGGGAAGGAGGAGTGTCCTGGAAGGAGTGGAGGGAGTTCCGGACCAGACCAGTCGGAGCGAGGTGAGGGAGTCCTGGAGGTTCCTGAAGCCCGTCGAGGGGGCCAACGCTGACAAAGGCGTATTACTCGCCTACCCAGGTAAAGGGTACCTAGGGAGGAGGCGAGGGAGGATACAGTAATTGGGGAAGCACAGTTTCTGTGCAGTGGAAAAGAGTTTGTGAGATATCGCACTTGGGTGGTTGTTTTTCTGTCTTTTTGCAGGTGTGGGGAATCCGGTGAAGGATATGGATCCCAAAGAGCTGTTTGCGTTTATGACGCACCAATTTCAGAAACAGCAAGAGATGGCTCATCAGCTTTTGGAGTTGTTGTTGGCGGCTTCCCGGGCGCAGCAGCAACCTCTCTTGGACTTATTTAAGGAGTTGCTTCGAGGTGGAGGATGATTGTCTGACAGGGGGCCGGATGGAAGAGTGGACCGGGCAGAAGGAGCGGTGGGAGTAGGAGGACTTCCAGGAGTGAACTGGCTGCCGTGGGGTAAGCTGACTGAGTCAGACAATATTGAAGATTACTTAGGGGCATTTGAAAGGGTGGTGGTGGCTGCAGGGTGGCCCCAGGAACAGTGGACAATTCGATTAGCCCCTGCGCTGTCTGGTGAGGCCTTGGCTGCCTTTAGGGCTTTGCCTACACTGGAGGTGGCGGACTATACCAAATTGAAAGAAGCTATTCTGGACAGGTATGGAGTGAACCGACAGACATATAGAAGGCGATTCAGAGAATTACGCTGGGTGGAGAGTGAAACACCCCGGGCGTTGGCTCAAAAGCTTTTGGATTTAGCAGGAAAGTGGTTAGAGCCTGAAAAGAGAACTATGAATCAGGTAGTGCAAGAGCTTGTGCTGGAACAATTTTTGGAGGCACTACCTGAAAAGTTTCGGGTGGATTTGATAAAGAAGGGGTGTACGTCACTTGAGGAGGCCATTAAAAGCATGGAATGCTTCCTGGAGGCCCAGCGTTGTGAAGGGGAAGGGGGACGAATGGGGGAGAAAGTGGCAAGAGTAACAGGGGCCAGACCTTCAGTGAATGAGGAGAGAATGTGTTACCGGTGTGGAAGGAAAGGACATCTGAGGAAGGACAGTTTTGCGAAATTAGGGTTCACCTCGTACTCTCAAGGGCCAGTGGTGAAGCAATTGAGGCAAGCAATGGAAATATGTGGGGTCTGGGTCAATGCTCTGCTAGATTCAGGGGCGGATCAGACCATGCTGTCTTGGGCCCTGTGGGAAAGAATAAAGGGAAAGAGGGGAGTATGTAATGATAATAGGGGCCGGGAGGTCAGCATTCAGTGTGTTCACGGGGCTACCACTACATATCCCCTTAAGCGGGTTGGTATAAAAGGTCCTTCAGGGTCACACTGGGTATGGGTGGCAATATTACCCCGGCTACCTCAGGAACTAATTTTGGGGAGGGATTGGCCCCCATTTGTGCACTGTTTAAGAGAAAAGGAAGAGTTGGTCGTTACTCGGGGGCAGAGGAAAGAGCGAGAAGGAGTAGAGCAGAACTTATTTCATATTTTTCCCTTTCATTTGGAGGTACTAGGGGCACCTGGGAAGACTCGGGAGTCAGGGCAGATAAAAAAATTAACGCAGAGGCACAGGGCTCAGACAGTGAAAGGGATTGAGCAGGTAGGGGAGTTTCCGGAGGATCCGGAGTTGTTGAGCAGGTTCCCTTATTCCTCTACTCCCCTCCTCTTCTCTGCCCTTCTCTTGCGCCCTATGGAATGCCCGCTCTATCTGTAACAAACTCCCCTATATCCAGGACCTCTTTATCTCGCGTCACCTCCATCTGCTCGCCATAACAGAAACCTGGCTCTGCCCTGATGACTCTGCTTCAGTCGCAGCCCTGTGCCATGGCGGTTATCTATTTTCACATACTCCTCGCCCTGCTGGCCGTGGGGGCGGTGTTGGACTACTTCACTCTCCCTCCTCCAGATTTCAACCCCTTCTTCCACCTCAATCTCACTGTTTTTCCTCCTTTGAAGTCCACTCTATCCGCCTTTTCTCTCCTCTGCCTCTTCGAATAGCGGTCATTTATCGTCCCCCTGGTAAGTCCCTTTCATCCTTTCTCAGTGACTTTGACGCCTGGCTTGCCTTCTTCCATGATCCTTCCTCCCCCTCTCTCATCCTTGGTGACTTTAATATTCCTGCTAATGATCCTTCCAACTCTTCTAGTTCCAAGTTACTCGCTTTAACGTCGTCCTTTAATCTCCAACTATGCTCCACCTCCCCCACTCATCAAAATGGTCACTGTCTTGATCTCATCTTCTCCTCCAACTGTTCACCTTCTAGTTTCCTTGCCTCTGATCATCCCTCCTCTGATCACCATCTTATAACTTTCACACTTAAATCTCCCCCCTCCCAGTTCCGTCCTATCCTATCTAATTTATCTAGGAATCTTCATGATATTGACCCTTCATCTCTATCCTCCCATGTTTCTAACCTCCTCTCTACTGTGGCACCATCCACGTCTGTCAACGAGGCTGTTTCTTCTTACAACAATACTCTATCCTCTGCCTTAGACACTCTTGCACCTTTGATGACCCGCCCTGTAAGGCGTACAAAACCCCAACCTTGGCTGACTTCTAATATCCGCTACCTACGTTCCTGTACCCGCTCCGCCGAACGCCTCTGGCGGAAATCTCGGGCCCTTGCTGATTTCTTACACTTTAAGTTCATGCTGACCTCCTTCCAATCTGCTCTTTTACGTGCCAAACAGGATTATTATATCCAACTGACCAACTCTCTTGGCTCTAATCCTCGACTTCTCTTCACCACATTGAACTCTCTCCTCAAGGTGCCCCCTCCCCCAACTCCCCCTTCATTATCTCCTCAGACCCTTGCTGAATTCTTTCACAACAAGGTTCAAAAGATAAACCTTGCTTTCTCTACCTCACCACCTCTCCCTCCACTAGTCCGTCCCCCTCTCTCTCCTTCCCCTCATTCCCTTTCCTCCTTTCCTGAAGTTACTATTGAGGAAACTACACTTCTCCTTTCTTCCTCAAAATGTACCACCTGTTCCTCTGATCCCATTCCTACCCACCTTCTTAATGCCATCTCTCCTACTCTTATTCCTTTTATCTGTCACATTCTCAACCTCTCACTTTCCACTGCAACTGTCCCTGCTGCCTTTAAACATGCTGTGGTCACACCTCTCCTTAAGAAGCCTTCACTTGACCCTACTTGTCCCTCTAATTACCGACCCATCTCCCTCCTTCCTTTTCTCTCCAAATTACTTGAGCGTGCTGTTCACCGCCGCTGCCTTGATTTTCTCTCCTCACATGCTATTCTTGACCCATTACAATCTGGTTTTCGCCCTCTCCGCTCAACCGAAACTGCGCTTACTAAAGTCTCCAATGACCTATTACTGGCTAAATCCAGAGGTCAATATTCCATCCTCATTCTTCTTGATCTTTCCGCTGCTTTTGACACTGTCGATCACAGCATACTTCTCGATACCCTGTCCTCACTTGGATTCCAGGGCTCTGTCCTTTCCTGGTTCTCTTCCTACCTCTCCCTCCGCACCTTTAGTGTTCACTCTGGTGGATCCTCTTCTACTTCTATCCCTCTGCCTGTCGGTGTACCTCAGGGTTCTGTTCTTGGTCCCCTCCTCTTTTCTATCTACACTTCTTCCCTTGGTTCATTAATCTCATCCCATGGCTTTTCCTACCATCTCTATGCTGATGACTCCCAAATCTACCTTTCTACCCCTGATATCTCACCTTGCATCCAAACCAAAGTTTCAGCGTGCTTGTCTGACATTGCTGTCTGGATGTCTCAACGCCACCTGAAATTAAATATGACCAAAACCGAGCTTCTCATTTTCCCCCCCAAACCCACCTCCCCGCTCCCCCCGTTTTCTATTTCTGTTGATGGCTCTCTCATTCTCCCTGTCTCCTCAGCTCGAAACCTTGGGGTCATCTTTGACTCTTCTCTCTCCTTCTCTGCTCATATCCAGCAGACCGCCAAGACCTGTCGTTTCTTTCTTTACAACATCCGTAAAATCCGCCCCTTTCTTTCCGAGCACTCTACCAAAACCCTCATCCACACCCTTGTCACCTCTCGTTTAGACTACTGCAATCTGCTTCTTGCTGGCCTCCCACTTAGTCACCTCTCCCCTCTCCAGTCGGTTCAAAACTCTGCTGCCCATCTCATCTTCCGCCAGGGTCGCTTTACTCATACTACCCCTCTCCTCAAGACCCTTCACTGGCTCCCTATCCGTTTTCGCATCCTGTTCAAACTTCTTCTACTAACCTATAAATGTATTCACTCTGCTGCTCCCCAGTATCTCTCCACACTCGTCCTTCCCTACACCCCTTCCCGTGCACTCCGCTCCATGGATAAATCCTTCTTATCTGTTCCCTTCTCCACTACTGCCAACTCCAGACTTCGCGCCTTCTGTCTCGCTGCACCCTACGCCTGGAATAAACTTCCTGAGCCCCTACGTCTTGCCCCATCCTTGGCCACCTTTAAATCTAGACTGAAAGCCCACCTCTTTAACATTGCTTTTGACTAGTAACCACTTGTAACCACTCGCCTCCACCTACCCTCCTCTCTTCCTTCCCGTTCACATTAATTGATTTGATTTGCTTACTTTATTTATTTTTTGTCTATTAGATTGTAAGCTCTTTGAGCAGGGACTGTCTTTCTTCTATGTTTGTGCAGCGCTGCGTATGCCTTGTAGCGCTATAGAAATGCTAAATAGTAGTAGTAGTAGTAGTAGGAACAGGAGTCAGATCTCACATTGAAATATGCCTGGGAACGGGCGAGGGAGCCGGTGGGGGGCACACAGGGGCCCAAGTGTGTGATAGAGAAGGGTTTACTGTTTTGGGTGATGCCAGCTGAGGGCAATGAGGATGAGATTAAACAACTTATTGTACCTAGGGGATTCCGGAAGTTGGTGTTACAGTTAGCGTATGACCATCCTCTGGGAGGACATAAAGGGATCCAGAATACAGTGAAACAGTTACTAGGGCGGTTTTACTGGCCTGGGGTATATTGTTGTTAAGGAAGGGGTTAGGATCACACTATGAAAACTGGGATCAACTTTTGCCTTTTGCATTGTATGTATCTAGGGAGGAGTGGAGGAGTGGCCTAGTGGTTAGGGTGGTGGACTTTGGTCCTGGGGAACTGAGGAACTGAGTTCGATTCCCACTTCAGGCACAGGCAGCTCCTTGTGACTCTGGGCAAGTCACTTAACCCTTCATTGCCCCATGTAAGCCGCATTGAGCCTGCCATGAGTGGGAAATCACGGGGTACAAATGTAACAAAAATAAAGAGGTAGAGGAATACTGTAAATCCTGTGTGGTATGTCAGAACCTGACAGAGAAAGGGCCAAGGCCTGCTCCATTGCACCCTCTTCCCCGAATTGAGAATCCGTGTGGGAGATTGGCAATGGATATTATCGGTCCCCTACTTAAGTCCAGGAGAGGGTTTTCTTATATTCTGGTGATTGTTGATATGGCTACCTGTTTCCCCTGGGCCATACCCTTGCGAAATATCTCGGCCAAGGTTATTGCTGTGGAGCTGATTCGGCTTTTTTGTGAGGTTGGCTTTCCTAGGGAGGTGTTAACTGATAGAGGTACCAATTTTCTTTCTCGCACCCTTGTACAGGTTTGGGAGGCTTTTGGTATTAAACACATTTGTACTTCAGCCTATCACCCTCAAACCAACGGCCTAGTGGAGAGATTCAACAAAACTTTGAAGATGTTGTTAAGGAAGGGGTTAGGATCACACTATGAAAACTGGGATCAACTTTTGCCTTTTGCATTGTATGTATCTAGGGAATGTGTGCAGGCTTCCCTAGGAGTATCCCCCTTTGAATTATTATATGGGCGGGCACCAAGAGGAGTGTTGGATATTCTCCGGGAACAGTGGGTACCGCCAGAATGGGAGGATAAGACGGTAGTAGAATATCTTCATGATTTGAAAGGGCGGTTATGGAGGTTAGGCACTTATTCCCGGGGTAATCTAGAGAAAGCCCAAAGTTATCAGAAGACGCATTATGATCAGGGAGCGCAGGTCAGAGTATTTCAGGAAGGGGATAAGGTGGTGGTTAGGGTCCCGGATAATCCACATAAATTTTTAAGTAAATGGAAGGGACCCTGTACGGTGAGGAAACGGTTGGGCCCTGTCACTTATGAGGTATTGAATGAGCGAGGGAAGCCTCAGACCTATCATGCAAACTTACTCCAGCCTTGGCAGGAAAGGAAAGCCTATTAGGCAAAAGAGGAGGAGGAATTTGAGGAGGACTTAGGACCTCAGATATCGGAGATCTTTATTCCTAGGGAAGTGACAGTGGGAGACAGCTTAGAGGGTCCACAGAAGGAACAGATGCAAGCTCTGTTGCCGGAGTTTCAGGATGTTCTCACAGCGTGCCCAGGGGAGACACACTTAATCGTACATGAAATTGAGACGGAGAAAGGGAGGGTGATTCGTCAGCGGCCTTATAGGTTATCCCCAGGTAAAAAGCAGGAGGTAGTTAAACAAGTGAAGGAAATGCTGGACTTTGGGGTGGTCGAGGAATCCATTAGTCCGTGGGCGAGTCCTGTGGTGTTAGTGCCGAAGAGGGATGGATCCTGGCATTTTTGTATTGATTTTCGGCAAGTTAATGCGCTGTCTGTGCCAGATGCTTATCCTATGCCTCGTATTGAGGATTTGATAGATAGGCTGGGTTCGGCACAGTTCTTGTCTACTCTTGACTTAACAAAGGGGTACTGGCAAATTCCCTTATCGAAGAAGGCTCGGCCTAAGACAGCTTTTTGCACCCCGCTTGGGTTGTTTCAATTCAAGCGAATGCCATTTGGCTTAAATTCAGCTGCGGCTTCTTGCCAACGCCTGCTGGACAGAGTATTGAGATCACACCAGGAATATGCTGCTGCATATTTGGATGATGTAATCATTCATAGTCCAGACTGGGAGACTCATGTAGTCCAGGTTAGGGGGTATTGCAATCTTTTCGGGAAGCAGGTCTCACCCTTAACCCTCAAAAATGCCATTTTGCACAGCGAGAGGTAAAATACTTGGGCTATCGGGTAGGAAATGGAGAGGTTAAGCCATTGTGTGATAAGGTGAAAAGTATTCAGGAGTTTCCCCTTCCTACAAATAAGAAAGCGCTAAGAAGTTTTTTGGGATTGATAGGTTATTACAGAAGATTTATACCTCACTTCGCATCTCGAGCCGCCCCCTTGACATATGTTGAAGGGTAATAGACCGAATCAGATCCGGTGGCAGGAGGACTCGGAAAGGGTATTTGCTGGGATGCGGTCAGCATTATGCCAGAAGCCTCTACTTAAAGCAGTGGAGTTTGAGAAACCTTTTGTATTGCATACTGATGCATCTGGGGTAGGATTAGGTGCGGTGTTATCACAAGTGCATGAGGGAGAGGAGCACCCGATTATGTACTTGAGCAGGAAGCTTCTCCCTCATGAAACTAGGTATGCCACGATTGAAAGGGAATGCCTGGCAGTTAAGTGGGCGATACAAGCCTGTGAGTTCTATCTTGAGGGGCGTCCCTTTAAGCTGGTCATGGATCATGCCCCCTTAAAGTGGCTGGGTCAGATGAAGAACCATAATGCTAGATTGATGAGGTGATATTTGGCGTTGCAACCATTTCAGTTTCAGGTGGAACATCAAGCAGGGAAATTAATGCAGCATGTTGATGTTCTGTCTAGGATTGCTAGTCCGTTAGTGAGGGAAGGAGAAAACAAACGGACTAGCAATCGTTTGACTGGGGGGGTATGTGAAGAGCAAAGAAACTACAAGCCCCAGAAGGCAGTGCAGCACCAGAGAGATTCAGAACCAAGGAACTACAAAGCCCAGAAGGCAGGGCAACGTCAGAGAAACCAGGAGCTAAGAAACTACAAGGTCCAGAAGGCAGTGCAGCAACAGCAGAGGGATCAGGTGAAGGGAGAAGATTCTATGCAAGAGAGGGAGGAGCCGGGGTGTGATTGGGAGATGGAATCAGATGGGGGGAAGGGAGGAGCCTCTAGACCGAGAGGAAGGGGAGGAGAGACTGGAACTGGAGGAGATGGAAGGAGGGGAGAATGAGGAGGAAATGGAAGTGCTGGTGGAGGGCTCTTAAAGTGAGTTATGAACTGAACTGGAGAGAGTGAAAGAAGCCTTGGGGAATTGACCCGGTGGGTGGATGTCAGGTGGTTTTGTGCTGACAAACGAGGGAGGTGGGTCATTAGGTCTAAGAGTGAGAAAGTGACTTAGACCATATTGCCATTGAATTGAACTGTTTAATTTCATTTCTAAGATAAACTGTGTTTGAAGGCAATGCTAAACTAAACTGTGTTTGAAAGCAGTGCTAAACTGAATTGATGAGGAAAACATTGCTAACTGAACTGAAATGTGAGCAGTGCTCATTAGCTGTGTGAAAGAGCAGTACTACTAAGTACTGGATTAGAAGCAGTGCTGGAGGAAACCATATTGAAAGTAGGGCCAAAGTGAACTGTGTGGAAAGCAGGCCCAAGCTGAACTGTATTGCAAGCAGGGCTCCAATGAACTGTGTTTAAAAGTGGAGCTACACTGAGGAGAGGGGAAGGCCTGTGAAGCCTTAAAGCAGATTAAATGTACTCAGGAAATAATAAAGCACTTCTGGTGATTTGCCTGTTGTCCGGAGACCCTGATTGCAGACTGTCGACTCGGGAGTGAGGGGCGTGCTTGGTGAAGAAAGGAAGAGACTGAGAAAGAGTGGTGCAGATCGGGCGACTGAGCCTGACAAAACGCTATTCTATAAATGCCACTCAGAGTTGGGCGCAATTTACAGAATACCGTTTGCACCAGGATCTGCACCCAATTTTGAGTGTGAGGATTTACAGCAACTGAAACCTGGTCTAAATTCTTACGCCTAAATTAGGCGTGGATCTCCGTTACTCTGTAACACTGCGTGCAAATTCCAGGATTGGCCATGTCCACACCCCTTCTAGATCCACGAGTAAGTTTAAATTAATGCATTTGTGCTAATTGTCTCATTATGCAATTAAATTGCACACACCCTAATCTGGCCGCCAGATATAGTCTTAGGGTGACACTGTTCATCTTGGGCTATTTGTATTGTCCTGAGAAGGTTTGGAGAGAGGCGGGAGCTTTAGTTTGCTGCCTGATTTATATGAAATGTTGGAGGTTTTCTGGTGCCTCATTTCTATTCGTAAACCTCTAAGCTGAAGTCACTGCAGGTGTCAAATTTCTCTGTGATATCTGGCTACCATCTGAAGGGGTTACACACTGTGTGGGTTAATTGACCAGTGAGCAGCTGACAGTCAGGCCCTGTATACAGAAGTTGTAGTTCTCAGCTAGAAGGGTCAAAAGTTTGTTGTACAGAAAAGGGAGACAGACTGCAGCTGGTCGTCTATGAAGCCTCCAGTTTAAGGTAAACATTTTTTCTTACAGCACAGAGCAGCATCTTCTTTTGCATCAGAATTTCAGGTGTCCCTGGGACCTGAGACCCGGGATTTTTCCTGCTCTGATAAAATAACAGCACCCATCCATAATGTGCCTATGTGGTAGATGATAAAGAAGACACATTTACCTTGTGATGTGAGGATGTCATGAATCTCCTCAACAACCTTCTTGTACAGCTCCTTCTGCCATTCTCCCAGACTGTACCATTCTATTTCCAAGAAATAAGCAGAAACATCCTTGAATGTGACCAATGCCTGGAACAGAAGACAGGACACCATCAGTCACAGTTTCATTATCATGGTTGTGTAACAGGCTGTTATATTTATTGGGATTTATTAACTGCCTTCATGAAGAGATTCACCTAAGGTGGTGTACAGCAGGTACAGATTAACATAAAGCTTACAATTTTGTTAACAGCATAACAATTTTATCTTTTTTTTTTAGTTACATTTGTACCCTGTGCTTTCCCACTCATGGCAGGCTCAATGCGGCTTACATATTATATACAGGTACTTATTTGTAACTGGGGCAATGGAGGGTTAAGTGACTTGCCCAGAGTCACAAGGAGCTGTGCCTGAAGTGGGAATCAAACTCAGTTCCTCAGTTCCCCAGGACCAGAGTCTACCACCCTAACCACTAGGCCACTCCTCCACTCAGTAAAATAACCAAGAATAAACATAAATACAATAAATGAGGTAAACTTGAAACCAGTAAATGTAATCCTAATAACAGAACTACTGTGAAACAGTATCAAAAATATACACATTTAACAGAACTGAAATTCAAATACCAGAGATATAATACAACTAGTAAAAAAGGCCCGTTTCTGTAGGAAATGAAACGGGCGCTAGCAAGGTTATCCCCCACCCTCCCTCTGTCCCCTCCGAGTCCCACGCACCCCTCCCTCCCTCCCTCCCTCCAAGTTCCGGACCCCCCACCCTCCCTCTCCGAGTTCCAGATCCTCCCTCCGATTTCAAGACCCCCCTCCGAGTTCCTGACCCCTTGCCCCCCTGCCGCGACCCTCTCTGGACACCCCCTTCCCGCCGCAAACACTTCCCTGCTGCCGTCGCGTACCTGTGCTGGCAGGAGACCCCAACCCCTGCCAGCCAAAGTCCACTGTTGCTCGCTGAATGATCTGACCAAGTTTCTGTGTGTGCATCTGATGTCCTGCACGTTGTACGTGCAGGATGACAGACGCAAGCACAGAAACTTGGTCAGATCATTCAAGGAACGCTGGACCGGCTGACGGGGGTTGGGTCCCCCGCCAGCACAGGTACGAGACGGCGGCAGGGAAGGGTTGGCGGCGGGAAGGGGGGGTCCAGAGAAGGTCGCGGCAGGGGGGTCCAGGGGTCAGGAACTCGGAGGTGGGGGTCTTGTAATCGGAGGGAGGCAAGGTCTGGAACTCAGAGGGAGGCAGGGACTGGAACTCGGAGGGAGGGAGGGGGCGTGGGACTCGGAGGGGACAGAAGGAGACAGCGAGGGAGGGTGTTGTTTTTTTTTTCTCCAGGTTTCGCCTTTTCGGTTTTTTTTGGCTATCACATATGCACGTGCCAGTTGGAGTGGTTGGATCAGCTGTGAGTTTTCTTTTTTTTCACCCCCCCCCCCCCCCCCCCCGAGATCTCGTCATAATGGGCCAGTGACGTGAGCCTGATCTATGGAGCCTAGCAGACCAACTCCAAAGGAGCCACGGTCAGAGGTAGCAAGAATAGAACGTTGGAGGTGAGAATTATTATATAGGATGTTAGCATAATACTAATGATACACCTAATAAGCATTCAAACATTCAATGATTTTCTATGAGATAGTTGTGTTAGCCATTTGGGCTTTTCTTTGAATTGGCAGGTACCTCCTTATCTTCTTTGGCAGTTCCACATGTGCCAAATAGGTCACTTAGATCAAAGAATGATAATAGGATGTTTATACCTCATGCATCGAGACATCTCAAGCACATTTAGCAACAACTAAGAATAGTGCATTTTCTTGGCTGGCTCCAGTTCTTTGGAATAGACTACGGATAGCTCTACGGAAAGAGGAATCTTCGAAGAATTTTGAGAGCCAAATTAAAATGTACTTTTTTAACTTAGCATTTGATCTAATAGATTAACGAGAGCTGATCTTTGCTGGGTACATCCATCCAGAGCCATGATTTTCAACCTTTTTCATTTTGCGGCAAACTGGAATCAAACCCACACCTGCCCGTCCCTGTTAAGATCCATTCCATCCCCACCCACACCTGTAACCTTCAGTTATTTCATTTAATTATGCTACTTTAGATTGTAAACTCCTTTGAGCAGGGACTGTCCTTCTTTGTTAAACTGTACAGCGCTGCGTAACCCTAGTAGCGCTCTAGAAATTTCAAGTAGTAGTACTGAAACACACTAGAGTACCAATATACAGTGTAGGAATCTGTAACAGAAACCACATGCCAACAGAATTTTAAACCTCAGTTACAGATGCAGAACATGACTCTGATATTATAGAAAATATGGAACCCTAAAAAAACATGCAGACAAAACCTGAAAGCAGAGATACCAACGTTGCAATGTCAGCCAACACCAGAGAAATAGAAGGAAATGCAGGTCCTTCTGTACAGTGCAAAATAAAGCTGACATATTAATTCTCAACACTGATATAATTCAATCACTAAGTTAGGGGCTCATTTTTAAAGCACTTAGACTTACAAAGTCACATGGGTTACTACATAACTTTGTAAGTCTAAGTTCTTTGAAAATACACCTCCACACTGAAAATATAATCATTTTTCATAACTTTGTCTGGAGATTATATTTCTCTAATCATCTTGCTCCCACTCTCTGGTTCTGCTTCATTTTGTCTGCGAGCTGAGCTCTGTATTCAGGACCTCCTGCCCATTTGCTATATTTTCTCTCCTCCTTTCTTCTTCATTTCCTGTCCTACATCCATCTTTAGCACTGATCTTTCACATTCAGCTTTCTTCCATTAGCTACCTCCTTCTCAAATCTAGTTTTTCATCTCTTCCCTTCTCTTCCATCCATATGCAGCATTTCCCCCATTCCCTTCCCTTCTATACATGTGCGTTTCACCCCCATCCCCCACACTTTCCTTCTATCCATTTGCAGCATTTTCTCCTCTCCCCTTAAGTCCATGTGCATTTCCCCCTCTCCCTTCCGTGTGCAGCTTCTCGCCCCCACCCCCCTAAGGGTCTGGCATGTCTTCCTACATCCCACTATCCGTCCCTCCCCATGGGCCTATAGATTTGCAAAATTGGTCAGCAATTCCTAAAGCAATTACATCTAACTGGCCTGAAACTTTCCCTCTGCTGGATCCTTCCAATTCCACCACAGAAAGTTGTGACAGAGGTAAGGATCCCAGGACTGGTCGGAAAGAGAGCCTGCTTTAATCACTGCCAGCAGTTCCAGCTAACACTGAAGCATGGAGGCCCAGGGCAGTAGAGGGAGGTAGGAAAACTATACCGGACCAGTAAGAGGGAACAGGGGAAATGGGGGAAATGGGGGGATAAGGAAGCAATGCTGGACTGCTGGGAGGATTTGGGGGTTGCAAAGATGCCAGGGTTGCGGTAATCCCACCCAATTGGGCGGCTTTTGGGAAGCGGCTGCGGGCGATTTGAGTTCGTGCGGATTGGGCGGGTGATTGGGCGGATTTTCCAGTGGCCGCGGCGCGATTGGGCGGTTTTTCGCTGCTGCCATTTGGCTGGTTTTCCCCACGTTGCCACGGCAACGCCCAATACAGCTCAGCGAGGCAGCCCTTTGTTCTGGCCCTTCTTATAGGCTGCCACGCTGTTGCTGCTTCCCTGTTCCTTAATCCTTCAGCCGATCCCGGAAGAAGACAAGAGGAGAGACGAGACAAGAGAGAGCAGAGCCTCGTGAGAGAGAGAGAGAGAGAGAGAGAGAGAGCGGCGACCCACCCGACCCGGAAGAGAGAGGAGAGATTAGGAGGAGGACTCCCCGACCACCCGACCCCGGAAGAGAGAAGAGAGCAGAGCAGAGAGAGCAGAGCCAGCCAGTGAGAGCCTCGTGGAGAGAGAGAGCACTATCCAGCCAGTTACTACAAACTGTAAGTATAATAAAGTTTCTTGTTTAGATTTGGCTGGTTTAATAGGGGGGGCGGGAGACACCTAGGAAGCATGTGGATTTTCTTGTTTTCTCCTGATAAAAGGGCCAGTAAAACAGACAAGAAAATTCACATGCTGTCTTGGTGCCCCCCCCCCCCCCCCATTAAACCAGCCAAATCATCATGGACGGCCGTACATAAATTGGCACAGCACGCGGGCCACGGCACTTCTTGAGAATGTTGTGGATTGCTATTTGCAGTGCTGCTGCTATATTGTAAAAACACACTTCCCTTTTTTAATTTTTATAGCGCTACAAGGCATACGCAGCGCTGTAGACCATAGACAAAAAGACAGTCCCTGCTAGTTTTCTACTTCCCGACCGTTCATATTCATATCATAATGGGAAAGTGGGCATCGTATACCAAGAAATACTGCAAGAGCTGGGAGAAAGAGGCACTCTTAAAAGACTGGATAAGGAGTGTGCCAGGAGATAACAACAAAGCATATTGTCGTTTTTGTAAAGCTGAGATATGTGCACATCATCATGATTTAGTTAACCATGCCAATACAGCCAAACATAAGAGGAATGCAGCGCCATTTTCAAGTGCTAGGTCATTATTTGATATGGGCTGCCAGTCTACCACTATCAACAAATCGACCAAGACAGCAGAGCTGAAGTTGGCGGCACACGTTGCGTGCCATTCCAGTATTGCAACGATCGATCACCTAGTCGAGGTTATCAAGAACATTTCGGGCAAAGACATAGCTATACACCACACGAAATGTTCTGCACTGATCAAGAATGTCCTTGGCCCTGCAGTCCATCAAGAATTAATTTCGGACCTGTGCACAAATGACACGTCTTATTCCTTGATCATCGATGAAAGCACAGATATCGGCCTAGAGAAGCAGCTATGTGTGATGGTGCGCTACTACGGCAGTTCCTTGAAGTGTATTACAACTGCATTTCTAGGAATATTAGCCCTTGAGACTGGTACTGCAGAAGGAATATTCAATGCCATAACCAATTTTCTTCAATAAAATCATCTTCAAATAGGCAAATGCATTGGCTTACCAACTGATGGCTGTAGTACCATGTGTGGAAGAAATAATTCAGTAATAACAAGGTTCCGTGAAGTGTGCCCCAACATTGTACACATAAAGTGTATTTGCCATTCAATTCAGCTGAGTTCTTCACATGCGCTGATGGTGCTGCCAAGGAACATTGAATTCATGGTTGCTGAGACCTATAACTGGTTCTGCCATAGTACTGTTCGCCAGCAGAAATACAAACAGATATATCAGTGCATTAATGTTGGTGAAAAACCACTAAAGATCCTGAAGTTGTCAGACACTCGCTGGCTGTCCGTAGCTGCTTGTGTTCAGCGTGTGCTTGATCAATATGATGAACTGAAGCTTCACTTCCAGATAGCGAAGGATGAGGCACGCTGCTACACCGCCGACCAGCTCTACCAGATGTACAACACACCACAAAACAAGCTGTACTTGATATTTTTGAGGCCCATACTGCAGGAAGTCAAGCGAGTGAACAAGCTGTTTCAGTCTGATAAAGCGAGCCCTGTCCGTTTGCTCGATGAGCTGATGACATTGTATCGCACCATGCTGCTGCGACTTGTGAGACCGACCACATTCACATCGTGGGGCGCAACTCTCATGTATGATTTGGAAGACAGGTCTAAGCATCTACCGCTGGCAGCAATGAACTTTGGTATCGAATTCCAGTTGGCGCTGCATGACTCTGGAATCGAACCTGCATCTGCAGAACACATAGTAGATGATGACGGCAGAAAAAGACCTGCACGGTCCATCTAGTCTGCCCACGATAAACTCATATGTGTATACCTTACCTTGATTTGTACCTGTCTTTTTCAGGGCACAGACCGTATAAGTCTGTGCAGCAGTATTTCCCGCCTCCCAACCACCAGTTCCGCCTCCCATCACCGGCTCCGGCACAGACCCCGTATAAGTCCGCCCTCCCCCATCCTAGCCTCTCAACCACCAACCCCTCTTCCCCCCGCCACCCAATTTCAGCTAAGCTTCTGTGGATCCATTCCTTCTGCACAGGATTCCTTTATGCCTGTCCCACGCATGCTTGAATTCCGTTACCGTTTTCATCTCCACCACCTCCCGCGGGAGGGCATTCCAAGCGTTCACCACCCTCTCCGTGAAGAAATACTTCCTGACATCTTTCCTGAGTCTGCCCCCCTTCAATCTCATTTCATGTCCTCTCGTTCTACCGCCTTCCCATCTCTGGAAAAGATTCGTTTGCGGATTAATACCTTTCAAATATTTGAACGTCTGTATCATATCACCCCTGTTCCTCCTTTCCTCCAGAGTATACGCTGTAGAAATTACCTATTTGAACTTCTGAGGGAAATGCATCAGAGGCTACCGTCGAACGTCCACCTGCTAGAGTCTCTGTCAGATCTTTCTCCATCTGTTGTCCTTGGAGCCCTGAAACCACAGCTGTCGAAGTTGTCATTTCTACCTCTGTATAACGGTCGTATTGGAGATCTGGAGCAACAGTGGCTGCGGATCAGCAGTGTGTTATGGCCAATCTACAGTGACAATGAGATTGAGCAGTTTTGGGTGACTGTAGCAAATCACACAGATGCTACAGGAGATCATGACTTCCTCCTGCTGGGGAATTTTGCCCTATGTATGTTGGCTTTACCTTTCAGCAATGCAGCTGTGGAAAGAACCTTTTCTCAGATGAATCTTATCAAGACCAAACTGAGAAACAGGATGCGACAAGGCACTCTGGAAGCCTTGTTGCATATTCGTAGCTACATGGGGCGCAAAGGCATATGCTGCAATGAGTTTGTTCCTACAGATCGGATGCTGAGTTTATTCACATCTGATATGTATGCGACTACAAGCCAGGCCCAGGAGGAGGAGGAGGATGATGCGATACCCGACGATGACGATTGTGCACCTTCCTGCAGCGGAATTTCCAGGCCGTAAGAGCTCGGTGAGTACTGTGCTTGGAGGGGGTGGGTGTGGGTAGCCTGACTGACCATTGGGTGAGACAGTTCCATTTTCATCTGTTTCAGTGTAGTTATAACTGTTCCATCCTAATCTGTTTCTTTTTCTCTTTCTGTTTCAGTGTTCCTGTGCCTGTTCCTGCCTTGGTGATGGACGGTGATGATCCTGTTCCTGGACCTCTGGGCCTGCCTTGGTGTTCCTGCTACTGTTTCTTTTCCTATTCCTGGCCATCAGCAGGAACACCAGGGCAGTTCCAGGAACAGTAAGATTGTGGCAGGCCTCAGTGTGTACCCTGTTCCTGGGCCTGCCTCAGTGTTCTGTTCCTGGCCTGGGCCTACCTCAGTCAGCATTGCGGCTTGTGTTTCCAGGTGCTCTGCTTCTATTTTTTTTTTTCAGGTGCTCTGTTCCTGCCTCAGTCGGTATCCTGTTCCTCTTGCCTCAGCATTTCCTGTCAGGATCTTCTTGATACTTAAGCTAAGTTCTTGCTTAAATTAATCTACTAAAAAATGTAATTTGAAAAGCATATACATATATTCTCGAATTCCTCATTAATATTCATGATTTCCTCATGAATATTCACAATTTTTCGTGATTATTCACGATTCCTCATGAATATTAACTTTGGGCTCCTTTTGGGCTTCTTTTGGCCACAGATTGGGCTGGAAAGTTTTTTGCGACCTGGCAACCCGGAATGGCAAGGCATTTTCTTGGGGTGGCACTTGCCATCCCGTAGTGATGCCTCTGCCCGCAGGATCCCCACGGAAAAACGCTGACTTAGAGCGATATGTTGTGATGTCTTGTTCTTAGTTCAGTCTTCTGACTGATATACTTTACTATCTTATATTGGCCTTCTTTTCTAATTTTCTGTATGTTTTAAGTTTACTGTAAACAGCTTTGATCTTTTGTTAGCTAAACTGTATATTAAATGTTTGTAATCTAGACCTACTGCTTCACTCCAACACAAACAAATAAGGAGACAGATGAGAAAGCTGGAAAAGCTGTAGACAGAAATGTTTTCCTTTTAGTGCTGGAAACCACCCTGTGTACAAGAGGAGAGAATAATTTCTTACCGGATCAGAAACCAGGGCAGACATTTCCCTGCTGTTTTCCCTCTGAAGTCTGCTGCTGCTGGAATGGATTCAGGCTGGAGATTTCCCTTTTCCAGGAAAGATAAATAAAACAGAAGGTTGAACTTATTCCAGGTCTCAGATAAATTCCCTCCTTTCCCCCTCTGCAGACCTGGGACTGAGTCTTGCAGGGATTTCAGGACTCCAAAGAGAGAAAGTTTCTGCTTTTCTTGTGAATCTTTTCTTTGCAGCTGTGCAGAAACCACACAAAGAAACAACAAAGAAAGAGCATGCGTGCTCTGAGAGCTCCAGCTCTTCCCCTCCCCCTCCTTTAAACTCCTCCCCTCCCCTCTGCTGAGGTCATTCTGGGATTTCCCACCTACTTAAGGTGGATCTGTGTAGAAAGCAGATAACAGAACAGGGAAATGATTTAGTCCTCTAGCATCTACCTCCTTGCGGTTCTTGAGACCTGAATATATCTGAAAATTCTGGCTCTCTCACTACTTAACATTACATTTATATCTTGTTTTTACAGGGGCGTAGTCAGACTTCGGCGGGAGAGGGGTCCAGAGCCGAGATGAAGGGGCACATTTTAGCTTCCCTCTGGCGCCCCCGACCCCCCGCCATTGCCGACCCCCCCCCCCCCCGGTGCCGACGATCCCCCGCCATTGCCGACACCCCCACCATTGCCGACACCCCCGATTGCCGACACCCCCCCCCGACGCCGCCACCATTGCTGACGCCCCCTGCCGATAATCCTCCCTCCCACCACCAACCCTCCTCCGCCACTGCCATCGTCGCCTACCTTTGCTGGCGGGGGACCCTAAACCCCCACCAGCCGAAGTCCTCTTCTCCCACACAAGGCTTCAGGATGTCAGATTCAGAAGAACGAAGCCTTGCAAAGTTGCGGGGGAAAAGAGGACCTCGGCTGGTGGGGGTTGGGGTCCCCCGCCAGCAAAGGTAGACGACAGCGGGTTGACAGCGGGTTGGCGGTGGGAGGGGAGGGAGGGTTGAGAGGGTCGTCGGCAGGGGGGTCCAGGGCGAAATCAACGGGGCCCAGGCCCCTGTGGCCCCAAGTAGCTACGCCCCTGTCTTGTTAGTGTTTATTTAGGCATTTCAATTTATTTATTGATTACAAACTTCTTCTTGAAATTGCATAAAGTCAGCAAATGCAGTGCAGTAATTGAATGGTAAATCGTCTCTCCTTCTGCGTTTAACTTCTGGTTATAACTGAAACAGTGTTGCCAGATCTGAAATACAATATCATGTGGTAACCCCAAAATTATTGTATATTACAAAACATCATCATACACAAGTTAATTTCTAAGTTATATTTTCTTAAAGCTTAGAATTTTAACTCTTTGCTTCCAGAGCTGCAAAAATGGAAAGTAATGCACTGCATTAACAGGCAGTAAAGCAATTTAAAAAGTTGAGAACGTGAAAAGCATGCAGAAGTCCCAGCGTGCTCAGAGCAGGAAGGAAGTAGCGGGAAACGGAGGCACTGGAGTTATTTGGTTGGTGGGGCTCGGCCTCCCTGGCTCCCCCCAGCAAGGTAAAAGGGTGCTGAAGTTCTGGACAGCGCCCGAGCCCAAAGTGGGGCCAAAATGATGGAAAAATAAAATGTCCAGACAAGGGGCGTAGCCAGACATCGGCGGGAAGGGGGGCCAGAACCCGAGGTTAGGGGGCATATTTTAGTCCGCCGCAGATCCCCCCACCACCTTTAACCCCCCCCCCCCCCCGGCGCCCTCCCCATTTGACTCCCCCCTTCCCGCCACCGCCAACCCTCCCCCGAGTCCCCCGCCGCCAGGTACCTCTGCTGGCGGGGATCCCCAACCCTCGCCAGCCAAAGTCCTCCTCAGCCGGTCTCCGGGCCGGCGCGTTGCTGCAGCTGATGTGGAAGCCTAGTATTCAGTTTCTTCTGTGTGAGTCGTCCTGATGTCCTGCAGACAACAAATTTAGAAACAGTTTTATTTTGAATTTATTACATGGAATATGTTAACTTTCAGATACGAGTGAAAAAAGAGGAGGAAAAGACCCTCAGGCAAACTTGAACATCAAACAAACAAGTCAGGTGGACTCAAGGAGGATGTCAAAAAGTCTTTAATTCTAAGAAACATAAAAACGACCCGACACAGACGTTATTTGCTTCACTATGCATTTTTCTTACCGGAGATTAAACAGAGAATCGACAACCAGGATTTTGACAGTTAAGTTTTGTCGTCATAACATATGTCACATTCGTGAGTTCTTGTGCCAGACAGGAGCACAGAGGTAAAGACTCAAACCTGCGCTCTGTTGGGCAGCCAAGCAACCCCGCAGTTTCACCTGTGGTGACCGCTGTTCCCCGAGGGTTGAGCCCCCAGGTGCCAGCAGCCGACAGGACTTCCGGATACAGGCAGGGGTCAGACGGCCGCAGGCAACAGGCAGAGAGCAGCTAGGTACAGGCAGTAGTAGGTCAGGCACCAGGCAGAGAGTAGTCAGGAATCTAGCAGGAACCAGGTCAGGCAGCGAGCAGAGCGCAAACAGGATTCAAGCAGGTATCAGGTCAGGCGGCAAACAAAGTTGTCAGGACTCAGGCAGGTGTCAGGTTAGGCAGCAGGCAGAGCGTAATCTGGTGTTCAGGCAAAGATCAGGTCAGGCAGCAGGCAGAGCGTAATCCAGTGTTCAGGCAAAGGTCAGGTCAGGCAGCAGACAGGGCGTAGTCAAGATTCCATCAGAGGACAGATCAGGTCAGGCAGCAAGCAGTAGTAGACAAAGTCACACAGGAGCACAATCAAATCTACCAAAGTAGAAGCCAAAGCAAAGAAGTGGAATGAAGTTGCTCTTTAAATAGATCTCACCATCAGGGGAAGCCAAATCAGCTGGCCTGAAGAACCCATAGCCCCCACCCTCAGGGAAAATCGAATCAGCTGGCAGAAAGGGCCTCCCATTGGCTACCATCTGATGGAGAAGGAGAGGCCGGACCAATCCTGAAGAGCAGGAGGCGGGGCATCCCCGAAGGGCCGGAGACGGGACGAAGAAACTCGGCGCTCTGCGTGGGACCGGCGGAGGAATTCCCGGAGCGCCGGACAAGCCAAGATGGCCGGCGATGCGCACCGCCAAAGCCCCGGAGCATCGAGAGTAGGCACAGGACAGAGAAGCAAGAGCACCGGTCTCGCAGCAAGCATCGCAGGGATGGAGGAGCATTGCAGCAGGCAGGGGAGTCCCCGGAACGCTGGACGAGCCAAGATGGCCGGCGCTCCATGTCGGAGGAGCCTCACCGGAAGACCCCCCCCTCCATCCCGGTCCAGGTTTAGAGGGATAACAAGTGTGGAATTCTTGGACTAATTCTGGGGCATGGACATTATTGACTGGTTCCCAAGAATTGTCTTCTGGCCCATAGTGTTTCCATGAAATTAAATAAGAGTCACCCACTCTGATGCTTCGAGTCCAAAATCTCCTCCACTTCAAATTCAGGGTCGGGTTCACAGTCGGGAGTGATGTATTTCTTTGACTCAGGATGCCACTTAGAAGTCAAAAATGGTTTCAACAATGACACATGGAAGGCATTTTAGATCCGGAGGTTACCAGGTAGTTGCAGGCGATAGATAACTGCGCCCACTCGGGACTGAACAGGAAAGGGCCCAATGAAATGAGGGGTAAACTTAAAAGAGGGTAGACCAGTGGCGTTCCTAGCCTGGATGGCACCCGGGGCGGATCGCCGATGTGCCCCCCCCCCCCCGGGTGCAGCGCGCCCCCTCCGGCAAAATGACCCCCACCCCCGAGTGCACACCGCTGGGGGGGGTGCCACGGCATGCGCCTGTCGGCTCCGAGTTCGCTAGCTTCGCTGTTCGCTGCAGCTCCCTCTGCCCTGGAACAGGAAGTAACCTGTTCTGGGGCAGAGGGAGCTGCAGCGAAAGAGCGAAGTTAGCGAACTCAGAGCAGGCTCGTGCCGCGGCCAGCACCCCCCAGCGGCGTGCACCCGAGGCAGACCGCCCCCCCCCCCCCTTGGTACGCCACTGGGGTAGATGGAGTCTTATATACCTGGTGCTGAGCCAGACCTTCTGTCCTGGTTGAAAAATAGGGGCAGTCCGTCTCTTAAGGTCGGCAAAATGCTTGCATTTTGCTGCCAAGCGCTGTAGATGGTGTTGGACCTCATGCCAGGTCTCCCAAATGTCTGCAAGGGTGTGTTGGAGCTGTGGGACGGAATGATCCGTCGGGATAGGAAGAGGTGTTCGAGGATGCCTTCCAAAAACAGTGACGAGTGGAGATGTCCTGGAGGCAGAGTGGAGACTGTTATTGTAGGTGAACTCGGCCCAAGGGGGCAGTGATGACCAGTTGTCCTGACGGGTGTTAGTGAAAACTCGTAGGAAGGTCTTGAGGGTTTGGTTGATTCTTTCTACCATCCCGTTGGTTTGGGGGTGGTAGGCCGAGGAGAAGTGAGTAGTGATCCCAAATGCAGAGCATAGAGCTTTCCAAAATTTGGAAGTAAATTGTGGCCCTCGGTCACTGATGATTCGGAGAAGCAGGCCATGGAGACGAAAGATATGTTGAATGAAATTGAAGGCCAGCATAGCAGCAAATGACAAAGTTTTAAGGGGAACAAAGTGAACCATACGTGAAAAGCGGTCTACAACAACCCAGATAATGGTGTGACCTTGAGAGCGAGGGAGGTCATTAATAAAGTCCATAGAGAGCTCTTGCCAAGGATGTGCAGGGACAGGTAGGGACTGAAGAGCTCCCCAAGGTTTGCCAACAGTGAACTTATTCTGGGCGCAGATTGGATAGGAGGAAACGAAGTGCAGAATATCCTGGGCCATGCGTGGCCACTGATAATACCGGGAAATAAGGTGGAGGGTCTTCCGGAATCCGAAATGCCCTGCTAAAGTAGAGGAATGGCCCCACTGGAGCACCTTCTTCCTGGACCGAGGGGGCACGGAGACCTTCAAGGAGGTCGAGGCTGAGACAATAGGCGGGATACAGGCGGGGTTCAGCATCGGGTAAGGTTCCTCAAAATCTTCGGATGGCTCAAAGGCCCAGGATAGGGCATCAGCTTGCACATTCTTTTCTGCTGGGCGGAAAACCAGTCAAAAATCAAACCTGGCAAAGAAGAAGGACCAGCGCGCCTGTCGTGGGTTCAGTCTTTTGGCTTCCTGCAAATAAAGGAGATTCTTATGATCCGTAATTACGGTGATCGGGTGCACGGCACCCTCCAGCAAATACCACCACTCCTGGAAGGCAAGTTTCAAAGCCAACAGTTCCCGATCCCCAATGGTATAATTTTGTTCTGCTGGGGAGAACTTCCGGGAGAAAAAAAAACAAGGGTGCCGCTTGCCAGAAGGCAGAGTTTAAGACAACACTGCCCCGGCTCCCACTGAAGAAGCATCGACCTCCACGGTAAAGGGTTTCGTAATGTCTGGACTGCGGAGCACCGGGGCGCTCACAAAGGCTTCCTTTAGTGTGGTGAAGGCCTCCAGGGCTTCTGAAGACCAATTCTTGACATCCGCCCCCGTCCTGGTAAGGGAGGTCAGTGGAGCGGTGATCAAGGAATACTGTTGAATGAATTGCCGGTAATAGTTGGCGAATCCCAGGAAGCAGGGCCCTGAGTCCCTGGGGCACAGGCCAATCCCGAATTGCCTTAAGTTTGGCTGGGTCCAATAATATACCCCAGGAAGGGAATGACTTGCTGGTGAAAGGCACACTTCTCTAGCTTACCAAAAAGGTGATGTTCTTGCAGTCGTTGAAGGATGGTGCGGACATGGGGAAACATGATCTTGCACGGAGGACGAAAAGACCAGAATGTCGTCGAGGTAGACAATTACAGATGAGTACAGGAGATCCTGAAAGATGGAGTTAATAAAGTCTTGGAAGACCGCTGGGGCATTGCAAAAGCCAAAAGGCATTACCAGATACTCAAAATGGCCCTCATGGGTGTTGAACGCGGTCTTCCATTAGTCTCCCTGGCATATACGGACCAGATTGTAAGCTCCCCTAAGGTCCAACTTGGTAAAAATTACCGCCCCTTGCAGGCGGTCAAAAAGTTCAGGTATAAGGGGCAGCGGGTACCGATTCTTGATAGTGACATCATTCAGACCCCTATAATCAATGCAAGGCTGCAGAGAACTGTCCTTCTTTGACACAAAGAAAAACCCTGCACCTGCAGGGGATGTGGAGGGTCGAATGGACCACTTCTGAAGGTTCTCATGAATGTATGAGTGCATGGTCCTGGATTCCTTCAAGAGACAATGTACAGTCTGCCTCTGGGAGGAGTCTTGCCCGGGAGCAGGTCAATCAGACAGTCGAAAGGTCGATGTGGGGTAGAGAATCCACTTCCTGTGTGTTGAAAACGTCCTTGAAGTCATGGTACTCCCCAGGTAACGAAGCTTCACAAGGATGGAGGACTCCGTGGAGAGCTGGAATGACCTTTACCGGAGGGTTGACTGATGAGAGGCATGAATGAAAACAGCGGGCCCCCCATCTGCTGACCTCACCATGGACCCAATCAATGCTGGGCGCATGGAGATGCAATCAGGGCAGGACCAAAATCACTGGGTGGATAGCTCGAGGAAGAATCAAGAGTTGAATCTCTTCTTGGTGCAAGACCCCGGCTTGCATCCATAAGGGTGGCGTGACTTGAGTGATGGGTTGTGGTAGGGTCGATCCCTGAACAAAGGTTATCTGCAGAGCAGGCTTACATGGTATTGTCAGTCTTCCCAAGTGCTCAAGGGGATCTGCATTGATGAAATTCCCTCCTGCTCCAGAGTCCAATAGGGCAGTCGTCCTGATACAATGATCTTGCCAACGCAGGGTGATGGGAATTGAGATCAGGTTATCTGGTATGGGCGAGGATCGACCCAAGGCCACCCCCCTCACGGGGCCTTGGTTCTGGCATTTCCTTGCTCATTAGGGCAGGAATTTACGAAATGACCAGGTTGCCCACAGTATAAACAGAGTCTATTGGTCCGACGGTGGGACCTCTCAGATTCAGAGAGGCGCTGTCGTCCAATCATCATATGTTCCTCGGGAATACCTGCAAGGGAATTTGTTGCTCCTCTAGGAGAAATAGGCCGCATTGGCCAAGGGGTAGACCGCATTGGAGAACGTTGAGCGGTACGCTCTTGTGACCTCTCCTGAAAGCGGATGTCCATGCGGACACAGAGGGTGATAAGGGCATCCAAGGTAGCGGTAAGATCCCAACCAGCCAATTTGTCCTTGATCTGACCGTTCAACACTTGCCAAAAGATGGCTGTAGGGGCCTCTTGATTCCAGTGAACCTCCGTGGCTAAGATCCGGAAGCAAACCACATAGGTTCCCACGGAACTGTTACCCTGCTGAATTCATAGCAGATTCACCGTGGCAGAAGAGGGCCTCCCAGGAATGTCGAAAACCATCCTGAACCAGCAAAGGAACTCCCCTAGATCTGAAAGGAGAAGATCATGTTGCTCCCAGAGAGGGGAGGCCCAGGCCAGGGCCGGTCCAGAGAGTAGTGAGATAATATAAGTGATTTTGATACTCTCAGAGGGAAAGGACCCGGGTTGCATCTCAAAAAGCATCAGGCATTGATTCAAAAATCCCTGGCAAGCCACTGGGTACCGTCAAACCGAGGAGACTCTGGGAGCCGCAACCCCGGGGCAGGAAGAGCAGGTCTCTGAACTGGGGTGGCAGGTTGTCATTGGGCCTGGAGAGCAGCCATCTCAGTACAAACATCTTGTAAAGCTCCAGACAGTCTATTCAGTTGGGCCTGCTGTTGCTGAAGAACCTGTGCCAGGTCCATTAGTTCGGGTTTGTCCTGTGAAGTCATGGCTTTGGCTTACTGTCACGTTCGTGAGTTCTTGTGCCCGACGGGAGCACAGAGGCGAAGACTCGAACCTGTGCTCCGTTGGGCAGCCGAGCAACCCCGCAGTTATACCTATGGTGACTGCCGTTCCCCGAGGGTTGAGCCCTCAGGGGAAGGCAGCCGACATGGCTTCCAGATACAGGCAGGGGTCAGACAGCCGCAGGCAACAGGCAGAGAGCAGCTAGGTACAGGCAGTAGTAAGTCAGGCACCAGGCAGAGAATAGTCAGGAATCTAGCAGGAACCAAGTCAGGCAGCGAGCAGAGCGCAAACAGGATTCAAGCAGGTATCAGGTCAGGCGGCAAACAAAGTTGTCAGGACTCAGGCAGGTGTCAGGTCAGGCAGCAGGCAGAGCATAATACGGTGTTCAGGCAAAGGTCAGGTCAGGCAGCAGACAGGGCGTAGTCAAGATTCCATCAGAGGACAGATCAGGTCAGGCAGCAAGCAGTAGTAGACAAAGTCACACAGGAGCACAATCAAATCTACCAAAGTAGAAGCCGAAGCAAAGAAGTGGAATGAAGTTGCTCCTTAAATAGGCCTCACCATCAGGGGAAGCCGAATCAGCTGGCCTGAAGAGCCCATAGCCTCCACCCTCAGGGAAAATCGAATCAGCTGGCAGAGAGGGCCTCCCATTGGCTGCCAGCCAATGGAGAAGGAGAGGCCGGACCAATCCTGAAGAGCAGGAGGCGGGGCATCCCCGAAGGGCCAAAGGCGGGGAGAAGAAACTCGGCGCTCTGCGTGGGACCAGCAGAGGAATTCCCGGAGCGCCGGATGAGCCAAGATGGCCGGCACTCCACACCGCCGGAGCCCTGGAGTGTCGAGAGCAGGCATGGGACATGGGTGGGCATGGGCGTGGCTACCAGATGGCCGGCTTTCGCGGATAATGGAAAAAAAAGCGGCGTTCATCAGTATTTCGCCAGGTTTACTGGGTCCTTTTATTTTCATGACCAAGCCTCAAAAAGGTGCCCCAACTCACCAGATGACCACCAGAGGAAATGGGGAATGACCTGAAATGGGGAATGACCTCCCCTTACTCCCCCAGTGGTCACCAACCCCCTCCCACGCAAAAAATAAATAAATAAAAACCTTTTTTTGCCAGCCTGTACAGGGCCATGCCAACACGGTAAGCGGGGTAAGCACGGCAGGGGGGCACCGTCCTCTGGGCGGCGCTGCCGCACCATGCTTACCTCGCCCTCCCGCTTCCATTGCCCAACTGCCCGCCCTCTTCTCTCCCCCAACATCCCTTTCGTTTTTTAATCCTTTTAAATTTACCTCCGTCCGGCAGCGCAGCGTCAGTGAAGGAGGTGGCCCTCCCGACGTTTCTAGCCTTCCCTTCGCTCAGTGTTCCGCCTTCTTCTGACGTCAAGGAAATGACGTCAGAAGAAGGCGGGACACTGAGCGAAGGGAAGGCTAGACACGTCGGGAGCGCCACCTCCTTCACTGACGCTGCGCCTGCGCTGCCGGACGGAGGTAAATGTAAAAGAAAAAAAAGGAAAGGGATGTTGGGGGAAGAAGAGGGTGGGCAGTTGGGACATGGGAGCGGGAGTGCAGGGGAGAGAGGAGCATGGATGCGAGGGCAGGGTTCATGGAAGGGAGAGAGGGGAATTGCTGGATAGGGATGAATGGAGGGGGCAGGGGACAGAGGAGCATGGATGGCAGGGCAGGGCTCAGGGAGAGAGGGGAATTGCTTGATAGGGATAAGTGGAGGAGGCAGGGGACAGAAGAGCATGGATAGGAGGGCAGGGCTCAGGGAGAGAGGGGAATTGCTGGATAGGAATGAATGGAGGGGGCAGGGGACAGAGGAGCATGGATGGGAGGGCAGGGCTCAGGGAAAGAGGAGAAATTGCTTAATATGGATGGATGGAGGTGGGCAGGGGACAAAGGAGCATGGATGGACATGGATGGGATTGCAGGGCCCAGGGAGCGAGGATAAATTGCTTAATATGGATGGATGGAGGTGGGCAGGGGACAGAGGAGCATGGATGGACATGGATGGGATTGCAGGGCCCAGGGAGAGAGGAGAAATTGCTTAATATGGATGGATGGAGGTGGGCAGGGGACAGAGGAGCATGGATGGACATGGATGGGATTGCAGGGCCCAGGGAGAGAGGAGAAATTGCTTAATATGAATGGATGGAGGTGAGCAGGGGACAGAGGAGCATGGATGGGATTGCAGGGCCCAGGGAGAGAGGAGAAATTGCTTAATATGGATGGATGGAGGTGGGCAGGGGACAGAGGAGCATGGATGGGAGGGCAGGGCTTAGGGAGAGAGGGGATTGGGAATTGCTGCATAGGAATGAATGGAGGGGGCAGGGGAAAGAGGAGCATGGATGGGTGGGCAGAGCTCAGGGAGAGAGGAGAAATTGCTGGACATAGAGGGGAGGGAAGAGAGATGAAGGAGATGAAATGAGGGGAAAGGAAGCGAGGAGAAAAACTGCACATGGATGAAGAAAATAGGCAGAAGCTGAGGACCAGAAATGAAGAAGAAAGGAGGAAAGGAAAGAAATAAATGGAAAGGAAGCCCTGAAAACGGAGTTAAGAGGACAGATAGCAGCAGAATCAGATACTGGGCCAGCATGATCAGAAAAAGAAAGTCACCAGACAACAAAGGTAGAAAAAAATCATTTTATTTTCATTTTAGTGTTTGGAATATTTACATCTGCTATCTTATTTTGCAATGTATAGCAATTTGTTTCTAAGAATATTGCTGACAATTCCTGTCAGTGTGGCAAGTGGTGAGCAATCATTTTCACGGGGGGGGGGGGGGGGGGGGGGGAACTGATAGTCTGCAGGGAGAGCGCCAGAGACCCTAGGCACGGCTCTGAGTCTGTATGCCAGCCTCAAATGTCATACCCAGCTCCCTGACAGCAGTATGCAAGTCCCTGGAGCAGTTTTTAATGGGTGCAGTGCACTTCAGGCAGGCAGACCCAGGCCCATCCCCCCCTACACTTGTGGTGGTAAGTTTTGAGCCCTCCACACACCCCCCAAAACCCACTGTACCCACATGTAGGTGCCCCCCTTCACCCATAAGGACTATGGTAGTGGTGTAGAGTTGTGGGGAGTGGGTTTTGGGGGAGATTTGGGGGGGCTCAGCACCCAAGGTAAGGGAGCTATGCACCTGGGAGGTATTTGTATATTTTTTAAAAAGTTTTAGAAGTGCCCCCTAGGGTGCCCGGTTGCTGTCCTTGCACGTGAGGGGAACCAGTGCACTACAAATGCTGGCTCCTCCCATGACCAAATGCCTTGGATTTTGCCGGGTTTGAGATCGCCGGCACTTTTTTCCATTATCGCTGAAACACAAAACCGGCCATGTCAAACCAGGTGAACTCCAAGGCATTTGGCCGGGCTAAACCGTATTATCAAAACAAAAACATGGCCGGCCATCTTTTTCGATAATACGGTTCCAGCCAGCTGTTGCGCTGCCACCAACACAGATCGCCGGCGACCTATTTTGCTGGCGACGTTCGATTATGCCCCTCCACCCTGCTCATTTTCGAAAGAGATCGCCGGCGAAAAAGCGACAAAAAAGGCACATAGCCGGCTCCGTTAGAGAAGGCCGGCTAAATCCAATAATCGATTGTGGGTAGTAACACCGGCGTCAACGTAAAGCCAGCCATCTATGGCCAGGACCACATGGGGCGTGATAGGGGCGTGTTAGGGGCGGTGCAATGAGACGGCCGGCTGCAACGTATAACAGATAGCGAAATTGTTTTGCATGGGCGGGAACAGAGGCGGCATTAGTTAGACCACAAATAATAGCGACCAGAGTAAGGGGGAAATTGTCTTTAGACCCATTAGCGATTTTGTGGAGTTGGAGAGTGGCGAAATCGTTGTTGGGAGAGCTGAATTGGTGTTTGCAGAGAAAGCTGAGAGTTTGTTGAGTACCTGTTACCTTTGTCTGTGTCCGAACATTTTCACCCTCACCTGCCTCATTTGTGCTTTACATGTTCAGCTTTACCCCTTCTCGTCCCCAAACCCAGACACCCCTTCTCCTTCCTCTATCTCCCCCATCCCCTCTCCCTTCAGTGTCTCCAAGTTCATAATTCATTCCCTTACCTGTTTGTAGTCTCTGTTTCTGTCTTTGTCCTGTGTACTGCTGCAGCTGTCTGTGAAGACTGTCGTTTGCTGCTTGGAGAGTGAGTGGCTAGAGGGTGTGGCAGGAGAGTTTGTAGTGGGTGTTTGTGGGTGGTGTGAAAGTGGCAGCTTCTGTTTGTTCCTGCTGTCTTTCACTGCTGTATTGCACCTGTAGTGTGGGGAAATGGAGGCACGCAATGCACACATGGCTTGCATGTTGGAGGAAGAGGGGAGGCACCGCAGGAGGTATGCACGCCCCAGAGTGTTCAGGCCCCGTAGCACTTTCCTAGACCTCACTGACCTGCAGTGCCTCAGTAGGTTCCGGTTTGATAGAGCTGCCATTCAGTACCTTTGTGACCAGCTCCAACCCCTCCTGCAGGCCGGGACCCGTAGGAACAACCCCATCCCTGTGCACCTAAAGATCACTGCTTCTCTCTCTTTTCTGGCCACTGGGAGTTTCCAGTCTGTCCTAGCTGTGAATACGGGTCTCACCCAGCCTTCCATTTCTAACTGCCTCACCCAGTTCCTTAATGCCTTCCTTACCCACACCTCTGAGTACATCACCTTCCCCACCCCACCCCCACCCCCCCCCCAGGCCCTGCAGAACAACATGGCTGAGTTCTACGTCGTAGCTCGCTTCCCCTCAGTCATAGGTGCCATTGTGAGACAGCATGGGCATAATTATACATATATAAGAAATCATATTAATTGTTAATTCTGTTTAAAAATTTGGGGTTTAAAAGCTTGGTGTTTGAGTTGTGAACTTTTCACCTTGCAAGTAAAGTGAAGGAATGCCAGATGGTTTAGATTATTTAGAAATCTAGCTTTGTTGGGCTAAAGGGTAGAAAGGTCAGAGAGAGAAACTTCTTTCACCCTTTGTGAGTGATGGAGGGTGAAGGATAGTTCAAAGATATTACCTTACCACATACATCTGTATACTATTATGAACAAGGCATGAGCCAGACATGCTGTAGTTTAAAAGTAGGCTGAATGCTGTTTAAATAATTCTTGATATGTAGATTTTGTTATAAGGAATTCTGATTTCTGTGTATTTTAGAATATGTCTTATAAGGATGCTTATTTTAGAATATGTTTATTCTGTGTAGTTAATATGTAGAATACCTTTTTAAATCTAATGTCTGTCCAACTCTTTGTCTGACTTTCTAAGTAAGACTGTAGTTGAAAAGGTCAGCATATGGTTTGAGTTAGCTGCAGTCCTGGCTAGGTGAAAGAGAAGTCAACTCTCTTCTCCTTGATTAATTATAGGTAAAGGTAGGACTGGGCTTTCTGAAAGAAATAACAAACTATAGCTGTACGCTATTAAGTAAGACTGGCCCTTGACCCCTTAATGAATGCCAGAGTTCAGTTAGCAGTTAGTATGAAGTTGACTAGGAATATGAGAATGTCCCTTAGCCCCTAAATGAACCCAGTTTAAGCTATAGCTGAGAAATTAATCATAATGAAAATGCAAGAGACTGGTGCCATATTGTCTAATGTGAGGGGCCCCAGGTCATAGGTCAGTTTGAGAAATATTAAACCTATGTAACTGATATTTGGAATATATGTATGGTAATAATTAGTTCAAGGCAGGGTGATCAATCTATTCTTTACCATCTGGAGAGTAAGGGGGGCTAGGAGGGAGATAGAACGGTATATAAGTGGGAGTAGAAGCAGCTTACGTCAGAAGGAACAGATAGAAGAAGGAGAGCTGAAGGAAGACAGACAGCAGAAGAAGAGGAGAAGCTGAGACAGAAGCCATAACATCCAGAGAGCTGAGAAAGAGAAGAAGAGAGCTAGAACTGATGTCCTACTTTGTTTGCTAGCAAATAAAGAAGATTTCTCCCTCATTCTGGTGTGTGCTGTTTGACTCCTGAAGTACCACAGATTCTGCTAACAATAGGGGTAATTCATGCATCAATTCCTGCAACAATTGACTGCACACATGTCGCACTCAGACCCCCCCGGGCACGAGAGGCCACTTATAGGAACAGGAAAGCGTACCATTCCATGAATATGCAAGTGGTGTGTGATGCCCAGGGGGAGATTCTAGACGTGTGTGCCCGCTTCCCTGGTTCCACACATGATGCGTATGTCCTACAGCACTCGGGCATCTTCCGGAGGTTTGACCAAGGGGAGATCACCGGCGGATGGCTCCTAGGTAAGTGCAGTATGGATCTGCCCAAACTATACATCCTCAGCACTATACAGGCCTCAGCACTGTCTCTATCCAGCTCACTCCACAACCCACTATTCCCCCCCCCACCCCACCTCCACAAGGTACCCACTCCAAACAATACACACTCATCATCTGTCTCATTCTGCTTCTCTCCAAAGGTGACCGAGGCTACCCACAGCATGCTTGGCTCATAACCCCCATAGTGCACCCACAAAGAAGGTCAGAGGAGAACTACAACAGTAGGCATCAGACCACCTGTGGCATCATAGAGCGCATTTTTGGACTACTAAAGAACAGGTTCCGATGTCTGGACCGTTCTGGAGGGGAGCTCCTGTACAGCCCCCAAAAGGTGGCAAACATATTCATGGCCTGCTGCATGCTACATAATTTGGCAAAGCGCCGAGGACAGGCCCTCCCAGAAGAGGCACAGCCACCAGAGCAGCAGGCCCCAGAGGAACAGGATGAGGAGCCCCTCCACCTCCCGCCCACAGAGCAGAGTAGAGTGCACACCAGCTGGGGGTCAGAGCCAGACAAAGACCCATTGACACAAGTTTTCAGTGAAGTAAGTGGACATTTATTTATATCACACAGTATTTACACACCAACACCACCCCGCCTCCCACCACCCTCACCCGCTCTGTGCATATTCCCCTCCCTCCACCCCTCACCTCCCATCACTTTCCCTGCCCCTCCCCGTCCCCTTCTACCCCTCCCACCGTGTTCCTTTGCAGCTGGTGCTGCATGGGAACTCTGTTGAGAGTCCTCCTCTGATGAGCCCCCACTCTCCTCCTCTGTGTCGGTGTGCACAAGGCAGCCCACTGCCTCAGCTGCCCTGGTGAAGTCTGGCCACTTTGTGCTCTGTGCCTTGGCCTGCAACCTGAGCACAGGACCCAGAATGGG
Source organism: Microcaecilia unicolor (assembly GCF_901765095.1). Classification (NCBI taxonomy): domain Eukaryota; kingdom Metazoa; phylum Chordata; class Amphibia; order Gymnophiona; family Siphonopidae; genus Microcaecilia; species Microcaecilia unicolor. The sequence goes on from NC_044033.1 coordinate 238,410,183, forward strand.
AGCTGGTGTGATGGCTGCTAGACCAGTTGCTGGGGAACCTGAGGATCTCTGGTGAGGTGGTGCCCCCCCTTCTGTATCCTCAGTTTCTTCCTCCGTGCCACCATCAGCACAGTCAAGAAGAATGTCAGGAAGTATTTTTTCACGGAGAGGGTGGTGGATGCTTGGAATGCCCTCCCGCGGGAGGTGGTGGAGATGAAAATGGTAACAGAATTCAAACATGCGTGGGATAAACATAAAGGAATCCTGTGCAGAAGGAAGGGATCCTCAGGAGCTTAGCCTAGAATGGGTGGCAGAGCTGGTGGTTGGGAGGCAGGGCTAGTGCTGGGCAGACTTATACGGTCTGTGCCGGGGCTGGTGGTTGGGCGGCGGGGATAGTGCTGGGCAGACTTATACGGTCTGTGCCGGGGCTGGTGGTTGGGCAGCGGGGATAGTGCTGGGCAGACTTATACGGTCTGTGCCAGAGCCGGTGGTGAGAGGCAGGGATAGTGCTGGGCAGACTTATACGGTCTGTGCCAGAGCTGTTGGTGGGAGACGGGACTGGTAGTTGGGAGGCGAGGATAGTGCTGGGCAGACTTATACAGTCTGTGCCAGAGCTGGTGGTGGGAGGCGGGGTTGGTGGTTGGGAGGCGGGGATAGGGCTGGCCAGACTTATACGGTCTGTGCCCTGAAGAGGACAGTACAAATAAAAAAGTAGCACATTTGAATTTATCTTCTTGGGCAGACTGGATGGACCGTGCAGGTCTTTTTTGCCGTCATCTACTGTGTTTACTATCTCAAGCTCCACTTCTTAGCAGCTGGTTCATGTGCAGTGGAAGAAGTGGACGCCAGTTGTTGTGGAGGTGGCTGCTGCACAGCTGGAGTAGGTGCTCTGAGGTCACGGTGTAGGCCCTCAATGCTGTGCTCCAGCCGTTGGAGCTGCTGGATCACAGCATGTTGGGCCTCCACCACTTCCCGTTGCACCTGCAGCGCTTCCTGGTGCGCTTCCCGTTGGGCCTGGAGTGCTTGCAGGTGCAGCTCCAATTTCTGGGGCCGGTACTCTTCCATCTATACATTCTGGCCCAGCAATTGTGTGGCCAGGCGCAGTAGCTGCCTCCTCTGGCTGGCTGGCCTCTGGTGAGGTGGTGCCCCCCCTTCTGCATCCTCAGTTTCTTCCTCCGTGCCACCATCAGCACAGTCAGCAGGTGGTGGAGGGATAGCCGGTGCTGCAGGTGGTGGAGGGATAGCCGGTGCTGCTGCTGTTGGGTCGTGTGGTTGCACCCCATGGTCCTGTGTGGGTTGTTGTGCAGGCCCACTGGTTTGCTGCTGTGTGTGGTGGGGCTGGTGGCCACTAGGGCCAGCTTCTTCCTCCCCCTGGCTGTCATCACCTGCATAATAAAAGGGGAAGAAGTGTGTTGGTCAAAATAATCTGCATTTGTTTTTCAGCATTCATATACATAGTCCCACAGGCAAAGACCCAGCAAACAGATGGTGAGGAATGGGATTGGCAGGCAAGCCACAGATGTCATTGTAAATGGTACAGAACTGGAGACAAGGAGCGCAGTCAGGGCCGGTCTTAAGGCGAGGCGACCGAGGCGGCCGCATAGGGCCCTGCGCTAAATGGGGCCCCGCGCGCGCCTCAGGTCGCCCCGCCCGCCCGAGCTCCAGTCCGTCCTTCCGTCCTCCCTCCCAATGAATCCGATGCGCGACGGTGGCATGGTGGGGGCGATCCGCCCCCCCAGATGTCAGCGGGTGGGGGGGGGGGGGGTGCTCCGAGTCGCTGCTCTCCTGTCACTCCTGCCTTTAAAAATGCAATTTGGAAGCGCCGAAGACAGTGACAGGCAGTGCCTCACGCCTGCCCGCCCTGCTACTAAAATCTGTTCGACGTCATTGGGCCTTCCCACATTGAGTCCCGCCCTCCTCTGAGGTAACTTCCAATTACCGCGAGGGCGGGCGGGACTCAATGTGGGGAAGGCCCGAACGACGTCGAAGAGATTTTTAGTAGCAGGGCAGACGCGAGGCGCTGCCTGTCACTGTCTCTCCGACGCTTCCAAATTGTTTTTTTAAAGGCAGTGAGGGTGGTGGGTGGCAGAATGGAGCTCAGCTGGTAGGTGGGTTGGGGGGGAGGGACTCAGATGGGAGAAGGGTGGGGTGGGGGTTCTCAAATGGGGAGGTGGAAAGGGGGTTCACGGATGGGAGAAGGGGGTGGGGAGGGGGTTCTTGGATGGTTGAAGGGGACTGGGGTTGGGGAAGGGGGTCACAGATGGGAGAAGGGGATGGGTGGGGAGGGGACTGGGGTTCTTGAATGGGATAAGGGGACTGAGGTGGGAGGGGTATTCATGGATGTGAGAAGGGGTGGGGAGGGTGTTCTTGGATGGTTGAAGGGGACTGGGGTTGGGGAGGGGATCACGGATGGGAGAAGGGGGTGGAGAGGGGGTTCTTGGATGGTTGAAGGGAACTGGGGTTTGGGAAGGGGGTCACAGATGGGAGAAGGGGATGGGTGGGGAGGGGACTGGGGTTCTTGGATGGGATAAGGGGACTGAGGTGGGAGGGGTATTCACGGATGGGAGAAGGGGGTGGGGAGGGGGTTCTTGGATGGTTGAAGGGGATTGGGGTTGGGGAAGGGGGTCACGGATGGGAGAAGGGGTGGGGAGGGGGTTCTTGGATGGTTGAAGGGGACTGGGGTTGGGGAAGGGGGTCACGGATGGGAGAAGAGGACGTGGGGAGGGGACTGGGGTTCTTGAATGGGATAAGGGGACTGAGGTGGGAGGGGTATTCACGGATGGGAGAAGGGTGGGGAGGGGGTTCTTGGATGGTTGAAGGGGACTGGGGTTGGGGAGGGGGTCACAGATGGGAGAAGGGGATGGGTGGGGAGGGGACTGGGGTTCTTGAATGGGATAAGGGGACTGAGGTGGGAGGGGTATTCACGGATGGGAGAAGGGTGGGGAGGGGGTTCTTGGATGGTTGAAGGGGACGGGTTGGGGAGGGGGTCACAGATGGGAGAAAGGGATGGGTGGGGAGGGGACTGGGGTTCTTGAATGGGATAAGGGGACTGAGGTGGGAGGGGTATTCACGGATGGGAGAAGGGGGTGGGGAGGGGGTTATTGGATAGTTGAAGGGGACTGGGGTTGGGGAGGGGGTCACGAATGGGAGAAGGGGATGGGTGGGGAGGGGACTGGGGTTCTTGGATGAGATAAGGGGACTGAGGTGGGAGGGGTATTCACGGATGGGAGAAGGGGGTGGGGAGGGTTCTTGGATGGTTGAAGGGGACTGGGGTTGGGGAGGGGATCACGGATGGGAGAAGGGGGCGGGGAGGGGGTTCTTGGATGGTTGAAGGGGACGGGTGGGGAGGGGACTGGGGTTCTTGGATGGGAGAAGGGGACTGTCACTGGGGTCTGAGAAGCGGCCATATGGGGCCTGGGGCTGGTGGGAAAATGGGGCATGCGTGGGTCAGGTGGGAGAATGGTTCTGAAAAGGGGGCCCTAATACAAGGCATGTGGATGAAGGGGGCTGGAACTGGGGGCTGAAAAGGAGGGTAGGTGGGATAAGGGGGCTAGTACTGGGACTGGAGGCTGAAACTGGGGACTGGGGGCTGAATAGGGGACAGGGAGAAGTGGCTGGGGGTATGAAGCTCAGGACTGGTGGGAGAAAAGGGCTGGGGCTGAAATGGGGGACTGGTGGGATAGTGGGGCTGGAACTGGGGGCTGAAAAAAAGGGGCGGAGAGAGGGGCAGATCCTGGATGGGGGAGCGAGAGGGAGGGCAAACCCTGGATGGATGGCAGAGGGAGGGCAAATGGTGGATTGAAGGGGCAGAGAGAGAGAGGGCAGACAGTGGATGGAAGAGATAGAAAGGGCAGACAGTGAATGGATGGGGGGGAGAGAGAGGGCAGACAGGGGCAGATGGTGGATGGATCATGGAAGGGGCAGAGATAGAGGGCAGATGTGGATGGAAGAGGCAGGGAGAGAGGGCAGACATTGGATGGAGGGGACAGCAGAGAGGGCAGACACTGGATGGCAGAGAGAGACCGAAGACAGATGCTGGATGGAAGGAAGACAGTGAAAAGAAGATGAGGAAAGGAGAAACCTGAGACAACAAACTGTAAATAAAATATATATTTTATTTTTTTGCTTTAGGATAAAGTAGTATTGTAGATGTGTTAATAAATGTTTATAATATAGAACATGTAAACAAGGTAATCTTTTGATTGGACTAATTTTAATACATTTTTAATACATTTTGTCTAACTTTCGGAGAACAAACCCCCCTTCCTCAGGTCAGGATAGGATACTGTAACAGTACTATACTATATTGACCTGAGGAAGGATGTTTTGGCCTCTGAAAGCTAAATCTATTAGTCCAATAAAATGGTATTATTTTATTTTCTATATTTGTTTTATTTCTATTTGTTAATTTGTAAAGTGGTGATTGGTATTTGTTACGTTTTTTTTCAAATTTACATCTGCTGTCTTTATATTTTGCACAGTTCTAGAGGACATTTTCTGTTTCTGTGGTGTTGCATTGTATGCAGAGTCTGGCATCTTGGGGGTTCAGTTTAATTTTTGTCTAAATAGAAAGTTTTAATATTACTACTTATTCTATAGTGGATTAGGGTGTATCTGTGTTTGTGAAAAAGACATGGCTTTCACTTGGCATTGACTGTGCAGGATCGACGACGATCTGTACTATTCTGTCTGGTTTCATTTTACAATAGGTGAATTGATGCTCTAGTGCTCACTGTAGTGTTTTAAGATGTTTTCCTTTTCTTTGTGTGATTAGTAGAAATGACTGCTTATGGTATACTAGAATTGCTCTATAGGTCTTGAGTGTTTTGTATTCTCGGCATACCTAGTACTGGATTTTGGAGGGGGATGTTAAAAAATGACTGGGAGGGAGGGAGGGGGGTCTTGGAGCTGGGGGCCTTGGAGCTCGGAGGGAGTGGTCTGGGAGCTTGGAGGGAGGGTTGGCCGGCCCTGGAGCTAGGGAGGGGTGGAGCTAGGGGCGGGGCTAGGGTGGGGCCCCATCAAATTGGTCTGCATAGGGCCCCGCTCTTGCTAAGACTGGCCCTGAGCGCAGTGTACTGCAGAGACTGATGTGCAAGACAGCCACACAGGCAGGTGGGTAGCCAGAGAACTGTGGAAGGAGTGGCTATAGCACAGAGGTGTGGGAAGGAGATATGCAGAGTTTGGTGATGGGGAAGGCACCCAAAGCTGTGAAACAGTGCAAACCTACACACAGTGTAAGCATTTTATTTACATTGTATATATTGTATTGTAAATATATTTACATCTATTATATACATTGCTGCAAACCCTCCTTCCTCCTCCCTCTCCCCCCTCCTCTCCCTGTGCCATGGTTTGGAATGAATAGTGATATGCATTGCATGCTGTTCTTTTCCCCCTTTCCCTACTGAGGAGCACCACACTGTCCCCCACTTGTGTGAAACAGAGAGTAGTACAGCAGAACAGATCCCCAGCTCCCTAATGGTGAACCTACCTGAGCCCTCAGCCTGTGCTGATGTGTCCAGGGACCCAATGCCATGGATCCCCTCCTGGGGCAAAAGCCCATGGATGATGCGCTCAATGGGGGTGAGGTTAGCAGTGTCATCTGCTGGGGGGTTGGCACCAACCTTCCTCCTCACATCTTGCCTCAGCCAGCGCCACTTCCGTTTGCAGTCTTCCACATCCCGGCCACAGTGGAAGACCGCATTCAGCCTGTCTCTGACTGCTTCCCATTCCCGTTGCTTGTTGGTTGCAGCTAGCCTCTGGCCGGTGGGAGCAAAGAGATGCATATGCCTCCTGTCAATTTCTTCCACCAGCAGTTGAACCTCCACATCACTAAAATTACCCTTGCAAGTTGGTGGTAGCTTGGGTCCCATTGTACCACTGCAATGCAAAAGAATCAAAAATACCGAGAACACTGCTTAAGTACGCTCTTATGGCCGACCATAGGAGAATGATATGGGCAGGTCTCACATAGCCAGCGTAATTTCGATTATCATCAAAAGCCCTAACTGGCTGCAGCTGATTTCCCTAGGTGGCCGGCCTATTTTTGATAATTGGCAAACCAAATGGCCGCCGTAATTTTGATTATCGGTAGGGAAGTACGGGTGCTTTCACCTGCACTGTGTTTTGGCTGTGCTCATTTTGATGAAGGGTCATTAACTCAGCAGTTTACATTTCCTTTATTCGACCCTCTTTAAAAGGGCTTTCTCTGTGCTGCACTTTAGAGGTTTCCGTTTATATTACGAGGTGGTATTTCAACATGTTTTTGCTTCAGTTATATTACACCTTCTTTTGGCCACTGTATACTTTTATGCTGACAACACCCAGCTCTATCTCTCTACACCAGACATCACTGCAGAAACCCAGGCCAAAGTTTCGGCTGCTTATCTGACATTGCTGCCTGGATGTCCAACCGCCACCTGAAACTAAACATGGCCAAGACCGAGCTTATTGTCTTTCCACCCAAACCCACTTCTCCTCTCCCTCCACTCTCTATCTCAGTTGATAACACCCACATCCTCCCCGTCTCATCTGCCCGCAACCTCGGAGTCATCTTCGACTCCTCCCTCTCCTTCTCTGCGCATATCCAGCAGATAGCCAAGACCTGTCGCTTCTTTCTCTATAACATCAGCAAAATTCGCCCTTTCCTCTCTGAACACACCACCCAAACTATCATCCACTCTCTCATTACCTCTCGCCTTGACTACTGCAGCCTACTCCTCACTGGCCTCCCACTTAGCCATCTATCCCCCTTTCAATTCGATCAGAACTCTGCTGCACGTCTTATCTTCCGTCTGGACCGATTTGTCCATATCACCCATCTCCTCAAGTCACTTCACTGGCTTCCGATCAGGTACCGCATACAATTCAAGCTTCTCCTACTTACCTACAAATGCACTCGATCTGCAGCCCCTCACTACCTCTCTACTCTCATCTCCCCCTACGTTCCTACCTGTAACCTCCGCTCACATGTCAAATCCCTCCTCTCAGTACCCTTCTCCACCACCGCCAACTCCAGGCTCCGCCCTTTCTGCCTCACCTCACCCTATGCTTAGAATAAACTCCCTGAGCCCATACGCCAAGCCCCCTCCTTGCCCATCTTCAAATCCTTACTCAAAGCCCACCTCTTCAATGTCGCCTTCGGCACATAACCATTTACCTCTATTCAGGAATTCTAGACTGTCCCAACTTGACATTTCGCCCTACTGAGTTCGATTCCCACTTCAGGCACAGGCAGCTCCTTGTGGCTCTGGGCAAGTCACTTAACCCTCCATTGCCCCATGTAAGCCGCATTGAGCCTGCCATGAGTGGGAAAGCGCGGGGTACAAATGTAACAAAACAAAAAAAAGTTCCTTTGAACAGGGACTGCCCTTCTTTGTTTAATTGTACAGCGCTGCGTAACCCTAGTAGCGCTTTAGAAATGTTAAGTAGTAGTACTGTATACTTTTGTATAGCTGTTTGTTGTTTTGGTTCTTGTGAGGGGGGGGTGAGTTTGTGGCCAGTGTTTGAAAGGAGGGGAGGTTGTGGGCACTTTTTGAAAGAAAACTGATGTGTGGACTTTGTTTCAGACTGGGTGTTAGCTGGTAGCTTAGCATATGCTCTGCATTTTCTAGATGGGACCAACTCTCCATTCTGTACCCTCCAGGAGCTCCTTGCTGTGTGTGATGTGCTCGCTCACTGCCCCCCATTCTCTCTCTCCTTTGTTGAAGCAGCCAACAGATTTGTGCACAAGTTCAAGGTAAGCTCATAGCTCTCAGCCACCTCTTCCCTTTCTGCTATGTAGTTGGTAAACAAACACTTCTTGCATCTTGCAGGACAGCTGGCCAAGAGGATTGCAAGAGACAGCAGTGGACTGTAATACACTGGACTCTGAGAGCCATGATTTGTTCAACCCAATTCATTGTACAGGTGTCTTGTTCTCTATTGGACACACTCAGTTGTGGCTGCCTGTGGGGTGGGGGTGGGGGTGGGGGTGGGGGTGGGGGAGGGGGAGGGGACTGCTGTATATTATAGCAAACTGAATTTACTGCTTGCATTGTTTTAGTATGTCAGCAATACAGTATTCTTGATGTAGCTCTTGTAAGCCACATTGAACCTGCATCCAGTGGGAACATGTGGGATATAAATGCTTTAAATAAATAAACAAATCAATTAATATGCCCTGAATGTCTTTTCCACATTATTAAACACAGTCCTACAATCCTCCATAATTATGGAACCACAACATTTGTACATTCCAGCCTGCACACTATTTTCAAGGTGCCCACAGATACGTGGCTACTGAGCCCTTAAGTCATGCTGAGAGCAAGGGCTTCTGGTTACAATTCCTACTCCAAATTACCTGCAGGTGGCTACAGCCTGGTGGTTGGAGTGGCCTAGTAGTAGAGCACCAGTCTTATAATACAGAGGTTTCCAGTTCAAATCCCACTGCTGCTCCTTGTGATCTTGGCCAAGTCACTTAACCCTCCATTGCTGCAGGTGCAAACTTACAATCCTCCTGGGACCACGAATGTAAGTCACCTTGAGCTACTACTGAATAGTAAGCTGTGAGCAAACTCAAAACCACTACAAAAATATACATTTATATCCCCTAGCCTAGGCCCTTCTGTACCTGTGGTATTGTATTGCAATTGTGAAGAATCAGACATCCATCTAATGCTATTAACATTGGTTTCCCTTTTCTGTTGAGTACTATATACCATTGCTCAATGTCAAAAGATGGCCCAGCTGCTTGTAGCATCTTTGTGGCCCCCACCAATGTGGTTTGGTTGTGGGTGAGGGTGTCTGATGATCAAAGAGCAAATCTCGTCTAGGCGCTACCTATAGTTATCTCCAGGTTTCTACTTGGCAGCTTACTAGTGCTACTCAACACTGCCCTATGGTGCTGCTCATTAGCCTGCCACATTGCCCCCATCTCCTGCCTCATTGCTGACACCTCCTGCAGCAACTGGGTTTGGGTATTTACCAACTGGTGTTGCCCATCCACCAGTTGCTGCAGGAGGTGCCGTGCTGGGGCAGGGGATGGGAGTGGGGATGGAGCAGGGGATGGGGCTGCAGCTGGGGGTGGGGATGATGTCATAGAGGTGGACGTGAGGACAGAGAAATGTTTGTGTGCAGTATTGTAGGGTTGTGGGAATGGTTTTGCTTTCTACTACCTAGATTCTATTAATGAATGGCCATGTACACATATCACTGATTACCCTTGAATGCAGACTACAGTTTGTGCTTACACTGCTGAGGGAGCTCTTAGATGTGTAGCTGCAGGAGGGAGTGGGGGGAACACCTACCTCTCTAATCGGTCTCGGATTTCACCCCAGGTGTGGATGCAGCGATTCCTGGGGGGCAGGTGGTGGTGCCGGAGGAACAGAACACGCCTGTGCCTTAGGCACAGGGTCACTAAAAGGAGATTTTCTCCCACAGAGAAATTTGGTTCTCGTCTGAGGCTCATGTTTCTCCGTGAAGAACCATTGGAAAGCGTGCATCGCATCGCCTTATATGGCCGGCCATGCGTGATGGGCGGCCTTACATGCACAGCTCCATATAAGGTTCTGCATCCCATATATGGATAGGTGAGTACGTGCAAGTTTTGGCATGTGTCTCCAGGCATGGCTGCCCATCACGCATGGCTGTCCATGGACTGTGTCACCATGCGTGCGGGGCCTACGTGCTGCGTCTGGGACCTACGTGTGGAGTTTTCCTTATATGGCAGTTTTCCTTATATGGATCATAATCAAGGGTGCGAACTTCATATGTACACAATAAAATATATTTCCCATTCTCCGAGGACAAGCAGGCTGCTTGTTCTCACTGATGGGTGACGTCCACGGCAGCCCCTCCAATCGGAAACTTCACTAGCAAAGTCCTTTGCTAGCCCTCGCGCGCCCGCGCGCACCGCGCATGCGCGGCCGTCTTCCCGCCCGAAACCGGCTCGAGCCGGCCAGTCTTCTTTTGTCCGCACTCGGTACGGTCGTGTTTTCGCCGTGTCGAGCCCCGGAAAGTCGACCTCGCGCGTCCAATTTGTTTTGAACGTGTTTTTTTTCCTTCGGGAAAGCTTTGTCCTAGTCGGGAAGTGCTCCGGAAACCCCCCGCCGGGTTTCGTGTAAATCCTCCCCGTACTTCCAGCTTTTTTGCCCCGGTAAGTTTTCTTTCGTCGTCGGGGTAGGCCTCTTTTCGGCCTCGGTCGAGATTTTTTCTCCCTCTAAATTTGGTGGTTCAAATTTCGCCATTTCGGCTTTTGATTTCGCCGGCGTGATTTTTCCGCCCATGACATCGAAGCCTTCCAGCGGCTTCAAGAAGTGCACCCAGTGCGCCCGGGTTATCTCGCTCACTGATCGACACTCGTCGTGTCTTCAGTGTCTGGGGGCCGAGCACCGCCCTCAGAACTGCAGTCTGTGTTCCCTGCTTCAAAGGCGGACTCAGGTAGCGAGACTAGCCCAGTGGAACGTGTTGTTCTCGGGCTCTTCGTCGGCATCGGCACCGGGATCTTCGAGTGCATCGACGTCGTCAGCGTCCAGACCATCTTCCTCGGCCGCCCCTGCATCGAGTGCATCGAGGCATCGGGCCTCTGCATCGGCGCCGAGACATCGGATAGCTGCATCGACGTCGGTGGTACCAGGACCTCGTCTGCTGATGTCGTCGGACGGTGGTGCATCGGGTGGAGTGCAGGTGAGGGCTGTCCATTCCCCTGCTGGTGGCGGTGAGCCCTCGGGTGGGTCTCCGCCTACCCTGAGGGCTCCTGCGGTACAGCCCCCCCGAGATCGACCTCCTTCAGTCTCGGCCCCGAGGAAGCGACGGATGGATTCGACGTCCTCCTCGTCGGTGCCGGGGAGCTCCGGTGACATGCTTCGGAAGAAATCGAAGAAGCATCGACACCGGTCTCCTCCCCGTGTCGGCACCGAGAGCTCTGGGTCGCGAGGGATTCGGCACCCAGCAGGCATCGGCACCGAGAGGACCGCTCACCCTCTGTTCAGGAGGTGTCGATGCGCTCCGCTCTGGACAGCCCGGAACAGCCTCCACGCCCGGAACAGGTACTGACGTCGACGCCTGCATCGACCTCTCAGCCTTTCTCTGCAGCCGCTCTAAACGAGAGCCTCCGGGCCGTTCTCCCAGAGATTCTGGGAGAGCTGTTGCGCCCTACCCCTCCGGTACCGGCGGTGCTTGCGCCACCGGTACCGTCGAGCGTGGCGCCGGCTGGCCCATCGCCCAGGTTGAGGTCCCCGACGTCGGTACCGCGTGCGGTCCCGACCGCGGCCACCTCCCAGGAAGGCTCCCCGACTACGTCGGCGGAGGGAGCTTCGCCGATGCGGGCGAGGGAGTCTACCTCTCGACGCCCCCATCGTGGACGGGGTTCCACGGAGTCGAGCAGGGCGAGGTTGCAGACACAGGTCCGTGAACTGTGTCTGACACCGAGGGTGAGGCCTCGTGGGAGGAAGAGGAAGATCCCAGATATTTCTCTGACGAGGAGTCTGAGGGTCTTCCGTCTGATCCCACTCCCTCTCCTGAGAGACAGCTTTCTCCTCCCGAGAGTCTGTCTTTTGCCTCCTTTGTCCGGGAGATGTCTACGGCCATCCCCTTCCCGGTGGTTGTGGAGGACGAGCCCAGGGCTGAAATGTTTGAGCTCCTGGACTATCCTTCTCCACCTAAGGAAGCGTCCACTGTTCCCTTGCACCATGTCCTGAAGAAGACATTGCTTGCGAACTGGACCAAGCCATTAACTAATCCCCACATTCCCAAGAAGATCGAGTCCCAGTACCGGATCCATGGGGACCCAGAGCTGATGCGCACTCAGTTGCCTCATGACTCTGGAGTTGTGGATTTGGCCCTAAAGAAGGCTAAGAGTTCTAGGGAACATGCTTCGGCGCCCCCGGGCAAGGACGCTAGAACCTTAGACTCCTTTGGGAGGAAGGCCTACCATTCCTCTATGCTCGTGTCCAAGATCCAGTCTTACCAGCTCTACACGAGCATACACATGCGGAATAATGTGCGGCAGTTGGCGGGCTTGGTTGATGCTCTTCCCCCTGAGCAAGCCAAGCCTTTTCAGGAGGTGGTCAGGCAGCTGAAGGCGTGCAGAAAATTCCTGGCCAGAGGAGTTTATGACACTTTTGATGTTGCGTCCAGGGCCGCTGCTCAAGGTGTGGTGATGCGCAGGCTCTCATGGCTGCGTGCCGCCGACCTGGAGAATAGAATCCAGCAGCGGATTACGGACTTGCCTTGCCGTGCGGATAACATTTTTGGCGAAAAAGTCGAGCAGGTGGTAGAGTCTCTCCACCAGCGGGACACCGCATTCGACAAGTTCGCCCGCCGGCAGCCTTCAGCTTCTACCTCTACAGGTAGACGATTTTTTCGGGGGAAGGAAGACTGTTCCCTATACTTCTGGCAAGCGTAGGTACAATCCTCCTTCCCGACAGCCTGCGGCCCAGGCTAAGCCCCAGCGCGCTCGCTCTCGTCAGCAGCGTGCGAATCAGCAAGGCCCCGCGGCTCCCCAGCAAAAGCAAGGGGCGAGCTTTGACTGGCTCCAGCAGAGCATAGCCGACATCCAAGTGTCAGTGCCGGGCGACCTGCCTGTCGGAGGGAGGTTGAAAGCTTTTCACCAAAGGTGGCCTCTTATAACCTCCGATCAGTGGGTTCTCCAAATAGTCCGGCAAGGATACACCCTCAATTTGGCCTCTCAACCTCCAAATTGTCCACCGGGAGCTCAGTCCTACAGCTTCCAGCACAAGCAGGTACTTGCAGAGGAACTCTCCGCCCTTCTCAGCGCCAATGCGGTCGAGCCCGTGCCATCCGGGCAAGAAGGGCTGGGGTTCTATTCCAGGTACTTCCTTGTGGAAAAGAAAACAGGGGGGATGCGTCCCATCCTAGACCTAAGGGCCCTGAACAAATATCTCGTAAAAGAAAAGTTCAGGATGCTTTCCCTGGGCACCCTTCTCCCCATGATTCAGCAAAACGATTGGCTATGCTCTCTGGACTTGAAGGATGCCTACACACACATCCCGATACTGCCAGCTCACAGACAGTATCTGCGATTTCAGCTGGGCGCACGCCACTTCCAGTACTGTGTGCTACCCTTTGGGCTCGCCTCTGCGCCCAGGGTGTTCACAAAGTGCCTAGCTGTGGTAGCAGCGGCGCTTCGCAGGCTGGGGGTGCACGTGTTCCCATATCTCGACGATTGGCTGGTGAAGAACACATCCGAGGCAGGAGCCCTGCAGTCCATGCAGATGACTATTCGCCTCCTGGAGCTACTGGGGTTTGTGATAAATTACCCAAAGTCCCATCTTCTCCCAGTGCAGAAACTCGAATTCATCGGAGCCCTGCTGGATTCTCGGACGGCTCGCGCCTATCTCCCAGAGGCGAGGGCCAACAACTTGTTGTCCCTCGTCTCGCGGGTGCGAGCGTCCCAGCAGATCACAGCTCGGCAGATGTTGAGATTGCTGGGCCACATGGCTTCCACAGTTCATGTGACTCCCATGGCCCGCCTTCACATGAGATCTGCTCAATGGACCCTAGCCTCCCAGTGGTATCAGGCCGCCGGGGGTCTAGAGGACGTGATCCACCTGTCCACGAGTTTTCTCGAATCCCTGTATTGGTGGACGATTTGCTCCAATTTGACTCTGGGACGTCCCTTCCAAATTCCTCAGCCTCAAAAAGTGCTGACCACGGATGCGTCTCTCCTGGGATGGGGAGCTCATGTCGATGGGCTTCACACCCAAGGAAGGTGGTCCCTCCAAGAAAGCGATCTACAGATCAATCTTCTGGAGTTGCGAGCGATCTGGAACGCTCTGAAGGCTTTCAGAGATCGGCTGTCCCACCAAATTATCCAAATTCAGACAGACAATCAGGTTGCCATGTACTATGTCAACAAGCAGGGGGGCACCGGATCTCGCCCCCTGTGTCAGGAAGCCGTCAGCATGTGGCTCTGGGCTCGCCGTCAAGGCATGGTGCTCCAAGCCACATATCTGGCAGGCGTAAACAACAGTCTGGCCGACAGGTTGAGCAGGATTATGCAACCTCACGAGTGGTCGCTCAATTCCCGTGTGGTGCGACAGATCTTCCAGGCGTGGGGCACCCCCCTGGTGGATCTCTTCGCATCTCAAGTGAACCACAAGGTCCCTCAGTTCTGTTCCAGGCTTCAGGCCCACGGCAGACTGGCGTCGGATGCCTTCCTCCTGGATTGGGGGGAAGGTCTGCTGTATGCTTATCCTCCCATTCCTCTGGTGGGGAAGACTTTGTTGAAACTCAAGCAAGACCGAGGCACCATGATTCTGATTGCTCCCTTTTGGCCGCGTCAGATCTGGTTCCCTCTTCTTCTGGAGTTATCCTCCGAAGAACCGTGGAGATTGGAGTGTTTTCCGACCCTCATCACGCAGGACGAAGGGGCTCTGCTGCATCCCAACCTCCAGTCCCTGGCTCTCACGGCCTGGATGTTGAGGGCGTAGACTTTGCCTCTTTGGGTCTGCCAGAGGGTGTCTCCCGCATCTTGCTTGCTTCCAGGAAAGACTCCACTAAGAGAAGTTACTTCTTTCATTGGAGGAGGTTTGCCGTCTGGTGTGACAGCAAGGCCCTAGATCCTCGCTCTTGTCCTACACAGACCCTGCTTGAATACCTTCTCCACTTGTCTGAGTCTGGTCTGAAGACCAACTCCGTAAGGGTTCACCTTAGTGCAATCAGTGCATACCATTACCAAGTGGAAGGTAAGCCGATCTCAGGACAGCCTTTAGTTGTTCGCTTCATGAGAGGTTTGCTTTTGTCAAAGCCCCCTGTCAAGCCTCCTACAGTGTCATGGGATCTCAATGTCGTTCTCACCCAGCTGATGAAACCTCCTTTCGAGCCACTGAATTCCTGCCATCCGAAGTACTTGACCTGGAAGGTCATTTTCTTGGTGGCAGTTACCTCGGCTCGTAGAGTCAGTGAGCTTCAGGCCCTGGTAGCCCAGGCCCCTTACACCAAATTTCATCACAACAGAGTAGTCCTCCGCACTCACCCTAAGTTTCTGCCAAAGGTTGTGTCGGAGTTCCATCTGAACCAGTCAATTGTCTTGCCAACATTCTTTCCCCGTCCTCATTCCTGCCCTGCTGAACGTCAGCTGCACACATTGGACTGCAAGAGAGCATTGGCCTTCTATCTGGAGCGGACACAGCCCCACAGACAGTCCGCCCAATTGTTTGTTTCTTTTGATCCCAACAAGAGGGGAGTGGCTGTAGGGAAACGCACCATATCCAATTGGCTAGCAGATTGCATTTCCTTCACTTACGCCCAGGCTGGGCTGGCTCTTGAGGGTCATGTCACGGCTCATAATGTTAGAGCCATGGCAGCGTCGGTAGCCCACTTGAAGTCAGCCACCATGGAGGAAATTTGCAAAGCTGCGACGTGGTCATCTGTCCACACATTCACATCTCATTACTGCCTGCAGCAGGATACCCGACGTGACAGTCGGTTCGGGCAGTCAGTTCTTCAGAACCTGTTTGGGCTTTAGGATCCAACTCCACCCCCCGAGGGCCCTGTTTGTTCTGTTCCAGGCTACACTCTCAGTTAGTTGGTAAATTTTTTAGGTCAATCTCAGTTATGTCCTCGCCGTTGCGAGGCCCAATTGACCAATGTTGTTGTTTTGAGTGAGCCTGGGGGCTAGGGATACCCCATCAGTGAGAACAAGCAGCCTGCTTGTCCTCGGAGAAAGCGAATGCTACATACCTGTAGAAGGTATTCTCCGAGGACAGCAGGCTGATTGTTCTCACAAACCCGCCCGCCTCCCCTTTGGAGTTGTGTCTTCCCTTGAAGTGTATTGTCTTGCTACATACTGGACTGGCCGGCTCGAGCCGGTTTCGGGCGGGAAGACGGCCGCGCATGCGCGGGCGCGCGAGGGCTAGCAAAGGACTTTGCTAGTGAAGTTTCCGATTGGAGGGGCTGCCGTGGACGTCACCCATCAGTGAGAACAATCAGCCTGCTGTCCTCGGAGAATACCTTCTACAGGTATGTAGCATTCGCTTAACTGCATATTCCGCAAGTACAGTGCATGTAGTTGCGGACATCCGGGTATGGGGAAAATATAAGGAACCTTGAGAAGTACAGGTAAACGGTTTTCTCACACAACTGCTGTATTTTTCGTATTCTTTGGCCTCCCCTGATTTAGCCGGTTTCAACCGCGATAATAGAATGTGTAATGCCAGCCTTTTCCCTGTAAGTTGGCCGGGCCCTATTTTGGCCGGCTTCGACCGTATTATCAAAACGCACAATGGCTACCCATCTCGTTTCGATAATACGATCGGCCTGCCGCCCTTAGGGGCACCGGCCTCTGAGATGGCCGACCATTGATTTCGCTGGCGCCGTTCGATTATGCCCCTCCACGTTATATACCAGGAAAGTCACTTTTGATCAAAGAGAGAAGATTTTAAAAAGGTATTATCGATTAAAGCCTGCGCTACTCCCTAAAATCGGGATTAAAGTCCAGCTCCAAGTTGTTATCTGTTATCAGTTAACAACTTGGAGCTGGACTTTAATCCCGATTTTAGGGAGTAGCGCAGGCTACCGTTACTATTTTAGTCATGAGCATGGATGGGGATCCCCACAGGACTTCTGGTACAACAGTGACTCCTTGCACTCCGAGACAAGCTAAGTACATCTTAAGCACAAGTCTACTCTTATCATTGATAAAATGAAAAGGTTTTGAATACAGTGGTGATGTGGTAGGAAGGAAGGAGTGTGATGATGTCTTAAGCAGGGGCGTAGCCACGGGCAGGGGCCCACCCAATTTGGGGGTCAGGCCCGCCCAGCAGCAGCACAGCGATTCCGGTCCCCATCATCCCTTCCCTCGTGGCGTGCAGGAACTTTCACCCCATCTTCCCTCACCCTCCTTGCAGGCCCGACCAGCAGCGATTCCGGTCACAGGCTCAGCTTCAGCTCACAGCGATTCCCACACGCTGCCTGCCGGCTGCCGCTCAACAATCTCCTTGCAGCTACTAAGTGGCAGCGCTAACCCGAGAGGCTTCCGGGTTAGCGCTGCTGCTTAGTAGCTGCAAGGAGATTGTTGAGCAGCAGCCAGCAGGCACAGGGTTGCCAGCTGGGAAAAATTTTCCCAGCCCAAAACCAGCCGTAAACCCGCCCAAAAACTGCCCACAGCCAACCCCCGTCTCCCGCGTCACCTAACCCCGCTTCCTGCGTCACTAACCCCGCCTCCCGCGTCACTAGCCTCACCCCCGATGTCACCCCTGATGTCAACCCCGCCCCTGAAAGGCTTCTATTGGACCAAATTGGACCAATAGAAGCCCCGGCAGCGGGAAAACTGGCCCAATCCTGCACCGCGGCCGCTCAAAAACCCGCCCAAATCCCCGCAACCCACGCGATAAGAAAATTCCCCGCAGCCGTTTCCGAAAAGCCGCCCAATTCGGCGGCTTAACCGCAACCCTGGCAAGTCCGAGCAGGCAGCGTGTGGAAATCGCTGTTCTGCACATGGTACACACAATGAGGAGAACGGTGTGCTCTCTGAGGCTGCATGCAGGTTATTCTCCCCTCCCCCCCTTCAGAAAGTCTTTTGGTCTGGAATTAAAAGAGAGGTTTCTTCTGGCTACTGTGAACCGAACCGATCGCGTGTGCTGGGTTGGGGGGGTATTCGCCCCCCCCCATCCCCCCCCCCCCCCCCCCCCCCCCCCCCCCCCCCCGCTTCTCTGCAGGCTGGGTTCATTATTTCCAGTAATTTGAGTGAAAGTTTGTGTGTTAGCAAGTTCCCTGGAAAACAAAGCACAGTGGGGGAGTAGCAAGGGTGTTACGCCCTAGGGCTTATAAGAAAATTTTGCTACAAACTCTGGATGGCAGGGATCAGAGTTTTTCCCTAAACTTTTACTTCCATGTGTGTTCAAAGTACACCTGTGTCTCTGAGGCCAGGCTGACTAGTAAATCTCTGTGTGTGATTTATTAATACTTTGTTTAATGCTGTTATTGTAATCAGCTCAGATTTGGTTATGGAATGGGGTACCCAGATTAGAAATATAACGTTCCATAGGGGGTCTAGGATTTTATGTGGTTTTCAAAATTGGTACTGAGTGACTACAACAGCCCTTCTCCCAAACCCTATCCTCAGAAGCTGGGTTATGGTTTTTTTTGTGGGGAGGGGGGATGTTCTGCTGCTAGGCTCTTTTATAGTGATTCTGAGATTTGTCAGCCTTTCATTTTAAATTCCCCCCTCCCAAACCACTTATTGACAGTCCTTGATCATGGTTCTTCCTGGAACTCTGCAATCCTGGAGGCTAAATCCGGCCATTTGTGGTTTCATGATTATGGACTCCTTCTCCCAACCTTTCCTTCAGCATCGCTTCCATTACTTTTCCAATAACCGAAGTGAGGCTTACCGGCCTGTAGTTTCCAGCTTCTTCCCTATCACCACTTTTGTGAAGAGGGACCACATCCGCCGTTCTCCAATCCCTCGGAACCTCTCCCATCTCCAAGGATTTATTAAACAAATCTTTAAGAAGACCCGCCAGAACCTCTCTGAGTTCCCTCAATATTCTGGGGTGGATCTCGTCCGGTCCCATGGCTTTGTCCACCTTTAGCTTTCCAAGTTGTTGATACATACTCTCTTCCGTGAACGGTGCTCTATCCACTCCATTCTCAGGTGTACTTTTGCCAGTCCCTCGTGGTCCTTCTCCAGGATTTTCTTCAGTGAAAACAGAACAAAAGTATCTATTTAGCAAATTGGCTTTTTCTTCATCATTATCTACATAGCGATTCGCAGAATCTTTTAGTCTCACAATTCCCTTTTTAGTCATTCTCCTTTCACTAATATACCTGAAGAAATTTTTGTCTCCCCTCCTTACATTTCTAGCCATTTGTTCTTCTGCTTGCGCCTTCGCCAGACGTACCTCTCTCTTGGCTTCTTTCAGTTTCATCCGGTATTCCTCCCCGTGTTCCTCTTCTTGAGATTTTCTATATTTCTGGAATGCTAACTCTTTAGCCTTTATTTTCTCAGCCACTTGCTTGGAGAACCATATTGGTTTCCTTTTTCTCTTGCTTTTATTTACTCTCCTTACATAAAGGTCTGTGGCCCTATTTATTACTTCTTTCAGCCTGGACCACTGTCCTTCCACTTGTTGTACGTCCTCCCAGCCCATCAGCTCCTTCCTCAGGTATTCCCCCATTTTACTAAAGTCAGCACGCTTGAAATCCAGGACTTTGAGTTTAGAGTGGCCGCCCTCCACTTCAGCCGTCATATCAAACCAAACCGTTTGATGGTCACTGCTTCCCAGGTGTGCACCCACTCGGACATTTGACACACTATCCCCATTTGTGAGCACCAGATCCAGTGTCGCTCCCTCCCTCGTGGGTTCCGTCACAATTTGTCTGAGCAGAGCACTTTGGAAAGCATCCGCGATCTCTCTACTTCTTTCCGATTTTGCAGACGGAACCTTCCAATCTACATCCGGCAGATTGAAATCTCCCATCAACAGAACCTCTTTTTTCTTTCCTAATTTTTGAATATCTGCGATCAGATCTTTATCTAGTTCCTCTAATTGTGTCGGGGGTCTGTAGACAGCATCCACGTGGACAGAGGTTCTATCATCTCTTTTTAAGGTGATCCATATCGCTTCTTCCTTTCCCCAGGTCCCTGTCATTTCAGTCGCCATGATATCATTCTTTACATACAGAGCTACTCCTCCACCTTTTCGACCCTCTCTATCCTTCCTAAATAGATTATAGCCTGGTATGTTTGCATCCCATTCATGGGAAACATTGAGCCACGTCTCCGTGATTGCAACAGCATCTAAGTCTGCCTCCAACATCAGGGCTTGAAGGTCATGAACTTTATTGCTTAGACTACGAGCATTTGTGGCCATCTCTTTCCATCTATATTTCCTGGTATGTGTTTCAACATTTGTGATTTGGGGGGTGTCTTTTCACTTTGGGTACCTTCGTATCTTTTTGTTCCAACTTTATTACTTTTTCCTCTGCCTCAGTTTTATTTTTAGGAGCATCACAGTGCTGTAATGTTTTATTTTCAGGAGCATCACAGTGCTGTAATGGAGCAAAATAATTCTTTAATGGCAACACTTGTGCGGGTGGATGCTTCTGTGTCACCTGACGAAGTCTCCCTGAGCCTACTGTGAACCATCTGTTCTTATGTGGTTTTATTCTTTGAGGCAGTGGTGAGAAGTTATTATTCTGTGCAGTCCTAGAAGCTGCTTTAATTGCATCCAATTCTTGCATTACTTTACTGAGCTCTTGTTTTAAACTAGATAGCTGAAGACAGATAGAACAAGCTTTAAGTCTCCAGATTATTTGCCTTGAAACTAAAGCACCACAATTATTGCAGAGAATAAAAGTCATCCTGATTGGTTGAAATGGGTATGAACAGGTGTACTATGTTGGGATTAACAGTCTGCAAGACTGCCTGTGTATGATTGAGGAGTAAAGTTAATGAGGTTTGGTTTGTCTATAAATGAGTGGAAAACCCTGGGGTAGGTGGGATTATAAATCCCTATGTGTCAGCTAAATGCTGTTATCAAGGCAGTTCTCTAGATGAGACCAGAAATGGTACAGTCTGATCAAAGAATTTTCAATTGATTTAACTTTCAAAATTGCCCTAGAATATAACTTTTCTTTTTGTAATATAAATCTAAATATTCCCAATAATTATAGCAGTTTCAGCAATGTAAAATGCAACTTTAGAGCCTCAATGCAATGCAAACAGCCTCCCTCTCTATCAGAGCTTGGCAGGAAGAGAAAGAAAGAAAATAAGAGGTTTCACAGGGCAAATTAATTAATTAAGCAATAAGCATTAAATTAAAGAGAATATCAGGTATCTCACCTATAGCCAGAAAGTTGAGAAGTTTGGAATTTAAAAGGTCAGAATTTACTTTACTTTGCAGGAGTTTGGTTCAGGTCCAGCACCTGAGGAAAGTTACAAACAAGTGGTTTGTCTCCCTAATGAATAAGCCACAAAAAAGTGCCATAAATGACCAGATGACCATTGAAGGGAATCAGGGATGACCTCCCCTTACTCCTCCAGTGGTCACTAACCCCATCCCACCCCCCAAAAAAATGTGATTAAAAACATTACTTACCAGCCTCTATGCCAGCCTCACATGTTATACTGAGGTTCGTTAGAGCAACATGCAGATCCCTGGAATAGTCTAATGGTGGGTGAAGTGCACTGCAGACAGCTGGACCCAGGCCCATGCTTCCCCCTAACTGTTACACTTATGGTGGAAACTGTAAGCCCTCCAATACTCACCAGAAACCCACTGTACCCATGTATAGGTGCCCCCTTCACCCATAAGGACTATTGTAGTGGTGTACAGTTAGGGGTAGTGGGTTTTGGGGGGCTCAACAGATAAGATAAAGGAGCAACAGTGAGATGTGTACCTGGAAGCATTTATTTGAAGTCTACTGCAGTGCTCCCTAGGGTGCCCCATTGCTCTCCTGAGATGTCCGTGTTGCCAGTCTACTAAGAATTCTGGCCCCTCCTACATACTAGTGGTTTCATTTTGTAGGGTTTTCACTTTTTTTTTTTTTAATATACCAAAAAGATAAATGCACAGAGCACAAAAACATCTAGCAAATAAACGTTTTTCTGTTTTGAAAATGGCTGTATTCCCCACTTGAATTTTGGACGTTTTTAGCAAAACATCCAAAGTTGGACTTAGATGTTATCTCAAAAATGCTCCTCCATGTTACATAGTAACATAGTAAATGATGGCAGATAAAGACCTGTATGGTCCATCCAGTCTGCCCAACAAGATAAACTCATTTTACATGGTATGCGATACTTTATATGTATACCCCAGTTTGATTTCTCTTTGCAACTCTCAGGGTACAGACTGTAGAAGTCTGCCCAACACTGTTCTTGTACTAAAAGTTCTGACGCTAATGTCAAAGCCCCTTAAAATTTACACTCAAGCCCATCCAAATCTATTCAGTCATGATCAGGGCGTAGACCGTAGAAGTCTGCCCAGCACCGGTTTTGCTTCCCAATTACTATGTTTCTTCTCACATCACTCTTTAATGTAGGAATCACTTACTACTACTACTACACTACTACAAATCATAGCTTTGATCTGCTGTACAATTTCCTTGAAGTCCTCTTTCTAGCGTTGGCCGGCTTCAATTTCTGAACACCAGGTCATCTTCACCCTACTGTCCTTACTTTAAAAACTCAATAACAAAATCTCTATCCCTGAGTGTGTGCTCCTCTCTAAATGTGCTCAGCCTCAATATACTGTATAACTTTTCATGTTTACTTTTAAAACAAACAGGCATTATTAATCCCTAATCTTCTCTTCCCAGAACAACATATCAACATAATCTCTCATTAGTTTTACTCAACACATAGTCACGTCATTTTATGGTAACTATGTTTACAGCCTTTATAAATTCTCCACAGCCAAAACTCATTCAGCTCTCAAACACTTTCACTGATTAACCCAGCAAGCACCCAAACCTCCTGACTTTTTCAATTACCAGTTTCTCCAAAAAATGCAGCACACACTCTCAAACACATCTGTGCACCATCACCAAGCCTAGTGGTTAGTGCATTGGATTTTGATACTGGGGAACTGGGTTTGAGTCCCACTGAAGAAAGGAGGTGTAGATGCCCCTCTACAAGTCATTGGTGAGGCCACACTTGGAGTATAGTGTTCAGTTTTGGAGGCCATTTCTTGCTAAAAAGACTGGAAGTGGTGCAAAGAAAAACTACAAAAAATGGTATGGGATTTGCGTTGCAAACCATACAAAGAGAGACTTGCCAGTCTGAACATGCATACCTTGGAGGAAAGGAAAAACAGAGGTTTTATGATACAGACGTTCAAAAATTTGAAAGGTATTAATCCGCAAACAAACCTTTTCTGGAGATGAGAAGGAGGTAGAACTAGAGGACATGAACTGAGGTTGAGGGGGGGGGGGGGGCAGACTCAGGAGTAATGTCAGGAAGTATTTTTTCATAAAGAGGGTGGTGGATACGTGGAATACCCTCCCGCGGGAGGTGGTGGAAATCAAATGCTAATGGAATTCAAACATATGTGGGATAAACAGAAAGGAATCCTGTTTAGAAGGAATGGATCCATGGAATCTTAGCAGAGATTGGGTGGCAACACCGGTAATTGGGAAGCAAAACCAGTACTAGGCAGACTTCTACAGTCTACGCCCTGATCGTGACTGAACAGATATGGATGGGCTAGGGTGCAAATTTTAAGGGGCTTTGATGTTAGTTTCAGAACTTAGTACAAGAAAAGTGCTGGCCTAACTTCTATGGTCTGTGCCCTGAGAATGGCAAGGACAAATCAAACTCTGGTATACATATAAAGTATTGCATACCATGTAAAATGAGTTTATCTTGTTCGGCAGACTGGATGGACCGTACAGGTCTTTATCTGCCATCATTTACTATGTTACTTTGTAGCTCCTTGTGACTCTGGGCAAGTCACTTAACCCTCCATTGCCCCAGGTACAAATAAGTACCTGTATATACTATGTAAAGTGCTTTGAATGTAGTTGCAAAAACCACAGAAAGGCAGTATATCAAGTCCCATTCCCCCCCCCCCCCTCCACCCAACTGCCAATAGACACCATTTGCAACTTTAAAATTTCTGTGCCTCAAGCCCTGAGCCTCCCAGTCAGTAGTTTACACCAATAACACATGTCTCTACAATGAAACTTTCCCCGTTTTAATAAATGTAAATACATTTTTCATTTTTATATCCACATAACATCTTCCCTCCCAAATTAGAAGTTAATTCATTTTATTTTAGCCAGCACTCAACCACTGAACACCTCTGCCATGAT
This sequence comes from Microcaecilia unicolor, assembly GCF_901765095.1. Taxonomy (NCBI): domain Eukaryota; kingdom Metazoa; phylum Chordata; class Amphibia; order Gymnophiona; family Siphonopidae; genus Microcaecilia; species Microcaecilia unicolor. The sequence continues at coordinate 238,433,922 of NC_044033.1, forward strand.
CTGGCACTCACTTCTGATGTTTCTCTTCCTAGTGCGCACAGCTGCCCAGGCCACAGCAAAATCTACCAAAGAAATCCTCCGGGAGGCTTTCTGAAGCTCTCCCCGTCATGCCCCAATCTCCCACAGGTGCCCTCCACTGCCAGAACTGACCCAGCTCTCCAAATCAGGTCAGTTTCAGTGCAGGCCTGGTTCCCAACTTTTTCAGTTCATGCACAGACAAAAACTGCTCATACGCAGGAAAACACCCAAGCAGGCCCAACTCTGCCTGCCCCTCATGCTCCTCATTCTTCTAGTGCATTCATGAAGGAATACGCATGCGCTTCCGGACTCCCAGCTGCTGCAGCTCTCCAACAATGCCAGCTCTGATCCTGCTGCTCTCACCCGGATCACCTAGCCACTGTGAATGTAACCCAACATGGCTTGTCGTTGGCTCTCACATACCAACGGCAGCACTGCAGCCCTGCACTGGACCTGACTTGGACTCCAAGGACCACTCAAACTCCCACAGAAACACCAACCAGGCAATTATTTTAACCCTTCAGGTTACACTAATGTTTGAGCTTTAATCATAGATGTTCCTCAGTGTTCTCAGAAGTTTGATGCAGATGCATCACTACTGTTAAGAGTTGAACCACAGTCTACCCTCTGTACAACTTATCCCAGCCAGCTAGTAGCAGTCAAATGTGTGACAGAACCCTGCAAATACTTGGGACACACCCAGAGTGCAGTGGTAAGGATAGGTGGGCAGAAACAAGTAAAAAACACGAAGATGGAGGCTTGAGTGATTGTTCAGTCCTATGAAACTTTAGAGTCAAAGAGAGGGAAAATAAAAGCCAACGGACAGCCCTAAACAACAGTTCATCCACTGGATGTCAGCTGTCTTGAAGTCCAAGAACCTGACTTTAGTATGAGTTAGGTCAGGCTGGGTTTTAAACTTGAATCCCAGCCCTTTCTCCCTTTCCCTCCATGGACAGTAATATTCACTTAGAAACTTGCCATCTTCCAAGATTCTCAAGTAAACCCCTATATGCTGACCAGGTAAATAAAAATACTGTACTCTCTCTACTTGAGGCAGTTTTGGAATCTGTATTTGAGGGTTTATTTATTTTGATTTAGTTCACATCTTTTCAGTAGAAGCTCAAGGTAGTTACATACAGGCACTGTGGGTATTTCCTCTAATCAGCTGGGCTTGGACTGAAGTGAACAAGTGATGGTGCTTTGGGGATTTGCAAGACTTCATTGTTTGGAAGGCTCCTTTGATTTTTCTTGGCCTGATTTTGGTTCATTAGATGGTTCTGGTTGCTGTAGGGTGATTTGGGCCTTTCTGGTGCTGGTTCCTTAAGCACTTCTTTTAGCTTTTCATGCAGTGGTTTTGGTTCTTTAGAGGCTTCTCTGGAACAGCAGCAGGCTTAAAATAGGATGATTTATTTGTATGTCATATTTCCTTTTCCAGAGCAATATATATATACACGGTGTCCAGAAAAAATGGGACCTCTTAGATAGTTTCAAAATACTTTGCAATTGTATAAACGTTCAGTAGGACCTTTGAAAATAAATAAGTACAATTTTTTTTGTTAAGGCTCCTTTTATTAGCATGCGCTAAATGAAAAGACCTCCCTTATCTTGCTATGAGCATCTTATCATTTAGCATGCTAATCATTAGCGTTCACTAAATCTGATAACGTACTTTAGTAAAAGGACCTCTTAGTTAATTCATCATTTCTGGTCAAAGTGTTCTCTTCAACCTCAACACTTTCACAAATCTTCAATGCCACTGAGCTGCTGCCTCAATGAATTTTGGGGTTTCATTAATTAAGAGCTCAAAGTTTTGTGAGCTCAATGCACAGGTGCTCTATTCTGTTGAAAAATAAAGTACTCAGAAATGTCTCGAATTTCAGGTAGAAGTTTCTGCTGCAGCAGGATGTTTTGGGGTTATTTGGAAAAATGTTTGGGGTCCCTTTCTTTGTAGACATCATGTATAATAAATAACAAAAGTTAAACAATACTTCAAAAGTGTTCTGTGTTAATTTTGCCATCTGTGTGTGATAAATATACAGTATTTCTTTTTTTTTTTTTTGTATTTTTATGTGAGGGAGCAGGTCAGAGGCAGAGAATAGGTGTGGATATGCTAATCAGCTTGCCATGCTAACTGGTTAGTGCATCCATAACACAGGAACCCTTAGTGCTTCCTAAACAGGAGCCGGTAAGTGCTCCCACAGTAAATTGTGCATGGCCAGAAATAAAACAAATACAAAAATATCTTTTTTGAAGGTGGCACTAGAAATGGGCTTAGCGAGTGGTAAAGGCCCAGGTAAGGGCAAGCTAAGCCCATGTCCCCTACGATAACTGATACAGAAAGGGCAATAAAAATGACCAGTATAGAACTACTGTACCACATGATCCTGTTCCCTCTTTTCCTATTAATACATTTGAATCTCTTCCTTCCTTATCTTCACAATTTGTAACATCACTGGAACTAGTGTGAATCCCCGCCCCTATTCCGTTCTGGCTAGGTGTTGTATAGCAGGAGATTCAGAGCACTCACACTTAGTAGTCGGTGGTTGCCCTGAGTTACCTCCAGGAACAGGGTGAGGAGTAACAAAATACACTAACCTCGTCTTCCACTCCAAGAGTGGAAGAGGAAATAAAAACTAAGATAGGACAGATCCTGAATTCAAATGACAGTAAACTAGAAAAACCAAACTTAATAATGTTTAAAAAAAACTATCAATAATGTTTATTTTGTTCAAGGATGTGATCAATATAAATAAATATTTCTTTCAACTTTAACACTCAATAGTAATTCAATTATAACATTTGTGACTACCAGTGCTTCCTGTTTCCTAATACTCTAATTTCACAACATTCTAATATGAGCCCAACCTTTATGCTTGGGTCCAGAACCACACTTATATTACAGTTTTTGCTTAACTTTTTTTCTACAGAATCGCTTTTCCAGCAACTGCTTCCAGAAATACTATTAGATACGTATCGGTCCTTATCTATTCCCAATATTCCACTCTGTTCTCAACTTTCAAGGTTAGCTTAGTTAAAATGAACTGATACTTTGTGTACCCTTTTTGTTTCTTTTTTTCACAGAACTTCAGTGAACCCAACCTCCTTTCAGGTAAGTATGTTTCCCTTTGTCCTGTAGCTAATGGCAACTTAGCTGAAACTTGACTTCGATGCCGTTTTCTCGTGCAGTCTTTCTTGTGTGGGGGCCCAAATGCTCCTTCCGGGTGCACGATTTTCAGGTGTTCTCCTCAGGACCGGTCTTCTCCCTACACCTTTCTTAAAAAACTCAAAGGGAAGCAAGACCCTATCTTCCTTTCTTAATCAAATTTCCCTCACCTTGGTGACACTTATGTTTTAAATTATCAATACTGTGGCCAAAAACTAACTCAAACTGAAAATAAACAAAGTACCCTTTCCCTTTGGACCTTATACTATTTTTATGTTCCGTAATCTAAGAAGGAGTGTCACGAGGAATAACAGGAACCCAAGCAACTTCTCTCGGTAACCACTTTCACACCAAATTCTCTCTCTACAATTATTTCCTAGATTCTGTTTATTCTATTTAGTACTTTTCTTATCCAAAACAGTTTTAAAATTTTAATGCACAAATTTTGCAGTGTTAGACTACTCACCCATTTATGCCCAATTAACTATTAGCACATTCCTAACCCCCATTCATTCCATGGACTACCTAAAATATTTTATTCCCAAATACAGCAAGACATTCACCCTTCTCCCTTTAAAATCCCCTCTCTGGACTCTCACTCCTATATATTCACCCCTTTCCCAATTCTATCTCTGTATATATAACCCTTTCTCCACCTCAATCAGTGCCAGCCTCACCCACACACATCCTCTCTCTCCAAATCACCATCTCCTTCTGGCAACTGCCAGCGACTCCGTTTCCTAGGAAATGAAACTTCAGCTGGAGTTCCGAGGACCCCCCAGCCAATCACCTACTCTTCCAAAATTCCAATTTTCTCTTGCTGACCAACGGAATGTTGGCCAGCGGTGCTAAACCTCCATTTTTTTCCCTATGTCTTCCATAGAAACCAACAGAGAAAAATTAAACTTCAAATAAAATCCTACATATTTAACCTAAACTACCCCAAATTTTCCCCAATCATTAAACCCCTCATTCTCTATTAAACTATATTTTTAGATTTTAAAATTAACCATTTTTAAGGTTCACCCACAATTATCCCACCTAAAACCCCTCTAAAAATTCCAAATTTAATTAAAACCCAAATCAAAAATTCAATCAACCCCTTCTTAACCTACCCCATCGAATAAATAATTTTAGCCCTTACAGAATCCCTCTAAATCAACCCCCCCTCAAAAATACCCCCTAAAAATATCTAAATTTGAAAACCTACCAGAAAAATCAAGAAAAATTCCCCGATCCCAAATCTGCAAACAGAATTTAAACCCCCAAAATCCCTGAATTTTTAAAAATAAAAAACCCAATTTATACATTTTTAAAATAAACTAATTTAAATTTTGGGTTAAAGAACCCCTTAACTGTTTCCTGATTTTCTCCTCTCCCTACCACTACCATCGGATCCGGTCCCGCTGGTCTGGTTAAAAAAACAGAGCCAAAACAAAAACCTGGCCCGAAAATCGCCATTCTTCTGGAACTCCGGTTCCAAAATCGAGGCCCAGGCTTCTAGGCCTCACCGGAGTTCACAAAAAAAAAACGTTGATGCACGCACACCGTGCACACGCGCGCTCCCATGACGTCCTCCTCTGTCTCCTCTCAAAAAAACAACAGGTCCCACGCTGGCTCCTTTCCCTGCAGAGTTGCAGGTTTCTCTCCTTCTTCAGCGTCCCTGCACAATCGCGGATGGATGCTGGAAACCCCCCCCCCGATCCGGCGCCGGAACCGCCCGGTCCTCACTCTCTTTCTCTCTCTGCCACCGCCCCAGCCCAAAGACGGCCCTAAAGTCACTGGGGATTCCCGCTGTAGCTATTCATGCCCGGGGACGTGCCCAACCGTCCCCGGGACCAGAAAAACTCGGCGCTGCCTCTCGCAGCGTCTCCAACCACCGTCACTGGCCCAACCTGGCTCGAAAACAACCCGGACCTGGCAGCCAGCTCCACCCACAAAAACGGGCCCAAAATCAGCCCCTTGCCACCTGGAACAGCGGCGTTGCCTCCTGCGGCGCCTCCTCACCTATCACATTGCCCCCCAGAGCCCCGAAACGGAACCCAGAAGCCTAGGACGGCCCCTTCTCACCTCCAGGTAAGAGAAGGGAAAAAAATGTTTTATTTTTTTCCCTCTAAGTTACACTAGGAATTGTACCTAATATAAGTGGAAGATGGTCTATATTTGCCCTAGAATTAAAGATGGAAATAAGAACCTGGCAGAGGTCTTTAATTATCAACCAACTGCCAACCTACCTTTTGTGTCTAAGGTAGCAGAGAGTATAGTGGCAGAACAGTTAACACATTTCTTAGATCAAATGATGGCAATAACCCAACAATATGGCAGATAGAAGTTTATTTGCTGAACACAAATGTGTCATGGCCACTTTTGGCAGTTGCCTGCATCAGGGGTATTGTTTCTAAATATGAATTAAAACATAGATCATATAACAATGGTAACCAAAGAAACTCATAAAGCCGTACTAGTAAGATAATGTAAAAGGATAAAGGTCAATATAAACCACACAATAAAATAAACATTATTGAAAGATCAGTAAACATCAAGAATGGTTGTATATAAAAGTTACAAATGTTAGTATTTAAAGTTAAAAAATAAAATAAAATCAATTGATATATACAGTAAAATATTTAAAAAATGAAATTTGATATTTAAAATGAAAATGCAAATAAAACCTACTGCATATTTGGCTGGAAAATGTCCATGGCCACCAGCATTGAATTTCGGGGGGGGGGGGGGGGGGGGGCCGCACTGTAAACATAGCCAATTAAGCCGATATTCATTGGCTGACCGGCTAGGTTCTAGCAGCTAAAGATAAATCCGCATAAATAGCAGCTCTATCTGGCCACTAAACTTAATTTAGCGGAAATTAGCTGTAACTGGCTGTTGTCATGTGACATAGCCATTGACTGGGATGCTTAGTGAGCGATAGCCGGTTATTTCCCACTGAATATTGGTGGATAGTCGGCTTGGGTGTATTTAACCAACAAGGTGTCATTCCTGGATGGTTAAATACTTTTGAATATCAAGCAACATGTGTATAAACTGATATAAAAATAGAACTGAAATAATCAATTTGTAGTTGTACCACTAGATGTCAGTGCAATGGTTTGAATCAGTTCACATCAATAAAAGCAGCTAAATATACCAATTGGCCTGGAGAATAAAACTTGCCACATATCAGATAACAGAATCACATGTATCAGAAAATTAAAAACAACAATTAAGACATAATGTTAGCATAAACATGTTGATCCTGAATATTAAGCCTGCACAAAGGAACAAAAAACTTGCATTATCCCCTGTATTCTATATGTGGCTCTCAAAATTAGCTGATATTTCAGCACCGATAAACATGTGCCCAACTAAATGGCTAATGAGCCAATTAGTGCCAATAATTGGGTACTATTTGGCACTGGCGCCAATTTGAATTTGCATGCACATCTTGCTAGGCGCTTTTCTATAACAACTAGGAAAAAATGCCCGTTTCTGAGCGGAATGAAACGGGCGCTAGCAAGAGGCCCCCTCCCTCTGTCCCTCGAAGCTACTTGCCTTGTTCGCTGTGGGCCGTTTCGGCCCTCGAGTGTCAATAGCTCCGCCCTCGACGTCATGACGTTTTGACGCGTCATGACGTTTTGACGCGAGGGCGGTGCAGACACTCCAGGGCACACCGGATATCTCGGGCGCCTCAACTTCCGTGGAGGCTTCAGAACGTTGGGATTGCCTTTTATATATATAGATGTGCACCCAAATAATAACAGAAGGGACAAGAATATATGAGACACAAGAATTAGTGAGGTTACTTTCTAATGTTGGAAATTGGACCTACATGGGGTATGGTAAAAGTGTTGATAGGAGTGGAGGAGTGGCCTAGAGGTTATAGCACTGGGCTTGACATCCAGAGGTAGCCAGGTCAAATCCCACTGCTGCGCCTTGTGATCTTGGGAAGCCACTTAACTCTCCATTGCCTCAGGTACCAACTTAGATTGTGTGCCCTCCAGGGACAAAGAAGTACCTGAAAATTGTACAGCGCTGCGTAACCCTAGTAGCACTTTAGAAATGTCAAGTGGTAGTAGTAGTAGTAGTAGTGAAAAGGTGTGAGCAAAGTACTAATAATTATCATAAGATTCTAAGGGCTCCTTTTACCAAGCTGCAGCAAAAGGGGGGGATGGCATCAGCACCGAGGCCCTTTTTACTACAGCAAGTAAAAGGGAAGTCTCTCTTTCCTTCATGAAATGGCTATGCGGCAAGTAAAGCACTTGCCATGTGGCCATTTCAGAGAGGGAGCCCTTATCACCACCCATTAGTGGTACTTCCTGTTTTGCGAGCAATAAGCCCGCGTTGGGGCTTACTGCCATTTAGTAAAAGGGGCCCTAAGTGGGTGTAATGGAAGTGAATTTTAAAGATTGTTTTTCATCTCTGTCTTGACCGACCAGTACACTCGGAGGCTGTATTGTTGATTATAAGTAATTCTGTTTAAAAATAATTGTTTAACTTTGATTGTGTGAAAATAAGTTGGAATGCAGAAGATAAGACACAGCTCCAACTAATTTAGTATGTGAAAGGGAGGATGGCGCTTGCTTTCCAGCTCCAGCCCGGCCACCTGGAGTTGGGGAGCATGTGACCATGTTCCCACAGTATGGCTTGTTTACCTAAACAGAAAAGCATTCTGTAATTTTCCTTAGAAGTATTCTGTAACTTTCCCTAGCTCTGAACATGAGCTCAGAGCCTAATAAAAAGGAGGGCTTGTCACAGCAGAGTGGGAGCTCATCTGTGAGTAACGTACGTACTGAGCAAAGGATCTGTTCCTGGTCTAAAAAGCTCCTGACTTTCGCTGTAATGGGCCCCTGTGAAAGATCTGTCTCTCCTCCCGGGGTCCTCAGGATCTTGCCTCTGCCCTGGCCACTCCGAGTAAGAGTCCGGATACCTGTCCCAGCCTCCTAGGCCACTGCAGTTCACAGGGCAGGGCTCAAAGCAATCCAAACTCCAGAAGCAGAGCCAGTAAATATATTTATTCTCTTGGGGATTCACAGTCCAGCAGTTCAGAAATAAAGCAGGCAAAAAAAAAAAGCACAATCCCACTTTGTTTCTCCTCTCAGGGCACTAGCACAACAGGGGTAAACCCAACTCCACTCCCCTGTTTCCAGAACTCAGTTTTTTCCACCTTAAGCAGTCTATAGCCCCGTGCTCTCCTTCTCCCCCCTCCCCTTTGAAAAAGGGGAAGAATGTCCGTGAAGGGCAATCAAAAAAAAAAACACAAGAAAAAGAAAGAAACAGCTCCCGGTTTCTTCCTGGTACTTTGGCAAACAGTCCCAATAAACAGTTCCTCATAAACCACTTCTTCAGGCTTGAGCAAACACTTTCCCACAACCAGCTTCCTCCCGCTGTGAACAGTTCACACAGGGAGAGTCAATAATCCCTCTTCAAATAGCACCTTTAACATACAGTTCATAACAGCCTGAACTTGCTTTGGGAAGAAAAAAGATCCCACCCTTTCTTGGATCACTCTCTCAATACACTGACCCTTCTCCCTCATGACCCTTTTCCTTTCCCCTGGCAACCCAGCTGCCATACCACGAGTTCACCTGTTTTTTCAGTTTTTTTCCTAAGGAATGAGCCCAGGCTGTGAGGTCCATCGGTTCCTCTGGGTTCTCCTCTCTCCCCTCTCCTCAGCTTCTTGCCATTCCATGGGCTCCTCATCCCACCCACTTTTCAGCTGTTCCTTGTTCACCTGATTACCCTCCAGGGGCCCCTCCCTTGCCTTGTCAGAGTTCTCCCCTGTGACCTGCTGGGGAAGGTAATCTCTGTACCAGGGCTTGCGCCGGGGCTGCTGGATAGTGTAGTCTTTTTCTCTCCTCCATTTTTCAGGGGGCACTAACCTTTCTCTTCTCTCTTTCTGGGGAAGTAGTAAAGGCAAAGCTCTGTTCTGTCTCCTGTTGCTCTTGAGCCTCCTCACTCCTTCCCCTTCCACTTCCATCTGCTCCACCCCTTCACACCCCCCAGCTGATGATAAGAGCCTGGATGATGTAAGGACCAGTGATGATTTTATGTATAGTGTATTATTGCTTCTTTTCCTGGTCTAAGAACTCTTGGCATTGCTTAGATGTAGAGACCAGTGATGTAATGATTGTTTAGTTAATCATCGTGTGTATACAGCCAATCATTGTATATGTGCTAACCATTGTATCTATCTTAATCATTGTAGATTATAGCTCCTCTAATAAAGTATCATTTATCTAATATGAATCCAAAAGAATCCACAATAATTATTGAGTAGTCTGTGTTAGTGAGACAGGCTGTAAATTCATAGCAGTTCAGTGGGGAATAGGAATACATACACATAAAACATAATATAGTAAAATTCAATGCTTCGGTCTTCACCAAGGAAGATTTGGGAGAGATACTGGTGACAGAAATGGTATTCAAAGCTGACGAGTCAGAGAAACTGAATGAAATCTCTATAAACCTGTAGGATGTAATGATGCAATTTGACAAATTAAGGAGTAGCAAATCTCCTGGACTGGATAGTGTTCATCCCCGAGTACTGATAGAATTGAAAAATGATCCCATGGTTAGGACATATTGTGTTTGTTTATCATACACAGTTATGTTTTATGTTAATGTACTCTGTTTTAAAAATATGATACTTTATATGTATAATTTCATCCCTTTACTTAGCAGTGTATTCTTACTACTGTATTTACCAATGCACATCCCAGGTGTTACATGACGCTTAACATTCTATCCCTTAATGTGAAGGGATTCAACAACCCAATTAAGTGTAAAAAAAATATAAACTCTTTAAATAGATATGCACCCAATATTATCTTTTTTTCAAGAAACACATTTATCTGAGCGTGAGTCACTTAAACTTAAAACCTCATGGTCTCTAACCCCTGTTTTCTCTGCTGCCGATGGAAAAAAATGATGTGGCCATACTCATAAGGAAAAAAGATAATATAAAATTAATATCCTCTGATAGTGATTCAGTTGGAAGATGGTTTAAGGTCCATCTAACAGTGAATGATGAACCCTTAATGTTATTTAATTTATATGCACCAAACACTGATTGCCCTGAATTCTTCCATACTATTGCTGATATCATTGCCACTGCAGGAGATAAATCTTACATAATAGGTGGTGATTTTAATCTCAAACTGAATCCTGATATGGACAGGAAATCTGTTTCCATACAAGAAAACCAAAGCTTGGTTCATTTTGATAGAAATGATGCAACAGCATGTGATGTTTGGCACCTAGTGCATGAAAAAGATTGTGATTACACATTTTATTCTTCACCACATAATAGAAGAAATAGAGACGTTACTGAATATTGTCAATTTAACACTTTGGAAGATACTAGTTGGATAACTAGATGGGATGCATTCAAACCTTATATATGGGGTTCAATCATATGTTATTCAGCCAAACAAAAAAGAAATAATCACAAGAAATTAGTGATTTGGAAAAATCTATATCATGTTTAGAAAAAAAACATCAGTACACTCCTTCTAATCTAGATACGTTGGAAAAATTACGAATGGCAAGATATAAATATAACTTAATTCTAGCTGCTAAGGCTAATAATGAGATATTCATGAAATCAGCCCAATATTATGCCAATAATAATAAAGCTGGCCATTTGTTAGCTAGTTATCTAAAATCAAGAGCTGAAAAGAATGATATTTCTGCTATTAAAGATGATAATAATACTCTAATCACTGATCAACAAAACATATTAAAGACTTTTCAACACTTTTATGCCTTGTTATATAAGTCAGAATCTAATCTAGATGATAATGATCTGACATTTTTACAGGACTTGGATCACAATACTCTTGATGATAATGATAATTCAGATCTGATGGCTCCCATAACTGAACAAGATGTAGTTACGGCCATAAAGTCTATGGCAAAAAAAAGGCCCCAGGACCAGATGGCCTAACACTGGAATTTTACTTAGCTTTTCAAGACACAATTATTCCTATTGTTCATTCTATAATCACTTAATCATGTCTGGTGAAGTTAATGGGAGCTTTAAGGAGGCCACCATCATAGTTCTTCCAAAACCAGGCAAAGATCCTAAATACGAACAGAATTATCGACCTTTGTACATTTAAATGGTTTCTCTCCTGTATGGGTCAAGTTGTGACGTTTTACAAGTGATTATCACATTCTGAACATTTAAATGGTTTCTCTCCTGTATGAATTCTTTTGTGGACTTTAAGGTGGGCCTCGTATCTGAAATATATATCACATTCTGAACACTTAAATGGTTTCTCTCCTGTATGAATTCTTTTGTGGACTTTCAGGGAGGCATTGCTTGTGAAACATTTATCACATTCTGAACACTTAAATGGTTTCTCTCCTCTATGAGTCCTTTCATGCCGTTTGACCTCAAACATCCTTTTAAAACATTTATCACATTCTGTACATTTAAATGGTTTCGTTTCTGTATGAACCCTTTCATGCCGTTTGAGATCAGACATAGTTATGAAACATTTATCACATTCTGAACACTTAAATGGTTTCTCTCCTGTATGAATTCTTTTGTGGACTTTCAGGTAGGCATTGTTTGTGAAAAATTTATCACATTCTGAACACTTAAATGGTTTCTCCAGTTTCTCTGGTTTCTCTCCTGTATGAAGCCTTTCGTGGACTTTCAGAATGTCCTTGATTCTGAACCATTTATCACATTCTGTACATTTAAATGGCTTCTCTCCTGTATGAATGCTTTCATGCCGTTTGAGCTCAGACATGCCTTTGAAACATTTATCACATTCTGTACATTTAAATGGTCTCTCTCCTGTATGAATCCTTTCATGCTGTTTGAGGTCAGAGGTGCCTTTGAAACATTTTTCACATTCTGTACATTTAAATGGTTTCTCTCCTGAATGAATCCTTTCATGAACTGTCAGCTCAGATTGCCATCTAAAGTGTTTATCACATTCTGAACATTTAAATGGTTTCTCTCCTATATGAATCCTTTCGTGCTCTTTCAGCTTCCACATTCTTGAGAATTTTTTATCACATTCTGAACATTTAAATGGTGTCTCTCCTGTATGAATCCTTTCATGCTCTTTCAACGTCCACATTTTTGAGAAATTTTTATCACATTCTGAACATTTAAATGGTTTCAATCCTGTATGAGTCATTTCATGAACTGTCACCTGAGATTTCCATCTAAAACATTTATCACATTCAGAACAGCTAAATAGTTTCTTTCCTGTGTGAGTCCATTGATGCACTGTCAGTGCAGTTTTCGTTCCTAGATATTGATCACATTTGGAACACTTAAATTGTTTGCGTAAACCATATCCAGATAGCTTAGTTTTGTTAGTTCCTTCACAGTCATTAATTTCAGTCCTAACCCTGCTTATGTGGCTTCTCTTTTCTCTGTCTAATCTTTCTCCTGTCTGGGCTTCTGCTTTCATACTGCTCCATATTATGCTACTGATACCTCCTTGACAGTCAGCTGAAGGATCGATACCGTCTCTGGAGGGGTCTCGGTGATTCCATTCCTTTTTCTGCTGTTTATTGCACTTTCTCACTCTTTCACTAATATTCCTAAATCCATCATCTGTTGAATAAAAAAAAATAAGAGTATGATCCTTAATTTTACAGCTATAAAAAACAACATACTTAAACAAAGGCGGCTGTGAGGGGCAGGAGCAAGGAGGCTGCGTTCCTACTCTGGGATAGATGTAGACCCGGGGAAAGGGAAGGAAAGAAGGGTGCTTTGTCAGGAGGGTGGGAGGGGGCTCAAAAAATAATTCTTTTTAAAGTGATGTAGGTGCCAGCACAATACTCATGTGAGAGCCAGCTGGTAAATGCAAAACCATGGGCTCCTCCAAAATGCCACCCCTGTACTGCCCCTGACCTGCCCACTTTTTTTGTGAGCAGTCAGAGCCAATATTCAGTGGTACTGCCTGCTTTAGTGCCAATTTGGGGGGTCAGGCAGTCCCAGGGGATTTAAATGGACAGGAGCCTCTGCTGCCCATTGCAATTGCTTTCAAGATTGGATGTTACTACTACTACTACTATTTAGCATTTCTATAGCGCTACAAGGCATACGCAGCGCTGTACAAACATAGAAGAAAGACAGTCCCTGCTCAAAGAGCTTACAATCTAATAGACAAAAAATAAATAAAGTAAGCAAATCAAATCAATTAATGTGAACGGGAAGGAAGAGAGGAGGGGGTAGGTGGAGGCGAGTGGTTACAAGTGGTTACGAGTCAAAAGCAATGTCAAAGAGGTGGGTTTTCAGTCTAGATTTAAAGGTGGCCAAGGATGGGGCAAGACGTAGGGGCTCAGGAAGTTTATTCCAGGCGTAGGGTGCAGCGAGACAGAAGGCGCGAAGTCTGGAGTTGGCAGTAGTGGAGAAGGGAACAGATAAGAAGGATTTATCCATGGAGCGGAGTGCACGGGAAGGGGTGTAGGGAAGGACGAGTGTGGAGAGATACTGGGGAGCAGCAGAGTGAGTACATTTATAGGTTAGTAGAAGAAGTTTGAACAGGATGCGAAAACGGATAGGGAGCCAGTGAAGGGTCTTGAGGAGAGGGGTAGTATGAGTAAAGCGACCCTGGCGGAAGATGAGACGGGCAGCAGAGTTTTGAACTGACTGGAGAGGGGAGAGGTGACTAAGTGGGAGGCCAGCAAGAAGCAGATTGCAGTAGTCTAAACGAGAGGTGACAAGGGTGTGGATGAGGGTTTTGGTAGAGTGCTCGGAAAGAAAGGGGCGGATTTTACGGATGTTGTAAAGAAAGAAACGACAGGTCTTGGCGGTCTGCTGGATATGAGCAGAGAAGGAGAGAGAAGAGTCAAAGATGACCCCAAGGTTTCGAGCTGAGGAGACAGGGAGAATGAGAGAGCCATCAACAGAAATAGAAAATGGGGGAAGCGGGGAGGTGGGTTTGGGGGGGAAAATGAGAAGCTCGGTTTTGGTCATATTTAATTTCAGGTGGCGTTGAGACATCCAGGCAGCAATGTCAGACAAGCACGCTGAAACTTTGGTTTGGATGCAAGGTGAGATATCAGGGGTAGAAAGGTAGATTTGGGAGTCATCAGCATAGAGGTGGTAGGAAAAGCCATGGGATGAGATTAATGAACCAAGGGAAGAAGTGTAGATAGAAAAGAGGAGGGGACCAAGAACAGAACCCTGAGGTACGCCGACAGGCAGAGGGATAGAAGTAGAAGAGGATCCACCAGAGTGAACACTAAAGGTGCGGAGGGAGAGGTAGGAAGAGAACCAGGAAAGGACAGAGCCCTGGAATCCAAGTGAGGACAGGGTATCGAGAAGTATGCTGTGATCGACAGTGTCAAAAGCAGCGGAAAGATCAAGAAGAATGAGGATGGAATATTGACCTCTGGATTTAGCCAGTAATAGGTCATTGGAGACTTTAGTAAGCGCAGTTTCGGTTGAGTGGAGAGGGCGAAAACCAGATTGTAATGGGTCAAGAATAGCATGTGAGGAGAGAAAATCAAGGCAGCGGCGGTGAACAGCACGCTCAAGTAATTTGGAGAGAAAAGGAAGGAGGGAGATGGGTCGGTAATTAGAGGGACAAGTAGGGTCAAGTGAAGGCTTCTTAAGGAGAGGTGTGACCACAGCATGTTTAAAGGCAGCAGGGACAGTCGCAGTGGAAAGTGAGAGGTTGAGAATGTGACAGATAAAAGGAATAAGAGTAGGAGAGATGGCATTAAGAAGGTGGGTGGGAATGGGATCAGAGGAACAGGTGGTACATTTTGAGGAAGAAAGGAGAAGTGTAGTTTCCTCAATAGTAACTTCAGGAAAGGAGGAAAGGGAATGAGGGGAAGGAGAGAGAGGGGAACGGACTAGTGGAGGGAGAGCTGGTGAGGTAGAGAAAGCAAGGTTTATCTTTTGAACCTTGTTGTGAAAGAATTCAGCAAGGGTCTGAGGAGATAGTGAAGGGGGAGTTGTTCACAATTACAAACTCACTGCAAACATAAATGTCTTGACATATCCCCAATATGTGTGTAAATGCCAATATTCTGAAAATATCCGCTTAACTTTCATAGGGAGACATTTGGTCTTCCCTGATCATTTTTTTTCCATTAGTTCCTCCAGAACAGTTCAGATGAGGGGGTTTTGAACTCCTACCAGCAGCTGAAGAGCATTTTCTGTAATCAAAACACTGGGTTAGTTCTGAACTGCTCTGAAGGAACTAAAGAAAAGAAAATAAACCTAAGATCACATGTCTCCTTCCTTAATGTTCCTCCAGAGCAGTTCAGATGAGTGGCAAATACCATAACAGTGACCTTCACAAGGGTGGGACAGTAAAATCCATGGACTACACTCTCTATCCAAAGACTGCATCCTGTCTTGCCTGCAAATCCAAACTATAATGCCTTAAAAATACAAAAGAATGCCCAGAATTCTGCAGCTCGACTTATTTTCCACCAGAATCGTTATGCCCATACTAGCCCACTTCTCAAGTCACTTCATTGACTCCCTGTCCGCTTCTGTATACAGTTCAAACTTCTCTTACTGACCTTTAAATGCATCCACTCTATGACCCCCTCACTACCTCTCCTCTCTCATTTCTCCCTACATTCCTCCCCGTGAACTCTGCTCTCTGAGCAAGTCTCTCTTGTTGTCCCCCTTCTCCTCCATCGCTAACTCTAGACTTCCTTTTATCTTGCTGCACCTTATGCCTGGAACCGCCTTCCTGAGCCCATACGTCTAGCTCCATCTCTACCTGTTTTTAAATCTATGCTGAAGGCAAACTTTTTCACTGCTGCCTTTGGCTCCTAGCCACTACCCATTTGTCCTCCTCCCTGTTCCTCTTTACCCTGTAATTCCCTTGTCCGTAATGTCTTGTCTGTCTGTTTTACCTAGATTGTAAGCTCTATGTCGGGTGTTCAGCGCTGCGTGTGTCTGGTGGCGCTATATAAATGCTAATAGTAGTAGTAGTAGGACGCCTTACAAATTTCTAGATGTGCCACCAGACCACTCCCTGCTCAGGAAGGAGCTTGTCCCCTCGTATCATGCACGTTTAGCACTTTTGCCACCAGGCAACCTCTAAGGCAGCTGTTCCCAAAATGTGGGTCATTTGCAAAATCCTCATTTTGGGTTACGAAGCAGTTAGCACAGCATTGGCATTCTCCTCTTTCTCGCTACCACCGCTGCCGGGCGGCTGCCTCTCAGGGTTGACAGCAGCAGTGGTGAAAATAGCAACCCCCAGAGGTCTCTCTCCCTGCACTCAAGGCTGATAGTTCTGCTGGTCCTTCCTATAACTATCAACTTCACATGTAACATGAGAGACCCACGTAGCTTGGTGATATGTTACGCTGCGCCTGCCGACTACAGAGGAAAACAGGTTGAGTGTTGAGGGGGATTGAAAGAAAAAGGCATTAGCGAGAAGCAGATACAAAGAGGAAGGGCTGCAGAACAGGGGGACAGAGAAAGAGAGCAAGAAGAGGCTAGATGGCAAAGGAGACAGAGAGAGAGAGTGAGAGATAGACACAGAGAGAGAGAGGATGAAGAGCTTTTACTGCAGCGAACCTAGAGAGAGATAAAGGCAGAGAGAGCGAGAAAGAGAGTGAAGAGGATCCATGGCAGTGGGGGAGGAGGAAGGGGAAATCCCGGTAGGGCAGTCTACAAATCTACATTTGCCTAGGGCCCGATATAGTGTTAATCCGGCACTGGTGGAATACCCAGGAGAGCAAACGATTGAAGGGTGGGAGATTGTAGGTTGTGGCTTGGAATGGGATGTCCCATAAGAGGTCTGACTACTGCGGATCCAAAATTTCTGAGTGTTATTATCTTGTCAGATTCAATTGCTCTTCCTTTGTCTGGGGTTCGGTATCCTAATAACTTCAGGATTACTTAACTCACTTGCTTGACAGGTACTTAAGATATTTTACCATAATTCTGGATGTTTTGCATAATACATCGTCTCTGAATTCTTTTTCATTGCTGCCAATTAGAGAATGACACAGGGAAAAATTTGTCCCTGTCCCCATGGGTTCTGTCTCCTTCACCACAGGCCCCATCTCCATTCCCATCCCTGCAGGCCCTGTCCCCGTCCCGTGGGCTCTGTTCTCATCTGGAGAAGCCTTGAACACTTATGATTTTATATTTAAATGTTTTCATTAAAGTATAAAAAGGAACAATATCCTGTGCAACTGTGGTTTATAAATCACAAATAGAAAACAATAATAACAAGCAACTATAATAACCCCACCACCACCACCTGCTACACCAAGGAATCCTAATTCACCCTGTTAAAATGTTCAGGGGTACAAAATACAACCCATTCTGTGTGCCCTAGAGGAGAGAAATATGCCCTATGAAGCACTGTTATGATTTTTTAATCTGTGGATGAATAAGAAGTCATCAACAATTTCAAGTTCTCCTGTCTTCCACAGTCCTTTCTGCAATAGGTGATGTCTTAGAAGATGTGCTGGTAGCAGGATTTACAGGATCCCACATGCAAATTTTGCTAGCTCTGGCCAGCATGTTTGCTTGTTTTTCCAAAAAATAAAAAAATTGTTGTCTGCATCAATCAGGGAACAAAGTACAAACAGAAATCCAAAAAAACAAAAGAAAAAGTACCAGGAGCCTTCAAAAAAAGTGGGACATAAAAACTTTAATCATATGCAGGACACAAATCACACCTTTGAATCATTGTGGGTTGAAATTCCATGTATAAAAGGGAAAAGGACAGTGATAGGAGTGTACTATCGTCTGCTTCGCTATGATGAGCAGGTAGATGCAGAAATGATAAAAGAAATCAGAGACGCAAACAAAATGGGCAATGTGATAATAATGGGTGACTTCAATTATCCAAATTTAGACTGGGTAAATGTAGCATCAGGACACGCTAGAGAGGTACAATTCCTTGATGAAATCAAGGACAGCTTTATGGAGCAGCTGGTGCAGGAGCCGATGAGAGAAGGAAAACTTCTAGACTTGGTCCTTAGTGGAACGCATGATCTGGTGAGGGACGTTATGGTACTGGGACCGCTTGATAACAATGATCATAATATGATCAGTTTTGATATCAACCTTGAAGTAACTACAGTGGTGGAAATAAGTATTTGATCCCTTGCTGATTTTGTAAGTTTGCCCACTGACAAAGACATGAGCAGCCCATAATTGAAGGGTAGGTTATTGGTAACAGTGAGAGATAGCACATCACAAATTAAATCCGGAAAATCACATTGTGGAAAGTATATGAATTTATTTGCATTCTGCAGAGGGAAATAAGTATTTGATCCCCCACCAACCAGTAAGAGATCTGGCCCCTACAGACCAGGTAGATGCTCCAAATCAACTCGTTACCTGCATGACAGACAGCTGTCGGCAATGGTCACCTGTATGAAAGACACCTGTCCACAGACTCAGTGAATCAGTCAGACTCTAACCTCTACAAAATGGCCAAGAGCAAGGAGCTGTCTAAGGATGTCAGGGACAAGATCATACACCTGCACAAGGCTGGAATGGGCTACAAAACCATCAGTAAGACGCTGGGCGAGAAGGAGACAACTGTTGGTGCCATAGTAAGAAAATGGAAGAAGTACAAAATGACTGTCAATCGACAAAGATCTGGGGCTCCACGCAAAATCTCACCTCGTGGGGTATCCTTGATCATGAGGAAGGTTAGAAATCAGCCTACAACTACAAGGGGGGAACTTGTCAATGATCTCAAGGCAGCTGGGACCACTGTCACCACGAAAACCATTGGTAACACATTACGACATAACGGATTGCAATCCTGCAGTGCCCGCAAGGTCCCCCTGCTCCGGAAGGCACATGTGACGGCCCGTCTGAAGTTTGCCAGTGAACACCTGGATGATGCCGAGAGTGATTGGGAGAAGGTGCTGTGGTCAGATGAGACAAAAATTGAGCTCTTTGGCATGAACTCAACTCGCCGTGTTTGGAGGAAGAGAAATGCTGCCTATGACCCAAAGAACACCATCCCCACTGTCAAGCATGGAGGTGGAAATGTTATGTTTTGGGGGTGTTTCTCTGCTAAGGGCACAGGACTACTTCACCGCATCAATGGGAGAATGGATGGGGCCATGTACCGTACAATTCTGAGTGACAACCTCCTTCCCTCCGCCAGGGCCTTAAAAATGGGTCGTGGCTGGGTCTTCCAGCACGACAATGACCCAAAACATACAGCCAAGGCAACAAAGGAGTGGCTCAGGAAGAAGCACATTAGGGTCATGGAGTGGCCTAGCCAGTCACCAGACCTTAATCCCATTGAAAACTTATGGAGGGAGCTGAAGCTGCGAGTTGCCAAGCGACAGCCCAGAACTCTTAATGATTTAGAGATGATCTGCAAAGAGGAGTGGACCAAAATTCCTCCTGACATGTGTGCAAACCTCATCATCAACTACAGAAGACGTCTGACCGCTGTGCTTGCCAACAAGGGTTTTGCCACCAAGTATTAGGTCTTGTTTGCCAGAGGGATTAAATACTTATTTCCCTCTGCAGAATGCAAATAAATTCATATACTTTCCACAATGTGATTTTCCGGATTTAATTTGTGATGTGCTATCTCTCACTGTTACCAATAACCTACCCTTCAATTATGGGCTGCTCATGTCTTTGTCAGTGGGCAAACTTACAAAATCAGCAAGGGATCAAATACTTATTTCCACCACTGTATACACAGGAAGTCAAATACGTTAGCGTTTAACTTTAAAAAAGGAGACTATGATAAAATAAGAAGAACGGTTAAAAAAAAAAAAAACTTAGGGGGGCAACTGACAGGGTAAAAACTGTACAACAGGCATGGACGCTGTTCAAAAATACCATCCTGGAGGTCCAGGCCAAACATATTGGCCCTTGGCCTGGATTGGTCGCTGCCGTGGACAGGATGCTGGGCTCGATGGACCCTTGGTCTTTTCCCAGTGTGGCATTACTTATGTACTTGTATTCCGCAAATTAGAAAAGAAAGAAGGAAGTCCAAAAGACAGCCGGCGTGGTTGAAAAGTGAGGTGAAGGAAGCTATTAGGGCTAAAAGAAACGCCTTCTGAAAATGGAAGAAGGAACCGTCTGAAAATAACAAGAAGCAGCATAAGGAGTGTCAAAGCAAATGCAAGGCGCAGATAAAGAAGGCCAAGAGGGATTATGAAAAAAAAGATAGCATTAGAGGCAAAAAAACATAGTAAAAAAATGTTTCGGTTTATTAAAAGGAAGCCAGCAAAAGAAGCGGTTGGGCCGCTGGATGACCGAGGGGTAAAAGGAGCAATCAAGGAAGATAAAGACGTAGCGGAGAGATTGAATGAATTCTTTGCTTCGGTCTTCACTGAGAAAGATTTGGGTGAGATACCGGTGTCGGAACTGGTACTTCAAGAGGACGAGTCAGGCTTTCTTTGAGGCATTTAGACTCCCTGTTTCTGGGTTCAAAAATTAGAGTTTTTCCTGATTTAGCTAGAGATACTCAACAGAGACGTAAGATATTTTTATCTTTACGTCCTAGAGTTAATGCAATAGGCGCAGATCTTCTTTTAAGATTTCCATATGTATGTAGGATAAAATTTCAGTCTAAGCAATACCAATTTTTTGACCCAAAACAGTTGGAAGATTTTTTATTAAGCAGAAAAGAGGTTAATGTACAAGTTTAGTCACATATGCAACACTGTATGGCAGAGCTGAGTTATCCGCTCGGGAATCAAGCTGTTCTTTTTGATATAAAAATGTTTAGTATTGCATTGTATTTCCTAATGTCTTGGATTGATTACCTAAATTGTGGGCGTTAGTTTGGAATAATATTTCGCAATGTTAACTTGCAGATTCTATTTGATTTTTATTTGTATTTTTCAGAGTTGTGTATTATCACTCATAAGTAAAAATTATGAATGTTAAAATTGATAAATAAAGAATATATATATATATATAAAAAAAGAGGACAAGTCAGAGAAACCTACTGACTTCACGGTAAACCAGGAGGACGTAATGGGGCAGTTCAGCAAACTGAAGAGTAGCAAATCTCCTGGACCGTATGGTATTCATCCTAGAGTACTGATAGAACTGAAAAATGAGCTTGCGGAGCTACTGTTAGAGATATGCAATTTATCCTTAAAATCGAGCATGGTACCGGAAGATTGGAGGGTGGCCAATGTAACGCCGACTTTTAAAAAAGGTTCCAGGGGAGATCCGGGAAATTACAGACCGGTGAGTCTGATGTTGGTGCCGGGGAAAATGGTAGAGGCTATTATTAAAAACAAAATTACAGAGCACATCCGAGAACATGGATTACTGAGACCGAGTCAGCACGGCTTTTGTGTGGGGAAATCTTGCCTGACCAATTTACTTCAATTCTTTGAAGGAGTAAACAAACATATGACAAAGGGGAGCCGGTTGATATTGTGTATCTGGATTTTCAAAAGGCGTTTGGCAAGGCACCTCATGAAAGGCTACAGAGGAAATTGGAGGGACATGGGATAGGAGAAAATGTCCTATTGTGGATTAAAAACTGGTTGAAGGATAGGAAACAGAGAGTGGGGTTAAATGGGCAGTATTCACAATGGAGAAGGGTAGTTAGTGGGGTTCCTCAGGTGTCTGTGCTAGGACCGCTGCTTTTTAAACATATTTATAAATTATTTAAAGATGGGAGTAACTAGCGAGGTAATTAAATTTGCTGATGATACAAAGTTAATCAAAGCCGTTAACTCGCAAAAGGATTGTGAAAAATTTTAGAAGGACCTTACGAGACTGGGAGACTGGGCGGCTAAATGGCAGGTGACGTTTAATGTGATGCATGTGGGAAAAAGAACCCGAATTATAGCTACGTAATGCA
The DNA here is from genome assembly GCF_901765095.1 of Microcaecilia unicolor. Lineage (NCBI taxonomy): Eukaryota > Metazoa > Chordata > Amphibia > Gymnophiona > Siphonopidae > Microcaecilia > Microcaecilia unicolor. Next base: position 238,455,873 of record NC_044033.1, read on the forward strand.
AGGTTCCACGTTAGGAGTTATGGATCAAGAAAGGGATCTGGGTGTCGTCGTCGCCGATAATACACTGAAACCTTCTGCTCAGTGTGCTGCTGCGGCTAGGAAAGCGAATAGAATATTGGGTATTATTAGGAAAGTTATGGAAAACAGGTGTGAGGATGTTATAATGCCGTTGTATCGCTCCATGGTGCGACCACACCTTGAGTATTGTGTTTAATTCTGGTCGCCACATCTCAAGAAAGCTATAGTAGAATTGGAAAAGGTGCAGCGAAGGGCGACTAAAATGATAGCGGGAATGGGACAACTTCCCTATGAAGAAAGACTAGGGAGGCTAGGGCTTTTCAGCTTGGAGAAGAGACGGCTGAGGGGAGACATGATAGAGGTATATAAAATAATGAGTGGAGTGGAACAGGTGGATGTGAAGCGTCTGTTCACACTTTCCAAAAATACTAGGACTAGGGGGCATGCGATGAAACTACAGTGTAGCAAATTTAAAGCAAATTGGAGAAATGTTTTCTTCACCCAACGCGTAATTAAACTCTGGAATTTGTTTCCGGAGAATGTGGTGAAGCGGTTAGCTTGGCAGAGTTTAAAAAGGGGTTAGACGGTTTCCTAAAGGACAAGTCCATAAACCACTACTAAATGGACTTGGGAAAAATCCACAATTCCAGGAATAACATGTATAGAATGTTTGTACGAATGTTGGTTGCGGGGGCGGTGTTGGACTACTCTCTCCCTCCTCCAGATTTCAACCCCTTCTTCCACCTCAATCTCACTGTTTTTCCTCCTTTGAAGTCCACTCTATCCGCCTTTTCTCTCCTCTGCCTCTTCGAATAGCGGTCATTTATCGTCCCCCTGATAAGTCCCTTTCATCCTCTCTCAGTGGCTTTGATGCCTGGCTTGCCTTCTTCCATGATCCTTCCTCCCCCTCTCTCATCCTTGGTGACTTTAATATTCCTGCTAATGATCCTTCTAACTCTTATATTTCCAAGTTACTCGCTTTAACATCCTCCTTTAATCTCCAACTATGCTCCACCTCCCCCACTCATCAAAATGGTCACTGTCTTGATCTCATCTTCTCCTCCAACTGTTCACCCTCTAGTTTCCTTGCCTCTGATCACCATCTTATAACTTTCACACTTAAATCTCCTCCCTCCCAGTCCCGTCCTATCTTATCTAATTTATCTAGGAATCTTCATGATATTGACCCTTCATCTCTAGCCTCCCATGTTTCAAACCTCCTCTCGACTGTGGCACCATCCACGTCTGTCCAACGAGGCTGTTTCTTCTTACAACAATACTCTATCCTCTGCCTTAGACACTCTTGCACCTTTGATGACCCGCCCTATAAGGCGTACAAAACCCCAACCTTGGCTGACTTCTAATATCCGCTACCTACGTTCCTGTACCGGCTCCGCCGAACACCTCTGGCGGAAATCTCGGGCCCTTGCTGATTTTTACACTTTAAATTCATGCTGACTTCCTTCCAATCTGCTCTTTTAAGCGCCTTACAGGATTATTATATCCAACTGACCAACTCTCTTGGCTCTAACCCTCGACTTCTCACCACATTGAACTCTCTCCTCAAGGTGCCCCCTCCCCCAACTCCCCCTTCATTATCTCCTCAGACCCTTGCTGAATTCTTTCACGACAAGGTTCAAAAGATAAACCTTGAATTCTCTACCTTGCCACCTCTCCCTCCACTAGTCCGTTCCCCTCATTCCTTTTTCTCCTTTCCTGAAGTTACTATAGAAGAAACTACACTTCTCCTTTCTTCCTCAAAATGTACCACCTGTTCCTCTGATCCCATTCCCACCCACCTTCTTAATGCCATCTCACCTGCTCTTATTCCTTTTATGTCACATTCTGTCCTGTCTTCACTTTGGTGAGCCCTTAGGTCCAGCAAGGTCGAAAGACCTCAGAGGACAGCCGTGCACCCCAATCTTCACCCGCGGCGACCGCCGTTCACCAGAGGTTGAGCCCCCAGCTGCAGGCGGTCAGCAGGACTGCTGGAACCGCGGGGTGGACGGCTGACCTGGCTCGTGTCGGGAGTACAGCCAGCAAACACAGTTGTCAAGTGTAGAAGAACTCTCTAGACAAGTGGGTAGCAGTCCACGGTCGAGGATAGCACAGTCTCTGGATAACGGCTAGCAGCCTGTGGTCAAGGATGGCACAGTCTCTGGAGGCCGGCTAGCAATCTGTGAACAAGGATAGCACAGTCTCTGGATAACGGCTAGCAAGCTGAGAACAAGGATAGCACAGTCTCTGGATAACGGCTAGCAAGCTGTGAACAAGGATAGCACAGTCTCTGGATAACGGCTAGCAAGCTGTGAACAAGGATAGCACAGTCTCTGGATAACGGCTAGCAAGCTGAGAACAAGGATAGCACAGTCTCTGGATAATCCAAATGATGCAACGCGAACCCGCTGCACAGGCTTCGGGAACCGAACCGGAAGCAAAGAGGTCCTCTGGTTCCTGGGTTTAAATCTCGCGCCACCCCGCCCCCGGAAAGAAACCCACCAATCCGGCCCAGGGGAGTCGGGAGAGCCCCTGGATTGGCTCTGCCCGAACTCCAGGCGGAGTCATCGCCCGGGTTCGCCAATCCGGCGCGAGGTAGGCGGAGCTCCAGAGCCCTCCGGCTCTGGAGCGAAGAAGACGTCGGCTCTGGCGCCGCCATGTTGGCCGACGCGAACCTCCTCCCGACCTCCCCCTCCCAAGAGGCCGGCGTTCGCCCTCGCTGGCCGCCAATCCCGACCTGACACGCTAGTCCCACGGCAGCGTCGGCTCCTCCGCGGGACCCCCCCCGGCCGTCCCCCGGCGCCGTGAAGACCGCCGGCTCCCGCCCCCCACCGCGGGAGAGCAGGTATGGGCGCGGGACGCGACACATTCTCAACCTCTCACAACTGTCTCTACTGCCTTTAAACATGCTGTGGTCACACCTCTCCTTAAGAAGCCTTCACTCGACCCTACTTATCCCTCTAATTACCGACCCATCTCCCTCCTCCCTTTTCTCTCCAAATTACTTAAGCGTGCTGTTCACCACAGCTGCCTTGATTTTCTCTCCTCACATGCTATTCTTGACCCACTACAATCTGGTTTTCGCCCTCTCCACTCAACCGAAACTGCGCTTACTAAAGTCTCCAATGACCTATTACTGGCTAAATCCAGAGGTCTCTAGTCCATCCTCATTCTTCTTGATCTTTCCGTCGCTTTTGACACTGTCGATCACAGCATTACTCCTCGATATCCTGTCCTCACTTGGATTCCAGGGCTCTGTCCTTTTCTGGTTCTCTTCCTACTAGAGAACTGCACGGGAATGGGGTTTGCAGGAATCCCGCGGAACCCGCGGGATTCCCGCGGGGACAGAAGCAGTTTCTGTGGGGTTCCCACGGGGACGGAAGCAGTTCTGCCGGGTTCCCGTGAAAGTGTAAGCTACTTCTGCACCAGCCTCTCATCTACCGATCACCAAGTTCTTTGAGTACTGTCTCCTCCTCCTCCTCCTTGCTTTAACAGCACAAATGTAGAAGTCTTCCATTAAGGAGGTGGTAGAGACACAAATGATGATGGAATTCAAAAAGGCGTGGGATGAACACAGAGAATCTCTAATTAGAAAATGGAAGTTATAAAAAACCTAACCTTAAATGGCTGCATGCAAGATGATGTGTGAAGTAATGCTTAGATGGCGACTCTGGCTGTGATTAACTAGGGCCAATACCAGGCAGACTTGTATGGTCTGTGTCCAATATATGAAATTCTGGTTTAGGATGGGCTGGAAAGGGCTTAGACAGCAACTTCAGTGGCTGGAACATAAGGACAGTTCTGGGCAGATTTTTATGATCTGTGTCGCACAAAAGAGAAGACGCATAGACTGGAGTGGGCTTCAACGACAACTCCAGCAGTTGGAACATAAGGATAGGACCAGATAGACTTCTATGGTCTATGTTCCAGAAACACAAAAGAAAGACCATAATCAAGTATATAATATCACACTCGTTGATTTAATCATGAATTGATAATGAGTGTGACTATTGGGCAGACTGGATGGACCATTCAGGTCTTTATTTGCTGTCACTTACTATGTTACAATTAATCCTCTTTGCTACCGGGCTGATGAGCAGACCTCAACTCTGACACAGGCATGAGCATTGGATGTCACCTGACCTACTCACGCTTGCATGTGGTGACCTCTCAGCACACAGTGCCAGTAAATCAGAGACAAATCTTACATGTACACATCAGAGTGTTCCAAGTTTCAGCTTCCATTCCTTCCTTGCCTACAGTGCTGTGGCTCAAATCCAGAGAGAGACTGAGGTAGCTGACTGGAATTTTCTTTTATGTACCATTAAATTCTTACAGTGATGGGTGGGGATGGGTTAAATTCTTGCGGGGACGGGTTGGGATGGGTAAGATTCCTGTCTCCCTGCAACTCTCTACTTCCAACCTCTCCCTCCACACCTTCAGTATTCACTCTGGTGAATCCTCTTCTACTTCTATCCCTCTGCCTGTCGGCGTACCTCAGGGTTCTGTTCTTGGTCCCCTCCTCTTTTCTATCTACACTTCTTCCCTTGGCTCATTAATCTCATCCCATGGCTTTTTCTACCATCTCTATGCTGATGACTCCCAAATCTACCTTTCTACCCCTGATATCTCACCTTGCATCCAAACCAAAGTTTCAGCGTGCTTGTCTGACATTGCTCTCTGGATGTCTCAACGCCACCTGAAATTAAACATGACCAAAACCAAGCTTCTCATTTTACCCCCCAAACCCACCTCCCCACTCCCCCCGTTTTCTATTTCTATTGATGGCTCTCTCATTCTCCCTGTCTCCTCAGCTCGAAACCTTGGGGTCATCTTCTCTGCTCATATCCAGCAGATCGCCAAGACCTGTCGTTTCTTTCTTTACAACATCCATAAAATCCGCCCCTTTCTTTCCGAGCACTCTACCAAAACCCTCATCCACACCCTTGTCACTTCTCGTTTAGACTACTGCAATCTGCTTCTTGCTGGCCTCCCACTTAGTCACCTCTCCCCTCTCCAATTGGTTCAAAACTCTGCTGCCCGTCTCGTCTTCCGCCAGGGTCGCTTTACTCATACTACCCCTCTCCTCAAGTCGCTTCACTGGCTCCCTATCTGTTTTCGCATCCTGTTCAAACTTCTTCTACTAACCTATAAATGTACTCACTCTGCTGCTCCCCAGTATCTCTCCACACTCGTCCTTCCCTACACCCCTTCCCGTGCACTCCGCTCCATGGATAAATCCTTCTTATCTGTTCCCTTCTCCACTACTGCCAACTCCAGACTTCACGCCTGTCTCGCTGCACCCTACGCCTGGAATAAACTTCCTGAGCCCCTACGTCTTGCCCCATCCTTGGCCACCTTTAAATCTAGACTGAAAGCCCACCTTTTTAACATTGCTTTTGACTCATAGCCACTTGTAACCACTCGCCTCCACCTACCCTCCTCTCCTCCTTCCTGTACACATTAATTGATTTGATTTGCTTACTTTATTTTTTGTCTATTAGATTGTAAGCTTTTTGAGCAGGGACTGTCTTTCTTCTATGTTTGTGCAGCACTGCGTACGCCTTGTAGCGCTATAGAAATGCTAAATAGTAGTAGTAGGAACCTTGCCGGGTGACCTTGGCCTGGATTGGCCGCTGTCGTGGACAGGATGCTGGGCTCGATGGACCTTTGGTCTTTTCCCAGTGTGGCACTACTTATGTACTTATATAGGAAAACAGTCTTTTGTGTGGACCCGACACAGTCCATGTTTCGGCACGCAGCGCCTGCGTCAGGGGTCACGAATAGTAGCAGGAAAAAATACGGCAGTATTGTGAAACACAGTGCGGTTGTTAAGAGCAATATACTGCAATGTCGTGTTGTCCCTTTGCTAAAAGAAACTGATAGTGAGATTCTCTACTGAAACAAATGTACTACCTCTGGATTGCAAGTCCAGTACTCTAAACACTAGGCCATTCTAACACTCCACTCGCATGAAATTTGGCCGTCCCTGTGGGGGGGGGGGGCAGTTGAGGACGTCCAAAATGTTTGAAAGAAGGACGCCCACGCCTTCGTTATGCTTCCGCTGACACACACATACCTCCCCCCCCCCCCAGAGGGATGGTGAAGAAATATAGTAGCCCTTGCTCTCAGTAAAATACAGGCCAATGACTCAGGCTAAGAGCTAGGCCTTTTTAAAAAAAATCAGAGATCACCTTTGACACAGTTACATTTCACTGTAGCAAGTGCTGGAATGAGGTAATTAGGAGCAGATAGAGAGGGAGGGGGCATTTGCTCTTGTCTACAGTCCTAAGACTGGCACCTGCAAGAAGTCATGAGCAAAGATATAGAGATAGTACTGGGTCAGCTGCACCCCGAGTGAGATCCAAAGTGTGTGTGTGTGGGGGGGGGGGGGGGGGCTAGAGGAAGGTTTGAGAACATGTGAAGTCATTCTGATCAACTGATAAGGGCCAAGAGCTCCAATGAAAAAGCTAGGGTCCATTGGAATCAATAGGGCCAAAATTGTATATAAGCAACAGTCTGAGAGGTATTAAATCAGAAGGGAGAAGGAAGGCTACAGGAGAAGACTCCAGAAGGCTAGAGAGATGTTCTGTGAACTGCTGTACCATCATATGAATACCTGCTTGCCTGTACCATCATTGGGTGAGATGATAATGCTAATAAACTATCTTACCATATCTTCTGCATACTGGGTTCCTTTCTAATTGGGGAGGTTACCAATGCCTAGACGGTGTAAGCCTGTCATGAGCAGATACAAGGTTGGGGTGATTAAGTATCTAGAGGGGATTTGCAATTCTGTCCAGGATAGCAAAAAGCCCCTGGCTTCCGCTGCGCAAACGGGTGAGGCAGATCTAATTAATTACAATGGCCAAATTTCAAGGGAGTGGAGTGGCCTAGTGGTTAGAGCACTGGTCTTGCAATCCAGAGGTGGCCAGTTCAAATCCCACTGCTGTTACTTGTGATCCAAAATCCAAATAAAAGGGGTGTCAGAGGCATAGCAAAGGCATGGACATCCTTCTCACAGAACCATTCACATTTTAGACGTCCTCAACTGCCGTCGCAGGGACAGAGGCATAGCGAAGGACATGATGTTGTTTTTTTCAGGGTGGGAGGTGGTTAGTGACCACTGAGAGTCAGGGAAGGTCATCCCCGAATCCCTCCGGTGGTCATCTGGTCAGTTCGGGCACCTTTTTGATGCTTGGTTATGAAAAAAAATGGACCAAGTCGCCCAAGTGTTCGTCAGGGACGCCCTTCTTTTTTCCATTATCAGCTGAGCACGCCCATCTGCTAAGCACCTCCCACTACACTGCCAACACGCCCCCGTGAACTTTAGTCATCCCCGCGATGGAAAGCAGTTGAGGGCGCCCAAAATCAGCTTTCCATTATGCCGATTTGGGCGACCTTGCAAGAAGGACGCCCATCTCCCAATTTGTGTCGGAAGATGGGCGCCCTTCTCTTTCGAAAATAAGCAGGATAGTAACATAGTAAATGACGGCAGATAAAGACCTGTACGGTTCATCCAGTCTGCCCAACAAGATACTTTATATGTATACCAGAGTTTGATTTGTTCTTGCCTTTCTCAGGGCACAAACCGTAGAAGTCTGCCCAGTACTGTTCTTGTACTAAGTTCAGAAGCTAATGTCGAAGCCCCCTAAAATTTACACTCCAGCTCATCCCTATTTAGTCACAATCAGGGCATAGACTGTAGAAGTCTGCCCAGCTCCCGGTTTGTTTCCCAATTACCGGCATCGCCACCCAATCTCCGCTGAGATTCTGCAGAACCATTTCTTCTAAACATGATTCCTTTGTGTTTATCCCACGCTTGAATTCCATTATCGTTTTCATCTCCACCACCTCCCGTGGGAGGGCATTCCACATATCTATCACCCTCTCCGTGAAAAAATACTTCCTGACATTAGTCCTGAGTCTGCCCCCCTTCAAACTCAATTCATGTCCTCTAGTTCTACCACCTTCCAGTCTCCGAAAAAGGTTCATTTGCAGATTAATACATTTCAAATATTTCAACGTCTGTATCATGTCACCCCTGTTTCTCCTTTCCTCCAAGGTATACATGTTAAGGTCGGCAAGTCTCTCCTCATACGGTTTGCAACGCAAATCCCATACCATTTTTGTAGCTTTTCTTTGCACAGCTTCCAGTCTTTTTACATCTTTAGCAAGATACGGCCATCTAAAACTGAACACAATAATCCAAGTGGGGCCTCATCAATGACTTGTAGAGGGGCATCAACACCTCCTTTCTTCTGCTGGTTATGCCCCTCTCTATGCAGCCTAACATCCTTCTGGCCACAGCAGTCGCCTTGTCGCATTGTTTCTTCACCTTTAGATCCTCAGACACCAACACCCCCAGGTCTCTCTCCTGAGTCAAGCTTACTAATCTCTCCCCTCCTATTTGGTATCTCTCTTTTGGGTTTCTGCACCCCAAGTGCATCACTCTACACTTCTTGGCATTAAATTTTAACTGTATACAATTTACCACAAAGTACTCCAATTATTAAACGTTAACATTTTAATAATTAACAATATCTGTACATATATTGTCAACAATTACACTCAGTTATCATGGAACTCACTTCCACACGTCTTTCACAGTGTCATCCACAGGGTCAACCCAAACTCATACATTCCAACCACATTTGAAAAACAGCTAAGTGAACACAACTTAAAAATAGAACAATATCGTACTGAACAAAGGGCATTAAAAGTAGCTAAATATAGAAGTACAATTATATGAAGGGCTACGTCTACAGGTGGATGGACAAACGCAATCGGGGTAGGAAGGGGCGTCCTGAGGGGGAGGACAGTGAACTTTAAATTGTCGTCCAGAGGGGAGTCACGTGATGCTGTAGAGAGAGTGAGAAATGTTCTCCTGCTCTCTGGGGCCCCGAAGCCTTATATTTCTATAAAAAACCCGAATAGAGCTGGAAACTTTCAAGAATTACTTCCCCTCTGGATTGCCTGTTTAATGGATAAGTTCTTAAAGACTCCTGCGAGAAATATGGCTAGCAGCGGAACAAAAAGGGAGAAAGACAAACTCCGGATGGTGGACGGCAACACTGAGCCTAAACAAGGGGCAGAGGGGCCGACTTTCTCGGTGGAGCAGTTGTCCCAGCTAACTGCAGCAGTGGAGAAAGCGATGGAGGTGAAATGGGAGAGACTAACCTGCCAAATTACTAACATAGAAACATTGTTGGCTGAGAGCACGCAACGAACTGGTGAGCTCAAAAGACGGGTGTCAGAAATAGAGGATGAAATCACCCCGGTTGCGCAGCACATGAAACAGGTGGCCGCTACGATAGAAGCGATGTCAGCGAAGATTGACGATCTGGAGAACAGATCACAGAGGGCTAACCTGAGAATCGTAGGACTGCCGGAATCGGTGGGAGACAGAGTATTGGGGACTGTGCTGGAAAAGTGGCTTATATCTGAATTCGCACTGTCGGACACGCGAGGCCTTTATGCCTTGAACGGGCACACCGCGTGGGAAGGAGATAAGATGGCCGACAGAAGCCCAGAACATAATTATAGTCATAAAATGGAAATTCTATGAGGATACAGAATGAAGAGGGAGAATACTAACCAGCTTATTTTCGAAAGTGAAAGACGCCCTTATTTCGACCCATGGGTACCCAAATCGGTATAATCGAAAGCCGATTTTGGGCGTCTTCAACTGCACTCCGTTGTGGGAACGAATAAAGTTGATGGGGGCATGTCGGAGGCGTGGTGAAGGCGGACTGGGGCGTGATTATCGGCCGAACAGTGATGGGCGCACTCGGCTGATAATGGAAAAAAGAAAGGCGTTTTTAGCGAGAATTTAGGTCACTTTTTTTGGACCCTGTTTTATCACGAACAGGTCCCAAAAAAGTGTCCTAAATGACCGGAGAGAATCGGGGATGATCTCCCCTGCCTCCCCCAGTGGTCACTAACCCCCTCCCACCAAAAAAAAAAAAAAAAAAAACCTTCAAAAACCTTTTTATTCCAGCCTCAAATGTCATCCCCAGCTCCCTGACAGCAGTATGCAGGTCCCTGGAGCAGTTTTTAGTGGGTGCAGTGCACTTCAGGCAGGTGGACCCAGGCCCATCACCCCCCTACCTGTTACACTTGTGGTGGTAAATGGGAGCCTTCTAACCCCCCCCCCCCCAAAAAAAAAAAAAAACAACCATTGTACCCACATGTAGGTGCCCCCCTTCACCATTAAGTACTATGGTAATGGTGTTGAGTTGTGGGGAGTGGGTTTTGGGGGGGGGGGTTTGGGGGGCCCAGCACCCAAGGGAAGGGAGCTATGTACCTGGGAGGTAATTTTTTTAATTTATTTTATCATTTTACTTAATTACATTCACATTTATCACATAAATGTAAAGAAATACAGAAATTAATATAAAAAGGAAAACATTTTCTCTCAACAATATATATTTACATAATTGTCCACAATTGGAAGATCCAAGATCAGGAAAACAATCTTAAAGAAAATAAGAAAAACTCAAAATGGTTAATCTTACACTTCACATTTTCTGAAGGAGGAAGGTTAATCGGTTATTGCAGCCGGTACAGTGGTAACTGAAGGAAGTTGCTGCAGAGGATTCTTCATCTGTTTCCACAAACTCTATAATTTCTTAGGTTCAAACAAATAAGTAATAAGGAAAATAAAACACTTACAAGGGAATCGTGCTAGGAAGGTCCCACCTGGGGCAATGATTCCTGGCTGAAAAGCCAAGACTTCACACCTCCCAGTCTGCGATTCCCTTGATGTGTCAGGAAATATATTCATCTTTGAACCCCAAAAACTATCAACCATGTATCGGAAATACAATTTCAAAACGTTCTTCCTATCTAATCTAAGACGAAAGTCACTAATAATATAACTCTATCTATAACGTCTGAATTTTCCAAAATGTCAGTTAAACACATCTCTTTTCTCTGAAAGAAGATTTTAAAGGAAATATAATTTTAGTCACCAAAAGGTGGCTATCAGAAGGTATTAGCAAAGTATCAGAGAAATATTTCTTCAAGATATATAGGATATTATAGGTAAATTTATCATTCTCAAGTTATTTTCCCTTAATTGGTTCTCCAGAAATTCCAATTTTTACAAGAAAAATAACTATTCTTCATTACCAAATTATCTAATTTTCATAGAGAAGCCATTTCCGTAATCAAAGTCTCTTTTTATATCTTGGACTTCCACTTTGTTAGATAAGTATTAATATAGATTCTTTTAACTCACATAGTGAAAAATTTTAAACATCTGAAGAAGACAGTTATTCACATTCTACTGCAGTTCCTATAGTATGTCCTTTATGACATTATTGGCTTCACCAAGTCCAATTTCTCCACAGAAACCGCTCCAGATATCTTCGGGGGGAAGAGCTCATTCTCCAATACCCCAGTTGGTTTATTATCCGGAGTCGATGCTGCGCCAGGACCTCCTCGGGTCACATGAAAATCCTAACCCACTTCGGACGTTTCCATTATTGACCTCATTACTATTTCCGGGTCTTGGAGGGGTCGTACCAACAAGGGGACTCAAAGTCACTCCCTCCACTGGGATTCGGCAATAAAGCCTTGCTGTTCCCCGAAGCAAGAACCAATATCCCCGACGTTATGACCCCGAATCTCTCCAAAATAGACTGAGAAGTGGTGGGAACCCCAGCCGTGTTCGAGGAGGACAGCACCACGGCTTTGCCTTTTCTCTTCCCCATCCTCTGGGGAGCGCGCCTTCTTCTTCAGGCGTTCTGGTGTAAAACGGGAACTCAACTAGTGTACGTCCTCCCTCAACGCCATCTTGGATCCTCCAGGTTGGGACACTCTTTGTCTGGTTTCTCCTCAGAGGCCTGTCTGATATGGGTAACCCTACAGCATAGCCCTCTGAGTCACTGAAACACGAAAGCCCCTCCACCATTTGCAAGGTGGTGTCCCTTTGGAGGGGGCCTGGGAGGTAATTTAATGTTTTTTTCTATTTTTTAAAAGTGCCCCCTAGGGTGCCCGGTTGGTGTCCTGGCATGTGAGGGGGACCAATGCACTACGAATCTTGGTCCCTCCCACGACCCAAATCCTTGGATCTGGTTGTTTTTGAGCTGGGCCGCTTCGGTTTCGATTATTGCTGAAAAACGAAAATGCCCAGCTCAAAAAACACCCACATCCAATATATTTGCCTGGCACAAACCGTATTTTCCAAACTAAAGATAGACGTCCATCTTTTTCGAAAATACGGTTCAGCCCGCCCCTTCACGGACCCGTTCTCGGAGATGGTCGTCCTTACACATGGGCGTTCGCGTTCGATTATGCCCCTCCGCATATGATAGACACATGATACGAATTTATCAGGACTACTTGGCGCAACTACAGAATAGAAGGAAGCAGTTTACCCCGGTATGCCGACGATTGCATGAGATGTGGGCACAGTTCATGTTGATTTACCCAGCGGTTTTAAAGATCAAGCATGAGGGCGGTTGGAAGTCCTATGACAAAGTGGCGGAGGCAACTGGTTTTCTGAAAGCACTTGAGAACAACCGAGGAGCCAGGTTTTGCAAATTAGCAGGCCAGGTGGACCCATGGAGGCTGTTGCACCCAGAGGAAAGAGATTACAACATCTAGAGTGCACCGCACACAGTCACGATTAGATTATATTTTAACATCTCAGAAGATGTTCCCCCAGGTATTAGATGCGCACATAGGCCCAGAAGAGATTTCGGACCATGCGTTGGTCTGGATAGATCTAGAGGTGCAATCTTATTTTAAGCAACCCTCGGGATGGCGTTTCCTAGCGTATCTTTTCTCCTCTCCAGAATTTATCAAATATCTCCACATGAAATGGGGGGAATATCTTACATTTAATGGGCAACATTTAGAAGACCCTAGTCTCTTCTGGTCTGCTGCTAAGGCAGTGTTGAGGGGAGACTTAATTGCATATGTGAGTAAACATAATCGATGTATCGCACAGGGGGTCATAGCCTTGGAACGACAGCTTAGGGAGGCAAAGAAGAAATATACTAGGACACCTACACCAGCCTTCTTTGACTCCCTCACGACGGTCAGAGCTGCGCTGAATACCCTCTTGCACGAGCGAATGGCCTGCTCCCTTATTTATAGAAAATATGGTTTTTACAAACATGGGGATAACTCAGGAGGGTACTTAGCGAGGTTAGTGAAAAGAGCGCACAGACTGCATTTCATTTCAGTTTTTAAAACACGAGAAGGAGAGACTACCAGCAAATTGGAGGAGGTTGCAGAGGTTCTGAAGGAACATTTTGAGGCATTATACACGGGGAGAGGGGAAGACGGAGGAGATGGGGCCTCCCTGCGAGAATACCTGGCCAAATCGGGTATGCCAAAACGTACAGAGGGAGTGGTAGAATCTCTTAACATGCCATTAACGCCAAAAGAAATCCAGCGTGCTATTAAAGCGCTGCGGTTACATTCGGCACCGGGGCCAGATGGGTACTCTGGGGAGTTTTATAAACTACTTAAAGATCAACTGGTAGGCCCACTGTTGGATTTGTACAACGAGGTTGTAGAAAATGGGGTATTTCCCTAGTATGCGAACACAGCTCTGATTAGCTTAGTACCCAAGCAGGGGCATGACCCGTTACAACCAGGCTCATATCGGCCGATATTATTGATAAATGTAGATATTAAAATATTGTCCCAGGTTTTGGCAGACAGGCTAGCCCCAGCTATGCCCCAAGTTATACAAGAACATCAAGTAGGGTTTGTAAGAGGGAGACAGTCAGTGCTTAATGTAAGAAAACTAATAGTGGCCATGATGCAGCCATCAGAAGAAGGGGCCAAAAGAATGATAATTAGCTTAGACGCGGAGAGAGCTTTTGAAATAATGCTATGGCCATTCATGTTTGAAACTTTGCACTGGATAGGAGTGCAAGGCTGGTATCTACAGGCAATTAAAGCATTATACACACTTCCAAGGGCTATACTACTAGTTAATGGTGTTAGAACGGGGGAGTTCAAGGTAGAGCGGGGGACTCGCCAGGGTTGCCCTCTGTCACCACTACTGTTTCTGATCTCCTTGGAACCTCTATTATGTGAGGTGCAGGCAAATGAGAACATCCGGGGGGTGCAGATACGGGAACATATGTTAAAAATACTGGCATACGCAGATGATTTAGTGCTTATGCTGGACACACCTCAGCAGTCATTAGAGTGTCTGCTTCAAGTGATCGCTAAATATGGAGAGCATTCGGGTTTCAAATTGAATCTAACAAAATCTTTGGCACTGCCGCTGAGTGCTGATGTACAAAGAGAATGGAGCGGGCAATTTCCACTAAAATGGGCAGTTGGGCAGCCAATTGGCACGTGACAAACGGGCGGTAAATTTGAAATCTCGTTGGTTAACTGCCACAGGCAGAATAAGCGAAATAATGTTGTTAGAGTGTACACTGGTGTCGTTGTCGCACAACTGTAAGACTTTAACACTGGCTGAATGAATAGAAGTTCTTAAAAAATTAGAAAACAAAGTCAAGCATCTATTGCTAAAGAATATGGTGTCAATACCAGTCAAATTTCACGTGTCTTGAAGCAGAAAGACCAGCTTCTGGAAGACTGGCAAAACAATACAAATCCACAATGGATACGAAGACGGGCGGGAAAAGCTGAGGAGGTAGAAGATGCTCTTCTTCAGTAGTTTTCTCGAGTCAGGAGTAGACAGTTTCTTGTCAGTGATCCACCGCTTACTGTGAAAGCTAACCAGCTAGCTGAAAGTCTTGGACTAACTGAATTCAAAGCCATTGTTGGATGGTTGGAAAGATGGAAGGAGAGGAATAGCATAAAATTCAAGAAATAGCATGGTGAGAAACAAGATGCCGTTGACTTTGGTGCTGAAAATTGGGTTGTTTTCAGTTCTTCCTACCATCTTGAACGAGTTTGCACCTCGTGACATTTTCAATGCTGACGAAAATGGTCTCTACTGGCGAGTGATTCCTGATGGAACACTTGCATTCAAACATGCTGAAACTACTGGAGGTAAAACATCGAAGGACCGACTGACGATCCTCCTTTGCTGCAATATGGATGGGAGTGAGAAGTTGGAACCCCTCGTCACTGGAAAGAGCAAACAGCCCCAATGCTTCAAGAAAGTTAAGCGACTTCCTGTGTCATACGAGGCTAACGCAAATTCATGGATGGCTAGGGAAATTTGGAAGCAGTGGCTAAAGAAGTTAGACACTAGAATGCAGGCACAAAAGCGTCAGATTTTGCTGCTTTGTGATATTTGTGCTGCACACAGGGATGATGTCAGGCTGTCTAACGTCAAGGTGGTCTTCTTGCCACCAGACACTACCTCTCTGATCTAACCTATGGATCAGGGCATAATAGCCAATTTCAAACAACATTATTGGGCTCTTGTGCTACGTCGTCTGATGAGCGTTTTGGAAGACCAGATTGGCAAGGATAAACTTGCTGTGGAACTGGCTCGTAATCTATCATGGACGCCCTTCTTTTTTCCATTATCGGCCAAGGACGACCATCTCCTAAGCACGCCCCAGTCCCGCCTTCGCTACACTGCCGACACGCCCCCATGAACTTTGGTCATTCCAGCGACGGAAAGCAGTTGAGGGTGCCAAAAATCGGTTTTTGATTATGCCGATTTGGGCGACCTTGCAAGAAGGACGCCCATCTCCCGATTTCTGGAAGCCTTACAATATACCACTGCTTTCCACAAAACATGCTATCCCCTGGCCTGTTCTCAATCTAACCTTCTTAGTTGGTCCTATGGAGTTTTGGCTGCTGCTGTCCGTCTTTCCGACCCCCACCACCCCGTTTCAAACTGGCTCCATATTGCAGCGCTTCTGAGCTCTAAAAAGAAAAAAATTAAGCTACCTGCCTGCCGGTACAGAGCCGCATGCTGCAATACTGAAAGCGAGGCTCTGCTGGATCCTCCACCCCACTGAAGCAGGAAGTGTGTCGCAAGGGCGGGGTTCTGGCAAGCCTCGCTGTCAGTGTTGTAAGCACGGGGCTCTGTACTGGCACTGCAGCGTTCGCAGCAGCGGCCACTAGACCACCAGGGCGGCTGACAGCTGTAGTGTGCGGTGGCAGCAGTGGCGAGCAAGGGCAACCAGGCATAGCCTCCGGGCCCCCTGGAGCCTCTTGGCCCTCGGGCACTGCCCGAATGGTCAGTCCACCCCTGTTTGATACTGATTCAAGGTAAAGAAAAGGCACAAATGGCTTTACAGGAGCTAATGGCAGAATATGGAAGCTTATTGGGATTCAGAGTTAACCTCACTAAGACAGAGATTTTTAACATATCCCTTTCCAAAGGGCAGGGGACAAATCTTAGGAATGTTTTCCCTTTTGAAGGGGCAGACTGGGAGACACTCTTCAGCTGGAACCAAGATTTAGAGAGGTGGGATAAATTAATACTGTCCTGGATAGGAAGGATGGAGACAGCAAGAATGAGGGTTCTCCCTAAATTTTTATATTTATTCAAAGTTTTCCCTGTTGAAATACCTCCTATAATATTTCAACGTTGGCACAAAAAGATATTTTGTTTTATATGGGGAAGGAAGAGATCCAGAGTGGCATGGGAGGCTATGTTCCAATCTCAGGAGAATGGGGGGATGGGAATACCCAAGCTGGAAAAATATTAGCAAGCGTGGCAGGCACCCCATCCAAACAATGGGTCCTAGCAAAACAAGGGGCTAGTACTTTTCAGTTGGAATTTCTCTCCTGGGCAGCTAGCATGCTCAAAGACATTCAAGAGGTCCAAAACCCATTTATGAGGATCACTACGGGCCTAAGGATCAAGACACGGCCCCATTTATTGGAGGATAAGACATGGGCTTATTTTCAACCTCTGGGACGTACAGATAACTTTGTATCCTGAAAACCTGACTGGCTGGGGTGCCTACAGGACCAGGTTTGGGAACAACTGTCATAAGGTCCAGAAATTATGGAAGAAGGTATTTACATATGAGCAACAGTTACTCGAGACTCGTATACCGTGCAGTATGGAAAATGCCCTATTAAGTGGGAAAGTGGAAGGGATAACGGGAGCTCTGGATAAATTAATGCTGTTGGCTTTTACAGCAGCCTAACTGCTGATTGGGACATGCAAACTACAGAGATGGTTAAAAAGACACTGTGTTTTATATGCAAATGATATAGACTGACTGCCTTAAAACATAATAAATGGAAATCTTATCAAGAAATGTAGGGAAGACTTCTCCAGCTGGAAGGACATTCTGTGAGTTTTGGGGAAAGGAGTGGAAAGGGGGGAGTGAGAAAAGGGATGGGAAGGGTCTATTTTTAGTTTTTAATTATTGGAGTGGCAATTATGTAACAAAATGCATACTTAGTCTTAATTTTTTTCCGTTAATAAATGCTGTCAGTTATTTTGCTTGAAAATTCATAAATTTACGAGACTGCTGTGGGAGGTTGCGGCCTCCATTTTGGAACTGGGAATACCATGAGAAGGATGTCAGAGCCGCCATTTTGAAATTGGGAATGCCATGAGCATGAGGCTGCCCCAGGAAGTTGTGACCACCATTTTGGAACTGAAAATGGCATCATTATGATAAACTGCATTATGTACTGTGATTTGCATTAACCTATCAGCAATACACAATGTCCTTGACTAAGTCAAACTGCACCATTTTCATCAGTCATGTTCCTCCACAACAGTGCAGCCCTCCACCTCCAGCAGCCCTTTCAACAGTACAGATTTCTCAACCCCAACACACTCTAGGATGAAGGGTTTTGCAGACCTGATCGCACATCTGGGATACCCACCTCTATCAGTGCCTCCTCCATCTCAACGGGCAGTTTAATCTATCCAAAGTAGGGAAATAGACAGTGGGAGGAGAAGAGGAGATGACAACCTTTTATCCCACCAGCGCTGAATTCCTGAATGGTTCCAGCTGAATTCAGTAAAGATGTACAGGAGGATTTTTATACTTACTTGTTACAGAAGGATGAGTCTGTTCAGACATCTGTGATTCAGGATTTTCCATGAAGGGCAGATCTTCCTCTTGTTTAACACTCAGCGAGAACACAGTCATTACAACTGGAAGACCTGTGATGAGACAACACATTTACAAGGATTCACCAAGTATCTGTTAATACAAAAATAGAAAATTGATTTAAATGTCCAAATGTTTGATGTTTTACATCATCTCATGTGATCTAAAATTGCAAAGCCCATTAAATCCAAAACATTTACTTACCGTTGGTACAGTCATTTGGATTTTCTTTTCCCTCCCACTCAGATTGTTGAGTGAAATATTTCTCATCTTTATTTTCAATCTTGAATATAACATCAGGATTAACAATTAAATAACCTGCCAATAAGAAGTAGGAAAATTACTGGAGAGGTTCCATCTTTGATGGAGCCATGTGTGATGTGTGCATGGAGGTGGGTGTATATGTGTATATACAGATATCTTGGGGTGTGTGTATTTGTCTGACAAAGCTTGGAAAGAAGAGGCAGCAGTGGCCTGACACTTGGTTAGATTATATCATAGAGTGTTCCTGGTACAGAGATTTCTCTTCATAGTCCGCCTAGGTGGAGGCATTGCAGGTGCCAAACTTCTGGTTACCATTTGGAGGAGTTATATGTTGAACAACATAGTTAACTAGTGTGCAGCTGATATGTCATCACCTTATGCAGAAGTCTCAGAAGAAATCTGAGAGGTAAATCCTCTCTCTGGTCTTCTGTGCCAAAATATTTTGTATAGGAATGGGAGAGAGACTCCTGCTGGTGTTGTATGAAGCCTCTAGTCTAAGGTATCATCTTATCTTACAACAGAGAGCAGCATCTTTTGCAGAGCCTGTAAAGTGGAGTCTTTCACAGGCTCCTATTGAATATGGGATGGCATCAGAAGCCAGGTTCTAAGTTTCAGGTGCCCATGGTATCTAGTTCCTGTGATTTTTACACCACTGATCCCATTATGTGCTTGTGTGGTAGATGACAGAGAAACATATTTACCTCGTGATCTGAGGATGTCATGAATCTCCTTGATGACTTTCTTGAACAGCTCTTTCTGCCATTCTTCCAGAAGGTTCCACTCCACTTCCAAGAAATAAGCAGCAACGTCCTTAAATGTGACCAATCTCTAGAACAGCAAACAAGACACCCTACATCAAAGTGTCATTATTTTTTCATTTCATTTTATTACATATACACCTATCATCATACTTCTAGATGGTTTATAACAAACACATGTAATAGTTCACATAAAAAGAAACAATAAGAGAAATAAAAAATCATTCAAAATGAAATGGGTAAGTAAAAGAAAACAGTCACGTCAAGCCTTTATCTTAAAAAAAAAAATCAAATAATGCTACAGACACCACAACTTCAACGGTAAATTGTTCCAGTTGAGTACGTCATAGTGAAAACACACACTGTGTCATGGAAGTTTTATAAACCAAAGCACTGCTAAGAAGAAAGAAGGTATTTAAGTAGTGTTCAAAATTTTACAGGTATCCAATACATCTCCCTCAGAATGGAAGAACTCGGCATTAAACGGGAAATGCTATAATCTAGATGCCGCGTACGTGAATATCTAGAATACCAGCATTTCGGCTTGTATGTGTGGTGGTACCTGCATTATTGCTAGCAGGAAGCCTAAGTGCTATTTTGCAAATATCCACTTACAAGGGGGCTGACGTAGCGATACAGCATGAGAAAGACATGGGCAGGACTAAGCGTTATTTACACCAGCTCTACAGTTGGTAACACTGAGGATCTAAATCTTAGGCAAGTCGACAGGTTAACCTACTATTCTATAAGAGAACTTAGGCCCCTCTTTACAAAGGATCACTAGTGTTTTCAGTGAACACTAACCATGTAGATACCCATAGGAATATTCTGAGCATCTACACGGTTAGAGCACGCTAAAAATGCTAGCACGCCTCTAGCGCAGCTTAGTAAACAGGACCCTAAGTCGTTTAGATTCCATGTTGGAATAGGGTCCCATTGCATATCCTTAGGGAACCTAAATGGAATCTCCCAGTTGTCGAATTGCCTCCAAATTGTCCACATCCAGAAACCAGATGTGCTGCAGTGTTCTAAACAAGTTGCAAAAGCCTAAGCACTGTATCTGGCAAACCTAAATATAGAACATTACAGTAATCAAATGAAGGTAAAATCAACAATTCAGTCAGCATACAAAAATCATCTGACATAGTGAAAATGAAGCAGCAAAGTTCAAATAATACATTAAAAAAAAACTGTGGCCGAAGTATCAGCAGAGTCAAGAACTATTCCTAGATAATAGATTTAACTATGAATTGGAACAGCTTCAAGAAAGGAGGGTAAAGACAAAAATGCAGAGAAGAGTAGAGCTGATCAGTAGGTACCACCATCATCTCAGTCTTTTCCATATTCATTGTTGGGCCATTTTGACCACACTGTGCTGAAATCTCAGAAAAATGACTGATGAGAACCAAGAGACTTAGAAAAAGATACAATCGCTAATATAGCATCAGCACAAAAACTGACAAACAATACTCTGTCACAAGAGATCACATAAAAGGGACCTATAGATGTCAAATAATACAGCAGAAAACAGAACCCTGAGGGACCCCCCCCCAGCATACTAAACCACTGCGACTCTCCCTGGGGAAAAAAAAAAAACAAAAACCCATATTTGATGGAGGAAACCTTCTAAAAAGGAGGAAAACCACTGCAAATCTGTCCCCATCTATATCTTGTAAGCATTTTAAGAGGACCTGAGCTAATATTTATTTATTCATTCAGAGGCCCTTTTACAAAGCAGCGGTAAACTCAACATGGGCTTACCACTTGCTAAAAAGGAAGTACTGCTGGGCTATTGCAGAATCCCAGCGATAGTTCCCACCCCCAGCACGTTGTCATATCCGGCGCTACAAAAATATTTTTATTTTTGTAGCGCCGGTGTGTGCCCGGCAGTGCCACACGATGCCCGGTTACCGCGGAAGCCCTTACCGCTACCTCAATGGGTGGTGGTAAGGGCCCCCCCCTTCAAATGACCGTGTGTCACGTGCTTCACGGCCATTTCCTCAAGAAAAGAAAGACCTACCTTGTACCCGCTGTGGTAAAAAGGGAACTCGGCACAAGTCAAAAACACACGCTGATGCCAGCGCAGGCCCCCTTTTCCCGCAGCTTGGTAAACGGGGTCTTCGGTCTTATATCCCACAATTATCCAAAAACAAGTTTTGGTTCAACTTGGCTTACTGAGTCAACAGCAGCTGAAGATGTGTCTCCAGGAACTTCTGCTAGGGAGGGACAGGTAAGGTTAGGGTGAAAGACAGATCTCACACATCACCTAGATAAGATTTTAAACAATGCTGAGGAGGAGCCAGCTGTCTTGGTACATGTGGGTACCAAAAACATAGGAAAGTGTGGGAGGGAAGTCATGGAAGCCAAACTTAGGTTCTTGGATAGAAAGATGAAATCCAGAAGCTCCAGAGTAACATTCTCAGAAATATTCCCTGTTTCACATTCAAGACCCAGAGCTCCAGTTTCAATATGTGGGTGAGACAATGGTACAGGGAACAAGGATTTAGATTTGTTAGGAACTGGACAACATTCTGAGGAAGGGGAAGCATGGGGGATGTTGACAGTCATTCAGGAGCAGACGGATTGGGATTAGTTATATTGAAAAGGATGGTATCAGAACAGGGAAGTAAGGGCATCGCGATAGGGAAGTTGAAACAAAGGCAGAAGTACGCCAGACGCCTTAAGAGAAGAGCAGATGGAAAGTAAAGACTGCTAACTATCCCTCTCAACTAGTAAGCAAGCTGTAAATCCAGTACAGACAAAAAACACACTTTCAAATGTCTATACAGTGGGGGAAATAAGTATTTGATCCCTTGCTGATTTTGTAAGTTTGCCCACTGACAAAGACATGAGCAGCCCATAATTGAAGGGTAGGTTATTGGTAACAGTGAGAGATAGCACATCACAAATTAAATCCGGAAAATCACATTGTGGAAAGTATATGAATTTATTTGCATTCTGCAGAGGGAAATAAGTATTTGATCCCCCACCAACCAGTAAGAGATCTGGCCCCTACAGACCAGGTAGATGCTCCAAATCAACTCGTTACCTGCATGACAGACAGCTGTCGGCAATGGTCACCTGTATGAAAGACACCTGTCCACAGACTCAGTGAATCAGTCAGACTCTAACCTCTACAAAATGGCCAAGAGCAAGGAGCTGTCTAAGGATGTCAGGGACAAGATCATACACCTGCACAAGGCTGGAATGGGCTACAAAACCATCAGTAAGACGCTGGGCGAGAAGGAGACAACTGTTGGTGCCATAGTAAGAAAATGGAAGAAGTACAAAATGACTGTCAATCGACAAAGATCTGGGGCTCCACGCAAAATCTCACCTCGTGGGGTATCCTTGATCATGAGGAAGGTTAGAAATCAGCCTACAACTACAAGGGGGGAACTTGTCAATGATCTCAAGGCAGCTGGGACCACTGTCACCACGAAAACCATTGGTAACACATTACGACATAACGGATTGCAATCCTGCAGTGCCCGCAAGGTCCCCCTGCTCCGGAAGGCACATGTGACGGCCCGTCTGAAGTTTGCCAGTGAACACCTGGATGATGCCGAGAGTGATTGGGAGAAGGTGCTGTGGTCAGATGAGACAAAAATTGAGCTCTTTGGCATGAACTCAACTCGCCGTGTTTGGAGGAAGAGAAATGCTGCCTATGACCCAAAGAACACCGTCCCCACTGTCAAGCATGGAGGTGGAAATGTTATGTTTTGGGGGTGTTTCTCTGCTAAGGGCACAGGACTACTTCACCGCATCAATGGGAGAATGGATGGGGCCATGTACCGTACAATTCTGAGTGACAACCTCCTTCCCTCCGCCAGGGCCTTAAAAATGGGTCGTGGCTGGGTCTTCCAGCACGACAATGACCCAAAACATACAGCCAAGGCAACAAAGGAGTGGCTCAGGAAGAAGCACATTAGGGTCATGGAGTGGCCTAGCCAGTCACCAGACCTTAATCCCATTGAAAACTTATGGAGGGAGCTGAAGCTGCGAGTTGCCAAGCGACAGCCCAGAACTCTTAATGATTTAGAGATGATCTGCAAAGAGGAGTGGACCAAAATTCCTCCTGACATGTGTGCAAACCTCATCATCAACTACAGAAGACGTCTGACCGCTGTGCTTGCCAACAAGGGTTTTGCCACCAAGTATTAGGTCTTGTTTGCCAGAGGGATCAAATACTTATTTCCCTCTGCAGAATGCAAATAAATTCATATACTTTCCACAATGTGATTTTCCGGATTTAATTTGTGATGTGCTATCTCTCACTGTTACCAATAACCTACCCTTCAATTATGGGCTGCTCATGTCTTTGTCAGTGGGCACACTTACAAAATCAGCAAGGGATCAAATACTTATTTCCCCCACTGTATATAAATCCTAGAAGCTTGAAAAATAAGATGGGAGTTAGAGTATATTGCACTAAATGAAAGATAGATATAAAGGGCAGGGTACAATTATATCACCATGACAGAGTGGATTAAACTGTAGGGTGGTAAAGCAATATGTTAAAGAGGATATTGAGTGGAACAGAATAAAAATTCAGCAGAATAGAATGTTGGGTGTTATTAGGAAGGGTATGGAGTCCAGGTGTGCGGATGTTATAATGCCGTTGTATCGCTCCATGGTGCGACCGCACCTGGAGTATTGTGTTCAGTACTGGTCTCCATATCTCAAAAAAGATATAGTAGAATTGGAAAAGGTACAGCGAAGGGCGACGAAAATGATAGTGGGGATGGGACGACTTTCCTATGAAGAGAGGCTGAGAAGGCTAGGGCTTTTCAGCTTGGAGAAGAGACGGCTGAGGGGAGATATGATAGAAGTGTATAAAATAATGAGTGGAATGGATCGGGTGGATGTGAAGCGACTGTTCACGCTATCCAAAAATACTAGGACTAGAGGGCATGAGTTGAAGCTACAGTGTGGTAAATTTAAAACGAATCGGAGAAAATTTTTCTTCACCCAACGTGTAATTAGACTCTGGAATTCGTTGCCGGAGAACGTGGTACGGGCGGTTAGCTTGACGGAGTTTAAAAAGGGGTTAGATAGATTCCTAAAGGACAAGTCCATAGACCGCTATTAAATGGACTTGGAAAAATTCCGCATTTTTAGGTATAACTTGTCTGGAATGTTTTTACGTTTGGGGAGCGTGCCAGGTGCCCTTGACCTGGATTGGCCACTGTCGGTGACAGGATGCTGGGCTAGATGGACCTTTGGTCTTTCCCAGTATGGCACTACTTATGTACTTATGTACCTTATCTACACAACAAAGGTTAGAAGTCAGAGGCTGTGATTATAACAACTCATTCTCACTATCCCTGGTCCAGAGGAGGCATCTTTCTTATAGGAAAAGTTTGTATCACCTCATTACTAGCTTTAATCCAGGCTTCAGGCAGTTCCTCGCATGTGCCTGTGGTGGTCAGATTTCCTCTTTCCTCACATCCAGGAAGCTCAGTCCTGCATCCCTCTTGCTCAAACTGGATTAAAATGCCAGGCTTGACATTGTGGGAGCCTATTATAGGAAAATAAACAGTACAGTGGGTCAGATTCTATATGTGGTGCTTAAAAAATCTATGCGGAACTCATTTCCGCCTAGACATTCTATAAAATTTGGGTGCAGTATGTAGAATATGCTCAGTTCATATCAGAGCGCCTAAAACTACATGTCTCCATTTACATTTGGGAATGCCCACAAAACACCCATTTCCCCGCCCATGGCCATGTCCCTTTGAACTGAACTGTTTAGAATTTAGGCGCAGTTCATTACAGCATGCGCTTAGTGAGTTATGCGTGTAAATTCTAATTATTGCCAATTAGTGCTCATTATTGCTTGTTAAGTGCTGTTAGCAATGCTGATTGACTTGTTAAGCCAATTAAGTTACGCATGTTGTTATCAAATACGATTGCATTTCAGTGCAGAATGTGAGGCGCGATATGTAGAATCTGGCCCAATATATTTAGGAAAAAAAGTTACCACAAGGAGGGGCATTTTCGAAAGGGACGTCCAAGTTTTGATTTGGACGTCCTTGCGAAACGTCCTGATCCAGGGGCAGGGAAACCCGTATTTTCAAAAAAAAGATGGACGTCCATCTTTCGTTTCAAAAATACCGTCAGGGATGTGCAAATCCTTAAATTTCGCCGTTCCTAGATTTGGACGTCGCTACACATGGACGTTTCTGATTTTCGAAACCAAAGACGTCCATCTCAGAAACAACCAAATCCAAGCAATTTGGTCGTGGGAGGAGCCTGCATTTGTACTGCACTGGTCCCCCTGACATGCCAGGACACCAACTGGGCACCCTAGGGGGCACTGCAGTAAACTTCATAAATTGCTCCCAGGTACATAGCTCCCTTACCTTGTGTGCTGAGACCCCCAAACCCCCCTACCCACAACTGTACACCACTACCATAGCCCTTATGGGTGAAGGAGGGCACCTAGATGTGGGTATAGTGGGTTTCTGGTGGGTTTTGGAGGGCTCGCTGTTTCATCCACAAACATAACAGGTAGGGGGGGATGGGGATGGGTCCTCCTGCCTGAAGTGCACTGCACCCACTAAAACTGCTCCAGGGACCTGAATATGGCATTTGGGACTGGCATAGAGGCTGGCAATCAATATTTTTAAAGATATTTTTGAGGGTGGGAGGGGGTTAGTGACCACTGGGGGAGTAACGGGAGGTCATCCTCGATTCCCTCCGGTGGTCATCTGGTCAGTTCAGATACCTTTTTGTGCCTTGGTCGTAAGAAAAACATCCAAGTGCTCGTCAGGGATGTCCTTGCTTTTTTCGATTATGGGTCAAGGACGTCCAAGTGTTAGGTATGCCCTTGTCCCGCCTTCGCTATGCCTCCAACACGCCCCCTTGAACTTTGGCCGTCCCTGCGACGAATTGCAGTTGGGGACGTCTAAATACCGATTTGGACGTTTCTGTGAGAAGGACGTCCATCTTCCGATTTATGTCGAAGATGGGCGTCCTTCTCTTTCGAAAATGAGCCTGAAGGCCTATAAATGCCCAGAATGATGCTTTTTCACAGGTGGCTCCACTGATACAGAACCAAAATAAGCGACAGCATCTGCTTTATAGAGAGGGTAATGGATTCTTATCCCACCAGTTCTGAATTCCTAAATAATCCCAGCTGACTTTAGTAAGCTGTGCAGGAGGAATTTTATATTTACTTGTTACAGGAGGGTGAGTCTGTTCAGATGTCTCTGATTTAGTTGGATCCATCAAAGGGAGATCTTCCTCTTCTTTAACACTCAGTGAGAACACAGACGTTACAATTGGAAGGCCTGGTTAGAGAAAACACATTTAGAAGGATTCACCAAGGATAAGGTAATACTAAATTAGGAAATGGATTTTAAGTCTCTAAATGCCTGGAGACTTTGATCTGAAAATTCAGAGCCCTTCAAATCCAAAACATCTACTTACTCTTCATGGAATCATTTGGGTTTTCTTTTCCCTCCCACTCAAAATGTTGAGTGAAATATTTCTCGTCTTCCTTTTTAATCTTGAATATAGCATCAGGATTAATAATTGAATAACCTGTAGGAAATAAGTAGGAAAATGGCATTGAAAATGTATCTAAAGAAGGTCCTGGGGATGTCTGTTTCCTGTTCTGACTAAGCAGTTCGTGTGTGTTTCTGTGTGTACAAACAGGGCTAAGTTCTTTATATGGCAGCAAAAAACCAGCGCTGATAAAAATTGGCGTTAAAACGCTATTCTATAAATGCCGCTCAGAGTTGGGTGCAATTTACAGAATACCGTTTGCACCAGGATCTGCACCCAATTTTGAGTGTGAGGATTTACAGCAACTGAAACCTGGTCTAAATTCTTACGCCTAAATTAGGCGTGGATCTCCGTTACTCTGTAACACTGCATGCAAATTCCAGGATTGGCCATGTCCACACCCCTTCTAGATCCACGAGTAAGTTTAAATTAATGTATCTATGCTAATTATATCATTATGCAATTAAATTGCACACACCCTCATCTGGCCATCAGATATAGTCTTAGAGTGACACTGTTCATCTTGGGCTATTTGTATTGTCCTGAGAAGGCTTGGAGAGCTGTAGTGCCTCATTTCTATTCGTAAACCTCTAAGCTGAAGTCACTGCAGGTGTCAAATTTCTCTGTGATATCTGGCTACCATCTGAAGGGGTTACACACTGTGTGGGTTAATTGACCAGTGAGCAGCTGACAGTCAGGCCCTGTATACAGAAGTTGTAGTTCTCAGCTAGAAGGGTCAAAAGTTTGTTGTACAGAAAAGGGAGACAGACTGCAGCTGGTGGTCTATGAAGCCTCCAGTTTAAGGTAAACATTTTTTCTTACAGCACAGAGCAGCATCTTCTTTTGCATCAGAATTTCAGGTGTCCCTAGGATCTGAGACCCGGGATTTTTCCAGCTCTGATAAAATAACAGCAGCCATCCATAATGTGCCTATGTGGTAGATGATAAAGAAGACACATTTACCTTGTGATGTGAGGATGTCATGAATCTCCTCAACAACCTTCTTGTACAGCTCCTTCTGCCATTCTCCCAGACTGTACCATTCTATTTCCAAGAAATAAGCAGAAACATCCTTGAATGTGACCAATGCCTGGAACAGAAGACAGGACACCATCAGTCACAGTTTCATTATCATGGTTGTGTAACAGGCTGTTATATTTATTTATTGGGATTTATTAACTGCCTTCATGAAGAGATTCACCTAAGGTGGTGTACAGCAGGTACAAATTAACATAAAGCTTACAATTTTGTTAACAGCATAACAATTTTATTTTTTATATTAGTTACATTTGTACCCCGCGCTTTCCCACTCATGGCGGGCTCAATGTGGCTTACATATTATATACAGGTACTTATTTGTAACTGGGGCAATGGAGGGTTAAGTGACTTGCCCAGAGTCACAAGGAGCTGTGCCTGAAGTGGGAATCGAACTCAGTTCCTCAGTTCCCCAGGACCAGAGTCTACCACCCTAACCACTAGGCCACTCCTCCACTCAGTAAAATAACCAAGAATAAACATAAATACAATAAATGAGGTAAACTTGAAAACAGTAAATGTAATCCTAATAACCGAACTACTGTGAAACAGTATCAAAAATATACACATTTAACAGAACTGAAATTCAAATACCAGAGATAGAATACAACTAGTAAAAAAGGCCCGTTTCTGTAGGAAATGAAACAGGCGCTAGCAAGGTTATCCCCCACCCTCCCTTTGTCCCCTCTGAGTCCCACGCCCCTCTCCCTCCCTTCCCTCCAAGTTCCGGACCCCCCACCCTCCCTCTCGTTCTCCGAGTTCCGGACCCCCCTCCCTGCCTCCCTCCCTCCGAGTTCCAGACCCTCCCTCCCTCCTCAAGACCCCCCCTCCGAGTTCCTGACCCCTGGAACCCCCTGCCGCGACCCTCTCTGGACCCCCCTTCCCGCCGCAAACCCTTCCCTGCCGCCATCGCATACCTGTGCTGGCAGCAGACCCCCAACCCCCGCCAGCCGAAGTCCACCGTTGCTTGCTGAATGATCTGACCAAGTTTCTGTGCGTGCGTCTGACGTCCTGCACGTTGTACGTGCAGGACGTCAGACGTGAGCACAGAAACTTGGTCAGATCATTCAAGTAACGCTGATAATAGGATGTTTATACCTAATGCGACATCTCAAGCACATTTAGCAACAACTAAGAATAGTGCATTTTGTTGGCTGGCTCCAGTTCTTTGGAATAGACTACGGATAGCTCTACGGAAAGAGGAATCTTCGAAGAATTTTGAGAGCCAAATTAAAATGTACTTTTTTAACTTAGCATTTGATCTAATAGGTTAACGAGAGCTGATCTTTGCTGGGTACATCTGTCCAGAGCCATGATTTTCAACCTTTTATTTTGCGGCAAACTGGAATCAAACCCATACCTGCCCGTCCCTGTTAAGATCCATTCCATCCCCACCCACACCTGTAACCTTCAGTTATTTCATTTAATTATGCTACTTTAGATTGTAAACTCCTTTGAGCAGGGACTGTCCTTCTTTGTTAAACTGTACAGCGCTGCGTAACCCTAGTAGCGCTCTAGAAATGTCAAGTAGTAGTAGTAGTAGTACTGAAACACACTAGAGTACCAATATACAGTGTAGGAGTCTGTAACAGAAACCACATGCCAACAGAATTTTTCACCTCAGTTACAGATGCAGAACATGACTCTGATCTTATAGAAAATATGGAACCCCAAAAAAACATGCAGACAAAACCTGAAAGCAGAGATACCAAGGTTGCAATGTCAGCCAACACCAGAGAAATAGAAGGAAATGCAGGTCCTTCTGTACAGTGCAAAATAAAGCTGACATATTAATTCTCAACACTGATATAATTCAATCACTAAGTTAGGGGCTCATTTTTAAAGCACTTAGACTTACAAAGTCCCATTGGTTATGTATAATTATAGTACAGCAAGAGACCCTCACTGGATCCACCGGAAGGGTGGGAAGGCCAGATTTTAGGACTCAGGCTGTAAAAATACCAGCCAGGTTTAAAAATCTATGACTGGCTGCGCAAGGACTTGCTTTTCCTGTAAGTTAATATGTGTCCCCGCTTGGGATCCATCCACTGGAATAGTGATGGGTCAATTTACATACCTTTAACAGCTAAAATAACTGAAGAAGTACTGACTAGGCCAAATAACAAGTACATGATTTAATATTTCAGAATCTGTAAAAAAACAGGTCTGAACAATGAGTCCTGACACAAACTGGTACAACTGTCACTTTAAATCAGATGAACAAAATGGAGTCTATTAGTTTTGTATAGAAGGCTACAGAGGTTATACAGAGTTCTTAAAAGTATTGCGACACAGACAGATGTGGAACTGTTATCTCAAAGCTTCTCAAAACATACTGATAAGACTGCATGGGAAAGTATCATCTCAGAAATTGAGAGCTAGGTATCTCACCATTGACTTCTATGGAGAGTTTGTGTATAAAAGAGGGGACAATTTGCCATAGCTTTGGTATCCGCCCCAACGCTTATCTCAGACGGCGAAGCTCTGTCCGGTTGTACCCAGAATCTATCTGCTGAATGTACCTGATTAAAGTCTGATGTCTGTATTTGTATCAACTTGAAGACTTGTCTTTGGGTAAGAAATAAAATGTATCTATCTATTTAAACCTATCTCTGTCTTTATTCTATCTTCTCTTTACCTTACATTTAGCTTACAGGGCAAATCACATACACTCACTCTCTGGAGAAACTTAGACAGAATTTTAATAGGCATTATCTGGGAACATAAATGGCCCAGAGTATACCTAGATCCAGGAAGACAGAAAGCAGTAGTTATGGGAATTAGAATTCGATTACAGCCCCTAATGCAAACCCAGAGCAGACCTCCTTGTGATTGGGTGACAATGGAGGTTGGAGAAACCATACAGAACCTGTTAGGTAAAATAGGTATCTTTAGTCCCCCGTGTGATCTGGAGTCAGAAAGAGGTCCAAGAGGGGGAAATTAAAACAGTGGTGACCAGCCGTACGCTGACCGTTCACTCTATCCTCCTTTCTCTTCTTTTGAACGCAAGAGGGGATACTTATATTGTGCGTTCAAATGTCCTGTGTTATCTTTCTATCACCTTTTTTCTGTTTTTCTGCTGTTCTGCTGTTATCCCTCTCATGGACGCTGCCCACTTCAGGGGCATTAATGTCCTGTCCATTCTCACCCCCACTTTAAATACTCCTCTATTCTTCTGTCTTTTTACTTTCTTCCCTGAATGTTTTCATGCCCTGTGCTGCACTAACACGCCTGCTTCTCTGCCCTTTCCTATGCTAATCTCTTTCCCAAATTTTTAACGCAGTGGGGATGATTCTTTGAGTTCTAACTTTCACTTCTACATTCTGTTCTGTTCTTTCTCACCCTCTTTCTTTCTCCTATTCTGTCCATCCCTTTGATTTGAAAGATGTGCGCAAGACTGTGCTTGTTGTGTGAATGATGCATAACAACGAATCCAGGCGACTGCGATTTGGGGTTTGCTGTAAGTTTATTTCAATGTTCAAAATCTTTGGATTGGTCTTTATGCTAGCATTCTCGCTTAACAATCCTTAGAGATTGGGCATTCTCTGTTTCCCATCCCATCTTGTGTTCTGTCTTAATCCCCCCTTTTCAAATCTCTGTCCCCCTGTTCTTACTATGTATGCTGTTCTTTCTTCTTCTGTCGCCCCCCCAATCCCTTTTCCCTGCTCTCCTTCATCCTAACTTCCTCTGCCTACCTCTTCCTATTAATCCCCTGGGTCTAATCCTGCTCTTCTCTTTTCTGTAAAGTTTCTTTGATGTTCCCGGATCGGGGGAATTTTCTTTACTCTAGGAGAACAGCACGCTTTCAGATTGTTCTCCCCACAACTCCTTCTGCTTTCTCCGTTCCTATACTCACTCTTTAACACTGACAGCCCCCACCTTTCCACATCTGCTACTGCCTTTACTCTGTGTGTGCGGCACATACTTTTGCTTGTGCTGACCCTCGAGATTTTTTTTTTAATGCCTCGGGACTGTCCCTCCTACTTCCTACAACTTTCTTCTCTTTTCAGCTGCAAACATTAATTGCGGGGTTCAGCTATGTAGCTGCTTACCGCCGTTCAACTGCTGTTTTCCCCTTATCTCTAAACTTCTCTGCCTCCCATGACTTTGCCGTATCCAAATCTTTGTGCACTACACTTCCCATAAGACCCTATTCAGTTCTTTAGTTCTCTGAACTATGCTTTCCTTCTAACAGCCCACAGCCCCCCCCTCTTCCTGTACTTTTCTCGGCTCTCTTTCATAGTGCAGCATTAGAACCTTTGATTTCCGTTTCTCCTTATGGATATGTAGTTTCTATCTCTTGCTCCTGTGTTATCTTTTCCGCTGTTACATACATTTCCTGATTCTGTATCTCTTATCTCCCCTTTTTAACTTCCGTAGCAGTATATGGCTGTCTTGTGGTCTGGGGCCGGGTCCGCTCTTTTTTCTTTCGCATCTTTGTGTGTGTCTCTGCACTCCGTCTGATTTGGATTTTTGTGTGCATTATACTGTACCGTCTCTGTTTTTTCTTATTTCTTATCTCTGTATGCCGCTGTCTAAATCTGGCTTGGCTTTTTTCACTTTGAAGCGCATTTCCTGCCCGTTATTATTTACTGCGTAGTTTAACTAATTGCCCTTTTTCACTGCTGCTCAGTTCTGTGCTTTCACCCCACCCCCATAGCCATTTTTTTTTTTTCCCTTACGTTCAATCTGGATTCCTTCCTCCACAACATTTTGTTCTTCTCTCACTTTCTCTGCCATAATAATCCTCCCTGCCCTCTTCTCTGATGCTCTACCGACTGTTCGTGGTCCGTGTAAAATTTATAAGGATGTGGCCCGCACGATACCAATTGGGGTAACTTAACACCTTACATACACCTTCTTGGCTTCTGGTGCTAACTAGAAATCATTTTTAGATTCCCTATAAAACTAATCTTTTTCCTTCTCAGTCCCATGTGTTGTGAGTCTTATTTTTCTTTCCGGAACAAAGCTTACTACATTACTAGTAGCTGTCATATTTGATATATATATTCCCTCTGCCTTTATAAATCCATTTAAATTTGCCCGAAGAGCTGAAGTTCTAAACCCTTTTTTCCCTCACATATTTCTGTAACTTTTAAGAGTTTTCCCTAACAAGCGCTGTAGTTCACTATCTCAAGGACATGAGAATCTGGGAAGCTTGCCCACTTTAGCTGCCTTATCAGTCAGTCCAGCACTGCTTTGGCAGAGGCTACAGTTCACTTTTAAAAGCTCAGAAAGTAATTTTTTTTTCCCCTTCTCCGTCCGTTTTCTTCTGTTTTATGCTGGAGTGGTACAAGTTAACCAATCATTTACACAGGGATATTGTGAACCTTTTGCTGTCTATCCTCCGTCAACTGTATTGCTCCTAAATTTATCTAACTATATCTAATTCTCTGGTATATTTCCTCATGCTGCCAAGTCCGTTATACGCGCACTTCTGAGCATGTAAGAATGTACGGATGCATCTTTGCTTTCACTTCTACGATTATGGCACTGCATCTTAGTCTTACTTTGCATTCTCCTTTTACTCTAATACTTTCTCACTCTGTCTCTGAGTCATGATTTTAAACCCGAGACAGGTTTCTTTATTTTTGCACTGCTAGTGACAGCCTGATAGACTTCATTGTGCTACACCATGTGTTTACAAAGTGTTAAAAAGGTATCTTTCCTTCAAACATACATAACTTACCCCTTTGAAAACCGGCTTTCTCCTTCTTTGTCCTAGTGTGGCTTCCTGTGATTACGTTACAATGCTTCTTTAATCTGTTTTTGGTATTATGCTGATAGTTCATTTACGTGGCCCCCCATGATTTATGCTTCATGATCCTGGTTTTTGCACTTTAAATGGTATTACTCAATTCCTACAGATGTTACTTTCTTTTGCCCTGTACAGATATATGTCTTAATGTTCCACTATAATGTCACATTTACCTTAGTATGATTAATATGCATGTATTTCTTGCTGAATGCTTAACTGGTAGTGTTTTAGGAAGACTGCTGCATATTGTGGTTATATTGTTGAGAAGCAACTGTTTTTGTTACATTTAAATGCTATCATATTGTGCTTGTGCTCTATAATACAGGAATATAGCGTGATTTCCAGAGCATGCTAGCTACAGACTCTTTCTTGTAAAAATATTTGTGCTCAAATTTTCATAACTTTTACTTCTATGATGGCAGTGCTGGTCCGCTGCCCATCTATAATCTTTAACACTAAGCTACGTATACCAAAACTGTTCTACAAGGTTAAGGATTTCTCAGACTTTTTCAGCTTTGTTTGTCCTGCATGATTGCTTTTGTACTGCTTGCCCTAGCTTCCTTCCTGTTCTGCTCTACCACCCTCCAGCTTTCCTTTCATAGTTTGCTATGTGGCAACCTTAGTATACACTGTAAACTAAGGTGCCTTACCCGAAGAGCTTACATGTTTTTCTCCCTTTAAAACAAAATTTTTTCTTGCTACCTTTCTAGCTATGAACCACACTTCCTGCATTCTATTTAGAACTGCACAGCTACCTTTGTTTCCTCCTGTTATTACAGTTTCGTTCTGTGCACACCCCTGATAAGATTGCTGTTCGGAGTGTGTCCCTCGTACCCGCTTGTATGTCTCCTTATTTTATTTGTTTATTTATAACTTTCTTTCACCGTTAGCTGGATGCACCGATTACGGCGTTCAGCTCTCTAGCCACTTTTGTTTTACTTCTCTCTAATAAAGGAAAGGTCTGTTTCCTCTCTACGGCTGTTTTCAAGTTCTCAGCTTTTTATGACTGAGACCTCTCGCCCTATACTTGCAGTCTCATTTCTCTGTATTTTTGCTTTCCCCATTTACAAGTGCATAGCTGTCTATTTTCCTCTTTTTCTGTGGCTGTTTTATAAATAACTTCCCCTCCATTCTCTGCCCTCTCTGTCTCTCGTATCTGTTAATCTCTAGCTTTGGAATGTATTATCCTGTTTCTAATAATCTCCGGTAATAACCTTTCGCCCTGTACTGCAACGGCACCCTTCTTTTCTCCTGACTATGCTTCCTGCTCTTACATATAGCCTGTCTGTCTGTAAGGTTACGTTCTCTTCTCTGCCACTTATTTAAATATATTCCTTTTTAATTTTGATAGTCTCTTGGCTACTATTTTCAGTTGTTTTATTAAATTTGTACTTGTCCTACTCTTAATTAATGCTTAAGGTTTGTTACTTATTTTCCTATTTGAAATTTGCTTAGACGCTATATGGATTATATCTTGCTCCCGTTATAAGCTAGGCGCTATGCTGTCCCCGCCCATCAGCTTCTATTGCTTGCATTATCTATTTTACTGTTTGTGTTATACTGCGCTAGATATGAGGGGATCTTATTCACTCTCTAGATAAGATTCTCATATAGTTCAGGTTTCTTGTGCTCTGTTTTAATGACGTACTCGTTTTAAAGACCTTAATAGATATGCATATAAAATATGTTTTCCCTTTTCTGTTGAGAAGATGATGACTGCGTGCCATGAGAATACAGCGTTGCTTCACTTCTTCAATTATTTCCTGTTGGTTCTTTATAACCCAACCCACCTTCTCTTTCCTTCTAATGCTGCAGCTGTTCTGTTTGTCATCATTTAGACATATCATTTCAGTCACTGATTAGTATGTATGTTTTATGCCGTATCATTGGAAGTTCTTAATGTAAGAATCACATGTTTTAATTTGTTCTTTTCCCCTTTTACCTGTTTAGTCACAAAAGCTTCCTGCCATCGCATTGGGGTTTATTTTATTTACTATGTTCCTTTTCTGAGTGTATGGATATTAATTTGTCATATTTATGGGTATTAACTTGTCATGTTTGCACAACGATTCTAGTGTCCTGTTTCACAATTTCTTGAATTATATGCTTCTCTTATATTTTCCTGTTTAGATGCGACTTCCAACCTATCCGGTACCCGCCCCAAAAGCATTTAATATGTATTTACCTTTATTTCATTTATTCTAGGGGTATAGCTCCGGACTACACATGTTATAATGTCTTTGTTAATATACATTTTCTTGCCTTTTGCTGAAATCGGTTTTCCAGTTACATATATGGTTCTCCTCTGTTACTCTTATTATAGTATGTAGTAGTTTCATGTCTTGTTTAAAGTCTATATTTTGTTTTCATATACGGCTTTCAACCTACCCTTACAGCTTATTTTTGCCTTACATTACAAATTAGGTAGGCCCAGTTTTTATCATATAATATGTACACTTATCTTTCCTAATTAGTTTTCTTCTTTTACTACAGGTATGAATGAATTTATTTGTACTGTTTGCCCTTGTATTGCAGGCTTTCTTATTGTTACTGTTCCGCTCTAATGCTTTTGAGTTTCCTTCTCCTGGTTTGTTGAGTGGAAAATATATTGTCTAGTGAATGATGAACGTGGAATTTTTCACATTTTTTGTCCTGACTAAGGTGTTCCAACTAAAGGCTCTTTTTATGACTGTGACTTTCCCAAAGAGCTTACATTTGTTTTATTTTGCTTTGGAATATTTCGTTTTTCTCTCTCTATTTTTCTATCACTTCTATAGTAATTTTCAGGGGCTTTTCCCTGGGACATACTATACTTTTATTGTTTTCTTATATACCAGTGTCACGCTATAACCATTGGGTTTGATACCGATGTCTGGGACTCACATCCATCGAAGGGGATCCTTCAATGGATGACGGTATCTCATTTATTAGATTTTGAGCAGATTTCCATTCCATTGTCGGAGTGGCCTGCGGTTTCGGCATTATTGCCCACCTATGAGTTACTTGTATAGATGAGCGCGGGGTTAATAAAGAGACGTCTAATGACTTTCGTTGCGATTGTATACAGGTTGACTAGGGCATTCAATATTCTTGGACGGCTAGTTGTAACAGAGAAAATTCATAGTCTTCCAATGTTTTTAGTTGGGTTAGTGGCAACAGAGAAAATTCCTCACCATAAATTGTTCAGTGTTTTGTGGTAAACGAGAAACATTCCAAACCACTGTTGGTCCATTGGAGGGGTTAGTGGTAAAAGAGAAGATTCCTAATCTGCGGAAATCCATTGGACCGCTGCTCTTCAATTCATAGGACCTTATTCGCTGGTTTTTTGAATTCATTTTGGGAGTGTTTGCAATGTCCCTTTTTGGGGACTCTATCATGGCCTGGGGCTCATGGCCAAGTAACCGGGAAAATTCTTGGCAGGCAGTAGAAACCGAGATTTATTCCTGTCTTTAGAAGCACACTCTGGGGAGTAGTATTTATTAATTTGGGATAGAGTAGTATAAATATATAATAGCTGACACTACGTATTTATTTACTTTCGTACTGTCTCTCTATGCATATTTCTGTTTGCAGCTTTTGTCTTGCTTTCTCCTAATGTCACTTGCGGTCAAAGCGTTGAGCTTTCCGCTAATTGGTAATTTTTATTTTAGGTCCCTCTGTTGGAGCACATTAATAGATGCGTGAGTATGATTGTGTCTCTGTATGTTCTACTATCAGGATAATCAGTGCATGTTTTTGTAAACTGTTAGCACATTTTCATTTCTAGGTCTCCCTGCTATCCCTGAAGCTGCCTTTTGAACCACTGACCTTGTACCGGGTTCTGTAGTTCATTGTCACGTTAGTTGTGATAATCTACGGAGTTGGTGATTTTTAGTTGTATTCATAGTTGGATTTCTATTGGCAATTTTATATTCGGATTTCTTGTGGAGATAATAGTAACAGATTGTAGTGATATAAGTGTTTTATAAGACTAGATTTGCTAATACAATTTGACACAACCCAGATATCGGTGTTCTGGTACCCAATTCATTATGCTGCCTCTTGAGAGAGTGATAAATCACTTCCCAGGAGACCACATAAATCTTATAAAGTTTTGCCAAATATGGCATTCCTGGAATAAGTTTCAGCCTGGACTCTCGTGGCCCCGTAAGGGCACCTTCAATACCAAAACTCTGCAAAGGTTATTAAAACTTTATTTACACATACACACCCGATTCCACCCGTCATCTCCACTATCAGATTCTCAGTAGATGGCTATTGACTATCACTGATTACGTGATCCCAGACACTGTCGATCTGACATCGTTATTGATACCTAGTGAGGTCAATCTTAATCCACGACCTAGTAGACGGCCCCCTGCAAGAGGCGATTCACCCATTCCTCATAAATTCAATGCTCCTAGTGTTAACAATCAGTGCCGGGACTGTCGCCACCGAGCTGAAGTACAGTGCAACCTTTGTTTCCAATTGGGACATTGCACCCTGGAATGTCCATGCTGGCACTTTGCTCATAGTCAAAACCGTCAACCTCCTTCAAACTCCCCATCGCTAGATGTCTCGCGGTTACAGATACGACAGCCACAGAAAGACCGCAAGCGACCGAGTGACCTCCCCTCGTTAGACAACCCACCTCGCCAAGACTGTAGGAATGATTACCCTAATAATCGTGGCCGCCAGTCTCAACCTGAAAAAGGCCCACCCATCGCTAATAGACAACCTAGAGACTACTATTCTGGCCCTAGTCCTGATTGCTATGCCAATATCCAGTGTTATCGCTGCCAGCAATATGGCCATTATGCCGTTCAGTGTTCTCAACCACGACGGCATCTGCCCCGAGCTCAAGTTCGGGCAATGCGGCTATTACGCAGCCGTCTGTCCACGACCATGACTAAGCATACCTAGAAAACACAGAAGAGAAGACCATTCTGCATCACAGTGTCTACTACCCGTTCAACGCTGGCCCAGAAATCAAAATCGCCCACCCCACCCGTCCATACTAACTGACGTAGTCCGAACCCGATCTGATTTTGTTGCTCTCAGTTACTCATACTACTCAGCTCCTCATTTAGTATCCAGAAACCATTTCTCTGTATATGTATTGGTATGATGTTTCTGTTTCTATTACAGGTGACATGTCTTTATTTTATTTTTTCTAGGTTTAATTGCAAGTGTATATTTATGGTACCACACAAATGACCTAACTAAGTCAGCAAGTTATTTATTTGTTTCTAAGCATACCTTCCCAGGGGAGTTCTTATCAACTGCAGGGAAGAGCAATCCCCAGAGGATGTTCATTTTATGTTTTTTTTATATATACCTGAACTGACTTATTTATGCCATTTTACTTTATACGGGATCCCTTTTAAATAAAAGCTGTGTATTGCTCATGATTAAAATGTTTTCTGCTTTAACTGTTACGCTGTTTAAATTGATGTTTAAATTAATGTGACATTCACTTCTTTAGTTTTTTCATGAATATAAAGCCTTCATTTTTGACATTCATGTGTGACATCTGAAAGCTTTTCATTATTTCCTTGTCTAAGAAAGAAAAAATATTTAATAACCATTATCCGTTATATGGAATGAATGCGAGAAATATTCCCTTGAACTGGCCATTTGGGGGAGCATTTTGCGCTGATCATAGATTTTGTAATATTCTTGGACTGAGAATTGGTAAAGCTTTCAGACATAAATTGAGAAAATTATACACTCCACTTTCTGATTCCTTTCTATTCAAAACAGGTTATCACAATATGGCAACTATTACTCTTTTTATCTCTCTGTCTTTCACTGTGAGTGATTGTGAGAAGAACTGGTGTACATTATTCGTGTGCAGCGGTCCTGAAATTTATGCTTTGTGTATTTAACTAACACCTTGCTTCAACTAACTCTTACCACATGGTGGCTTTGTCTTAAAGCGATATGCTTCTCCCTACTTCTTTGACTGATTGAAAAGGGTTACTTAAACTCTATGTGAAGGTCAATCAAGTGGCTGCACTTTTTAATGTTTTTTCCTTTCCATTTGTCTTTTTCGAGGAACCTTTTCCTTGCATTGCCATCTGAATATGCCTTGCCGCAATTCAGATGTATAATATTTTGTTTTATTTTTATTTTCAATTTTTTTGTGTGTAAGCCTATTTTTATTTTTATTTTTATTTTTTATTTTTTTTTGGTTTTTCATTTTCGATGCTTTGTTTCTTACCAAGCCTCTTTCCTGGCCCCCATTTATACCCACAACCCACCTCCTAGCATTATGACTTCCTTCAATAAATTTACTGGTCTGTTTTAGTTTTGCCTTTCTCCAGATGGATACACGAATTCCGCTGACGTTCCTCACCGAGGACACGACTGCTAGCAAAGAAGAACTACCCGATAATGTATCTGATCTGAAGGCTATGTTGCAGCAAAGAATCGCTAAATTAAAAGACAGATGCACAGACCCCAACATTACCTGGTG
The DNA here is from genome assembly GCF_901765095.1 of Microcaecilia unicolor. Lineage (NCBI taxonomy): Eukaryota > Metazoa > Chordata > Amphibia > Gymnophiona > Siphonopidae > Microcaecilia > Microcaecilia unicolor. The sequence goes on from NC_044033.1 coordinate 238,495,659, forward strand.
TGAAAAACGAGACATTATTGAGCGTGAGTTTCAACAGATGCATCAAGTGGTCCATGAGCGAAAGAGACAGGCTCTCCACTTATTAGAGTTACAAAAAGCTTTGGCCTCTACCTCTCTTTCTGAATCATCTAACTCGTAAGTCCTGCTGGCCTCCTGCAGCTGAGGGCTCAACCCTTGGTGAATGGTAGTCATTACAGGTGAAGAATCCATACCTACTGGCTATACATTGCAACGCATTATCCGTGCCTTTTTGCCTATTTCTGTTCACCATATTCCTTGCCCTCCATACATCAATAATTGAACATTTACCATCATCTCTAAATTCTAATTGTTTTTTTGTAAATATAATTTCATATATACTATTGCTATTTATGTAAATTGGCTTTTCATTATTGAACCCTTCTGGTTTCCCTTTTGCTTTTGCACTTAATTAGCACTGTTTTCTCCATGTTTACATTGTCTTTCATGTCTATTCAATTCACACTGATTATACCCACTAAGATATAGCAATGTATCATTCAGGCATACAGTTATTTTGCTTATTCCTTTGCCAGCCTCTGGCTCTTGATGGACTGATTATGATGGTGTATGCCTAGAATAAAGACATGGAAAGATCCCACTTTATACACCACAAGTACGTCTTCAAGATCTATCCAAATGATGTTAGATCCCCCAAGGTTGTGGCAATAATCTTTACACCTTGCAAACTATTGGACCATAAGTCCTGGGTCCATGTGAAAGATATACAGATTTACTCAGCCGCAGAACCAGATGTTACAAGCCTAACCATCTCAAGACCGACAACTTCCTTCAGCAAGCCAGCCTGAAAACCCAGCCCTGTTAGATCTTCCAGATCTCCGTCCAGATCCTTCGGCGCTTCCACCGCCTCAACCATGATCGATGCTGTTTATGGACATTATAGATTCATATTTTGTTTTGTTTTAGCAGTAATCCTGACTAGATATTGAAAAGGTTTTATTTTATTTTCCTATTATTTTCTTTATTGTTCTTTATTGTTCTAATTGTTTTTCTAAGAGTTTCCCTATTATTTCTGTTTAGGTAATTTAAAATTGAAGTTGATATTGCTCAGACACAAGGGTAACATCAAACCCTAATACTGGCTAAGATATCATAATGTAGATGTAAACTCTGTTAGTATCAATCAGTTATGCAATTGTTTAACTCTGGTGTAGGCATGTCTTTCTGTAGGTTTGACTAAGCTCCAAGTGGGGTAATGGATATATAAATTGCTTCCCATACTTCCAGGTCATTATGCATATGTCAAGATCCATGCATGACCTTTGTTACCATTTTTGCTGTATGAGGCAACCTCATACTTGTTATCCACTTATTAGTGCTCATGATTGGATGCCAATGATGAGTAATAGTAAGATCCAAGAATTCCGACCTGTTTAAGGATTCTGAATACCTACAACCTTAAACAGCCTGCAATTTGAGTACTAACCATATATTTGTTGAGCCACCATAACAATGCTTAATCAAAACCACTATTCCTTCTCAAGACCACTGAGAAAGATACATTAGATTATCTCCCCATGTACTATGCAACAGATACAATAGAAGTCATAGCAAAACCTGAAAGTATTTATTAGTATGATCCACCTGAAATTACTATTACCCGTATACCTATACTGCATGGGATTTTATAAATGAACTCGTGGATTAGTCCCATTCATAAAAACATTTCTCACTACAGGTTTGACTAAGTCTCAAGAGAGATGACATCAGGATAAAGCCCAAGGGGTTGAGTAATATAAAGGGAATTCCATATGCCCAAAAATATACCACCTAAGATTGAAGTTTTCTGTCTGGCATAATATCTGCTAGCAATCCATAAGAGCAAAACTCCCCCTCTCGTTTGAAAGCTTGCCACCTTCTGGAATGGATGATGACAAGCTTGACGAGCTTTGTGTCACCCCTCCTCAGAGGGGGTGACAAGTGGGGAATGTATAATTATAGTACAGCAAGAGACCCTCACTGGATCCACCGGAAGGGTGGGAAGGCCAGATTTTAGGACTCAGGCTGTAAAAATACCAGCCAGGTTTAAAAATCTATGACTGGCTGCGCAAGGACTTGCTTTTCCTGTAAGTTAATATGTGTCCCCGCTTGGGATCCATCCACTGGAATAGTGATGGGTCAATTTACATACCTTTAACAGCTAAAATAACTGAAGAAGTACTGACTAGGCCAAATAACAAGTACATGATTTAATATTTCAGAATCTGTAAAAAAACAGGTCTGAACAATGAGTCCTGACACAAACTGGTACAACTGTCACTTTAAATCAGATGAACAAAATGGAGTCTATTAGTTTTGTATAGAAGGCTACAGAGGTTATACAGAGTTCTTAAAAGTATTGCGACACAGACAGATGTGGAACTGTTATCTCAAAGCTTCTCAAAACATACTGATAAGACTGCATGGGAAAGTATCATCTCAGAAATTGAGAGCTAGGTATCTCACCATTGACTTCTATGGAGAGTTTGTGTATAAAAGAGGGGACAATTTGCCATAGCTTTGGTATCCGCCCCAACGCTTATCTCAGACGGCGAAGCTCTGTCCGGTTGTACCCAGAATCTATCTGCTGAATGTACCTGATTAAAGTCTGATGTCTGTATTTGTATCAACTTGAAGACTTGTCTTTGGGTAAGAAATAAAATGTATCTATCTATTTAAACCTATCTCTGTCTTTATTCTATCTTCTCTTTACCTTACATTTAGCTTACAGGGCAAATCACATACACTCACTCTCTGGAGAAACTTAGACAGAATTTTAATAGGCATTATCTGGGAACATAAATGGCCCAGAGTATACCTAGATCCAGGAAGACAGAAAGCAGTAGTTATGGGAATTAGAATTCGATTACAGCCCCTAATGCAAACCCAGAGCAGACCTCCTTGTGATTGGGTGACAATGGAGGTTGGAGAAACCATACAGAACCTGTTAGGTAAAATAGGTATCTTTAGTCCCCCGTGTGATCTGGAGTCAGAAAGAGGTCCAAGAGGGGGAAATTAAAACAGTTACTATGTAACTTTGTAAGTCTAAGTTCTTTGAAAATACGCCTCATATAATCATTTTTCATAACTTTGTCTGGAGATTATACTTCTCTAATCATCTTGCTCCCAATCTCTGGTTCTGATTCCCTTTGTCTGCGAGCTTAGCTCTGTTTTCATCTGTTTTCAGGACCTCCTGCCTATTTGCTATATTTTCTCTCCTTTCTTCTTGATTTCCTGTCCTACATCGATCTTTAGCACTGATCTTTCACATTCAGCTTTCTTCCACTAGCTACCTCCATTACAAATCTACTTTTTCATCTCTTCCCTTCTCTTCCATCCATATGCAGCATTTCCCCCATTCCCTTCCCTTCTGTACATGTGCGTTTCACCCCCCCCCCCCCCACACTTTCCTTCTATCCATTTGCAGCATTTTCTCCTCTCCCCTTCCCTTCATGTGCATTCTCCCCTCTCCCTTCCATCTGTGTGCAGCTTCTGCCCCCCCCCCCCCAGGGTCTGGCATGTCTTCCTACATCCCAATATCCATCTCTCCCCATGGGCCTATAGATTTGCAAAGTTGGTCGGCAAACCCTAAAGCAATTGCATCTAACTGGCCTGAAGCTTTCCCTCTGCTGGATCCTTCCAATTCCGTAGTTGTGACAGAGGGGAGGACCCCAGGACTGGTAGGAAAGAGAGCTAACACTGAAGCATGGAGGCCCAGGGCTGTAGAGGGAGGTAGGCAGTGGCGTACCAAGGGAGGGGCGGGCGGGTTTGTGAGAACAATCAGCCTGCTGTCCTCGGAGTATACCTTCTACAGGTATGTAGCATTTGCTTTCTCCGAGGACAAGCAGGTTACTTCCTGTTCCGGGTCAGAGGAAGCTGCAGCGAACGCGCGAAGTCAGGGAACTCTGAGCAGGCGCGCGCTGCGGCACCCCCCCAGCGGCGTGCACCCAGGGAGGTCTGCGCTGCATCGTGGGGGGGGTGCTGCACCCGGGGGGGGGGGGGGTCCGCGCTGCATCAGGAACGCCACTGGAGCGATATGTTGTGATGTCTTGTTCTTAGTTCAGTCTTCTGACTGATATACTTTACTATCTTATATTGGCCTTCTTTACTGTAAACAGCTTTGATCTTTTGTTAGCTAAACTGTATATTAAATGTTTGTAATCTAGACCTACTGCTTCACTCCAACACAGACAAATAAGGAGACAGAAGAGAAAGCTGGAAAAGCTGTAGACAGAAATGTTTTCCTTTTAGTGCTGGAAACCACCCTGTGTACAAGAGGAGAGAGAATAATTTCTTACCCGATCAGAAACCAGGGCAGACATTTCCCTGCTGTTTTCCCTCTGAAGTCTGCTGCTGGGATGGATTCAGGCTGGAGATTTCCCTTTTCCAGGAAAGATAAATAAAATAGAAGGTTGAACTTATTCCAGGTCTCAGATAAATTCCCTCCTTTCCTCTGCAGACCTGGGACTGAGTCTTGCAGGGATTTCAGGACCCCAAAGAGAGAAAATTTCTGCTTTTCTTGTGTCTTTTCTTTGCAATTGTTGTGCAGAAACCACACAAAGGAAACAACAACCAGGCTAGAGCATGCGTGCTATGAGAGGAGCTCTGTGCTATGAGAGGAGCTCGGGTTGCCAGCCCAAAAGAGCTGGAGTCCTCCCCGCCCCCTCCTTTAAACTCCTCCCTCTCCCCTCCCCTCTGCTGAGGTCATTCTGGGATTTCCCACCTACTTAAGGTGGATCTGTGTAGAAAGCAGATAACAGAACAGGGAAATGATTTAGTCCTCTAGCATCTACCTCCTTGCGGTTCTTGAGACCCTGAATATATCTGAAAATTCTGGCTCTCTCACTACTTAACATTACATTTATATCTTGTTTTTACAGGGGCGTAGCCAGACTTCGGCGGGAGAGGGGTCCAGAGCCGAGATGAAGGGGCACATTTTAGCCTCCCCTCGGCGCCGCCGACCCCCCCCCCCCGCTATTGCCAACCCCCCGGTGCCGACGATCCCCGCCATTGCCGACACCCCCCATTACCCACACCCCCCCCCCATTACCGACACCCCCCGACGCCGCCATCATTGCCAACGCCCCCTGCTGACAACCATCCCTCCCACCGACAACCCTCCTCCACCGCCGCCATCGTCGCCTACCTTTGCTGGCAGGGGACCCCAACCCCCGCCAGCCGAGGTCCTCTTCTCCCGCACAAGCCTTCAGGATGTCAGATTCAGAAGAACAAAGCCTTGCAAAGTTGCGGGGGAAAAGAGGACCTCCGCTGGCAGGGGTTGGGGTCCCCCGCCAGCAAAGGTAGGCGACAGCGGGTTGACGGCAGGTTGGCAGTGGGAGGGGAGGGAGGGTTGAGAGGGTCGTCGGCAGGGGGGTACAGGGCGAAATCAACGGGGGCCCAGGCCCCCGTGGCCCCACGTAGCTACGCCCCTGTCTTGTTAGTGTTTATTTAGGCATTTCAATTTATTTATTGATTGCAAACTGCTTCTTGAAATTGCATAAAGTCAGCAAATGCAGTGCAGTAATTGAATGGTAAATCGTCTCTCCTTCTACATTTAACTCCTGGTTATAACTGAAACAGTGTTGCCAGATCTGAAATACAATATCAAGTGGTAACCCCAAAATTATTTTATATTACAAAACACCATCATACACTGTGTGGAAGTAAAGCGTTAAAATTTTAGTTACTCCTCATTTTTCCAGACACCAGTTTCTCTCCATAGCACATAACTTGCTCAAGCTTGTGGTTACCTAGTCCTGTTTTCTGCTTCAAAGTTAAATTTCTAAGTTATATTTTCTTAAAGCATAGAAGTTTAACTCTTTGCTTCCAGAGCTGCAAAAATGGAAAGTAATGCACTGCATTAACAGGCAGTAAAGCGAATGCTACATACCTGTAGAAGGTATTCTCCGAGGACAGCAGGCTGATTGTTCTCACTGATGGGTGACGTCCACCGCAGCCCCTCCACTAGCTTCACTAGCAAAGTCCTTTGCTAGTCCTTGCGCGCCAATGCGCAGCCGTCTTCCCGCCCGAACCGGCTCGTGTTCGTCAGTCCCGTATGTAGCAAGACAAAACAAGGGAAGACACAACTCCAAAGGGGAGGCGGGCGGGTTTGTGAGAACAATCAGCCTGCTGTCCTCGGAGAATACCTTCTACAGGTATGTAGCATTCGCTTTCTCCGAGGACAAGCAGGCTGCTTGTTCTCACTGATGGGGTATCCCTAGCCCCCAGGCTCACTCAAAACAACAAACATGGTCAATTGGGCCTCGCAACGGCGAGGACATCACTGAGATTGACCTAACAATTTATCCAACTAACTGAGAGTGTAGCCTGGAACAGAATAAAACATGGGCCTAGGGGGGTGGAGGTGGATCCTAAACCCCGAACAGATTCTGAAGCACTGACTGCCCGAACCGACTGTCGCGTCGGGTATCCTGCTGCAGGCAGTAATGAGATGTGAATGTGTGGACAGATGACCACGTCGCAGCTTTGCAAATCTCTTCAATAGTGGCTGACTTCAAGTGGGCTACCGACGCTGCCATGGCTCTAACATTATGAGCCGTGATGACCCTCAAGAGCCAGCCCAGCCTGGGCGTAAGTGAAGGAAATGCAATCTGCTAGCCAATTGGATATGGTGCGTTTCCCCACAGCCACTCCCCTCCTGTTGGGATCAAAAGAAACAAACAATTGGGCGGACTGTCTGTTGGGCTGTGTCCGCTCCAGATAGAAGGCCAATGCTCTCTTGCAGTCCAATGTGTGCAGCTGACATTCAGCAGGGCAGGAATGAGGACGGGGAAAGAATGTTGACAAGACAATTGACTGGTTCAGATGGAACTCCGACACAACCTTTGGCAAGAACTTAGGGTGAGTGCGGAGGACTACTCTGTTATGATGAAATTTGGTGTAAGGGGCCTGGGCTACCAAGGCCTGAAGCTCACTGACTCTACGAGCTGAAGTAACTGCCACCAAGAAAATGACCTTCCAAGTCAAGTACTTCAGATGGCAGGAGTTCAGTGGCTCAAAAGGAGGTTTCATCAGCTGGGTGAGAACGACATTGAGATCCCATGACACTGTAGGAGGTTTGACGGGGGGCTTTGACAAAAGCAAACCACTCATGAAGCGAACAACTAAAGGCTGTCCTGAGATCGGTTTACCTTCCACACGGTAATGGTATGCACTGATTGCACTAAGGTGAACCCTTACAGAATTGGTCTTAAGACCAGACTCAGACAAGTGCAGAAAGTATTCCAGCAGGGTCTGTGTAGGACAAGAGCGAGGATCTAGGGCCTTGCTGTCACACCAGACGGCAAACCTCCTCTTAGTGGAATCTTTCCTGGAAGCAAGCAAGATGCAGGAGACACCCTCTGACAGACCCAAAGAGGCAAAGTCTACGCTCTCAACATCCAGGCCGTGAGAGCCAGAGACTGGAGGTTGGGATGCAGAAGCGCCCCTTCGTCCTGTGTGATGAGGGTCGGAAAACACTCCAATCTCCACGGTTCTTCGGAGGATAACTCCAGAAGAAGAGGGAACCAGATCTGACGCAGCCAAAAGGGAGCAATCAGAATCATGGTGCCTCGGTCTTGCTTGAGTTTCAACAAGGTCTTCCCGACCAGAGGTATGGGAGGATAAGCATACAGGAGACCCTCCCCCCAGTCCAGGAGGAAGGCATCCAGTGCCAGCCTGCCGTTGGCCTGAAGCCTGGAACAGAACTGAGGGACCTTGTGGTTGGCTCGAGATGCAAAGAGATCTACCAAGGGGGTGCCCCACACCTGGAAGATCTGTCGCACCACTCGGGAGTTGAGCGACCACTCGTGAGGTTGCATAATCCTGCTCAGTCTGTCAGCCAGACTGTTGTTTACGCCTGCCAGGTATGTGGCTTGGAGCACCATGCCCTGACGGCGAGCCCAAAGCCACATGCTGACGGCTTCCTGACACAGGGGGTGAGATCCAGTGCCCCCCTGCTTGTTGATGTAATACATGGCAACCTGGTTGTCTGTCTGAATTTGAATAATTTGGTGGGACAACCGATCTCTGAAAGCCTTCAGAGCGTTCCAGACCGCTCGTAACTCCAGGAGATTGATCTGCAGCTCGCGTTCCTGGAGGGACCAGCTTCCTTGGGTGTGAAGCCCATCGACATGAGCTCCCCACCCCAGGAGAGACGCATCCGTAGTCAGCACTTTTTGTGGCTGAGGAATTTGGAAAGGACGTCCCAGAGTCAAATTGGACCAAATCGTCCACCAATACAGGGATTTGAGAAAACTCGTGGACAGGTGGATCACGTCTTCTGATCCCCAGCAGCCTGAAACCACTGGGAAGCTAGGGTCCATTGAGTAGATCTCATGTGAAGGTGGGCCATGGGAGTCACATGAACTGTGGAGGCCATGTGGCCCAGCAATCTCAACATCTGCCGAGCTGTGATCTGCTGGGACGCTCGCACCCGCGAGACAAGGGACAACAAGTTGTTGGCTCTCGCCTCTGGGAGATAGGCACGAGCCATCCGAGAATCCAGCAGAGCTCCTATGAATTTGAGTCTCTGTACTGGGAGAAGATGGGACTTTGGATAATTTATCACAAACCCCAGTAGCTCCAGGAGGCGAATAGTCATCTGCATGCACTGTAGAGCTCCTGCCTCGGATGTGTTCTTCACCAGCCAATCGTCGAGATATGGGAACACGTGTACCCCCAGCCTGCGAAGTGCCGCTGCTACTACTGCCAAGCACTTCGTGAACACTCTGGGCGCAGAGGCGAGCCCAAAGGGTAGCACACAGTACTGGAAGTGACGTGTGCCCAGCTGAAATCGCAGATACTGTCTGTGAGCTGGCAGTATCGGGATGTGCGTGTAGGCATCCTTCAAGTCCAGAGAGCATAGCCAATCGTTTTCCTGAATCATGGGGAGAAGGGTGCCCAGGGAAAGCATCCTGAACTTTTCCTTGACCAGATATTTGTTCAGGGCCCTTAGGTCTAGGATGGGACGCATCCCCCTATTTTCTTTTCCACAAGGAAGTACCTGGAATAGAATCCCAGCCCTTCTTGCCCGGATGGCACGGGCTCGACCGCATTGGCGCTGAGAAGGGCGGAGAGTTCCTCTGCAAGTACCTGCTTGTGCTGGAAGATGTAAGACTGAGCTCCCGGTGGACAATTTGGAGGTTTTGAGGCCAAATTGAGGGTGTATCCTTGCCGGACTATTTGAAGAACCCACTGATCGGAGGTTATGAGAGGCCACCTTTGGTGAAAAACTTTCAACCTCCCTCCGACCGGTAGATCGCCCGGCACTGACACTTGGATGGCGGCTATGCTCTGCTGGAGCCAGTCAAAAGCTCGACCCTTGCTTTTGCTGGGGAGCCGAGGGGCCTTGCTGAGGCGCACGCTGCTGACGAGAGCGAGCGCGCTGGGGCTTAGCCTGAGCCTCAGGCTGTCGAGAAGGAGGATTGTACCTACGCTTGCCAGAAGAGTAGGGGACAGTCTTCCTTCCCCCATAAAAACGTCTACCTGTGGAGGTAGAAGCTGAAGGCTGCCGGCGGGAGAACTTGTCGAAAGCGGTATCCCGCTGGTGGAGCTGCTCTACCACCTGTTCGACCTTCTCTCCAAAAATATTATCCGCACGGCAAGGCGAGTCCGCAATCCGCTGATGGATCCTATTCTCCAGGTCGGAGGCACGCAGCCATGAGAGTCTGCGCATCACCACACCTTGAGCAGTGGCCCTGGACGCAACATCAAAGGTGTCATACACCCCTCTGGCCAGGAATTTTCTGCACGCCTTCAGCTGCCTGACCACCTCCTGAAATGACTTGGCTTGCTCAGGAGGGAGCTTGTCCACCAAGCCCGCAACCTGCCGCACATTGTTCCGCATGTGTATGCTCGTGTAGAGCTGGTAAGACTGAATTTTGGCCACGAGCATAGAGGAATGGTAGGCCTTCCTCCCAAAGGAGTCTAAGGTTCTAGAGTCTTTGCCCGGGGGCGCCGAAGCATGCTCCCTAGAACTCTTAGCCTTCTTTAAGGCCAAATCCACAACTCCAGAGTCGTGAGGCAACTGAGTGCGCATCAGCTCTGGGTCCCCATGGATCCGGTACTGGGACTCGATCTTCTTGGGAATGTGGGGATTAGTTAAAGGCTTGGTCCAGTTCGCCAGCAATGTCTTTTTTAGGACATGATGCATGGGTACTGTGGACGCTTCCTTAGGTGGAGAAGGATAGTCCAGGAGCTCAAACATTTCAGCCCTGGGCTCGTCCTCCACAACCACCGGGAAGGGGATGGCCGTAGACATCTCCCGGACAAAGGCTGCAAAAGACAGACTCTCGGGAGGAGAAAGCTGCCTTTCAGGGGAGGGAGTGGGATCCGAAGGAAGGCCATCAGACTCCTCGTCAGAGAAATATCTGATGTCCTCCTCCTCCTCCCACGAGGCCTCACCATCGGTATCAGACACAAGTTCACGAACCTGTGTCTGAAGCCGTGCCCGACTCGACTCCGTGGAACCACGGCCACGGTGGGAGCGTCGAGAGGTAGACTCCCTCGCCCGCACCGGCGAAGCTCCCTCCGCCGACGTCGTCGGGGAGCCTTCCTGGCAGGCGACCGCAGTCAGTACCGCAAGCGGCACCGATGTCGGAGACCTCACCCCGGGCATGGGGCCAGCTGGCGCCTCGCTCGACGGTACCGGTGGCGCAAACACCCCCGGTACCGGAGGGGAAGGGCGCAACAGCTCTCCCAGGATCTCTGGGAGAACGGCCCGGAGACTCTCGTGCAGGGCGGCTGTGGAGAAAGACATGGAAGCCGATGCAGGAGTCGATGTCAGAGTCTGTTCCGGGCGTGGAGGCTGTTCCGGGCTGTCCAAGGTGGAGCGCATGGACACCTCCTGAACAGAGGGTGAGCGGTCCTCCCGGTGCCGATGCTTACTGGGTGCCGACTCCCTCGGCGACCCAGAGCTCTCGGTACCGACGCGGGAAGGAGACCGGTGTCGATGCTTCTTTGACTTTTTCAAACGAAGCATGTCACCGGAGCTTCCCGGTACCGACGAGGAGGACGTAGAATCCAACCGTCGCTTCCTCAGGGCCGAGGCCGAAGAAGGTCGGTCTCTGGGGGGCTGTACCGCAGGAGCCCTCAGGGTATGGGGAGACCCACCCGAAGGCTCACCGCCACCAGCAGGGGAATGGACAGCCCTCACCTGCACTCCAGACAAAGCACCACCGTCCGACGACATCAGCAGAAGCGGAGGTCCCGGTACCACCGACGCCGACGCAGCCTTCCAATGTCTCGGCCCCGACGATGCAGAGGGTCGATGCCTCGATGCAATCGATACCGTTGCGGCCGAGGGCGGAGGTGTTGACGCTGTCGACGTCGACGCACTCGATACTCCCGGTGCCGATGCAGACGAAGAGCCTGAGAACAAAACGTTCCACTGGGCCAATCTCGCTACCTGAGTCCTTTTCTGTAAAAGGGCGCAAAGACTGCAGGCCTGCGGGCAGTGCCCAGCCCCCAGACACTGAAGGCACGACGCGTGCCTATCAGTGAGCGAGATTACCCGGGCGCACTGGGTGCACTTCTTGAAGCCGCTGGGAGACTTCGATGACATGGGCGGAAAAATCACGCCGGCGAAATCAAAACTCGTAATTGCGGTAAGGCACCAAAAAGATGGGGAGAAAAAAAACTCGACCCGAGGCCTCAAAGCGGCCTACCCCGAAAACGAAAGAAAACTTAACGGGGCCAAAAACTAGAAGTAAGGGAAAGGGAAAAAGACCAAAAGGCCCTTCTCCGGAATCCCTTTTTTTTTTTCTTTAGCGAAAAGTCAAAAAGACGCGCGAGGGTCAACTTAAGGGGCGCGAACGGCGCAAAACATGACCGTACCGAGCGCGGACAAAAGAAGACTGACGAACACGAGCCGGTTCGGGCGGGAAGACGACCGCGCATGCGCGGTGCGCATGGGCGCGCGAGGACTAGCAAAGGACTTTGCTAGTGAAGTTTCCGATTGGAGGGGCTGCCGTGGACGTCACCCATCAGTGAGAACAAGCAGCCTGCTTGTCCTCGGAGAAAGCAATTTAAAAAGTTGAGAATGTGAAATGCAGCAGAAGTCCCAGCGTGCTGAGAGCAGGAAGGAAGTAGCGGGGAACGGAGGCACTGGAGTTATTTGGCTGGTGGGGCTCGGCCTCCCCAGCTCCCCCCAGCAAGGTAAAAGGGTGCTGGAGTTCTGGACAGCGCCCAAGCCCAAAGTGGGACCAAAATGATGGAAAAATAAAATGTCTAGACAAGGGGTGTAGCCAGACATCGGCGGGAAGGGGGGCCAGAACCCGAGGTGAGGGGGCATATTTTAGCCCGCCGCAGATCCCCCCGCCACCTTTAACTGCCCCCCCCCGGCGCCCTTCCCCATTCGACTCCCCCCTTCCCCCGCCGCCAACCCTCCCCCGAGTCCCCTGCCGCCAAGTACCTGTGCTGGCGGGGGTCCCCAACCCCTGCCAGCCGAAGTCCTCCTCATCCGGTCTCCGGGCCGGCGCGTTGCTGCAGCTAATGTGGAAGCCTAGTATTCAGTTTCTTCTGTGTGAGTCGTCCTGACGTCCTGCAGACAACAAATTTAGAATCAGTTTTATTTTGAATTTATTACATGGAATATGTTAACTTTCAGATACGAGTGAAAAAAGAGGAGGAAAAGACCCTCAGGCAAACTTGAACATCAAACAAACAAGTCAGGTGGACTCAAGGAGGATGTCAAAAAATCTTTAATTCTAAGAAACATAAAAACGACCCGACACAGACGTTATTTGCTTCACTGTGCATTTTTCTTACCGGAGATTAAACAGAGAATCGACAGCCAGGATTTTGACAGTTAAGTTTTGTTGTCATAATATATGTCACATTCGTGAGTTCTTGTGCCCGACGGGAGCACAGAGGCGAAGACTCAAACCTGCACTCTGTTGGGCAGCCAAGCAACCCCGTGGCTTCACCTGTGGTGACCGCCGTTCCCCGAGGGTTGAGCCCCCAGGTGCCGGCAGCCGACAGGACTTCCAGATACAGGCAGGGGTCAGACGGCCGCAGGCAACAGGCAGAGAGCAGCTAAGTACAGGTAGTAGTAGGTCAGGCACCAGGCAGAGAGTAGTCAGGAATCTAGCAGGAACTAGGTCAGGCAGCGAGCAGAGCGCAAACAGGATTCAAGCAGGTATCAGGTCAGGCGGCAAACAAAGTTGTCAGGACTCAGGCAGGTGTCAGGTCAGGCAGCAGGCAGAGCGTAATCCGGTGTTCAGGCAAAGATCAGGTCAGGCAGCAGGCAGAGCATAATCCGGTGTTCAGGCAAAGGTCAGGTCAGGCAGCAGGCAGCGCGTATTCCAGTGTTCAGGCAAAGGTCAGGTCAGGCAGCAGACAGGGCGTAGTCAGAATTCCAGCAGAGGTCAGATCAGGTCAGGCAGCAAGCAGTAGTAGACAAAGTCACACAGGAGCACAATCAAATCTACCAAAGTAGAAGGCGAAGCAAAGAAGTGGAATGAAGTTGCTCTTTAAATAGGCCTCACCATCAGGGGAAGCCAAATCAGCTGGCCTGAAGAACCCATAGCCCCCACCCTCAGGGAAAATCGAATCAGCTGGCAGAGAGGGCCTCCCATTGGCTACCAGCTGATGGAGAAGGAGAGGCCGGACCAATCCTGAAGAGCAGGAGGCAGGGCATCCCCAAAGGGCCGGAGGTGGGACGAAGAAACTCGGCGCTCTGCGTGGGACCGGCAGAGGAATTCCCGGAGCGCCGGACAAGCCAAGATGGCCGGCGCTCCGCACCGCCAAAGCCCCGGAGCATCGAGAGTAGGCACAGGACAGAGAAGCAAGAGCCCCGGTCTCGCAGCAAGCATCGCAGGGATGGAGGAGCATTGCAGCAGGCAGGGGAGTCCCCGGAACGCTGGACGAGCCAAGATGGCTGGCACTCCACGTCGGAGGAGCCTCACCGAGGTGAGGAGCATGACAGTACCCTCCCCGGAAGACCCCCCTCCATCCTGGTCCAGGTTTAGAGGGTTAACAAGTGTGGAATTCTTGGACTAATTCTAGGGCATGGACATTATTGGCTGGTTCCCAAGAATTATCTTCTGGCTCATAGTGTTTCCATGAAATTAAATAAGAGTCACCCCCTCTGTTGCTTCGAGTCCAAAATCTCCTCCACTTCAAATTCAGGGTTGGGTTCAGAGTCGGGAGTGATGTATTTCTTTGACTCAGGATGCCACTTAGAAGTCAAAAATGGTTTCAACAATGACACATGGAAGGCATTATAGATCCGGAGGTTACCAGGTAGTTGCAGGCGATAGGTAACTGCGCCCACTCGGGACTGAACAGGAAAGGGCCCAATGAAACGAGGTTTAAACTTAAAAGAGGGTAGACCAGTGGCGTTCCTAGCCTGGATGGCACCCAGGGCGGATCGCCGATGAGCCCTCCCTCCAGGTGCAGCGCACCCCCCCTGCTAAATGACACCTCCCCCCCTCCGGCGAAATGACACCCCCCGGGTGCACGCCACTGGGGGGGGGGGTGCCGCGGCGCGTACCTGTCAGCTCCGAGTTCGCTAACTTCACTTGTTCGCTGCAGCTCCCTGTTCCGGGGCAGAGGGAGCTGCAGCGAACGAGCGAAGTTAGCAAACTCGGAGCAGGCGCGTGCTGCGGCCGGCACCCCCCAGCGGCGTGCACCCGGGGCGGACCACCCCCGCCTTGGTACGCCACTGGGGTAGATGGAGTCTTAAATACTGGTGCTGAGCCAGACCTTCTGCTTTGGTTGAAAAATAGGGGCAGTCCGTCTCTTAAGGTCGGCAAAATGCTTGTATTTTGCTGCCACACGCTGTACATGGTGTTGGACCTCATTCCAGGTCTCCCGAATGTCTGCAAGGGTGTGTTGTAGCTGAGGGACGGAATGATCCATCGGGATAGGAGGACGTGTTCGAGGATGCCTTCCAAAAACAGTGATGAACGGAGATGTCCTGGAGGCGGAGTGGAGACTGTTATTGTAGGTGAACTCGGCCCAAGGGGGCAGTGATGACCAGTTGTCCTGATCGGTGTTAGTGAAAACTCGTAGGAAGGTCTTGAGGGTTTGGTTGATTCTTTCTACCATCCCGCTGGTTTGGGGGTGGTAGGCCGAGGAGAAGTGAGTAGTGATTCCAAATGCAGAGCACAGAGCTTTCCAAAATTTGGAAGTAAATTGTGGCCCTCGGTAACTGATGATTCGGAGAGGCAGACCATGGAGACGAAACATATGTTGAATGAAATTGGTTGCCAGCGTAGCAGCAGATGGCAAAGTTTTAAGGGAAACAAACTGAACCATACGTGAAAAGCGGTCTACAACAACCCAGATAATGGTGTGACCTTGAGAGCGAGGGAGGTCAGTAATAAAGTCCATAGAGAGCTCTTGCCAAGGATGTGCAGGGACAGGTAGGGATTGAAGAGCTCCCCAAGGTTTGCCAGCAGCGGACTTATTCCAGGCGCAGGTCGGACAGGAGGAAACGAAGTGCAGAATATCCTGGGCCATGCGTGGCCACTGATAGTACCGGGAAATAAGGTGGAGGGTCTTCCTGAATCCGAAATGCCCTGCTAAAGTAGAGGAATGGCCCCACTGGAGCACCTTCTTCCTGGACCGAGGGGGCACGGAGACCTTCAAGAAGGTCGAGGCTGAGACAATAGGCGGGATACAGGTGGGGTTCAGCATCGGGTAAGGTTCCTCAAAATCCTCGGATGGCTCAAAGGCCCAGGATAGGGCATCAGCTTGCACATTCTTTTCTGCTGGGCGGAAAACCAGTCGAAAATCAAACCTGGCAAAGAAGAGGGACCAGCGCGTCTGTCGTGGGTTCAGTCTTTTGGCTTCCTGCAAATAAAGGATATTCTTATGATCCGCAATTACAGTGATCAGGTGCACGGCACCCTCCAGCAAATACCACCACTCCTGGAAGGCAAGTTTCAAAGCCAACAGTTCCCGATCCCCGATGGTATAATTTCATTCCGCGGGGGAGAACTTTCGGGAGAAAAAAAAAACATGGGTGCCACTTGCCAGAAGGTAGAGTTTGAGACAACACTGCCCCGGCTTCCACTGAAGAAGCATCGACCTCCACAGTAAAGGGTTTCGTAATGTCTGGACTGCGGAGCACCGGGGCACTCACGAAGGCTTCCTTTAGTGTGGTGAAGGCCTCCAGGGCTTCTGAAGACCAATTCTTGACATCCACCCCCGTCCTGGTAGGGGCGGTCAGTGGAGCGGTGATCAAGGAATACTGCTGAATGAATTGCCGGTAATAACTGGCGAATCCCAGGAAGCAGGGCCCTGAGTCCCTGGGGCACAGGCCAATCCCGAATTGCCTTAAGTTTGTCTGGGTCCATCTGGAGTCCCTCCGGAGAGATAATATACCCCAGGAAGGGAATGACTCGCTGGTGAAAGGCACATTTCTCTAGCTTACCAAAAAGGTGATGTTCTCGCAGTCGTTGAAGGATGGTGCGGACATGGGAAACATGATCTTGCACGGAGGACGAAAAGACCAGAATGTCATCGAGGTAGACAATTACAGGTGAGTACAGGAGATCCTGAAAGATGGAGTTAATAAAGTCTTGGAAGACCACTGGGGCATTGCAAAAGCCATAAGGCATTACCAGATACTCAAAATGGCCCTCATGGGTGTTGAATGCGGTCTTCCATTCGTCTCCCTGGCATATATGGACCAGATTGTAAGCTCCCCTGAGGTCCAACTTAGAAAAAATTACCGCCCCTTGCAGGCGGTCAAAAAGTTCAGGTATAAGGGGCAGTGGGTACCGATTCTTGATAGTGACATCATTCAGACCCCTATAATCAATGCAAGGCTGCAGAGAACCGTCCTTCTTCGACACAAAGAAAAACCCTGCACCTGCAGGGGAAGTGGAGGGTCGAATGGACCCCTTCTGAAGGTTCTCATGAATGTATGAGTGCATGGTCCTAGATTCCTCCAGTAGACAGTGTACAGTCTGCCTCTGGGAGGAGTCTTGCCCGGGAGCAGGTCAATCAGACAGTCGAAAGGTCGATGTGGGGTAGAGAATCCGCTTCCTGTGTGTTGAAAACGTCCCTGAAGTCATGGTACTCCCCGGGTAACAAAGCTTCGCAAGGATGGAGGACTCCGTGGAGAGCCAGAATGACCTTTACCGGAGAATTGACTGATGAGAGGCATGAATGAAAACAGCGGGCCCCCCATCTGCTGACCTCACCATGGACCCAATCAATGCTGGGTGCATGGAGACGCAATCAGGGCAGGCCCAAAATCACTGGGTGGATAGCTCAAGGAAGAATCAAGAGTTGAATCTCTTCTTGGTGCAAGACCCCGGCTTGCATCCGTAAGGGTGGCGTGACTTGAGTGATGGGTTGTGGTAGGGTCGATCCCTGAACAAAGGTTATCTGCAGATTGGGCTTACATGGTACTGTCAGTCTTCCCAAGTGCTCAAGGAGATCTGCATTGATGAAATTCCTTCCTGCCCCAGAGTCCAACAGGGCAGTCTTCCTGATACAATGATCTTGCCAACGCAGGGTGATGGGAATTGAGATCAGGTTATCTGGTATGGGTGAGGATCAACCCAAAGCCACCCCCTCACGGGGCCTTGGTTCTGGCATATCCCAGCTTATTAGGGCAGGAATTTATGAAATGACCAGGTTGCCCACAGTATAAAACAGAGTCTATTGGTCCGACGGTGGGACCTCTCAGATTCAGAGAGGCGCTGTCGTCCAATCATCATAGGTTCCTTGGGAATACCTGCAAGGGAATTTGTTGCTCCTCTAGGAGAAATAGGCCGCATTGGCCGAGGGGTAGACCGCATTGGAGAACGTTGAGCGGTACGCTCTTGTGACCTCTCCTGAAAGCGGATGTCAATGCGGACACAGAGGGTGATAAGGGCATCCAAGGTAGCGGGAAGATTCCAACCAGCCAATTTGTCCTTGATCCAACCGTTCAACACTTGCCAAAAGATGGCTGTAAGGGTCTCTTGATTCCAGTGAACCTCCGTGGCTAAGATCCGGAAACAAACCGCATAGGTTCCCACGGAACTGTTACCCTGCTGAATTCGTAACAGATTCGCCGTGGCAGAAGAGGGCCTCCCAGGAATGTCAAAAACCATCCTGAACCGGCGAAGGAACTCCCTTAGATCTGAAAGGAGAGGATCATGTTGCTCCCAGAGAGAGGAGGCCCAGGCCAGGGCCGGTCCAGAGAGTAGTGAGATAATATAATTGATTTTGATACTCTCAGAGGGAAAGGACCCGGGTTGCATCTCAAAAAGCATCAGGCATTGATTCAAAAATCCACGGCAAGCCACTGGGTACCATCAAACCGAGGAGACTCTGGGAGCTGCAACCCCGGGGCAGGAAGAGCAGGTCTCTGAACTGGGGTGGCAGGTTGCCATTGGGCCTGGAGAGCAGCCATCTCAGTACAAACATCTTGTAAAGCTCCAGACAGTCTATTCAGTTGGGCCTGCTGTTGCTGAAGAACCTGTGCTAGGTCCATTAGTTCGGGTTTGTCCTGCGAACTCATGGCTTCGGCTTACTGTCACGTTCGTGAGTTCTTGTGCCCGATGGGAGCACAGAGGCGAAGACTCGAACCTGTGCTCCGTTGGGCAGCCAAGCAACCCCGCAGTTATACCTATGGTGACCGCCGTTCCCCGAGGGTTGAGCCCCCAGATAAAGGCAGCCGACAAGGCTTCCAGATACAGGCAGGGGTCAGACAGCCGCAGGCAACAGGCAGAGAGCAGCTAGGTACAGGCAGTACTAAGTCAGGCACCAGGCAGAGAGTAGTCAGGAATCTAGCCGGAACTAGGTCAGGCAGCGAGCAGAGCACAAACAGGATTCAAGCAGGTATCAGGTCAGGTGGCAAACAAAGTTGTCAGGACTCAGGCAGGTGTCAGGTCAGGCAGAGGGTAATCCGGTGTTCAGGCAAAGGTCAGGTTAGGCAGCAGACAGGGCGTAGTCAAGATTCCAGCAGAGATCAGATCAGGTCAGGCAGCAAGCAGTAGTAGACAAAGTCACACAGGAGCACAAATCTACCAAAGTAGAAGCCGAAGCAAAGAAGTGGAATGAAGTTGCTCTTTAAATAGGCCTCACCATCAGGGGAAGCCGAATCAGCTGGCCTGAAGAGCCCATAGCCCCCACCCTCAGGGAAAATCAAATCAGCTGGCAGAGAGGGCCTCCCATTGGCTGCCAGCCGATAGAGAAGGAGAGGCCGGACCAATCCTGAAGAGCAGGAGGCGGGGCATCCCCAAAGGGCCATAGGCGGGGCGAAGAAACTTGGCGCCCTGCGTGGGACCAGCAGAGGAATTCCCGGAGCGCCGAATGAGACAAGATGGCCAGCAATCCGCACCGCCTTAGCCCCGGAGTGTCGAGAGCAGGCACGGGACAGAGAAGCAAGAGCCCCGGTCTCGCAGCAAGCATCGCAGGGATGGAGGAGCATTGTAGCAGGCAGGGGAGTTCCCGGAGCGCCGGATGAGCCAAGATGGCCAGCGCTCCACGTCGGAGGAGCCTCACCGAGGTGAGGAGCGCGACAACATAAGAGATCTATTTGACCCTTAAGGCAAGCCTTTTGTGCTGAAACATAGCCGTGTTGGGTCGTTTTTATGTTTCTTAGAATTGAAGACTTATTGATGTCACCTCACTTTTTCGTTTGATGTTAACTTTGAGATATGTATATCGCAGATGTTTTTTTGTGTGTACTGGCATAGCCAAGCAGCTGATTTTTTCGGGGGGGGGGAAGGGGGATGTGGACTAAAGCCCTAAGAGTGGTGGCACCAAATTTTCTCCCTGCTCTCCGCCTTCCCCAAAGTCCCTCAACCCAAATGCAAATTATTAAAATCTAAGGTAGCGCGGATCCCCATGCCCTGCTGTAAGAAAAGTACGGGCCAACAATATGTAGGTATGCTACATACAGGAGGACAACTCCTAATATACATCCAGAGGTACTTAGCTGACAGAACACTACTAAATAACATTTATTCTGGATTCATGTCTAGGGGAAGCGTACCTCTTTGGCCAAATGGCTAGCTACCGGTAGTTGTGCTGGAAAAAGGAACAATGCCACCGATGAAATATATATTATTTATTAAGTATAGAAATATATCTACTATAATAAAACTCACCCTCAACGTTCTGAAGACAACGTTCTGAAGTCACTCAGTCACTCCCTGAAGGGTTCATGGATTCATGGTGGTGAAGCCACAGCACTGACCATGAGGCATATTTTCAAAGCACTTTGGGAGGCTAAGTTCCATAGGTATCTATGGAACTTTGGGAGGCTAAGTGCTTTGAAAATGAGCCTGAGTGTCTCTCTGCCCCGCCCTCGCATGACGGACCAATCAGAAAAAACACCCTCAACATTCTGAAACATAAAGGACCATCACAACACTGTTCCCAGGCAACACTAGGCAATGTAAGACGGACCAATCAGAGGAAACTACGTGACAATAAGGGAGGCGCATTCCCCAGCAGAATGGCTCATTATCTGTGCAGCACGGAGAGCACAGAACCACCGCTGGAACGAGAGAAGAATATTCCTGCTGTGGGTATGTGCAAAAATAGACCGGGGGGGGGGGGGGGGGAGAAATTTTTAAATGCCTAATGCCAGTACTGAAGAGTGCCAGAGGGCCCATAGCAAAGACTATATTTGGGATCGCTTCACATGGAGTCAGAGGAGCTGGAAAACAACGTGCCCGTCACCATCTGGGACATGGGCAGACAGGACAAGCTGCGGCCCAGCTGGAAGGATTACCCGCGACCCAGCCAGCAGCAAAAAGCGACCTGCCTAGGAATCGCTGGAGACTGGCTGCCAAACTAACGAAACAACTGCACACCGACGCACCACCTCCATCATTCAAAAGGCATCCACTAATAATACAAAACAAAGAATACCCGTTTTCTCACGCAGCTACAGGTAACTCCCCACCCCCTTCCTCTTCCCCTTTTGCCAAAGCGGCCGTGCCCAACCATCCCCAGCCTCAGGCAAGCTGTCTCTCACCTCGGGGATTCCCTGAGCACCCGGAAAAAGATGGCGTAGCTTCCCGCAGCGCATGTTCCAGCATTCCCCTGCAGCCGGCCTGAAATGGACTGAACATACCGGATCACCACCCGATGGCCCGAGACTGTGCTCCTCTCCCTTCCACCAACTTAAAACAACTATCCCCGTCCTCAGGCAAGCCATCTCCCACCTCCAGGATGCCCAGAACCCAAGCCCAACGGAAAAAGACGGCGATGCTTCCCACAGCACATTTCTCTTCCAGTGTTCCCCTACAGCAGCCCTGAAACGGCCAAAAAATACTGACAGACCAAGAACGTGCTCCTCTACCTTCCGCCCATCTAAAAAAACACTGCTGCCTCAGCACAACACAAAAAAAAAAACCGGAAAAAACAATCCACCACTCAGCAAAGGCTGACCCCCCTACAACCACATTTACATTTCACCAACAGAAAGACCCCCCTCCACAAACCTCCTTGACAGACAAAACCACACACACACAATACAACAGACACACACCCTCAAAGCCACACACCAATCCATCCCACTTTGCCAGCATAGCACAGCACATCCCCAACCCCCCAAGCAAAAAAACAAACAAAAAAAAAGACACATCAACAACCCGCACACACACCCCACCCTCACACACTCACACACACACACACACAATAACTCTGTGACACATACACACACACAAAAAACCACATGCTAGCGCCCGTTTCATTGGTTTCGGAAATGGGCCTTTTTTACTAGTATATAAATAGTTCTGAAGCACAATGCCAAACAAAATACAAAATAACTTGCTATAAAAATAGATTATCACTAAAATATAGATAATGACATATGATTATCCTAATGGACTAAGTAAATGAGTGATTACACAACCAATCACAATACTGATAAATTACACCACACGTCTTATGCAAAACACAGTTAGCAGCTATATTCACAGACCATAAATCATGACATACAACCCATCTGTCTCCGACAAAAGCCAAGGACTAATTATCCCCATGACCATAGGTAGTAAATCCTGTTATCTCACCCTGCAGTCTGTGGCAGACTTCCAATGGTAAAGAAGCAGGTTCTTCCTCTGAGACTCAAGCTGAAGTTGTTTCAGCGAGTCTCTCAGTCCAGGAATAAAGTCTGAGATCTGTAATCTGGATGCAGATGTCACAGTCTTTATGTAAGGCCATATATTATAATTGAGCTAACCTTGTGAATCTGTTACAAGTTATGCAGTTCACTGGTGTTTAGGAAATCAGTCTTTTGCTTATTCTGAGCCTTCTATCCACCTGCAAGTCTTCTGGTCGTCTCCCCTCTTCCTTCTTCTCTTCAGTCCAACCTTTTGGCATCCATGGGTCAGATGATACCTGTGGACCAATCACAGATGGTGTAATAATGTCCAGCCAGCTTCATCATGGTCATGAAGCGAGTCTTTGTTCTAGCCATGAAACTGCTATCGAAGGCATGCAAACCTCCCTGTCTGCTCACATACTCCTGGAGCCATGTGTGTCTCTCTCCTCCAATCTTCCTGTCATGATTGTGGCCGTGACCCCCCCCCCCCCCCCCCCAGACTTACCTTATTTCTGGGGGTCAGCATCTGTTTCTTCTGTCTGTCCTTTCTAAGCTAGCTCTGCCTCTCTCTGGGTGTACTGGCTGTTTCCAGCGTGGCTTCAATAGCTTCATTATTCTACATCTGTGTGGGTTAGGCCTCTCTGGTTCTGTGTGCTGTCTGCCTGTATCTGGTAGTTGTGACGTCATCAGGCCTGGCCCTGATAAGGAAGTGGTGTTCTTCCATTCAGGGCCTTTTGCAACGTGTGCTTGAGGTAGGGTTAGTGCAGTGGGCACTTCTGATGTGTTTGGCTTCCCTGCTTGCATTTGCTTTAGGTCGTTTGCTTGAGGGCAGGTTAGTGTTGGTGCAGTGTGCACATTTGACCTGAGTTTATGTATTTAGCTTTCCTGTGCTTTCCCTGGTAGCTCCCCTGCTTTCCCTTTGGTTGCTGTTAGAAGTACTTCTGGGTTTTGGTGCTGTTAGAAGCACTTCAGGTTTGCTGTTAGAACTACTTCTGTAGCTTTGTGCTTAGTAGCACCTGGGTTAGTTTAGTGCTGCAGAGCACTGCTGTCGTTTGGTGCTTGGAGCACCCTTGTTAGTGTAGTGCTTAGGAAGCACCTTTGTTGTTTGTGTATTTAGCTTTCCTGCTTGTTCCCTTGTGGCTCCCCTGCTTCCCTTTTGGTTCTGTTAGAAGCACTTCTGTTGGTTTAGTGCTTGGTTAGTTTAGTGCTGTGGGGCACAGCTGTAGCTTGGTGCTTAGGAAGCACCTTTGTTAGTTTTTGTGTTTTACTTCCTTGCTTTTCCCTTGTGGCTTCCCTGCACTTCTGTTAGTGTAGGGCGTAGGGGCACCCCTGTTAGTTTCTGTTAGGAGCACTTCTGTTAGTGTAGGGCTTAGGAGCTCTTCTGTTGGTGTAGGGCTTAGGAACACCTTTTGTTAGTTTAGTATTTAGGAGCTCTCCTGTTGCAGGCTTGTCCTAGTACCCCAGTCCCTGTGTTTCCTGTCTCCGGTAAAGTCCTGCTGGCCGCCAGAACCCAGGGGTTCAACTCCTGGGGGACGGTGGCCAAGTGTAGGTGAAGTGGAGTTCCAGTCCAGGGTGTTCCGGTCCTGTGGGTACCAGTCCGGTGTACTCCAGTCCAGTGTGTTCCGGTCCAGTGTGTTCCAGTCCGGTGTGTTCCAGTCCAGTGCGGACCAGTCCGGTGCACTCCAGTCCAGTGTGTTCTGGTCCAGTGTGGACCAGTCCGGTGTCCTGCAATCCAAGGGTTTCCTGTCCACGTGTTCCGGCTTGCTGGGTGGTGCCCAAGGGCTCACGTTTGCTCCAGAGCCCGTCCCCGGGGGCTCTGAACCTGAGAACCTGACACTTCCCAGGACATAACTGGCTAGTTTGCAACACAGAATATGTCCTTGGATGAAGTCATCTTGCTATGCTCAGCAGTACTGTTCCTTTGACAAAGCTGGTTTCTGATGGTTACAGGCCACAGGCTGTAAAATCCATATTGTTATAAAAGAATGGCTGTATAGGCCAAAGACCAGCAAAGGTGAGATCTCAGGTAAATACTCCTACAGATTCCACCTCCCCCCCCCCCCCTTGGAGATGGAAATTATTACAACGGAGTAAATGCCCTCTCCAACTTAACTAACAATACAACTAGACAAGTTAGAACCAGGACTCATGGTCAATAGTAGAGAGAAGCAGAAACAGTAAATATCAGCAATTCAAAACTAACACTCTTTAAAAATGAAAACTAGAAGCAAATATTTCATACAATCATATAACAATGTTCAAAAGTAAAATCAAAAATGCTAATACAGCAAATTACTGAATACTGGAATAAATAATATGGTGTTAGTAATAAGGTCTTAACACATGAAACTATAATCAACATCAAATTATTATACTACACAGCCCCGTCCAGCGAGCGCCCCCCCCCCCCCCCGCAGCCGGGAGGAAGAGGAGCAGAGGCTGGGCCTGAAACACTGAACCCACGAGGGACTGATGTTTTTCAGGGAGGGAGCCAGCCTACACTGGAGGAGTTGCAAGGTGCTGTGAACTCGGGAAGTTATATTTCCTCTATATTACCACTACAAACTGTGAGTACCCTGAACCAAATCCTTAGCACTCCTACTCCTAGTTCGGGTAAAGTGGAAAAGCCGGCCGTTGTGACCTTAGAGTCACTCTGGGACCTAACATACACACTACATACTTCTCTTTTAAAATCGGTTGGGAAAAAGGAGGAGCATATAAAAATGTTATCAGAGGCTGCCCTATTACAAGCTCAAACGGCTACCCAAAGTTCTTCTAAAATAAATCAATTGGAAGGGAAAGTGCAAATATTGGAAACGATGGGACAAGTTATAATAAGAGACCGGAACTATACTTCCCGGCGATTAGAATATTTGGAAAACCAAGTAAGGAAACTGAACTTGAGATTAACTAATTTCCCAAGATCCCCATTGATATCTCCAATAGATATGGTTAAAAAGTACTTAACTGAAACATTGGGAATGTCAAGTGAATCACTTCCTCCTATTGTACGTGCACAATATTTGCAAGTTAATAAAAAGAAAGATGGAGAAATTTCACAAGCACAAGTAGGAGAAGCTATGAACTTGACTGCATTTTTGGAATCATCGTTGGAAATTATTACTCAGAGAACCACAGTGGTGGTTAAGTTTGCGCTTGAAATGGACAGAGATGCTGTTTTAAAATTTTCCTTTAGACATTTGGACTCTCAGTTTTTGGGTTCAAAAGTTAGAATCTATACTGACTTATCTAGAGAAACTCAGAAAAGGCGCAGGGCTTTCCTGGCTCTTCGAGCCAGGACCTTGGCTCTTGGAGCGAGTTTTATTTTGAAATTTCCTTGTATTTGTCGCATTCTGTACCAGTCTAAACAATTTCAGTTTTTCGAGCCTAAACAGTTAGAGGAATTCTTGTTAAGTAGAGAAGAAATAGTGGTAACAGTAGGGTAACAGATGCGCACTGTTAAGATAGGTTTGAAAGGAATAGCCGGGAAGCAGTAAGTTATTTAATTTCTTGTTTTCTCAAATAGCTATTTGATGATAATAATTTCTTATATCTTGGATCCTATTTCCAAATTTCATGGACAAAAGTGTTGTTAATTTATTTCATTTAATGTCTGTATATGACATAATTTAAACTTATTGGAATAATGTGATTTTTTTTTCCTTTTTCAATCTTCTCTAATTTTGAGTTGTATAAATGTGAAAATGTAATAAAAAAAATTATACTACATAATGCATGGCAAAAGCATCAGCAAAAATTAGTACATAATCCTGCTTGTTTTCGAAGGAGAAGGGCAGCCATCTTCTGACACAAATTGGGAGATGGCCGCCCATCTCCGAATGGCGGCCAAATCAGAATAATTGAAAGCCGATTTTGGCCGCCCTCAACTGCTTTCCGTCGCGAAGCCGGACAAAGGTCCCAGGGGCCTGTCGGCAGTGTTTCAAAGGTGGGATGGGGGTGTGGTTAACAGATGGCCACCCTCGGCCGATAATGGAAAAAAGAAGGCTGGCCCTGACGAGCATTTGGCTGACTTTTACTTGGTCCATTTATTTTCAGGACCAAGCTACAAAAAAGTGTCCAAACTGACCAGATGACCACCGGAAGGAATCATGGATGACCTCCCCGTACTCCCCCAGTGGTCACCAACCCCCTCCCAGCCAAAAAAAAAAAAAATTAAGAACATTTTTTTGCCAGCCTCTGTGCCAGCCTGAAATGTTATACCCAGCTCCATGACAGCATTATGCAGGTCCCTGGAGAAGTTTCAGTGGGTGCAGTGCACTTCAGGCAGGCGGACCCAGGTCCATCCCCCCCCCCCCCACCTGTTATACTTGTGGTGGTAAATGGGAGCCCTCCAAAACCCACCAGAAACCCACTGTACCCACATGTAGGTGCCCCCCTTCACCCATAACGGCTATGGTAGTGGTGTACAATTGTGGGTAGTGAGTTTGGGGGGGATTTGGGGGGGCTCAGCACCCAAGGGAAGGGAGCTATGTACCTGGGAACAATTAATAAAGTCCACTGCAGTGCCCCCTAGGGTGCCCGGTTGGTGTCCTGGCATGTGAGGGGGAACAGTGCACTACAAATGCTGGCTCCTCCCACGACCAAATGACTTGGATTTGGCCGGGTTTGAGATGGCCGGCATTAGTTTCCATTATCGGCGAACACCAATGCCGGTCATCTCTAAGTCCGGCGATCTCAACATTTAGGTTGACTAAATGTTGAGATTTGGCTGGCCCCAACCGTATTATCAAAACAAAAGATGGCCGCCCATCTTGTTCAATAATATGGTTGTCTCTGCCCATTCCCAGGGCCGTCCCCAGAGATGGCCACTCTTAGAGATGGGCGCCCATCTTCGATTATCCCCTCCACATGATAATAAAAACAAAGATGTTGCATAGTGGAGAGTTAGTTATGGTTGACCTCCACAAAATATAACAAAGTCAATGGTGGTGGACCTTGATGAATGATGAGGTGTAAATGGACAACTTCTCGCACCAAGAAGACAACAAACAGGAATAAAATGGTCCACGTAATGGTTATGATGAAGAAAGTCTTAAAACATAAGAATTGGACACAGTTAAAAAAGAAAGTCAATAAAATGTCCACGAAACACATCCAGAAGTTCAATTTCAGGAACAACTGGATCTGACAAGATTAAAAAAAAAAAACTCCCCCAACAAGAAGAAAAATTCTTGGGAAAAAAAATCCAATAGTCATGACTAGACAATGGAAATCATGAGGAACAAAGGGAAGAAATGTTCAAAACCACAAATGGATTGGGAAGCAGGGAGTCAGGAACATCTTGAAGAACGACATCAGGTATGGGAATAGGGTCATTCAGGTTGGCAACAGCTCCGAATCTTCAAAATTGTTTCTGTAGCTGAAAAACAAAACAAGAAGTTGTCCTGTTTCATGGTTAGTTTGGGTCATTTCAACAATGCACGCATCTGGGGCAAAATGACTGGGATGACACGGTCTTAACTGATTGATGTGGACCCATTTAAGGACATCTTCACCTTGAGAATTTTTCTTGAGGCGAATTTGGTAAGCCACAGGTGAAGCTTTTTCCACTATAGGGAATGGACCATGCCAACTGGGCAGAAATTTATTTTCTTTAGCCTTATTTCTGGCAAAATTAATATAGAATACCTTGTCGCCAATTTGGTATTCTTTGGAGGTAGTCCCTTGATCATAGTAGGCTTTACTACCTCTAGCGCTACTTTCCAAGTTCTTTTGGCAAAGGCAAATGCACTTTGCAAATGTTGACGCAAATGAGTGACATACTCATGAGAGGTAGTAGCACTGGACAAATTCACATCATTAGTCCTGTATAGCAAATGAATTGGTAACATCATTTCCCTACCTGTCATCATCTCAAAGGGTGACACTCCTGTAGAATGGTGGGGTGTGGCATGAACAGCTAAGAGGACCAATGGTAATTTCATGTCCCAATCCTTACCTAAAGATGACACATTCTTCTGCAGAATAGTAATGATGGTGTGATTAGCTCTTTCCACTTGTCCCGAGGACTGAGGCCTGTAGGCAATGTGAAATTTACTCTTCACTCCGAGCATTTTCCACATGTATTGGATTACTTCTGCAATAAACTGGGATCCTTGGTCTGAATCCACTTGCATGGGCAGACCCCACCTGCTGAACACGTGATTCAGTAGTAAGGTAGCCGTGGTTTCTGCGGTGCAATTGGGTGCAGGTAGGCACTCCACCCACTTGGTGAACAGGCAGGTGACAGTAAGCATATACTTATTGCCACGGGTGGATTGAACCACAGGGCTAATCTAATCAATCTGGATATCTGACCAGGGCATAGCAATACCCCTCTTCCTGAGAGGTGCTCGATGTGATGGTGAAGATGGCTGGAAACAACAACAGGTCAAACAACCTCGAGCATACAACTGGACATCCTGACGCATGTGGGGCCAATAAGCCACTTGCTTCAAAGTCTCATAGGTGATGCCTTCACCTCGATGCTCTGCACATGGTTCATCGTGAGCATGTGCCCTCCTCTTTACCACTACTTTTGACTCCTAACCACTACTCACTTGCCCTGTCCTTTAACTGCACCTATTATTCCCTTACCCTTAATTGTTCTGTCTGTTTACCTGTCTTATCTAGATTGTAAGCTCTTTGAACAGGGACTGTCCTTTTAGTGTATGGTGTACAGCGCTGCGTATGTCTTGTAGCGCTATAGAAATGATAAATAGTAGTAGTAGTAGTAGCATGTTGCAACATAATGCCACAATATGCCTGAGGCACAACCCATTGCTCAATGCCATGCTTACTCGTCCGAATAAGCAGGTCCTGATAGAGCTTCAACTTCTCTCGGGATGCATAGAGTATCCTCAGTTCTTCAGCTTGACACTCCTTTTCTGACAAAGGATGTTCTTGCAGGTTCTGGATGTACTTATAAAATCGTCCAACAACTGGATATGCTTTCTGAGCCATGACAAGATCAAATGATGGGATGTCAATGGAACACTGGAGTCTCACTAGGCTGCTTCATTTGCCGTAGGGTGACAGCATGAAACGGCCAATGTCTCAGACACTGAGAACTGCCATAATTCTCCTGTGAACGCACCTTCCTTGGCGAGTTGATCTGCCAGGTCATTCCCTATCTTGTCGGGACTATCAACTTTTACATGACCCTTGACCTTCTTCCAATAGATGGTCATGTCCTGGTTCCATACCAGTTGATCTAAGGCCAGAATCAAATTTCCATGATGTACCGGTTTTCCTTTAGAGTTTAACATGTTGTTCTGCTTCCAGTTGGGTAGATGAGAGACAAAGTTCTGTCTCACATAATCTGAATCTGTGCATATGATTAATTCTCAAATTCCTTTCTGAACTGCAGACTGTACCGGCACCAAAGCTGCAACAATCTCAGCATATTGGTTTGTCTGTGAACCCAAGCTGCGCTTCAAAGTCTCTTCAGGAATAGTTGGATTCCATACCACTCCCACACCTGCAACCAACTCATGGTCTGGGTCCCGGTGGAAGGCACAACCATCTACATAGACCTTAGGCATTGTAGTGCAAATCTTTTTTTTTTTTGTTACATTTGTACCCCGCGCTTTCCCACTCATGGCAGGCTCTATGCGGCAGGCAATGGAAGGTTAAGTGACTTGCCCAGAGTCACAAGGAGCTGCCTGTGCCGGGAATCGAACTCAGTTCCTCAGTTCCCCAGAACCAAAGTCCACCACCCTAACCACAAGGCCACTCCTCCACTTGGTCTCGATGGGGTTCTTTCTCTTGCAGTGGAACATCTGTTTCAGGAATACCTGCAAGGGAATCAGGTCCTGCATAGTCATGCAGGCCAGCCATACCTTGGGCTACTACATTATGATGTTTCTGAGCATA
Source organism: Microcaecilia unicolor (assembly GCF_901765095.1). NCBI lineage: Eukaryota > Metazoa > Chordata > Amphibia > Gymnophiona > Siphonopidae > Microcaecilia > Microcaecilia unicolor. The sequence continues at coordinate 238,525,561 of NC_044033.1, forward strand.
CCTTACCTCTACAGGCCATCCTTGAAGAGCTAATGTCCAGGAGACTATCCTGCTGTTGGACACCTGACCGGACTTGATTTGGTCGCTACCCAGGAAACTGATGTGTTGGTGACAAGTCTCCACGATTAGCTTCTCGCCTTGGATATAACTCCTGAAATGTTGCAGAGCCCATTTGTTCCAGAGCAGTGGACAAAAATGCTGTCTCACAGTCTGAATACTTCTTTTCCACATCAGATAGGCCTTTACTGGCATAGGCCACGACCCGCTTATCAGAATCATATTTCTGATATAAGACAGCACTCATAGAGTGCTTGGAGTATCCCAAGTCAACATAGAACTCACGACCCCCCTTAGGGTACACGAGACATGGAAAGCGGCTAAGCTGGTCCTTCAGTTCCTGCATAGCAGATTCCTGCTCTGGACCCAAGCCCAGGGCACATCTTTCTTCAATAACTTGACCAAGGGTCGGGTGATCTCAGCATACTCATCTATGAACTGTTGGGAGTAATTGCATATTCCCAAAAAGGAACGAAGTTCTGTGAGATTGGTGGGTTGTTTCAGCTGTTGTAAGGCCTGCACTCGCTTCTTCTGAGATCGCAGACCCTCAGCAGAAATTTCATACCCTAGGTAATTCAGTGATTTCCTGCACCATTGTCCTTTGGCCAGTGCCAGTTTAGCTCTAGCATCTGTCAACTGTAAGAAAACATGCTCAATCTCTGCCAAGTGTTCTTGAAAGGTAGGACTTTTGATCAGAATATCATCCACATAGACCACAGTTTCTCGAGCTTTGGCATCTGGAAGTGCTTTGTGTAGGAAGATGTTACATTCAGCAGGGGAATTGAGAAAACCAAAGGGAGTTCTGTTCCACGTATACTGTTTCTTCCCAAACATGAAGGCCAATTTATGCTGACTGTGTGGATGGACAGGTACTGTCCAAAACCCTGATGCCAAGAAATGCTTAGCCCCTTTGATGGTAGCAAGATTCTGATCCAAAGGAGCCATAGGCCACCTGGACAAAGGTACTCGCTTATTCAGCTGATGGTAATCCAGTGCGATTCTCCAGCTGTTATTCTTTTTGAAAATGGGCCACAGAGGGGAGTTGTATGTGCTGTTGCATTGCCTAATGATGCCCCTGGCCTCCAAAGTGTTCAGAATCTCTTGCACGGATTCGTAGGAAGCCAATGGAATCTTATACTGGTGCACAAAGACAGGCTTGCTATTTGGCTCCGTAGGAACTCTAGTGACATGCAGGTCTGTGAGCCCACAATCATATGAGTCTATAGCAAAAAGGTCCTTGTATTTGTACAGCAACTCAGTCAACTGCTCCTTCTCTGTATCAGTAGTATAAGCATCAGCCTGTTCTACTTGATCTTTCACCATAGCATCAAACTCTGAGAAAGGCTGGTTAGATGGAATTTCCACTTGTTCTTCAATTTCCTCCTGCAGAGATGAAGTTTCAACAGAATTCACCACTCTAGACTTCTGAGGTAAAGACATCCTCCTAGACAAAATCAAGAAGTCGTCTTCCAACTGCACTTGTGAACACATTGCATCATAAAGCCAAACAAACACAAGAGATAGAGGCCTCTGGGAGAGGTAAACAGACATTCAGGTGTCTCCACCCCCACCCCCCCAGCAGGTGTTCCAAGAGGAAAGCAATCTTACCTCGACATCAGGAAAAGACTCTCCCACCAGAAAGCCAAAAGGGTCTCCTGCAGACACAACAACTTCACCGGACTGCAGATTGGTGACCAACAAGTGAAAGAAGTATCAGTCACCTCCAAACATGGCAGAACACCGGTAGACAACCCAAAGTCCCGAAAGTGAGAATGTGGGTTGAAGAACACCACTTTGTCCAGCAGACGCTGTCCATGTGCGAGACAGAGTTTGATGGAAAAATCCCTAACTCTTCCCGGAATGGTCACATCTGCAGCACAGACTACCTCACAGACCTGGGGTATGGTCTGTCCAGACTTCAGGCTAACAGGCGTAGATTCAAATTCCACTGGGCTGCCATCCAGTCTACTCCACAAGACAAGATTCACCAGGTCCACATAATCCGAGCCCAAACACAAGGGCTGCTGCAGGCCTCTGACAATAGAGAAGTGGTGGGTGAAAGACTTCTTTCCCACAGTCAAAGGAAGGCTGCACATTCCCACAAGTGGCTAAGCACCTTGTCCAGGTACCTACACAGAAGTGGAGGAACACTTACTGAAGGGAAGTTGCACAGACTTGCAAAGAAGGCTATACAGGGTGTCACTGATGAAGGAAACATCGCTAGGCAACAACAAAGTGGACTGAAGTGATTGAATGTCAGCTATCTGGACAGTGATGGTGTAAGCATCATCCTTCTGTTGGATGTCAGTCAACCTGCGAGGATGCGGGGAATCAGGACTGGAAGTGGAAGAAGAGGCCTCCTGGGATATGTCGGCAGCAGTAACTGGTGAGTCACCTGCAGTGGGCGAGTGGAGCAAAATAATCTCCAAATTGTCAGCATGTAGAACAATGTCAGCTATCCGAGATTTCTGGACTCTGATTACTTCACCATGCTGCTTCCCCCCCCTTCGGAGTATCATCCCACTGGAGCTCCAGAATTGAGGGCTGCTGAATGCTGGAAATTAATTTGAATAGAGGTGTCCCTAAGCTCTAAAGAGCTGGTCCCACCGACTCTGCTCAAGTGCTTCACTCTCCCATTAGGAATGGGGTGTGTGACTTGGGACCAGATAACTTCTTGGACATAATCCAAAATAGGCCGCAATCTCTTCAGAAGATCGTTTTCAATCAAGAATTCTTCACCAACACTGGTAGTAATAATGGCAGGGTGCTTGACTGTCATCCGGCCAGCTGCAAAGAAAGCCAAACCTGTCCCACAGTACCAATGCTCTGATTGCCATAGGCCACCAGTGACAAGTCACATGAAGTGACACGCAGTGCATCCCGACCCCTCCCTAGGAATGCCTCAAGTTTCTGAAATAGACCCTGGGTAATCAAAGTCACCTCTGAGGCTGTATCCAGTAGATCTTGATAGGAAAATTTCTGTTGAATCTACAGATCTAAGGTATATCTGTAACCTTTAGGAATAAGTTTACCCAGAAAATGCCTGTTTTCCTTGATTGAGTCCCTTAAAAGAGGCCCTTCCGGGTTCGAGGGCTGAGCATCAACATTGGTCACGGAGGACTCCTCACTGACGGATGACAGAGCATCCACATGAACTGTGGACACAATCACTGATGAAGGATGGGCAGATCCTAGTCATGCCTATTCTTCCTCTGAAGAGGATGGAGGCACCACCTCAACGGAGTTGACAATAGGCCCAGTCGCAGTGGTCAGCCCAGGAGACTTCTCTTTGGTCTTCTGGAAGTTGCCTCCTTTCTTCTGTGGAGATGATGACTTCTGTGAAGAACCAGGATCTAAGACATGATGTTTCGCCAGCAATTGATCAATCTGTGCTTCTAGGGCCCGGATCTTCTCTGCAGCCCACTTCCTCTGATTAAAACGCTTCTTTTTAGGTTATTGTTGGCCCTTCCGCGCAGTAGGAGGCGCTGTGCCACTTGGCTGGCGAGGCTGGGTATTGCCAACCCGTGACTGTGTAGAAGGACTTGACACCTTATTTTCTAGCATGGATGTGACAGCACAAACACTTGGTGGAGTCACCTTGGGGCAACTTTTAGAAGCTAATTTGGGAGCAACCGCAGCAGGCTGTGCATGACAGATATCAAAAATATCTTCAGCCTGCTTCAGAAGGCTGGAAAAAGGTTCTTTATGTTTTCCTGCCAAAGGAATTTTCAGTTGGTCAGGCAGACCTTTCACACAAAGATTTCTGAAGTCACCAAATTCAAGATCTTTAGCATCTGGAGTGCCCCCCCCCCCCGGTAGAATGCTTGCTTCAGGCGATAGGCCCATTCACGAGGATTCTCATTTGGACCACAGCACATATTATATACTGCACGCTGAGCTTCTGTGGAATCCGCAAAAAGACCATATCGCTTCTTTAAAGCTTGTTCCACCGTAAACAGGTCAGGGTTATCTGCCATAGTAACCTTCAAATAATTTTGACACTCTTTGTGAAACATCCATTTAAGTAACGCCCTTTTATCCATATCAGAATGGACTTGTAAGGATAGAAAGAGGTCATGCACTGAATCCAGGTGAGCGTGTATGGATACCTTAGGAGATTATCTAAATGGCTCAGTCATAGTGCGAAGTAACTTCATTATTTGTGATTGTTTCTCCATAGATAATGTAGAACCTGTGGGTGTCTGAGGGAAATACCATTGCTCACCAGCAGGAGAAGAAAACAGTGGTGCTGGTGTGCTGCTGATGTCATCAGGTAGTGCAGAGGGCTGAGACCTGCCTGGGCGGAGCATATGACCACTTGTACTGTTGACATCATCAGGTGGTACAGGGAGCTGTGACCTTTATGGGCGGAGCAGAGGATCAGGTTTACTGCTGATGGCAGCAGGGACTATGTAGCTGGGCCAGACAGAGGGGTGTTTAGGAGCTGACGCTGTCCAATCCCTAGACAGTAACTTAAAACTGTTATACTGAGGCTCCTGCTCGTGTCTCCCGAATCGATCAGAAACTCAGACCTGTTCAGGAGCAGGGCTAGCAGGTGACCTGGAACCAGACCTGTCATGAACGTCCATGGGTGCAGAATCCAGGTCCTGATGTACACTGCATACTTCCTTTCTCACTGCATCTAGATCTCCCTAACACTCCCACAAGGCCGTAGAGCAAGAATCTCTTTCATGCAATGCCTGTTGTAAATGCTGAGTGAGTTTTCTTCCTTAAATCAGCCATGTCCACATTAGCTCTGTACAAAGCCTGCTGGGCAGAGTGAGACACCCCCTGTGCTTGTAGTAATTCATGGCTAAAAGCAAAAGAATTACTCTCAGACTTTTGTTTCAGTTCCTGGTAAAGAGAATGAAACTTAGCTATCTCCTGAGTCTGAACACTCAGAGCTCCCTGAACATGGCTAGCTGCTGAGTCATAGAACCAAGAGAAGCGTCATTCTGCGTAATTGCAATCTGAAGGGAATGGGAGCATGTCTGTCTCCCACTGAGACTTTTCCCTTTCCAAAGAAAGACATTTTTCCTGAAGCAAATCACATTCAGTACATGGGCTATTAGTAGGCTGGGAACTGCCAGTTTCCCCCCACCCCCTGCAGCTGATGCTGGAGAAGGACTGAGCTCCAAAGCAAGCTGTAAATCAGCATGCTCACTTTCCAGTGCTGCCACATTCTCCCTCATCCACTGGAAAGCTGACACTTGAGCAGAAGCAGATTGTAAATCAGACATGAGCGAATCCTTCAAAGCAAACAGTGTGCAGCTGAGCTTCGAAAGGACAGCCACTGTGAGACGTGCTTTTGACTGCAAAGCATTATGCAACACGGCAGAATAGGCAGAAGCACCTTCCTGAGTACCCCCCCTAAACAACAGAAGCAAAGAGTCAATCGAAGTGCCCTGCTTTGACTTGCGAGAGCACTAGGCACAAGCAGCAAGAAAACAGAGAGTTCCAGTTCAGATAACAGAGGAACAGGCGATGCCATCCTGAGAAGAAAAACTCAACTACAGAGAAATAGCAGTGCAAGAAACCAGACACTCAGAGGTTAGATAAACAGCACGGCAATAAAATCTCGGGCAACAGACAGCTGGGAAGCCGAAGCCATAAATCAGACAAAACCCCCCAAAATCCTCACACACCTAGCAAGCACGGATTCATACTCCCAAAGTATGGGAACCAGACAAGCAGCCCCAATATGTAAGAAAAGGGCGGGCCCCTAATATGTAGGGAACTATATATCCAGGAGGACAACTCATAATATATACCCAGAGGTACTTAGCTGACAGAACACTTCTAAATAGCATTTATTCTGGACTCATGTCTAGGGGAAGCATACCTCTTTGGCCCAATGGCAAGCTAGTTGTGCTGGAAAAAGGGACAATGCCACGAATGGAATATATATATATATATATATATATATATATATATATATATATAATTTATTAGGTAAAGAAATATATTGTCAGCTGGTCCCTCTTCCACAAACAGGCCAAGGCTGATACTGCTTAGCTTTTCAGATTCATTGTTGGGCAGAAGGCTTCAACCACCATCTTGTCCTCATTCAGGTCTCTCGGGCTTCAGCCCTCTTCTCAACAATGATCATTACCCTCCGTTCTCCTCACAAAAGGTTTCACTCACAAACGCACAGCAACTCCAATGCTTCTTATAAGTTAAGAATTTATTTGGGTTAATCTTTGATTACACAATTCATAATCTTTATTGTTCTCCTTTTCCTTTAACATAGTCCAGCATACCTCTCTAGGAGGCCCTAATGTGTGTCCATTTCCTTCTGACACTGCTTTAACTTCTCAGCAATTTGTCAGTTTCATTAGCTCTGTAGCATCAGTGCATTTCATCACACACCCTGCTTTAATTCTTCAGCACTTTACTAACTTCATTAACTTTGAAACATCCGTGCATTTCATCACACTATCCCTGGTACATTCAACAAAACAGTTCCATTTCATTTCCTCCTCATATCCCCATTCCTTTAAACACACTTTTCTGCCCTCAGAGGCAAGTCACCCGGCCAACCTCTTCCACAGGCTCCTTCCCCAGTGCATAAACCTTCTTTTCCCGATCTTCAACAATTTTGGTATTACAGCAGATAGAAATCCTTTTACTTTACCCCCTGGAGTCCTGGAGTCTGGGACAGAGCTCAGATCTCCATACACTCCTCCCCCAGCTCCTCAGCTGCCTCCCTTTTATCATACTCCATAGCTTCCTCCCCACAAGGTTCTCCCAGCTGTTCCTCATCACCCTGATCAGAGACCATTTCCCAATCATCTTCCCCGCCCTCCAATTCCTGTGAGTCTTGCCTAGAGAGTGATGGATCCTGGGGATGGTAGTTCCTTCCCCTATTCAGTATCCTAACTGGTCTCTTGGCCACTAGGGGGCAAATTCCCCGTGTACTAGGAACCCGAGAGTAAAACTTTCTTCTTTAAGAATACTTCCTCATCGAGCCCCTGTCTCAGCCCTCTCTCAGTTTGACTTCTCCCTAACCCCTTACAATACATATAAATAGTTCTGAAGCAAAATGCCAAGCAAAATACAAAACCTTGCTATAAAAATAGATTATCCCCAAAATATAGATAATAAAATATGATTATCCTAATGGACTAAATAAATGAGTGATTCCACAACCAATTACAATACTGATATCCTAATGATTATAATGATAACTTACTTGTCGCGTGCACGAGGACCTTGGCACACTGTCAGGCTTCTTCCCCGGGAGCACTGGTTTTGTGAGTCCTTGGGCCACTACCGTGGAGCGGCAGTGGCAGGCAAGATCACCTACAAGGTAGAGATGAGACAAGACTGGACTGGAACCCCGGACTGGAGTTCTACACAGGAATACTCAGAACTGGAACGCACCGGACGGGTGCGCACTGGAGTGGGGCCCGCTGGACTGGAACCCACTGGACCTAGGCTTCACCTACACTTGACTGCCTTCCCCCTCGGGTTGAGCCCTCAGGTTCTGGCAGCCGGTAGGACTTACAGGGACCGCAGGAATGAAGGTCCAGGAGTGCCCCCTGGCCCCTAGGCGCAGGCAAGGCAGACAGGCAGGGAAAGTCCGGGTTCTGGCAGTAGGCAGGTTCAAAGCAATAGTCACAGAAAGGCAGGAAACCCACAGAGCAATAAACACAGAAGGGCAGGAAACCCACAGAGCAATAAACACAGAAGGGCAGGAAACCCACAGAGCAATAAACACAGAAGGGCAGGAAACCCACAGAGCAATAAACACAGAAGGGTTGGAAACCCACAGAGCGATAAACACAGTAGGGCTGGAAACCCACAAAGCGATAAACACAGAAGGGCAGAAAACCCACAGAGCAATAAACACAGAAGGGTTGAAAACCCACAGAGCGATAAACACAGAAGGGTTGGAAACCCACAGAGCAATAAACACAGAAGGGCTGGAAGCCCACAAGAAAAGACAAGGAAAGCAAACAGTGCAAACAGCACACTAACCTCGGGACCTAAGGCATTGCGAAAGCATTGGCAATGCAAAGGCCAGGACTGTAGTCTCCAAGTCACTAATAAAGCTCATCAACACCAGAGCCACAGCTGCAGCAATCACCTTGCAACCAAACAGAGGCTTGACACACAAAGCAGTCAGCCCATAGGAAGGAACAGCGGGAGCCATCTTGGAAACTGGCAAAGAGGAGGAGGCGGCAGCCATCTTTGAAGAGGCATAGCCCACACAGGTGAGATTCAGTAGGGCAATCAGCACACAGAGCCAGAGAGAAACTAAGACAGAGACAGACACAGAGACAAGCAGAAGCCAGCACAGCCACTGACTCCCAGAAACAGGGTAAGTATGAGGGTGGTCACGGCCACAGACGTGACAGTACCCCCTCCTCAAGACCCCCCTCTCGGTCTCCCTGAGGAGGTCAGGTGTCCAGGGGTAACTGTGGTGAAACCTTCTGATCGGTTTCAACCCCCAGACATGGATCACTGGACTGGAAGTCACAAAGAAGTTCAAACCTGGCAGACAGGAGCGGAACTTGTCAACAGGAGGCTCCTTCCAATCACCGCTGGGCCAACTCAGGAACTTGGATGCATCAAGAGGAACCATGTTCAAAAGGAACCCTTCTCTGAGGGAACCCAGACTGAACTCAGGAAGCAAACCGGGACTGGGACCCGGACTAGAGTCAAGAAGCAAACCGGGACTGGAACCCAGGCATGCGTCAGGAGCTTGACTGGAACTGGAACTCAGAGCAGGCTCAGCATCTTGGCTGGAAGTGGAACTAGGAACGGACTCAGCATCTTGGCTGGAACTGGAGCTCGGAGCAAGGTCAGCATCTTGGCTGGAACTGGAGCTAGGAGCAGGGTCAGCATCTTGGCTGGAACTGGAACTTGGAACAGAAGTTGAACCGGGACTGGGACCCGGACTGGAATCAGAGTCTTGACTGGAACAGGAATTCTGAACAGGAGTTGAACCGGGACTGGAACCCGGACTGGAATCAGAAGCTTGACTGGCACAGGAACTCGAGGTGCCCTCTGCCTCCTGGCAGGGATGGAACTTTAACTGAGGCTTGGCAGAAAACACCCTTTGGACAGGGATCGGAGGCTCGATCTGAAGCGCCACTCGAACTGGCCTTCGGAGCTTGATTGGAGGTGCCCTCTGGACTGGAAGCGGAGGTGCCACCTGAACCACCCTGTGGACTGGCACCGGAGGCTTGATTAGAAGCCCCCCTCGCACTGGACTCAGTGGCTGGACTGGACGGGTCACTTGGACAAGAACTGGAGACTTGACCCGGAGTGCCACTTGCATAGGCCTTGGAGACTCCATCAGAAGCACCCTTCGGACTGGACTCAGAGGTTTCAAAGGGCGTGCCATTTGAACGAAGACTGGCGGCTTGACCCGGAGCGCTCCTCGAGCAGGAATCAGAGGCTCAATCGAAAGCTTCCCTCGGACGGGACTCAGAGGTTTCAAAGGGCTTGCCACTTGAAGGAGGACAGGAGGCTCAGCCCGGAGCGCCCCTCGAGCAGGAATCAGAGGCTCCATCGAAAGCCTCCCTCGGACTGGACTCGGAGACTTAAGTGGCATCGTTACTTGGACTTGAATTGGAGGTTCAGTATGAAGCATCCCCTGGACTGGACTCAGGTTCTTAAGCGGCCGCGCTACTTGAACTGGGGTCAGGGGCTTGGTAGGAAGTACCCCTCGGACCGGCTTAGGAGCTTGGCTGGACTTGACGTCCCGAACAGGAGCTGAACTGCGAGGGGCATCCCGATTGTTCTGTACCACCCGCTGGGAAGCCCCGAGCGTGGGCCTTCCACAGCGTATTCGTTCAGCCTCCGCTTCTGGAGTATCCCGCAGGGCTGGCTCCTCGAGAAGTCTGTAGCGGTATTCATAAAGCTGAGTCAAAGGATCAATATCCGAAACTGGGCTATGGCGGACCCTACACCTCTGGAGACGCTTTCGCTCAGCTGCCGCTTCCAAAGTATCTCTCAGGGTTGGATCAGACAAAAGTTTCTTCCGGTAGTCGCGGAGGGTCAAAAAACGATTCACAGAAAAAATTGGGTTGATATAGGGATCGGACCACAAATTAAGGACTACCTCCGGATGGTTCATGAGGAACTCGGACATGGACGGTAGTCCCCGCTGGGCGGATGATCTTGCCGGACTCATGGCCTTTGCATTCTGTCGCGTGCACGAGGACCTTGGCACACTGTCAGGCTTCTTCCCCGGGAGCACTGGTTTCGTGAGTCCTTGGGCCACTACCGTGGAGCGGCAGTGGCAGGCAAGATCACCTACAAGGTAGAGATGAGACAAGACTGGACTGGAACCCCGGACTGGAGTTCTACACAGGAATACTCAGAACTGGAACGCACCGGACGGGTGCGCACTGGAGTGGGGCCCGCTGGACTGGAACCCACTGGACCTAGGCTTCACCTACACTTGACTGCCTTCCCCCTCGGGTTGAGCCCTCAGGTTCTGGCAGCCGGTAGGACTTACAGGAACCGCAGGAATGAAGGTCCAGGAGTGCCCCCTGGCCCCTAGGCGCAGGCAAGGCAGACAGGCAGGGAAAGTCCGGGTTCTGGCAGTAGGCAGGTTCAAAGCAATAGTCACAGAAAGGCAGGAAACCCACAGAGCAATACCACAGAAGGCCTGGAAACCCACAGAGCAATAAACACAGAAGGGCTGGAAACCCACAAAGCAATAAACACAGAAGGGCAGAAAACCCACAGAGCAATAAACACAGAAGGGCAAAAAACCCACAGAGCAATAAACACAGAAGGGTTGGAAACCCACAGAGCAATAAACACAGTAGGGCTGGAAACCCACAAAGCGATAAACACAGAAGGGCAGAAAACCCACAGAGCAATAAACACAGAAGGGTTGGAAACCCACAGAGCAATAAACACAGAAGGGCTGGAAACCCACAAAGCGATAAACACAGAAGGGCAGAAAACCCACAGAGCAATAAACACAGAAGGGCTGGAAACCCACAGAGCAATAAACACAGAAGGGCTGGAAGCCCACAAGAAAAGACAAGGAAAGCAAACAGTGCAAACAGCACACTAACCTCGGGACCTAAGGCATTGCGAAAGCATTGGCAATGCAAAGGCCAGGACTGTAGTCTCCAAGTCACTAATAAAGCTCATCAACACCAGAGCCACAGCTGCAGCAATCACCTTGCAACCAAACAGAGGCTTGACACACAAAAGCAGTCAGCCCATAGGAAGGAACAGCGGGAGCCATCTTGGAAACTGGCAAAGAGGAGGAGGCGGCAGCCATCTTTGAAGAGGCATAGCCCACACAGGTGAGATTCAGTAGGGCAATCAGCACACAGAGCCAGAGAGAAACTAAGACAGAGACAGACACAGAGACAAGCAGAAGCCAGCACAGCCACTGACTCCCAGAAACAGGGTAAGTATGAGGGTGGTCACGGCCACAGACGTGACATTACTTCACCCGTCTTATGCAAAATACAGTTAGCAGCTAAATTCATAGTCATGACGTAAAACCCATCTGTCTCAGACAAAAGCCAAGGACTAATTATCCCCATGACCATAGGTAGTAAATCCTATTATCTCACCCTGCAGTCTGTGGCAGACTGCCAATGGAAAAGAAGCGGATTCCTCTTCTTAGATTCAAGCTGAAAACTCAGCGAGTCTCTCAGTCCAGGAATAAGTCCGAGATCTATATTCTGTATGCAGATGGCAGTCTTTTTGTAAGGCCGTATATTGTAGCTGAGCTAACCTTGAGTTTGTTACAAGGTATGCAGTTCACTGGTGTTTAGGAAATCAGTCTCTGGCTATTCTCGAGCCTTCTATCCACCTGCAAGTCTTCTTGTCTCTCTTCTTCTTCTCCTCTTCAGTCCAAACTTTTTGGCATCCCTTGGTCAGATGCAGTGCTTTTTTTGTACAAAAAAGGGTGCCGGTACTCATTATGGGCGGGGTCACCACATATGGCTCCACCCCTATGATAGCCACACCCACATTAATCACACCCCCTACACCAGCCATAGCGCATATAAACAGACATCATTGAAATATTACGTACTATAGGAGAAAAAATAACGTGATTTTTTTTCATTATAAATAATCTCTGTAAGCTCTTACAGCTCCAGTATACCCAGTGCAAAATAAGACAGCCAATGTAAATTCTCAAATTGGACATATTACAAACACTAAAATGAAAATAAAATGATTTCTTTCTACCTTTGTTGTCTGGTGACTGTTTTTCTTTCCATATTGGTCCCAGTCTGTGATTCTCCTTTCCTTTGTTTTCGCTTAACTCTTCTGTGCCATTTGTCATTTTTGTCTCCTTTTTCTTTGCTTTCTTCAATATTTTTCAGGCTCTCTCTCTGTCCAGATTTAATTCATTCTTACTATCCATTCTTTAATTTCCTTCATCTACCTGTGGCTTTTCATCTTTTCCTCACCCTTGTTCTCCCCATGCCCCTTCCTCTTATTCTCCAGCCTTTCTCTATTCCCCTTTTCCATCCAGCAGCTCTGCTTTCTCTCCCCATCCTTCCAGTGTCTCCCCTATTTCTTTCTGCATTCTTCCATCCAGCGTCTTCCCTCTTTCTCTCCCTATCCTTCCGTTTTCCCTCTCTCTCTCCCCATCCTTCCATCTGTTTTTCCCTCTCTCTCTCTCCCCATCCTTCCATCTGTTTTCCCCCTCTCTCTCCCCATCCTTCCATCTGTTTTCCCTCTCTCTTTCCCCATCCTTCCATCTGTTTTTCCCTCTCTCCCCAATCCTTCCCTCTGTTGTTTTCCCTCTCTCTCCCCATCCTTCCATCTGTTTTTCCCCTCTCTCCCCAATCCTTCCATCTGTTTTTCCCCTCTCTCCCCAATCCTTCCCTCTGTTGTTTTCCCTCTCTCTCCCCATCCTTCCATCTGTTTTCCTCTCTCTCTCCCCAATCCTTCCCTGTTGTTTTCCCTCTTTCTCTCTCTCCCCAATCCTTCCCTCTGTTGTTTCCCTCTTTCTCTCTCTCCCCAATCCTTCCCTCTGTTGTTTTCCCTCTCTCTCCCCAATCCTTCCCTCTGTTGGTTTCCCTCTTTCTCTCTCCCCCCAATCCTTCCCTCTGTTGGTTTCCCTCTTTCTCTCTCTCCCCAATCCTTCCCTCTGTTGGTTTCCCTCTTTCTCTCTCTCCCCAATCCTTCCCTCTGTTGGTTTCCCTCTTTCTCTCTCTCCCTCCCCAATCCTTCCCTCTGTTGGTTTCCCTCTTTCTCTCTGTCTCTCCCCCCAATCCTTCCCTCTGTTGGTTTCCCTCTTTCTCTCTCTCCCCAATCCTTCCCTCTGTTGGTTTCCCTCTCCCTGCCAAGTTTCCCGCGAACGGCGCGAAGTCGCGACGCACGCGGCACCAGCCCCTATTTCCGGCCGCTGCTGCTTCTCCTGTTGAGCAGCAGCGGCCGCTACACAAAGAAAAAGAAGATTAAAAAAAAAATTGAAACCTGGCTGAAACGCGGCACCCCGTCACTGTAGACAGCCATTAGGCATTGGCTGTTGCCCCGCAGCCGCTCCTCCTCTTGCCTCTACGTCACTGCCCCTGGAGGAAGACCCCGGAGGAGCGCAGTGACATAGAGGCAAGAGGAGGAGCGGCTGCGGGGCAACAGCCAATGCCTAATGGCTGTCTACAGTGCCGGGGTGCCGCGTTTCAGCCAGGTTTGAAGTTTATTTTAAAATCTTTTTCTTTGTGTAGCGGCCGCTGCTGCTCAACAGGAGAAGCAGCAGCGGCCGGAAATGGGGGCTGGCACTGTGTGCAGGATATGGACTCACGGGGCGGGGGGGGAGCAAAAAAAAAAGGTGCCGGTACGCCGTACCATTGCGTACCGGCACAAAAAAAGCACTGGTCAGATGATACCTGTGGACCAATCGCAGACGGTGTAATAATGTCCATCCAGCTTCTTGGTCATGAAGCGAGGCTTTGTTGTAGTATTGATGGCATGCAAACCTCCCTGTCTATTCACATACTACATAAGTACATAAGCATCGCCATGCCGAGACAGACCAAGGGTCCATCGAGCCCAGCACCCTGTCTCCGACAGCAGCCAAAAGAACAAATAATTTGTCCCACACCGCCCATCCCAGAAATAGTGGATTATTCCCACATCCATTCAATAACATTCTATGGCCTTTTCCTTCAGGAAACCGTCCAACCCTTTTTTAAAGTCTGTTAAGTCAACCGCCTTAACCACTTTTTCCGGCAACGAATTTCAGAGTCTAGGTAAGTGTTGAGTGAATAAAAATTTCCTCCGATTCGTTTTAAATTTACTACACTGCAGCTTCATCGCATGCCCCCTTGTCCTAGTATTTTTGGAAAGCGTAAACAGACGCTCCACATCGACCCGTTCCATCCCACTCATTATCTTATAGACCTCTATCATATTTCCCCTCAGCTGCCTTTTCTCCAAGCTGAAGAGCCCCAGCCTCTTCAGTCTTTCCTCATAGGGAAGTCGTCCCATCCCCTGTATCATCTTTGTCACCCTTCTCTGCACCTTTTCGAATTCCACTATATCTTTTTTGAGGTGCGGCAACCAGAATTGAACACAATACTCGAGGTGCGGTAGCAACATGGAGCGATACAACAGCAGAATAATATCCTCATTTTTGTTTTCCATCCCTTTCCTAATAATACCCAGCATTCTATTTGCTTTCCTAGCCGCAGCAGCACATTGAGTAGAAGGTTTTAACGTATCAACGTTGACACCTAGATCCCTTTCTCGGTGATCCCCGATTCCCTCCGGTGGTCATCTGGTCAGGTTGGGCACCTTTTTGAGGCTTCGTCGTGAAAAAAAATGGACCAAGTAAAGTCGTTCAAGTGCTCGACAGGGACGCCCTTCTTTTTTCTATTATCGGCCGAGGACATCTCCTAATCATGTCCAAGTCCCACCTTCGCTACCCTACCGACACGCCCTTGTGAACTTTGGTCGTCCCCGCGACGGAAGCAGTCGAGGGTGTCAAAAAATCGGCTTTCAATTATGCCGATTTGGACGACCTTGCGAGAAGGATGCCCATCTCCCAATTTGTGTCAAAAGATGGGCGCCCTTCTTTTTCTAAAATAAGCCTGCTAATAAACTTTGCAGCCAGTTTAAAGTAATCTATCTCACAGAGGAAAATGTATCCACTAAATCCTTTAATTTTTTTAATTTCACATCAGGCAAGCAAGACTCCAGTTAAATAGAAACAAGCTTGATATCCAAAAAAGTCAATTTTGTTCAAGGTCCTTTAGATTTTTCAACTGCAAATATTTTGGTCAAGTGTTCAAAGATTCTGAGTGAATAGGCAACAGTCTAAAGGCAGATTCAGTGTCACTTTTTGCAAGTAAACAACCCTCACCACAAGCTCGTAAAGGGGCAATGGCTGAGTCAACATGCTTCTAAAAACTATTGACATTCCTTCTGGATAAGAAAGATTATGAATTAATCTAAATTTTCCTTCCTCTTTCTTTGGGATAATACCAAGTGGAGAGATGACTAAATTCTCCAATGGGGCTTCATCAAATGGGACAGTAATCCTACTGAAGTCAATTTCTTTTTGTAACTTTTTTTTTATTTTTTATTTGTACCCCACGCTTTCCCACTCATGGCAGGCTCAATGCAGCTTAGGTACTTATTTGTACCTGGGGCAATGGAGGGTTAAGTGACTTGCCCAGAGTCACAAGGAGCTGCCTGTGCCTGCAGTGGGAATCGAACCCAGTTCCCCAGGACCAAGTCCACCACTCTAACCACTAGGCCACTCCTCCACTTAGCCATGACAATGTCTTTCATTGAACAACAGAAAACATATTCCTAGACTTGTGTTTCAAAATAGGCCCATCAAAAGGTTCTGGAAATCTGAATAAAAATCCATCCACCAATAATTTTGCAATACCTCGATCTGAATACCCTTTAGCCCAAAACCGAATAGCATGAACATTAATTTGGAGATAAAGCCTTGCACTGCAGAAGAGGTCACATTTCTGTTTGATGGTCCTTCTGCACAGGAATCACTCCCGATGTGCATTTAAAAGCTGGATGATTAACAAAGATGACATCTATGCTGAAATCTACAAAAAGACCTTTCACAATGGCCTGAATTAAAATGGAAACAAAAATTAGACTGGTCACCAACTTTCACTGATGTAGAAGAACCAGAATTTCTATTACTAATTGCATGAGAGTTCGTTAAAAAAATGCACTATTCCCAAAAGGTATTGGACTCCAAATGCTAATCCCAGGTTGCCTGTCTACAGCACCTGCTGATTGACCCATACCATTCTAAACACCCCACCCCCAGTAGCATACCAAGGATGGGGTGGCGGGGGTGGTCCTCCTTGGATGCACGCTACAAGGGGGTGCAGGGATCAACCATGCGGCTGTCAATTTCTCCGGTTCCCTGCTCCAGCTGACGTGACTTCCTGTTCCAGGGCAGGGACAAAAAATCTGTCTACCCTCAGCAGACAAGTTCACATTCAAAACATTTTGTTGCCTTCTTAACTATACATCCTACCTATCTCTATTACATATATCCTCTTCTGAGAACCCCCTCAGTGACCCCAAACTTGAACGACTCTCAGTTTTTTCCTTATCCATTCTCCTTACAATACTCAATAAATGTTTTAAAAAAATGTTTATCTTTCAAATGTTTCTTTAATTTAGCAGAACTTTTCTTTTTTCTAACACTTAATTTAGAAACATCCCTCACAGCTTCAATAAGATACTGACCTGTGGCTGCAACACTGGAACCTGCAGCATCTCTCTCCAAACTCAGCAATATCTTCCTCCAACTCCAGACTAGTAACAGGAGACTGTGATCTTCCTTGTCCAGCTTCAGCTTCCCTCAGAGAAGAAGTTTCTGCAGTGGGGATAGTGCTGGGCAGATTTATACGGTCTGTGCCAGAGCCGGTGGTGGGAGGAGGGGCTGGTGATTGGGAGGCGGGGATAGTGCTGGGCAGACTTATACGGTCTGTGCCAGAGCCGGTGGTGGGAGGAGGGGCTGGTGGTTGGGAGGCGGGGATAGTGCTGGGCAGAATTACACGGTCTGTGCCCTGAAAAGGACAGGTACAAATCAAGGTAAGGTATACACAAAAAGTAGCACATATGAGTTTATCTTGTTGGGCAGACTGGATGGACCATGCAGGTCTTTTTCTGCCGTCATCTACTATGTTACTATGTTACTATGTTACAATCGTCTCCATACATAACAGCCTCTTCTCCCACCAAAGTCACAGTTAAATACTTAAATATTAACCATCCCTCTGACCTCATGTGCAACTTTCTTTAAATTAGTCACCTTACTTTCTAACTTCTCTTACCTATCTATATGTTCCATCTTTGCTTATACCCTACGCCAGTGATGGTGAACTTATGGCATGCGTGCCAGATAGGGCACGCAGAGCCCTCTCTGTTGGCACGCATGCCGTCGCCTCAACCACCGGAAGTTTGTTCCCTCCCTCCAAGTTCCAGGGTCGTCGTCCGTCCGTCCCTCCCAGTTTCAGGGTCCTCCTTCCCAGTTCCAGGTCCCCCCTCCCTCCGAGTTCCAGGGTCGTCGTCTCTCCCTTCCTCCCTCCCTTCCAGTTCCAGAGCTGAGAGAGAGAGAGAAGGGCCGAGCCTGCACGCCTCTTACCGCTGTTGCTGGCTGCCGTAACCCCGACGAGGTAAGTCAAGATGATTTTTAAAATTCGAAGGGAGGGGGCCTGGAACTGGAAGGGAGGGAGGAAGGGAGGGACGACGATCCTGGAACTGGGAGGGAGGGAGGGGAGGGAGAGGACCCTGGAACTCGGAGGAACTCGGCGGGGGAACCCTGGATCTTGGAGGGAGGGGGAGGGATAGGAGATAGAGAGGGGAGGGAGGGAAAGGAGATAGAGAAGGAGGGGAGGGAGGGAAAGGAGATAGGGAGGGAGGGGGGCCTGGAACTCAGAGGGAGGGAGGGAGGGGGGCCTGGAACTGGGAGGGACTGGAACTGGGAGGGGGGCCAAGGTTAGACAAATTATCAGCATGCATGCAACAGCAAAAATCACATTAATTATTCAAAAGCATGTCAAATGCTTTCAAAGTTCTGTTATTCAGGTTAAATTGTCCTGTTGGCACTTTGCGATAAATAATTAGATTTTGGGTTGCTGTTTGGGCACTCGGTCTCTGAAAGGTTCACCATCACTGCCCTACGCTGTCTATTAAAATGTTCTATTATGTATTGTGCTGACTTTGTAAGTAGTATACCTTGCCATACTTTGTATTGTTATTTGAATATTTTTACCTGCCGTAATTGTCTATTGCTCATGTTTGATTTATCCTTTGTGTACACTTTTTTTTTTTTTTTACTAACAACAGCAGCCTGCTCCAACATACTTTCAGATCTCACCAATTTTCCTCGGTCTCTTGATAACCGACTTGCTAGGTTTTCACAATTGCTGAGAAGGCATCCCCACTTTTTCCATGACCCTTTTAGGACCCAAAACAAACAACACTCTCTTCCAATCAAACAACAGAATGAAACAGAAACTTGCTTCAAGCCTGACCCAATATAATTCTCCTCCCACCTCCTTTTCTTCTCCCACTATTACTCTTCCAAACCAGTCTACCAAGCAACTATCACCAAAACTGCAAGTAATAATAGTTTTACTTAAATATTCTGACGAAGAAGGGCAACCTTCGAAAACTAATCAAGAAATGTATTAAGTTATGACCAATAAAAAAGGTATCATCTTATTTTCTTTTCCATGTTTTATTTCTAGTGATTACCTATAAAGTGGATGGGAGGCAAGATGGCGTCCGAGTGAGACGTGAAGGAACTAGCTCCTGTCCCAGCTTCTATCTTTTGTGGAAAAAAAAACATATTCTTCAACACTAATGCCTAAAAGGAGAGGAAGACAACGCGCCAGCCCCGCGACGCCAGTCTTACCTGTTGCTGGAACGATGGATCGATTCCTTATTCCGGGTGGAGTGTCGGGAGCTGCCTCGTTGTTGCAGAGTTTGGGGAGAGGGTTGCCAGCTCTGCAACTTGAGCTTGAGACATCGTTTAGCCCCGAGCGGAGAGCACCACCTCCTATGCCGGCAGGGAACCCGAGGAAGGACCAGGAAACCCCAGAGGAGGAATCTAGGGGGCTTCTTGGCACGGGCGCCGACTCGAGTGAAACGCCGACTTTCCCCGCAATGGAGAACGCGGGTGTAGCGGGAGGATATCCCAGTCTTGGGGAAAATCGTGAATCACATCAGAGGCAGCCAGGGGAGACTTCCATTACAGACTTGGGCCTACTGAGTAAGTCCTTTTTACCTAAAAAACCTACAGTGATATCTTTAGAAAACATATGGGAAGCTCTGGTTGGTCTCGAAGCTTCTTTCTCGCAGAAGTTTTTACTTCTCAATCAACAACATAATTCTGAATCAGAAAAAATAAAAATGATGGACAACACATTAATAAAAATGGGAAAAGAAGTAGAAAAGAACTCACAATTGATACAAAACACTCAAAAGATACAAGCTGAGCTTATTAAAGAAAATCTTTTTCTACATAATAAAATTGAAATCTTAGAAAACACTCAAAGGTCTAATACCCTCAGATTAACAAATTTTCCAAAGCAATTGTCAATCTCACCATTAATAACTTTTAGAAAGTATCTTACTGAGATACTAAAAATTCCAGAAGGATCATATCCTCCAATCTCAAAAATATATTATATTCAACCTTTTCTTAAGAAACAAGTACAAGAACATGGAGAAAGATCTGATCAACATTCAGTGAATTTGGATTTGAATTTAACACAAATTTTGCAAGACGACAAAATAGGAATGACAACTGCTACTCTTAAAGTTGTTTTTATTTTACAACCGGATCGAGACTGGGTATTAAAACAATATTTTCTTAACAAAGACCAACTTTTCCTTGATTGTAAAATAAGAGTTTACCCAGATATCTCCAGAACAACTCAGAAGAAAAGACAAGAGTTCTTAAAACTGTGTCCGAAGGCAGTTCAACTGGGTGCATTATTCTGGTTGAACTTTCCTTGCAAGTGTGTTTTAATGCTGTTAAATATGTTTTCTATGAATCAAACCAATTAAATTATTTTCTGGAAGCTAAACTGGCTGCTTTGCCAGTGACACAGCCAAGTACGGTAATAACATCGACTCCGCAATAGTATGTAAAATCCGGTCACTCTCCTCAGATGTCTTCTTTTTTTCTTTAAGTGATAGATGTTGTTAATCTACCTTAAATATTTGATTTCCTGAGAATTGTGAAATGCCTCCAATTGTTGGACTAAAGATGAGTAATAGATCATTCCTTAAGAGAAAACAAAGTTTAACTATTATTTTGATGTATCTATTTTTGACTTAAAATCATCTTTTCGACTTTCAAATGATATGTTGAAATATATTTGAAAAATTCAATAAACAAATTTAAAAATAAAAATAAAGTGGACTAACAAGGCTACCACACCGCTCTACTTAAATACTCAAAAGAATGCCATTCTCCTCATGCACAGCTCTGTCAATCCTGCGACTCTAGCTACAACTCTGCGCTCCTTCCCGCTCAAACTCATCCCTGACCTTCTAACCAAGCACCTTCTTTAGAGTCCAAATTATTACGTCGGCCAAATAAAGCGACTTAAAATGCATGTTGTTTAAATAATATAGGAGATAGCTCAGTCAAGTTATGTTGCCCTATCTCTAATAGAGTTGGACAAATTTACTAGTCAAACGAATGAAAAGTTATTCCGTTTGGACAGTTCCTCTGTGTACATCCATATGATGCACAAGCTGGCGTGTTTCTATGACCGAGATCAAATAAAAATGCGGAGACCCAATCAGACTGTAACCTTTGACAGCAAATGAGGGAAGAGTGGGAAGGAAAGATTTAAGGATGCAACTGAAGTTTGCTTAGGGTACACCAATATGGTGGTTGCACGGGGGGGTGGGGGGGGGGGGTGGGGGGGGAGACCTCTTCAACTTTTTGATGTCAAGCCATCTCCTGTCTTGTTAAACATCCTTGTTCAAATCTTAGGACCCCACATATCCTGCTTTGAGATTAACAGGCAGGAAATGCAAGCCACAGATTTGAAGCACAAAACATAGGCAGAATGGGTGGAGCAGGAACTGAGTTGGGATATGACTTGAGGCCCAAATCCACCCCCTAAAAAAGGCTCCCCCATAGCACCTCTGTAAAAGCTCCTGTTTAAGGACATTCTGGAAGCTTTATCTGAGTTATTTATGTAGAGAGGAGCCTGAATCATGGGTGCAAAGTCTGTTGAAAAGAATCAGGGAACTGACTGAATGAAGGGGGAAGGGGGATAGAGAAACGGTGCAGGGCAAGGGGAGGCAGTGCTTGAGGCAGACTTGAGCTCAGGATGACCCAAAGAAGTAGCACTGATTTTCTTTCTATCTGGAATAGTCTAAAAGCTATAAAAGTGTCAAATGAAAAATATAATAAGAGTGTGGCGGAATTACAGCCTGTTTGCAGAGGAATTTCAGGGACATTTATTTTTCATAACAATTATTTACGCATTGGATGTGAGTGATTCGGTGTCCAGTGATGTCTCTCTCAGGTGTTGCTGAGTCTGTTGTCCAGCTGTAAATGTCCCATAACTACCCGCTTAGAAGAGCGTCCTTGCTTTAATCAATATCTGTATTGAAGCCCCATAAAATACCTTTAACCTTCAGAGGTATCTGCCCCACTACAACTGAGAGATCCATCTGGACTTGAAAGAGGAGATTGAATTATTTATTCCTTTTTGAATTACTGGTGTTTTTGTCTTCTGTATTGGGAATCCTAGTGCATGCCTAAAATTAGCAGATGCTAAATGCTAGAGACATCCACAGATTCCTCTGGGTGTCAGTAGCATTAGAACACGCTAACGTTTAGCGTGTGCTAAAATCTCTAGCGTGCCCTTAGTCCTACTTAGTAAACAGACCCCTAGAGAAATTAAAACAGAAATAGAATGCAACCATGGGGGTGGGGGGGGGGGGGAGAATCAGGCCCTCCAAAATTAGACATATCCTTTGCTGAAGACCACCTATTCCTCCTCCTCTAGTCCAGCACCAGAACTTGCCAAACTCTGCAGCTAGCAGCAGTATTCCTAAGCTGCTGCTCCCTCCCCTCAGTCCATACTTATGCATGCATGAAAACCGAGCATGACTGTGTGTGTGTGTGAGGGGGGGGCTGCTGGACAGGGCCGCCGAGAGGGGGGGAGAGGGGGGACAAAATTCCCTGGGACCGGGCCTCCGGGGTGGGGGGGGGGCCTGCGCTGTCGCTGCAGTCCGGCCTGCCCACCCTCCGTCGCTCCTTGGCACTGAACTTAAAGCGCCTCACCTTCGAAAGCGCAGCAAGCAGCGGCAGATCACTCCTTCCCTCCGTGTCCCGCCCTCGCCTGATGTAACTTCTGCGAAGGCGGGACACAGGGAGGGAAGGAGGCCCGAAGGGAGTGATCTGCTGCTGCTGTTTCTGCTGCGCTTTCGAAGGTGAGGCCCTGTGAGTTCAATGCAGAGGGCCCGGGGGTGGAGGGAGAGCCCCGCCCAGCAGCCCCGGCGACCTCAGGTGGGGGGGGGGCCCAGTGGTGGCCTTGTCCCGGGCCCGGTCCAGTCTCTCTGCGGCCCTGCTGCTGGACTGGGATCCCCGCCACCTTAGATATTAATATTTTGCATTTGTGTGGGGGCACTGGAAGGAAGGTGGGGGTGCCAATACTTTTTGGGCTTTAGCCCCCCCTAAAAATAGCTGTCTGGCTATACCACTGAACATACACACACACAAAAATCTTTACTTATTTATTTATTGATTGGGATGTATTAACCATCTTTATGAAGAGATTCACCCAAGGCAGTGTACAGCAGGTACAGTTTAACATAAAACTTACAATTTTATTAACAGCATAACAATTTGCTATGCTAACATATTCTAGTTGTTGTCCGGACATTCAATTTTGCATCATTTCAGTCCCAGGGGTGTAGCCACAGGGGGCCTTGGGGGCCTGCCCCCCCCACTTTCAGCTGGGGCTCCGTCCAGAGCTTCAGACCCCTCTTTCCTGCCTGGCATGGCTGTAGACCATGGCTGCTGAGAGGGGGGATGGGGAGCAAAGTTTCCTGGGATTGGCGCCAGGATCTCGCTCTCTTGCTCCTGATTAGACCTGGGTGATCGTGTTCGAACAGGAGCAGGAGAGAGAAAACTCCAGCACCGGGCCTCCCTTGGAAGCTGGAGAGGACCAGACACAGCAGGGCTTCGGGCCAGGGCCTCTGGTTTAACCGTCGCTTGAACTCTCGTCAGCCATTCTGAATCAGTGCTGGGAGCAAGAGAGGTCTACAGCAGTGCTGGGCAGGAAAGAGGGGCTCTGTCCTGCCCCGAAGAAGAGGTCACTAGACTACCAGGACACCACACTAAGATAAAGGAGGGGGGAGGACACCCTGAGGCCTGCCTATCCATTCACCCACCGCCATCCTGCCCGTTCATCCGCAAATGCAGAAAGGTCGGCTGGCAAAACCTTTCCAGATGCTCGGCCATGTCCTCAAAAAAAGGACATATCCAGGTAAATCTGGACATAGGGTACGCTTTGTAGCGCTATATAAATGCTAAATAGTAGATCTGGCAACACTGTTTCAACCCTCCTTACAACCAGGAGTTAAACACAGATACAGCAGCTGAGGTCATTTACCATCCAATCACTGTACTGCATTTGTTGTCTTAATGCAATTTCATGAAGCACTTTGCGGACATAAAAAAAATTCATTTGAAGTGCCCAAATAAACACTAACAATATATAAATGTAATACTACATAGTGAGAGACCGACCTCAGCAGAGGGGAGGGGAAGGAGGCTAGGAGGAGCTTAGAGGAAGGGGGAGGGTGCTCAGAAGAGGGGTGGGGAAGGAGCTCGGAGCATGCTGCTGCTTTTCTTTGTCTAGTGTCTACAGAGATGCAAAGAGGGAAAAGACTCAAAAGCAAAAGCAGAAACTTTCTGTCTCTGGGGTTTGGAAATCTCTAGTGTCAGATCTGCAGAGGAGGACAGGAGAGAATTTTTCCGAGACCTGGAATCAGCTCAACCTCTTCCTGTTTTATTCATCTGTCCAAGAAAAGGGAAATCTCCAGCCTGAATCAATCCCAGTAGCAGCAGAAACAGTAGGAAAATGTCTGCCCTGGTTTCTGATCAGGTAAGAAATTATTCTCACTCTTCTTGTACACAGGGTGGGCTCCAGCACTAAAAGGAAAACATTTCTGTGCACAGCTTTTCCAGCTTTCTCTTCTCTCTCATTTGTCTATGTTGGAATGAAGCAGTAGGTCTAGTTCTGCTTAAGATCAAAGAGGTTTACAGTAAACTTAAAACACACAGAAAATAACTCCAATATAAGATTTTATTTTATTAAAAACTAGTGGAACCATGCCCGTTTCTTCAACAATGCAACGGGCCCTAGGTAGGGTGTCCTGTCAGCTTTTTTATCTCTCTCCCCTCCCTTCCATGTCCAGCGATTCTCCCCACCGCCTCCCACTATTCTCTCCTCCACCCTTCCTCCCCTCAAAGTCCCCTCAACTACTTCCTGATTTCTACCTGAAAGCTGTGGCTGACTGGCTGGCTTCCGTAACGTTCCGTTCGTAACATCTCCTTACGTCAGCCAGCCTCCAGCAGTGTTGCCAGGTGGGCGGTTTTACCGCCCAATTGGGCGGTTTTCCGCGACCCGCCGCGGGAAATTTTTGCCCGCGGCGGGTTGCGGTTTTTTGGGCGGTTTTTAGGGCTTCCGGGCGGCTTTTTGGGCGGCTTTTGATTTTTTTCGGCCGCGGGGGGCGGGGTTAGTGACGTTTTTGGGCGGGGTTAGTGATGTTTTGGGCGGGGCCGATGACGTGGGAGGCGGGGCCGATGACGTGGGAGGCGGGGCCGATGACGTGGGAGGCGGGGCCGATGATGGGGAGGCGGGGCTGATGACGGGGAGGTGGGCCCGATGACGTGGGAGGCGGGGCCGGTGACGGCAGGGGCGGGGCCGGTGACGGCGGGGGCGGGGCCGGTGACGCGGGGGTGGGGGTGTCAGGGGCGGGGTTTGTGTTTGGGCGGGTTTTGGGCTGGTTTCTGGCCTGGATTGGGCTGGAAAAAAAATTTCTACCTGGCAACCCTGGCCTCCAGCGTTCTTCCCTTCCCCCTCAGAGGAGGGTGGAACAGTGAGAGCGAAGGGAACGCCTTTGTACTTAAAATGTAAAAAAAAAACTCTGAATGTTGAGCATCTGATTCTCATAACATGATGTCTGTTTTGGTGGCCCTTTATTAGGTGAAAAAATCTCAGCACCAATACAATGCCTGCTAGGGTGTGTCTATAACCAGCCCCTTCAAATGACACAATGATAGCAATTTAGGCCAAATTACTACTCTAACCAATGAAAGGTCATTCCGTTGTGACAGTTCCTTTGTGTACATCTATTTGCTGCACAAGCTGGCATGTTTCTAAATACAACTGTCAAAACAATAATGAACAATGAAAACATGGATATAGCAGCTTACAGCATCCTTGCTTTGTTTTGTCTGTACAATATGGCGGCTGCTGGGAGAAACCAGCTTCAGCTTTGTGACGTAATGCCGTCTCCTGTTCTTTCTCCAACTTCCCTGCACTAACCCACCAGTCTCTTTACCTCCCACCTCTTAAGTTGCTGCTGCTCTCCTCTTTCCAACTGCTAAATCAGCCAACATGAGAGATTTCCACTGATTCTGTCAGGACCAGGAATTCCATTTAAAATATTGGAGAGTTAAGGAGACAGAACTCATACTATATACTTCATAATATAGCGTACTGGGGATCTGATCTTACTGACAGAGATCATATAACAAAGTCTATTACACAAACATGATAATGAAACTGTGAGTGACAGTGTCCTGTCTGCTGTTCCAGGCATTGGTCACATTCAAGGATGTTGCTGCTTATTTCTTGGAAGTGGACTGGGACATTTTGGGAGAATGGCAGAAGGAGCTGTACAAGAAGGTCATCAAGGAGATTCATGACATCCTCACATTAAAAGGTAAATATGCCTTCTCTATCATTTTTATTTATTTATTAGGATTTCTTTACCGCCATTTAAAAGGCATTCACTCAAGGCAGCGTACAGTAAGAATAAATCAAACATGAGCAATAGACAGTTATAGCAGTAAAAATATTCAAATAACAATACAAAGTACGGCATAGTATACTACTTACAATGTCAACACAATATGTAATAGAACATTATAATTGATAGTGAAGGGTAAAGCAAAGATGTAACATATAGATAGGTAAGAGAGTAAGAAGAGTTAGAAAGTAAGGTGACTGATTTAAAGAAAGGTGCACATGAGGTCAGAGAGATGGTTAAATATTATCTCAGCTAGGGTAGGAGTGGATAAACATTTTCGTCTGCGGTATGTACGGCCTGAGTCATTCCTTGTGTGTGTGAGACTGACAAGTTAGTTACTTCTTCCATTAAAGGCCTGGTTGAAGAGCCAAGCTTTCACCTGCTTCCTGAAGTAGAGATAGTCTTATGTTAAGCGGGGCCTTTCAGGCAGTGCATTCCAGAGTGTGGGGTCTACTCCGGAGAAGGCGTACTTGCGGGTATTGCATCATGTAATGTCTTTTGGAGAGGGTATGGTTAGTGAAAGTCCTTGGGAGGACTTTAGTGTCCTTGGCGGTGTGTAGAGGATCATCCTATTCTTCAGGTACTCAGGGCCATTTCCTTTGAGGGCCTTGAAGATCAGAGTTTTAAATTTAGCCCTGTATTGTATTGACTGTCAACTGCTCACTGGTCAATTACACTGTACAATGTGTCACCCATTCACACTCATACAGTGATTTCAGCTTAGAAGTTCATGAATAGAAATCCTCCGACATTTAATATAAATCAGGCAGCAAACTACTGCTCCCTCCTCTCTCCAAACCTTGTGGCCAAGGAACAAGCTGCACTGGAACTGAAGCTGAAAGCAGGCAGGAATGGAACTGAAGCTGAAGGCAGACAGGGCTGGGACAAGCAGGGGTGGAACTGAAGCTGAAAGCAGGCAGGGGTGGAACTGAAGCTGAAGGCAGACAGGGCTGGAGCAAGCAGGACCGGAACTGAAGCTGAAAGCAGGCAGGGCTGGATCAAGCAGGGTTGGGATGAAGTTGAAGACTGGCAGGAATAGAACAAGCAGGGCTGGAACCGCAACAAACAGACACATACAAGAATTTATCTGAAGACCCTTGTTGCAAAGGCAAAGCCTGAAAGTTTGCATGTGCTTTATAAAGGCATTTTTACTGATGATGTCACAAGTAAGAATGAGGCTTGGCAGCAGTAACACCCTAGTAGCGCTCTAGAAATGTTAAATAGTAGTAGTAGTAGTGAGGCAAGAACACCAAAGCGAGGCTGGAATGTTAGAACATCAAAATAGGACTAGAATGATCTCTGAACACGATTGGGAAACAGGGAGGAGGCAGTCCACAGCAGCCACAGGAGACCTGGTCACTGAAAGGAGAGGTGAGTGTAGACCCAGGGCATGGCCAAAACCGTGATACAGCCCAAGATATACAGTGTTGCTTTAATTCTACATATGGCGCTCAAAAGTGCACGCGTGCAATTTAATTGCATAGTGAGACAATTAGCACCGATACTTGGGTGCTAATGATCAATTATCTGTGCTGATTGGCATTAAACTTACATGTGGATCTAGATAGGGGGTGCAGACACAGGAGGGGAATGGGTGGATCGGGGCATTCCTGGAATTTGCACACAGTGTTACAAAATAACGGAGATCCACACCCAATTTAACTGTAAGAATTTAGACCGGGTTTCTCACACCTAAAATTGGGTGCAGATCCCTGCACAAAGCACTGCTTGTTCAGAACAGGAAATGGATGGAAATTTCCCTGGGATTCTACATATATATTTAAATGCCATTTCCTACTTACTTACAGGTTATTCAATTGTTAATCCTGATGTTATATTCAGTATAAAAAAGGAAGATGAGAAATATTTCACTCGACATTTTGAGTTGGAGGGAAAAGAAAACCCAGCTGATCCCTTGAAGAGTAAGTAGATGTTTTGGATTTGAAGGGCTCTGAATTTTCAGATCAAAGTCTCCAGACATTTGGAGACTTAAAATCCATTTCCTAACTTAGTATTATCATATCCTTGGTGAATCCTTCTAATGTGTTTTCTCTTAACAGGCCTTCCGATTATAACGTCTGTGTTCTCACTGAGTGTTAAACAAGAGGAAGCTCTCCCCTTGATGGATCCTCCTAAATCAGAGATGTCTGAACAGACTGACCCTCCTATAACAAGTAAGAATAATACTCCTCCTGCACATCTTAATAAACTCAGCTGGGATTATTTAGGAATTCAGAGCTGGTGAGATAAGAAACTGTTATCCTCTCTGTAAAACAGATACTGCCGGGGTGTGTGATTGAGCAGCAGCGCTAATACTACTAGTATTACTGCTTAACATTTCTACAGCACAACTAGACGTACAAAGCACTATACACAGACATGCAAGAGACAGTCCCTATTAGGGAGTTAACGTTTATTGTGGGAAGGGGCTAATTGTAGAGCAGGAGGAGAATAGAAATTATTTGATGCCTTCTGCAAGGCCCAGTTGTCTTCTTCGTCAGTTCTCTACCATTTTGTGTAAGTGATCACGTAAAATGCAGACCAGTGCAGGCTACCTCAATGTCCTTAATCCAACCCCTCAGCCTTCTTCTTTCACCACTCTGTATCTGTCCCATATTCTTTTCCTCTCTGTCACCATCTCTGGCAGGTTATTCCAAATCTTCTTGTCTTCCTGTTTGGATCTTTTGTTCTAGTTAAGTCAACGTTACAGTCAGGGAGGCTCTGTGAGGATGACTCCAGCACTCTTGAAAACCTGAAATAGTCATATCAGGTCTGTTTAGGCTGCAGCTAGGGTCCCTTTGTGCAGGTTACCTCAACTTTCTGGGAATGCAGTTTCAGCTGTACTTGCACTCTCTGCCTACTGGCTTCTATTTTCCCCTCTTTGATACTGTAAAATTCCCTGTGACACAACAAACCCTCTATTATTTTGTAGCTGATGTTCCATCAAGTCCTCAGCACTGTCTTAGTCAGGAGATACCTCCATGCATACATTTTCCTAGCCCAATTGTAGCGCGTATACAGATAACAACTTTTCAGGGTATTATTGGGAAACCTGACACTTACTACTACTACTACTACTAACTAGCATTTCTAAAGCGCTACTAGGGTTACGCAGCGCTGTACAATTTAAACATAGAAGGACGGTCCCTGCTCAAAGAGCTTACAATCTAAAAGACAAGAGAACAATCTAAAGACAAGTGAACAATTAGAGGACGAGTGAACAGTTAATCTGATAAGGTGGATAGATTGGGGCATTCTATCTATCTCGAGCGGTTAGGCGCCGAAGGCAGCATTGAAGAGGTGAGTTTTAAGCAGAGATTTGAAGATGGGTAGGGAGGGGGCATGGCGTATGGGTGAAGGAAGATTGTTCCAGGCATAGGGTGAAGCAAGGCAGAATGAGCGGAGCCTGGAGTTGGTAGTGGTGGAGAAGGGTACTGAGAGAAGGGCTTTGTCCTGTGAGCGGAGGTTACGGGCGGGAACATAGGGGGAGATGAGGGTGGAGAGGTAGTGAGGAGCCGCAGACTGAGTGCACTTGTAGGTAAGGAGGAGGAGCTTGAATTGTATGCGATATCTGATCGGAAGCCAATGAAGTGATTTGAGGAGAGGGGTGTTATGAGTATATCGGTTTTGGCGGAATATAAGACGTGCCGCAGCGTTCTGAACTGATTGAAGGGGGGATAGATGGCTGAGTGGGAGGCCGGTGAGGAGTAAGTTGCAGTAATCAAGGCGAGAGGTAATGAGAGCGTGGACGAGAGTTCTGGTGGTGTGCTCAGAGAGGAAAGGGCGAACTTTGCTGATGTTGAAGAGGAAGAAGCGACAGGTCTTGGCAGTCTGTTGGATATGCGCAGAGAAGGAGAGGGAGGAGTCGAAGATGACTCCGAGGTTGCGGGCAGATGGGACGGGGAGGATGAGGGTGTTATCAACAGAGATAGAGAGTGGAGGAAGAGGAGAAGTGGGTTTGGGAGGAAAGACGAGGAGCTCGGTCTTGGACATGTTCAGCTTCAGGTGGCGGTTGGACATCCATGCCGCGATGTCGGATAAACAGGCCGATACCTTGGCCTGGGTCACCGCGGTGATGTCAGGTGTGGAGAGGTACAGCTGGGTGTCATCAGCATAGAGATGATACTGAAAACCATGAGACGAGATCAGTGAGCCCAAGGAAGAGGTGTAGATTGAGAAGAGAAGGGGTCCAAGGACAGATCCCTGGGGAACTCCAACAGATAGTGGGATGGGAGTGGAGGAAGATCCATGGGAGTGTACCCTGAAGGTGCGGTGGGAGAGATAAGAGGAGAACCAGGAGAGGACAGGGCCTTGGAACCCAAAAGCGGATAGCGTGGCAAGAAGTAAATCATGGTTGACAGTGTCAAACGCGGCGGAAAGATCGAGGAGGATGAGGATGGAGTAATGACCTCTGGATTTGGCCAGGAGCAGGTCATTGCAAACTTTAGAGAGTGCTGTTTCTGTCGAGTGCAGAGGGCGAAAACCGGATTGAAGTGGATCGAGGATGTCATGAGAGGAGAGAAAATCAAGGCAGCAGCTGTGAACGGCGCGCTCAAGTAATTTGGAAAGGAAGGGTAAAAGAGAGATGGGGCGGTAGTTGGAGGGGCAGGTAGGGTCAAGTGAAGGTTTTTTGAGGAGAGGTGTGACAACGGCGTGCTTGAAGGTGTCAGGGACAGTTGCAGTGGAGAGAGAGAGAGGTTGAGGATGCGACAGATGGCGGGGGGTGACAGTATGGGAGATAGTGTTGAGTAGGTTGGTGGGGATGGGATCAGAGGAACAGGTGGTGCATTTCGAGGAGGAAAGAAGGCGGGAAGTTTCATCCTCGATGATCTCAGGAAAGGAGGAGAAGGAGACCTGGGTAGGTTGGTTGAGGGAGAGGGTTAAAGGGTGAAGGGGAGGTGGTGGTTTGGTCGTGAACTCAAGGTTGATCTTTTGCACTTTGCCGCGGAAATAGTCGGCCAGTGATTGAGGAGAGAGAGAAGGGGGAGTAGGAGCGGGGGGCACTTTTAGGAGGGAGTTAAGGGTGGTGAAGAGACGATGAGGGTTGGAGCTGAGAGAATTGGTCAATTGGGTGTAATAGTCCTGTTTTGCACGGAATAGGGAGGAGTGGAGGGAGGATAGCATGAATTTGTAGTGGAGGAAGTCTGAAAGGGTACGAGATTTCCTCCAGAGGCGCTCAGCGGATCGGGTGCAGGAGCGAAGGTAATGGATGCAAGGAGTCAGCCAGGGCTGGGGATTGGTGCGCTTTGTGGGACGGGAGATGGATGGCGCGAGGGTGTCCAAAGCAGAGGAGAGAGCGGTATTGTAAGCGGAGACCGCTTTGTCGACAGTTACGAAGGACGTGATGGAGGGGAGGAGATTAGAGATAGTAGATGATAGGGTGGAGGGGTCAATAGCCTGGAGGTTCCTGGAGGTGGTGGTTAAAGTTGGACGGGGTGGAGGGGTGGGGGGTGACGAAGTGTGAATGTGATCAGGTGATGGTCGGAGAGAGGAAGAGCTGAGACGTGGAAATTGGAGGGTGAGGCGGAGGAGGAGAGGACGAGGTCAAGACAATGTCCGTCACGGTGAGTAGGGGTGGTGGAGCACAGCTGGAGGTTGAAGGAGGATGTTAGGGTGAGGAACTTAGAAGTATGGGGGTTGGATAGGTCATCAGCATGTACGTTAAAGTCTCCGAGAATGAGGGGCGGAGATGAGGGGTCAAGAAAGACAGAGAGCCAAGCATCAAAGTCGGTAAGGAAGGAAGGGAAGGATTTGTCCGGGGGTCGGTAAACGACTGCCACTCTGAGTGGTAGCGGGTAGAATAGCCGGATGGAATGGGCTTCAAAGGATGGGAAGCAGTGAGACTGCGGTAGGTGGAGGGGTTGGAAACTACAGGAGGGTGATAGTAGTAGCCCAACGCCTCCGCCGCGGCCGATTGGGCGGGGTGTGTGGGAGAAGAGATAGCCTCCATGGCAGAGGGCTGCAACTGAGGCAGAGTCTTCCGGGGAGATCCAGGTTTCTGTTAGGGCAAGCAGTTGAAGGGAGCGAGAGATAAAGAGATCGTGGGTGAGAGGCAGTTTGTTGCAGACTGAGTGGGCATTCCACAAGGCGCATGAGAAGGGGAGAGAGGACGGGGGAAGGAGGGGAATAGAGACGAGATTGGAGACATCCCGGGATCGTTCACAAGGATAGGATGGGGACAGGTGGGGGGGACCTGGATTAGGGTTAATGTCTCCTGCGGATAGCAGGAGGAGGAGCAGGAGAGTGCGGAGGAGGGTGGGGGAGGTCGGGCGACGAAGGCGACGAAGACGGGGTGTGCTTAGGAGGAAAGGGGATGGGTTAATGGCAGGAAGGAAGTGCCGAAGGTTGAGAGCCAGGAAGGAGGAGGGGGACAAGAGGGATGGTGAGGTGAGGGATGGAGGTGAATAGGGTATTGCGGTGGCGGGCAGGGTGGGAGGGCAGCGGGTAGTTCTAATGGTAGACAGTGGGAGTGGGGGGGAAAGAAGATTAGGAAGGGAAAGGGCAAGGAAGAGAACATGGACAGGGGCCATAGGTAGTGACTGAGGTGTAACAGGTGACTATATAGTGACTGAGGTGTTAAGCAGTTAACAGGTGTTAAAGGGTGAGTATGTAATGAATGAAGTATTAAGCAGATAGATAGGGCTTGAAGCTAGGTTTTGGGTTGGCGATTAGGTAAGTCAATGGCTGAAGAGCTAGCAGGCAGGTAGGTAAGTCAATGGCTGAGCAGGCAGGTTGATTGGCTAGCAGGCAGGCAGGAACAGGTGATTGGCTAGCAGGCAGGTTGATTGGCTAGGGGCTGGATCAGGCGGATTGAAACATGGTGGAGCAGATGGACTGGAACATGGTGGAGCAGATGGACTGGAACAAGCAGGCTGGAGCATATGGACTGGAGCGAGCAGGGGGATACTGGGTCTGGCGGACTGGAACACGTTGGAGCAGGTGGACTGGAACACGCTAGAGCAGCTGGATCAGGCGGACTGGAACACGCTGGAACTGATGGACTGGAACAAGCAGGCTGGAGCAGATGGATTGGAGGGAGCAGGGAGAAGCTGGGTCAGGCGGACTGGAACAAGTTGGAGCAGACGGACTGGAAGAGGCTGGGAGAAGCTGGAGCCGATGGACTGGAGCAGCCACGGAGAAGCAGGATCGGGCAGGCTGGAGTAGATGAACCAGCAGGAAGAAGCTGGATCAGGTGCACCGGAACAAGCCGGAGCCGATGGACTGGAGCAGCCAAGGAGAAGCAGGATCAGGCAGGCTGGAATAGAAGAACAAGCAGGAAGTAGCTGGATCAGATGAACTGGAACAAGTTGGAGCCGATGGAACAAGCTGGAGCCGATGGACTGGAGAAGCCAGGGAGAAGCAGGATCAGGCAAGCTGGAGTAGACGAACAAGCAGGAGGAAGTTGGATCAGGTGAACTGGATCAAGCTGTAGCTGATGGACTGGAGCAGGCAGGGAGAGGCAGGATCGGGCAGGCTGGAGCAAGCTGGGGTAGATGGACCGGGGCAGGCAAGCAGGGAGAAGCTGGATCGCGCGGATCGGAGCAAGCTGGAGCAGCTGGACTGCCACACTCGCCGCCCTCAGAGCAGCGGACTGGGACAGGCTAGGGCCGAGGGACCAGAGCAAGCTGATGGCAGGGCAAGCTGATGGCAGGACAAGGCAAGGACCAGAGCCAGCAGGGATCACGACAGTATGAAAATGGTCTAAGGGAGAGGATCAACACCAGGGCCTAGGGATTAGTTACCCCAGGTCATCTGGCTCCCCAAGCTCCTCTCAGATGGGTCACCATCAGGGCCTGTGTAAGTTACAGAAGAACGGGACTCTACCACGTTCCAGCATTAGAGACTGGAGTATCAGAATCAAATGTGTTCCCTCTTATCTCTAGATCCAAGCCCACAATGCCCATATAATAAAAGAACTAACTCTAAAACCAAGTATTATGAAAATAGAGTGCTTATTTATTTACAACAGCTGCAGAAATAATATGAAAGTTACAAGAATAAAGGCAATGAAAGTCTTATCATAGAATCAACTCAGAGTAAATGCACATCACCCATGACAGACTTATAATTCAGTCAGCTACTCTAACCCCCACAGCACGTATAAAGCATGGTATTTATATGACCTGATGCAGACATTCAGCAGATGGCAGACTGTGTTCCTCAGATGGTTCAGTCAGATGTAGTGCCAGGATGCACTTCAGATAGAATACCCCTCTAGCTTGGTTTACAGTCCTTCTTATAGAGACAGAGCCCAGCTCTAGCTGAGGTGATGATGTCACTCTTAGTTTGGCACAAACCCCATGTGTTCCTTGAAATGACCTTGCTGGTTTCACATTGTTGCGAGTTAGGAGCCACAATGCTGCCTGAACTGTTCCACGATAGAGGGCACCTTAGACATGATATCAGTGTTTTAGGAAATGGGGTGGCACTAAATTGGAATCATAAATCTGGAACTTTCCAGTGCTGATTTAGAGAATTAAAGCATTACATCTACATCATTGTATTCTGTTTCTCTAGTCACTATGTCAGCTTAGTCACCAAGGGGTTTTCAGAGGTCCTTGGCTGGCTGGTAGTCCTTGAAGATATCTGTAAAGTCTTTTGCTGACTGTACACACACACACAGGCCTTAACAGTGAGATGAAGTGAGCCAAAGTCTATTCATTAGTTTCAAGCTGGAAGAGCTGAACACTGCCATGTATTGCAACCAATATACTTTTCTAATATAAGCCCGTGGAGATCTATAGTGCTTGCTTTGCTCCTACTCAATAATTCTCTAGGTCCTATATATGTCCAAATTGAAAATAATAGGCACACCTAGGGCTGTGTTTATAATAAATATAAACATAAGTTTATATTCTTATAATATTTAATAATATCACACTCAGATTATACCCTGAACAGTCTGAACGTATTTGGTTTTCAGAAAGGCCTGACGTTCTAGACATGAAGGTGTGTAGTTATCGATGTGGTCTACTGTTAACATGTGTTATTTTACCACTAAGTTGTGTTATTGTACCACTGGGTCCCATTTTATGCATTGAGACCTACTTATTAATAACGGGTTAACAGTAAAATAATACATCTTAACACTAGCTCACATGGATAATTTACAATAATGAGTGTCCCTTTGAAGATGAACACATGGGTGCAAAGTTTGCATGTGTAGAAACTGGACTACTGTAATGCCTGTAATAACCTTGACCGGTAACAACTTCAGTTTTAGTTTTAGGCAGTACAAGACACTATGAGGCAGATGCAGCAACCAAACGTAAAAAAATCAAAATCGTTAAAGTCCCTAACGATTTTTAAAAAACGAAGAATGCACCAAAAAAAAAAGTCACACATGCTCAGATCGGTATTCAAACGTACAATGTATCAAAGAATCACAATACACATCGGTAATCGGCCCCTAAATCATGCGCAGAGCAGCCAAGCGTTTTGCTGGCTGCTCTGCGCATGCTGCAAACGTAAAAACAAACAAAAAAAAAAGCCACAACACATACACGTGGCTACCCGGTCAGCAAAATCCAAAAACAAAGGATCGGGAGGGGGCAAGGGCGCTCATCAGGAGCGTCCTGTATGGACGGCCTTGCCCCCCCCCCGCTGCTCCCCACTTTCCGCCGCACCCCCCCCCCCCCCGAAAAAGCAAAATGCTAGCTGGCTGCCCCGGTCCCCCTCCCTTCCTGTTCCTGTGTTCTGCAGAGCTAACTCCGCCTCCCGTCATTCTTTCGCACCGTGCCCCGCCCCCGCTGCCCCCCCTGAGGTCGACTACGCCGCTCCCCCCCTCCACCGAGACCCCCCTCCCTATTAACGACCCGAGCAGCGCCTCTCACCTCTTTCAGAAGCGCTGCACGGGCAGGAAGATCTATTGTGTTGGTTGTAGAGTCTCCATGACGTCTCTTCTTCCCTGGCCCAGGCCCCGCCTCCTTCTGACGTAGGTTACTTACATCAGAAGGAGGCGGGGCCTAGGCCAGGGAAGAAGAGACGTCATGGAGACTCTACAACCAACACAATAGATCTTCCTGCCCGTGCAGCGCTTCTGAAAGAGGTGAGAGGCGCTGCTCGGGTTGTTAATAGGGAGGGGGGTCTCGGTGGAGGGGGGGAGCGGCGTAGTCGACCTCAGGGGGGGCAGCGGGGGCGGGGCACGGGGCAGAAGAATGACGGGAGGCGGAGTTAGCTCTGCAGAACACAGGAACAGGAAGGGAGGGGGACCGGGGCAGCTAGCATTTTGCTTTTTCGGGGGGGGGGGGGGGGGCGGCGGAAAGTGGGGAGCAGCGGGGGTGGGCAAGGCCGTCCATACAGGACGCTCCTGATGAGCGCCCTTGCCCCCTCCCGATCCTTTTTTTATTTTTTTTATTTGATGTGTTTTCTGACGTCCTTTGGACCAATCACAGCGCTTTTAGCTCTGCTAATGCGCTGGGATTGGCTCAAAGTTTGTTTATTTTTTCACTTAATGATTTTTCCTGGCACAGAGCTGTCCTAACGAGAGGTCCAGACCTCTCGTTAGATTTCCTGCCTTTTTCCTGCGTAAAGGCAATCGGAAAAGGTTAGTGCATGTCGTTTCAATGGGGTTTTCACACTAATTGCTCATCTCCATTCCGTTTTCGTTAGCTGCTGGCTTCCTCGGTAAAAGCCCTTTGATGCATGCAACGGATCAAATTTTCCTCGTTGGAGGGTCATTAAAGGCTCATTTAGCTTTAGTGCATCTGCCTCTATGAGAACAGGAACCACACTAGGGGTCTCTAGAAGCCACCACTGACTCTCCAGCACTGTGTCTGTGTTTCTGTTTATTTAGTCTTGATTTACTGCTTTTGCCAATGGGCAGATCAAAGCGGTTTACAAATAAAATAATTAATGTAGAAAAGAATGCCAACATTTTTAACAGGAAAGACCCATTCATGCCAAGCAACAAACATACTGCAAACTGGATAACATCAAGCACCACAGCAAGCCACCCGACTCAAATCGTGCGCCAAAAGCAGTTAAAAAAAAAATGTGCCTAAAGCAAAATGTTAAACTTCTGATGAGATGGTTCAGAGCAGATCTATCCTGGGAGATCATTCCATAACTTAAGGGCAGCAAAAATAGAAAGCAGAATGACGTGTTGTCTTTGGTACAAACAGTAGCTTTTTCTGAAATACTACCTACCTTTGGAAAGGGAGAGAAAAATTGCAAAGTACTGAAAATTTCAATAGCTGGCTTAAAGCCTGGTGTCACCCAGAAGGTTTTAGGTACATGGGAGGATGGGGCAATACATAGAAAAACAGAAGACTATATTGTAACGATGGGCTGCATCTCACTGTGGCAGGAAAAAAATCCTTGGGAGGAAATTTAGACAAAATGTTTCTAGGCATTTAAATTAGAAGGCGGAGGTGGCATATGGAGGCAGGTCACTTCAAGTGGTCACCCCTAGGTAAAGCTAAAGACAAGATGTGACAGTAGAAAAGAAAGCAATGAAAACAACAATCTTAGCAAATCACTTCTTACCAGCACAGCAGCAAGTGAGACTAAACAAAAAACTAAACAGAAGACAAAAATGCCACTGAAATGTAGATGGAAAACGATGACCACAAATGCTCGCAGTCTTAGCAATAAAGTTCATGTCCTGCTTGATGTTAGAGGCATACATAGTTGCAGTCACAGAGACATGGCACAACGATTCCCATGAATGGGCTGCAAAAATACCAGGCTATAATCTGTTTAGGAAGGGTAGAGCTATGTGAGAAACGATATTGCAGTGACTGAAATGACAGGGGCCTGGGGAAAGAAAGAAGCAGTATGGATAACCTTAAAAAGAGATGATGGAACCTATGTCCACTTGGGTGTTGTCTACAGACCTCCCAAAAAGAAAGAGCACAAAGGGCCTTTAAAAACGGGAAGGAACACAGTTTTTTGATTAAAATAATCCTTTAATGGTGAACTTTGATTGAAGAGAGACCCAACACGGGCCGTGTTTCGGTGCTGCCGCACCTGCGTCAGGGGTCACACCAATGACAAAGGAGGCTTCAATAGACAAATTCTTTCCGAAATTTTGTATAATATATTCCTCCTCCGAATAAATTGGCGAAACTCGTGCAAGTTTCGCCAATTTATTCGGAGGAGGAATATATTATACAAAATTTCGGAAAGAATTTGTCTGTTGAAGCCTCTTTTGTCATTGGTGTGACCCCTGACGCAGGTGCGGCAGCACCGAAACACGGCCCGTGTCGGGTCTCTCTTCAATCAAAGTTCACCATTATAGGATTATTTTAATGAAAAAACTGTGTTCCTTCCCGTTTTTAAAGACCCTTTTTGCTCTTTCTTTTTGTTTAGTCTTTTTGTACTTGGTTCCCTCTCTTTGTTAGTCTACAGACCTCCGACACAATCGGAGAAATTAGATAAAGATCTGGTTACAGATACCCAAAAGTTGGGAAAGGGGTGCTGTTGCTGGGAGATTTCAATCTGCCGGATGCGGATTGGAAAGTTCCATCTGCCGAATTGGAAAGAAGTAGAGAGATCATGGATGCTTTTCAAAGTGCTCTGCTCAGACAAATGATGATGGAACCCACAAGAGAGGGAGCGCGCTGGATCTGGTGCTCACAAATGGGGAAAGTGTGTCAAATGTCTGAGTGGGTGCCCAAGTGGGCAGTAGTGACCATCAAACAGTTTGGTTTGGTATAATAGTTGAACTGGAGAGCAGGCACTCAAAACTCAAAAGTCCTGGATTTCAAGCATGCTGACTTTAGTAAAATGGGGGGATACCTGAGAAAGGAGCTGATGGGGTGGGAGGACATACAAGAAGTGGAAAGGCAGTGGTCCAGGCTGAAAGAAGTTATAAATATGGCTACAAACCTTTATGTAAGGAGAGTAATTAAAAGCAAGAGAAAAAGGAAATCGATATGGTTTTCCAAGCAAGTGACAGAAAAGAAATGCTAAATAGTTGGCATTCATGAAATACAGAAAAACTGAAGAAGAGGAACACAGAGAGGAATATCGGATGAAACTGAAAGAAGCTAAGAGAGAGATACACCTGGTGAAAGCACAAATGTAAGGAGGGGTGACAAAAATTTCTTCAGGTATATTAGTGAAAGGAGGAAGACTAAAAATGGAATTGTGAGACTGAAAGATGCTACGAACTGCTATGTGGAAAATGATGAAGAAAAAGCAAATGTGCTAAACAAATACTTCTGTTTTCAGGGATGAAAATCCTGGAGAAGTACCACGATTGACTGGCAAAAGTACATATGATAATGGAGCGGATATAGCACCGTTCACAGCAAAGAGTGTTTATGAACAACTTGAAAATCTAATGGTGGACAAAGCCATGGGACTGGACGGGATCTATCCCAGAATAATGAGGGAGCTCAGAAAGGTTCTGACGGCTCCTCTTAAAGATTTGTTTAATAAATCCTTGGAGATGGGGGATGTTCCATGGAATTGGAGAAGAGTGGATATGGTCCCTTTTCACAAAAGTGGTAACAGAGAAGAAGCTGGAAACTACAGACCAGTAAGCCTCACTTCAGTTATTGGTAAAGTAATGGAAGCGATGCTGAAGGAAAGGATAGTGAATTTCCTGAAATCCAATAAGTTGCAAGATCCAAGACAGCATGGTTTTACTAAAGGTAAATCATACCAAACAAATCTCATTGAATTTTTTGACTGCATGACCGGAGAATTGAATCAAGGACATGCGATAGATGTAATCTACTTAGATTTCAGCAAAGCCTTTGACACGGTTCCTCACAGGAGGCTCTTGAATAAACTTGACAGGCTGACGATAGGCCCCAACGTGGTGAAGTGGATTAGGAACTGGTTGATAGACAGACACCAGAAGGTGGTGGTTAATGGAATTCACTCGGAGGAGGAAAAGGTGAGTAGTGGAGTGCCTCAGGGATCGGTTCTGGGGCCGATTCTGTCAATATATTTGTGAGTCCAAGAAAGCACAAGGGCAGACGGTCTGCCAACTCCAAGATGGAAAATGAACAAAGCAGATCGTTAACAAGCAAAAAGTAATTTATTGATGGAAAGCAGATTGTAATATACGTATACACACAAACAGCTCGACACAGGCCGTGTTTCGCCCAACAGGGCTGCTTCAGGGGCTGTACGATAGTCCTTCGCTATCAAATGTAAGGACAAATGTGAAAAGTCCTACCTATAAATATAAAGAAGATCACTTTATTCTGAAAAAAACAGCTGGATCAGAGATGCCAAAACATAAACTGCTGACTTGGAGTCACTACAGTCTCATATCTCTTTTCACATTTGTCCTTACATTTGATAGCGAAGGACTATCGTATAGCCCCTGAAGCAGCCCTGTTGGGCGAAACACGGCCTGTGTCGGGCTGTTTGTGTGTAAATGTATATTACAATCTGCTTTTCATCAATAAATTACTTTTTGCTTGTTAACAATATATTTGTGAGTGGCATTACCGAAGGGTTAGAAAGTAAAGTTTGCCTTTTTGCAGATGATACCAAGATTTGTAACAGAGTAGACACCCCGGAGGGATGGAAAACATGAAAAAGGACCTGCAGAAGCTAGAAGAATGGTCTAATGTCTGGCAATTAAAATTCAATGCAAAAAAGTGCAAAAGTGATGAAGTTAGGGAGTAGAAATCCACAGGAGACGTATGTGTTAGACGGTGAGAGTCTGATATGCATTGACAGAGCTAGGGATTTTGGATTGCCCTCCAGTGGGGACCTCTGTTCTACAGAAATTAATGGAAAATAGTCTGTGTCAAAAAAAAAAACCCTCCTGATGACAGATACCTACAATAGAGCTGTTTGTAGCTGTTGACAAAGGAGTTGCTCACCACAGTATGAAAATATCAGGTTATTTCTAGAATAAGTTTTTGATGATGATCAGTACAGCAGTACCCCCTCTTTTTTTGGTTTTGTACCAGTGGAGGTGCCTGTGAAAACAGCATAATTCTGGGCACTTATAGGTTCTGTGGTAACTTTAAAAAAACAAACAAACTAATTGTACTGTTGATTTCTTATAATAGGCTCTCACAATGTCATGCCTGATATTTTAATCCGATTTGAGCAAGACGGATTGAGGACTGAGCCTCAGCGGTCTAAGGAAAGAGGAAATCTGACCACCACAGGCACTTGTGAGGAACTGCCTGAAGCATGTGATGAAGCTTCGATTAAAGCTAGTAATGAGGTAATACAAACTTTTCCTATAAGAAAGATCTCTGGACAGGGGATAGTGAGAATGAGGTGTTATAATCACAGCCTCTAACCTTTGTTGTGTAGATTATGTGTTTGTTCTATTTTTTTATATTTTTATCTTTCTCTTTTCGTTGTCAGTTCATTTTCGTTTCTCAGTGTGAGCCAGAACTACTGCTGGATCGCCGTGTGCCATTGCCCCCGTAGCCTACCGAGGCCTAGTGAAAGGGCCCCTAAATGCAGAATATTCTCTCTCTCCCATCTTATTTTTCAAGCTTCTAGGGTTTGCATACAGACATTTCAAAGTGTGGTTTTTGTCTATATTTAGGGAAAGGGAAATGGGACTTGATATACCGCCTTTCTGAGTTTTTTTGCAACTGCATTCAAAGCGGTTTACATATATTCAGGTATTTATTTT
This sequence comes from Microcaecilia unicolor, assembly GCF_901765095.1. NCBI lineage: Eukaryota > Metazoa > Chordata > Amphibia > Gymnophiona > Siphonopidae > Microcaecilia > Microcaecilia unicolor. Next base: position 238,567,196 of record NC_044033.1, read on the forward strand.
GTACCAGGGGCAATGGAGGGTTAAGTGACTTGCCCAGAGTCACAAGGAGCTGCAGTGGGAATTGAACTCAGTTCCCCAGGATCAAAGTCCACTGCACTAACCTCTAGGCCAGAGGTAGGCAATTCCAGTCCTCGAGAGCCGCAGGCAGATCAGGTTTTCAGGATATCCACAATGAATATGCAGGAGATAGATTTGCATACCATGGAGGCAGTGCTTGCAAATCTATCTCCTGCATATTCATTGTGGATATCCTGAAAACCTGACCTGCCTGCGGCTCTCGAGGACCGGAGTTGCCTACCCCTGCACTAGGCCACTCCACATCTTGCTTACTAGCTGACAGGGATAGTTAGCAGTCTCTTCTCTCACTGCTCTTCCCTTGAAGGCATCTGGCCTACTTCTGCCTTTGTTGCAACTTCCCTATCAGGATGCCCTTACTTCCCTGATCTGATCGTATCCTTTAAAGATACCTAATCCCAACCCCTGAGCGACTGTCATCTTTCCCCCAAGTTGTAGTTTAAAAGTTGTATCTCCTTTTAAACATTTGATTCTGCCTTGGTTAAGGTTCAGCACATCTTTTTGGAACATGCTTCCCCTTCCCCAGAATATTGTCCAGTTCCTAACAAATCTAAATCCTTTTTCCCCGTATATTTGTCTCACCCAAACATTGAAACTCTAGAGCTCTGGAAATCTCTTGGTTGCTGGACATGAAACAAGGAGTATTTCTGAAAGTGTTACTCTGGTTCTTTTAGTTTTCAGTTTTCTATCTAAGAGCCTAAATTTAGCTTCCAGAGCTTCCCTCCTACACTCTCCTATGCTTTTGGTACCCGTTTTTAAAATTTTTCTTTTTATGTGATCTATTACATATGTTTATTGTAAACTGTCTAGAAATATGTTGATAGGTGGATGTATATTTCATAAAATAAAATGAAATAAAAAATAATGAAATTTTGAGGTAGGGTGTCTTGTTTGCTGTTCTAGGCATTGGTCACATTCAAGGATGTTGCTGCTTATTTCTTGGAAGTTGACTGGGACCTTCTGGGAGAATGGCAGAAGGAGCTGTACAAGAAGGTTGTCAAGGAGATTCATGACATCCTCATGTCACAAGGTAAGTATGTGTTGTCCGTCATCTACCACACAAGCATGTTATGGAATCAGTGGTGTAAAAATCACAGGAACTAGATACCATGGGCACCTGAAATTTAGATCCTGGCTTCTGATGCCAACCCAGATTCAATAGGATCCTGTGAAGACACCACTGCTACAGGCTCTGCAAAAGATGTTGCTCTGTGTTTTAAGATAAAATGATACCTTAAACTAGAGGCTTCACACAACACCAGCTGAATTCTCTCTCCCATTCCTATACAAAAGACTAGAGAGAGGAGTTACCTCTCAGATTTCTTAGGAGACTTCTGCATGAGGTCATGACATATCAGCTGCACACTAGTCAATTATATTGTACAACATATAACCTCTCCAAACGATAACCAGAAGATTGGCACCTTTAGTGCCTCCACCTAGGAGGGCTATGAAGACAATTCTCTGTACCAGAAAACCTTGATGATATAATCTTCTCTCTAAGCATTGTCAGACAAATACACAAACCTCAAGATTAATACACATATATATACAGACCTCCATGCACACATCACACATCAAAACATGAAGCAGATGGAACCTCCCGAGGGATTCTATAAATACAATTTAGATGTAATTTTTCTACTTCTCATTGACAGGTTATTTAATTGTTAATCCTGATGTTATATTCAAAATTAAAAATGAAGATGAAAAATATTTCACTCAACAATCTGAGTGGGAGGGAAAAGAAAATCCAAGTGACTCCAACAGTAAGTAAATGTTTTGGATTTAATGGGCTTTGCATTTTTAGATCAAAGGAGATTGGTCATTAACATCAAGACACTTAAAATCAGTTTCCTAATTTAGTATTATCAGATCCTTGGTATTTTCTCATCACAGGCCTTCCAGTTGTAACTTCTGTGTTCTCACTGAGCGTTAAACAAGAGGAAGATCTCCCCTTCATGGATCATCCTGAATCAGAGATGTCTGGACACACTCACCCTTCTGTAACAAGTAAGTGAATTGATTAAATATGCAGATGATAGTAATGTGGAGGGGCATAATCGAACGGGGCGCCCAAGTTTTCATGAGGGCGTCCTCGCACGATGGCCCCGTAAAGGGGCGGGGCAACCCGTATTATCGAAACAAGATGGACGTCCATTTTTTGTTTCGATAATACGGTTGGGGACACCCAAATCATGAAATGTAGGTTGACCTTACAGATGGTCGTCCTTAGGTCGTTTTTGAGATGGTCGTCCCTGGTTTTCGGCGCTAATGGAAACCGAGGACGACCATCTCAAAAACGACCAAATCCAAGCCATTTGGTCGTGGGAGGAGCCAGCATTTGTAGTGCACTGGTCCCCCCTCACATGCCAGGACACCAACCGGGCACCCTAGGGGGCACTGCGGTGGACTTCAAAAATTGCTCCCAGCAATATAGCTCACTTACCTTGGGTGCTGAGCCCCCCAAAACCCGCTCCCCACAACTGTACACCACTACCATAGCCCGTGAACTTTGGTCGTCCCCGCGACGGAAAGCAGTTGAGGACGCCCAAAATCGGCTTTCGATTATGCCGATTTGGTCGACCTTGCGAGAAGAATGCCCATCTCCCGATTTGTGTCGAAAGATGGGCGTACTTCTCTTTCAAAAATAAGCCTGATAGTAATATAGTAAATGATGGCAGATAAAGACCTGCACGGTCCATCCAGTCTGCCCAACAAGATAAACTCATTTACATGGTATGTGATACTTTGTATGTATAAAAATGTATAAAGAGTGGGAGTACGACCAGGGATACCAGAAACTGGAAGATGTTCTTAAATAAAACTTTATTAAAGGTTTGAAGACTCGACACGTCGTGTTTCGGCCGTCAGGCCTGCATCAGGAGTCTATAAAAAACATTTATATAGGATATGTATGATACTGGAACAGGAAAAAATAATTAAAAACAATAGATATGGTAAATTATATAAACTCATAAACTTTGTATGTATACCCGAGTTTGATTTGTCCTTGCCTTTCTCAGGGCACAGGCCATAGAAGTCTGCCCAGTACTGTTCTTGTACTAAGTTCTGAAGCTAACGTCAAAGCCCCTTAAAATTTACACTCCAGCCCATCCCTATCAATTCACTAACGATCAGGACATAGACCATAGAAGTCTGCCCAGCTTCTGTTTTGTTTCCCAATTACCGGCGTCGCCACCCAATCTCCGCTAAGATTCCATGAAACCATTCCTTCTAAACAGGATTCCTTTGTGTTTATCCCACGCACATTTGAACTCCATTACCATTTTCATCTCCACCACCTCCTGCGGGAGGGCATTCCACAAATCCACCACCCTTTCTGTGAAAAAATGCTTCCTGACATTAGTCCTGAGTCTGCCCCCCTTCAACCTAAATTCATGTCCTCTAGTTCTACCGTCGTCCCATCTCCAGAAAAGGTTCATTTGCAGATTAATACCTTTCAAATATTTGAACGTCTGTATCATGTCACCCCTGTTTCTCCTTTCCTACACGGTAAACATGTTCAGGTCAGCAAGTCTCTCATTCGGTTTGCAGCGCAAATCCCATACCATTTTTGTAGCTTTTCTTTGCACTGCTTCCAGTCTTTTTACATCTTTAGCGAGATATGGCCCCCAAAACTGAACACAATACTCCAAGTGGGGCCTCGTCAATGACTTGTAGAGGGCATCAACACCTCCTTTCTTCTGCTGGTTATGCCCCTCTCTATGCAGCGTAGCATCCTTCTGGCCACGGCCGTCGCCATGTTGCATTGTTTCTTCACCTTCAGCTCCTCAGACACCAACACCCCAAGGTCTCTCCTGAGTCAAGCTTACTAATCTCTCTCCTCCTATTCTGTATCTCTCTTTCGGGTTTCTGCACCCCAAGTGCATCAATCTACACTTCTTGGCATTACATTTTAACTAAAGTACAGTTATTAGTAATATGTTCAAAGTTCATTGAGGTATTATCACTTAGTTCTAGTTAAAGCAAAAGTAGTCTCTAAGGACTGTGTATCAAGTCATGCATTTAACCATGCCATTTGCATAGTATCATCCATAATGCTTCAAGTATGTCAAAAGTTGTAGTGAAATGTGACTTTTTTACAACTTCCAACACAAGGACAGGAGACAGTAATCGAATCCAAGACAGACTCAGGCAAAATATCCACCAAATTAAGGAAAGCAAAGAAACCAGTAACGTAATTAACATCTCTACAGATAATCTATCACAGGATCAATATGATATATTAGATAGAAGGCTTTCTTTTGTTCCTTTTACTAAGTATGATGCTTTTGCAACGTGTCAGGGATTATTCAGATTTTTTAGAGAACTTCGATTACGTCTGTTTTTTGGTTTATCCCAGCCTAATTCTGATCGTGAGAAAATATTGCCCCGCACGGGAGTCAAGTCAAAATGGGTTCCCCCTGGCCCTCCGGATCCCTCTATAATAGCGTTCCAGAGATTGGTGCTAACTGACCTTAGCAAGATAGAAGATGCATGTAATACTTATTGCAATAACCTTTCTGCTAATCAACGTCGTAGTATCCACCAATTAGCTAATATTCAGCAGCTGACGATTTTGAGGGCTGATAAGGGAGGCTCCACTGTGGTAATGGACACACAGACGTATATATCTGAGGGTTTAAGGCAACTTCTACAAGAGGAATATTATGTCCTGATAGATTATGATCCAACGGAGGAGTTCAAAAATACTTGAAGCATTATGGATGATACTATGCAAATGGCATGGTTAAATACGTGACTTGATACACAGTCCTTAGAGACTACTTTTGCTTTAAATAGAACTAAGTGATAATACCTCATTGGACTTTGAATATATTACTAATTAATGCTGTAGTGAGAACAATGTAAAAGACGTGATTGGGTATACGTATATGGGGAGAATGAGTGAATGAGAGTTATGTTTAGCAAGTAGAAGTGAGTTCCGGGGCAACTTTTGTGGTGGTAGTAAAAGTGTGCACATGTATATAGAATAAATCAAATTAAAAAATATATATATATTTGTAATTGGAGTACTTTAAATAACTGTACTTTGGTAGTGTTTGTACTCCGGTAATATAACCTTTACCCCTGTGGTAGTATAATTAAATTTTAACTGCCAGACCATCTACCATTTTTCCAAGGTTCGGAGATCCCTTCTCATCGTTTCTACTCCCTCCAGGGTATCCACTGTATTGGCTATTTTCATGTCATCTGCAAAAAGGCATATGTTTCCTTCCAACCCTTCAGCAATATCTTCCACAAATATATTAAACAGAATAGGCCCCAGCACCGACCCCTGAGGAACTCCACTGCTCACCTTCCTTTCCTCTGAGTAGATTCCATTTACCACCATCCTCTGCCACCTGTCGGTCAACCTGTCGGTGTCCTATCCAGTTCACCACTTTATGTCCTAAGTTCAACCCGTTCAGCTTATTCACGAGTCTTCTGTGGGGGACTGTATCAAAGGCTTTGCTGAAATCCAAGTAGATTACATCTAGCGCACGTCCTTCATCCAGTTCTTTGGTCACCCAGTCAAAGAAGTCAATAAGATTTGTTTGGCAGGATTTTGCTTTAGTAAAGGCCATGTTGCCTCGGGTCTGTCGGCTTCTAGAATGTTAACTATCCTTTCTTTCAGCAGCGACTTCATTATTTTTCCTACCACCGACGTGAGACTTACCAGTCTGTAGTTTCCCACTTCTTCCCTGTCTCCACTTTTGTGAAGAGGGACCACATCCGCTCATCTCCAGTCTCGCGGAACCTCTCCCGTCTCTAAAGATCTATTATATAAATCTTTAAGAGGTCCCGCCAGGACCTCCCTGAGCTCCCTCAGTATCCCGGGATGTATCCCATCCGGCCCCATAGCTTTGTCCAACTTCAGATTCTCCAGCTGTTTATAAATTCTTTCTTCCGTAAATGGCACAGTATCCACTCCATCCCCAGAAGTTCTCTCGGCAGCCGACCAAGGTCCTTCTCCAGGATTTTCCTCCGTGAACTCAGAAGAGAAATAATTGTTTAGCACATTCGCTTTATCTTCATCATTCTTCACATAGCCATTCTCATTATCTTTCAGTCTCGCAATTCCATTCCTATCTCTTCTCCTTTCTGCAATATATCTGAAAAAGGTCTTGTCACCTCTCTTTACATCTTTAGCCATTTTTTCTTCTACTCGACCTTTCGCTAGCCGTATTTCCCTCTTTGCTTCTTTGAGTTTAATCCGATAATCTTTTCTGTGATCCTCTCGTTGCATTCTTTTGTATTTCTTGAAAAAAAGCCTCTTTCGCTCTTATTTTTTCAGCTACTTGTTTGGAGAACCGTATAGGCTTCCTGCTTCTCTTGTTTTTGTTTACTTTCCTCACAAAAAGATCAGTTGCCATATTTATAGCAGCCTTTAGCTTGGACCACTGTTTTTCCACATCTCCTATGCCTTCCCATGCCAACAGCGTTTTCTTCAGGTATTCTCCCTTTTTATCAAAATCAGTATATTTGAAATCCAGTACTTTGAGTTTTGTGCGTCCGTACTCAGCCTTCGCCCTTATATCAAACCATTCGGTGTGATGACCACTATTAGATAGGTGGGCACCCACTTGAATATCGGAAACGCTACCTCTGTTCATGAGCACTAGATCCAGCATCAACCCTTCCCTCGTGGGTTCCGTCACCATTTGTCTGAGCAAGGCACTTTGACAGGCATTCACAATCTCCCTACTTCTTTCTGATTCCGCAGATGAGACGTTCCAATCCACGTCAGACAAATTGAAATCTCCCAGCAGTAGTGTTAGGCTTTCCAAGGCAGGAACTAGGTTCGTGAGCCCTTGGGCCACTGCCGAGGAGCGGCAGTGGCAGGCAAAACCACCCCACACCAGGGACAAGGTAGAACTCTGCCAGAAACAGCTAGATTTCAGCTGCACTTGACCGCCCTTCCTCAGGAGTTGAGCCCCTGGTTGCAGGCGGCCGGCAGGACTTACTGGACAGGGCAGGAACTGGATACCAACCAGGCTGAACAGGGACTGAGGGGCAGAGGGGAAAGGAATAAACATGGGCAGCAAGGCAGGAAACTGGGCTAGGACTCACAGACAGACAATACTACACAAGGTAGGAAACGGACAAGCTAAAGTACAGGAACGGAAAGCTGCAAAGCAGCCACTGAAACAGGGAACAAACACTGACAGACAAGAGACAGAACTGAAAGCTGCAAAGCAGCCACAAGCAAGAACACAGACAGAAACTAAACAAGGAACACAGACCAGGAACAAGACTAGGAAAGCCACAAACCTAAGCAAAACTATACACAGACTAACTAGAACCGGACAAGAATCTCAGACAAGAAACCAACTAGGCAGAAGTGCAACAAGCACCAACATACCAGGGACCTTAGACAATGCAAAGACAGAAAGTTTCCAGGTGGTTAATAAAGGCAGCATGCAAGGGAGTTCACCAGGTAAGGATGCTGCTAAGTTCCAAAAATCCCAAGCCAGTCTGGCAGGCTAGAAGATCCGGACCGGCAAGACTTCTGGAACATGGGAAACAGCAAACAGTCCATTGCAGCCACCCGGTCTGGCCACCAGGTGGCTAGATAAATGAGAGCATGAAACAGGGGCAAAATCGTGACAGTACCTCCCCCTCAAGGCTCCCCCGGTCTCCATGGGTGAGTCAGGTCTCCATGGGTAAGAATAATGAAACCTACGGAGGAGTTTCAAAACCTGACCAGGGGTAGCTGGACTGGAACTTGAACAGGAGTCGAGATTGGAACCCGGACTGGCATCCGGACTGGAACTCGAATTGGAATCAGGACCGGAACCCGCCTCCTGGCTGGAGCTGGAACCCAGAGTGAATTCACCATCTTGACTGGACTCGAAACTCGGCATGGACTCAGCAGCACGGCTGGAACTGGAACTCGGCTTGGACTCAGCAGCTCGGCTGGAACTGGAACTCGGCATGGACTCGGCATCTCGGCTGGAACTGGAACTCGGCATGGACTCAGCAGCTCGGTCGGAACTGGGACTCGGCATGGACTCAGTCTCTTGGCTGGATCTGGAACTCGGCTTGGACTCCGCATCTGGGCCAGAACTGCAACTCAATCCAGACTCAGCATCTTGGCAGGAACTGCAACTCGATCCGGACTCAGCATCTTGGCCGGAACTGCAACTCGATCCGGACTCAGTATCTTGACCGGAACTGCAACTCGATCCGGACTCAGCATCTTGGCTGGAACTGAAACGCAATCCTGACTCAGCATCTTGGCTGGAACTGGAACTCGGAGTGGACTCAACATCTGAGCTGGAACGGCAACTCAGCTTGGACTCAGCCTCTTGACTGTGACTGAAACGGCAACTCAGCGCAGACTCAGCAGCTTGGCCGGAACTGGAACTCGGCGTGGACTCAGCAACTAGGCTGGAACTAGGACTCGGTCTGGACTCAGCCTCTTGGCCGGAACTGGAACTCGGTGTGGACTCAGCATCTTGGCTGGAACCGGAACTCGGCTTGGACTCAGCAGCTCGGCTGGAGCTGGAACTCAACTTGGACTCAGCAGCTTGGCTGGAGCTGGAACTCGGCTTGGACTCAGCAGCTTGGCTGGAGCTGGAACTCGGCTTGGACTCAGCATGTTGGCTGGAACTGGAACTTGGCTTGGACTCAGCCTCTTGGCCGGAACTGGAACTCGGTGTGGACTCAGCAGCTTGGCTGGAGCTGGAACTCGGCTTGGACTCAGCAGCTCGGCTGGAGCTGGAACTCGGCTTGGACTCAGCCTCTTGGCCGGAACTGGAACTCGGCGTGGACTCAGCATCTTGGCTGGAACTGGAACTCGGCTTGGACTCAGCATCTTGGCTGGAGCTGGAACTCAGCTTGGATGACTCAGCTGGGCTGTTGCTGGAAGCGTAAAAGGACTGCAGGAAAGCCATGCACTCGGGACTAGTAACTCGCCTTCTCAGCGTCAGCTTCAGGAGTGTCCCGCAGGGCTGGATCAATGGAAAGTCTGAGGCGGTAATCGCAGAGCCGAGTAGAAGGATAAATAGAAGAGATTGGGTTTCCAACACCAATAGGGCCCCAAAAACGCTTTCTCTCGGCCGCAGCTTCAGGAGTTTTCTCCAGGGCTGGGTCACACAAAAGTTTAAGACGGTAATCCAGGAGCGTCATACAAGGATCAAGAGCAGAGATTGGGTTGGAGCTGGGATCCGAACCGGAATCAGGAGCTGCACCGGGGCTGGAACCCGGATTGCTAACAGGGAACAAAGTCTTAGGCTGGAAACCCAGCTGGAAGGGTGATCTTGCCGAGCTCATGGCCTTTGCATTCTGTTAGGCTTTCCAAGGCAGGAACTAGGTTCATGTGCCCTTGGGCCACTGCTGAGGAGTGGCAGTGGCAGGCAAAACCACCCCATTAAAGCAATAGGATGCTAGTAATTATTAGGAGGAGGATGCAAAATAAGACCAAAAGTATTATAATGCCTCTGTATTGCTCCATGGTGTGAACTCACTTCGAGTATTGTGTTCAGTTCTGGTCACCGCATCTCAATAAAGATATAGTGGAGTTAGAAAAGGTTCAAAGAAGAGTGACCAAAATGGTAGAGGGGATGGAACTGCCCCATTTGAAGAAAGGCTAAAGAGGTTAGGACTTTTCAGCATGGAAAAGAGACTACTGAGGAATAATATGATTAAGGTCTACAAAATCCTGAGTGATGTGGAGCAGGTGAAGGTGAATTAATTTTTCACTCATTCAAAAAGTACAAAAACCAAGGGACACTCAATGAAATTGCATGGAAATACTTTTAAAACAAATAGGAGGAAATATTTTTTCACTCAAAGAATAGTTAAGATCTGGAACTCATTCTTGGAGGATGTGGTAATCGAGGTTAGCGTATCTGGGTTTGAAAAAGATTTGGACAAGTTTCTGGAGGAAAAGTCCATAGCCTGTAATTCAGATGGACATGGGGGTAGCCACTGCTTGCCTTGGGGTTGGTAGCAAGGAATGCTGCTACTAATTATGTTTCTGGATTGGCCACTGCTGGAAACATCTTTGGTCTGACCCAGTATGGCTATTCTTATGTTCTTATCCTCCTGCACATCTTTACTAAAGTCAACTGGGACCATTCAGGAATTCAGTGCATGTGGGATAAAAGGCTGTCATCTCCTCTTCTCCTCCCACTGTCAGTTTCCCTACTTTGGACAGATGAAACTGTCCATTGAGATGGAGGAGGCATTGATAGAGGTGGGTATTCCAGGGATGGGATCAGGTCTGCAAAACCCTTCAATCTAGAGTGTCTGGGGGCTGAGAAATCTGTACTGTTGAAAAGGCTGCTGGAGGTGCATGGCTGCACTGTTGTGGAGGAACATGACTAATGAACATGGTGCTGTTTGACTTATGGGCTTATTTTCGAAAGAGAAGGACGCCCATCTTTCGACACAAATCGGAAGATGGATGTCCTTCTCACAGGGTCATCCAAATCGGTATAATCGAAGATTTTGGACGTCCACAACTGCTTTCCGTCGCAGGGACAGCCCAAGTTCAAGGGGGCGTATTGGAGGCGTAGCAAAGGCGGGACTTGGGCGTGCCTAACACTAGGACGTCCTTGACCCATAATGGAAAAAAAGGACGTCCCTGACAAACACTTGGACGACTTTACCTGGTTGTGTTTTTCTCATGACCAAGGCACAAAAAGGTGCCTGAAATGACCAGATGACCACCGGAGGGAATCGGGGATGACCTTCCATTACTCCCCCAGTGGTCACTAACCCCCTCCCACCCTCAGAAAATCTTTCAAAATATTTTTTGCCAGACTCAGATGTCATACTCAGGTCCATGACAGCAGTATGCAGGTCCCTGGAACAGTTTTAGTGGGTGCAGTGCACTTCAGGCAGGCGGACCCAGGCCCATACCTCTCCTACCTGTTACGTTTGTGGAGGAAACAGCGAGCCCTCCAAAACCCACCAGAAACCCACTGTACCAACATCTAGGTGCCCCCCTTCACCTGTAAGGGCTATGGTAGTGGTGTACAGTTGTGGGTAGTGGGTTTTGGGGTGCTCAGCACACAAGGTAAGGGAGCTATGCATCTGGGAACAATTTCTGAAGTCCACTGCAGTGCCCCCAAGGGTGCCCGGTTGGTCTCCTGGCATGTCAAGGAGGACCAGTGCAGTAGAAATGCTGGCTTCTCTCACGACCAAAGGGCTTGCATTTGGTCATTTCTGAGATGGACGTCCTTGGTTTCCATTATCGCCGAAAATCAGAAACGACCAAGTCTAGGGACGACTATCTCTAAGGACGACCAAAATTTTAAGATTTGGATGTCCCTGACTGTATTATCAAAACGAAAGATCTTGTTTCGATAATACGGGCCTCTGCATTAGAACTTTGCGAGGATGTCCTCATCAAAACTTGGATGTCCATTTCGATTATGCCCCTCTTAGTCATCAACATTTTATATTGCAGATAGGCGAATGCAAATCACAGTACATAATGCAGTTTATTATAATGATGCCATTCCCAATTCTAAAATGGCGGCTGCAGCCTTCCGAGGCAGTCTCACCATTTTCTTTTTTTTGTAACATTATATTAATTTTCAAGCAAAATAACTGACAGCATCTGTTAAAAGAAACAATTAAGAAAGAACAAGTGTACATTTTGTTACACAATGAACTGCCACGCCCAGTAATGAAAAACTAAAAATAGACTTCTCTGCCCTTCCCCCCCAATCCCCTCCAAAAAACTTACAGAATGTCCTTCCAACTGGAGAGAGTTTCCCCACATTTCTTGATAATATTTCCATTTACTACATTTTAAGGCAGTCAATCTATATTGTTCACATATAATACACAATCTCTTTCTAACCATCCTATTTTCTTGATATACTTCTTTTGAATACCAGGGTTTTTAGCACTATATATTACTTTTATCTCTCTTAATATTTTATGGTTGTTTTTAAAATTATATAAGTACATAAGTAAGGCCACACTGGGAAAAGACCAAAGGTCCATGGAGTCCAGCATCCTGTCCATGACAGCGGCCAATCCAGGCCAAGGGCACCTGGCAAGCTTCACAAACGTACAAACATTCTATACATGTTATTCCTGGAATTGTGGATTTTTCCCAAGTCCATTTAGTAGTGGTTTATGGACTTGTCCTTTAGGAAACCGTCTAACCCTTTTTTAAACTTTGCCAAGCTAACCGTCTTCACCACGTTCTCCGGCAACGAATTCCAGAGATTAATTATGCGTTGGCGAAGAAAACGTTTCTCTGATTTGTTTTAAATTTACCACACTGTAGTTTCATCGCATGCCCCCTAGTCCTAGTATTTTTGGAAAGCATGAACAGACGCTTCACATTAACCTGTTCCACTCCACTCATTATTTTATATACCTCTTATCATGTCTCCCCTCAGCCATCTCTTCTCCAAGCTGAAAAGCCCTAGCCTCCTTAGTCTTTCTTCATGGGGAAGTCGTCCCATCCCCGCTATCATTTTAGTCGCCCTTCGCTGAACCTTTTCCAATTCTACTATATCTTTCTTGAGAGGCAGCGACCAGAATTGAACACAATACTCAAGGTGCGGTCGCACCATGGAGCGATACAACGGCATTATAACATCCTCACACCTGTTTTCCATACCTTTCCTAATAATACCCAACATTCTATTCGCTTTCCTAGCCGCAGCAGCACACTGAGCAGAAGGTTTCAGTGTATTATCGACGACGACACCCAGATCCCTTTCTTGGTCCGTAACTCCTAACGTGGAACCGTGCATGACGTAGCTATAATTCGGGTTCTTTTTTCCCCTCATGCATCACCTTACACTTGCTCACATTAAACACCATCTGCCATTTAGCCGCCCAGTCTCCCAGTCTTGTAAGGTCCTTCTGTAATTTTTCACAATCCTGTCGCGAGTTAACCACTTTGAATAACTTTGTGTCTTCAGCAAATTTAATTACCTCGCTAGTTACTCCCATCTCTAAATTATTTATAAATATATTAAAAAGCAGCGGTCCTAGCACAGACCCCTGATGAACCCCACTAACTACCCTTCTCCATTGTGAATACTGCCCATTTAACCCCACTCTCTGTTTCCTATCCTTCAATCAGTTTTTAATCCACAATAGGACATTTCCTCCTATCCCATGGCCCTCCAATTTCCTCTGTAGCCTTTCATGAGCTATCTCGTCAAACGCCTTTTGAAAATCCAGATACACAATATCAACTGGCTCCCCTTTGTCCATACTGTATGTTTGTTTACTCCTTCAAAGAATTGAAGTAAATTGGTCAGGCAAGATTTCCCCACACAAAAGCCGTGCTGACTTGGTCTCAGTAATCCATGTCCTTGGATGTGTTCTGTAATTTTGTTTTTAATGATAGCCTCTACCATTTTCCCCGGCACCGACGTCAGGCTCACCGGTCTATAATTTCCTGGAGCTCCCCTGGAAACATTTTAAAAAATCGGCGTTACATTGGCCACCCTCCAATCTTCCGGTACCACGCTCGATTTTAAGGATAAATTGCATATCACTAACAGTAGCTCCGCAAGCTCATTTTTCAGTTCTATCAGTACTCTAGGATGAATACCATCCGGTCCAGGAGATTTGCTACTCTTCAGTTTGCAGAACTGTGCCATTACGTCCTCCAGGTTTACCGTGAAGTCCGTAAGTTTCTCCAACTCGTCCGCTTGAAATACCATTTCTGACACCGATATCCCACCCAAATCTTCCTCGGTGAAGACCGAAGCAAAGAATTCATTCAATCTCTCTGCTACGTCTTTATCTTCCTTGATCGCCCCTTTTACCCCTCGGACATCCAGCAGCCCAACCAATTCTTTTGCTGGCTTCCTGCTTTTAATATACCGAAAACATTTTTTACTATGTTTTTTTGCCTCTAATGCTATCTTTTTTTCGTAATCCCTCTTGGCCTTCTTTATCTGCGCCTTGCATTTGCTTTGACACTCCTTATGCTGCTTCTTGTTATTTTCAGACGGTTCCTTCTTCCATTTTCTGAAGGCTTTCCTTTTAGCCCTAATAGCTTCCTTCACCTCACTTTTCAACCACGCCGGCTGTCTTTTGGACTTCAGTCTTTCTTTTCGAATTCGCGGAATATGTTTTGCTTGGGCCTCCAGGATAGTATTTTTGAACAGCGTCCATGCCTGTTGTACAGTTTTTACCCTCTTAGTTGCCCCCCTAAGTTTTTTTTTTTTTAATCATTCTTCTCATTTTATCATAGTCTCCTTTTTTAAAGTTAAACGCTAACGTATTTGACTTCCTGTGTATAGTTACTTCAAGGTTGATATCAAAACTGATCATATTATGATCACTGTTATCAAGGGATGCAGTACCATAACGTCCCTCACCAGATCATGCGCTCCACTAAGGACCAAGTCTAGAAGTTTTCCTTCTCTCATCGGCTCCTGCACCAGCTGCTCCATAAAGCTGTCCTTGATTTCATCAAGGAATTGTACCTCTCTAGCGTGTCCTGATGCTACATTTACCCAGTCTAAATTTGGATAATTGAAGTCACCCATTATTATCACATTGCCCATTTTGTTTGCGTCTCTGATTTCTTTTATCATTTCTGCGTCTACCTGCTCATCCTGGCGAGGTGGATGGTAGTACACTCCTATCACCGTCCTTTTCCTTTTCATACATGGAATTTCAACCCACAATGATTCAAAGGTGTGATTTGTGTCCTGCTGAATTTGTATTCTATCTGAGTCAAGGCTCTCGTTAATATACAATGCTACCCCTCCACCAGTCCGGTCCACCCTATCACTATGATATACTTTGTAACCCGGTGTGACAGTGTCCCACTGGTTATCCTCCTTCCACCAGGTCTCAGTAATGCCTATTATATCCAATTTTTCATTTAGTGCAATATATTCCAACTCTCCCATCTTATTTCTTAGACTCCTAGCATTTGCATATAGACATTTCAAAGTATGTTTGTTGTTCCTATTTGCATGATGCTTAATACTTGACACTATTGATTTGCCATTTTTTGTTTGATCTTCAGTTGTATTTAAGGGCACCTGGCCTACCATGGTCTGTTGTGCAACCTCACTATCCAGAAACCCTATCTTCCCTGTTTGTGAGGTATCCTTGCAAGATACCTTATCCCGAACCATGCGTTTTTGAGCGACTGTGGGCCTTCCCCCCATTTCTCGTTTAAAAGCTGCTCTATCTCCTTTTTAAATGGAGGGGTAGCGCTGTATGTAAATGAGAACCTTGACTCAGATAGGTTGCAAATATTGCAGGAGACTAAACCCCGACTGGAATCCTTGTGGATTAAAATTCCACTTGAAAAGGGATGGTGATAGGAGTGTACTACCGTCCACCTGGCCAAAACGAGCAGACGGACGCGGCAATGACAAGGGAAATTAGGGAAGCGAATAAAAAGGGCAATGTAATATTAATGGGTGACTTCAATTATCCGGATATAGACTGGGTGAATGAAACATCGGTACACGCAAGGGAGGTGAAATTTCTTGATGAAATCAAGGACGGCTTCATGGAACAGCTGGTTCAGGAGCCAACGAGAGAAGGGAAAATACTAGACTTAATCATTAGTGGGGCTCATGATCTGGTTCGGGGGGTACCGGTGCGAGGGCCGCTTGATAACAGTGATCATAATATGATCGGTTTTGATATTGGCTACGAAGTAAGTGAACTCAGGAAATCAAATACACTAGCGTTTAACTTTAAAAAAGGAGATTACGATAAAATGAGGAGAACAGTGAAAAAAAGACTGAGGGGAGCGGCTGAAAGGGTAAAAAAATTGAATCAGGCGTGGATGCTTTTCAAAAACACCATCCTAGAAGTACAGGACAAATATATTCCGCGTATTAGAAAAAGAGGAAAAAAGACCAAACGTCAGCCGGCGTGGCTAAACGGTAAGGTAAACGAAGCTATTAGATCCAAAAAACAATCCTTCAGAAAATGGAGAAGGGAACCGACGGAAGACAATAAGATAAAGCATAAGGAATGTCAAGCCAAATGCAAAAAGGAGATAAGGAGGGCTAAGGAGGACTTTGAAAAAAAGTTAGCGATAGAAGCGAAAACATATAGCAAAACATTTTTTAGGTATATTAAAAGCAGAAAGCCGGCTAAAGAATCGGTAGGGCCGCTGGACAACAGTGGTGTTAAAGGGGCGATCAGGGAAGACAAAGCTGTAGCGGAGAAATTAAATGAATTCTTTGCTTCGGTCTTCACTGAGGAGGATTTGGGAGGGATACTGGTGCCGGAAAAGGTATTTGAAGCAGACGAGTCGGAAAGACTAAATGATTTCTCTGTAAACTTGGAGGATGTAATGGGGCAGTTCTGCAAACTAAAAAGTAGTAAATCGCCGGGTCTGGATGGTATTCATCCCAGAGTATTAATAGAGCTGAAAAATGAACTTGTGGAGCTGCTGTTAGTAATATGCAATTTATCCCTAAAATCAGGTGTGGTACCGGAAGATTGGAGGGTGGCCAATGTAACGCCGATTTTTAAAAAGGGTTCCAGAGGAGATCCGAGAAATTATAGACTGGTGAGTCTGACGTCGGTGCCGGGAAAAATGGTGGAGGCTATTATTATGAATAAAATTACAGAGCACGTACAAAAGCATGGGCTGCTGAGACAAAGTCAGCACGGATTTAGTGAAGGGAAGTCTTGCCTCACAAATCTACTGTATTTTTTCGAGGGGGTGAACAAGCATGTGGACAAAGGGGAGCCGGTGGATATTGTATATCTAGATTTTCAGATGGTGTTTGACAAAGTGCCTCATGAAAGACTCCAAAGGATACTGGAGAGTCATGGGATTGGAGGCAGTGTATTATTATGGATTAAGAGCTGGTTAAAAGACAGGAAGTAGAGAGTAGGGTTGAATGGTCAGTATTCTCAATGGAGAAGGGTAGTTAGTGTGGTCCCTCAGGGGTCTGTGCTGGGACCGCTGCTTTTTAACATATTTATAAATGACCTTGAGATGGGAGTAACTAGTGGCTCATACAGGATATAACTACTGAATACTGGGCCGTCACCCGTTTAACAATTTTTTTTTCATTTGACCCCCTCCCCCTCGAGCCACCTGCTGCCTTTCTGACAAAGCTCCAGGTGCTCCAGTGGGTTTTCTGAGGTAGGAGCACAGCCTCCTCTCTCCTGCCCCTTGAGGCTTCCTGTCTTAAGTATGTCATTTTCCATAGCTGTAAAATTAAGGATCATACTCTTATTTTTTATCCAACAGATGATGGATTTAGGAACGGTAGTGAAAGAATGACAGTTTGTGATAAGCAGCAGAAAGAGAAATGGAACCACAACGGCTCCTCCAGAGACAGCACAGATGCCACACCTGACTGTGAGAAAGGTATCGGTAGCATAATACCAAGCAGTGTGAAAGCAATAGCCCAGAAAAGAGAAAGATTAGACAGACCAAAGAGAAACTGCAGCTGTTGCCCAAAACTTGTACAATGTGGAAGACTGAAAAGTGAGAAAGATTTTAAAAGTGCTGATATCTGGGAGAGCTGTACCACCAACTCAAATTCTATTGATCACCACAGAAGCAGGCTAAGGACTGACATTCATGATTGTCAAGGTATACTGAAAACTAAAAGTTCTGAATGTGATAAATGTGTCGAAAGCAAAGCCTATTCTAATAGTGATAAAAGTGTCAGTCAAAAAAGGAGCTTGCAAAAGCATAAAATAGCTCACACAAGACACAAACCATTTAAATGTTCACAATGTGATAAGTGCTTCACAAGGAAGAGTAATCTGACACAGCATGAAAAGATTATTCATACAGGAGAGAAACTATTTCAATGCTCACAATGTGAAAAATGTTTCAGAAGCAGGAATGATCTAAAATGTCACAAAACAACTCATACAGGAGATAAACCATTTAAATGTTCAGAATGTGATAAATATTTCAGACGCAAGACAAAGTTGAAATATCATAAATGGACTCATACAGGAGAGAAACCATTTAATTGTTCAGAATGTGATAAATGTTTCAGAAGCAAGTATCGTCTAAAATGTCACAAAACAGCTCATACAGGAGATAAACCATTTAAATGTTCAGAATGTGATAAATATTTTAGCAGCAAGGATGGACTGAATCAACACGAAAGGATTCATACAGGAGAAAAATCATTTAAATGTTCAGGATGTGATAAATGTTTTAGCAGGAAAGACCACCTCGAAGTTCATCAATTGACCCATTCAGGAGAGAAACCATTTAAATGTTCAGAATGTAATAGATGTTTCAAAAGCATGCGTGAGTTGAAATGTCACAAAATGACGCATACAGGAGATAAACCATTTAAATGTTCAGAATGTGAAAAATGTTTTAGAAGGAAAGTTGAACTCGGTCTTCATCGAATGACCCATTCAGGAGAGAAACCATTTAAATGTTCAGAATGTAATAAATGTTTCAAAAGCAAGAGTGAGTTGAACTGTCACAAAATGATGCATACAGGAGAGAAACCATTTAAATGTTCAGAATGTAATAATTTTTTCAGAAGCAAGACTGAGTTGAAATATCATAGATGGACTCATACAGGAGAGAAACCATTTAAATGTTCAGAATGTGATAAATGTTTCAGAAGCAGGAATGGTCTAAAACGTCACAAATCAACTCATACAGGAAAGAAACCATTTAAATGTTCAGAATGTGATAAATATTTTAGCAGCAAAGTTGGGCTGAAACAACACGAAAGGATTCATACAGGAGAAAAACTGTTTAAAAGATGATTTAAACATAAATGAGCGGAATGTGATAAATGTTTTGGAAGGAAATTCTACCTTGAACTTCACCAAATGAACCATACAGGAGAGAGACCATTTAAATGTTCAGAATGTAATAAATGTTTCAAAAGCATGCGTGAGTTGAACTGTCACAAAATGACGCATACAGGGGAGAAACCATTTAAATGTTTAGAATGTGAAAAATGTTTTTGAAGAAAACTTGATCTCAGTCTTCATTGAATGACCCATTCAGGAGAGAAACCATTTAAATGTTCAGAATGTGAAAAATGTTTAAAAAGAAAGTCCCATCTAAAATGTCATCGAAACACTCATAAATGTTCATAATGTAAGAAGTGTTTTGTGCCTTTTCACCTTGACCTTACTTTTAATAGGATTTACATAGGAGAGAAATCACTTATATGTTCAGCATTTAATACATATTTCAGAAGCAAGGACAACCTGAAACTTCATGAAAGGATTCATACAGGAGAGAAACCATTTAAATGTTCAGAATATGATAAATGTTTCAGAAGGAGGGCTGCTTTAACACAACGTGAAATAATTCATACAGGAGAAAACCATGTAACTGTTGAAACTGTGATAAATGTTTCAAAAGCAAGGCCTACTAGAAAAAGCACAAAATGACTCATATAGGAGAAATACATTCAGAATTTGGTAAGTGTTCCATATGGAAGGGCTTTCTCACACTGCAGGAAAAGTTTCTTATATGAGAGAAATTATTTAACTGTTCAGAGAATGATAAATGTTTCTGAAGAAAGGCCGAGCTGAAACAGCACAAAAGGAGTTAAATGGGAGAGAAACTATTTAAAAGTTCAGAATGTGATAAATGTTTCAAAAGCAAGGCCAAAATGCAAATGACATATAATCAGTCATACAAGAGAGAAACGTTTTAATTGTTCTTGCATGCCATTAATATTTTAAAAGCAACATTAAGCTGAAATGACATGAAATGACTCCTACAATAAACCAGTTAAATGTTCTAAATGTGATGAAAGTTTCAGAAGTGAAGCCCAGCTGCATTCTCTGAAAAAGACCATTTGCAAACGCATAAAGTGGCCCTTTTACTACAAGGGCTGTAAGGTGTGTTAGCCACTGATTTGCAAGTGTTCAAAGTATGGTAATAATTAAGGTATTCCTCACTGCAGCTTGTTTTTTTGTAGGAACATTTCATCATCTTGTTCTGTAATTGTCACATGGGACATAAACCATTTAAACGTTCTAAATATGATAATTCTTCCAAAAGAAAAGCTGCATTTTAATGACATGAAATGACTCCCACAGCATTTGGAGGCAGCAACAGAAAAGCTTTCTGTTTTGGGTGTGTGATCTCTTTCCTATCATTTTTATGGAGTTCATTTCCTAATTTTAAGGATGTTACTTGAACTGTAAACTGCTTTAAATTTATTTGATTCCTGTATCAATATTCTGCTGTAATGTTTATTTCATTGTTATGTTTCTAAAAACAATAACAACATTTTGAAATTAAAAAAAAAACAATGTTTTGTTTGAAAGAGTTGAGACTGGAAATGCATTTTTTAAATGATTTCATGTTATAATGTATTTTTTGTTATAGTTATATTTTTAATTATTATTGTAAACTGGTTTGATACTGTGGTAATAGGCAATCTATAAAATTAATAAATCAAATCAAATTTATGCAAGTAAATGAGCTTTTTCAGAATATTAATTAGCAGAAAATGCACACACTTACATGTTTATCAAAATTACGCTGTAAGTTTCTAAGTTTAACTTTGGCCTAGCTAACACATGCTTCCACGCTGAACTACTGATGGGGAGAATAGAGTAGTTGTTCTCCTCTCAAAGGTATGGAGGGGTAATAGAGGACTAACAATGTCAGGAAATGTCTGGTCCGGCAGTTTAAGTCCAGGTACCATACCAAAGAGAGGATAAAACCTTGCAAGAGCAGGGAAGTAGGACCCACATGCTTAGGGTTACTATGTTTACGAAGTCAAAAAAGAGGACTCTTTGCTAAAGAAATATTTAATTGTAGCATATGTGTAAATGGCTTATAACTAATGAGCACACATCAAACAGTGGCTGACTTATAGTACAGCAGTAGACAATAATCCACTTTTCAAAAACTTCCAAATTTGAGTTTGACTGAGTGTGATCTCAAGCCTTCTCCACTACTGCCAACTCCAGACTTCGCGCCTTCTGTCTCGCTGCACCCTACGCCTGGAATAAACTTCCTGAGCCCCTACGTCTTGCCCCATCCTTGGCCACCTTTAAATCTAGACTAAAATCCCACCTCTTTAACATTGCTTTTGACTCGTAACCACTCGCCTCCACCTACCCTCTCCTCCTTCCTGTACACATTAATTGATTTGATTACTTTATTACTAAGCCTCCCCAGCCAGAAGTGCAGCAAGGGCGGGTGCAGCTCGTGAACATCTCCCTCCCGGCTCCCCCCCCCCCCCGACTGGTGCGCGACGGTCCCGATCTTTACCCCCCCCCCCCCGACTAATACGGTGCCGCTCTCCCCCTCCGCTCCTGTCACGTCGTCTTTCAACGAGGCTTCCTGTTCCCGTAGCAGCAGCAGCAGCAGCAGCAGCAATGATGTAAGCGCCGCTGCTTTCAGCCTGCCCCGGAAGCACTCTGAACAGCTTCCCGCGTAGGAGGGGCGCTGTCCAGAGAAGGCTTCCGGGGCAGGCTGAAAGCAACGGCGCTTACATCATTGTTGCTGCTGCTATGGGAACAGGAAGCCTCGTTGAAAGACGACGTGACAGGAGCGGAGGGGGAGAGCAATACGGTACCACACTAGTCCGGGGGGGGGGGGGGGGAAGCGATGCCAGACAGACCAACCAAAGGGAAAGGGGGGGTGGAGAGAGGAGGATGTGAGATGCCACATCTAAGGAGAAGAGGGAGGAAGGAAAGCAATGGCAGGGCATGGGAATGAGAAAAGGGGGTGGAGAAAGGAGTAAGAATGATGGAAACAAGAAGGGGAGGGAAGAGAAAGGTGGGATGCATGAGAACACTGGAGGAGAGAGAGAGAGAAAGTGGAAAAGTGCAGGGGAGAGCCAGAGAGAGATGGGGAGAGAAAAAGGGGACATGGAAGAGAGCAGGGGAGAGCCAGAGAGAAGATGCTGGATGGAAGAGGGGTACAGAGAGAGAGAGAGAGAGAGATTAGTGGAAAGATGGGGGGAGAAAGAGGGGACATGGGCAGGAGAGAGAAGCTGCTGGGGAGAAACTGGGGGAGACCCTAGCTGTCAGACAGAGAAATGCTGAATGAAAGGAGGGAGAAAGAGGGAAAAGCTGGAAGGAGGGGGCAGAAAGAGGGAAGACAATGGACGTAAGGGTAGGGAGGGAAAGAGGAAAGACACTGGAAGGATGGGGATAGAGAGGACATGCTGAGTGGAAAAGGGTCAAGAGAGAGAACTGTTTAGAAGGAAGGAGATATAGAGGGAGACAATGGATGGAAGGAGAGGGAGACAATAGACGGAAGGATTTGGAGAGGGTAATGGGTAGAAGGATGCAGAGAGAAAGAGGGATGACACTGGATGGAAGGGTAGGAGAGAAAGAGGGAAGGTGCTGGACATGGATGGATGGATGGAGGGGAGGGAAGAGAGGAGAAATCTGAACATGGATGGAGTGGAGGGCAGGGAACAGAGGAGAAATCTTGGACAAGGATGGAGGGTAGGAAAGACAAAGGAAGTACATGCACATGAATGGAGGGGAGGGGAGAAATGCTGGATATGGATGGAGGGGAAATTGCTGAATTTAAGGGCTGGATCGGAACACTTTGAAGGCAGATGCTGAAACTGGAGAAAGGATAGGGACAGGGCTACAGGTGGTAGACAGGACGCATAAGGACAGAGGAGGATGGTGGACATGTTGAGAGAAAAAATATCAAATGGAAAGAAGACACTGGGACCAAAGCGAATAGAAAAACTAAATGATCAGACAACAAAGGTAGAAAAAAGTATTTTATTCAGAATTTATTAACTGGAATATGTCAGCTTTTGGAAATGTGCATCTGTGATATTTTGCATGTAAGTTTCAATTTTTCTAGTATTGCTGCATGCTGAGTCTGACTTCTTGAGGTAACTTTCCAGTTTTGCCTTCATATCTGTTGTGTTGTGTGTTTTTAATGTGTAATCAAGGTGCAGTATTCTACTAGTGTGTAGTATTTATAGCCCTTTTTGAGTTTTTTTTTTTGTTTGTTTCACTAGGTTTTAGAGCCCGGTGTAATTACAGTGCTGCCTTTCCACACATAAGGTTGTAGCTCGTCCTGTCCTTGGAATTAGTGCTGATATGGTTTGCTAAGGTTATGAGTGTGTTTTTGCACAAGTTTGTGTATAGTGTTTTGCAGTGGAGAGATTGTGTATTGGCCTTACTGAGGTGGCACCAAAACATCAGAAAGGGTTTTAGAGCCTAAATCACGACACACTACCTCTTGAAGGATCTACATATAGTCGTTAATAAAAGGAGCTCATTGTGAACACTATCCACCCTAAAAGGGTGTTTTGTGGCTCTACATGAGAATTGTTATATTATGATCCCTTGTTTCATATTGTTGACGGTCTGCATTTTCCATATGGGTGGTATATTGGTGTATTAGGGTCTGCCTAGTGTTATGGTACAGTAAGGTTCTGAGTGTGTTTTTGCACAAATTTGTGCATAGTGTTTTACAGTCGAGCGATTGTGGTTAGTATATGCTTTGAGCAACCACTTTATTCTTTGACATATGATACATATCTAATATCTAAATTTAATAAAAGGTATTGTGACTTTTATTTTTATTTATTTATTTTTTCTGTGTATTATCAGACAATTATGGATTTAAGCTCCACCCCTAACCCCACCCCTTTTAGCCTCCCCAAACAGTTGGGCCATCGACCGCCTATGAGGCCAGAGATGGTTTCTATCATTATGAGGGCAGGTATATTGGTCATATAACATAGACAAAAGGTAAACCGTGTGTTCACTGTGTTTTTCACTTTAACCCTGGTTTACGGAAAGATGGGAGGGAAAAGTCTCATTGATCACCAAGTCATGTAGAGATCTTCACGGTGACAAGTCTAATCATCGACAAAAAACCCCTCTGTCCATTTACAGTGATTTAACTTAAGTGATTCAAAATTTGTGGATCTGTGTATGGAGTTTTTGACATATTAGAAAACGTTATTGAAAGCCTATAATTCAATGGGTATTGGTCATATAAGCCACGTAAAACTAGATTAGATACCTGGATGAAATGAAATATGCACACAAAATAAGAATATATTTTCCTAAAAATTAAAAAAAAAACCTGGGGAAACATATCTGAAGAAACCCAAAAAAAGACACGTCCTCTTAAAAGAGGAAATACGGTGATCCTACACATGCTAGGCCTTGAAAGGAGAGACACAGAGGGTATTTTGAACGGAATAGTCAGGTTTTATGGGTGGATGCTGCAGTAGTAAAGACATGAACTAAATCACTGTCCTAGATAAGAACACATCTGGTAGGTAACAACTTTCTGATTTTGGCACCTTGCATGTGTCTCAACCACTGAAGACACAAGGATAAGGCATCTTGAATGGGTTTGGCAGAGTATTTTACATCTGTCAAAACATATGTGAATGTTCTACTCGACATAAGAAAATGCTGGTGGGAACCCTCTATATGCCCATTTTGATTTATTTATAGAATTTGGGGGAAAATTATGTGATAGGACACCTCCAATTGGTCCCCCCCCCCCCCCCCCCAATATAGCCAGCAAGTGCCTATTCCATAATGGTTGGTGTAAATGATTGTGCCTAAATTTGACACTTTCATTAATAAATTACAGAGTGTGTTTTGGGTAGTTCTAGGGTGAGCCCATAATATGGACATCCATACTGTATTTCAGAAGGGGAGGGGACATTTATAACAAAAAATGATGGTCAGTGGGAGATAGACTGGACATTTGGGATGTTCAGGTATCAGAAAAATGTTTGTATGGAGCAGCACTCCAATGGGTGGAGTAGTGGAGGTCATCTCCTTCATTCCCCAGTGGTTGCTGCTCCCCAACCCCTAAAAGTGAAAAAGGTGAGGGTTCCCAGGTTTTGTGATGTCTGCCAGAGACAGAAATGTCTATGTTTCTACAATGGCTGACGTATTCATTTATGTTCGAGCATATAAACATCTGTTAGTGGTTTTAAACCCAGTCCAACTGCCTAGAAGTGCCCCGAGGACTGGGTTGAAAACCTCTGATTTAACATGATGTATATTGGAAATAAACAAAATAAGCTGCAGAAAAAACATTAAGAATGAAAACAATGAAAACGTGGAACCAATCTTACTGACAACTCTCCCTCCCCCTCCATCCAGCTCAGATATTAGAGCTAACAATAGCCATACTGGGTCAGAACAAAGGTCGATCTAGTCCAATGTCATGCTTCAAACAGTGGCCAAGCCACACACACAATAACACAGTAGATGGCACAGATAAAGACCATCATGGTCCATTCAGTCTGCCCGACAAGGTGCTACTAGAAATAAGCAGCACTGTACATGTTACATGCAGGTAGTTTCTCTTGTGCATTAGTGAGCACACAATCTAAATTTTTGTACCTGAGGCAATGTAGGGTTTAGTGACTTGCACAAGGTCACAAGGAGCTACAGTGGGAATTTAACCCAGTTCACCAGTATCAAGCCAACTAGTAATGTCTTAGCAGTACGAACGTTTATTTTATAGTAACTAATACATTTTCCCAAATAAAACAAACGAAGGTATCAGATAATCTAACTTACACTTCCTGAAAGCAAAGGAAAATGTATCTTACTGACCTCAAGCACAAGGAGAATAAAAGTAACAGGAATACAACCTTTTGTGCCAGGCAAGACACCAATTTTTCCACAAGACTCATAGACATTTCTAAACATTGGACTTTCTCACTTATTCCTCTGTGCCACTGTGGCTTTAAGTTGAGGTTCACGCATGGGTGTAGTTTGTTTCATTTTTGGGAGGCAAAGGATGGGGAGGAGCATATTAGCATATTCATTTGCATATATATATATGCAAATGAATATGCTAATATGGAGGAAGGAAGGAAGGAAGAGAAAAAGAGCTGGCTTTTTTTGGGAATAACCATAATGAATATGTATGAGATATCAAGCCAGCTCTTTCTCCCTCCCTTCCTTCTTTCCTCCTTACCCAGCAATCCCTCCATCTTGTAAGGCACTGCCTACCCAACAAATAAAATAAATCAGTTCAGATGGCCAGATCTCTAACACTGTTTTTGTTGGGTAGGCAGTGCCTTACAAGATGGAGGAGAATCTCTAACAGTGTTAAGAGATCTGGCCATCTGAATTGATTTATTTTCTCCAAGATGGCCAGATCCATTGGAGCCGACTCTGTGAGTGCTTGAGCACCCCCAATATTGAGAAAATTCCTTGTATGTGTCCAAGGAGGAGCTTAGCACCCCCAATAATTTTGAAAAGTTGGCTCCTATGGCCAGATCTCTAACACTTGTAAGTAGTAGACTTAGTAAAGATGGACCAATAAAGAACAACAATGTGGATGCAGGCAGCAGCAGCAGCAGCAACTCACAGGTTTGCTTGCTGTGTTTTGAGTGAATGGCGACGGCTGCGCGGGGGAGTGAAAAAAATGAGATGGTACCAAATAATGACGTCTTCTTCTTAATCCTTACTGTCTCAGGACTATAGGCTCAGGACCTCAGGCTCAGTCACTTCCACTCACGTACCGTCTTCTGGACAGGCTTGCAGCGGCGAACTAGCTAGCGCCAGTAAAAGAACCAACAAACAGGCAGGCTCGACTCCGTCCTTCGCTTCCCTGCCCTCTCAGCGTCCCACCTGCCCGAAAAGAAATGACATCAGAGGAAGGCGGGACGCAGAGAGGGCAGGGAAGCGAAGGATGGAGTCGAGCCTGCCTGTTTGTTGGTGCTTTTACTGTGACTTTGGGTGAGAAAGTTGTAAGTCATCGTGACGTCAGTCGTTTCGTTTGGGGGGGCAATGCCCCCCTCGCCCCCCAGTCTACGCCCATGGGCTCACGTGTGAGGCTCACCATCTGGAGAATTTGTTGTCTAGAGCCAGCGTTAAAAGAATAAATATACCCACCTTGTAGCAGGATCTTCACTCAGCATCTTTTTTGCCTCAAAAAGTTGTATAACTATTTTCTCGTTTTTGCTTGGGTTCATTTTGAGCAATTCCCCTTTGTTTCCAGGAAGTAGAAGTTAGGTTACATGATACTTTGGTTTGTTTCATTCAAGAAAATGTATGAAATTGCTGCTTAACACCCACACACCCACCCACACAAAAACAAAATTTTGCTATTATACAATAAATCATTACTTGCAAAGAATTTTTCTTTCAGACTTGAGTTAAAATAAAACATCATACATATTAATCACTTTGGCTTTAAAGTTTGAACCAGAGGCAACAGAGGCTAAAGTTGTTAGAAATACCAGGAGGGTGAAGTAGGATGTCTCAGCCCATTGCTTGCCTTGATGACTAAATATTTGATCAATTATTTACTTTTATGTAGTTCATTTTACAAACTTTTGTCTCTCAATCATCATTTATATTTTAAAGTTTATCACAGTTAAGAGTGAGTGGTTAATAATTTGGTTTCATTCTGCTAAAGGTTGATGATCTTTAAAGAAGGTTTATAGATGAGGAAATGAAGTGAAATTAAAGATGCTCCCTGACCTGTGGGTAGTGGTATATCTTGGAGAGGCTGGAAAACTGGCTTGAATGCTCAGCTGGAAGACCTTCAATAATAGCAACCAGTGGTTCAGATGTCTTGCAGTTGTAATTTGGGATCCCGGTGTCCATTCCTGAAAATATATTCATGGCAGCTCTATAAATTAAGAAAAAGTTGTGTCACGCCCCTCACCTGTGGCACTCCTCGCCCGGCCTCTGCCTCTGCCGCCTCACCCATTTCGTGCCTCTGCTGCCGTGGGGGGGGGGGGGGGAGCACTGGCCAGATTGATGGTGTCAACGCTCTGATGCATCTCGTGCCCGCTGCTGCTGCTATGCTCCTCTCTGGTCCTGCTGCGCACCCACAATGTGGACTGCTGGCACAGCCAAGATGGCTGGCGTTCCAAGTGTTAACTGGTCTCTTCTCTTCTGGGCGCAGGGCCAGGGAACGCTCGCTCCACCCCTGCCGCTGGATAGGTTCCCTGCAGCCAGGGTCCGCCTCCCCCAGCTAGCCCATCCAATCGGGGATTCCCCTTGCCAGCTGATCTCGCTTGTTCCTAATGGTGGGGGCTACTTTGGAGCATCTGTCCCTTACTCCAGTGCTTCGGCTTCTACTTTGGTAGATTGGATTGTGTTCCTGTGTGACTTTGTCTACTGCTTGCTGACTGACCTGACCTGACCTCTGCTGGAATCCCGACTACTCTCTGCTTGCTGCCTGACCTGACCTCTGCTGGAATCCTGACTACTCTCTGCTTGCTGCCTGACCTCTGCTAGAATCCCGACTACTCCCTGCTTGCTGCCTGACCTGACCTCTGCTGGAATCCCGACTACTCCCTGCTTGCTGCCTGACCTGACCTCTGCTGGAATCCCGACTACTCTCTGCTTGCTGCCTGACCTGACCTCTGCTGGAATCCCGACTACTCTCTGCTTGCTGCCTGACCTGCCTATTACCGGTACCCAGACTCCTCTCTTTTGGCTTCTGCCTGCCTTGGCTTGCTTCTTGAACTCTGATCTCTCTCCGCCTGCTGTCAGCTGCTGTCTGGCCCCTCGGCTGCCTGCACCTGGGGGCTCAACCTTCGTGGAATGGCAGTCATTACAGGTGAAGTCTTGGGGTTGTTCGGCTGCCCTACAGAGCGCAGGTACGAGTATTCGCCCCAGTGCTCTGTCTGGGCACAAGGACTCACGACCGTGACATGTTGTAAGGGTTATAAATGTCGAACCCCAGTGTAAGGTTGGGTAAGAGCTCCGAGCTGTTGTTAATCTCCTCCACCACAGAAACAAAGGCCAGGAAGTTGTAATAGTTCAATGGTATGCGACTTTAAGGACAATAAATGTTATTTAATATGAAATTAGCATCAAACTATAAGATACAGAAACAGATATTAATAGTAGACAAGAAATAGGCTTAGGATAGGGTTACAAGAATTGTTTGTCACAAGCTTTACAAAGAGCAAAACTTGCATGCTCCAGGTTTAGCACAAATTAACTGCATTTCTTTCCTCTTTTTCTCTTCTCCCATTTCTTTATCTATTCTTCAGCCATGCTTTCAGGCCACAGAAGGTAAATGCACATCTTACCCACATTGACACACCCATCAAAAGACTCTAGCACTGTTGTTTCTCTGCCCATCCATATACATCTGAACCAACAATATAAACTCCCCACCCAAGATTATGCAGGAGCCAAAGGAGGTAGGATGAAGAAATGGTATCAGGAGAGATGGCATGGTTGGAAGTACACATGGAAATTCCCAATCCACAGCAACAAAAATGAGGCCACAACCATGAAGGATCAGCTGGAAGTGATCCTAAGTGTTAGTGGAAATTCACATCCACCACAGATGAAGATGAGTCCAAGAATGTGAGGAGAAAGAGAGGAAGAGGAGGAGAAGGAAGAAAAAGGAAGGGGCTAAGTGCAAGGAGGAAGAGGAGGTCAGGTGGGAGATCACTAAACCTCAATGAAGTTGACTATTTTAAAGTTTCATGCAAATGTTCACTATCCAATTCATTTTTATGGGCATCTGTAGTTGACTTTTGTGCAAAATAGCAGACAAGGAAAGCCCTCAAGTTACTACCTCAGTGCCTGAAAACTCTTCATACAAGTAAATTTCCAAAACTCTTACTGCACAGATCGAAAAATGTTCATACAAATAACTTTCCTCAATCTTACTGCACAGGTTTGTTTGTAGGTTTCACTGGATATTCAGGCAAACACTTCACTGATTATGTGATGTCAAGTGATGAATGTAATCATCTGTGCACTGAGCTCTAATGCATGTGCAGAACTTTTGATGCAGTAAAATAAGGACAAGCAAACTACTGCTGCATTGGAAAAACGTTCAATGATAGAAAAATAACGCACACTACGGATTGCTGCATCAATTGTGTTTATTAACCTTCCTGTCATATGTCACCATTTTTTCAGATAGCAGTAGATTAAGAGGGAACCACAAAATGCTGTGGTGATCCGGTGGCATTGAAATGAGAGGGATGCTGTGGTTATTAGGTTGCTCGGGATCAGATATCCACCTTGTGTGGGTTCGTACCTCAGCTGAAGTAAAGTTTCTGCACTAAAGGAATGTTAAGCTGGAGGTAATTCATACAAAACAGAGCAAAATGGTGCATAGTTTGAAGAGTAAGTCACACACAGAGAGGCTGAAGGAGCTAAAGACACACTTGACAGAAGAAGAAGAAAAGCAAAAGGAAGTTTTCAAATATTTATGAGCTTTGAATAAGGTACAAACAAATAGTAAGTTCAAAAGAATGAAAAACTCAACATTAACAGGATGTCAAAGGAATAAAGAAGGAGAGAACTTCAGAAAAAGATTAGAATTTTTTCTTTCATGCCAGTGAGCAATCAAAATAAAATCCTCAAGCCTGTGTCATATAGGAACTGTGTCATATAATAAACACACCCGATGCAGCAATCTGTAGTGTGCGCTATTTTTCTATCATTGAATGTTTTCTAATGCAGCAGTAGTTTGCTTGTCATTAGCTTACTGCATCAAGAGATTCACTTCTCAGGGATACTGAAGCACCCATCTGCCGGCCAGATATGTTGTCCAGAGAGGTATGCTGTCTGCCTGGTGCCAAGATTTGCGATATTGTGAAAAGATTACCTAGACTCATCAAGCCTACGGACCACGTTCCTATGATATTCATCCATGTTGGCAAAAATGATACAGCTAAATATTCTACTGAACATATCATACGAGACTTCGTGGCTTTCGGCCAGAGGGTGAAGCATCTAGGTGCACAGGCGGTGTTCTCATTGAAACTCCCTGTCGAAGGTAAAGCTCAAATGAGAGAAGCTCGCATCTTGGAGATAAATGCGTGGCTGCGTGGTTGGTGCCGACAAGAGTGCTCTGGTTTCGTAGACCATGGGATGATTTTCCAAGAGGTACTGAGCGGTGATGGTGTCCATTTGTCAAGGAAGGGAAGGAGTATCTTCAGTACTAAAGAGGGCTTTAAACTAAAATTGATGGGGATGGGTAGAAAAGGCCACAAAGCCATAATTAACCCCAAGGAAGGTAGGACATCTAGAGGGGCATAATCGAACGCAAACACTTATCTCCATGGGCGTTTATCTCTGAGAACGGGTCCGTAAAGGGGCGGACCGAACCGTATTTTTGAAAAAGATGGACGTCTATCTTTAGTTTTGAAAATACGGTTTGTGACAGGGAAATGCATTGGATGTGGGCGTTTTTTGAGCTGGGTGTTTTCGTTTTTCAGCGATAATCGAAACCGAAGCGGCCCAGCTCAAAAACGAACAAATCCAAGGCTTTGGGTCATGGGAGGGGCCAGGATTCGTAGTGCATTGGTCCCCCTCACATGCCAGGACAGCAACTGGGCACCCTAGGGGGCAATTGTAAAAAATAGAAATAAACATTAAATTACCTCCCAGGTGCATAGCTCCCTTCCCTTGGGTGCTGAGCCCTCCAAATCCCCCCCAAATCCCCCCCCAAAACCCACTGCCCACAACTCTATACCATTACCATAGCACTTAAAGGTGAAGGGGGGCACCTACATGTGGGTACAGTGAGTTTTGGAGGCCTCCCATTTACCAGCAGGTGTTGCAGGTAGGGGGGGTGGGTGGGCCTGGGTCCACCTGCCTGAAGTGCACTGCGGTACCCACTAAAAGTGCTCCAGGGATCTGCATACACGCAGGCCTCCAGGACTTGTTGCTGCTGTATAACCTTGGCACACCAGTTTACACCTGAAGACTAATCTCTCTGAAAACGTCCTTTATTGGAATAAGCACGTTTACTCACAGTTAACTGCAGATCAGAGGTTGTGCCCCACTGGCAACGAGTCTCCCTGGTATTGAGATTAGCAGTAGGTCAGAGCTGGCAGAATGGTGTACAATGCCCTCTTTCAGCCACATTCAAGGTAATAACTAAGTTCTCTAACGTGGCTAACACATGAAAGGGATCTAAACCTGGCTTACAAAAATGGCCACTACCTCATGGACTACCGGAAACAAAACTGGACACACTCTGACCCAGTTAGCAGGGGGAAAAGCACCATGGGAGTACAGCCTACCAACTACCAACATCGTAAGCATTTACCACAAGCTAGTGGAATCATGGAGCCCAATACCCTACACCCACCACAATGCATTGCTGATGTGATTCTGCAGAGCGCATAACAGAAAAGGTGTCAAACTTACCTGAGAGCCACATCAGAACCAGGGAAAGGCTGTCAGAGGATAGAACACATTCTCTGTCATGGGGGTGGGTACGGCATTTGAGGCTGGCATAGAGGCTGGAAAAAAAGTTTTTAAAGTGGCGTTTTTTTTTGGTGGGAGGGGGTTAGTGACCACTGGGGGAGTCCGGGGAGGTCATCCCCGATTCCCTCCAGTGGTCATCTGGGCAGTTGGGGCACTTTTTTGGGACTTGTTCGTGAAAAAAAGGGTCCACAAAAAAGTGACCCAAAATCGCGGTCAAAACGCCTTTTTTTTCGATTATCAGCTAAAAACGCCCATCTCTCCTCGGCTGATAACCACGCCCCAGTCCCGCCTTCACCACGCCTCCAACACGACCCCGTCAACTTTACCCGTTTCCGCGATGGACAGTTGGAAACACCCAAAATTGCTTTTTGATTATACCGATTTGGACGCCCACGGGAGAAAGACGCCCATCTCCCGATTTGGGTCGATTATGAGGTGGCTAATGCCTCTATAGAAGAGAATAAAAAGAGTAAAATCTGGAGAGCCTTGTATACCAATGCCCATAGTATGGGAAACAAACTTCTAGATCTTGAGGCTACAATGTTGGAAGCGGACTTGAATTTAGTAGTGGTCACGGAGATGTGGTTCATGGAGAACCATGACTGGGATGTTGATATACCTGGCTATAATCTGTTCAGGAAGGACAGATTAGGAAAAAAGGGTGGATGTGTGGCATTATATTCTAAGAATGATATCCAAGTGACAGAACTGCAGGACATGTGGGGTATGGAAGAATCGCTGTGGGTTAAACTGGAAAGAGGGAAAGGAATATGTATCTATACCGGAGTGATATACAGATCACCCTCACAGTCGGAGGAAATGGACAGGGACTTAATTGAAGACATCCGCAAGATAGCTAGGAAAGGGGAAGTACTACTGATAGGTGACTTCAATATGTCAGATGATGATTGGGGTGTCCCGGCTGCGGGGTCGTCTAGAAGCAAAGAGATCTTAGATTCTCTACAGGAAGAATCGTTCCAGCAGTGGGTAATGGAACTGACGTGGGATGGAGCTGTTCTAGACCTGGTGCTTACGAACGGAGAGTACGTTTCTGATGTCAAGGTGGCAGACCATTTGGAATCTAGTGATCATCGTATGGTATGGTTCAATATTAAAACAGAAGAGAGGGCTCATTTGAGATTGAAGGTCCTGGATTTCAAAGGAACTAACTTTGCCGAGATGGGGGAATTTCTCAAGGAACAGTTAGCAGGATGGGAACAGCTGAAGGATGTAGAACAGCAATGGACAAGACTGAAAGGAGTTATATTAAAGGCAACTAACCTTTATGTTAGAAAATTATATAAAAGTAAGAGGAAAAGAAGGCCTCTCTGGTACTCAAATGTAGTAGCTGAAAAGATAAGGGTAAGGAGGCTAGCCTTTGCACGTTATAAGATGACTCAGAAAGATGAAAACAGGAGAGAATACCTAAATAATGCAACTGGTACAGGGCAGGCGTAAAATGGTCAAACCTTTTGCTTCCAGTCACAAGTCTAGCTGCTGTGTTCTGCACCAATTGCAATGTACACGACCCAGTTTTATTCAACCCCTGAAAAAAGAGTTACAGTGATCTAACCTACTTGTTGCTACCAATGAAATTCTCCAAACCCTCAAACTCCACAGATTTTTCGTTTATTAATTTCTTCACCAGGCAGGAGCAATTCACTGTTATTCTGTCCTTCGGCTTCTGTAGATCAAAATTGCTGTACCACTTGAGTGTGGATGGTAGCTTTATATACAGTAGGTTGGGTAACTATATAAGTACATATTGAGAATGTGGTGAAGTCAAGTTTTTTCCATCTCCACATGATACGATAGTTGAAACCTATATTAACTGAACACAATCTACTAAAGTATATTAAGTTGCATTGACCTCCTATGACCATAAAGAGAAGATTCTCTTATATTGGGCCCTTCCTTTGGGATTTATTTCCTGATGACATTCATGATGCCTCTTCCAATTTGGGTTTTTGCTACTACTACTACTATTTAGCATTTCTATAGCGCTACAAGGCGTACGCAGCACTGCAAAAACATAGAAGAAAGACAGTCCCTGCTCAAAGAGCTTACAATCTAATAGACAAAAGATAAATAAAGTAAGCAAATCAAATCAATTAATTGCAGTCTTTTGAAGACACAGTTGTTTCAACAATGCTTTGTTTGAATTAATTAAGACGGGTAATGCATTTTTAAAATGATTTTATGATGTATTTTTGTTATAATTGCATTTTTAATTATTATTGTAAACAGCTTTGATACTGTGATAACAGGCGGTCTATGAAATTAATAAATCAAATCAAATTTATGCAAGTAAATGAGCTTTCACAGAATATGAATTAGCAGAAAATACACAGCATGATTGCGTACATTGCTGGTGTGAGTGCTCATGGATGGAGTTTGAACGGGGTGCCCAGGTATATGTGTAAATGTTAGAACTCTTATCATTTACGTTTGTACATGTGAACATCTAGGCCTGGGCATGAGCACCAGCTATAGGTCTGGTGTAAGGGATTTCACCTTAAATGAGTGAGTGTTTTCAGCCATTTGTGCTAAATTTTTATAAAGAAAAGCAGGTGTCTACTTTTATTTATAGAACAGGCTTAAAATAATTGCCATATCCAGCGCCTGTAGTGGGCATCTAGTCATAGAATATTACTAATTGTATACACTTACATGTTTATCAAAATTACGCTGTAAGCTTCTAAGTTTAGCTTTGGCCTAGCAAACACAGGCATCCTCACTGAACTTCTGATGGGGAGAATAGAGTAGTTGTTCCCCTCTCAAAGGTATGGAGGGGTAATAGAGGACTAACAAGTTCAGGCAATGTCTGGTCTAGCAGTTTAAGCTCCAGGTACAATACCCAAGAGAGGTCGAACCTTGCAAGAGCAGGGAAGCAGGACTCATATGTTTAGGGTTACCATATTTACAAAGACAAAAAGAGGACTCCAGAAATAAAATAATATCTACCTTTGCTAAAGAAATATTTAATTGTAGCAAATGGCTTTAGGTAATGAGCACACATCAAACAGTGACTGACGTACAGTACAGCAGTAGACATTAATCTACTTTGAGTTTGACTGAGTCTGAGCCCAAGTATATTTATCAGAATAGGGGTTATCCCTCAACAACTTTGGCTGGCTTCTGAGATACGTGTGTATGTCTTTGCATGACCTATGCTTAAAGTTGTGAGGCACAAACAAAATTCCTTTGACAGATTCAACCAGCAGGGAAACAGAGAGATCAGCAATGCCTTTCTCTCTCTTTAGCACCTTCATGTGTCCAGACAAATAATAGGCCAGAGATGGTTTCTATCATTATAAGGACAGGTGTATTGGTCATATATGCCACATAGAACTAGATTTGATATCTGGATGTTTGTGGGTTATAAGTCTAATAAAATGAAACTAAATGAGACAATCAAAAAAGAAGATATTTTCCTAAAACTTAAAAAAAAACCCTAGGGGACTTATCTGAAGAAGCCCAAAAAGAGGACATGTCCTCTTAAAAGAGGACCTATGGTGATTCTATATATGCTAGGCCTAGAACTGGATGGACATAGAGAGCATCTTGAAAAGAACAGTCAGGTTGTGTGGGTGGATGACTTCCCTATGAGGAAAAGCTAAAGCAGCTAGGGCCCTTCAGCTTGGAGAAAAGATGGCTGAGGGGAGATATGATATAGGTCTAGAAAATAATGAGTGGAGTGGAACGGGTAGATGTGAAGTGTTCCTTTACTCTTTCCAAAAATACTTGGACTAGGGGGCATGTGATAAAGCTACAAAGTAGTAAATTTAAACGAATCAGAGAATGTTCTTCTTCACTCAACATGTAATTAAACTCTGGAATTTGTTGCCAGAGAATGTGATAAAGGTGGTTAGCTTAGCGGGGTTTAAGAAAGGGTTTGACAGCTTCCTAAAGGAAACGTCCATAGACCATTATTAAAACGGACTTGGGGAAAATCCATTGCTTATTTCTGGGATAAGCAGCATAAAATTCTTTGTGCGTTTTTGGGACCTTGCCAGGTATTTGTGACCTGGATTGGCCACTGTTGGAGGCAGGATGCTGGGCTTGATGGACCTTTGGTCTGTCCCAGTATGGCAATACTTATGTACTTATATACTCATGGTCCATTCAGTATGCCCAGCAAGTTGCTACTAGACATTCACAGCACTGTACACATTGTGGGCACACAATCTAAATTTTTTACCCGAGGCAATGGAAGGTTAAATGACTTGCCCAACGTTATAAGAAGCTACAGTAGGAATCAAACTCAGTTCACTAGGATCAAAGCCAACTATTAATGTTTTCTTAGTAGTAGTTTTGTTACAAACTCTTATTTTATAGCAACTGATACATTTCCTAAATAAAGCAAACAAAGGTATCAGATAGCCTGATTTACACATCCTGAAAGTAAAGGAAAACTGACCTCAAGCACATGGAGAATAAAAGTAACAGGAATACAACATTTTGTGCCAGGAATGACACCAATTTGGCTAGAGCCAGCTTTAAAAGAATAAATGTACCCACCTTGTAGCAACTGTCATTCCTTGGAATAGGATCTTCATTCATCATCTTGTATGCCACAAAAAGCTGTATGACTGTTTATTTGCTTGGGTTCATTTTGAGCAATTCCCTTTTGTTTCCAGAAAGTAGAAGTCAGGCTACCTGATACTTTGATTTGTTTCATTCAAGAAAATGTATTAGTTGTAATGAAATTGCTGCTTTAGAAACCCACTAGTTTACTTGTGAGGAATTTCCTTCTTATTGCACTGAGGGTTAATAATTTTACCCTCATGAATTAAAATAATGCATCACACACATTAATCACATTGATCTTAATGTTTGAACCAGAGGCAACAGAGGCTAAAGCCATAAGAAACACCTGGAGGAGGAAATAGTATGCCTCAGCCCACTGCTCTGATGACTAAATATTTGATCCATTATTTACATTTATGTTGTTCATGTTACAAACATTTATCTCTGAATCATCATTTAAATGTTACAGTTTATCACCA
This sequence comes from Microcaecilia unicolor, assembly GCF_901765095.1. Lineage (NCBI taxonomy): Eukaryota > Metazoa > Chordata > Amphibia > Gymnophiona > Siphonopidae > Microcaecilia > Microcaecilia unicolor. Next base: position 238,604,353 of record NC_044033.1, read on the forward strand.
TTAAGAGTGGTTAATAATTTGGTTTCATTCTGCTAAAGGCTGATGTTTTTAAAGAAGGCTAATAGTAGAGGGAATGAGGTGAAATCAAAGATGCTCCCTGACCTGTGGGTAGTGGTATATCCTGGACAGGGTGGAAAACTGGCTCGAATGCTCAACTGGAAGACCTTCAATAATAGCAGCCAGTGGTCCAGAGGTTTTACAGCTATAGTTTGGGATCCCGGCATCCATTCCTGAAAATATATTCATGGCAGCTCTATACATTAAGAAAAAGTTGTCATAAGGGTTATCAATGTGGAACCCCAGTATGAGGTTGGGTAAGAGCTCCGAGCTGTTGTTAATCTCCTCCACCGCAGACACTAAAGCCAGGAAGTTGCAATAGTTCATTGGTACACGACTTTAAGGACAATAAATATAAAGTAATATGAAATTAGCATCAAACTATAAGATACAGAAACAGGCATTAAAAGTAGACAAGAATTAGGCTTAGGATAGGGTTAGAGGCATTGTTTCTCACAATCTTAACATATTGGTCTGATAAGAAAGAAGAAAACATGCATGTTCCAAATTAACTGCATTTCTTTCCTCTTTTTCTCTTCTCCCATATCTTTATCTATTCTTCAGTCATGTTTTCAAGCCAATACACATCCTACCCATATGCAGACACCCATAATCACTGGACTCTAGCACTGCTGTTTCTCTGCCCATGAATATACCCATCAATATACATCGGAACCAACAATATAAACTCCCAACCCAAGATTATTCCGGAGCCAAAAGAGGTAGGATGAAGAAATGGTATCAAGAGAGATGGCATGGTTGGAAGAACAGGTGGAAATTCCCAATCCCCAGCAACAAAAATGAGGACAGACCCATGAAGGAACAGCTAGAAATGTTAGTGGAAATTCACATCCACCACAGGTGAAGATGATTCCAAGAATGCGAGGAGAAAGAAAAGAGAGGAAGGGGAGGGGGAGGAGGTGAGGGGAGGGGAAGGAAGAGAAAGGAACGGGCAAGGAGGAAGAGGAAGCGAGGTGGAAGAAGATCACTAAACCTCAATGAAGTTGACTATTTTAAAGTTTCATGCAAATGTTCACTATCCATTTTTATGGGTACCTTTAGTAGACTTTTGTGCAAAATGGGAGACAACTCACAGGAAATCCCTCAGGTTACTACCTCAGTGCCTGAAAACTGTTCATACAATTAAAATTCCAAAAATCTTACTACACAGATTGTGTGTTTTTAGGTTTCACTGGATTTTCAGGCAAACACTTCACTGGTTATGTGCTGTCAAGCGTCGGATGTAATAATCTGTGCATTAGAACATTGTACTGAGCTTCAGAACAAAATGCTCTATTGCACTTGCAGAACTTTATTCTTGATGCAATAAACTAATGAGAAGCAAACTACTGCTGCTTTAGAAAATGTAAAATGATGGAAAAAAAGTGAACTCTATGGATTGCTGCATCGGACATGTTTCCCTTCCTGTCAGGTGCCACCATTTTTCAGATAACAGAAGACAAAGAGGGAACCACAAAATGCTGTGGTGTTCTGGTGAGAGTGAAAATCCAGTGCTGTGGCTACTAGGATGCTCAGGATCAGATTTCCACCCTAGGTTGCATGGCAACCTCAGCAGGAGTAGTTTGTGCACAAAAGGAGAATCAGAATGGAGGTCATTCATACAAAAATGAGCAAAATGATGCTAGTCTGAAGAATAAGTCACACACAGAGGGGCTGAAGGAAGTAAAGAAATACTCGACAAAAGAAGAAAAGCAAAAGGAAGATATAATGCAAGTTTTCAAATACTTATGTGCTTTGAATAAGGTATAAACAAGTAGTATTTTCAAAAGAATGAAAAGCTCAATATGAACAGGATGTCAAAGGAATTAAGAAAGGGAGAACCTGAAAAAAAGATTAGAATTTATTTCTTTCATGGAGAGTATGGTGAATATCTAAAGTAATTCAATACAAAATAGCAACGTGCTTTAGAAAAATGTGGGGAGGCCACTTTTCATGATACATTTACCCAGGATCTAAAGCTATCCGAAAACGTTTCACTCTGTTCACTAGAAAAAGTGGACACAGAGAAAAGTATATTTTTATCTTTCCAAAAGGTATGAAGGCTTGAGAGAGACAACAACACATCTAGTTGTGCATATATGCAGACGATGCCACAATCTACATCCTGTTCAAACATGATCTAAATGAAATCACCATCGAGATTAACCAAAGCCTCCAAATCATGCACACCTGGGCGGATGCATTCCAACTAAAACTTAACACAGAAAAAACGCAATGTCTTGTACTCACCTCACAACATAACACAAAAAACTTCTTCACCATAATCACACCATACTGCTCTCTTCCTATCTCACAAAACTTGAAAATTCTTGGAGTTACCATTGACCGAAACCTCACTCTCGATACCCACGTGAAGAACACGACGAAAAAGATGTTCCACTCCATGTGGAAACTCAAACGAGTAAAACCTTTCTTCCCGAGATACATCTTCCGTACCTTGGTACAGTCAATGGTAATAAGCCATCTGGACTACTGCAATGCACTGTACGCTGGCTGCAAAGAACAGACTATCAAAAAACTCCAAACAGCCCAGAATACCGTCGCAAGACTCAGATTTGGAAAAACTAAATATGAAAGTGCAAAACCCCTAAGAGAGAAACTTCATTGGCTCCCACTTAAGGAATGCATTGCGTTCAAGATCTGCACGATTGTACATAAAATCATTCGCGCAGACGCCCCAACCTACATGCTAAACTTTATGGACCTACCTCCCAGAAACGCCACAAGATCATCCCGTAAATTTCTCAATCTGCATTTCCCCAGCTGTAAAGGACTAAAATACAAGCAGATGCATGCCACTACCTTCTCTTACTTGAGCACACAATTATGGAATGCATTACCTACAGACCTGAAAACAATCAACGAAATAACTAACTTTCACAAATCTCTGAAGACATATTTCGTCAACAAAGCCTACAAAGAAAACCTATAACCTCACTAATCCACTTCACCAAACCACCCAGTTTGAAAGTCCACCTTCTATACTTAACCCCTACTTCCTTCTTTCTTCTATTACTAAATCTCTACACCTTACTAATAACTGTATCTGATAGCCTGGAATGACAATGTATTAACAAAATGATGTAAGCCACATTGAGCCTGCAAATAGGTGGGAAAATGTGGGATACAAATACAAGTAATAATAATGTCACACAATAATATAACTGCAACTGTGAATAGAAGTCGTCCGATAGAATATTATGTATTCTTTCTTATAAACAAAGCACTTATCTTTTAAAGCTGCTCTGAACTGATATGCTCTTAAGTTCAACAGAGCTGTTAATTTTTTCCAACTTCGACTTCAACGTGAGCAAACGCATCAGTGCCTTACTGAAATCAACTGCTTTAAAAGAATATTGTTTTGTTTCTAAGAAATAATATATAATTTCCTATTGTACTATTTTTATTTACACAGGCAGTTATATTATTGTGTGACTTTGGTAAAAGTGTTAAGATTTATATATAATTAAGAGCATGTAATTATATTAAAATAGGAGGGTGGTATATTTGTTAGGTTCTTAAATTAGTTCTTTTTCCTCGTCAACTAGTAGTGATAAATGTTTGTACGTTAGCAGACATTTTTACAGAAAGTTAAACAGGTTTCATATTTTGGGTCTAATATAGGAACTAAGCTATGATGCTACTTACAAGGTATGTCCATCAAATGAGGGAACAGTTGTGAAGAATGGATGATAAAGTGGGTAAAAGGTTTCTACAGTTACGAGTCCCCCGATCATGACATCCCCATCCCTATGGTAACTTGGTCGTAGCGGTATTGATATGTAGTTTCCAAGTGTGTACTGACACTCAGCCGTCTTCCACAGGATGTCACAAAGCATCAACACAATCAGAACCAGATGAGCTTCCCTTGTTAATGCTGTGAAACAGCTTCTACTGTGATAACACTCACTCTTCCTGCTCCAAGTGTTATAGTTGGGCATGGTGTAGGATGCTGTATAGTTCCTGATGGTACTATCTAACTGAATATTTAAATATTAGGCAGAAAATATTAATTATTAAACTGCAGTGAAGTAGACCTGTGCATTTATACACATGGAGGATGAAGAAAGACAGCAAAATTTTAATGCTTATGGTGAAGTGACGTCTCTATTTCTAGCTGAGCTCCAAAGCCTGTGAGGACACCGTATGGTCTCTGTTGGGCCCTGATGCTCAGAGGTTCATCCTTAAAGGATATCTGTTCCTGACATCTTCATTTACCATGAAATATAGGTTGTTGTTTTTTAAATATAACCTTACAAATCCACATTAATTTGATAGGAATACTTGTGTGGACTGCACGAAACACAACATTATAATACAATTGATACAGAAAAAGATGAAAAAGCCCATCCACTCTGCACAGGTATTGTGTCTATACTGCCTTGGATACATCTGAGATTCCAGTTAGAGTGAGACTGATATAAAATATCTCTCCAGGAGAGTCTATTTTGTCCCTTCCTTCGTAATCCAGCACCTTGAATAGCATAGTACTCTGATCCCTATTACTACATCCTGCACCCCATCTTTATCATATTTAACCACAAGGCTTTATAATAATTAAAATAAATCTGCTTGATACAGATTTATTCTGCTGGCCTAAGGTAAACACATAAAACAAACGAAGAGACCACACAATCAGTAGATTCAATCCTTCTACCTATGTAGAAAATATCCTTGCCTCTATGGATTATGTTAAACATCAGTGCCAACTCTTAATTTAAGCCAGTTATCATGCTGACTGAATACTGACTCCCCATAAATTCTGGAAGAGATAATGGAACAATGGTCAGGCTGCTTCTTTATCTCCACCACTGTCTACACCAAGAAACTAAGTTCTGTGGAGCAGAAAACCCAAGAAAACAGAACAATTAAGGCAGATAAATACCGTATGGCCTATCCAGTCTGCCCATCCATGTGATCTACTCTCCCTTTCACTTCCTAAGATATTCTATGTACTTGTCCAAAGCTTTCTTAAATTCAGATGATGTTTTCATCTCCACCACCTCCACTGGTAGGCAGTTCTTCGAATTCACCATCATTTCCACCTTATACAACATCTGCTCCTCTCTCTTAGCCTCCTTCTATGTTTCCATTAATGCCCCACAATTCCCTCTATTCATCTTCCTATTTTTCTCAGTCTCAGGTAACCTAATTTAGCAGCAGAAATCCATCCCTTGGCTGTTGAGCACCATATTACAGTCTGTGCCAGCATGCCAAGCACTTTCAACACTCTCAGACTGGCATTTTCTACCTGTTGATGTCATGCACTGTAAGAACAGTGTACTGCCCAGTAAATTACAGATTATTTGCAGACTATTTCCCTGAATTCAGGGAATGTGTTTGACAAGTTTCACATATTCATGTGAAGAAAAAGGTTTTTTTTTTAACACATTAACAATTTTTTAACGTGTTAGGAGAATGTGTGAGGAAAAGGTGTCTTACCTGATCATTTTCTTTCCTTTAATCACAACCAGAGCCAGTGTTAGACATGCAAGGGCCCAGGTCAGAAATTAAGAAAGTGAACCCCAATCTCTTCACCTCCCTACCCCCTCCTCCGATCTCCCCACCTGCCATTATTACCACACATAAAACAACTTTAAATGACTTCTTCATACACAAAACACAGACAGACTTTAACCAAATACAGAACAAGGGATCACACCCGGAGGTAACTGCAGAAGTGTGGCAAGTAGCACTGTGGGTCTAGTTGAGACGGCCTGGGACATCATAAAGCAGCACTAATCAGTGTCATGAATAGTAGATCTGGAATATATGTACAGAAAAGGAGCCTGGTCAGAGCGGCCTAGTGCAGGAGACCATGGCAAGGTATATGGAAGCTCCAGCACAACTCCAGGATAGCTGGGCTGGGCTCTGAAATTACATAAGTACATAAGTAATGCCATACTGGGAAAAGACCAAGGGTCCATCGAGCCCAGCATCCTGTCCATGACAGCGGCCAATCCAGGCCAAGGGCACCTGGCAAGCTTCCCAAACGTACAAACATTCTATACATGTTATTCCTGGAATTTTGGATTTTTCCAAGTCCGTTTAGTAGCGGTTTATGGGCTTGTCCTTTAGGAAACCGTCCAACCCCTTTTTAAACTCTGCTAAGCTAACCGCCTTCACCACTTTCTCCGGCAACGAATTCCAGAGTTTAATTACACGTTGGGTGAAGAAATATTTTCTCCGATTTGTTTTAAATTTACTACACTGTAGTTTCATCGCATGCCCCCTAGTCCTAGTATTTTTGGAAAGTGTGAACAGACGCTTCACATCCACCTGTTCCACTCCACTCATCATTTTATATACGTCTATCATGTCTCCCCTCAGCCATCTCTTCTCCAAGCTGTATAGCCCTAGCCTCCTTAGTCTTTCTTCATAGGGAAGTCGTCCCATCCTCGCTATCATTTTAGTCGCCCTTCGCTGCACCTTTTCCAATTCTACTATATCTTTCTTGAGATGCGGCGACCAGAATAGAACACAATATTCAAGGTGCGGTCGCACCATGGAGCGATACAACGGCATTATAACATCCTCACACCTGTTTTCCATACCTTTCCTAATAATACCCAACATTCTATTCGCTTTCTTAGCCGCAGCAGCACACTGAGCAGAAGGTTTCAGTGTGTTATCGACGACGACGCCCAGATCCCTTTCTTGGTCCGTAACTCCTAACGTGGAACCTTGCATGACGTAGCTATAATTCGGGTTCTTTTTTCCCACATGCATCACCTTGCACTTGCTCACATTAAACATCATCTGCCATTTAGCCGCCCAGTCTCCCAGTCTCGTAAGGTCCTCTTGTAATTTTTCACAATCCTGTCGCGATTTAACGACTTTGAATAACTTTGTGACATCAGCAAATTTAATTACCTCGCTAGTTACTCCCATCTCTAAATCATTTAAAAATATATTAAAAAGCAGCGGTCCTAGCACGGACCCCTGAGGAACCCCACTAACTACCCTTCTCCATTGTGAATACTGCCCATTTAACCCCACTCTCTGTTTCCTATCCTTCAACCAGTTTTTAATCCACAATAGGACATTTCCTCCTATCCCATGACCCTCCAATTTCCTCTGTAGCCTTTCATGAGGTACCTTGTCAAACGCCTTTTGAAAATCCAGATACACAATATCAACCGACTCCCCTTTGTCCACATGTTTGTTCACTCCTTCAAAGAATTGAAGTAAATTGGTCAGGCAAGATTTCCCCACACAAAAGCCATGCTGACTTGGTCTCAGTAATCCATGTCCTCGGATGTGCTCGGATGTGCTCTACCGGTCTATAATTTCCCGGATCTCCCCTGGAGCCTTTTTTAAAAATGGGCGTTACATTGGCCACCCTCCAATCTTCCGTTACCATGCTCGATTTTAAGGATAAGTTGCAAATTGAATCCCCAGTTCATATTGGAGTCAGATGTTTGCCGTGGTAGAGGGATACTGGCACGTAGGTGCTCAATTAAAAAGAAGTTCGGTTGTTGAGGCCTTGAGCTAGGGTTACCATATGGCTCCAGAAAATGGAGGACACATTGATCTAGTCTGGGATTTGCTTCCATTGAAAGCAATGGAAGTGAAACCCAGACTGGCTGAATCTGTCCTCCTTTTTCTGGAGCCATATGGTAACCCTACCTTGAGCTGGCTCAGATGTGCAGACGCAGCATAGAAGCGACAGTTGAAAACTGAGAGCAAGGCAACACCCAGTCAACGAAGGTGAGTGATGCTAGATAATGTGAGAGAATGTGTAGGATGAAAATAAAAGCAAACACAAAAAAGAACTCTGATATGAGTGCAATACAGGGGTTGGAAGGAGCAGGAGCTTACAGAGTGACAGGGCTCGTGTTGCTTCGAGCCTATATTTGAACCGTGGCTCATGGCTGAGGCAGTTGGGAGCTCTGTTCCCTACAAGTTGAGTTGGAGTCCTCCATCTACAGGCCTGCCAGTGGGGGGTGCTGTTTCACTATCATGTTTTCAGTATTGAGGGTCAGGAAAGTTCTTCAGCCAGCTGACGTCTTTTTTCCTCCTTTTTTTAAATCTTGAATTTGTAAAGCTTGTGGTTGCTCCTCACATGTACAATTTTAGTTTTTCTTTGCAGAAGAAAGTTGGTATAGTTTCCACTTGTTTTTGTTTTGATATAAAGTACTACAATAACTTTGCATTTTTGCACATACTGTAGGCGCGAGCATTTACTCCAGCCTATTGCACACCTAACTACTGCCATTTAGGGGTGTAAATGGAAGAAGTCAATAAAACAGTGCCAGGAAGGCCCCTGACCACTGTTCCCTCTAAGGATAACAGGAGTCCTCCAACTATATTTCTGCTAGTAGGGAGCAATGCTTTAATATTGTGTTTTCAATTGCTAGGAGTCCTGCAGAGCTTGCCTGTCCATCACTATTGAAAATGCGATACTGGAAAACGATAAGGGGGGAGCCCTGAACCTGTTTGTCCTAGCATCCTATATAATAATTCTCATCTCCAACGTTCTGTGCTTGGGACCGTGGCTCCCTGGAGGTGGTCTGCTAGGCAGACACGCACTGATGTCACTGATGTCATGACAGCTGATTCCAAGGCAAATCCCTACTCCTTCCCCTGCCTCGGAATCATCTGTCACCCCCCGCGCTACGGCCCCCTCGACCGCCCCCTTCTGCGAACCTGTCGAACCCCTGGCCCGCAGAAAACCGCCCCCGCCGATGTTGTGGACTACCTGTGGTGACGGGGGACCCAAACCCCCGACAGCCGAAGTGCATGGATAGAGTTTGAGTAGAGTATGAGTGAAGTTGCAAATACACATGCAGATTGATGTGCTTACCTAATCTAGGATGAAGTAGGACTGACTATCTGCACCTTCATTGAGGCCAAGTACATCACCTTCAGCATGCTGGTGTTCAGCAACATCTGGATCTCCTTCATCCCAAAGTACCTGAGCACCAAGGGCAAGTACATGGTGGCAGTGGAGATATTTGCTATCCTGGCTTCCAGTGCAGGACTGCTGGTCTGTATCTTCTTCCCAAAATGTTACATTATTTTAGTCAAGCCTTATATGAACAACAGGAAGTACCTAACAAAGAACAACAACAGTTAATATTTTATACTGTTGATGATGATAAAGAAAAAGTTATGCTGAGCATAGGTTTTTGTGCATTTTTCTTTTGGACATTTTTTTTTGGTTTTGAAAATGGTCCTAAAAGATAGATTAACTGAATTCAAAAATGTCTAGCAAATGGACAGTTTTCTGGTTTGAAAATGGGCATGTTTGCTACTGGATTTTTGGATATTTTTTTCAAAATCATCCAAAATCAGATTTAGACATTATATCAAGAATGCCCCTGTTAGTATATCTTGTCCTAAGCTATCGAATAACAGGTAGAGATGGAGCTAGACGTACAGGCTCAGGAAGTCTATTCCAGGCATAAGGTGCTGTGAGAGAAAAGGTACTTTCTCTGTCCCTAGGGGGCTCACAATCTAAGTTTTTTGTACCTAGGGTACAAGTGCTGTTGTGCCCTTCGCGTTGCTTCCTCAATCATCTTCTCTGCAAGTTTCTCTGCGTGCGTCTGACATCCATGCACACACCTACCAAAAAAGTCAATATGTGTAGTTTCATGTCAGTTGTAATTTTATTAATGGTCATTTATTTGTGTGTATCTAGCCATACGTGCATGAAAGCAAGTTTAGAAAATAACCCACTTAAAATGTGTACGTCAAAATCACCTACACAGGTTGCAAGCTTCAAACAATCTTCCTAATTCTATTTGCACACTCAAATTTAGGGTTTATACTTTATGCAAATTTGCCCACATAATTTATAGAATAAGGACAGTTAACTCAATATTTGGCTGTGAATTAGAATTAAGTCGATTACTGGCTATAATTGGCACCAATGGGCAGTTATGCGCATAGCTGCTGTTAGTCGATATCCAATGTACATCCAATGTACGTCAATTTGGAACTACCGAGCTCCGGGCAGTAATTCCATTTTTTACATGTGTCCAATACACACGGCAGAAAATATTTTTTATTTTCTACCATGTGGCGCTAACCGGGTGGTAATTGGCAGTGTACACGTGCTGACAATTACTGCCCGGTTAACGCATGAGACCTTACCGCTAAGTGGATGTGTGGCAATTTTTATTTTGCCACACAGCCATTTTTGGCCACAAAAGGCCTTTTTTGCATATGCGCCAAAAAGTGACCTGCGCAGGTATAGTTACGTGTATTGGACATGCACAGGCCACTTTTCAGCAGACATGCAATAAAAGCCTTTTTTTGGCAAAAAATGGCCATGCGGCAAAATAAAAATTGGCACGCATCCATTTTGAGCCTTAGACCTTACTTCCACCCATTGACTTAGTGGTAAGGTCCAACGCATTAACCGGAGAGTGATTGTTAATGCATGTACCCATCCGATTACTACCCGGTTAGAACAACGTGGTAGAAAATTAAAAATATTTTGTGCTGCGCGTATCGAACACACGTAAAAAATGGAATTACCGCCCAGGGCTCGGTAGTTCCTAATTGATGCACATTGGATGTGCGTAGGTGCCTATGTGCCTTAGTAAAAGAGCCCCTAAGTTATGTGCTCAGACTCCAGAGTGTGCAATTTCGAGGGGGGTATGAACCTGGGAGGGTTATGGACGCATTTGTGGTGTGTCAGATAGTTATGTGTTTGCAGGTTATACAATACTATCTTTTATACACCTTACTACTTACGGTTAGGCATGAACATTTCCACCAGCCATTGAGCTAGTGTAAGTGCTCTTAGTGTGCATCATCCTAGCGCCTAAATTTTAATGATGCAATGCAAGGTTCCATATTAGGAGTCACCAACCAAGAAAGGGATCTAGGTGTCATCGTTGATGATACGTTGAAACCCTCTTCTCAGTGTGCAGCGGCGGCTAAGAAAGCAAATAGAATGTTAGGTATTATTAGGAAAGGAATGGAAAACAAAAATGAGGATGTTATAATGCCTCTGTATCACTCCAAGGTGCGACTACACCTCGAATACTGTGTGCAGTTCTGGTCACCACATCTCAAAAACGATATAGTGGAATTAGAAAAGGTACAGAGAAGGGCAACAAAAATGATAAAGGGGATGGGACGTGGTACAACTAAAGTGGCTAGGGCTATTCAGTTTGGAGAAAAGATGGCTGAGGGGAGATATGATAGAGGTCTATAAAATAGTGAGTGGAGTGGAACAGGTAGACCTAAATTGCTTGTTTACTCTTTCCAAAAATACTAGGACTAGGGGGCATGCAATGAAACTACAAAGTAGTAAATTTAAAACAAATCAAAGAAAACATTTGTTCACTCAATGTGTAATTAAACTCTGGAATTCGTTGTGAGAGAATGTAGTAAAAACAGTTAGCTTAGCAGGGTTTAAAAAGGTTTGGATGGCATCCTAAAGGAAAAGTCCACAGACCATTATTAAAATGGGCTTGGGGAAAATCAACTGCTTTATTTCTAGAATAAGCAGCATAAAATGTATTGTACTGCTTAGGGATCTTGTCAGGTACTTGTAACCTGGTTTGGCTACTATTAGAAACAGGTTGCTGGGTTTGATGGACCTTCGGTCTGTCCCAGTATGGCAATTCTTATGTTCTTATGTGCTTATCCCCCAGATTCTCTATAGGTTACCATATAGGTGAGGGTGGTGGATATGTGGAATGCCCTCCCATGGGAGGTGGTGGAGATGAAAACAGTAATGGAATTCAAACATGCGTGGGATAAACACAAAGAAATCCTGTTTAGAAGGAATGGTTCCGCGGAATCTTAGCGGAGCTTGGATGGCGACTCCGATAATTGGGAAACAAAATGGTAGCTGGGCAGACTTCTACGGTCTAAGCCCTAATTGTGACTGAATAGACAGGGATGGGCTGGAGTGTAAATTTTAAGGGGCTTCGACGTTAGCTTCAGAACTTAGTACAAGAACAGTGCTGGGCAGACTTCTATGGTCTGTGCCCTGAGAAAGGCAAGGACAAATCAAACTTGGGTATACATATAAAATTTGGGTTTGGATCGCAGATCTGCATACAAACTAATTAGTTGGGGGTCCTTTTATTAAAGCTCATGGGCTTAGCGTGTGCTAAATGCTAAGATGCATTCCCAGAAATTAGGTGGGATGTTATAGAATAACGTTATTTTGTACCCAACTCCTTTAGTTGTGTGCTAGCATTTACACCAGGTTTCAGCAGGCGTAAGCTTAGGCATGAGATCCACACCAAACTAGTATTCTATAAGGGGCGCACCACACACAGGGGTCCTTTTACCAAGCTATGGAAAAAGGGCCCTGCGCTAGCAGTGGGGGCCATTTTTCCCACAGTAGGTAAAAAGACCCCAGGCACATATGGCCATGCGGTAAGAGAAGCGATAATCATTCTTTGTAATGGTCAAATTGAGAAAATGAATTTCCTGAGAACTGTATTGCATTTGAAATCTTAAATTAGGATCTCTAGTGTTGAGCCAATTACAAAATGTTTCCAGAGTATTGTTATCGCCTTGTCAAAGGACGAAAATGTCATCTATGTACCTCTTGTAGATCTAGATGTGATGTATAAAGGGTTGTCATTCAGATATTCTTGTTCAAAATTTGCCCCCATTGCGGTCCCTTATACTTGTTGATAGAAGATATTCTGGCAACAGAAATGATTCTTGGTTAATGCGATAGTTACACACGTAAGAATAAGGTGATTTGGAATATGTCTTTGTGTGCTTCTGACTTGAAGTGTTTTCTCTATAATTGTCAAAGCTTCAAGTTGTGGAATGTTGGTACAAAGGGATTCGATGTCTAAAGTAACCATAATAGTGTCTGTAAGTGGACCATCATAATCCTGTAGTATATTAATCATATGTGTTGTATCAAGAACGTACAATGGAATGAGTGGGATAAATGACCTTAAGAAAAAACCCACAAAGATAGTGGCTCTAGAATGGATCCTTTACCAGAGACTATTGGTCTGCCTGGTGGGTTAACAAGAGATTTGTGTATTTTCGGCAAAACATATACTGTAGGAATCAGGGCCGGTCTTAAGCAGAGGCGACTGAGGCGGCCGCATAGGGCCCCGCGCGGCGCGCCTCACCTCTGCCTCTCCGACCTGACCCCGCCTCCCGCGGCGCCACCGGTGCCCCCCCCCCGCTGAGCCCATTTTTCGCTTTTAAATTAACCTCCGTCCAGCAGCCCAGTCAGTGAAGGAAGCGGCGCTCCGACGTCTCTACTCTCTAGCCTTCCTTCGCTCAGTGTCCCGCCTTCTTCTGACGTCAAGGAAATGACGTCAGAAGAAGGCGGGGCACTGAGCGAAGGGAAGGCTAGAGAGTAGAGACGTAGGGACTGGAGCGCATATATATATATATATATACACACATATATACATTATATGTATATGTATCTATAGTTAAAATTAAAAGTTAATAATATACTGAAAGTATATAATCATCAAAAAAATTTTTGGCAAAAAAAATTGAATTTAGCCATGTTCACAGCACATTTACAGAGAAGACATAAGATTAGTAGTACAGAAAGTATGAAATGCAGTAAAAGAAAGGAAAAGAATGAAATGCAGTAAAAGAAAAAAGTGTTTATATGAAAAAAAAAATAATAATATATACTGTAGATAAAAGATAGAATGACCGACCTTGGTGATTCTTGTATTCCCAAATAAAAAACTTGAGGTCGAGTGGTCTATAGAGAACATGGCTAAATTCAATTTTTTTTGCCAAAAATTTTTTTGATAATTATATACTTTCAGTATATTATTAACTTTTAATTTTAACTATAGATACATATACATATAATGTATATATGTGTATATATATATATTTTTTTTTTTTTCTTGACTTTCTTTGTCTTAATTAAAGATCTTGTTTCTTTATAGATCTACATTTGTGCATATCTGCCTCTAAATAATTCAATCAGGATTCGACCTGATCTTACCACCCTATAATATATGAGCATGTTCTCTATATCCGATATACCATATAGAGTCCCCACGAAAAAACAAACATATAGACATATAATTATATATGTATATATATGTGCCTTTATTTTATTTTATCTCCTATTTAGACCATATAAGTTCGTTTCCTTTATCATTCTGCATTATTTATATATATATATTTTTTGTAAAATTATGTCTCTATATATATTAATAATTTTGTATATTTTTATATATATGCTTTTACTCTAGTCTATCTCTTAACTATATATATACTGTTAGAGTTTTGTTTGATGTATAATTTTCTTATTATTGTTGTTTATTTGAACTTATGTTTTTAAATATTTATTGTTTTTAGACTCCTGAGGCAGGCCTTTTAGCCGAAACACAGTTTTCTGTGTCGAGTCATTGAATAAAGTGGTTCTTTGAAATCTTATCTCCCGTTCTCCTGGAGTCATTGGTCAATTTCACACTCTTTTTCTGTGCAGCATTAGTCTTGTACCACAAGTCAGCAACCTGGAGTACAGAGATACTGCAACTTGGTGACTCTCACAGTAAATGATATTGGTTGTTTCGCTTTACTACCACAAGGGGTCACACTTACTCTAAGAAAAAGGAGTATCCATGCGAGTTAGAATCAAAGGGGCCCTTTTACTAAGCAGCGTAAATGGAGTTACCGCCCGACTACCATATGGCTCTTCCTGTAATTTCATTTTTGGCGTGCATCCGATAAGCACGTCTGAAAAGTATTTTTTCTTTTCTGGCATGCATAACAGACATGTGCCGAGTGGCATTTGGTGCACGTAGGTCATTACCGCCCAAATTCTTTACCACTAGGTCAATGACTGGCGGTATGGTCTCAGACCCAAAATGGATGCGTGGCAATTTTGATTTTGCCGCACATCCGTTTTCAGAAATAAAGGCACTTTTGTAGGTGCACGGAAAAATAATTCTGCGTGTGCCCAAAACACGTGTCTACACTACCACCGGCCATTTTTCTGCACACCTTAGTAGAAGGACTCCTGAATGAGATTCGACTGGTACAAACCACTAGAAAATTAAATATAAATGGATTTTAAATTAAAAATATTAATAGTGTAGTTGGGAATCCTCAGTGTCCCCTCCACTATCCTGAAATCAAGGGAGCGGAACAAATCATATATCACAATAATGGCTGAAACCAAACCTGTAAATGGCAGCAATCAATGTTGCCCAACAAGAGGTAGGAAAACCTCTGTGTACATTCACACCATCATCAGATATCCCAACATTCAGCATAAGTGTCCTGAACAATTTTAGTGACAAATTAACACAAATAATAATCAAATCTCATAGAAATTCACTCACACATGATCGCTAAAATTAAAAGGAAACAGTCTTTCATATTATTTATTGGGATTTATTAACCACCTTTATGAAGAGATTCACCAAATCATCTTTCCTCAAGAACCTCAGCCATGGAGTGAGAGATCCTTAACTGACATTTGTTTCTACTTTGTTCCTTTTCAAAATGGCGATGTGATTTGTACCAGGCAAACCTATGAACATAAGAATAGCCTTACTGGGTCAGACCAATGGCCCATCTAGCCTAGTATCCTGCTTCTAGCAGTGGCCAATCCAGGTCACAAGTACCTGTCAGAAACCCAATTAGTAGCACCATTACATGCTATCAATTTCAGGGCAAGCACTGGCTTCTCCCATGTCAATCGCAATAACAGACTATGGACTTTTCCTCCAGGAATTTGTCCAAACCATCTTTAAACCCAGATTCACTAACTGCCATTATCACATCTCTGGCAACAAGTTCCATAGCTTAACTATCCTTTGAGTGAAAAAATATTTCCTCCTATTTTTTAAAAGTATTTTCATGCAATTTCATTGAGTGTCCTCTTGTTTTTGTACTTTTTGAATGAGTGAAAAATCAATTCACCTCTACTCACTGCACACCACTCAGGATTTTGTAGACCTCAATCATATCTCCCTTCAGCCATCTTTTTTCCAAGCGAAGGAACCGTAACCTCTTTAGCCTTTCCTCAAATGGGAGCATGTCCATCCCCTTCATCATTTTGGTCACTTATTTGAACCATTTCTAATTCCACTATATGTTGCTTGAGATACGGTGACCAGAATTGAACACAATACTCAAGGTGAGGTTGCACCATGGATCAATACAGAGGCATTATAATATTTTAGTCTTATTTTGCACCCCTCTCCTAATAATTCCTACCATTCTGTTTGCTTTTTTGTCTGCCGCAGCACACTGGGCAGAAGATTTCAGTGTATTGTCTACAATGACATTTAGGTCTACAATGACATCTAGGTCTTTTTTTTGACTGCTGACTCCTAAAGTGGACCCTGGCAATGTACATCACTTTCCATTTCTCCACATTAAATTTCATCTGCTATTTGGATGCCCAGTCTTCCAGTTTCTTATGCCACTGCCACTCTTCCTGTTCCTCTTGCTGCTGTCGCTCTTCCCATTCTTCTCGCTGCAGCTGTTGTTGGTCTAGCCGCTTTCACACTAGCATGTAGATCTGATAGATCTCAGCTGGTGTGGCATCTGGCCCTGCCAAATCACTGTTCTTTGCCCACAAGGGGTCTCCTCTCCCCCCAGGAGAACTCTGCATAGGCCAGTCCTGCAGCTCCTCCCCACTGAGGTTATCTGGTTGCTCTTGTGTTAGGACAGGCAACTCCAGTGTCTGCTGGCTGCTACCAGTCACCATTAGCACACTGCTAATCTGCTAACACTACCAAAAAACAAATGAACAGGAAAGGGACCCCGTCCCTGCTGCACTTGTTCACTGTGATCTGTGTCTGGAATTACAGATGAAAAAAAACTCTGAACCACTCAGTGGATGGTGACCCTCACACCACACACTGAGCCCGACAATCTCACCACGCTGCCACCAAAAAAGGACAGGTCTGTCATGAAATGCCTAGCCACCTGCCTGGTGTTACCCTGTGGCCACTTAGAGGGTCTATCCACAGCACAGCTCAGGTCTGCCTACACCTGCCGCTTGTGTTCTACACTAGCACCCTCCTCCCTCCGACTGGGTCCCAACCGCCTCTGTGCAAGTCTCCCGCTCTCAAATTATCCCCAGTGATTTCTAGATTATTGGGGCTTCTCGCCCAGTGGTCCCACAGTTCCTAGAAAGCACTCACAGAACCCAAAACACACAAACCACCAGGATTCTTTATCAGTCTAGACAGCAGAGTCAACAAACTAAACAGATTTATTGTCACACTTGAACAATGAATAAAAGAAATATGTAATCAGCAAACAAAAATAGGTAACTGAAATATGGATCAATTATAGCACTAACTAAACATTTGGTTGCTTCCTTGGGAAGATCAGGACATAAACAGTTGTCCACCAGTTATCAAATAAAACTGTATTTTACAGGACTTCAGCAAAGAGCTCTCTCTCTTCTCCTGGGCTGAAAATGGAGCAAAAGCCAGTACAATTGAAATAAAATAAAAAAAGAAAATAGTCTCCTGGGCCAATCAGAGCCCAGTTAACAACAACGTTTGAAAAAAGCTGGTTACATCACCAAGGCATTTCCTTACCTGTGTTAACTAAAGAAAGAAAGGTCAGTTGTTTGTAACAGCTTACAACATAAAATGCACCACCTGCTGGCCAAACTAGAGAAATGCACTTCAAGATTTAATAAAGGCAAATTTACAGGCTTAAAACACACTGTTCTGTCACAGGGCAAAACTGCAATATTTGAGAATACGGTAAACATTCCTTGAATTATAAAAGAGTATTCCTCTCTGTACTTTTAGTATATACTTTGGTTCTAAAAAATGAACCAACCTGGATCACAGTAACATCCCAAAAAGATATCTCAGTCAAAGAATGTTGAGAGGTAAATCTAATATGAGGATTACATCCATTACACCAGTCCACAAAAGACTGAAAAGAGGTAACATCACCAGACCAGAGGACAAAAACATTATCTATGAAGTGATATCAGCAAACTTCATTTTATTTTGATATTCAGAAATCCAGGTGTTTTCAAAATTGATCATATAAAAACACGTGCCAGAAGGGGCAAATGTAGCACCCATAGCAACACCTGTAAGTTGCAAATAAAGCTGGTCCGAATTAAAAAAATAATAATTCCTTCATAGCATGTGTCATCAAATCAATAAGAAATTCAGTAGGGTCCGGATGTGGCTGAGGTCGAGAATCCAAAAACTTCAGAAGAATCAACAAGGCTGCATCCTGAGGTATGGAGGTACTGAGAGAGACAGCATCCAGTGTTGCCTTCAGCAAATGAGACTGTAGGACAGAGATCTGCAGAGTGGGAAGAGAACCAGGCTCTTCAAGGACAGACAGAAAGCAGTCAAATTTCAGAAATTCAATTTATTGAAGACTCTACAAGGTACCCTGTTTTGGCACTGCAAGTGCCTTCCTCAGGAGTCTTATTACTTTGTCTCAGGGAGCTACTTGACAAAGCTTACTGGATGAAGTCACTTGATAGTAAACATTCTGGTCTTGAAAAAGGCCAATGGCTAGTAGTGAAGAGTTTGACTCCATCCGGTAAGCTTTGTCAAGTAGCTCCCTGAGACAAAGTAATAACACTCCTGAGGAAGGCACTTGCAGTGCTGAAACAGGGTACCTTGTAGAGTCTTCAATAAACTGAATTTCTGAAATTTGACTGTTTTCTGTCTGTCCTTGAAGAGCCTGGTTCTCTTCCCACTCCTCTTTTGCTCCTGTGATTATCCGTGGGACATTGGTGTTCTTTGCCCACTTTGGTGGTCTTGTTGTTCCGGACAGAGATCTGCTGCAGAATACAAAGAAAATGAATAGTATCCCATATGTATGAAGTACTACCCTCCACCAAGGACTTCAAGAATCAATCTACATTTGTAGATAGTGGTTCAAGCAAAGAATTATAGGAAGACATGGTAAGTCTCCCAGGAGGATGTATTAAGTTTTTGTGTATCTTAGGAAGAATATAGAAACCTGAGGTGGAGGGATGCCAGAGATTCAAAAACTGAAACTCATTCTTGGTCAAAAATCCTGCATTCAGAGCCTGAGTGATGATTTCAGAAATCACAATCTCTTAGTCAGATCTATACAAAGTTGTTCATAGGTAGAGCTATCAGAGAATTGCCTGGACACCTCTAGTTCATAATCATTTTTGTTCAAATCAACCACCACTCAACCTTTGTCAGCCCTCCTTATGAAAATAGTATCAAGGCTCTGCTATGACTCCCGCTCCAATGCACCTTGGTTTTCTCGGGTCCTGCGGCATTCTTTGGGTGGTGCCCACTTCTGTTTCTCTGCTGGGGTGCGCTGTGTGCCTCTCCAACGGTCACATGCGAGATGAAGAGACATTTCTTATAGTCTTAGAAACATAGAAACATGACGGCAGATAAGGGCCATATGACCCATCCAGTCTGCCCATCCTCTGTAACCCCTAATTCTTCCTGTTCCTAAGCGATCCCAAATGCTTATCCCATGCCTTTTTAAATTCTGGAACAGTCCTGGACTCTACCACCTCCACCAGGAGGCCATTCCACGTCTCCACCACCCTTTCTGTGAAATAATACTTTCTTAGGGTACTCCTAATCCTATTCCCTCTTAACTTTGTCATCTGCCCCCTCATTCCAGAGCTCTCCTTCATTTGAAAAAGACTCTCTTCTTGTACATAAATGCCTTTGAGATATTTAAACGTTTCTATCATGTCCCCTCTCTCCCTCCTCTCTTCCAGCATATACATGTTGAGGGTCATAAGCCTGTCCCTATAATTTTTGCATTCAAGACCACTTACTAATCTCGTAGCCACCCTCCGGACCGACTCCATCCTGTTTATATCTTTCCATAGGTGTGGTCTCCAGAAATGCACACAGCTCTCCAAATGAGGCCTCACCAGAGACTTATACAAAGGCATTATCACCTCCTTTTTCCTGCTACAGTGTTGCTGGGAATTCCCATGGGGATCATCACTTCCTGTCCTGCAGTACTTAAGGAAGACCCAGGCTTACTCCCGTCACCTTAGCAATAGGTGTTCTTGTTCCTGTTTTGCCCTGCCTTGCCTCCAATTTCTTGCCAAGCTCCCGCCCTGCCTTATTAGTTCTTGACAAGCTCCAACCCTGCCTTTCTCCGAGTTCCTGCCAAGCTCCAGCCCTACCTTATTAGTTCTTGAAAAGCTCCAGCCCTGCCTTTCTCCGAGTTCCAGCCAAGTTCCAGCCCTGCCTTGCCTCTGAGGTTCTGCTAAGCTCTAGCCCTACCTTGTTGAGTTCCTGCCAAGCTCTAGTCCTGCCTTTTCTCCAGACTTTGCCCTACCATAGACCCAGCCAATTCTGCCTTGCCTTGGATTCTTGTCCTTGCCCCTACTAGCCCGGTCTTACTTAGACCTTGCCATTCTCCATTCCTTGCTTTGTCTTTAGTGTCTACACCCAGCCTTGTCTATCTCGCTTGTTGCCTTGTCCAGTCCCATCTGGATCCACCAAACATAGTAGAATCTTTCAGTAAAGCTGAAAACCCATAAGTAGTGCACCATGAGTTAGAGGCCATTATAAATGTGAAAAACACCAGCCCACTAATAGTGCCACAAACAGTTACACAGTAAAAGATCTAAAGTGAGTAATATATAAAAATCCAACTACTCAATACTTCATAAACATAAAAAATGGCAAAGGAGAAAAAGGCTTCAGTGACTGATACCAGCCAAAACTGTACCAGGGAGCCTTTCACAGAGCACATCACTAGTCAGAAAAAGCTCTTTGCCAAATATAACATTTGTACCATTTGTGCAAGAATACAGAAATTAATCACTCTTGGGGGTGGCCTTGTGAGAAGGGGGCACTTTAGAATGGAATTTGGTTTGGGGGAGGGCCTTATGAGGGGCCTTTTAACAAAAGGGTTGCAGAGCAGAAATATGTAACTACCTCTGGCACAACTTGACCACTGGTGGCATTCCCAGCACTGCTGGATTAAAAAATATATATACCTTGGGATATTGCAGGAGCCCTTACCACCATCTTAATGGGTTGTGGTAAGTGCTCCCCCACACATGGCCACATTGTAAGTGCAAGCTTACCACATAGCCATGTGTTTTTTTTTTTAGCTTTTTACCCGCTGCGGTAAAAGGGCCCTGGTGCACGGCAAAAACGACTGGCACCGCTACCGCAGGGCTTATTTTACCACAGCTTGGTAAAAGGACCACTGATACTTTTGGCCAGTACTTATCCTTGAGCAATAAGGCCCGGACGTGTTAGTCCTTTACCACAGGAATCAACAACCTGTGGATTAGAGGTACTGCAGGTTAGTGACTCCCATGGTAAATCAAGCTGTAGTAAAGACTCATCTCTTGCCACACCTTGATAATTTCCCCCCTTTGTATCAGTCACAATCTCTGACTGGAATATCAGATGTATTCAAAACAGTATGAACAGAATAATTGCACAGCGGATGAGCCATTTCATCTGTTACACTATTATGTTATTAAATTGTGTCCTGCACAAGCACTTCAATCAAATTAATATTTGTCTTTATGATTATATTTAAAAGAAACAACCTATATTTCATGGTAAATGTAGATGTCAGGAACAGATATCCCTTAAGGATGAACCTCTGAGCAGCAGGGCCCAACAGAGACCATGTGGTGTCCTCACAGGCACTAGAGCTCAGCTAGAAATAGAGAGGTCACCACACCCTAAGCATTAAAATTTCATTTTCTTTCCTCATTCGCTTTGTTTATAAAGGCACAGGTCTAATTAGCACTTTTAATTTTTGGCCTATCATTCAAATATTTAATTTGATATCACTATCAAGAATTGCACATCATCCCCACGATACCCAAGTATAACAACTGGAGTGGGAAGAGTGGCATTATCGTAGGAGAAGCTGTTTCAAAACGTTAAAGATGGATACTCATCTGCTTCTGATTGTATTGATGCTCTGTGACATCCTGTGGAAGACGGCTGAGTGTCAGTGTACGCTTAGAAACTACTTATCAGTAAATCTAAGAACAGGATATCATAGAGATGGGGACATCATGATTGGGGGACTCATATCTGTGGAAACCTTTTTTTCACTTGCTCATCCCTCCTTCACCACTGTTCCTTCGTTTGAAGGACATGCGTTGTAAGTAGCATCATGGTTTAGTTCCTATCTGAGATGGGCTTGTAGTTTCATTTTGATTTTCACTGCATGAACTGCATATATAACCTGTGGACTTTTAACTAGTTCTCTCAGATAAAGTATGAGTGTTTTCCTTTTGAAGGTTGTACTGGGGAAAATTACCTGCTAAGACTTTTATCTTTTTCTGTCTATACTTTTCCTCTTAAATTAATAATTGAATACACAACTAGATGTGCTGTCCTCATACCTGACACGTAAAAATACACTTTTATCTGTGTGCAGTTTTCCAGTGTAGAGAATGGGAATTTTTCAGACAGCCTTAAATCCTGAGTAAAAAAATTGTGAAAAGTGCCTTCCATGTTTGAATTCTGTCACTGTTTCGTATTGAACTACTTCAGATGTTCACCAAACTCTCTATGAATAAAAAAATTCATATATTTTTCTTGAGGTTTACTCCTGCTTAATTTCTTCGACATCTCCTTAACATTGAGGTTTTCATTCTTTTAAAAATACTACTTGCTTATACCTTATTGAAAGCAGATATGTATTTGAAACTTGCATAATATTTTCCTTTTACTTGTCTTCTTATGCAAGTTACATCTTTAGCTCCTTCAGCCTCTTTATGTGTGACCTATTCTGCATTCACCGTTTTGGTAATTTTCCATTTGAATTTCCTTCACCTTATCAATGTCCATTTGTGCATTTGGTCTCCAGTATCCAATGGAATGTCTTATCATAGACCTATAAACACTATCTTCCAATTTCATCCTCACAAAAGTCATTCTGTTTGCAAATTCTGCTATTCACTGAATTTCTTGTGTATTACATTTCGCTCCATTTTGTTTCCATTAAGTACTCTGTTCTCCAAACCTCATATATACTAGAAGATAATAAAGCTCTTCTCTGCTTAATATTGGCACTTGCATTGCATCTGTTCCTCACACACACATGAACAAAGAATACTATGACAATTTTATAAATTGGAAAAATAATTTTGGCCGCAGCTTTATTAACCAATCAAAAATTCATAACCAGCACAAATAAAAATATTATCAATATTTCAATGCAACCCAGCTGCACTTATTTATTCCATCAAATGTATTAATACTCCATGAACCACCTTGTAAAGTGAGACCTGCAGTGACATCAAGGCCTCACTTTTGCTTCTTGCAGTTTCGCACACAAGCAGATACTGTAAAATCCACATAGCCAGTAAATTCATTGTCCTTAAATGAAAGCTGCTTGAAAAATTCTCATTTAAATTACTGCAGCTGCGACTTAAACTGCCCCTTTTAATATCCCTAAACATTGCTATCCCAACTACAAAATTACCCAAGATCCCAATCCCAACCCTCACTCTTCTAAATTCTGGGAGAGATTGGGTGGGATGAAATTTCTTGCTTCAGTTCCCTCAACTAGCTTTCTTCCTTGCTACCCATTCTCCTCAGCCAGGAGCCCGCCAATTTTCCTGACGTTTTCGTACTCTTTTGCTCCGCCCCAACCTTAAAAAACAAACCAAAATTTACATACCCTTTGAAGTCACCATTCTTTCTGCTCTAATTTAGATTCCTTACTAAACCTTAACATCTCTTCTCAGTAATCCTTTCTTATTTTGTTTACCCCTTTTTGCTAATTAATTTGTTAATTAATTAAATTACATCAAAATGTCATTAATTTTAATTCCTAAGTCTTTATGACTCCCTTTGCAAAATAATTCAATTATCTTCTTATTAAGTATATATCTCCCCCGCCACCACCCATTTTTCTTTTATCTCTTCACCTTAAAAAAATATATAGGCACTACTGAAGCAATGCCAATATTATGTACCCATAATTGATCTTATGGGTTTTCTATATCACTGAACTTCTGAGCACAGTAATTTCCTAAAATCTTAATCAATGAGCTTTTACTGATTCTGATTTCCAGGACACATCTGAATATCTCTGCAATAGTT
The DNA here is from genome assembly GCF_901765095.1 of Microcaecilia unicolor. Taxonomy (NCBI): domain Eukaryota; kingdom Metazoa; phylum Chordata; class Amphibia; order Gymnophiona; family Siphonopidae; genus Microcaecilia; species Microcaecilia unicolor. The sequence goes on from NC_044033.1 coordinate 238,628,406, forward strand.
GGAATTCCCTTCTCATGTCTTTTAATGGTATCACATATACTGTGTCTGTTTCAGATAGTCAGCTGATTGCACCTTGTATTTCAATTAAGAACATAAGAACAGCCATACCTGGTCAGACTTATGGTCCATCTAGCCCAATATCCTGCTTCCAGCAGTGGCCAATTCAGGTCACAAGTATCTGACAGAATCCCAAATAGTAGTAAAATGCTACTGGTCCCAAGGACAAACATTACCTTTCCCCATATCTATATCAATAGCAGATTATGGACTTTTCCTCCAGGAACTTGTCCAAACCATTTTTTAAACCCGGAGATGCTAACTGCTGATACTGATACTACATCTTCTGGCAACAAGTTCCAGAGCATAACTATTTGTTGAGGGAAGGAAATATTTTCTCCTGTTCATTTTAAATGTTGAACCATATAACTTCCTTCAGTATCTCCTAGTCTTTCTACTTTTTGAAAGAATAAGAATTGATTTGCTTTTACCCATTCTACACCACTCAGTATTGTGTAGAACTATCATATCCTCCACTAAGCTGTCTCTTTTCCAAGCTGAAGAGTTCTAACCTCATAACCCTTCCTCATATCATTGGAGCTCCATCCCTTTAAACATTTTGGTTGCCCTTCTTTGAATCTTTTCTAATTCTGCTATATCTTTTTAAAAATACAATGACCAGAACTGCACACAATTCTCAAGGTGCGGTTGCACCAAGGAGCGCTAGAGAGGTATTATAATATTCTCTGTCTTATTTTCTATCCCTTTCCTAATAATTCCTAGCATTCTGTTTATTTTTGTAGCCACTGCCACACATTGGGCAGAAGGATTATCTGTGATAACACTTAGATCTTTTTCTTGGGTACTGACTCCTAGGGTGGAACATTGCATCAAATAACTATAATTTGGATTATTCTTTCCAATGTGCATCAGTTTGCACTTATCCACATTAAAGGGTCTTCCTGCAATTTTTCACAGTCCACATGCATTTTAACATCTTTGAATAATTTTTTGTTGTCTGCAAATGTAATTATTAATAAATATGTTAAATAACACCTGTGCCAGTTCAAGTCCTTGGGCACTATTCACTCTCCTCCACAGAATGAATTTGACCATTTATTTATTTATTTGTGACATTTATATCCCACATGTTTTCCATCCATCAACCAGTTCCTAATCCATAAGAGAACATTGCCTCCTATCCCATGAGTTTTTAATTTTCTCAGGAGTCTCTCATGAGGAACTTTGTCAAAAGCTTTCTGAAGATCTAGATACACTACATCAACCTGCTCACCTTTAGCCACAAGTCTATTCATGCATTAAAAGAAATGAAGCAAACTGGTGAGAAAAAAACTTCTCTTGGCTGAATCCTGTTGACTCTGTCTCATTAAACCAAGTTTGTCTATGTGTTCAGTGATTTTATTCTTTATAATAGTTTCAACTATTTTGCCCAGCAATGAAGTTAGGCTTACTGGACTGTAATTTCATGGATCACTCCTGGGTCCCTTTTTAAAAATAGGCTTCACATTGGCCACCATTCAATCTTCAGGTACTATGGACATCTAACAGCACATCTGCAATTTCATATTTGAGTTTTTTCCGTACCCTGAGGTGTATACCATCCAGTCCAGTTGATTTACTACTCTTTAATTTGTCAGTTTTGCTCAGTATATCTTTCAGGTTTACCAAGATTTCTTTCAGTTCCTCTACATCTTCACCCTTATACCAGAGATGGTTTTCAAGGGTGAAGATGTAGAGGAACTGAAAGAAATCTCTTACATCTTCTCAGTAAAGATCAAGACAATTAATTCATTCAGCATCTCTGCTATAGCCCTATCCTCCCTGAGTGCAACTTTTATTCCTTGATGATCTAACAGTCCCAGAGAGTCCCTAGCAGCATTTTGGGGCAAGGCTAAAGATAATTCTGTAAGCCCAGGTACACAGTTTGAAGGCTACTCTTGACTTGATGGGGAGCTAGTGTAGGCTGTGTAGTAGTGGTTTGGCACTTTTGAACCTTGACTTCCCATAAATAAGTCTGACGGTGGTTTCTCTGTCTCTAATTTCTCTGATTGAGTGGGCTAAAACAATAGATTGAACCATATATATGGAGAAGTATCTGCTGATACACTTTTATCATATGGAACATCTTGGTGACATTTTTTATCCGTTTTTTGAAGGTTAGCTGACAGTCCATGATGACACCTATATATAGCAATCAGAATAGGAGCCGACTCTGTGGGTGCTTGAGCACCTCCAATATTGAGAAAATTCCTTGTATGTGTCCAGGGAGGGGTTATTTCCACTGGGCTTAGCACCCCAAATAATTTTGAAAAGTTGGCTCCTGTGGCAATCAGCCCACTTGATTTTCAGCGGATCAAAGTATGACAGAATAACGCTGTTAATCTTTAAATTACACTGGCTCTCAATTAAAGCATGATTGATGTTCAAAACCTGTACCCTCATCTACAAAGTTTTGTTTGGAATGGCACCAGGTTATATGGTAGATTTATTTGAACTATCTAGAAGGAATTTAGACCCCAAAAACAAGAGACTATCTACTTCTCCACCTTCCCAGTTGCAAAAACATAACCTATAAGTCAGCTCACACAACAACTCTCAGTTACTTGGGATCCAAATGGTAGAAACAAATTCCCAAGGAAATAGGAGACATATTTCACAAAAACCTGAAAACATATCTTTTTAAGAAATTCTTTAAGAATGAATTGTAAAATTGTGAAATAGTGGCCACCCATCTAGAAAGCTACCTAACCAGATATACCTGAAAACGTTATTACTATGAGTTTTTGCCTCTGTGGCAAGTTTCCCTTCATATTCTCGCTTATCCTTCTTTATCAATGTGTTGAATCTAACTTGCCATTGCTTATGTTTATGTATTTATTTATTCTTATATCCCACATTAGTCAAAAAATTAATTTCAGCTCAACGTGGCTTACATTTAATGAAGCTCAACTACTTTAACTATATAATGAATAAAATTAGAATGGACAAGAATCAGTCATAAAGATTTATTTTATTTAATTTTATTTCAACACCTGTACCCCACATTTTTCCAAATGTGACTTTGTTCAAAATGGCTTACATTACGAGTTTAACAAAGATATTCTATCAAAGGATAATTAAGCATCTGATTGAATAGGATGGATGCAGCCGGGACTACCGTGCTTCCACGAAGAAGAATTTTGTAAAGAAGCTTTGAGGTGTTTTCAGAACTTAATGTAGCTATTTCTGCATTTTAGGACTTTCAGAAGTGCATTCCATGCCTTGGTGCATAAGCAAGTGAAACGTTGCATGTGTCTTTTGGTACTTTATACTCCTTGATGGGGCATTAACCAGTCAATATTGTGGTAATAATAATTATCAAAACAGTGTGACAAGGTGGTGGCTGCAGCCAGAAGGATGCTAGGTTGCATAGAGTGGGGTATGACCAGCAGAAGAAAGGAGGTGTTGATGCCCCTGTACAAGTTGTTGGTGAGGCTCTACTTGGAGTACTGTGTTCAGTTCTGGAGGCCATATTTTGCTAAGGATGTAAAAAGACTTGAAGTGGTTCAAATAAAATTGACAAAAATGGTATTGGGTTTGCGTGACAAGACGTACACGGAGAGACTTGCAGGCTCATTTTCGAAATCGGAAGATGAACGTCCTTTTCACAGGGTTGCTCAAATTGGTATAATGGAAAGCTGAATTTGGGTGTCCGCAACTGCTTTCTGTCGCAGGGACGACCAAAGTTCACGGGGGCATGTCAGAGGCTTAGCGAAGGTGGGACTTGAGGGTACCTAACACATGGACATCCTCGACCCATAATGGAAAAAAAGGGCGTCCCTGATGAGCACTTGGACGACTTTACCTGGTCATGTTTTTCTTATGACCAAGCCACAAAAAGGTGCCCGAACTGACCAGATGACCATCAGAGGGAATCAAGGATGACCTCACCTTACTCCCCCAGTGGTCACTAACCTCCTCCCACCCTCAAAAAACATTGATTGCCAGCCTCTATGCCAGCCTCAGATATCATACTCAGGTCCATCACAGCAATATGCAGGTCCCTGGAGCAGTTTTAGTGGGTGCAGTGCACTTCAGGCAGGCGGACCCAGGCCCATTCCCCCACCTGTTACACTTGTGGTGATAAATGTGAGCCCTCCAAAACCCACCAAAAACCCACTGTACCCACATATAGGTGCCCCCTTCACCCGTAAGGACTATGGTAGTGGTGTACAGTTGTGCGTAGTGGGTTTTGGGGGGGTTGGGGGGTTTTGGGGGGGGGGCTCAGCACACAAGGTAAGGGAGCTATGTTCCTGGGAGAATTTTCTGAAGCCCACTGCAGTGCCCCCTAGGGTGTCCTGGCATGTCAGGGGGACCAGTGCACTACGAATGCTGGCTCCTCCAATGACCAAAGGGCTTGGATGAGTCAATTCTGAGATGGGCATCCTTAGTTTTCATTATCGGCAAAACTCAGAAACGACCAAGTCTAGGGACGACCATCTCTAAGGATGACCTAAATTTCAAGATTTGGACGTCCCCATCGTATTATCAAAACAGAAGATGGATGTCCATCTTGTTTCAATAATATGGGTTTCCCAGCCCCTGAATCAGGACGTCCTCAGGAAAACATGGATGTCCCTTTCGATTATGCCCCTCTTGCTGACCTAAACATGTATACCCTGGAGGAAAGAAGAAATGGGGATGGCATGATAGAAATGTTCAAATATTAGAAAGGTATTAATCTGCAAACATTTTCCAGAGATGGAAAGGCAGTAGAACTAGAGGACATGAATTGAGGTTGAAAGAGGGCTGACTCAGGAATAATGTCAGGAAGTATTTTTTTTCACTAAGAAGGTGGTAGATACCTGCAGTGCCCTCCCACAGGAAGTGGTAGAGATGCAGACTCTAACAGAATTCGAAAATTCATAGGACAAATCTAAAGGAATCCTGTTTAGAAGGAATGGATCAAAAGAAGCATAGCTAAGATTAGGTAGAAAAGCCAGTGCTGAGTACACTTCTATGGTCTGTGCCCCGATCAAGGCTGAATAGATTTGGATGGGCTGAAGTGGAGCTTTTCAAGGGCTTGACAACTTCAGAAATTTAGAACAAGGCCAGTGCTGTGCAGACTTCTATGGTCTATGCCCTAAAAATGGCAAGGATAAATCAAGATTACGTATTTGCAAAAAGTTTTCAAAGATCAAAAAAACGCATGTTTTCTGTGGTTGTGCATTTAGGGTCGACATTTAGGGGGACTGTTGCGGAGGGGTTTGGGGGTGCTAGTCTGTCCTTTCCTGCTTTTCTTCTCTTTTCTTCACCTATCCTTTCTTTCCATCCTTATACTCACTCCCCCGTTCTCCCACTTCACCTCCTCCCCCATTCCCTTTTAAAGCCTCCTCTTTCTTACCCTTTCATTTCTCCCCTTTCCTTTTTACTTTCTTCTCTTTCTCCTCCCCCGCTCCTAACTCCTCACAGTCTGAGCCACATCTTCACTGCATTGCATATGAATTTTTGCTAACACTTCCTGTTGTCCATCAAAGGTATGGCCTCATTATTATTGGTGGGGGTGGAAAACCTCCACCAGTACTTTCAGCCATACTGTCTCCCCCTGATGCCAATTTCTGAATCAGTCTCCTCTAGCCCCTGCTTAATCTTGAGTGGTGAGTTTATTTAATGGATCAGATGCATATGGATGGGCAGAGAAACAGAGGTGCTACAGTCCAGTGATTAAGGCTGTGTGCATGTGGGTAGGATATAGATGTACTCATTGTGGCCCTAGAGAATGGCAGGGAGAGAGGAAAGAAATGTGCTTAATTTGTGCTAAACCTGAAGTATCCCCTTATCCATCATGTTAGCAGACAAATACAGTATGTAGCAAACTCTTTTTTAAAAAAAACCTAATCCTAACCCTATTTCACTAAACGTCTACTACCAATGGCTCTGTCAGGGCCGTGCCTAGGGTCTCTGGCGCCCCCCTGCAGACTATCAGTTGGCGCCTCCCTCCCCCCCCCTCCCCCGTGTGGCACAAGATGCAAAGGAAATAGGAGCTGAAAGATGGAGTGCATCTTTGTGGGATTGCTCAACAAATAGATCACAAATAATTTTTTTATGATTTTTAACCGTGAAAATGATCGCTCACCACTTGCCACACTGACAGGAATTGTCAGCAATATTCTTAGAAACAAATTGCTATACATTGAAAAATAAGATAGCGGATGTAAATTCTTAAAGTGGACATATTCCAAACGCTAAAATGAAAATAAAATGATTTTTTTCTACCTTTGGTGACTTTCTTTTTCCGATCATGCTGGCCTAGTATCTGATTCTGCTGCTATCTGTCCTCTTAACTCCGTTTCCAGGGCTTCCTTTCCATTTATTTCTTTACTTTCCTCCTTTCTTCTTCATTTCTTGCTCTATATCCATTTCCAGCAATTTCTCCTCTCTCCCTGGGTCCTGCCCTCCCATCCATGTCCATCCTTGTCCCTCTCTGCCCTTCCCTCCTCCATCCATAGCCAGCAATTCTCCTCTCTCCCCTCCCCTCCATTTCCAGCAATTTATATTCTCCCTGGGCCCTTCCCTCCTCCATCCATAGCCAGCAATTCTCCTCTCTCCCCTCCCCTCCATTTCCAGCAATTTGTCTTCTCCCTGAGCCCTGCCCTCCCATCCATATCCATCCTTGTCCCTCTCTGCCCTTCCCTCCTCCATCCATAGCCCGCAATCCTCCTCTCTCCCCTCCCCTCCATTTCCAGCAATTTGTCCTCTCCCTGGGCCCTGCCCTCCCATCCATGCCTCTTTGCCCTTCCCTTACCTCAGCTCCTTGCCCTGGGGCCTTTAAATCTTTTACCTCCGGTCGCAGCAGCGTCAGTGAAAGCGCTGCCGTCTCCCTTCCCTTCACGCTCATTGGTTCCCTCAGTGTCCTGCCTTCTGACGTCAAAAGAAGGCGGGACACTGAGGGAACCAACAAGCGCGAAGAGAAGGGAGACTTCGGCAGCGCTTTCACTGATGCTGCGACCGTCGAGCCTCGGAGGTAAAAGGTTTAAAGGCCTCGGTGGCGCGGAGCTCAGGTAAGCGGCGATGGTAATCATCGCGGCGGCGCCCTCCAGAGGTTGGTGCCCCCCTGCGGTGCTTACCCCGCTTACCGTATCGGCACGGCCCTGGGCTCTGTTTCTGTATTTTTTAGTTTGGTGCTAATTTCAAATTATCTGTCATTTATTATCCTTAAAGTCCTATATCATTGTACTATTACAACTTCCTGGCCTTTGTGTCTGCGGTGGAGGAGATTAACAACAACTCGGAGCTTTTACCCAATCTCACACTGGGGTTCCACATTTATAACCCTTGCAACAATTTATTCCTAACGTACACAGCTGCCATGAATATATTTTCAGGAATGGACACCGGGATCCCAAATTATAGCTGCAAAACATCTGGAAGACTGGGTGCTGTCATTGAAGGTCTTTCAGCTGAGCAATCGACTGAATTTTCCAGCCTGTCCAGGATTTACCACTATCCACAGGTAACGGGATATCTTAATTTTACTTCACACCTTCACCATCCAGCACCATCTCTCTTTCTGTACCCCGACCATCCAGTATTGTCTCATTTCTCCTCCTCTTTCCAACTCCATCCAATATTGCCTGTTTTTCTGCCTCTCTCCTCCCATCCAGCATTGTCTTATCTCTCACTCCCCTCACCACAACCACCACCATCCTGCATTCCCCCATTCTTTCCCTCTCCCCCTTCCACTCACTCACTCACTTGGTTTCCAACTCCACTGCCAGGCCCATTGCTTCCCCAGGTCTCAATGGCAGAGGCAGCAACAGCAAATTGAAGGAAGGTATGGGGGTACTGCCCTATGTGTTCCACAGCTGGCTCTGTCAGTCCCAGAAACAGTAAGTTACACCTTGGCAGCTGCTGTTTCCTGGAACAGGATCCTGAGTCAGCATCTTGTTGGCCAGAAAAAGTTGTATGGTGGTTTATTTTATTCTTCTTTTGGCTTGGGTTCAGTTAGAGGAATTCACCTTTGTTTCCAGGAAGATTAACTCAAGCTGTTTTATATTTTGGATTGTGTCATTCAGGATAATTAATAAGTTGCAGTAAGAATTTGTAACCAAATACTGCTGTACACACCACAGCTATAGGAAGTTAGATTCTGAAGTAACTTTCTGCTTTTCGGGCCATCAATGGCACACATAGGGCAATGTCCCTGTTCTTGACTTCTGTTTTCTGATGCTGGTGCTACAGTGCTGACCTCAGGAAGCAGCGGGCCGGTTGAACAATAAGTGAGTAAGTAGTAGGGGAAGATAAAAGAGAGACCAACAGGGTGGTGAAAGTTGGGATAAGGGGGTAGAGATGGAACAATGCTGGATGGTTGGGGGTGGGGGAGAGAAACAGGAGGGTGATGCAGATCCAACAAGGCAATTGGTCTTGCAAATAAGTGAGCAATCGACTAAGTGGGTCATCAGCAGGGAGAGGAAATTCATAGCTGGGGCCTTTAATTTCATTCAAATTGTTAACGCATATTAAGTGGGCAGTAATCCTTAAAGAGATGCATATTAAATATGGTGGTTATGTCAGGATAGATTTTTTATAATACCATTTTGTTATACCTCCATGAGGCTGCCAACTTCCATTTCAGTACGTAAAGTAAGGTGCCTAAAAGGCCTGTGTTAAGTCATATAATTTTTGTTGAGAGGTTGTGACAAACAAAGCCCTATGATTGATAGATGAACTTCTGAGTGGATTTCTTCTTGCGTCTGTCTCTTTGACCATATCCATTCCCTCTTATCCCAAAATTTAAAGAGAAGTTATATATTTTGGACCAGATTATATGGTGTCAAACAAATTGGCATTTTATATAATATTAGTGTACACCACCTTGAGTTAATGCCTTCAAAAAGGCAGTAAATAAATCCTAATAAATAAATACATTATGCATAGCAGGCCATTTCGTGACAAAAATTTAGGTACAGCCATTCACGTTAACTAAAAGCTGGTGTATATTCCTTGTTTTATTTAGGTGCAGATCGGGTATATTCAGTAACATTGTGTATAATGTTTAGGAATGCCCACAAAATGCCCTTGCCCCTCCCATGGCCACACCCTCATTTGAGATCAGTATGGTCCAGTTTACATAAGAATATCAGAATAGCTATACTGGGTCAGACCAATGGTCCATTTAGCCCATTATCCTGCTTCCAAAGGTAGCTAATCCAGTTCACAAGTACCTGGCAGAAACCCAAATAGTAGCAACATTCCATGCTACCAATCCCAGGGCAAGCAGTGGCTTCCCCCATGTCCATCTCAATATCAGACTATAGACTTTTCCTCTAGGAACTTTTCCAAACCTTTTTTTAAACCCTGATACGATATCCACCATTACCACATCCTTCATCAATGAGTTCTTGAGCTTAGCTATTCTTTGAATGAAAAAATATTTCCTCCTATTTGTTTTAAAAGTATTTCCATGCAATTTCATTGAGTGTCCCCTGGTCTTTGAAAAATCGATTCACCTTCACCCTCTCAACACCATTCAGGATTTTAAGAGCATAAACATTGCCTTACTGGGAAAGATCGAAAGTCCATCAAGCCTAGTATGTTGTTTCTACAGTGGTCAATCCAGTGCACAAGTATTTGGTAAGCTCCCAAAAGAGTAAAACAGATTTTATATTGCTTATCTTAGAATACCACTACTACTTATCATTTCTATAGCGCTACTAGATGTACGCAGCGCTGTATACTGGACATAAAGAGACAGTCCCTGCTCGACAGAGCTTACTACTACTACTTAAAACTTATATAGCACTACCAGGCATACGCAATCTAATTAGGACAGAGAAACAGGACAAAGAATATGCAGTGGATTTTCCTCAAGTCCATCTTAATAATGGCTTATGGACTTTTCTTTTAGGACCTTATCCAAACTTTTTAAAATCCCTGCTAAGCTAACTCCTTTTATGACATTCTCTGGCAACGAATTTTAGAGTTTAATTACTCGTTCAGTGAAGAAACATTTTCCCTGGCTCATTTTAAATTTGCTACTTAGTAGTTTCTTTGCATGCCCCGTAGTCCTAGTATTTTGGAAAGAGTAAACAAGTGATTCACATCTACCTGTATACCTCTATCACGTCTCCCCTCAGCTATCTCTTCTCCAAGCTGAAGAGCCCTAGCCACTTTAGCCTTTCCTCATTAGGAAGTCATCCCATCCCATTATCATTTTTGTCTCCCTTCTCTGTACATTTTCTAATTCCATTTATAGCACACCCTCTTGGCTGCGATGCTTGTAGAAGCTGGGACGGAGTTCTTTCTGGTGTTGGAATGTGAAGCTGCTATGAAGCAAGCCTCCCAAAATACAAAACAAACAAACAAAAAAAAAGAACTACTGCAATCCAAATTGGAATTCCAGTCCACCAAGACAAAGTAGCAATCAGTGCTCCTTAGCATAAATAGTTCTTTCTGATTGCACAGCCCTCTGTAATGCTAGTCCTCCTACGGTTTAAATCTAGAAAAGGATGGCACACTTCACTCTCCCTCTCCAGATGAGAAAAACTCCTGGACAAAACAGTTTAAGGATCTGTATTTCTGCAGACTTAAAAACTATCAGAGAACTTAAATATCTCCCACTTCTAAGCACAGTCTTAACCTTTCATCATGTAACTATGATTTGGATTCCTGTTTCCCACATGCATCACTTTGCACTTGTTCACATTATAATTCATCTGCCATTTGGATGCCCAGACTCCCAGTCTTGTAAGGTCCTCTTGCAATTTTTCACAATCCCCTTGCGATTTAATAACTTTGAATAACTTTTGTCATCAGCAAATTTAATTGCCTCACTAGTTATTCCGATCTCTAGAACATTTACAAATATGTTAAAAAGCAGCAGTCCCAGCACAGACCCCTGAGGAACCCCACTAACTACCCTTCTCCATTGAGAATACTAACCATTTAACCCTACTCTCTCTCTGTTTTCTATCTTTAAACCAGTTTTTAATCCACAATAGGACATTGCCTCCTATCCCATGACTTCGTCAAATGCCTTTTGAAAATCCAGATACACAATATCGACCGGCTCACCATTATCCAAAGGCTAATTCACTCCATCCATTAATCCATGCTAATGTATATGCTCTGTAATTTTGTTCTTTATAATAGTCTCGATGATTTTGCCTGGCACTGACGTCAGGCTCACCAGTCTATAATTTTATGGATCACCTCTGGAACTCATTTTAAAAATCGCCGTTACATTGGCCACTGTCCAATCTTCCAGTACCATGCTTGAATTTAAAATAAATTACTTATTACTAACAATAGCTCTGCAAGTTTATTTTTAAATAAATTGGGCATTCAGCATACACTCAGCTTGAGCCTTATAATTCTGCCAAAACACTGGAGTTTTGATAGAAATTGGAATTTATTAATACCACAGCCAGGAACATAAACACAGTATTTATTTAAACAATCTAAAAATTCCATAACTTGCAACATTCCTGCTATCAAACACCTGCCTAGGATGCACAGCCTTCATTATCTGCAATCTCCTATTGCCTCATAGGTGTTGCCATCTATGCACCCTGTCCCTGTTTTTGAGCTGTCACTCTGTGCAAACGTTGCAATATTCCTTTCTCTCAGGTATCCACCTGTAAAGTCTCAATATCTTGAAGTATAACCTTGGCACACCAGCACACACCTGAAGTCTCTTTATTTTCAGAAGTTTCCTTTATTGAATAAACACAGATAATTTACTCACAGTCAGATGTTCAGAAGTGTTGCCCCAGGGCACAGAGACTCCGTAATTCTGAGAGCTGTATCAATGGTTGGAGGTAGAAATCTGAAGAGAGGCAGCTTTATTGCAGAGGTGAGAAAATAGTTGAACAGGTAGAAGTAGCTCAGAGCTGGGTGACTGGAGAATGCAATAACTTATTAGGAAGATATACTAAAATGCAGCCACACCTTCCTTTCATCAATTTCAACTTAACCAACATAGTTGAACAATTCACTTTCAACTATTAACTGTCAAGATGCTGCATACCCAGCCATGACTGACATCACATACCGCCACAGGCTTTGGCAGTGATTCCTCGCTTGCCGGGGCTCCCTCCACCAATCCTAGATGTGGCCTCCTCCTAAAGTTATTGCTTCTATGTAATCTTGTAAATCCAAGTTCAGAATGTCTATCCCAATGTCTGATAAGTGAACTCCATCTGGCCTGTATAGTCCATCGCAGAACTCAGAGATCATCTCATGTACTATTACATGCCCATTTATCTTGTGCATAAACTTCAACATCCACTTATTAATCTTTTTTCTGGCCTTGTCTATTGACCTGTGAGATCTTTCACTCCTCCACTTCCATCTCGGGGTGATGGAAGACCAGGCCAGGCACGACTGTGGAAAACGGCTAGCTAGTATATATTTTTTTACCACCAAATCGTTATTAATATCAGTCAGATCATTTCCTCCCAGGTGCACTATGACTGCATATGGGGCTGGCTGGTTCTGCAATGCCCATAGCATAGACAGCACAAACGGCTCCCACCTCATTTCCCCTGAGGCCCATCCAATTGACTAATACCTTTGTTGTAGGGAGACCAAAATTCTCACTGGCCTATCTGACTTGTGCTCTTTGCTGCATATCCAAATGTTTTGCTGTTCTTCAGGATGACCTGTAAGGCATATTATAATTGAGATGAATGCAATAAAACCTGTTCTGTTTATTGGATAGGGTGTCCTTTGGCTTTATCAATAGGCCTGATGTAGAGTTTATGTGCATCTGATTTCCAACTGCCCAATGCTCTAATGTTCTCAGTGGGGAGGCCCTGTGCTGTCGCTGAAGTAGCTGCCCCAATTCTGAATGAGTGAGTCCCATAATTTTTGGTCTGCATGCCTGCACACTCTAAGCAGAGGTGTAAAATTCTGGTGAATTGAAAAAAAAAAATCACCGTGGTTTTGTTTTCATCATCTCCCCCGTGGCCTGCCCTCCATGTATGCTGTGAAGGTATTGATGGGGCAAGCAAGGTCACCTACTGCTCGATTCAACAAAATCCTAGTACTTTTTGCCAATTGATCAGTCTGTGATTTTTGTATGCATAATTCTTAAGTGTTCCCTATGAGGATGACCTCATATTGACAGGCCCATGAGATGGCTGCCCTGCTTGGAGTTAGGGACCAGCTCACTTATACGGAGTGATTCATGGAATGCCAGCAAAAAAACGCACTTGAATAGCCGGACTTCATGTTCATTAACACATTTCACACAGTAGCATTTTACAAAGAGAAATCAGGCACTTGTGAGTAATGGGACATCTCCTGTCTAAAGTTAATATCTTAGCCCTCTCCTAGCCTCTCATCATTCTGGTAATGACAAACTTGTTCACCGGATTGTCTATGCCTGCTGCTTTTGTGAAAAAGCTAATGCTAGCTATCGTGGCTGCCATATAGTGTTTGCTGCACCCTTTTGCTTGTGACTGTAATATGAAATTAACAACAATTTTATTTATTTATATACAGTTTGTAGTAAACACAAGATTAATGGGGTTAACGGATAAGTAAAATTAAACATGGGAGGTAGGTGTATGAAGATGGAAAGGAAGGGATATGGGTGTAGCAAAAAGGATAATGGGAGCATGGTCATGTAAAACAGATGTCAATAAGAATCATGTGGACAGGTTTTGGTTAGGTTGGATCGTTAGGGTAGGCTATCTTGAAGAGATGGATCTTCAGTGCTTTCCTGAAGGGCAGAAGGCCGTTAATGGTACGGATTGATCTTGGTAGAGCATTCCAAAGTTGGCTACCTAAAAAGGAAAAATTGGATCATGTGTGTTCCTGCCTGTGAACAGAGAGTCATCCAGGAAGTGAACCAGTGTCTCAACTGTGGCTATTTGCTCCACTACCCAGTGCATGAAGGAACTGAACTGCTCAAAATATGCACATGATAAGGCACAACCCATCGGAATACACTTGCCGTAATAGTATTGTTGAATAAAGATGAAATCTAACAGACGAAAGGATTCAGGGTGAACTGGGAGACAGATTGTAGACTCAATATCCGAGTTTTGCCTGTACCCCAAGTTTCCTTATTATCTTGATGGCCTCATCAAAGGATGCATATTATACTCTCCCTTTAAAATGGGTAAAGTATCCTGTCCCTCATTGTCCTGCTCTCGTAGGACCAAGGAGAAGATGTCAATAAATTCCTTCTTCCAGATTTTTTCTTTCATAATTTGGGTTACACCCCTAGACAGGTTGGTAACACTGCATTTGCGAAGGTGTTTGTGTGATAACATTGCTAGCAGGTGACTTACCCCCTGGTAGACCATCCATGGGCCTTATAGCTTCAGGTGGTTGTACCTGTTGTGCACAGACCGGGGCAGTTGGGCTGTTTATCACAGTGCTACTTCCCATTGTTTGCAGCTGCTGTGTCACCGTAGCCATTCCATGTTGCTCTGTTTTTGGAGCTCCGTCATGAGGGCGTCCATGTCTTCCTTTGATTGACCTTGTGTTCCTTCTTTGGATCGCAGTCCTTTTGCACCGCCTTCTTGCATCCTCTCTGGTGCCCTCTCCTGCTGCATTAGTCATTGTGGCCAGTCTTGAAGACTTGGCTGCTGCTTTTTTACTTTTGTTGCACTGTGGCGGCATGGCTAGGCTGGGAAGACTAAGATATATAAACAGTTAAACAATGTGATGATTAAAAGTAAGCAAATAAATTACAAGTACATTTTGGAGGGCAAGTTCAGCAAAAGCATGTTTTCCCCATAGTGTCTTGAGCCCTGTTAACTTGTAGTAAGACATGGTGCATTATTGGTATCAAATTCCAGAGCACTACCATACTTTCTTTGTTGTTTAATTGCTATAACTTTATCAATTAACCGCAAAACGTAAGTCAGGAGAGATAAGGGGAATGAATGTTGTGGAATAAACATATCCCTTTCTCTCTTTTTTTTTTCTTAGCCTGTATATCTCTGCCTGCCTGAGAATTCCTGCTAGCTCCTTATATTATGCTGCCCTCTGCAGTTCGTAGTTAGCAATGTACCACAGATGTGTAGAAAATAAACCTATTTATGGCAGTACCATCCTGAAGGAACAATGTAATTCTACTGTAAGGAAACGATTGATCTCTTACTGCCTAGGAGGTAAAATGGCTGCCTGCTCATCTTTTCTATGTGTACCCAAAATGGCCGCCAATTGTACAGATGCTTCCCCATGGTTACCTCAACTGCAAGATGTTACATTTAATGATAGCAACACACCGTGTGTACTATGAATTCCCCAAAGTTGCCTTTCTGCTGTGACTGCTGTAAATCTGCATGGCATAGAAACAACAACCCCTGAACTTTAACATTACATTTTGTGGTAATCTCTCTTTCAGTATTCCCCTCCACCCCAGGCAGGACATCTAAACGGTTTCAAGAGTTTCTGTTTCCTGCCATTGTCTGTGATCCCTGCTCTGCACCCCTGGCCACAATCAACTGTACTGTTACCTCACTGCTCCTATGTACTGCAGTATAATAGTTTATGAAATAATCTGTGCTGCTTTGTGGCTACTAAATCCTGCAACGCCTGACCGAGGCACACTGCCTGCAGCTCTTTTATCATATTTACGATACAGGCTGCTCACTTGCATGGTCTCTAGTTAACTCGCTGAGCTGTGCAGCGCTTGAAATTACCTCCCTACAGGCCCGCATGTCCATGGCTGCTTCCCCGGTTATATATTTATTTATTTTGAACGCGGCACCTCCCTCTTCATTGCTTGGACTTACCCTGGAACTACTTGCCGCCTTGAATGCAGATCCAATGGTCCAAACGCGGTCTGTGACCCTCTGTGCACCCTGTCCCCAATCAGATGCCGGCTGCATTTACCATGTGCAAGAGAGAGGGATGAGAAATGCTCATGGCAATTCACGGTACAGCCGAATATCAAGTAGACCGTGCTCACCTTGTTCCTCTCGTGTTCCAGAGCCAAATGATGGCCACCTTCCACCCTAAGACCGCCTTCAGGAACGTTAGCAGAGAGTGCATGTGGACATGCAGGCCTTCACATTCGGTAAACTTTTCTTTTTAAGTATTTCTCTAGCTCTATCCTGCCTTGTCCTTTCAAATACTAATTTTCCTACTTCCTCTATTCCTTAACTTTTCTCCCCCTCCCCTTGCTCCTCCTTCACCGTTTCTCCTTGCTTTTTTTAAACCCTTTTTTCTCTTTCGTCCTACTGCTCTTCCCATTGTCATCCCCCTCTTTAACCCTTCATTGGCCTTTAGCCCGTTTGTGTCCAGCCCCCAGCTATAGTGGTTGCCTTTTTCTTTCTATCAGTACTCTGAGATGTGTACCTTCTGGTCCAGGCAATTTGCTACTTTTAAATTTGTCCAATTGCTCCATTACATCTTCCGTATAATCAAGTGGCCCCAGCACCATTACATCCTGCACCAGATCATGCTCTCCACGAAGGACTAGGTCTAGAATTTTTCCTCCTTTTGTTGGCTCCTGTACCAGATGCTCCATAAAGCAATCCTTGATTTCGTCAAGGAATTTTACTTTCCTAGCATGCACTAATGTTACATTTACCTAGTCAATATCAAAGATCATTAAGATCACCCTTTATTATTACGTTGCCCAGTTTGTTAGCCTCCCTATTTTCTGATAATATTTCTACATCAGTCTGTTCATCCTGACCAGGTGAACGGTAGTACACTCCTTTCACTATCCTTTCCCCCTTTACACATGGACTTTCTATCCATAGGGATTTAAAGATGTGTTTCCTGTCTTTCAGAATTTTTAGTCTATTTGATTCAAGGCCCTCTTTAACATATAATGCTACTCCTCTACCAATTTGTTCCACCCTATCACTGTGATATAATTTGTACCCTGGTATGACAGTGTCCCACTGGTTATCCTCCTTCCACCAGGTCTCAGAGATGTCTATTATATCTATCTTTATATTTAGTGCAATATATTTCAACTCTCCCATCTTATTTCTTAGGCTTCTTGCATTTGCATATAAACATTTCAAACAGTGTTTGTTGTTCCTAGTCACAGCTTGCTCAGCAGTTGACAGTGTTAATTTGCAATCTTGAAAATCTATCTGCTCTTTATTTAAAGACACCTAGTCTACTATGAGGCTTATTTTCGAAAGAGAAAAACGCCCAAATTCCGACCTAAATCGGGAGATGGGCGTTCTTCTCACAAAAACAAATAAAGCGGTATAATCGTAAGCCAAACTTTGGGCGCTTTCAACTGCACTCCGTCGCGGATGCGGACAAAGTTGACGGGGGCGTGTCGGAGGCGTGGTGAAGGCGGGACTGGGGCGTGGTTATCACCCGAACAGAGATGGGCGCCTTTCGCCGATAATGGATGCGTTTGTAGCTAGAATTTAGGGCACTTTTCCTGGACCCTGTTTTTTCACGAATAAGGCCCCAAAAAGTGCCCTAAATGACCAGATGACCCCCAGAGGGAGTCGGGGATGACCTCCCCTGACTCCCCCAGTGGTCACTAACCCCCTCCCACCACAAAAAAATGATGTTTCACAACTTTTTATTTTCACCCTCAAATGTCATACCCTCCTCCCAAGCAGCAGTATGCAGGTCCCTGGAGCAGTTGTTAGGGGGTGCAGTGGACGTCAGGCAGGTGGACCCAGGCCCATCCCCCCCCTACCTGTTACAATTGTGCTGCTTAATGCTTAGTCGTCCAACCCCCCCAAACCCACTGTACCCACATGTAGGTGCCCCCCTTCACCTCTTAGGGCTATAGTAATGGTGTAGACTTGTGGGCAGTGGGTTTTGAGGGGGGTTTGGGGGGCTCAACACACAAGGGAAGGGTGCTATGCACCTGGGAGCTATTTTACCTATTTTTTTGTTTTTGTAAAAGTGCCCCCTAGGGTGTCCTGGCATGTGAGGGGGACCAGTGCGCTACGAATGCTGGCTCCTCCCATGACCAAATCCCTTGGATTTGGTCATTTTTGAGATGGGCGTCCTCGGTTTCCATTATGGCTGAAAACCGGAGACAACCATCTCTAAGGTCGACCTAAATATTGAGATTTGGCCGTCCCCGACCGTATTATCGAAACGAAAGATGGACGCCCATCTTGTTTTGATAATATGAGTTTCCCCGCCCCTTCGCCAGGACATCCTTTGAGATGGGCGCCCTTAGAGATGGGCGTCCCTGTTCGAAAATGCCCCTCCACGTTTTCAATTGCAATCTTGCTACCGGGATGCCCTACCCTCCATGTGCTGTTGATATGTTTTTTACGTGCATCACTTTATAAAATACGCTTAGCGAGCTATCCAGCTTATAATCGAAAGAGAAAAATGCCTATATTTCGACCCAAATTGGGAGATGGGCGTTTTTCTCACAAAGGCGCCCAAATCGGTATAATTGAAAGCCGATTTTGGGCGTTTACAACTGCACTCCGTCGCGGAAACGAATAAAGTTGACGGGGGCGTGTTGGAGGCGTGGTGGAGGCGGGACTGGGGCGTGGTTATTAGCCAAGGAGAGATGGGCGTCTTTAGCTGATAATCGAAAAAAAGGCGTTTTTACCGCGATTTTGGGTCACTTTTTTGGACCCTTTTTTTTCACGAACAAGTCCCAGAAAAGTGCCCCAACTGCCCAGATGACCACTGGAGGGAATCGAGGATGACCTCCCCGGACTCCCCCAGTGGTCACTAACCCCCTCCCACCAAAAAAAACCCACTTTACAAACTTTTTTCCAGCCTGTATGCCACCCTCAAATGCCGTACCCACCTCCATGACAGCAGAATATGTTCGATCCTCTCACAGCCTTTCCCTGGGTCAGATGTGGCTCTCGGGTGCACTACAGGGTCACATCAGCATTGCATTGTGGTGGGTGTAGGGTATTGGGCTCCATGATTTCATTAGCTTGTGTTACAGTCTCACGATATTGGTAATTGGTAGGCTCTTCTCCCATGGTGCTTTTCCACCTGCCTACTGGGTCAGAGTGTGCCCTGTTGTGTTTCCGGTAGTCCATGAGGTAGTGGCCATTTTTGTTAGCCAGTTTTAGATCCCTTCCATGTGTTAGCCATGTTAGAGAACTTAGTTCTTACCTTGAATGTGGCTGAAAGAGGGCATTGTACAGCATTCTGCCAGCTCTGACCTACTGCTAATCTCACTACCAGGGAGACTCGTTGCCAGTGGTGGGGCACAACCTCTGATCTGCAGTTAACTGTGAGTAAGCGTGCTTATTCCAATAAAGGACGTTTACCGAGAGATTAGTCTTCAGGTGTAAACTGGTGTGCCAATGTTATACAGCAGTAACAAGTCCTAGAGGCCTGCGTGTATGCAGGTCCCTGGAGCACTTTTAGTGGGTACCGCAGTGCACTTCAGCCAGGTGGCCCCAGGCCCATCCCCCCCTACCTGTAACACTTGTGCTGGTAAATGGGAGGCCTCCAAAACCCACTGTACCCACATGTAGGTGCCCCCTTCACCCCTAAGAGCAGTGGTGTGCTGCAGCAGGCTCTCACAGGCTCGCAAGAGCCGGTTGTTAAGTTTTTAAGAATTTTGGGAGCCGGTTGTTAAAGTAGGGCCCTCCATGGCTACTTTAACAACTGGCTCCCAAAATGTGGGCTTGGGACCCCTGCTGAATTATCTTTTACTTAGCTGGTGGGGATGCTGAGCCCTGCCAGCCAAGTTAATAGACTACTGCTGCTCCCCCGCTCCTTGTTTCCAGCTCTGGGCAGCAGGCTGGGACTCTCGAGCATGTGAGAGAAGTTTCTGCATGCTGCTCAGAGCAAGACGTTGGGAGTGGTGGAAGTCCATTTATTGGCTGCCAGCAAAGGTATGCCTAGCGTGCCCGCACGAAGGGAGGGAGGAGAGAGAGGCAAGTGTTGCTCCCTCCCGGCCACCCCTGGCCCTTCCAACTGCAGAGCTGGCTACATCCGGAGAAAGAGCCTGTTGTTAAAAATTTACCAGCACACCCCTGCCTAAGAGCTATGGTAGTGTTGTACATTTGTGGGTAATGGGTTTTGGGGGAGGGGGCTTGGGAGCTCAGCAACCATGGTAAGGGAGCTATGCATGTGGGAGCTTTTTCTGAAGTCCACCGCACTGACCTAGGGTACCCAGTTGGTGTCCTGGCATATCAGGGGGGCAAGTGTTTTACGAATCGTGACCCCTCCCATGACCAAATGGCTCGGATTAGGACGTTTTTGAGCTGGGCGTTTTTAGTTTCCATTATCGCTAAAAAAAAACAAACGCCCAGCTCAAAGACGTCCATTTTTTCGAAAATACGGTTCGGCCCGCCCCTTCACGGACCCGTTCTCGGAGATAAACGCCCATAGAGATAGGCGTTTCCGTTCGATTATGCCCCTCCACGTGTGTAAATCGTAATTAGTGCCAATTAGTACTGAAAATTGCTTGTTAACATCCAATTATCACCTCTGATTGGCTTGTTAACCAATTAGGTACCATGAGCAAATTGGCTATGTATGCTAATTTGTATGCAGAACTTTTGTAGCCGTGTATAGAATCTGGGGTTTGTGTCTGATAAACATAAAAAGTTCTCCCCCCCCCCCCCCCCCCCCATATTCAAGAGCCTTAGAAGATCAAATCTATAAACTAGGCACTAACCTACTGCATACAAAAATGTTTAAAATATATGTTAGTGCCATCAGGGTGCCTTAGCACTCTTCTGGAAAAACCTGCTTAATTTACATAGTGCAAATATGCAAGGAAGATGAATGCATTGGAGGAGCATGGATGGGACATAGCGAGACTCACACTGAGGCACATAGCTGACAGAATATTGGAAGTTGTGCATGTTCCTACCACATATAGGCATCCACAGTTACACAAGCTCTAGGGCTAGTTTAACTTCGGGAACCTAAATATTAGGCAAGGCCAGACTACATAAGCATTGCCATACTGGGACAGACCGAAGGTCTATCAAGCCCAGCATCTTGTTTCCAACAGTGGCCAATCCAGGTCACAATTACCTGGCAAGATCCCCAAAAAGTACAATACATTTTATTCTGCGTATCCTGGAAATAAGCAGTGGATTTTCCCCAAGTCCATTTTAATAATGGTCTATGGACTTTTCTTTAGGAAGCCATCCAAACCTTTTTTAAACCCAGCTGTTTCAGAGGTGAGGTGACGGTTCAGCCGTACAGGTCCCCACCCTCCTACCCGCTCTTCTACCTTTAAATTTATTTCTTGCCATCTTCTGATTCTTCTGCCCCCTTTGATGCAACTTTCAGTTTCCATAAGGTTGGAATAGGTCAGAAGTATGGTTCCAGAGCAGGGGCGTATCTGCGTGGGGCCACAGGGGCCTGGGCCCCCGCAGATTTCGCCCTGGACCCCCTACCGCCATTAACCCTTCCCCGCCTACCGCCATCAACCCTTTCCCCGCCTACCGCAGTCACCTACCCCCCGAGGTCCGCTTCCTCCTACCGGTTTTTTAAAATATTACTTCAGCTGGCGGGGGACCCCAACCCCCGCCAGCCCAGCCGAGGTCTTCTTTAACTTCTTCATCCGTCCAACTGGATGCAGTTTTCACAGCACATCCCATCTTAAAACAGATACAACAAGACATAAAATAATAAAATAACAAGAACACATCAAAATACATGAGGGAAGGAAAGAGGTTATATAGCACAACAATCATATTCAGCAAACTACAATCAGAGTAAAGTAGCAATAAATCCTGCAGACACTAGGGGCATAAACAATAAAATTGTCAAAAATAAAAACACAAAAACAACTTTTGAAAAAGCAGCGTCTTCAGGTTTGACTTAAATCTAATACAGCATGGGTCAGACTGTAAGGAGTATGCTGAGGTACAGCTCAACTCTCAGATTCCAAGGAACCTTCCTCCCCCAATGTAGAGAGCGGTGCATTATGGATTGATGTTGACGTTGACACCAGTTGAGGTGCTGGCATCAAAGACCGCTCTAGAGGCAAAATATAGGACTCAGGAAAGAGTTGAAGCTAAGCTGCGGCTGGTGTAAGAGTCCTTGATGCCTGAGCGGTGTGCAGCTGAAATATCTGCACCAGCTCCTCTCTGATCATGGCCCAGTACTGCTAATCGAGGGCAGGCATCGGCAAAGTCTGAGGAATCGGTTAAGAGACAGCCTAAGAAAGGGCCGGTGTCAAACCAGAAGTGGGAATCTGGCTGCTCGGAGACTGGCACATCAACTAAAGAGGGGGGAACTATCCTCTAAGTGCTGGTGCTTCTAGGTACCAGCAATGCCGAGCCCTGGCACTCCCAGCACCATGCTTCAGAAAGGACCGATGTTTATGCTTCTTTGGCTTCTCTCAATGCTCAGCATTGTGAACCTTTGGTGCTGATAAGGATGACATTGAACCGGAACATGTCCTAGAAGTTGGGTCTAATGCTGACCAGTCCTGGGGCTTACTATCAGCACCTGATGACTCCGCAACCTCGGAGTCATCTTCGACTCCTCCCTCTCCTTCGCTGTGCATATCCAGCAGATAGCCAAGACCTGTCGCTTCTTCCTCTATAACATCAGCAAAATTCACCCTTTCCTCTCTGAGCACACCACCCGAACCCTCATCCACTCTCTCATTACCTCTCGCATTGACTACTGCAACCTACTCCTCACTGGCCTCCCACTTAGCCATCTATCCCCCCTTCAGTCCGTTCAGAACTCTGCTGCACGTCTTATCTTCCGCCTGTACCGATATACTCATATCACCCCTCTCCTCAAGTCACTTCACTGGCTTCCGATCAGGTACTGCATACAATTCAAGCTTCTCCTGCTAACCTACAAATGCACCCAATCTGCAGCCCCTCCTTACCTCTCTACCCTCATCTCCCCTCATAGGAGCCAACTTTTCAAAATTATTGGGGGTGCTAAGCCCAATGAAAATAACCCCTCCCTGGACACATACAATGAATTTTCATCAATATTGGGGGTGCTCAAGCACCCACAACACCCACAGAGTTGGCTCCAATGTCTCCCTTTACGTTCCTACCCGTAACCTCCGCTCTCAAGACAAATCACTCCTTTCAGTACCCTTCTCCACCACCGCCAACTCCAGGCTCCGCCCTTTCTACCTCGCCTCACCCCATGCTTGGAATAAATTCCCTGAGCCCATATGCCAGGCCCCCTCCCTGCCCATCTTCAAATCCTTGCTCAAAGCCCACCTCTTCAATGTCGCCTTTGGCACCTAACCACTATACCACTATTCAGGAAATCTAGACTGCCCCAACTTGACATTTCGTCCTTTAGATTGTAAGCTCCTTTGAGCAGGGACCGTCCTTCTTTGTTAAACTGTACAGCACTGCGTAACCCTAGTAGCGCTCTAGAAATGTTAAGTAGTAGTAGTAGTAGTAGTAGTAGATATCGAGGGAGGTGGAGACCTCCTTGATGCTGATGCACTCCCAGTAGTAGATGACATCTGAGCAGCCATCGAGGTTGATGTTGTCAGTGCCAATGTTTATGGACCAGCATTCAAAAAGCCATAAAGTTTCTTCTGCTGGATTTAATATCCCTGCATGCATCCTCAACTGCATTTTAAACAGATAGAAGGCCCAAGACACCTGATGCACCAAGTGTGCAGGTCTGTTACAGAAATCACCTGTTTTGGCATCATGCCATGTACTTGTAACCTGGGTTGGTCACAGTTAGAAACAGGATACTGGGCTTGATAAACCTTCGATCTGTCCCAGTATGGCAACATTTATGTACTTACGCACTTAATGCATTGGGCATATCTTTTAAAGCCACGATATTTACACATGTTCTTGCTGTCTTCAGGTATGTTACTCTTCCTTTTCTTTGTTTAATTGACTTTAAGTAAAAGAACCAGAATATAAAATGAAATAATGAATAATAATAATAATTAAAAAAAAAACAACATTTTCTGTGCACTGCACTCTTTTGCTCAGCTTTATCTCTTTGATAGCTCAGTACAGATTTTCTGATACTTCATACCAGTTGGCTTTGTCATCCAATACTTTTTCTCCTTCACTCTGTACAGTATAATTATGTTCTAAATATTTGATATGATGAATTCAATCTTTTATTTTCAACAGATCAGTTACACCTCAGGGAATCTTGTCATGAGTGACACAGTTAAGTTTCCTTATTTTTACCGGACTGTCCCCAGTGAGCTGCACCTCTGTGCTGGGATAGTCAAACTATTGAAGCATTTTGGCTGGACCTGGGTTGGTATCCTTGCATCCAGTGATGAAAACAGCATGAGGGCTGTGCAGATCCTGAGAGAAGGGATTGAGCAGAGTGGAGGTTGCATTGAATTCATTGAAACCTTCCATCATTCCAATTCACTTATTCTTCAAAATCTAGATAATATTCAAAACACCATCATTACATCTTCAGCTAAAGTGATTATTTTGTATTGTAATAGAGACTACACAGAGTACGTAATGCATTCAAGTATTTGGGAAGCACCTGGAAAGGTCTGGATCATCACAGCTGAAAGGTTATTTTTCCTTCCCTCATACAATGTTGATATGAAAAACAACTTTGCTTTCACTGTGGGAAAAAAGAGTATTCCAAACTTTCACAAATTTGTTCGTGAGGTGAATCCAGCTCTATTTCCAAGTGATTTATTGATACAGGCATGGTGGAAGGACCTGTGTAACCACCAGTGCCCCAAGAGCATCCAGAGATCCTGCAGCAGTAATGAAACATCTGACTACCTCTTACACTGTGATATCGCAATCCTTGGGAGCAGCTATAATGTATACAATGCTGTGTACGGCCTGGCACATGCACTGCATGACATGATCTCTTCTATATCGGGAAATACCAACCTTTGGAGTGGAGAACTTGAGAGCATTTTGGATTTTTTACCATGGAAGGTAATATCCTTTGATAGAGGAATGTTATTTTCAGAAAGAAGTGATGGTCTGTAATTGAGGATGCAGTGAAGTCTCTATACTCACACGGATGCTTCCTGCCCATCGTCAGAGATGTGCACCATAGTATTAATTGCACAAGTCTCAGAGTTTTTTTTTTTTTAATTACTTCCACAGCGGGTGTATCTTTTTTCAGTTTGTCAAAACATCTGCATCATATAACAGAAATCATGTAGATAACACATTAAACAACAGAATGGATTTGCTAACCAGTATTAACAAACAACCAAAAATTTCCACTTTATATCCCTTTTTGTCTTTTCCTTCCTCATCTCATCACTCCCCCCATCAAACTCCATTCTACACCATGAAAGGCCCCTTTGTTCTTCTCTGTTTTAAGTTTACCCTACAGCAAAGCTAGGTGGTTAATATTTAAACCTCTCACTTCAATCAAACCCATCAAATAGTAATTCTTCAATCTGACAGCATCTGAGTTTCAATCATCACATTATTTTCTTTATAATTATCTGCTGTTGTGATAGCACCACCCTAAAACTTGAGCCCAATGATGGGGGAGTAGGGAAGAGAACTTGTTTCTCATCCTGATCCTTTCAAATTGCAGCATCTGGAACAACTGGAAAGACAAGGATCGTGCATTTTATATCATATTCATTGTCGGTTTAATCATGAATTGATAATGATTGTGACTGCTGGTCATACTGGATAGACCATTATCTGTTGTCATTTACTATGTTACTATGGGGTCCTTTTACCCGCTGCAGGAAAACGGTCCCTCTGCTAGTGGCAGGGGTTGTTTCTCCTGTGCACCAGTGACCTTTTTACCGCAGCGGGTAAAAAGACCCCAGACACACAAGGCCATATGGTAAGAGAACTCTTACCACATAGCCATGTGACAGGGAGCCCTTACCACCATCCATTGAGGTGGTGATAAGGGCTCCCGTGCTAACCCAGTGGTAACCGGGCAGCATGCGGCGATGCCTGATTACTGCTGGATTACCCCCATGGAAGCCATTTTTGGAGGTTTTATTTTTTCCCCCAGAAATGGAAAGTGCTCATGGCAGGACTACCGCATGCAGCAGTGTTGGTCCGGCGGTAAGCCCAGAAGAGTGAGCGGTAAGCCCGCGTCTGGCTTAACACCGCTCTGTAAAAGGGCCCGCATATGATTCATTTTTCCTTTGAGTAATCGAAGGGGATTTCTTTGTCTGCCAATTTACCAAAATGCACTTCCTGCCAAAGAGAAACAACTTTCGAAGGAGTATTTTCTCTCCCTTATACAAACTGGGCACCACTGCCAAACTGTGAAATAATTGTACTAATGGGCCTTTTGGTATTTTGGCACCTATTAAGTGGCCCAAGTAATGGGCCAGCAACCTACAATTCACGAGGCTCTTCATAGGACCAGAACGAATGTCACAGGGAGACCCGGTCTTTTCCGCATATCAAACATTGCCCAAGTTTAGCAATGCTAGCTTAATAAGCTTGCTTTGAGGAGATACAGAGACAGAGTAGGAACAATTGTTCTTTACATATATTAAAAATAAATCACTCTTTTTATCTTTCATTAGCAATCTAATAGCAGATAACTCTTTACCCAGCAAAATTGTGCGTACGTTGTGATGCCATATGCTCATGGTCCTTCGGTGGTTCAAATGTCCAATTTGTAAAGAAAGGAGATATTCGCCTTAGATTCTCATGCTAACAGAAAGGTTTCAGACACTTCCTTCCATGCATCTTCTTGTATTTTGGCAGGGGGCAATGAGGGGACGTAGTACCTCAATTGATTGTAAACCAACAGTTCACATGTTGACCTATTCCTTCCCTGTAAAAAATCTCCCAGAGGTTTACACTTCCCCTCCTCAGTAACAACAACCATTTTTATTAACATCCTCCCAATTTCCAGATCTCTAGATTTCACTGTTATCAGTCTGGGCTCAAAACCAAGATTTCCCATAAAAGGAAGCAAGGCATGATCTAGAGACCAATTTCGCTGCGTCTATACATCTGACAGGTCAAACGTCTCAGTTGCAGTATCACATGCTGGTTATGATATTTCCTAAACTGCCATCCCGGAGCATGTAACAGATACAATAAATGAACCTCCTGGTTTTCTAAACCATGGTGGTATAAAGTGATGTGCCCTTAATCTAGCCCTTAATATTCCTCATGTTGCACACTATATTGTATTTCCTAATGTCCAGCAGGGCCAAGCTAGCTCTTCCTACTGTGTTAACTTCTGAACAGCTATTCAGAATTTCAGGCTTTCCACAGAAATAATGCACAAAATGACATTATGCTTCTTCAATTCTCTATTCATTAAGGACCAAATTCTATAAATTGTGCCTTATAAATCAGCGCCAGAAAAAAGCACGCTTAGCACGATTCTATATAACTCACCTAAAGTTTGGCACGGGTTACAGAATACAAGTAGTGGGTTTCTTGCTACTGAAAGTTAGGTGCAACCATTTAGACCAACTAAACATGGTCTAAATGCTTGCGCTTAACTTAGGCGCAGATCGTGTGTATTCTCTAACAGTGCACATACTTTTTCGAAATGCCCATGACCCATCCATTCCATACCCATGGTCATGCCCCCTTTTCAGTTCCCCACATTAGTATTCATGTGCAGCACTTTACAGAATATGCTTAGAAACTTGTGTGAGTAAATTCTAATTATTGCCAATTAGCGCCTCTAATTGCTTCTTAAGAGCCAATTGTCAGCACTGATTGGCTTGTTATTCAATTAAGTGCATAATTTTGGCCGTGCAGCCAAAATTGTGTGCACAACTGAAAGAGCCATTTATAGAATTTGGGTGTAAATACACTGGCAGAGTTTGCAGCATTTATAACCACTGAGGAAAAAGTATAATCTTATACAGAGCAATGTGTTCATGTAAATTCAAAGGTAAAGAGGTCCAAGATCAGTCTTTCAGATACATTTTCCATTAAAATGTCTATATTAATATGGTAGATCTTCAATTATTTAGATAAAGTACCTTGTTGGGCAGACTGGATGGAACGTACAGGTCTTTATCTGCCGTCATTTACTATGTTACTATGTTAAATAGATTTTCAAATATCTCATTTTCCCCACGTATGTCAAAGGAAACCATTCATTCCACTTTCTTTCTTCATGGCTTCCCAATACCAGTGCTTCAGATGTAGCCAGATTGAACTTCAAGCATGCCACCTTTTCAAAAGACTCAGCTTACAACACCAATGGTAAAGATTGCATTGGCGGTCAAAAATCCAACAGGATGTCATCAGCAAATTGCACAGCTTCATTTCTGATCCCACACTTACTCCAAAATCTGGTTGCTTTGCCCAGTAACTCAAAACTAAAGCTCTAAGTATAGGAGAAACAAAAGAAGTGAAAGAAGGCAACCTCGTCAAGTTACTCTAGTCAACATAAAGGGATCAGATATGAAACCATTTATCATTACAGATGCCATTTTTTCCTGATATAAGATTTGAATCATGTCCATAATAAGTCACTCAATCCATAAGTAACAGTAATCTATCTGCAAGAATTTTTGCCCAACAAAGATATGGACCTATAAGATTCCAGTCTTATATAGTTTTTACCTATTTTTGGTATAACCAAAAGTAAGACTTTTGCCATACTTAGGAAACTGCCAATCTTCAAAAACTTGAGTGAAATATGCCACCAGGGGCAGATTAATATGATCTTTCAATAATTTATAAAATTGTGCCAGAGAACCAACCAGTGCTGGTGTTTTTACTTCCTTAAAAGTCTTAAGAATGTCCTTAGCTGAAATCCCCACATGAGGCCTTGCCATGTCTGCTATCACGAATTTTAGAAAGCACTCTTTAGCAAGATATGATTTGACTGTTAGAATCTGTCAGCCATTTGCTATATAAATTCCCCAAGGATTGCTCAAACACCTTGAGTAATTGATCACGTGGAGGGGCATAATTGAACAAAAACGTCTATCTCCATGGGCGTTTATCTCCGAGAACATGTCCGTGAAGGGGCGGACCGAACCGTATTTTCGAAAAAAATAGACGTCCATGTTTTATTCAACAATTTGTGAGCTGGGCGTTTTTGTTTTTCAGTGATAATGGAAAATGAAAGCGCCCAGCTCAAAAACGAATAAATCCAAGGCATTTGTTCGTGGGAAGGGCCAGGAGTCTTAGTGCACTGGTCCCCCTCACATGCCAGGACACCAACCGGGCACCCTAGGGGGCACTTTTACAAAAACCAAAAAAAAGGTAAAAGAGCTCCCAGGTGCATAGCACCCTTCCCTTGGGTGTTGAGCCCCCCAAATCCCCCTCAAAACCCACCGCCCACAAGTCTACACCATTACTATAGCCCTAAGGGGTGAAGGGGGGCACCTACATGTGGGTACAGTGGGTTTGGGGGGCGGTTTGGAGGGCTCCCATTTACCAGCACAAGTTTAACAGGTGGGGGGATGGGCCTGGGTCCACCTGCCTGAAGTCCACTGCACCCCCTAATAACTGCTCCAGTGACCTGCATACTGCTGCCAGGGAGGTGGGTATGACATTTGAGGGTAAAAATAAAAAGTTGTGAAACGGCATATTTTGTGGTGGGAGGGGGTTTGTGACCATTGGGGGAGTCAGGGGAGGTCATCCCCGATTCCCTCCAGTGGTCATCTGGTCATTTAGGGCACTTTTTGGGGCTTTATTCGTGGAAAAACAGGGTCCAGGAAAAGTGCCCTAAATTCACGCTAAAAACGCATATTTTTCTTCCATTATCGGCGAAAGGCGCCCATCTCTGATCGCCCGATAACCACGCCCCAGTTCCACCTTCACCACGCCTTCGACACGCCCCCATCAACTTTGTCCGCATCCGTGACGGAGTGCAGTTGAAAACGTCCAAATTCGGCTTTCGATTATACCGCTTTATTCGTTTTTGTGAGATAAACGTCTATCTCCCGATTTGGGTCGCAATATAGGCATTTTTCTTTTTCAATTATAAGCTGGATTGTATTCTCATCTCTCCCTGATAGTAAATATCATATACATCTGGGGACCCAACTATGGCTTGAATAAATGTGCCAACTTCTTATCAGTTTTATAGACAAACTAATGAAGTATATATTTTTTATATATTTATTTTTCACATTTATATCCTGCTTTGACCAGTGTGGATAACAGTAAAAACAAACACAATTTAAAACCTACAAAGACATGTCAAGTATCATTTAAACCAGTATGTTTAAACACGATTAAAGAGTTCACTCCTCCAGAAAGACCTTGACAAAACAGTGGGCTTTCAAGTATCTTTTAAATTTGTAGAACTTTGGTTAACTAGCTAATAAGGGCTGTTAATTTGATGTTAATAATCAATTATCAGAACTAATTGGTATTGAGATTTATGTATACAAGTCACTTAAGTGTATTTTATAACATGGTGCACCTAAATTCTAAGTCACACAGTTGAAAAGGGAACATAGCAACGGGAGAGGCAGGGGCATTTCTAAAGTCTATGCACAATATTAGAGAATACACATGATCTGTGCCTAATTTAGGCATCAGGATTTACACCAAGTAAAATGTGGGCTAAATAAACATGACCAAATTTGGTTGTGTGGAGAGCTGCTCGGCGTATTCTACATAACGTGTGGAAATTTAAAGTCTATTTTTTAAAATTTAGGCATACTTTAGAGAATACCCCAGGTGTGATTTTTTTCCATGTGGATTTTTCAGGCTTCATATATAGATTCTAGCCCTATATGTGTTCCTGTATAACAAAGATATATGGCATTATATAATATATAAACTCAAAATAATACAGGGAGTGCAAACATTTATAAATCTATAACTGCCAAATTGTTTGCACAATTAGTTTGCGGGCGCTTTCCACCTTATAATGACAATTAAACAAATGGAACCTCAAATCCCCCGGTAGCGAAAATTTCAATACAGAACTACCACTACCAACATAGGGGTCCGTTTATTATCATAGGTTCCGTAAGGGAAAACCAATCGCTCAAAAAAACTCACTCTAAGTGAGAAAAACGAGCGACTTAAAAAACCTCCTCCTGTTCCTTACTAACACCTAATGTGGAGTACGCCAATCACCAAACTAAAAAAACATGTCCTAAGACAATTGTATCCATTGTTCACCACCCTTCTGAACTAAAAGCCCCCCCAGGAAAACAACATCCATCTTCTAAATCTCTTAGACCCCCCCCCGAGGAAAACAAAATTTTAACAGCTTGGGTATTTGGGTACTTAGCTGCAAGGCATGGATCAGTCCAGATCCCAACAGGGGCTCCTGATAGTGTTCAAGGGGAGAAGTTGCTGTCTTTCACCCCAACATTCAACTCTTCAACAAGTGTGCCTTGTTTCGCCTACAAAAAGGCTGCGTCAGGCATTGTATGCAAGCTAACCATCAGTTTCATCAATTGCAATGCATGATTATTGATTGTATCAAATTGGGTAAGAGAGAGGAGGGGATTTAAAAAACAATCTGTGGAGAAGGGAACAACACTGGATCTATAAGCTAGATACAGTAGAACCTAATGGCCTTAATAAAGGCATTGAGTGGAACGCTTATTATTAAAGTAGGCAGTTCCCCCATAGGCCAGCGTCATTTTACAGTTGCAGCTTTGGAGCCTTTTCATTGGATAAGGATCTTGACACTGGGGACTCTTATAGTTAGCGTGGTTGACTCCCTCTGCGCCATCTTTGGATCATTAGTGACCGGGACTTTGGTATTCAAGTCTGTTGGAGTCTCTGAGTTTATGATATGCAGTGCTCTTCCTGACGCAGCCTTTTTGTAGGCGAAACAAGGTGCACTTGTTGAAGAGTTGAATGTTGGGGTGAAAGACGGCAACTTCTCCCCTTGGACACTATCAGGAGCCCCCGTTGGGATCTGGACTGATCCATGCCTTGCAGCTAAGTACCCAAATACCCAAGCTGTTAAAATTTTGTTTTCCTTGGGGGGTCTAAGAGATGTTGTTTTCCTGGGGGGCTTTTAGTTCAGAAGGGTGGTGAACATTGGATACAATTGTCTTAGGACATGTTTGTTTAGTTTGGTGATTGGCGTACTCCACATTAGGTGTTAGTAAGGAACAGGAGGAGGTTTTTTAAGTCGCTCGTTTTTCTCACTTAGAGTGAATTTTTTTGAGCAATTGGTTTTCCTCCTCTTCTGTCCCTTACGGAACCTATGATAATAAACGGACCCCTATGTTGGTAGTGGTAGTTCTGTATTGAAATTTTCGCTACTGGGGGATTTGAGGTTCCATTTGTTCAATTGTCATTATAAGGTGGAAAGTGCCCGCAAACTAATTGTGCAAACAATTTGGCAGTTATAGATTATATAATATATGGCATTATCCAAAATTAATAACATGACTTTAATATACAGACACAGACTTCATCTCTAAAGCCTATTATTTAGGTTGTTATCAGAATCAATGTTCTGGCCATAACAGCCAATGAATCTTGAATTACTCTTGCAGCTGGAGAGACGCTGTGGCTAGCAAAACTGCATATTGTTATGAAACCCAGGCCCTTTGTCAAGGTGTACCCTTAATATGGTGCCAGTAAGACAAAACAATGGCCCCTGAAGTCACAACAATATTATGTGCGCATCACCCACAAGACTAGAATATGTGTTAGTACAGCTGCAGCCTATAATTTCTGTATAAAAAGGGGATCTTTTCAGAGACAAGAGCTTGTTGACATTCCCTCCGAGGAACAGAACTGCATTGGACTTGACTGACCATCTGAGTTATACGCTGCCATCTAGAGATCTGCAACTATTGAAAGAATCCCAAAGGAGAGACAACTAAAAATTCAATACAAAAAGTAGTCAATCTTGAAAAAATGATGAAAAAGTATATTGGATGCCTAGAGAAGTAATCACTGTGATGTCTCTTAATTAAAAGGGCACAAGGGAGAGTTCAGTATAGGCTGTACCTACAGCCAAGCGTGAATTTCAGTGAGTCAAACCGCAAAAGCGGCTCACTTTAAAGCTCTATACATCATAAAGTACTCTCTAAACTTGAAGCCCTTAATAACTCCCCAAGTGAATATAACTTATTTTATTTATTTTATTTTATTTATTGCATTTGTATCCCGCATTTTCCCACCTCTTTGTAGGCTCAATGTGGCTTACAATACATCATGAATAGTGGACATATATTAGAAGGTAGACAATTAGTGATACAGAAGGATCTTGGGAACATGATAATGATAAAACGTGATAGTAGTATAAAAAGCAACTATTATAAGACAGTTCTGAATATATGTGGAGGAGTAGTGTATATTAACATTGGTTGATCTTTTTGTTATGCCTTGTTAAAGAGATGGGTCTTCAATAGTTTGCGGAAGTTCATTAGTTCGTAAATCGTTTTTATGTTGCGCGGCAATGCATTCCATAACTGTGTGCTCAAGTAAGTAAAGTTAGACGCGTGCATCAGTGGCGTTCCTAGGGGGGCGGACACCCGGGGTGGCGCCCCGCCCCCCGGGTGCAGCACCCCCCCCCCCCCCCCGATGCAGCGCGGACCCCCCCGGGTGCAGTGCCCCCCCCGATGCAGCGTGGACCCCCCCGGGTGCACACCACTGGGGGGGGTGCCGCAGCGTGCGCCTGCTCAGAGTTCCCTGACTTTGCGTGTTCGCTGCAGCTCCCTCTGACCCAGAACAGGAAGTAACCTGTTCCAGGGCAGAGGGAGCAGCGAACGCGCAAAGTCAGGGAACTCTGAGCAGGCGCACGCCGCGGCACCCCCCAGCGGCGTGCACCCGGGGCGGACCGCCCCCACCGCCCCCCCCCCCCTTGGTACGCCACTGGCATGCATTAGTTTGTATTTTAGACCTTTGCAGTTAGGGAAATGTAGATTCAGGAATGTGCAGGATGATCTTTTGACATTCCTGGGTGGTAGGTCTATCAGGTCTGACATGTAGGCTGGTGCATCTCCGTGTATGATTTTGTGAACTAGGGAGCATATTTTGAACGTGATGCATTCTTTAAGTGGGAGCCAGTGTAGTTTCTCTTGTAGGGGCTTAGCACTTTCATATTTTGTCTTACAGAATATGAGTCTGGCTGCGGTATTCTGGGCTGTTTGAATTTAAATTTAAGTGTCCCAAAACAATAATAAGGATTAAGTAAATCTGCTAAATAGAAATAGTTTTATCAATAGGTATCCATATACAATCAAACCCTTTAATCCAACAGGAGCATACTTTCCTCCCAGTGGTCTTAATGCAAACTCTCTTGAAACTGTATAAATATAACAAGCAATACACTGCACCGGAAGATAAGGAACAAACAGGAGCAAATTTAATTTAATCTGTAGGGAGTGCACTATCCGAGCAAAATATTTCCTAGTCGTAAATGGATTATGTTTAACCGATGGAACAAATGGAAGCCCCTTATTCAAAAGACTCATTTGTTCGTCAGATAGTGAAACTCCCGATATGTTAAACACTAATGAGTCTTGGGACTGTAGGATCGGGTTTGAGGTCGCTCCCTGTTGTCTATCCATTGTTACGCTCAACCTCCTATAAGAATGCATCCCTCTCCTGTTCGGATACGGATCCTGCTGAAAATAAGACTTATTCGCAGACCAAATATATTCAGCGTATTAAAAAAGGAGGATGGAAGACCAAACGACAGCCGGCATGGGTAAAAAGTGAGGTGAAGGAAGCTATTAGAGCTAAAAGAAAATCCTTCAGAAAATGGAAGAAGGAACCAACTGAAAATAATAAGAAACAGCATAAGGAATGTCAAGTCAAAACCAAGTGCTGATAAGGAAGGCTAAGAGGGACTTCAAAACAAAGATTGCGTTGCAGGCAAAAACACACACAGTAAATTTTTTTTAGGTATATTAAAAACAGGAAGCCGGAAAAGGAATCAGTTGGACTGCTAGATGGCCTAAGAGTAAAAGGGGCGATCAGGGAAGACAAAGTCGTAGCGGAGAGATTAAATGAATTCTTTGATTCGGTCTTCACCGAGGAAGATTAGTAGGAAGATTTGGGTGGGATACCGGTGCCAGAAATGGTATTCGAAGCTGACGAGTCAGTGAAACTTAATGAATTCTCTGTAAACCTGGAGGATGTAATGGGGCAGTTCTACAAACTGAAGAGTAGCAAATCTCCTGGACCAGGTGGTATTCATCCCAGAGTACTGATAGAACTGAAAAATGAACTTGCGGAGCTACTGTTAGTAATATGTAATTTATCCTTAAAATCGAGCATGGTACCGGAAGATTGGAGGGTGGCCAATGTAACACCAATTTTTAAAAAAGATTCCAGAGGAGATCCGGGAAATTATAGACTGGTGAGTCTGACATCGGTGCCAAGCAAAATGGTAGAGACTATTATAAAGAACAAAATTACAGAGCATATTCAAAAGCATGGATTAATGAGACAAAGCCAGCATGGATTTAGTGAAGGGAAATCTTGCCTCACCAATTTACTACATTTCTTTGAAAGGGTGAACAAACATGTGGATAAAGGTGAACCAGTTGATATTGTGTATCTGGATTTTCAGAAGACGTTTCGCAAAGTACCTCATGAAAGACTCCAGAGGAAATTGGAGAGTCATGGGATAGGAGGTAGTGTTCTATTGTGGATTAAAAACTGGTTAAAAGATAGAAAACAGAGAGTAGGGTTAAATGGTCAGTATTCTCAATGGAGAAGGGTAGTTAGTGGGGTTCCCCAGGGGTCTGTGTTGGGACCGCAGTTTTTTAAACATATTTATAAATGACCTAGAGATGGAAGTAACAAGTGAGGTAATTAAAATTGCTGATGACACAAACCAGCTCATTTTCGAAAGAGATCGCCGGCCATCTTCTGACACAAATCGGGAGATGGCCGGCGATCTCCTGAAACCGGCCAAATTGGTATAATCGAAAGCCGATTTTGGCCAGTTTCAACTGCTTTCCGTCGCGGAGCCAGCGAAAATTCAAGGGGGCATGTCGGTAGGGTACTGAAGGCAGGACAGGGACGTGCTCACAAGATGGCCAGCTTCACCCGATAATGGAATAAAATAAGCCAGGCTTGACGAGCATTTTGCCGGCTTTACTTGGTCCCTTTTTTTTCATGACCAAGCTTCAAAAAAAGCCCCAATTGACCAAATGACCACCGGAGGAAATCGGGGATCACCTTCCCTTACTCCCCCAGTGGTCACCAACCCCTCCCACCCAACCCCCCCCCCCCAAACCCTTTTTTGCCAGCCTGAAATGTCATACCCAGCTCCCTGACAGCAATATGCAAGTCCCTGGAGCAGTTTTTAGTGAGTGCAGTGCACTTCAGGCAGGTGGACCCAGGCCCATCCCCCCTACCTGTTACACTTGTGGTGGTAAATGGGAGCCCTCCAAACCCCCCCCCCCAAAAAAAACCCCACTGTACCCACATGTAGGTACCCCCTTCACCCATTAGGGCTAAGGTAATGGTGTAGAGTTGTGGGGAGTAGGTTTTGGGGGGGATTTGGGGGGCTCAGTACCCAAGGTAATGGAGTTATGCACCTGGGAGCTATATATATTTTTTTTAATTTTTAGAAGTGCCCCCTAGGGTGCCCGGTTGGTGTCCTGGCAAGTGAGGGGGGGCCAGTGCACTACAAATGCTGGCTCCTCCCATGACCAAATGCCTTGGATTTGGCCGGGTTTGAGATCGCTGGCATTAGTTTCCATTATGGGCGAAAACCGATGCTGGCCATCTCAAACCCGGCCATCTCTGACATTTGGCCGGGCCCAATCGTATTAGCGAGGAAAAAGATGGCCGGCCATATTTTCGAAAATACGGTTGGCTCCGCCCACTTATGGAGCCAGCCCCGGAGATGGCCTCCCATAGAGATGGCCGGCGCCGTTCGATTATGCCCCTCAAAGTTATTCAAAGTCGTTAAATCACGGGAGGATTGTGAAAAATTACAAGAGGACCTTACAAGACTGGGAGGCTGGGCGTCAAAATGGCAGATGACGTTTAATGTGAGCAAGTGCAAAGTGATGCATGTAGGAAAGAAGAACCGAATTATAGCTACGTCATACAAGGTTCCACTTTAGGAGTCACCAACCAAGAAAGGGATCTAGGTGTCGTCATTGATGAAACGTTGAACCCGTCTGCTCAGTGTGCTGCTGTGGCTAAGAAAGCAAATAGAATGTTAGGTATCATTAGGAAAGGAATGGAAAACAAAAATGAGGATGTTATAATGCCTTTGTATCATTCCATGGTGCGACTCTACCTTGAATATTGTGCTCAATTCTGGTCGCCGCATCTCAAAATCCTGTGAAATTAGAAAAGGTACAGAGAAGGGCGACGAAAATAATAAAGGGGATGGGACGACTTCCCTATGAGGAAAGTCTAAAGCGGCTAGGGCTCTTCAGCTTGGAGAAAAGGCGGCTGAGAGGAGATATGATAATGAGTGGAGTTGAACGGGTAGATGTTTTCGCTTTCCTAAAATACTAGGAATAGGGGGCATGCGATGAAGCTACAAAGTAGTAAATTTAAAACAAATTGGAGAAAACTTTTCTTCACTCAACGTGTATTTAAATTCTGGAATTCGTTGTTAGAGAATGTGGTAAATGCGGTTAGCTTAGCGGAGTTTTAAAAAGTTTTGAATGGCTTCCTAAAGGAAAAGTCCATATACCATTATTAAATGGATTTGTGGAAAATCCACTATTTCTGGGATAAGCAGTATATAATGTTTTGCACTCTTTTGGGATCTTGTCAGGTATTTGTGACCTGGATTGGCCACTGTTGGAAACAGGATGCTGGGCTTGATGGTCTTTCCCAGTATGGCTAGTTATGTACTTATGACATGGATTTAAGTGGCAATGATTCTCTATCACTGCCACTGCTCAAATTCTGATCGTCTGTGAAGCCTTCAAAAGATGTGTGCTTCTGTGGCGCATCCCTGCCCGATGCTTCAGAGTCTTTAAACTTATTCATCCATGAATATATAGATCCTTGGGAATAATCCTGTGTGTCCCTTTGGAATTTTTTTACTTTATTTTGCTTCAATTTAGCTTTCAATTGTTCCAACATTTGTTGGTGCTCTAATTGTTCCTGAAATAATTTAGACTGGGTCTAGATTGTATATGGATGCCTATTGATAAAACTATTTCTATTTAGCAGATTTACTTAATCCTTATTATTGTTTTGGGACACTTAAGTTTAAGTTATATTCACTTGAGGAGTTATTAAGGGCTTCAAGTTTAGAGAGTACTTTATGATGTATAGAGCTTTAAAGTGAGTGGCTTTTGTGGTTTGACTCACTGAAATTCACGCTTGGCTGTAGGTACAGCCTATACTGAACTCTCACTTGTGCCCTTTTAATTAAGGGACATCACAGTGATTACTTCTCTAGGCATCCAATATACATTTTTATCATTTTTTCAGGATTGACTACTTTTTTGCATCACATTATATATGCCTGACATTAGGAGTGTATCCCTGTAGTTAATTCACTAATAAAAATGTTTTGCTTTCCATTAGCTTCATCATTATCTGAAGAACCTTCATTTTAAGAATGTTCTGGGTGAGACAATCTTTTTTGATGAGAATGGTGATCTTGCCATTGGATATGATATTATAAGCACTGTCGTTCTACCCAATGGGACACGGAGTATTGAAATTGTTGGAAGTTATAACCCTTATGCTCCACTAGGGGAGGACTTTGCCATCAATGAGAAGGTGATTGTGTGGGAGGACTTGTTCAGCCAGGTCAGATGTAAGATGGAAGCAGGGGTGTGCTGGTAAATTTTTAACAACGGGCTCTCTCTCTGGGCATAGCCAACCCTGAAATTTTGGGGGAGGGGGGATACATGCCTTTCTCTCCCCTTCTTTGTGCAGGCACACTAGGCATACCTTTGCTGAGCCCCACCAGCCAATAAATGGACTGCCACCATTCTCTGCTGCTTGTTTCTGGCTCTGAGCAGCATGATGGAACCTTCTTGTGCTTGCATGAAAAGTCCCAGCCAGGTGCTCAGAGTCCGAAACAAGGAGCACGGAGCAGCAGCAGTCTATTTATTTGGCTGGTGGGGTCTGCATCACTGCCAGCAAAGTAAAAGAGAATTCAGGAGGGGGCCCAAGCCCACATTTTGGGAGTCAGTTGTTAAAGTAGCCATGGGGCGGCCTACTTTAATAACCGGTTCCCAAAATTCTTAAAAATTTAACAAACGGCTCTTGCGAGCCCGTGAGAGCCCGCTCCAGCACACCAGTGGATGGAAGCTACTGAACCATGCACTTATCAAGCATGTTCTTATAAAACATATAAGAATAACAATGCTGATCACTGTAGCCCAAGTCAAGGGGAAACCTGAAAACATTATCAAAAATATAACAGGAAAAATTTGATTTATATCATATCTGCAGCTAACAATCCTATCACATTACAGACCCATATCCCACTCCTACACTCAAACAAATAACCTTATAAGAGAACCTTATCATTCAAAAAATTCTACAAATGGAGAGGGTTAAACAAG
The DNA here is from genome assembly GCF_901765095.1 of Microcaecilia unicolor. Lineage (NCBI taxonomy): Eukaryota > Metazoa > Chordata > Amphibia > Gymnophiona > Siphonopidae > Microcaecilia > Microcaecilia unicolor. The sequence goes on from NC_044033.1 coordinate 238,667,617, forward strand.
ATATATTGTTTCCCTTGCCAGGAGATTAAACATTTACAAAGGAACCTAAAAAAATTGTCCCACCCACTTGAGAAATTTTGATTTCAATTGAAAAAATAAATTTCTCCTGAGCTGTGTGGTCAGAGCCTCATTAGGAAACATTTAAACTTCTCAACCACAAGAGGAAATACCTTTTCTCTTAAAGTAAGTTTTCAAAACCATAATTATATCCTTTTTTGCAAAAAAGGCCCCTTTTACCAAACTGCAGCAAAAGGGGGCCTGCGTTGGCATCGGCACGTGTTTTACACACCTACCGAGGCCCCCTTTAACTGCAGCTGGGCAGCAGTTTACAAAACCAGAACACTGTACCAGCGATTTTATGGTGAGAATACTAAAAGGAAACTTTAAAACAATATAGGAAATAAGACCTTTGAAGTCAGAATGATTAAATGTTTTGACATCCACAAGACAGGACTTAACAAAGATCTGGGTTTTGTAGCCCATTATAAACCATAAAATTCTACTGCTTTGTCACCTTCTTATCACCATGCATATCCCCCTGTCCCTCATCCACCTGGCCCTCACCGTCTCTCACCTAACCCACCCCATCCTCATCCTGTTAGACTGTCACTGAAATGCTTTGATGTTTCACTTATATATACTGTAATCTATCAACATTTGCTTATTTCTGATCTGACGAAGAAGGGCTACCTTTGAAAGCTAATCAAAAAATGTATTGTTAGTCCAATAAAAAAGGTATCATTTTCTTTTAATCTTTATTTCTATTAATTACCTTTAAAAGTGGACTAACCAGGCTGCCACATCTCTCTACTCAAAGTCATTTGAGGAAACAGATGTACTTCATCATTCTGTTATTAATTTTAAGGGTGACTAACACAAGAACATTCTTCAACACATTCCCCAATGAACCTGAATGACTGATTCCAGATCAACCTTTTTTCAAAGTTTATCTGTATTTCCACTAAAAATAGTGCTCATTCTTCACCCCTGTATTCTACTGAATAGCTTGGTAATGAGACAAAAAAAAAATGATAGAACCAGCTCATGTTTATAAAGAAAAGTAAAACTGCATCTGAAAAGTCACAATTCAGTGTTATCTCAATTCTCTCAATCCTTAGGCACCTCCGCAGTCTAGATGCAGCCTGAGTTGTCTTCCTGGGTTCAGGAAATTAACCAGGGAAGGAAAGTCCATCTGCTGTTACGACTGTATTCGCTGTTCAGAAGGCGAAGTCTCCAACCAAACTGGTGAGTGATAAGATTATAATGAGGCTACTCTTGGCACTGGTTATATTCGTTATTGAACTTGTGTCCAGCCTTAGCAAATAGCTTTGTTTAAAAATACTGGCAACCATGGTTATAAAAACATCAAGGTATTGATCACCATTATCCAGACAAATTTAGTTCTCACATAGATATTGTAATGACTCGTGGGTGCTGCCTAAAGCTGGCAGGCAGAGCATGGGAAGTGTCCACTTGTATTACCCCCAGCTATAGCATAGATTTTGGAGGGAGAGAGAAAACCTGGCCTGTGAAGAGAAGAAGAAGGATCCCAGACAGGTTCCATACAATATCAAGGAAAATCCTGACAGACAGAACAGGATTCTGATTTAGCCCAGGCACCCTGGCTGACTAAACAGTATAATATGGATATAGGCTGCAGCTGGGAGGGAGAGGGCTCCCCATGGGCTAATATGAAGGATGAAGTAAGAAGTGAGGAAACAGAGATGGAGTGGGCTGATCAGGCAGTGTCTCAAACTACGCCAGAGATCACAATCCCTGAAGAGGAAGAGCAAATGGAGGTAGCACTAGAGGAGAGAAGGAAACCAGCTGCAGGGAGCTTCAGTGACTGGATAAACTTTGCAATTTTTTCTTTCTTTCTTTCTTCACGCAGTCCCTGTGGGAAGACCAGAGCCAGTTTAACTGGTAAAGTGGGAGGTGGGGACAAGTTTAGGGTTACCATATGGCTCCAGAAAAAGGACAAGCCCCAGCCGAAACTACACTGAAGCTGTCAGCAAAGCAGTTTGAAAAGCTATTAGCTATTGCTGGACTGTTTGAACTGTGAGCTGAACTGTTGGAACTAAGAAATGAACTTCATTTGATAAGCCATAGTAAAGCTGTGGCTACTGTTTGGTGTTTGTCCTGGATATAGGACTCTGCTCTGAGCTGTGAGGGGGTGGAGGAGAATTTGTAAAGTTATTGAGGAATTTCAAGTTATACTGAAGAAAAGGGTTAAACAAGCTGTGTGCCAAAGGCCTTTACTGAAAGGAAGGAAGGCTGGTCTGCCTTCCCCTCTTGAGTTACATATTAGAAATACAAACCACACAGTACTTTAGCTTGTGGTAGACTGAAATCCCAGATGGGATTTAAGGATAGGGATTGCAGTAGGATTTTTTTGTTTGTTTTGTATTTTGGAGGCTCACTGTGCAGCAGCCTCACATTTCAAGCCAGGAAAAAACTCCATACAGGCTTCTATCAACACTACAGCCAAGGGACATACTACAATATGTATTATACAAACTATTGGTCCAATACTCAGCACTAATTAACTTGGTAGAAGGGTTTTTTTTAGAAGATTAACTAGCACGGAATGAATTGTTCCAGTGTTTTCAGCAGCCCATAACTGGATATTTTTTTTGAGGGGGTGAACAACATGTGGACAATGGGGAGCCGGTGGATATTGTGTATCTGGATTTTCAAAAGGTGTTTGACAAAGTGCCTCATGAAAGACTCCAGAGGAAACTGGAGAGTCATGGGATCGGAGGTAGGGTATTACTATGGATTAAGAACTGGTTGAAAGATAGGAAGCAGAGAGTATTTATTTATTTATTACATTTGTACCCTGTGCTTTCCCACTCAAGCAGGTTCAATGCAGTTTACATAGTAACAGGGATTACAGAGTTATGATGAAGAAATATAAGTTAAGTATAGTAGAATAATAAAAGAAATAGGTAGCTAGTGAAGGGAGTAGGAGAGGTATGAGCAAGGGAAAGTGATCATTGGAGGAGGGGTAGAGGAGGCAGAGGGTGATAAGACATGGGATAAGCATAGGGAAATTAGGTGGTAGAAGTAGTAGGGTTAAATGGTCAGTATTCTCAGTGGAGAAGGGTAGTTAGTGGGGTCCCGCAGGGGTCTGTGCTGGGACCGCTGCTTTTTAACATATTTATAAGTGACCTAGAGATGGGAGTAACTAGTGAGGTAATTAAATTTGCAGATGACACAAAATTATTCAGGGTTGTCAAGTCGCAGGAGGAGTGTGAAAGATTACAGGAGAACCTCGTGAGGCTGGGAGATTGGGCATGCAAGTGGCAGATGAAGTTCAATGTAGTCAAGTGCAAAGTGATGCATGTGGGTAAGAGGAACCCGAATTACAGTTATGTCATGCAAGGTTCTGCGTTGGGAGTCACAGACCTAGAAAGGGATCTGGGAGTCATTGTTGCTAAGACGTTAAAAACTTTTGCTCAGTGTGCTGCAGCAGCTAAGAATGCGCACAGAATTATTAGGAAAGGGATGGAAAACAAACACAAGGACATTATAATGCCATTGTATCGCTCCATGGTGCGACCGCACCTTGAATACTGGGTCCAATTCTGGTCGCTGCATCTCAAAAAAGATATAAAGGAATTAGAGAAGGTGCAGAGAAGGGCGACAAAAATGATAAAGGGAATGGAACGACTTCCCTATGAGGAAAGGCTAAGAAGGTTAGGGCTTTTCAGCTTGGAGAAAAGGCGGCTGAGGGGTGATATGACAGAAGTCTACAAGATAATGAGCACAGTAGAGCGGACAGATGTGAAGCATTTGTTTACACTTTCAAACAACAACAAAACCAGGGGACACAAGATTAAGCTAGAATATGGTAGATTTAAAACAAATAGGAGAAAGTTTTTCTTTTCTCAGCGTGTAGTTAGACTCTGGAACTTGTTGCTGGAAAAAGTAGTGACAGCAGCTGGCCTTACGAAATTTAAAGGGGGTTTGGACAGATTCCAGAGGGAAAAGTCCATTGAACATTATTAAGAATTAAGTTTTTTTTTTTTTTTTTTTTGGGGGGGGGGGGGGGTTGCTGGGTTCTTGAAGCCTGGATTGGCTGCTGTCGGAGACAGGATGCTGGGCTTGATGGACCCTTGGTCTTTTCCTGGTATAGTGGTGCTTATGTACTTATAATATTTCATCTCAAAATCCAGGAAGAGCATTGTGGTGCTATCCTGTTACTGCTGGAGTGGTCCACTGCTGTAGCAATGGTAGAGTATGGACTTACATGGGCTTTGCAATATTCAGAAGTATTGTCCAGATAACTTTCCTATTAACTAAGGACAGGAAAATAGATGTCCTGGGTAGCTATCCTCAGGTTAAAAACCACTATAATGGTGTATGCTCAGGTGTCTCACAGCAATTTTCGGATCTGCACGCGCTTCCCATGTGATAAAAAATAAATTTTAATTTTTAGGACTGGGATCGTGTTTGGGTGCAGATAGTAGGCATTTTCTGTGCTAATCAGTTAGTGCAGCTACATTTCCACTTGCCAACTGATTAGTGGACGATTAGCAGGAAGCCCTTACCGCCTAGAAAATAGGTGTTAGTAAGGGCTCCCACACTATGGGCATGCGCTAATGAAGAAATCTTGGTGTAAACTGCTTTATGGGAACATTTAGATTTGAAAATATGGGGAACACGAGTAACAGACAGTAGTCAAATGAGGTAAAATGTCTATCATTCTTCCCAGTTTTAAGTGGTATTGTTACACCTCACTCCTATAGGTATCAGTCATAAATTTAGAACACCAAATTTTCTGTTGGGTGTGTAATCAAGGATTTTTGTCCAAATTTGCAAACATAAGAGTGGCCCAGGATCAACAAGATGAGAGTCAGCGGATTGCCTGTATTATGCAATATACTGCCTTATCACCAAGAATTGGTAAAGTGATCTATAAAAACTGGAGAATATTGCCTGCCCATGAAGTATTTTCTGGGCAGAAATGCATGGTATCCTATTCTAGACGAGCTAATCTAGCTGACATGTTATGTCATTCAGATATAAGTATCAAGAAATTAACCGGTCAGGGCAGACATTCTAAGTGTGGGAAACATAAGAGTTGCCATATTGAGTTAGACCAAAGGTCCATGTAACTTGGCATCCTCTTCCCAACAGTCGTCAATCCAAGTCATAAGTACATAGCAGAATCTCAAAAAGTAGATAGACTCCAAGTCCCTTATATCCAGGGCTAAGAACTAGCTTTCCCCAGGTCTACCTTAATAATAGTTTATGAACTTTTCCTCCAGGAATTTGTCTAAACCTTTTTAAAACCCAGCTAACTACTTTTGTGACATCCTCCAGCAACACGTTTCTGAACCTAAATGTGCACTGTGTGAAAAAAATATTTTTTCCTATTTGACTTAAATGTACTATTTACCAATTTTATGGCATGTCCCCTAGTCTTTGTACTTTTTGAAAGAGTAAACAACCATTTTATGGTTACCTGTTTCTCTCCACTCATGATTTTACAGACCGCTGTCATATTTCCCATCTGCACTTACTTCTCCAAGTTGAAGAGCCCTAACCTTTTTTTGCATTTCCTCATATAAGATTCAATCTATCCTCTTAATTTATTATTTTATTTATTTATTGCATTTGTATCCCATTCCCACCTCTTTGCAGGCTCAATGTGGCTTACAATACATCATGAATGGTGGAAATACATTAGAAAATAGACATTTTGTGTTATAGAAGGATCTTGGGCAATATGATAAGGATACAACATGATAATGGTATAACAAGCAGAATATTGTAAGACAGTTCTGATTACATGTGAAGGAGTTGTGTATATTCACATTGGTTGATCTTTGTGGTATGCCTTGTTAAAGAGATGGGTCTTCAGTAGTTTGCGAAAGTTCGTTAGTTCGCAAATCATTTTTAGGTTGCGCAGCAATGCGTTCTATAGCTGTGTGCTCACATAGGTAAAGTTTGATGCGTGCATTAGTTTGTATTTCAGACCTTTGCAATTAGGGAAGTGTAGGTTAAGGAATGTGCGGGATGATCTTTTGGCATTTCTGGGTGGTAGGTCTATCAGGTCTGACATGTAGGCTGGTGCATCTCCGTGAATGATTTTGTGGACTAGGGAGCATATTTTGAACGTGATACGTTCTTTGAGTGGGAGCCAGTGTAATTTTTCTCAGAGGTTTAGCACTTTCATATTTTGTTTTACCGAATATGAGTCTAGCTGCTGTGTTCTGGGCTGTCTGAAGTTTCTTGATTATTTGCTCTTTACAACCGGCGTAGAGTGCGTTGCAGTAGTCTAAATGACTGAGCACCATTGATTGTACCAGGTTATGGAAAACAGTCCTTGGGAAGAAAGGTCTTACTCTTTTTAGTTTCCACATTGAGTGGAACATCTTCTTGGTTGTGTTTTTCACGTGGCTCTCGAGTGTTAGGTGTCGATCGATGGTAACTCCAAGAATTTTTAGGTTGTCCGAAATTGGGAGGTTCAGATTTGGTGTGTTGATAGCGGTGAATTTGTTCTTGTTATGTTGAGAGGCATTGGGTTTTTTTCTGCATTAAGTTTCAGCCGAAATGCATCCAGTCATTCAGTCACCCCTCTTTGTACCTTATCTAATCATTCTGTGCAGCCACAAGAATACTACACAATACTTAATGTGCAGCTGAAAAGGATTTGGCCAATAGGGGGTAACATTATAAAAGGGCACCAATAATTAGGCACCTAGAAGATGCCTGGGAGGAGCCTATTCTATAAAAGAAAATAGACATTCATGTATGTCCTGCAACAGATACTGTTTGTGAGATAATAATACAATATTTTTCATTCTCAGATATGGATACCTGTATAACATGCCCAGAGGACCAATGGCCCAATCAGAAGAGAGATGCCTGCATCCCAAAAGTAATAACCTTCCTGTCCTATGAAGAGCCTTTGGGGATAACTTTGACTTTCATTATAATTTTCTTCTTTCTCATCACTGCTGTTATTTTGAGAATCTTTATTAGCTACCAAGACACTCCCATAGTGAAAGCCAACAACCGAGACATCAGTTACATTCTCCTCATCTCACACATGCTCTGCTTCCTCTGTTCTTTGATATTCATTGGCCGTCCTGAAAAGGTGACTTGTATTCTCCGACAGATGGTTTTTGGGATCACTTTTTCTATTTCACTCTCCTCTATATTGGCAAAAACCATCACTGTGGTCTTGGCCTTTCAAGCCATCAAACCTGGTAACAAGCTCCGGAAATGGATGAGTTCCAGGTTCTCAAACTCTATAGTCCTTTCCTGTTCCCTTCTTCAGGCTCTTCTCTGTCTCATCTGGTTGTGTACTGCTCCCCCCTTCCCATATCTTAATATGAAATCAGAAACTGGAACAATTCTAATTGAATGTAATGAAGGGTCAATCGTTGCATTTTACTGTGTTCTGGGATATCTTGGATTTTTGGCTGGTATCAGCTTCATCATAGCTTTCCTAGCAAGAAATCTACCTGACAGTTTCAATGAGGCCAAGTACATCACCTTCAGCATGCTGGTGTTCTGCAGCGTCTGGGTCTCCTTAATCCCAACGTATCTGAGCACAAAAGGCAAATATGTGGTGGCAGTGGAGATATTTGCTATCCTGTCTTCAAGTGCTGGACTTTTGGGTTGTATCTTTCTCCCTAAGTGCTACATTATTCTGCTGATGCCTGAAAGGAATAGCAGAAAATACATAACTAAAACCTAATCAATAGAAATAAAATAAAACATAGAAAAGAAAATAAGATGATACCTTTTTTGATTGGACTTAGTACATTTTTTGATTAGCTTTCGAAAGTAACCCTTCTTCGTTAGATCAGAAATAAGCAAATGTTGATAAATAACAGTATATATAAGTGAAACATCAAAACATTTCAGTAACAGTCTCACAGGATGAGGGTGGGGTGGGTTAAGCGAGAGACAGGGAGAGATGAGTGGGTGAGGGACAGGGAGATATGCATGGTGATAAGAGGGTGACAAAGCAGTAGAATTTTATAGTTTATGATGGGCTAGAAATCCCAGATCTTTAAGTCCTGTCTGGTGGGTGTAAAAATATTTAATCATTCTGACTTCAAAGGTCTTACGTTCCTGGACTGTCTTAAACTTTCTTTTTAGTATTCTCAGTATTCTCACCAAAAAATTATTGGTACAGTGTTCCAGTTTTGTAAAGTGCAGCCTCCACAGAGGTGACATCCTGGTTGGCAATGGAATTTTTCATATGATGTCTATGTAAATTAAATCTGTTCTTTAGCATCTGGATTGTTTCTCCAATATAGCACCATTCATCATCACTTTTAACATTGAATAATATATACCACATTGGAAGATGAGTATGTGAAAGATTCCTTTATGTTGAATATTTTTCCTTTGTGAAAGACTGTGGGATCCTGTGAAATGTTTTGGCAAAGTTTGCAGGTGGATATATTGCAAGGATTTGTGCCACTCTTTTCTTTTTGAGTTTCTACTGGGACCTTGCTTCTCACTAGTAGGTTTTTAAGTTGAGTGGTTGCCGGAAGGCCAGCACTGGTGGGGATGGGAATATCTCTCTCAGTGGCTGTAGATCTTTAATGATTTTTCTCAAATTTTCTAATTCTGGGTTGTATGTCACTACAAGGTGGATTCTGTCTGTGGTTTTCTTTTCCTTGTACTGTAACAGATTCTCCCTGGGAGTTTTAAGGGAGGAGGCAACATTCTTGGAGATAAATTTGGGGTTGTAGCCTTTTTGTTTGAAGGATTCAGTCAGGATTTTCAGGTGTTTATCTCTGTCCCCTGTGTTTTAGAGCTCTGACGAAGAAGGGTTACCTTCGAAAGCTAATCAAAAATGTACTGTAAGTCCAATTAAAACAGGTATTTTATTTTATTTTCTATGTTTTATTTTATTTTTATTGATTGCCTTTAAAAGTGGACAAACACAGCTACCACATCTCGCTAACTAAAACCTGAATTGATTAAAATGTGTGCAAATGATGGATTAATTTATTGCTATCATTTATTGGGCAAGTCCAAAGTGAATGATCAGTGTTTTTGCCAGAAACTATATCACTGGTCAAGGTCATCCTAAAGTTCACATTTTTTCAGTTATAGCTAATATAAGATGTTAATATACAATTTGAAAATAACATTTAAGTAAATGTAATGGTCAAAACTTTACTATTGGATTAACCTTACATGTGAATAGCATTTTAGTGTGTTCCTCTCTTCATGTTTATTCAGGTTGCAAGGAACGGGTCCTAAAAAGACTCCAAATTGCTCAAAATACAGCTGCCTGATTTATTTAAAGCTAGTGTTTTGTTCAAGATATGTACATTTATTTTTCAAATAATATACAGACTAGCTCCAGATTATACGCACCATCTAATTGATCTATCTTTACATAGGGGTCCTTTTACAAAACTGCTGTAGAAAGTGGCCTGAGGTGGTGTGGGCCCGTCTTTTTGGTGTGCACTGGGCCACTTTTTACCATAGCTGGGAAAAAGGCCAATTTTTAATAGGCCATGAAACGGGCGTGCACAAATATTAAAACTAGCGCGCTTCTATTTACGACCTGAGCCCTTACTGCCAGCCATTGACCTAACAGTAAGGGCGTGCATGCTACCTGCATGGTAACCATGCAGCATGCACCAATTTGGACACACTGCTGATTACCACTGGGAATGGTCCCTGCCGTAGAAAACAGAAAACTATTTTCTACCATGGGATTCAGTGCACACCAAACTCGGAATTACCAATGGGTGCACATGATACCTCAGCGGTAGTGTTGATTTGGCACATGCTACCCACGCATTAACCCTCCCATGGCTTCGTAAACAGGCCCATAATGTTTTCCTTGGAGTCAGGGATTTCTTCAGATTCTGTCCTCAAAATTTTAAAAATGTCTGCTACAAATCACTACTTTCCTCAAATTTCTCCTACATTGGAACTAAATTTTGGAACTCTCTCCCTAAATCTGTTAGATTCCATGCTAATTATATGCAATTTTGAAAGAAGTTAAAAATTAATTTCTTTACAAATTCATTTCAAATGTATTTATGTTAGTCTAAGTTCATTGATCTAATTAACTGGTCGACATCCTTATCGTTTGCTTGTATTATGTCTTTATCAAAGTGTATATTGTTATATCCCTTCTGTTTATCTGTTGTTCCTTGTTACTCAATCCAATGAATAATTTTCATTCTATATGTATTCAGTCTATAATGTAAGCCACATTGAACTCAAGACTTTTTGGGATAATGCAGGATATAAATGTCACAACTAACAACTAAGCTGCGGTAAAAAGTGGCCTGCGGTAGTATAGGCGCATGTATTGGGCTCGCACTGGGCCAGTTTTTACTGCATTTGCAAAAAAGGTTTTTTTTTAAATGGGATGGGAAAAGGGCATGTGGCAAAACTAAAACCAGCGTGTGCCTAAAAGCGGCCTGAGCCCTTAACGCCACCATTGATATAGCAGTAAGGAATCCCACGCTACACGTGCCAATTACTGCTGGAAACATCACATATGGGAGGAAATAAATAAATAATTCATCCAGGCAGTATGGACATGCACCAAATCTGAAATTATTACCAGGGGTCTCAGTAGTCTGGTGGTAGGTTCGTTTTGGCATGCTGCACAGGCGTAGCACCTAACGTCGTTGTAAAAGGGCCCCTGAATAATAAGACAGTAGTAACACTTGGAGGCTACTTAGGAAGCTGTGGAGGGCCTATGCACATCTAGCATGCGCCAAGTTAGCATTATCGCATGGCTACCATGTGCCCTAGGCGGTAATTTTGAAGTTTCCTTGTAAACGATTCTGAAAATGGTTCTCATGAAATACAAGATATTAACACACTTTTCCCCCATGCCCCATCTCATTTGCAGGAATTCAGCTCTTCAAAGTCAACTTGTGTGTAATTGTTGCTTGAGAATCACATGTGTATCTCTGCAGTTGGGATTGTTGCTAAAAATTTACATCATTTTGCTAGAGCAGATGACTTGTCCCCCTATGCCCACTGAAGATCAGATGGGATGCTGGAATCAAACAGTTGTGACTGAATTCATCCTACTGGACATTCAGAATATCTGGAAGCAGAGATTGAGCTCTTTGTGGTTTTTCTGACTATGTACCTCTTCACCCTGGGTGCTAACTTGATCAACATTGTCGTCGTCTGGGTGGATCAGTGCCTCCACAACCCCATGTCATTCTTCCTTTGTAACTTATCATTCCTGGACATCTGCTATTCCTCTGCTAACATCCCCAAGTCCCTCAAGGACTTCCTCTAAGAAAGGAAAACAATTTCCTTTGGTGAATGTGTTGCCCAGATGTACATCGCTCTTTCCTTGGCAGCAGCAGAATGACTCTTTCTTGCAGTGATGGCATGTAATCACTATTTGGTAATATACTACCCTTTGAGCTTCATAATCATTATCTGTTGGGCGGTGTGTGTGTTAGGACAGCAGTCAGCACTTAGATAGGTGGTTTTCTGCTCTCTGTGGTAGATGTGGCTTTCACTCTAGATGACTGAGGGGTAAAGGGGCACTCACGGAAGATAAGGCCATAGCGGAGAGATTAAATGAATTCTTTGCTTCAGTCTTCACTGAGGAAGATTTGGGAGAGGTACCAGGGGGAGAAATGTTCTTCAGTGCTGATGAGTCAGAGAAGCTGAATCAAATCTCTGTAACCCTGGAAGATGTAGTGGGGCAATTTGACAAATTGAAGAGTAGCAAATTGCCAGCACCAGATGGTATACATCCCAGAGTATTGACAGACTTGAAAAATGAACTTGCAGAGCTATTGTTATTAATATGTAATTTATCCTTAAAATCAAGTATGGACCCCTCCGAGGGACACCACCTTGCAGTGATGGAGGGGATTCTGTGTTTCAATGACTCAGAGGGCTATGCTGAAGGGTTACCCATATCAGACAGGCCTCTGAGGAGAAACCAGACAAAGAGTGTCCCAAACTAGGGAGAGTGGAAAGATGGCAACCTGAATCTCGTACACTCAACGGCCCAGCTGTCCTCTGAAGTTCTGTCTTTGTTTACTTGAAATTTCCACTCTGCAACTGCAGTTACCTTAACTGAGAGGAAGGGGACAATCGGGGGTCAGCCGCCGATGACCAGAGTTTTGTCCCCTGTGCAGCAAGTGTGGGACCGCTGCGCGACGAGCTGCCCACAGATGACTGGGTTGGTGAATCCTTAGCGCCAGCGAAGGAGCGTCGATGCTCTTGGACCTGGAAACAACTTCATCACTCCCAAATCATTTAACCACCATGTCCAAAGGAGTGGAGGAGAGAGTTAGGAGTCCATGCTGAAACGGAAGTCGTTTACAGCTGAACCCGAGTCGACGGTGCCACGCCTAAACCCGTAAGAGCCATCAGCTTGGAGTTTTGGCTCCCATGGAGGTTACATTGAATATCATTTGGAAGGCTTTCCAGGACCTAACCTAATCTTATTAGTGAGCTACATGGATAACCTAATTAAACCCTTTGAGAAAGAAAAATTGATACAGCGAATGAAGTTCTACAGGAATATAACATTTATACCATTTGTGCAAGAATACAGAAATTAATCACTCTTGCGGGTGGTCTTGTGAGAAGGGGGCACCTTAGAATGGAATTTGGTTTGGGGGAGGGCCTTATGAGGGGCCTTTTAACAAAAGGGTTGCAGAGCAGCAATATGTAACTACCTCTCTGTCACAACTTGACCACTGGTGGCATTCCCGGAACTGCTAGATTAAAAAATAAATATACCTTGGGATATTGCAGGAGCACCTACCACCACCTTAATGGGTTGTGGTAAGTGCTTCCCCACACATGGCCACATTGTAAGTGCAAGCTTACCACTTAGCCATGTGGGTTTTTTTTAGCTTTTTACCCGCTGCGGTAAAAGGGCCCTGGTGCACGGCAAAAACGACTGCCACCGCTACCGCAGGGCTTATTTTACCACAGCTTGGTAAAAGGACCACTGATACTTTTGGCCAGTACTTCTCCTTGAGCAATGAGGCCCGGACGTGTTAGTCCTTTACCACGGGAACCAACAACCTGTGGATTAGAGGTACTGCAGGTTAGTGACTCCCATGGTAAATCAAGCTGTAGTAAAGACTCATCTCTTGCCGCACCTTGATAATTTCCCCACTTTCTATCAGTCACAAACTCTGACTGAAATATCAGATGTATTCAAAACAGTATGAACAGAATAATTGCACAGTGGATGAGCCAAGTCATCTGTTACACTATTATGTTATTAAATTGTGTCCTGCACAAGCACTTCAATCAAATTGATATTTGTCTTTATGTTAATGAAGACAGTTTCAATAAGATTATATTTATTTATTTATTTGCAGCATTTGTATCCCACATTTTACCACCTATTTGCAGGCTCAATGTGGCTTACATTATGCCTTAATGGTGATTGCCGTTCGGAATGAGAAATGCAGAGTATTATTACATTTAAAGTACAGAAAATAAAATGAGTCATAAGAAGTAAATATACAGTTCAAGCACTGAAGATTAAGGGTAAATGTAAAACATTCAACAGTAAAAATGTGAATAAAATGAATAAATAATTAAGAAATGTAACACTAAACGTCTATTTTCTAATATTTCCACTATTCATGATATACTGTAAGCCACATTGAGCCTGCAAAGAGATGGGAAAATGTGGGATACAAATGCAATAAATAAATAAATAAAAAGAGGTCAGTGTTAACTTAATATGGTAAAGTTTCGATGTCTGGTCCATTATGAAGGATATTTTATGTAGCACTCTTTGAACAAGTTAGTCTTTAGTAATTTACGGAAGTCTGTCAAAACATGCATAGTTTTTATGGCAGTTGGTAGAGCATTCCACAATTGTGTGCTGATGTAGGAGAAGCTAGATGCATAAATTGATTTATATTTAAGTCCTTTACAGCTGGGGTAATGGAGATTCAAAAAAGTGCGTGATGATCTTTTTGCATTCCTTGCTGGTAAGTCTATGAGGTCTGACATGTATGACGGGGCTTTGCCATGAACAATCTTATAAACCAGGGTACATGTTTTAAATACAATTCGATCTTTTAATGGGAGCCAATGTAGTTTTTCTCTGAGGGGTTTGGCGCATTCATATTTCGCTTTTCCGAATACGAGTCTAGCTGCAGTGTTTTGGGCAGTCTGGAGTCTCCTGATGATTTGTGCTTTGCATCCTGCGTAGATGGAATTGCAGTAGTCTAAGTGGCTCAGCACCATTGATTGCACCAAGTTGCGGAATACCTTCCTTTGGGAAGAAGGGTTTAATTCTTTTGAGTTTTCACATTACGTGGACCATTTTCTTTGTTACATTTTTCGCATGGCTTTCTAGTGAGAGATTTCTATCAATTGTAATTCCCAGGAGTTTCAAGGTATCTGAAACAGGGAGAATATAGTTTGGGGTATTTTTAGTGGTATATTTACTCTTGTTTCTTCCCCTTGCCAGTCCATGCATTCCTCCCCACTCCCTTCTCCCAGCTGCCCCTCCTTTCCTTGATTGGGCAGATTCAGGACCTCCTCTCCTAGCTTAGTTCTCTGTGTCAGGGTTTTCCAATTCCCCGCCCTTGTCCTTCTCTCAACCTCCGGGGGCTGATGGGAATGGAAGTCCCTGCTGCGATGGTATGCCTCCCTCCGGGACTGCTGGGAAACGTAGTCCTGCATTCTAAGTTGGGCTCCTCTTGGGGACTGGTGGGAGTTGTAGTCTTTCTCCTTTCTCCCTTCTCTGGGGAATAGGATCTGCTCCTTTCTCTAGCCCTGCCTTCCCTTCTACCCCCTCATATTCCTTACAGTATATCTTTCAGGTTTAGTGAGATTTCTTTCAGTTTAGTAAAAGGACCCCTTAGTTCAATAGCGCGTAACTGCAAAGGGGGTGTTAATATGAGAGAGGCCATTGGTGTGCCAGAGGCATGTCAGCCACTTACATACAAAGTTTATAGAGTACCGTCAGTTATGCGCAAAATTGAAAGTATTTAGGTGTGAGAACTTACACCAGCCTTTGACATGGCATAAATTCTTGCTCTCAAAGTTCGGCATGCAAATATCAACTTACGCTAATATTTTATAATGGCTTCAGTGCCCAACTTTGCCATTCTAGAATATTTGCTTAACGCTCAATTTTTTTCACCTAACTTTTGGTGCCCTTTCTTGAATCTACCTCTTAATGTGTGGTTAGCGCATGTAACAGGCTACTGCACAAACTTGCTAAGGGGCTGTGTAATAGTTTGCCTGTTCCAACATATTAAACTGCATATTATTGTATTTTTCTGAATTTTTGTCTGGGAAGGCTTGGTAAAGGCAGTGAGTGGGCATGGCAGTTGTCCAGCTAGTGTGTTATACTTAGAGCCCACCAACTGACTAATGCTGAGTTAACGCAGGAGCACAGGAGGTGCTAAGTGGTCCTATGTTAACGTCCTGCAGATACCACACATTAATGGATACATTTACACATGACCTGCAGTCAAAAATCAAGAGAACACCCCCAAGAATTGCTGTGTTAAATCTGGCCTTAGCATGAGGTAAAATCTTGCATTACAATGTGTTAAGCCTCAATTTTAGTGCACTTTAGTAAAAAGGGCCCTTAGTCTCTCAAACATATCCACATCTACACTGTGTAAAAGTATGCACTGTCTTGCCACTGCCATGTTAGGAGTCACTGACCAGGAAAAGGATCTAGGAGTCATCGTTGATGATACATTAAAACCTTCTGGTTACTGTGCTGGGGCAGCAAATAAAGCAAATAGAATGTTAGGTATTATTAGGAAAGGAATGGCAAATAAAAACAAGGATGATATAATGCCTTTGTATCGCTCCATGGTGCAACCGCACCTTGAATACTGTGTGCAATTCTGGTCACCGCATCTCAAAAAAGATATGGAGGAATTAGAAAAGGTGCAGAGAAAAGAAGGGCAACAAAAATTATAAAGGGGATGGGATGACTTCCCTATGATGAAAAACTGAAATGGCTTGGGCTCTTCAGATTGGAGAAAAGATGGCTGAGGGGAGATATGATAGAGGTATATAAAATACTGAGTGGAGTGGAACAGGTAGCCGTAAATCACTTGTTTACTCTTTCCAAAAATACTAGGACTAGGGAGCACGCAATGAAGCTACAAAGTAGTAAATTTAAAATGAATTGGTTAAAATTTTTCTTCACTCAACATGTAATTAAACTCTGGAATTCATTGCCAGAGAATGTGGTAAAATCCATTAGCTTAGCGAGTTTAAAAAAGGTTTGGATAGCTTCCTAAAAGAAAAGTCCATAAGCCATTATTAAAATGGATTTTGGAAATTCCACTGCTTACTTCTAGGATAAGCAGTATAAAATGTATTGTACTGTTTTGGGATCTTGCCAGGTACTTGTGACCTGGATTGGCCACTGTTGGAAACAGGATACAGGGCTTGATGGACCTTCTGTCTGTCCCAGTATGTCAATACTTCTGTACTTATGTCCTTTACATGTGGACTCATTTTATAAAACAGTCTTTTACATGCAAAAATCCTCTCTTTAAAATTACTCTCTTTAGAAGCTGACTGTCACTATTGGAGAGGGTGGTTGATGCCTAAAACGCCTTCCTGAGGGAGGTGGTGGAGAAAAAAACAGTGACAGAATTCAAAAAGGCGTGGGATGAACACAGATCTCTAATTAGAAAATGAATGGTATATAAAAAAACAAAACTTAAATGGTTGCATGTGTGTTTGCATGTCTAGTGGTGCTTAGGTGGTGACAGTGGCTGAGAAGAACCATGGCCGGTGCTGGGCAAGCTTATATGGTCTGGGTCCCATATATGGCAATCGAGTTTAGGATGGGCTAGAGAGGGCTTTGATGAAAGCTCCAGTAATTTGGAATGTGAAGACAGTGCCAGGCAGACAGATTTGGATAGGCTGGAGTGGGCTTTGATGACAACTTCAGTAATTAGAACCTAAGGACCATGTTGGGCAGACGTCTACGGTCTGTGTCCCAGAAATGTCAAAGAGAGACAGTGATCAAGTATTTTAAATCACATTCTTTGTTGGTTTAATGATGACTTGATAATGAGTGTGACTGTTGGGTAGACTGGTTGGACCGTTCAGGTCTTTATCTGCCATCGTCTACTATGTTACTATTATAGCCACCAGTGGTGAATGCATTTCACACACATTCAATGTCAGTTCATATTTGTATAGCAGCACTAAATATATCCAGACGATATTCAGCACAATTTAACTGGCCAGGAATGGCTCCTGGCCAGTTAAATAGCACTTAACCAGTTAAGCGCTAATATTCCATGCAAGATAGTCAGTTTATCTCCACTGAATATTAGTGCTTAAATCATAGGACTAGATTCTATATATGGCACATGAAAAATCAGCGCTGAAAAAAATATGTCTAGGCATCCTATATAATAAAACGCACCTCCAACATTCTGAAGCTGACTGCATGGCTGAGGCATTCCTGCTCTCTGTATTCATCTCCTGAATTGACATCACGTACTTCCGGGTTCATCACAAGCAGAAGTGACCAACCACACGAGGTTTCTCGGCTTCAGAATGTTGGAGGTGCATTCTATTAAATAGGATTGGTCAGTTCCTTGAAGCACAGCCAGAGCTCAGCGTCCTGCACAGTAACGCTCAGACACCAGAGAGAGAGAGAGGGGGGGGGGGGGGGGGGGGGGGGGAGGCATCTGTCACACACACACTCTCTCTCTTACACACTTTCTCTCTCTCACAATGTCTTTCTCTCGCTCACTCTCACACACTGTCTCTCACACACTCTATGTCTCACACTGTATCACATTCACTGTCTATGTGTCACACAGTCACTCACACACTGTCTTGGTCTCATACACTCAGTCTCACAGAGAGTCTGTGTCTCACACACACTCTCTCTCTCTCGCATACATTGTATCTGTGTGAAACATACTCTCTCTCTCACACTGTGTCTCAAATATGCACTTGCACATACTCTCATTCTCACACACACTCTCTCTCTCACAGACACACTCGCACCCAGACTCACACTCTCTCTCTCTCACATACACACACACACTCACACATTCACTCTCTCTCACACACACAGTCACTCTCACATACACTCTCTCAAACATACATACTCCGAGGAAAACCTTACTAGCATCCGTTTCATTTGTGTCAGAAACGGGCCTTTTTTACTAGTCTTCTATAAAGTGCACCTAAATTTAGGCGTTCATTTTAGAATAAGCCTAAATTTCCACATGGATTATAGAATACGCTGAGCACCTGTCTGTGCAATTACATTTAGTCACAGGCAGTTATGCTAAGTAAAACTTGGTTTAACTCTCGACACCTAAATTAGGCACATATCGTGTATATTTTATAACAATGCACATAGATTTTAGACATGCGCATGACACGCCTATTCCACACCCATGACCATGCTCCCTTTTCAACTATGCACCTTAGAATTTACATGCATCACATTACAGAATACATTAAGGGGCCCTCTACTAAGCCACATAGGTGCCTATCCAGCTCATTTTCGAAAGAGATCGCCGCCGTCTTCTGACACAAATCGGGAGATGGCCGGCAATCTCTCAAATCCGGACAAATAGGTATAATCGAAAGCTGATTTTGGCCGGTTTCAACTGCACTCCGTTGCGGAGCTGGCAAAAGTGAAAGGGGCGTGTCGGCGGCGTAGTGAAGGTGGGACATGGGCGGGCATGGGAGTGGCTAACAGATGGCCGGCTTCAGCGCATAATGGAAAAAAGAAAGCCGGCCCTGATGAGCATTTTGCCGGCGAGACTTGGTCCCTTTTTTTTCATGACCAAGCCTCGAAAAGGTGCCCCAACTGACTAGATGACCACCGGAGGGATTCAGGGATGACTTCCCCGTACTCCCCCAGTGGTCACCAACCCCCTCCCACCCTAAAAAAAAAACTACAAACATTTTTTGCTAGCCTGTATGTCAGCCTCAAATGTCAGACCCAGCTCCATGACAGTAGTATGCAGGTCCCTGGAGCAGTTTTTGGTGGGTGCAGTGCAGTGGCGTAGCTAGTGTAGTTGAGACCCGGGGCCGGTCATTTTTTAACACCCCCCCCCCCCAAAAGAAAATCCAGTACTAGGCATACCGAGAATACAAAACACTCAGGACCTATAGAGCAATTCTACCATACCATAAGCAGTAATTTGTACGAGTCACACAAGGAAAAGGAAAGCATCTTAAACACTACAGTGAGCACTAGAACATCAATTCACCTATTGTAAAACGAAAACAGACAGATTAGTACAGATCATCAATCCTGCACAGTCGATGCCAACCAAAAGCCATGTCTTTTTCACAAACACAGATACACCCTAATCCACTATAGAATAAGTAATCATAAACTTTCTATTTAGACAAAAATTAAACTGAACCCCCGATGTCAGACTCTGCATACAATGCAACACCACAGAAACAGAAAATGTCCCCTAGTAAAGTGCAAAATATAAAGACAGCAGATGTAAATTTGAAAAAACTAATACCAATCACCACTTTACAAATTAACAAATAGAAATAAAACAAATACAGAAAATAAAATAATACCATTTTATTAGACTAATACATTTAGCTTCCAGAGGCCAAAATCTCCTTCCTCAGGTCAATACAGTATAGTGCTGTTACAGTATCCTATCCTGAGCTGAGGAAGGGGGTTTTGTTCTCTGAAAGTTAGTCAAAATGTATTAAAATTAGTCCAATAAAAAGATTACCTTATTTACATCTTCTATTTATAAACATTTATTAACACAGCTACAATACTATATCCTAAAGCAAAAAATTAAAAATATATATTTTATTTACAGTTTGTTGTCTCTTGTTTCTGCTTTCCTCATCTTCTTTTCACTGTCTTCCTTCCATCCAGCATCTGTCTTCGCTCTCTCTCTGCCATCCAGTGTCTGCCCTCTCTCTCTCTGCCCCTTCCATCCACTGTCTGCCCTCTCTCTCCCTTCCATCCACATCTGCCTCTATTTCTGCCCCTTCCATCCACCATCTGCCCCAGTCTGCCATCTCTCCCTCCCCCTTCCATCAACATCTGCCCTTTCTCTCTGCCCCTTCAATCCGTCTGCCCTCTTTCTCCCATCCATCCAGGGTCTGCCCTCCCTCACGCTCCCCCTTCCATCCAGGGTCTGCCCCCAGTTCCAGCCCCCTTCATCCACCACATGCCTTGCATCCCCCCCTTTTTAGCCCCAGACTCATTCTTCCACCTGCCCCAGGCATGGACCCATTTTCCCTCCTGCCCCCTTGTCAGACCCCAGTTCCAGCTTCAGACCCCTTCTCCCATCTGAGTACTCCACCACCCCCCCAATCCCCTCTGAGCACCCCTCTTAGCTCCCCAATCCCCTTCTCCCCTTCTCCCCTCTGAGCTCCCCCCCGAGCAGGTCCCGTCCCCCTCCCCTCTCCGTTTAGAGCCGACAGAGCCCTCTTCTCCTGCCACCACCCTGCCTTTTAAAAAAAAAATCCATGCAGCGACGCAGGCAGCGCCTCGTCTGCCCTGCGTGTGCTGTGAAGAAGAAAATTGCGTCGCTGGCGTCGGGCCTTTCCTTGATTTATCCCACCCTCGAGGAAATAGGAAATTACCTCAGAAGAGGGCGGGACACAGCGAGGGAAGGCCCGACGCCAGCGACATGATTTTCTTCTTCACAGCACACGCAGGGCAGACGCGAGGCGCTGCTTGCGTTGCTGCATGGATTAAAAAAAAAGGCAGAGTGGTGGCAGGAGACGACAGAGCAGCACCCCCCCACCCGCTGACACCCGGGGCAGACCGCCTCCACCGCCCCGCTCTTGCTACGCCACTGGTGCAGTGGACTTCAGGCAGGTGGACCCAGGCCCATCCCACCCCTACCTGTTACACTTGTGGTGGTAAATGGGAGCCCTCCAAAACCCACCCAAAACCCACTGTACCCACATGTAGGTGCCCTCTTTCACCCATAAGGGCTATGGTAGTGGTGTACAGTTGTGGGGAGGGGGGTTTGAGGTGCTCAGCACCCAAGGTAAGGGAGCTATGGACTTGGGAGCAATTATTGAAGTCCACTGCAGTGCCCCCTAGGATGCCTGGTTGGTGTCCTGGCATGTCAGGGGGGCCAGTGCACTACGAATACTGGCCCCTCCCATGACCAAATGCCTTGGATTTGGCCGGGTCTGAGATGATCTGCTTTGGTTTCCATTATGGGCGAAAACCGATGCCGGCCATCTCAAATCCGGCCATCTCTGACATTTGGCCAGCGCTAACCGTATTTTCGAAAAAAAAAGATGGCCGGCCAACTTTTTCAAAAATACGGTTCCGGCCCACTGTTCCTGGCACTGGCCAAATAGATCGCCGGCCATGTAGATGGCTGGCGCCATTCGATTATGCCCCTCCACACGCACCCAATGCACGTCAATTTGGAGTTACCACCCGGCTACCGCATAGCCCTTTTCATTTTTGATGTGTGTCCGCTATGTGTGCCGGAAAATAATTTTTATTTTTTGGCACACAGCAGAACCCGGACGGTAATCATCATTCTATGTGCGTAGACGATTACCGCATGGTTAACACGTGAGACCTGACCACTAAGTCAATGGCTGGTGGTAAGGTTTCAGATCCTAAATTGACGCGCACTAATTTTTATTTTGCCACACATCCATTTTTGGCAAAAATAAAAACAAGGCCTTTTTTACAGGTGTGCTGGTGCTAGTGTAGGTGTGTATGCCCAAAACAAGCACCTACACTAGCGCAGCCTATGTTTCGGCACATCTTAGTAAAAGGGCCCCTTAATCAATTGTGTGTGTAAATTCTAAATAATGCCAATTAGTGTCAATAATTGCTTGTAAAGTTGCAATTATCAGCACTGATTGACTTGTTAACTAATTAAGTTGCATACGCAAATCTGGAATACGACTGGATTTGCATGCACAACTTAAGTCGTGCTATATAGAATATACTGGGGATACTGGCTAACCAGCTATATCACGCAATATAACCGGCTAGCCATGAATATTCAGCGCTTCGCTGGCTAAGGTTAATGGCCAAAGTGGATCGCCTAAATAACAGTCCTGTCTTTGGCTACTATAAGCTTAACTGGCCAGTGCTGGATATTAACCTGACTGGTTAAGTTTAAACCAGCCCAAAAAAATGAATTTGCCCTGCCAGTCACCGGAAACAGTCTGGCATTGAATACCTGGGTTCAGTGTCAATTGCGGGACTTAGCCAGCCTACCTCCTGCAGGCTGAATATTGGCCGGGTGTTTTTAAAAATACTGTAATTGGTGTTTCAAATAATATGATCACTGCTGGCTGTAAACATTCACAATATTCCTGCTGCTTGCACTGGGGAAAGAACGTGTGTCTCTGTAGCTGCTCTAAAAGAGAGCTGGCAGATATTAGGCAGGCAAGGAAATCATTGCTTTGCCTAATATTCCAAAGGCAATTTTTGAATGGTTCTAAAGTTTTATTTAGCCACTGTGGTAGAACCAGTTAACATCAGGCAAACATTTTCTGGCAAGATTATGTGAATTTACTGTGAAAACCTGCCTCAAAGTAACCAGGTGGAATTACTGAAGCAATTAACATGAAGGAAATTCAGAGGGGGGGGGGGGGGGGGGCAGGCAAGGAACAAACTGGGGCAATAACCAGAGGTATAGGACAATTCCGGAGAAATATGCAGAAGGTGAAAAGCAAGATCTGTTTGTTTAATTCATTAAAAACAAATCTGAAGCAGGAAAACACAGTGGAATTCAGGGTGACCCGGAAAAGCCAAAAATAAAGTTGCTTGATAGTCAGCATGAAACTCCAGCCTGCATATTGTCAGAAGGATTATTTTGACTGCAAATCAATAATAACTGACAAAGGGTATAATCAGTTTGCTGTGTAATTAAAGCAGAGCAAGGTCCAGAGAGTGAGAACTAATTAATATCTTTTTTTTTTCTGCCTCAGCACACCTGATGTTTTGTTTTATTTTCCTTTTTCTTTTCCCGCTGTGACTTGTTCTCTGCAGCTTCAAGCCCAGTTAGGACAGTCACTTGGCCTGGGGTCAATCGCTCTCTTTGTTGCTTGTCTACTAGTTTCCATCTGCAGCATTACACGAGTGACACACTCTCACATACAGAGCCTGTGTGGTGACATATTAAAGGAATGTTCAAGTTGCAGTTAGGTAAAGACAAAAGACAATTTTCAACATCATTAACCAAGATACACAGGCCTGGTTGAAAACTGACCCTATTGATAGCCCGATGCTAGAGGTCATTAGTGCCAAACTAGAGCCCCCATTAACCAGTGCACAGTGCTCAGAGGCCCCTAGCATGGGAAACAATGAGCTTGGCAAAGATCAGGGCAAATAGCATTCTAATACAGTCAAAAGGATGTAAATAAGGTCATTTCTTATTCCCTCTGATACAGAGAACAGAACACTGTGAACAAGGGTACCCTTATCGCTGTAAACCTTATGCCGGCTTGGAGCTGGTGTAAGGGTGTCTAAAGAGGTGGAGAAGCACAGTGGTGTAGCAAAGGCAGGGCGGTGGGGGCGGTCCGCCCTGGGTGTCAGCGGGTGGGGGGGTGCTCCATTGAGAGCCGACAGCTCTCGTCTCCTGCCACCACCCTGCCTTTTTTTAAAAAATCCATGCAGCGACGCAGGCAGCGCCTTGCGTCTGCCCTGCGTGTGCTGTGAAGGAGAAAATTGCCTCGCTGGTGTCGGGCCTTCCCTCACTGTGTCCCGCCCTTTTCTGAGGTAACTTCCTATTTCCTCAAGGGTGGGACAAAGCGAGGGAAGGCCCAATGCCAGCAACACGATTTTCTCTTTTCACAGCACACGCAGGGCAGACGCGAGGCGCTGCCTGCGTCGCTGCATGGATTAAAAAAAGGCAGGGTGGTGGCAGGAGAAGAGGGGTCTGTTGGCTCTCGACGAAGGGGGGATGGGACCGAGTCGGGGGGGGGGCTCAGATGGGAGAGGGGGAGCTCAGAGGGGAGAAGAGGATTGGGGAGGGTGGGGGTGCTCAGATGGGAGAAGGGGTCTGAAGCTGGAACTGGGGTCTGACAAGGGGGCAGGAGGGAAAATGGGTCCATGCCTGGGGCAGGTGGAAGAATGAGTCTGGGGCTAAAAAGGGGGGGATGCAAGGCATGTGGTGGATGAAGGGGGCTGGAACTGGGGGCAGACCCTGGATGGAAGGGGGAGCGTGAGGGAGGGCAGACCCTGGATGGATGGGAGAGGGAGGGCAGACGGATTGAAGGGGCAGAGAGAAAGGGCAGATGGTGGGTGGAAAGGGGGGAGAGAGAAAGAGGGCAGACTGGGGCAAATGGTGGATGGAAGGGGCAAAGATAGAGAGCAGATGTGGATGGAAGGGAGGGAGAGAGAGAGGGCAGATGTTGACGGAAGAGGGAGGGAGAGATGGCAGACTGGGGCAGATGGTGGATGGAAGGGGCAGAAATAGAGGGCAGATGTAGATGGAAGGGAGAGAGAGGGCAGACAGTGGATGGAAGGAACATTAGCGAGGGCAGACACTGGATGGCAGAGAGAGAGCGAAGACAGATACTGGATGGAAGGAAGACAGTAAAAAGAAGATGAGGAAAGCAGAAACCAGAGACAACAAACTGTAAATAAAATATATATTTTTATTTTTTTGCTTTAGGATATAGTATTGTAGCTGTGTTAATAAATGTTTATAAATAGAACATGTAAATAAGGTAATCTTTTTAATGGACTAATTTTAATACATTTTGACTAACTTTCAGAGAACAAAACCCCCTTCCTCAGCTCAGGATAGGATACTGTAACAGTACTATACTGTATTGACCTGAGGAAGGAGATTTTGGCCTCTGGAAGCTAAATGTATTAGTCCAATAAAATGATATTACTTTATTTTCTGTATTTGTTTTATTTCTATTTGTTAATTTGTAAAGTGGTGATTGGTATTAGTTTTTTCAAATTTACATCTGCTGTCTTTATATTTTGCACTTTACTAGGGGACATTTTCTGTTTCTGTGGTGTTGCATTGTATGCAGAGTCTGACATCGGGGGTTCAGTTTAATTTTTGTCTAAATAGAAAGTTTATGATTACTTATTCTATAGTGGATTAGGGTGTATCTGTGTTTGTGAAAAAGACATGGCTTTCAGTTGGCATTGACTGTGCAGGATCGACGATGTGTACTAGTCTATCTGGTTTCGTTTTACAATAGGTGAATTGATGGTCTAGTGCTCACTGTAGTGTTTAAGATGCTTTCCTTTTCCTTTTGTGATTCGTAGAAATGACTGCTTATGGTATGGTAGAATTGCTCTATAGGTCCTGAGTGTTTTGTATTCTCGGTATGCCTAGTACTGGATTTGGGTGGGGGGGGGGGGAGGTGTTAAAAAATGACCGGCCCCAGGTGTCAACTACCCTAGCTACGCCACTGATCTGACAGACACTGATTAAACCAATTTGTTAATATGGTCAGAAACCCATCAGTCATATTAGTCAATAAGTATCCTGGGCATGGATCTAAACTACAGTAAGATTTACCAAATCTGGTTAGCAACAATTTAACTTCAGCAGGAGTCATGAGAGAAAAATCAAACATATAAATGGCGAGTGACCGCACTCACTCGCAAATGCGCAGTAGAGACTTCCCTCTCTGTCCCACCCCCGCGCCAATACGTGATGATGGCGGCGGGACAGAGAGGGAAACTGCGCGAAGCCGCCGACGTTGCTACTGCTCCCCCCCAAGGTCGCCGCCGCCGCCCACTCTCCACCCGGCCCGAGCACTCTCTTCGGTATTGAACTTACATCGGTGAAACGCAGCATGCAGAACAACTGAGCTCCCGTCGCCCTTTCTTCCCTGCCTGTGTCCCGCCCTCACCGATGTTACGTCACATGAGGGCGGGACACAGGCAGAGAAGGAAGGCCGACGGGAGCTCAGCTGATCTGCGTGCTGCCTGCGTTTCGCCGATGTAAGTTCAATACCGAAAAGAGGGCCCGGGCCGGGTGCAGGGGTGGTGGCGGCGACTCAGGGGGGAGGACCGGTAGCGGCGACATGGGGGGGGGAGGGGCAGCGGCGATGAGAGGGGGCCTTGCCAAAACCCCATACTAGCCCGTTTTAATGGGGTCAATGGCTAGTCACTCCATAACCTATGTTTTGCCTTGGTATTGCAGCCTGCTCACCTAATTACCACAGACTGCTCAAAGAATGAAATAATGCAGATTCTTTTGGATTCGTATTGGGTAAATGAAACTCTTTATTCAAATGGAGAGTGTATAAATCATTATTGCTTCAGTCTATACAATAATTAAGAAACATACGCGCTGATTGAGTCAAATTAGGAGCTATACACACTAATTAAACCATCTAACTAAAAGAAAGCTATAAAACATATATATATATATATATATATATATATATATATATATATATATATATATATATAATGGTTAGCACATATACAAGATTAACTGTATAAACAATTATTACATCACTGGTCTCTACTTAGACCAGGAAAAGAAGCAAACACAATGATTATCTATGTAAACAATCATTACATCACTGGTCTCTACATCTAAGCCATGCAAAGAATTCTTTAGACCAGGAAAGGAGCAAACACGATGATTATAAACAATCATTATATCACTGGTCTTTGCATCTATTAGACCAGGAAAAGAAACAATACATTATATACATACAATCATCACTGGTCAGGAATTTCAGGCTCTTATCAGCTGGGGAAGCCAGGTCCAGCGAGAGCTTGAAGTCTGAACACAGGAACGGATCCATTGATCTCTACTTCTGCACAGCACGTCTGCTTGCAGATGACCTCAAAACTCTCGCTGCAGCATGACCTCCTTTATAGAGAGTTCAGAGCAGAGGAAAATTACCAGAATGAACAGGAAGATGCAGTCACATGCTTTCGGTTTCAGACAACAAAAAACACTGGCCAGGTGGTTTTCCTCCTGAACCTCAAGCACATCCTGCATCCCCCCCTGCACAAGCTGGCTTCAAGAACATTCCAGCCTGTTGTTTTTGTATTTAAAGAAAAGTTACTTTTGGTCAAAGGCAAGACTTCAGAGTTCATTATTGGACAAAAGCAGGATTGAAAAGCAATCCTTTAAGGTAACACTTAAACAATCATGTTTAAACAGATTTACTTCTAATACAGACCCCGAGTGCACTAGTCATTCAAGACAGGGTTGAAAAACAATCTTTAAAATTCACTTCCATTAGAAACCTATCAACAGGAACACCTTTGATAGAATCCATTAACACAGGCACCTCTGAAATGTTAGCATTCAATTGTCTACGAATGATAGCCACCTTGTCCTCAAAATAAGAAGCTAGTGTGGTTGCAGAAGGAGATATAATATCATTATTGGATGTCAACTTAGTGTCGCGTCCCGCGCCCCTACCTGCTCTCCCGCCGCGGGGGGCGGGAGTCAGCATCCTCCGTGGCGCAGGGTAGCGGCCCATAAGCCCTGGCGTGGGGGCAGGCTCCGCCGCGGTGATGGCGGGTCTGGCCAAGTCCGGCGGTCGGTGACTACGGCCACCGGTCTCTCTGTCGCCGGGTGTGGAGGCGAGGTTCGCGCCGCCCAAGATGGCGACGCTAGTACGCGTGGGTCGGCATCTTTCTCCTTCCAGAGCTGGGGACCCTGGAGCTCCGCCTACAAAGCGCCGGATTGGAAGGCCGAGCTGGTGGTTCCGCCTGGGAGATCGGGCAGAGCCAATCCGAGGGGCTCTGCCGATACCCAGGGCCGGATTGGTGGGCTACTCCTACGAGGGCAGGGCGGCTAATGTGGCACGATATTTAAAGATGGAAACTGAGCTGACACATTGCTTCAGGTTCTGTTCCCGAAGCCCTGCTCTGTGTTCCCGTGTTTGTTGCTTTCTGGTATTCTGCCCAGAGACTTGCTTGAACCTGACTACTGCTTTGATAGCCGCCTGCCCAGAGACTTGCTTGAACCTGACTACTGCTTTGATAGCCGCCTGCCCAGAGACTTGCTTGACCCTGACTACTGCTTGTTAGTTGCCCACATCTCCCGACTCCAGCCAGGTCAGTCCGTCAACCCCGCGGTTCCAGCAGTCCCATTGGCCGCCTGCAGCTGGGGGCTCAACCCCTGGTGAACGGCGGTCACCGCGGGTGAAGATTTGGGGTTGCACGGCTGTCCTTTGAGGCCCCTCGGGGCCTTGTGGGACCTAAGGGCTCACCAACATTGTGGACAAGACAGGAACCTGAAGCCATGAGTTCGCCTACGCAACCTGATCTGCGGGACCTGGCTAAAGTCCTCCAGCAGCAGCAGGAGCAGCTGAATGCCCTGTCAGGGGCCCTCCAGAACGTCTGCTCTCAGCTCTCTTCGGTCCAGGTACAGAACCAGGCCGCTGCGGTCCAGGGTGCCGCAGCGGCTCCCCGTCTGGGAAGGTCCCTCCCGGGACCTCGGTTCCCTGAGCCTGCTCGATTTGATGGCGTTCCCGGAGGCTGCCGGGGCTTTCTCAATCAGTGCAACCTAGCCTTCAGGATGCAACTGGAGGCCTTTGCATCAGACCAGATTAAGGTGGCTTACGTTATTTCCTTGTGTTCGGGACGGGCCCTGGCATGGGCGTCCCCGTTATGCGAACAACAGGATCCGCTCCTGGATAATTATGTCGAGTTTCAACGCCGCTTCCGCATGGTGTTCGACCTCCCAGGAAGGCCGTCTTCCGTGGCGTCCGAGCTACTGCGGATTCAACAGGGCGAAGGGACCGTGGCAGACTATGCTATCCGATTCCGGACTCCGGCAACCGAGTTGCGTTGGAATGAAGAGTCTTTATCCGCAATCTTTCTGGAGGGACTTCAGGAGCGAATCAAGGATGAGCTGGCGGGACGGGAGGTCCCGGGGCAACTGGACGCCCTGATCTCGCTCTGTGTCCGTGTAGATACCCGGTTTCAAGAAAGGGCTAGAGCTCGAGCAGACCGGCGGAAGTGGTCTAGGGGTGCGTCCCGGACTGGCCAGGGACCGTCCCCCCACCGTGGCTCCCGGGATCCTAAGGAGAATTGTGAGGAACCGATGGTGATCGGTCGGCAACGATTGTCCCCATCGGAGAGGACTCAACGCCTGCGGGGCAGCCTTTGCCTATATTGCGGCGAGGCAGGACATTTCGTGCGCTCTTGCCCCGCACGGCCGGGAAACGCTACCCCCAAGGCGCCCTGAGGGGAGGGGTCTTGGGGCGCTCCACTCCCCTACCTGATCAGCTGATAACACTGCTGGTAACGTTGCGGTGGCAAGAGACGATGATTCACACCCGTGCCCTCTTGGACTCCGGGGCTGGGGGAAATTTCATTTGTCAGGAACTCCTGCAGCAGATGGGTTGGCCCACACTACCCTATCGACCGGCGCTGCAAATAACATCCATCCAGGGTACTACATTACCTCAGCCTATCACTGAGGTAACCCCCTTTTTGGGACTTCAGGTGGGGGAGGATCACCGTGAGGAGGCTCAATTTTTGATCTTACCCCGTACCATTCATCCGGTAGTGCTGGGCCTACCCTGGCTACGGCGCCATACCCCCGTCATAGACTGGACTTCAGGGAAGATTCGGGCCTGGGGTGACGTCTGCCTTGAAGCCTGTTTGAAGGGCCGGAAATCCAGATGTCCCGCGGTGGTAGCTACCCCTAGAACTGTGCCAGCTTGTCAAGCTACGCTGCCGGTGGAATATCGGGACTTTGCGGATGTATTTAGTCCCGTGGAAGCTGATGTCCTACCGCCTCATCGATCCTTTGATTGTGCGATTAGGTTGATGGCAGACACCATGCCACCTCGGGGCCGCCTCTATACATTGTCCTGGGAGGAATCTAAGGTAATGCAAGCCTATATCCGGGAGAATCTCCAGAAGGGGTTCATCCGTCCCTCTACGTCCCCTGCCGGGGCCGGATTCTTCTTTGTGACCAAGAGGGATGGCTCCTTGAGGCCCTGTGTTGACTATCGGGGTCTAAATGCCATCACCGTGAAGGATCGATACCCCCTGCCTCTCATCCCAGAACTGTTTGATCGGTTGCAGGGAGCCCAGATCTTCACCAAGTTGGATCTCCGTGGGGCCTATAACTTGGTCCGTATCCGGCAGGGGGACGAATGGAAAACTGCATTTAATACTCATGAGGGACATTTCGAATATCGGGTGATGCCTTTTGGCTTATGTAACGCTCCCGCAGTGTTCCAAAGGTTTATCAACTTCGCTCTCAAGGACTTGTTCTATTCTACAGTAATTGTTTACTTGGATGACATCCTGATCTTCTCCAAGGATCCCATGGAGCATGTGACCCATGTTCGAACCGTGCTGCAGCGCCTACGGCAATTCCGCTTGTTTGCCAAACTCAGCAAATGCTCATTCCATCAGCAATCTCTGCCCTTCCTGGGACATATTCTGTTACCAGGGGGGTTGCGGATGGATCCAGATAAACTCCGCGCTATCCAGAAGTGGCCTCAACCTCAGGGACTGAGGGCGCTACAACGGTTCCTGGGGTTTGCGAATTACTACCGTCAATTTATTCCTCATTATTCGCAACTGACAGCTCCGTTGACAGCGCTTACTAGGAAACATGCAGATGTCCGGAACTGGCCACCTGAGGCACAGGCAGCATTCGGTCAATTAAAAGGAGCTTTTGAATCTGCCTCTATCCTCCTGGCCCCGGATCCAGATAAACCATTTGTAATAGAGGTGGATGCCTCTGCCTTGGGCGCGGGGGCCGTCCTCTCTCAAGTTAACGACAAGGGCCGGCGTCAACCTTGCTTCTTTTCCCGTAAGTTCTCCCCCGCGGAACGCAATTATACGGTGGGGGACAGAGAACTTCTAGCCTTGAAGCTAGCTCTGGAAGAATGGAGACATTTGTTGGAGGGGGCTGAGCACCGGTTTACGGTGATTACAGACCACAAGAATCTTTTATATCTACAAGAGGCCCAAAGGTTAAATCCACAACAGGCCTGTTGGTCATTATTTTTCGCAGATTTCATTTTCAACTCGTATTTCGGTCTGCGGCCCAAAATACCCCTGCGGACTCCCTCTCCAGAGCCTTTGAGGTTCCTAAGGACATTGAAGAGCTTCATCCTATGTTGGATCCTAACTGTCTCAGTGCGGCCCCAGGAGGGGTCGCCCCGGTGAAGAAGCTAGTGCCTCCCCAGGACCGTGGGAAAGTAATGCAGTGGGGACATTCCTCCCTTGGGGAGATCTGCAACCGTTGCCTATTCCTGCAGCTCCCTGGGAGGAATTGTCTATGGATTTCATCACTGACCTCCCCAGCTCCCAGGGACACACCGTGATTTGGGTTCTGGTAGACCGGTTCTCCCGGATGGCCCATTTTGTTCCTCTGCCGGGACTTCCGTCGGCGGCATCCCTAGCCCAGCAGTTCATCCAGCATATTTTCCGGCTCCATGGACTACCTGTCAGAATCATCAGCGACCGTGGAACCCAGTTCACTTCACGATTCTGGAGAGTCTTGTGTTCTGCTCTGGGGGTTACGACCCATTTCTCCTCGGCCTACCATCCTCAGACCAACGGTATGGTCGAACGGATTAACCAAACATTGAAGGGGTTCTTGCGGGCCTTTGTCAACAAGCGGCAAGATAACTGGTCATCTTTTCTTCCCTGGGCAGAGTTTGCCTACAACCACAGTGACCACTCTGCCTCTGGGCAATCTCCTTTTTTCTTGGTGTATGGACAACATCCACGGCTTCCGTCACCTTTTCCCCCTGACACTTCTACGCTCATGGTCACTCGAACCTTAGCTGACCTGCAAGAGGTTTGGGAGATGGCCCGTGAACAACTACAACGAGCAGCCGCCAAGTACAAGTCCTTTACGGACCGCCACCGGCATCCCGCCCCGGTGTTGCAGCCGGGGCAAAAGGTATGGCTAAGTACTAAATACCTAAGACTCCGGGTACCCTCTCGGAGGTTGGGGCCACGGTACATTGGGCTGTTTACAATCCAATCTCGGATTGGAGCAGTCACATACCGGTTGCGGCTACCTAGTACACTATAGGTTCATAATGCCTTCCATGTTTCGTTGTTGAAGAGTTTCCGGGGGTCCAAGTGGCATCTACAGAATCAGGAGACGGTCGTTCCCGAGGCTGACCCCGATCCGGAGTATGAGGTTGAGGACATCCTGGACTCCAAGAGGCGGCGGGGGAAGCTATACTACCTACTATCTTGGAAGCATTTCGGTTCCGAAGACAACTCCTGGGAACCAGCTACCAACGTACATGCTCCGGAATTGGTAAGGGCTTTCCATGCGCGTTTTCCTCTTAAACCTGGCCCCAGTAGGAAGGGGGCATCCGGGGGGGGATACTGTCGCGTCCCGCGCCCTTACCTGCTCTCCCGCCGCAGGGGGCGGGAGTCAGCGTCCTCCGCAGCGCAGGGTAGCGGCCCATAGGCCCCGGCGTGGGGGCAGGCTCCGCCGCGGTGATGGCGGGTCTGGCCGAGTCCGGCGGTCGGCGACTGCGGCCACCGGTCTCTCTATCGCCGGGTGTGGAGGCGAGGTTCGCGCCGCCCAAGATGGCGACGCTAGTACGCGTGGGTCGGCGTCTTTCTCCTTCCAGAGCCGGGGACCCTGGAGCTCCGCCTACAAAGCAACGGATTGGAAGGCCGAGCTGGTGGTTCCACCTGGGAGATCGGGCAGAGCCAATCCGAGGGGCTCTGCCGATACCCAGGGCCGGATTGGTGGGCTACTCCTACGAGGGCAGGGCGGCTAATGTGGCACGATATTTAAAGATGGAAACTGAGCTGACACATTGCTTCAGGTTCTGTTCCCGAAGCCCTGCTCCGTGTTCCTGTGTTTGTTGCTTTCTGGTATTCTGCCCAGAGACTTGCTTGAACCTGACTACTGCTTTGATAGCCGCCTGCCCAGAGACTTGCTTGACCCTGACTACTGCTTGTTAGTTGCCCACGTCTCCCGACTCCAGCCAGGTCAGTCCATCAACCCCGCAGTTCCAGCAGTCCCATTGGCCGCCTGCAGCTGGGGGCTCAACCCCTGGTGAACGGCGGTCGCCGCGGGTGAAGATTTGGGGTTGCACGGCTGCCCTTTGAGGCCCCTCGGGGCCTTGTGGGACCTAAGGGCTCACCAACATTGTGGACAAGACACTTAGTGATATTAAAAATATTGCCTACCAGATAAAATAATTTATGAACATCTAATTAATTGTCCCCTATTTGATTAGAGTAAAATTCACATTTCTTTTTAATTATCAATCGTTTATATGATGCACATCTCTTATGAATATTCATTGTGGATATCATGAAAACAAGACTGGCTGGGATGCCTCCAAGACCAGGTTTGGGAATCACTGCTTTTTAGGATTTCAAGAATATTAGTTTACTTCCTTCATAACATTTAAATTTCATCCCAAAGTTGCAAAATCTCCTAGTATTATACTAGCATCTTGTATTGTGAACCGCAGAAAACCAGATTGATGGGTGGTAGCAGTATACAAGTCTTTTATTGTATTGTATTGCACTCTATCGGGCTAATTTTCGAAAGAGAAGGATGCCCAACTTTCGACATAAATTGTTAGATGGACGTCATTCTCACAGAAACGTCCAAATCGGTATAATCGAAAGCCGATTTTGGACGTTCCCAACTGCATTCCATCGCAGGGACGGCCAAAGTTCAAGGGGGCGTGTTGGAGGTATAGCGAAGGCGGGACTTGGGTGTGCCTAATACTTGGACATCCTTGATCCATAATCGAAAAAAACGAGGACGTCCTAACACTTGGACGTTTTCACCTGGTCATGTTTTTCTTACGACTAAGGCACAAAAAGGTGTCCAAAATGACCAGATGACCACTGGAGGGAATCGAGGATGACCTCCCCTTACTCCCCCAATGGTCACTAACCCCCTCCCACCCTTAAAAAACATCTTTAAAAATATTGATTTCCAGCCTCTGTGCCAGCCTCAGATGTCATACTGAGGTCCATCACAGCAGTATGCAAGTCCCTAGAGCAGTTTTAGTGGGTGCAGTGTACTTCAGACAGGCGGATCCAGCCCCATCCCCCCTACCTCTTATGTTTGTGGAGGAAACAGCGAGCCCTCCAAAACCCACTAGAAACCCACTGTACCCACATCTAGGTGCCCCCCTTCACCCGTAAGGTCTATGGTAGTGGTGTACAGTTGTGGTTAGGGGGTTGGGGGGGTTGGGGGGCTCAGCACCCAAGGTAATGGAGCTATGTTCCTAGGAGCAATTTATGAAGTTCACTGCAGTGCCCTAGGGTGCCCGGTTGGTGTACTGGAATTTCAGAGGGACCAGTGCACTAGAAATGCTGGCTCCTCCCATGACCAAATGGCTTGCATTTGGTTGTTTCTGACATGGACGTCTTTGGTTTCAAAAATCTCCGAAAATCAGAAACGTCCATGTCTAGGGACGTCCAAATCTAGGGACGGTGAAATTGAAGGATTTGGACGTCCATGACAATATTTTCGAAATGAAAGATGGATGTCCATCTTGTTTTGAAAATAAGGGTTTCCCCGCCCCTGGATCGGGACGTTTTGTAAGGACGTCCAAATTGAAACTTGGACGTCCCTTTCGAAAATGCCCCTGCACATGTCCCATTACACAGCCTAAGGAATTGTTGGTCATGACTTAAATAATCCACACCTCTTAATATTTTGAACACTTCTACATTTCACAGAGAAGTGGCCAAAGTGAATGCTCTGTAGTTACAGACCCTCTACAACTTCTATGCCATCACCTACCTGTTTGGTTGGAAACTTCTCCCTCGGGACACTGGATACAGTTATAGCAACAGGCATCTTCAAATTTTCTGGTTAATTTCCTGAAGCCTTGAGGACAGCTCTTGCTGCATTTAGACTGTGGAGGTTTCTAAATATTGTAAGAAAAAAACTGTAAGTATGTATAACAATATCTTCTAATTTTGAAAGGTAATGTCCTCCTTCTCTCCCTGAACATGGGGCATTTTTAGGGTTTGATTTTATAAGCCCAATATTAGAGAAATCCAAAAGGGTTTCTATTTTAAAGTTTATTTTGTAAATGCAACGATAGTCATCTATGATGCTTTATAAATTAGGCTTCCAAATTCAACCCCAATAGTGCATAAAGACCAATGCACAAATTTACACCTTCATTGAAGAAGGTATTACCTTTGTGCACATAGGGGCTGGTACTCAGACCACAGAAGGCAGCCCAGCTAATTCCCACAGTTGGGAGTGAGCCCGTATATTCAATGCCAGGCTGTTTCTGCTGACCGGCATTGAATATCCAGTTTATTGTTGGCTGGTTTAAACTTAACCAGCCAAGCCAATGTTTAGTTTAAACCAGCTAAAGTTTATACCAGCTGCTATTTGGTTGGTCCGATTTGGCCACCAAACTTAGCCAGAGATGTGCTGAATATTCACAACCAGCCAGCTTAATCATGCAGTATAGCCGGTTAACCACTATCCCCCAGATTCTGTATATAGCGCGCTGAGTAGCACACGTAAATTTATGCACACAGCCAATTTACATGCACTACTAAATTAAGTAACAAGCCAATTAGTTTTGATAATTGGCCAATAATGATCAATTATCAACACTAATTTGGCATAATTGGAATTTACGTGCACTTCTTTGTAGATGTATTCTAGAGTAAAGTGGTGTGGTAGCTGTGTTAGTCCACTTTTAAAGGTAATAAATAGAAATAAATCAAAACGGAGAAAAGAAAATAAGATGATACCTTTTTTATTGGACTAACTTAATAAATCTTTTGATTAGCTTTCGAAGGTAACCCTTCCTTTTCAGATCAGAAATAAGCAAATATTAGCAAATATCAGAATATATAAGTGAAACACAGAGGTATTCCAATAAGCACGTGAGATAGCTGCTCACACATGTGAGAAGGCCGCCAATGCACGCTAGATGCCTGGTTGATTTTAGCAGTATGAAACCAGGCTAAAGACCCACCCAACATGGCTGCATGCTGTATCTTTCTACAGCCATATCCCCAGTGGCTGCTGGCTACATCAGCAGAATAGACCGACCACAGGCCATGAATGGCTCCCACAGATGCCCACAATTGGGCCCCAGCCCCTCCCAAAAAGCTGTTGATGCATGCATCAAACATACATGTGCCATGGACCCTCCTGCCAGAACAAGATGGCACAATACCACAGAGTCCTGCACCTCCATGATAGCAGACACAGGTTGCCAATCCTTGTTCTGTAGTAATACTTCACTTAAGTTGCATTATCACCCATATCTGGCAGTTCTGGATGTCATATTCTGGATGTCTTGTGCTAGAAGGACCCCTAAACGACTTGCCCAAAATCAGATGAAAGTACAATGGGAGCTGAACCGAGTTTTCCATGATGCTCAACCAAACACACTAGACTCCAGGCCACTTCTGCGCCGAAAATGCTTCTCTAGGGATGGGGAAGTTGGACTGTGCCCAAGGCCAAAGGTGAACCACAATGCCGCCACCCCTGGAATCTGTGGGGCTCTCCTGCCCACCATACACTGCGTAAACAGAGGGGGGCCTCAATCCGCACTGGAGCCACACCACCATCAGCCTCCACCCGATGCCGCCACTCCCATGTTGTTCAAGCGCATGTGCGACCAGCGAAAGTGACGCAAGTGTCCCCCCACCAACCCCAAAGTTCCGCATTGACTGCTGCCTCCACATCTCATGCCCTCAGTGTGCCCGTGCTCCAGCCCACAGCCGGCTACTCCAGCAACAGCAAAGTCTCGCAATCACAGTGCCATCCACCCTGGAAGCATCATCAGGTCCTAGTTACACTGGAGAATGAGAAGACAGCACAGCAAACCCATGACACTGGGACAAAAGGGGAGGGGTGCACGCACACATTGGGTGCACCCGATCCATCTGAAGAAGGAAAATGAGGGCTGACACAGGACAAAATCACCATGCATGGCATAAGACCAAGCCCAATGCCAAAAGCCTCACCAGGGCACCCCAAGAATAACTAATGCATATCCCAAAATATAGGCAGTATTGAATACAGCTCTCTTATTCCATAGTAACATAGTAGATGACGGCAGAAAAAGACCTGCACGGTCCATCCAGTCTGCCCAACAAGATAACTCATATTTGCTGCTTTTTGTGTATACCCTACTTTGATTTTTACCTGTGCTCTTCAGGGCACAGACCGTATAAGTCTGCCCAGCACTATCCTCACCTCCCAACCACCAGCCCCTCCTCCCAACCACCGGCTCTGGCACAGACTGTATAAGTCTGCCCAGCACTATCCTCACCTCCCAACCACCAGCCCTGCCTCCCAACCACCGGCTCTGGCACAGATCGTACAAGTCTGCCCAGCACTATCCTCACCTCCCAACCACCAGCCCCTCCTCCCAACCACCGGCTCTGGCACAGACTGTATAAGTCTGCCCAGCACTATCCTCACCTCCCAACCACCAGCCCTGCCTCCCAACCACCGGCTCTGGCACAGACCGTATAAGTCTGCCCAGCACTATCCTCACCTCCCAACCACCAGCCCTGCCTCCCAACCACCGGCTCTGGCACAGACTGTATAAGTCTGCCCAGCACTATCCTCACCTCCCAACCACCAGCCCCTCCTCCCAACCACCGGCTCTGGCACAGACTGTATAAGTCTGCCCAGCACTATCCTCACCTCCCAACCACCAGCCCTGCCTCCCAACCACTGGCTCTGGCACAGACCGTATAAGTCTGCCCAGCACTATCCTCACCTCCCAACCACCAGCCCTGCCTCCCAACCACCGGCTCTGGCACAGACCGTATAAGTCTGCCCAGCACTATCCCCGCCTCCCAACCACTAGCCCCGCCTCCCGATCTTGACTAAGCTCCTGAGGATCCATTCCTTCGGCTCTCTTATTAGGGACTTATCATCTAAACCACCATGATTTTCACAAGTCCCAATACTTGTTCTCCCCTCACACTATACATTTACTTCATAACTTTCATATATAATTCAAACGATTTTCTTGTTGCCTCAGAAGTGCTAAATTGCCAAATATTGATTTTATGGCAATTCAAAACAGCACTAGCTTCTTCACCGGCTTTTATCTTTTATGTTAACATTTTAAACACACTTATCTTAAATCTGTTCGGACTGGGGGCTCAAAACCCAGGCATGCACTGTTCAAACATCCCTTGCTGCTCCATCAGCACCAGGCACTGCACAGTCTTTACACCACCCCCATTGCGAATCGGACACACACCCTAGTCCTATAGCAAAAGCACTCCCAATCTGGAAAAGCACCATGCCCTACACTGCGCAATGACCCACAATAGTGAAGCACTCCCGTACCCCGTACTGTGCCCACAACACCCTGGTTCATCCCAAAGACCCTGAATCAGCAAGCCAGAACTCACTGTTAGCCCTTCACCACAGCTGCGCATGGACGGTCCTGCGCACCCTTCTGAGGCCTTGAGGCCTGCAACAGCTGAGAGCATTTGCATGTGTCTGGGCATGGCCTTGCCCTGTGCTCTGTTTCTGGCCCCACATCCAGCCACCAAGCATGAGCGTACGGACCCTTGCATGGCTGCGTCATGGTACTGTGCTCCCACTCATCAAAGTTCTCCAATCTGGCCCTCGAGGCAGCAAGCCATCCACCGGCATGCTTGCCCAGTACTGGAAAACTACAAAACCAAAGACACTGAACAAACGGGTTAATCGCCATGTCAGATATACAATTCAACAGGTCCTGTAAGCTGAGACACCAACGCTGAAGGCGATTAACCCGAGTCCCTGAGGAAATAATTGAAACCCGCGGTGTCGGGTGCAACCAGGGGAAGCCTTTGTGGACTGTAAACTTTTGAGACGGAGAGAAACTTTGGATAGCGACTCCATAACAAAAGAAAAAACAAATAAGAAGTTCGCATGTATTTAAGATGTTATGTTTTTTTTTCTTTTTTGAGCACATTGAATTTTAGCATTCTTGTATGTTTGCAATAGCACTTACATTCACATTTAAGAGATAGCCCTATGAAGAGGTGCTATGCCACTTGGCAAAAAATTAATGATATTGCCTTAAATAGTGGTGACTCCTGAGGGTTCTCTTTATTAGTAAAGAAAAAAGAGAGAAAAAAAGAAGAAATAGAATATTAAGAAATAATATCTTTATAGAGTGTATGTAGTACTATTAGCACGTACTGTACGTTTGTTCAGTGTCTTTGGTTTTGTAGTTTATCAGTAGTTTTTCACCAAAGATTTTATTGGGGAGATTTTTTGTATTATGCCCAGTACTGGAGGCACCATTTTGGAACCCTCATGTTGCACAGCCAGTAGTGTATCCGGCTACACATCGCACAAGTTTCACAGCCCGCAACTAACGAAGTCCCCTTTTACTAACCCGAGGATGAAACCCTGCTCTCTCATCATCATCAGTTAACTGTCCTGCCACCTCCTAGTGCACAGATCTTCAGGAGATGACAAGCCTCGGAAAGGTCAGGATGGCCGACTGTAGGGGAGCCAAAAAAGGTAAGAGGAAAAAGAAACTTCCTAAGATGCATCAGTATAAGGGAGCAGCTGCCAAGGGAGCATGAGCCATTGGAGCAGCAGGCAGAAATGGTGATTGCAACTTTGCAAACACCACCCATACTGCTTAGGGGCAGACCAGGTGTATTGTACAATAATGCACATAGGTTTTAGAAACACCCATGACCCACCCATTCCACACCCATGGCCACACCCACTTTTCAAATACATGACTAAGAATTTATACTCACCGTGTTACAGAATACGCTTAGACAGTTCTGAGTGTAAATTCTTATAAATACCAATTAGTGCTGATAAGTGATTGTTAACATCCAATTATTAGCACTGATTAGTTTGTTAACCAATTAGGTTAGGTGCATTGTTATGGAATATACTTGATTTCCATGCAGAAATCACAGTGTGATACATAGAATCCAGGGGAAGATGCATTGTGAATGTTACAATATAATGAGAAAAGTTGCTGATTTGTGATTAGCTGCCAAACATTCCACTACATCCTAATATTAACAGAGAAACATACATTGCAATAGGGGTGAGTGTGACTCCCTAAAAACTTTGGGGATGATATTCAGACCATGGGAGGCAGCCCAGCTGATTCCTGCGGTCGAAGGTGACCAACATTGAATTTCCAGGTTTTTTTTGGCTGCTATGAACATGGCTGGTTAAGTCGGTGTTCATCGGCTGACTGGCTAGGTTATAGCAGCCAAAGATAGACCTGCTATTTATGTGGGTTTGTCTGGTTTCTAAACTTAGCCAGTCAGCCGATGAATATTGGGGCTAACCGGCTATGTCATATGAGAGAGCTGGTGACCGGACTAGCTGTTAAGCGCTACTATTCAGCCGAGATAGATGGCAATCTCACGTTGAATATTAGACTTAGCTGGCTTAAAACTATTTAACCAGCAAGGAGCTGTTCCTGGCTGGTTAAATAGTGCTGAATATCAGGGGTCTTGTTTTTAGTTATAGATTACCATTATGCATACAATTGAAACCAATTTTATTCCGATCTTATTTTAGGATAGTTCTTCAGGCACTGATACTGGCTCGGCTAGATTATTGCAGTTCTTTATTCATAGGTATTCAACTAACTATGGGCTCTTTCTACTATGATGTGCTAACAGATTTAGCATGTGCTAAATGCTAATTCCTATGGGCTTCTTAGGATTTAGTGTACGCTACGCAGCACACGCTAAATCTGTTAGTTTTTCCTCCTGAACAGTCACAGCATTGGTGGTGCAACATTTTTATTACTACCAATGATGGAAAACTGAGGGTCTCTTATCAAGCTACACTAGCAGTTCCTTTATGGCAATGCTAACAAAGCCCATTCAAAGTGTTTGGACTTTGTCAGCATTACTGCACTGGGTACCACTAGCGCAGGTAGATAAAAGAGACCCTATGTTTGTTTTTAGCCTGATTGTGTTGTCCTGTTTCTTTTGTTTGATAAATATTATGTATGCAAACCTGTACAGTGCCTAAGGTTGGGGATGGAGTGGATTCCAAATTTTAAATAAATTAATAAATAAACATGTTCTACCACTTAATTCTGACCTGT
The DNA here is from genome assembly GCF_901765095.1 of Microcaecilia unicolor. NCBI lineage: Eukaryota > Metazoa > Chordata > Amphibia > Gymnophiona > Siphonopidae > Microcaecilia > Microcaecilia unicolor. Next base: position 238,708,540 of record NC_044033.1, read on the forward strand.
GTGAATGAACTGTCCCACACGATTGCCTTCTCGTTTATTGTAAAATCCTGCCCTAGGGAAGCATAAGAGTTATAACTTGCCACAAATTCAACACTCAGTGTCCTATTGGGTAGAGAGACTATCCAGCTTATTATCGAAAGAGAAAAACGCCTATATTTTGACCCAAATCGGGAGATGGGCGTGTTTCTCGCAAAGGCGCCCAAATCGGTATAATCAAAAGCCGATTTTGAGCGTTTCCAACTGCACTCCGTCGCGGAAAAGAATAAAGTAGATGGGGGCGTGTCGGAGGCATGGTGGAGGCGGGACTGGGGCATGGTTATCAGCCGAGGAGAGATGGGCATCTTTAGCTGATAATCGAAAAAAAAAGGCGTTTTTACCGTGATTTTGGGTCACTTTTTTTTGGACCCTTTTTTTCACGAACAAGTCCCAAAAAAGTGCCCCAATTGCCCAGATAACCACTGGAGGGAATCGGGGATGACCTCCCCGGACTCCCCCAGTGGTCACTAACCCCCTCCCACCAAAACCCCCCCCCCCCACCTTAAAAACCTTTTTTCCAGCCTCTATGCCAGCCTCAAATGCCGTACCCACCTCCATGGCAGCAGAATGTGTTCTATCCTCTGACAGCCTTTCCCTGGTTCTGATGTGGCTCTTGGGTGAGTGTGACACCTTTTCTGTTATGCGCACTGCAGAGTCACATCAGCAATGCATTATGGTGGGTGTAGGGTATTGGGCTCCGTGATTCCACTAGCTTGTGGCAAATGCTCATGATGTTGGTAGTTGGTAGGCTGTCCTCCCATGGTGCTTTTACCCCTGCCTACTGGGTCAGAGTGTGTCCAGTTTTGTTTCCGGTAGTCCATGAGGTAGTGGCCATTTTTGTAAGCCAGTTTTAGATCCCTTCCATGTGTTAGCCACGTTAGAGAACTTAGTTCTTACCTTGAATGTGGCTGAAAAAGGGCATTGTACAGCATTCTGCCAGCTCTGACCTACTGCTAATCTCAGTACCAAGGAGACTCGTTGCCAGTGGGGCACAACCTCTGATCTGCAGTTAACTGTGAGTAAACGTGCTTATTCCAATAAAGGATGTTTTCGGAGCGATTAGTCTTCAGGTGTAAACTGGTGTGCCAATGTTATACAGCAGCAACAAGTCCTAGAGGCCTGCATGGATGCAGGTCCCTGGAGCACTTTTAGTGGGTACCGCAGTGCACTTCAGCCAGGTGGACCCAGGCCCATCCCTCCCCTACCTGTAACACTTGTGCTGGTAAATGAGAGGCCTCCAAAACCCACTGTACCCACATATAGGTGCCCCATTCACCTGTAGCGCTATTTCCCTGTGAGCTCACTCAGCTGGTCTCAGCCTGTGAATACAACTATATCAAGATGGGGTTTGTGAACTATGACACTGTAAGCAAGCAGATTCAACTTTCTGCTTGTGTCAGCTCTCTGCTTGTGATAAATCACTGGCAGGCTTGGAAAAACTCAAGGCCATTCAGTGGGCTACCTGCCCCTTTTACCTCCCGGATAAGGAATAGGGAGAAAAGACCATGGCACCAGCAAGCCTGATGAGAGACAGGAATGCCATCACCATGTAACAATTTGAAGGTCAAGAAAGGTCGTTTCTTCCTCAGGGAAGGAGCTGGAGAAGATCATGATTGGTTGCTGGCTGGTCACCTGAGGATCGGGGACTGAAAGAGCGGGAAGGAGAGGATAAGAGAAAGGGTCTGACAGAGGCTGAGGGGGAGTTCACCTGGAGTTCGCCTGGAAGACGAGGTAGCTGGAGAGAAGTCCAGCGAGACCTGAAGTGGTTCACAACCTTGTGAACTGTCTATCTGAAGAAAGTACCTGTTGGTCCAGCTGTGCCGGCCACAGTGACAGTAATCCTGCTTTCTGCAGAGAGCCAGGGCTATTCTCTAAGACTGACTCGCTGTGGAAGACAGTTTGAGTCTAAGGGGGAAGACCTGTGACATACTCATCTGAGAGACCACCCAAGAGTCAGCTCTGTGAGCATTACAGGGATTTATTTCCTATTAGTCTGGGATTAGTTAGTGGGTTCTTACCTCAGCAAAGGCGGGTTAGTTCAGAACTGTTGTCAGGAAGGTGGCTGCTAACTATATTACTTCATGACCTAGTCAGTTACAAATCAGGATTGTGTATAACCTAGTAACCGGTGATAATAGTGTTTTATTTAGACAATACATTCTATAGTAGTCTTATCAGCATAAGGTCTCTATATTTGTACCTAAGCCTTATTGCAGAGTGTATTATTTATATTTTCTTATCTTTATAATAAATTCTAATATATATCAGCTGTGACTCTTCTTTAGCACAGTTGTCTACAACAGAAGGAAAGTTCTGGCATAGGCACCAGACGATTCAGGTTCCTGTAGCATATTACCCCTAGGCAAGCCAAACCACCACGAGGGTGGAGGTACACAAATTCCTACGAAAAGTAGAATCTGAGGAAAGGGGGAGTAGGAGGAGTAGGCTCTTGAACAACACTAGTAGGCGACGTAGGTTAGGAACAATCTCTTTATTTAAATATACACTCGACTCAACACAGCCGTGTTTCGGCGCTACAGACGCCTTTTTCAGGAGTCTATGAAATAAAACCAAACAATGATAATATAACAAACATGCAAAACAAAAATAAAATAAGTACAAAATGTTAAATGTATGATAAACATAAATTACATATAAAATTAATACATTTTTAATAATTTTTTTTTATAAAAATAGTATTGCAGAAATGCTATAATATATATATATATCTCCATACATATATATATATATATATATATATATATATATATATATATATATATATATATACATGTAAAAATACATATACTCATACATATATACATATATAGTTTTCAAATATATAATAAATACTTAAATTATTAAAAAATATTAGATTATATATAACATACGATAAAGGTGTTGTATATTACCAATCAAAAAAGGATGACATCTAAAAATTAGCAGAAAAAACATCAAAATGAAGTATAATGAAAAAAACTCAAAATACAGTGAAATAAATAAATAAAACACACTTAAAATCAATCCGTTATTCTGTACTCAGAAAAGGCATAAATATAATAAAAATAAATAAATAAAAGAGTCTGTGATGCGAATACCCAAAATAGATGGTGCAGGTTTTATCCTGTGCTATTAAAACTAAAAATCATAATAGATGCAGCACCTGATGTTAAAAAATAAAAATACAAGGACAAAGAATCCACTCTTTAGATGTGTAGTCGCAGGATAAGTAAACTGTGAAGAAGGACTTACCACTGCCAATGCAGGAAAAACAGCTCAGCGTATTCAATTGCACTTCTGTGAAGTCAAAAGGAACGTGTTCACAGTACGTTTGTTTTATAAGAGAAAAAAGCCCACCAACAGGAGCAATCAGCTGTGCAGGCTTAAAGTATAATGAGTAGCACTCAGTATGAGGTATCTAGTTTGAAAAAAATCATCAAAGACAGTATAATTTTAAAATGTAGAACTGATGAACCATGGATAAAAGAGTGACAAGCAAAATGGATATATCATTTCAAAATGCCAAAAGATGAAATAAAAATGAAAAAAATAAAAATTATTAAAATAAAATAAATAAACATAGGGTAGCAGTGGGATTTGAACCAGCCACCTCAGAACCACAAGCCCTCAGAACTACAAACCTGATGTTTTAACCACTAGGTTATTCCTCCAGTGTCATGACACTAATAAAAAATCTTCTTTAAAAGATGAAATATACATGTATTAGTATAACCATCAATGCTAAAAATGTAGAAGTATATGATTATATGTATAAAAATATATACATTTGGATTAATTCGTTATCCACTCATCACTTTCATATTTAAATAGCAAAGTAATTTTTATAATATCAAAAATAAATATCAAATGTGAAAATTGATGGTGAAAATACAATATTGGAAAACGTTAGATAAGTCAAAAATTAAATACACCAAAAAACCCAATAATAATAATAATAAAACCGAAACAAGATATAGTACAAAAAATGAATGTGAACTTAAAAAATGAGTAATATAAAACTGCGTATATCCCATTAAAAAATCACAAAAAATGTTTGTATTCTATCTCTATATTTAATCCAAAGGGTTCTAAAGTCTGTAAATTAAACATCAACTTCTGTTCTTCCTGAAGTAGCATCTTATCTGTAATGTTCCTACGCCAGTTCTTCTTAAATGTTTTAATTACAAAAAACTTCAAGTCTGATATTGAATGATTCTTCTGCTTCCAGTGTGCCACCAACTTCTCTCCTCAAGCAACTGCGGTGTTCAATAATTCTAGTTTTAACTGGTCTCTTGGTCTTACCAATATAGACCCGAGGATAGGGGCACATAATGGCATAAATAACATTGTAAGTGGTGCAATCTGAAACATGTCTCAATGTATATATTTTTTGTGTACTTGGATTCAAAAATTGTGTAATCTCCTTGGTGTGTTCGCAAATGCTGCATCTTCCACACTTCTTATGTCCCCAGGGTACACTGTCTGCATTATATGACACTGTCTCTGGAAGGCACGAGGGAACCAAAAATTCTCTGAGATTCTTCTCCCGGGAATAAGCAACGACTAGACGTTTGTCTTTAAAGCATTCGTGTCCCTCTAAAATGTGCCAGTGACGTCTGATAGAGGATTGAATGTGTCTCGCCAGATGTGAGAACTTAAGTGTTCAAACAATGTCAGGGACTTGTTTGTCAGGTCTGGGGGCAAGTAGAGCATCTCTGTCTTCAAACACTGCTCTCTGAAAGCCAGTTTCAATATGTTTCTTGGGATAGCCTCTACTTCTAAAACGCTGTGCCATTTTTCTGGATTGAACTGTAAAGTCATCAAAGTCTGCGCAAATCCTTCTGAGTCTTAAAAATTGACATAATGGTAGATTCTTCTTCAATGTGTGGTGATGATAACTGTTAAAATGTAAAAAGGCATTGCGATCAGTAGATTTTCTAAAAAGAGAAGTAATAAAATGATAATTATCTTTCCTAATTAATAAATCTAAAAAGCTAATTTCTTTTTGGTCGTATTGCATTTTAAAATGGAGATGTGGATCCTGTGTATTTATCCACTCAAAGAAAAGGTTCAATTCCCGTGCATCCCTTTCCATACCAGGAAAATGTCGTCTATGTATCATTTATACAAAATAATGTTATGTTTATAGTGGTGTTCTGACCATTGCTCCATTATCTCTTCCAGAACTTTGGGGGGGGGGGGGGGGGTATTTAGTCAGCATGATATCTGCCTTAAATTAACAGTTGACACTGATGTTTAACATAATCCATAAAGTCAAGGCCGTTATCTATATAGGTAGTAGGACTAAATCTACTGATAGTGTGGTGATCTTGCTGTTTATATTTGTTTAGCTTAGGCCAGTGGTGTGCTGGCAAATTTTTAACAACAGGCTTTCTCTCTGATCCACCTCTGTCCCCCCCCCCCCCCCCCCCCCCCAAAAAAAAAAAAAATTGCAGAGCTGGCTATAGCCAGGGAGAGAGCCTGGGGGAGGGGGCAATGCATCACTCTCTACAGGAAAAAAAATGCTCCCAGGTTCCAATCTAATTCATGTTTAATAAATAAGTAAATAAATAGAAACTTTTAACGTTGAGCACCTGATTCTCATAACATGATGTCTGATTTAGAAGCCCTTTACCAGGAGAAAAAAAATCTCTGCACCAATATAACAGGGTTAGGGTGTCCCTATAACCAGCCCCTCCAAATGACACACAGATTACAATTTAAAACAAATTACTACTCTACCTATGAAAAGTTATTCCCTTATTATACTTCCTCTGTGTGTATCCGTATGATGCACAAGCTGGCATGTTTGAAAATACAACTTTTTTTTTATAGTACCCTAACTAAAGACCAATGGCACATCAAATCTGCCCATCCATACCATGATTTCAATTTGTCATAAGGTTTGCTACTTAGGCATAATAATAAATGCATACCTGATCTTTAAACCACATATAAGATGATTAGCAAAACTAATTTTTCATAAGCTAAAAATGTTGTGAAGACTGAGATTCTGTGGTGCAGTGCGGGCAGGGAGAGCCGGCTCTCCTCTCCCTCCCCCCTCGAGCTACAGGGTCCCAGGCTCCGAGTCCAGTACATACCTGAAGAAGACAACCACCCTGGTGGTCCAGTGGATTCTTCGAGGCAGGCACGAAAGATCCCCAGTCTTTCCTGTCCGCTGCCAGTGCTGACTCTCCCGCTGCTGCATTGCTCTTTAAAATGGCTGCCAAAGCTTACAAGGGCAACCTCCGAGACTTCAGTGGAAGTCTCACGAGGCCGCCGCTGGAAGTCTCGGTGGCCATTTTTAAAGAGTGATCCGTTAGCACCGTGGAAGGGTCAGCGCCTGCAGTGGGCAGGAAAAACTGGGGATCTTTCCTGCCTGCCCCGAAGAATCCACTGGACCACCAGGGTGGTTGCCTTCTTCAGGTATGTACTGGACTCAGAGCCTGGGACCTGTAGCTTGGGGGGGGGGGGGGGGAGGAGAGCTGACTCACCCTGCTAGAACATCCGTCTCGCAAAATGCTAACAAATTTAACAACCGGCTCTTGCGAGCCAGTGCGAGCCAGCTCCAGAACACCGCTGGCTTAGGCCATATGTATAAATCTGTATCAAGCAGATTTAATTATTGCAAAGTCTTGTGGTTAAAAATGAGAAAGATGGGATGCAGGATGGTAGTAATATGGATCATCAGATGTGCTGTGCTATTCAAGGTGTTGGATTACCAAGGAAGGGACACAGAAGACTGCTCTGGATAGACACTTTCAGGCTCATTTTCGAAAGAGAAGGACATCCATCTTTCAACATAAATCGGAAGATGGACGTCCTTCTTCCAGGGATGTCCAAATCGATATAATCGAAGCTCGATTTAGGATGTCTTCAACTGCACTCCGTCGCAAGGATGGACAAAGTTCAAGGGGGCATGTCAGAGGTGTAGTGAAGGCGGGACTTGGGTGTGCCTAACACTTGGACGTCCTTGACCCATAATCAAACAAAACAAGGATGTCCCTGATGAACACTTGGACGTTTTCACCCGGACCTGTTTTTCTTACAACTAAGGCACAAAAAGGTGCGTGAAATGACCAGACCACTGGACGGAATCGGGGTGACTTCCCCTTACTCCCTCAGTGGTCACTAACCCCCTCCCACCCTCAAAAAACATCTTTAAAAATATTTTGTGCCAGCCTCAGATGTCATACTCAGGTCCACGACAGCAGTATGCAGGTCCCTGGAGCAGTTTTAGTGGGTGAGTGCACTTCAGACAGGCGGACCCAGCCCCATCCCCCCCACAAGTTACGTTTGTGGAGGAAACAGCGAGCCCTCCAAAACCCACCACAAACCTACTGTACCCATATATAGGTGCCCCCTTCACCCGTAAGGGCTATGGTAGTGGTGTACAGTCGGGGATAGTAGTTTTTTTTGGGGGGGGGGGGGTTGGGGGGCTCAGCACACAAGGTAAGGGAGCTATGTTCCGGGGAGCAATTTATGAAGTCCACTGCAGTGCCCCCTAGGGTGCCCGGTTTGTGTCCTGGCATGTCAGGGGGACCAATGCACTAGAAATGCTGGCTCCTCCCATGACCAAATGGCTTGCATTTGGTAATTTTTGACATGGATGTCTTTGGTTTCGAAAATCTCCGAAAATCAGAAACGTCCATGTCTAGGGAAGTCCAAATCTAGGGATGACCAAATTTAAGGAATTGGACGTCCCTGATTGTATTTTCAAAACAAAAGATGGACGTCCATCTTGTTTCGAAAATACGGGTTTCCCCGCTCCTGGATCGGGCCGTTTTGCAAGGACATCCAAATTAAAACTTGGACGTCCCTTTTGAAAATGCCCCTCCACGTGTCAATCTCACTCTAACTGGAATCTCAGATGTATCTAAAGCAGTATAGACACAATAACTGCAGAGTGGATGTGTTGTAATACATGTTACATTATGATACATAATGTGTTATCCTTAACTGTATTATAATGTGTTACAGTGTGGTCCACATGAACATTCCAATCAAATTTATATTTATCTCTAAGTCAATGAAGACAGAAGATTCATAAGGTTATATTTAAAAGCAACAACCTGTATTTCATGGTAAATGAAGATGTCAGGAGCAGATATCCCTTAAGGCTGAACTTCTGAGCAGCAGGATCCAACAGAGACCACATGATGTCCTCACAGGTATTGGAGCTCAGTTAGAAATAGAGTGGTCACCTCACCATAAGGATTACAATTTTGCTGTATTTCTTCATCCTTCTTGTGTGTAAATGCACAGGTCTAATCTACTTCACTGCAGTTTAATACTTAATGTTTTCTGCCCATCATTCAAATATTCAATTATATAGCACCATCAGGAACCATACAGCATCCCACGCCATGCACAACTGCAACATTTGGAGCGGGAAGAGCGAACATTATCACAGTAGAAGCTGTTTCATAACATTGAAGAGGGAAGCTCATCTGGTTCTGATTGTGTTGATGATATGTGACAACCTGTGGAAGACGGCTGAGTGTCAGTGCACACTTGGAAACTACCTATCAACTGAGCTACGACCAGGCTACCATAGGGATGGGGACATCATGATCGGGGGATTTGTAACTGTAGAAACGTTTTACCTTTATCATCATCCATCCTTCACAACTGTTCCCTCATTTGAAGGACAAGCCTAGTAAGTAGTATCCTGGTTTAACTCCTTTATGAGACAGACTTGAGGGTTTTAATTTTGGTGGATCACTGACATAAACTGTAAATATAGCCCGATGACATTTTACTAATTCTCTCACATTAAGTCTTAGTATTTTCCCTTTGAAATATGCCCTGGAGAAAATTGGCCTGCTAAGATTTTCATCTGCTTTATCTCATACCTTTTGGGCAGGTAAAAATATATTTTCCCTGGGTCCAATTTTTTTTCAATCAACAGAGTGAAACGTTTTATGACAGTTTTAAATCCTGGGTAAATCTATTGTGAAAAGTGACCTCCCCACAGTTTTCCAAAGTACGCTTGTATTCTGAAGCTTTTTTTCTTTTGAATAGATATCCACCATACTCTACATGAAAGAAAAAATTCAAATCTTTTTTTGAGATTCTCCCCTTCTTAATTCCTTTGACATGTTGTTAATATTCAGCTTTTCATTCTTTTGAAAATACTACTTGTTTGTACCTTATTGAAAGCACATAAGTATCTGAAAACTTGTATTTTATCTTCCTTTTGCTTTTCTTTTGTCGAGTGCATCTTTAGCTCCTTCGGCCCTTCTGTGTGTGACTTATTCTTCAGACTATGCACCATTTTGCTATGAATTACCTCCATCTTAATTCTCTTTTCATGCAGAAACTTTCCTTCAGCTGAGGTAGCCACCCCACAAGGTAGATATCTGACCTTGAGCAATCTAGTAGCCAGAGCACCCCTGGCCTTTCACTCCCACTGTATCACCACAGCATTTTACGGTTCCCTCTCTCTCCACTGCTATCTGAAAAAACTGTCACACCTGACAGGAAGGGAAATAAACTTGCCCGATGCAGCAATCCTTGGTGTGGACTATTTTGCTATCATTGCACATTTTGTATTACATCAGTAGTTTGTTTGTCATTATTTTACTGTATCAAGAGTACAGTTCTGCACCTGCATTAGAGCATTTTGCGTTGAAGCTCAGTGCAACCCTCTAATGCACAGATGATTACATCCGATGCTTGACAGCACATAACCAGTGAAGTGTTTGCCTGAATATAGTGAAGCCTAAAAACACACAATCTGTACAGTAAGATTTAGGAACGTTATTCGTGTGAACAGAGTTTTCAGGCACAGATGAAGTAACCTGAGGGGTTTCTGTGAGTTGTCTGCCATTTTGTACAAATGTCAACTATAGTTACCCATAAAAATGAATTGGATAACAAACTTTTCCATGAAACTTTAAAATAGTCAAATTCGTTGAGGTTTATTGGTCTTATCCCACCTCACCTCCTCTTCCTCCTTGTTCTTAACTCTTTTCCCTCCCTTCCCCTCCCCTTCCTCTCTTTCCTTTCTCCTGTACTCTGGGACACATCTTCATCTGTGGCTGATATGAACTTCCGCCAATATTTTAAGCTGTTCTATCATGGGTCTGGCCTCATTTTTGTTACTGTGGATTGGGAATTTCCACTTGTACTTCCAACCATGCTGTCTCCCCTGATACCACTTCTTCATCCTACCTTCTTTGGCTCCTGAATAATCTTGGGTGGGGAGTTTACATTGATGGCTCAGATGCATATGGATGAGCAGAGAAACAGTGGTGCTAAAGTCCAGTGATTATGGGTTCGTGCATGTTGGTAGGATATGCATTTATCTGCTGCGGTCTGAGGGCATGGCTGAAGAATTGAACAAATATGGGAGTAGAAGAGAGGAAAGAAATGTAGTTAATTTCTGCTAAACCTGGAGAATGCATGTTTTGGTCTTTGTTATCAGACAAATATGTAAAGCTTGTAAGAAACAATGCTTCATACCATAATCCTAACCCTTTTTCACTCTTGTCTACTTCTAATGTATGTGGTTCTGTATCTTTTAGTTTGATGCTAATTTAATTTTTTAATGGTATTTATTGTCTTTAAAGTCCTGTACCATTGAACTATTACAACTTCCTGGCCTTTGTGTCTGCGGTGGAGGAGATTAACAACAGCTCGGAGCTCTTACCCAACCTCACACTGGGGTTTCACATTGAGAACCCTTTTGACAACTTTTTCTTAATGTATAGAGCTGCCATGGATATATTTTCAGGAAAGGACACTGGGATCCCAAACTACAGCTGCAAAACATCTGGTCCACTGTTTGCTATTATTGAAAGTCTCCCTCCTGAGCATTCAAACCAGTTTTCCAGCCTATCCGGGATATACCACTATCCACAGGTCAAGATCATCCTTGATTTTACTTCATTCCCTCTTCTATAATCTGGTTCAAACTTTAAGGGCAATGTGATTAATGTGTATGATGAATTATTTGAACTTCTGAGAGGAGAATTCCTTGCAAGTAATGATTTATTGTACATTTGCTTATTGTACATTCGCACATTTGCTTATTTCCGATCTGACGAAGAAGGGCAACCTTCGAAAGCTAATCAAGAAATGTATTAAGTTATGTCCAATAAAAAAGGTATCATCTTATTTTCTTTTCCATGTTTTATTTTGTTTGATTTCTATTGATAACCTTAAGAGTGGACTAACACGGCTACCACACTCCTCTACTTGTACAAGAACCAAACTAGTGGGGGGTTTTAAGCAGCAGTTTCATTATAACTATTAAGAAACAAACCAAAGTATCAGGTAGCCTTGCTTCTTCTTCCTAGAAGCAAAGGCAAATTGCTGTAACTGATTCAAAGCCAAAAGGAGAATAAAATAAACAATCATAGAACTTTTTATGGCAAACAAGATGTTGACTGAAGATCCTGTTCCAAAGAATGGCAGCTGCTACAATGTGGGTACATTTATTCTTCTAACACTGATTCTAGCCAACACATTCTCCAGATGGTGAGCCTCTTATGTGAGCCTCAAATTTAAGCCACAGTCATATATTTTATATATTTATTTGTTACATTTGTATCCCACATTTTCCCACCTATTTGTATGCTCAATGTGGCTTACATAGTACCGGAGAGGCATTTGCAGACTCTGGTGTGAACAAATACAAAGTGATGTTGTGGTAAGATAAAGTTCATGTGTTCAGATAGAGGGATCATTGAGAAAGTCCAGTGTTTAAGAAAGTCTTATAAATCTTGTAGGTCTTCCCTTGAATGGCTACAAAGAGAACATATACCCCTCAGTTTAATGGTAAAACATTACTATTTGTTTCCCACAGGTTGGGAGAAATTGGTGTCTTGCTTGGCACAAAAGGTTGTATGCCTGTTTCTTTTATTCTCCTTGAGCTTGAGGTCAGTAAGAGACACTTTCCTTTGTTTTCAGGACGTGTAATTCAGGCTATCTGATGCCTTCATTTGTTTTATTTGGGAAAACTTATTAGTTGATATAAAATAGAGTTTGTAATGAAACTACTGCTAAGAAAACATTACTAGCTGGCTTTGATCCTGCTGAACTGGGTTTAGTTCACACTGTAGCTCATTGTGACCTTGGCAAGTCACTTAATCTTCCAGTTCCATAGGTACAAAAACTTAGATTGTGAACCCACTAGGCCCACTAAAGATAGGGTTACATACGTCCGGATTTACCCGGACATGTCCTCTTTTTGAGGACATGTCCGGGTGTCTGGACGGATTTGGCCAGCCTGCCTGTTTGTCCGGATTTCTGGACAAACGGACTGGCTGGCGGGCGCGGGACTCCTCTCCCCTCCCCTACTCTACTCCACTATCCCTGTTGGTCTAGAGGTACCTCTTCGTCTTCGGGGCAGGAAAGAGCCCCCTCTTTCCTGCCCAGAGCACTGCTGCCAGCTACCCTGCATACTGTGAATCCGGCTCTCGAGTCTCGGCATTTCAAAATGGCCACCGAGAGTTGAAGCAGCCTCGCGAGACTTCAACTCTCGGCGGCCCTTTTGAAATGCCGAGAGCCGGACTCACAGCCAGGAGGTACCTCTAGACCACCAGGGATAGTAGAGTAAGGGGAGGGGAGGTGACCGGGGGGGGGGGGAGGGGAGATGAGGGGGAGGGAAGGTGATGGGGGAGGAGGGGGTGACCGGGGGAGGGGACTATGCATCAGGGGCGGGATGAGGGTGTGAAAGGGGCGGGGCAGGGAATGTGAAAGGGGTGGGGCAAGTGTCCTCTTTTTATGAGGACAAAAAATGGTACCCCTAACTAAAGAAAGTACCTGCATATAGGTCTACAGTCTATATATTCTAAGCAGGCCTCCAACTTCAGGCCTCCCAGCAGGTAGGTACTCGGCAGACCCTGGAAGGGCCCTCCCCTGGACACCGCACTCCAAGAAGACAATTCCAAATGATATGCTTAAAATCGCCTTTATTCCATCAGTAAGGACAAGACATTTCCTCTTCCAGACACAGTCCTTGGTCTTACTACATTCCAGCCCTTGTTCCCCTGTGGGCCACAGTTCCTGGCCACAGTTTAAGTCACTCACTGCCTTCCCAGCCTGACAAGAGTTTCTAGACACAGTTGAAATCACTCACTGTTCTCTCAGCCTGGCAGGGTTTCTGGACATAGTTTAAATCCCTCACTGCTTCTTCAGCACGGCAGAGTTTCTGGATATACTTTAAATCACTCTCTGTTTCCCAGCATGACAAAGTTCCTTGACACAGTTTAAATCCCTCACTGTTTCCCAGCATGACAGAGTTCCTGCACACAGTTTAAACCATTCACTGTTTTCCCAGCATGGCAGGGTTCTTGGACACAGTTAAATCACTCACTGCCTCTGCAGCACAGCAAGACTTCTGGACACAGCTGCAATCACTCACCACTTTACAGCCCGGTATCTTCTTCCCCGTTGAATGGAACAGCTGATTAACTTTCCCCCCAAGCTTTCCCCAGACTTGAAGAATGAAATATGATCTTTCATGACAAAGGTGCTGTTAAATCCAATCTTTTATTTTCAGCAGATCAGTTACACCTCAGGAAATCTTGTCATGAGCAACACGGCTAAGTTTCCTTATTTCTACCGGACTGTCCCCAGTGAGCTGCACATCTGTGCTGGAATAGTCAAACTATTAAAGTATTTTGGCTGGACCTGGGTTGGTATCATTGCATTTGATGATGAAAACAGCATGACCGCTGTGCAGATCCTGAGAGAAGGGATTGAGCAGAGTGGAGGTTGCATTGAATTCATAGAAATCTTCCATCAGTCCCGCTCATTCAAGCTTCTAAATGCAGATAAGATTTATAACACCTTCAATACATCTTCAACTAAAGTGATTATTTTGTATTGTAATAAAGACTACAGGGAGATTATAAGACACACACCCATTTGGGATGCACCTGGAAAGGTCTGGATCATCACAGAAGAATGGGGATTTTTCTTTCCCTCATACAGTGTTGAAAGGAAAAACACCTTAGCTTTTGCTGTCGCAAAGAAGACTATTCCAAGCTTTCAGAAATTTGTCCGTGAGGTGAATCCTGCCATATTTCCAAACGATTTAATCACAGAGATGTGGTGGAAGGACCTGTGTAACAGCCAGTGTCCCAGGAGCATCCAAAGATCCTGCAGCAGTGATGAAACATTTTTTAACCTCTTACACTGTGATTCTTTAAACTTTGGGGATAGTTATAATGTTTATAATGCTGTATACAGCCTGGCACATGCACTGCATGACATGATCATGTCTGGTTCTGGAAATACCACCCTCTGGAGTAGAGAAAGTGAGAGACTTTTAGATTTTCTGCCATGGAAGGTAATACCCTATGTTAGAAGAATGGTATTTTTAGAAAGAAATGATGGTATACGATTGTGTAGTGTGAAAGGGAAGCAGGATGCAGTGAATTCTATATGCTCATATTCCTTTTAGCCAGGGCAAAATATTGTAAGCCACATTGAGCCTGCAAATAGGTGAGAAAATGTGGGATACAAATGCAACAACAACAAAATATGTAACTATTTGCAGAAGGGTGGCATAGCAAGTCTTTTAACTATTAAATAGACGCTTCATGTCCAACATTACAGACACGCAGCTAATTACAAAGATAAAAGCACATATAAAAAGTACATGTGCAATATTTATCCTGCGGCTGTCAGGGTTTTTCAAAATACTGATTGCTATGGGATGAAGTTGATCTGGATATTATGTGATGGGATAAACCCAGCTGAAAATGCTTAAATTTGGGGGGGCCCTTATCTGGGGTATGGGCTCTGTCTCTGGCTGCCTACTATTGTGCTAAAAGGCTGGAAGAAAAGAAAATCTTTGAGGACTGCATGATAAGATACTTCTCCAGATAAGTTATTTTTGGGGCATGCCTATCTATCCTCTGGAACTGTGGAACCATGTTTGCTAATAGAATGTTTATTTATTTATTTGTAGCATTTGTATCCCACATTTTCCCACCAATTTGCAGGCTCAATGTGGCTTACATTTGCCGTAATGGCGGTTGCCATTTCTGGGTAGCAGAATTACAAATGGTATTGCATTAAGGTGCATGCATACATGGTAACATACATGGAACAGATCATGGTATATATATATACCATGTGCATACATTATGAGATTAAATAAAGAGGATGCTTCTAAGTTTTGCATTTTTGCATGAAAGTATGGGGTAGCTTTTTTCAATAATGATTTTTTTCTCTCCCCTTTTTTTGGAGAGTTGTTTCTCACTATTAGTTTTACATCTCATTGTATTGGGCTGATGAGAGAAGCCCTTTTAGGGTTTGTGT
This sequence comes from Microcaecilia unicolor, assembly GCF_901765095.1. Classification (NCBI taxonomy): domain Eukaryota; kingdom Metazoa; phylum Chordata; class Amphibia; order Gymnophiona; family Siphonopidae; genus Microcaecilia; species Microcaecilia unicolor. Next base: position 238,723,855 of record NC_044033.1, read on the forward strand.
AATGTTATTTCATGTTGGGTATTTGAAATCAGCCCTGGGCAGTTGAGGTTTAGTTGTTTAAAGTTCATCTTTGAGTAGTCGTGTCCTCTTTTTAAAATTTCTGTAGGCAAAGTTATTTTGGCCATATTCAAGAATGCCATATGTGGATTGCGGAATTATTACTATTTGATGTTGAACTACCAGTAAATGTTCACTGATTTAACTGATGTTTTGCCTGAAATGTTTCTTAGTATGTACAAACAAAATTTTGGGATAAGAAGGTCATTTTTATAAACTTCAAAAATAAGCTCCACCTTAATGTTGCTTCAAAATGAAAACATGTTCGTAAAATCAGGAGCAGATTGGATGTGCTTGAAGTTAGGAGTTTATACCTGCAGTGAGCTTCACTAATACAAATGTTTCTCGTTTTCATTAGCTTCATCATTATCTGAAAAACCTCCACTTTAAGAACGTTCTGGGTGAGGAAATCTTTTTTGATGAGAATGGTGATCTCGCCGTTGGATATGATATTATAAATGTTGTCATTCTACCCGATGGGACACGGATTAAAGAAATTGTTGGAAGTTATAACCCTTATGCTCCACCAGAGCAGGAATTTACCATCTATGAAGAGGCGATCATGTGGGAGAGCACATTCAATGAGGTCAGATTTAAATTCAATTTAAGCTCCTCGCTCTGGAATTTAAGGCTTTTCATTTTAGCACATTCTCCACCACCCCCCCCTTTACCTCACTGTTCTCATTTCTCCTTGCACCACTTCTGCAAAAGTCCAAATGGGGACATGGCCATGGAAAGGGCAGGAACAAGTGAGGGGCATTCCTATAAATTGCATGTGATTTTATAGAATACCTGCATTTGTACTCCTAACTGCCATCAGTTGGGTGCCAGGATTTATACCAGACTTTAGCAGGTATAAATGCACACCCAAAGTTAGGTGTAGAATGTACACTAAGCTAATATTCTGTAAATGTCAAGTCGTGCAAAGTGCCTTTTACAGAATACTGGCATGTAGCACATATTATTTCAGTGCCTATCTTTAAGAATATAAGAATATCCCTACTGGAGCAGACCAATGGTCCATCAAGTCCAGTATCCTGTTTCCAGCCATGGCCAATCCAGGTCACAAGTACCTGGCAGAAACCCAAATAGTACTAAGATTCCATGCTATCAATCCCCATGTCTATCTCAATAGCAGACTATGGACTTTTCCTCCAAACCTTTTTAAAACATAGATACGCTAACCACTTGTCTCATATCAAACCCACTACCCCCCTCTGTACACCTGGGGCTACCCTGCGGCCACTTAGAGAATCTGTCTCCAGCACAGCTCTGGTCCACCTGAACCTGCCGCTTGTGCTGTACACTAGCACCCTCCTCCCACTGAATGGGTCACAACCGCCTCTGGGCGAGTCTCCCACTCTGAAATTAGTTTAGCTCACAGAATACGCCAGCCTAACTTTAAATAGATCAAATAACATTATTATATTTATTTATTAAGATGTATTTACCACCTTTTGAAGGAATTCACTCAAGGCGGTGTACAGTAAGAATAAATCAAACATGAGCAACAGACAATTACAGCAGTAAAAATATTCAAATAACAATACCAAGTATGGCATAGTATACTACTTACAATGTCAACACAATATGTAATAGAACATTTTAGAGGAATTAGAAAATAAGTTGATTAATTTAAAGAAAGTTACACATGAGGTAAGAGAGATGGTTAAATATTAGCTAGGGTAGGAGTGGATAAACATGTCCTGCTGCAGTATGTGCAGCCCGAGTCACTCCTTGTGTATGTTTGAGTGAGACTAATAAGTTAGTTATTTCTTCCATTAAAGGACTTCTTGAAGAGTCAAGTTTTCACCTGCTTCCTGAAGTAGAGATAGAGGAGCATTTTCAAAAGAAACTTCTAAATCAGAATTTGGGCGTTTTACAAAGACTTTCAAATTCTGAACAGGAAAGAAGGACATTTTTGAAAAAGATGGACGTCTATCTTTTGTGTTTGAAAATACTATGGACGTCCTGTGATTTGGATGTTTTGGGATTTGGACATCCCTTTTTTTTGGTCCATTTTCGAACAAAAGAAGTCCAAATGCAAGATTTCCAAAACAGAGGAGGAGTAGTTTAATGGTTAGTACAGTATGCTTTGATCATGGCAACATGGGTTCAATTCCCACTGCTGCTCCTTGTGACTTTGGACAAGTCAAATGCACAAGTGGCATTTTTGGATATGACATCTAAGTCTGAATTTGGACGTGTTTTTCAAAATGTCCAAAATCAGAACAGGAAATGCCATTTTCTACAAAAAAAAGGTCTCTTTTCCTTTTGAAAATGCTGTTTGTAAAAATGTTTTGTGATTTGGATGTTTCATTTTTTGGTCCATTTTCAAACAAACACATCCAGATGCAAAACATACAAAATATACAAGAAAATCCACAATAAAGTGAAATCATTCACATGTTCCAAGTGTGGTAAAAGCTTTGGTTGTAATGTAAATCTCAAAGTGCATCAGAAAGTCCACATAGGACAGAAACCATTTGCATGTATAGAGTCTGGTAAAAGCTTTGGTCAGAAGGTAAAACTCACAATGCACCAGAGAATAGACACAGGAGTGAAACCATTTACATGTCCTGAGTGTGGTAAAAGCTTTGGTTGTAAAGAAAGTCTCACACAGCATCAGAGAATCCACACAGGGATGAAACCATTTACATGCACTGAGGAGGTAAAAGCTTCAGTTGCATTGGGACAGGTAATTAGGGAATGTACACTCTTGCTATGAAGTATGGAAAATAGCACTCTGGTATTTAGACATATGTAATGAGACCTCCTTTTCATCTATAGATCTGAATGTAAAGCACACATCTAATGATAAACAATAGACACAAGGCTCAGATGTTATAAAAATAGAAAGCTTGGCATCAGGTAGAATAGTGGAAAAGTGACATCCCAGGAAAGCAATAGGGCATCCTTGGGGGCACTGCAGTGGACTTTATAAAATGCTCCCAGGTACACATCTGACCATTGCTCCCTTACCTTGTCTGCTGAGCCCTCCAAAACCCACTACCCCCCTCTGTACACCACTACCATAGCCCTTACATGTGAAGGGGGCACCAATATGTGGGTAAAGTGGGTTTCTGGTGGGTTTTGGAGGGCTCACAGTTTCCTCCACAAGTGTAACAAGTAAGGGGAGGTAGAAGCCTGGGTCCACTTCTCTGCAGTGCACTGCACTGCACCACTACTAGACTACATAAGTACATAAGCATTGCCACGGGACTGCTCCAGGGACCTGCATGCTATTCTAATGGACCTGAGTATAACATCTGAGGCTGGCATAGAGACTGGTAAGTAATATTTTTAATCACATTTTTGGGGGGTGGGAGGAGGATAGTGGCCACTGGGAGAGTAAGGGGAGGTGATCCCTGAGTCCTTCCAGTGGTCATTTGGGGCACATCTTGTGTGGTGTAGAGGAGTAGCCTAGTGGTCAGTGCAGCAGACCTTGATCCTGAGGAAGTAGGCTCAATTCCCACTGCAGCTATTCACTATAAAAATAGGTCTATCTCAATTAAGTTTTAGTCTTGGATGTCTTTGTTTTGTTCCATTATTGCTGAAAGATGTCCATGGCTTAGGAACACCCAAGTCCTGCCTTAAACACGCCCCTGGCAGACCCTCTTGAGATTTGGACGTCCTTCTGATGGTCTTCAGAGAAAGGCGTCCAAAAAGAGGTTTTGATCATACTGATTTGGATGTTTCTGTGAGATAAATGTCCAAATGCTGACACATGTCACGTTTTGGATGTCTATCTCTTTTGAAAATGAGCCTGATAGTCTTGTGTTAAATGTAGACCTGTTATTTCTGCAGCGTAATTTAATATCAATGAGTGAGTTATCTGGACAGTACCTGAATTGTATTGATAACTGTATAACATTAGGTCCTGCACGTGGAACACTCTTGCTGCGTCCTTCACGTCAAGATAAATTTGGCCAAAATATATCCATTTGATGAAGCAACAAGTTTAAACAAAAAATACATAATAGAGCTGAATGAAACTCACTCTGGATAAATGTGTTGCCTACATGATTAAAGAAACAAAAATACTTATACAGTAAATAACCAATGGTGAGCAGATCCATGAGGTAAATATTCAGTCTTTGAGGTAGAAAAGTAGGCTACAATGACATCACCTAAAAGTCCTTTTCTCATAGCCAAAGTCTTACAAGGGGATGGAGAATTTGGAGTTATTTGAGGAAACAGGGTATTTTCTCCTACTTTTAATCAAACTATTTAGGGTGAGCAGCACAGAATCATTGCTCAAAGCGTTCTCCAATCAGCCTGAATGACTGATTCCAGATCAAACCTATTTCATATTATTTATATTTCCAACCAAAATAGAGCTCATACAAACCTCCATATTCTACTGAGTAGCTTGGCAATGAGCTCAAAAACTAAATGGGAAAATTGGCTCATGTTTAAACAGAAAAGTCATAATCCAGCATTACCTCAAGTTAATTAGTTTCTTCTCAATCCTCAGACACCTCCAGAGTTCAGATGCAGCCCGAGTTGCCCTCCTGGGTTCAGGAAATTAACCAGGGAAGGGGAGCCCGTCTGCTGCTATGACTGTATTCCCTGTCCAGAGGGAGAAGTCTCCAGCCAAAATGGTGAGTGATTTCATGTTCTAATACAAAAGGCTCATATTAGGCCCATATTCAGCCTTCATTGAAGATCCGACATGAGCCAGCAAATATGCATGCACTCCTGCCATTTCCAAAACATCAACACAACTGAGCATATCCTGATCTGGACGTCTCAATTGCAATCTCAAAATTCTTTGAAAATTGGGTCTTCACATGTCCTAATCCAAAATATGAGCTGGATACCGCTAGCAAAACTAATCATACCCCAATTGGATAAAACACATGGAATCCTCTAAAAGCATCCATTTCAGGTGCAAGTACTTCTAAGAAATAATGCATGATTTCATTTCCAGGAAGATCATCGTTCATTATTTGTTTAATATTTGCTACTGTATCTCATTTTGAGACAAGCCTTACTATTAAGGAAAAGTTACTGTCCTATAACTGATGCTATTTGTGAGATAATGGGACAATATTTTTCATTCTCAGATATAGATACTTGTATGAAATGCCCAGAGGACCAATGGCCCAATCAGAATAAAGATGCCTGCATCCCAAAAGTGATATCCTTCCTGACCTATCAAGAGCCTCTGGGGATAACTTTGACTTTCATCTGTATTTTCTTAATTCTTATTAATTCTGTCATTTTGGGGATCTTGATTCATTACAAAGACACCCCCATAGTGAAAGCCAACAACCGAGACCTCAGTTACATTCTTCTCATCTCCCTCATGCTCTGCTTTCTCTGCTCCTTGGTATTCATCGGCCACCCTGACAAAGTGACCTGTATTCTCCAACAGACTGCATTTGGGATCAGTTTCTCCATCGCTGTCTCCTCTATATTGGCAAAAACTACTATTGTGGTCATGGCCTTTCATGCCACCAAGCCTGGAAGCAAGCTCCGGAATTGGATGGGTTCCAGGATTTCAATTTCTGTAGTCCTTTTCTGTTCCCTTATTCAAACTGTTCTGTGTCTTGTCTGGTTGTTCACTGCTCCCCCATTCCCATATCTTAATATGAAATCAGAAATTGGAACAATACTAATTGAATGTAATGAAGGGTCAATATTTGCATTTTACTGTGTTCTGGGTTACCTGGGATTTCTGGCTGGTATCAGCTTTGTCGTAGCTTTCCTAGCACGAAATCTGCCTGACAGGTTCAATGAGGCCAAGTACATCACCTTCAGCATGCTGGTGTTCTGCAGCGTCTGGATCACCTTCATCCCAACGTACCTGAGCACCAAGGGCAAATACATGGTGGCAGTGGAGATATTTGCTATCCTGGCCTCCAGTGCTGGACTTCTGGGTTGTATCTTTTTTCCTAAGTGCTACATTATTCTGCTGAGGCCTGAAAGGAACAGCAGAAAATGCTAATAAAAAAGTAGAATTATTAATAAAGGATGGATTCATTTAAATATTGTTATCATTTGTTGGGCAAGTCCAAATTGAATGTCCTTTTTTTTTACCCATAAACTGCATCATTGGTTGAGGCCATCCTAAATTTCATATATTTTATGTTATAGCTAAAATTAGATATTATACACAATTTTAATGCAACATTAAGTAGATATAGAGGGGCATTTTCGATAAGATGTCTAAGTCTGAATTTGGACGTTTTGCAAAAACATCCAAAATTTGAACAGGAAAGAAGGTCATTTTCAACAAACAAAAATGTCTATCTTTTCCTTTTGAAAATACTGTTTTGAAAAATGTTTTGTTATTTGGATGTTTTGTTTTTTGATCCACTTTCAAACAAAAAATGTCCAAGTGCAAAACGCACAAAATCAAGCCATTAGGATACAGACCAGAAGAAAAATTTCAGTCACAGGAAAGCATTCATAAAGGATAACAGAGTTCAAACTGCTGTAGAATTAGTCAGTTCTATTACATCTGAAAAATTATTATGTAGGAAGAATAATATTTTAAAATATCAAAACATTCTGAAAAATGAGAGACTAGTGTTTGTTCTGATTGTGGTGCTTGTGTCCTTCAGAAGAAAAATCTAGCAATCAACCATAGATTCCATTCAGAAGTTAAAACAGTTGCATATAGAAAGTGTGGTAAAAGTGTCATTGAGGACAGCCTCATAGTCCACCAGAGAATCCATGTTGCAGTGAAACAATATATATGCCCTGAGTGTGGTAAAGGCTTTAGGCAGAAGGCAGACCTCACAATACACAAAAAAAAAAAATCCACAATAGCGTGAAACCATTCACATATTCTAAGTGTGGTAAAAGCTTTGATTGTAATTTAAATCTCAAAGTGCATCAGAGATTCCACACAGGACAGAAACCATTTGCATGTATAGAGTGTGGTAAAAGCTTTGGTCAGAAGGTAAACCTCACAGGGCACCAGAGAATCTACACAGGAGTAAAATTATTTACATGTCCTCAGTGTGGTAAAAGATTCACAGGCACGACATCCCTCCTAGTTCACCAGAGAATCCACGTAGGTGTAAAACCATTTACATGTTCTGAGTGTGGTAAAAGCTTCAGAAAGAAGGCATTGCTTGCAGTGCACCAGAGAATCCACATAGGTGTGAAACCATATATATATGTTCATACTGTGGTAGAAGCTCCTGCTGGAAGGGAAACCTCATAGTGCACCAGAAAATGCACACAGGAGTGAAACCATTTACATATACAGAGTGTAATAAAAGCTTTTGTTGGAAGGTAAACCTCACAATGCACCAGAGAATACACACAGGAGAAAAACCATTTACACGTTCTGAGTGTGGTAAACGCTTTGGTTGGAAAGAAATCCTCATATGGCATCAGGGAATCCACACAGGGATAAAACCGTTTACATGCACTGAGGAGGTAAAAGCTTCAGTTGCATTGGGACAGGTAATTAAGAAATGTACACTCTTGCTTTGAAGTATGGGAAAATGGCACTCTGGTATTATACAAAAGGATATAGCTGAGCGTGTGAATAAAGCAGTAGTAGCTAGGATATTAACTCAGAAAGAGGGTTGGTTCTTGAGTTATCAACATCCCAAAATCTCATATATATATTTCATCCCCAAAATTCACAAGTCCTTGACTAATCCCCCGGGACGCCCCATAGTATCTACAAGAGGTTCGGTTTTGGAACCCTTGTCTCAATATATTGATAAGACCTTGAGGTTGTGGGTGCCCTGGGCGGACTCATACGTGAGGGGACTCTATGCATTTCATCCGTTTACTTGAGGAGGTGGAGCTCGCTCAGACTGACAATATTTTGTTGGTAACGATGGATGTGGAGGTGCTCTGTTTAAACATACCACAAGAACAAGCTTTTAATTGGCTTGTTACTATTTTCAACAAGTGGCCATCCCTGCAGATAAGATAGCAATAATGAATACATTGCTATCCTATGTGATTTGTAGGAATTATTTTGAATTTCAACAAAAGGTTTTTGTGCAGGTCGGGGAGTAGTCATGGGGCCCACTGTCGCTCCATCAATATCTTGCCTATATATGTCCATCTTTGAAGACAGATATGTTTAAGCTTCTACATATAATGATCAAATCATCATGTGGAAAGTTTCATTGATGACATAATCCTGATATGGAAGGGCACTAGAGAAGCGCTTCAAACGTTCATTGATTATATTAATAGATGTGATCCCCACATTAGATTTACTGTTAATGTACAAGATTCTGAAATTCAGTTTTTGGACATCAAAATTGTGAAGACGGTGTATCACAGATTCATGACTACCATTTATAGAAAAGACACAGATCGAAACACCATTTTGCATTATTCTAGTCATCATTTCAGTTCCCTTAGGAAGGGAATTCCAGTAGGGCAGTTTATGCGCCTTAGGAGTTTGTATTCCTCTGTACATGAATATAAAAGTCAGGCAAAAGTAATGAGAAACAGATTTATAGAAAGTGGATACCCAGTGCAGGTAGTTAAAAGGGCTTACAAACGGGCACTTTATGTAAAATGAGAATGGTTGTTTCTCCCAAAAAAAGATCAGGATACTAACCCCCCGATTTGTGTTATCCCTTATTCATTTCAGGCTACAGCTATAGCCAAAATAGTTCACAAATATTGGGGTGTGTTAGTGGTTCATACCGCATTACAAGAACAGCCCAAGGTAGCATACACTTGTAATGTTAATATGGGGGAGTTGCTAAGGTGCTCTGTGGAGCTATCGATGAGAATGGACGCTTGAAGATCTCTCTCCCCTGCTCTAGCAAGAATATCATTCCAAATCAACATCAATTGAAATCCTTTTTCCTCTATCATCGACTAAACCAACTACTTATATAATGTCTTCATCTAAATCGTCGAAGCTGGATTCTCTTAGTTTGCCTCAGACTGGTTCTAAGCGAACAAAAACTGACCCGCCAACACCGGAGAAGGCCTTACAAGCAAGATTACCGCCTTCCATGTCGGATATCATCGTGGAAGAAATAAAAACTCTAAAAGAACTAACGACTAAACACTTTCAAACGACCTGTGATCTGAAATCGGATTTGCAATCCCTTTCATCTGCATTAACAGCTTTTCAAAGCCGTGTTGAGTCCTTAGAAACACATGCAGATCAAACTGCTGACAAAAAAGGCACAGCAACAGGAAGAACTGATCAGCGTTTCTGAAAACTAGAACTAGAGATTGAAGATCTCTCTAACAGGAACTGGAGAAATAATATTAGGATCATTGGCTTAAAGGAAGGTGCAGAAGGATCTGATGTTATACAATTTCTTACTTCTTGGCTCCCGCAAGTCTTGCATATTGAGGTGGACCTCCCATTACAGTTTGAAAGAGCTCATAGATCGCTGTCTCATCATAAACAAGGCCTTCAAAGCCCAAGACCAATTATTGCCAAACTTCTTTGATTTCAACAGGCATTACAAATCCTAACAGCGGGACGTACAATAAAAGATCTTCAATTTGATGGGAAAAGATTTTTGATTGTGCCCGATCTGGCAAAAACTACCGCTAGGAAGCGGAAAGCCTTTTTGGACATGAGACCGTGCCTTAAATCTTTTGGAGCCAGATATGGCCTTCAATATCCCGCTCGTATGCAAGTAACATTACATAATAGTACTAAGTTTTTTGATTCACCTGAACAATTGCAGATATATCTTGATCAAATCCAGTCTCACGGCGTGTTTCCCTGATTCTTTTTCAACACATATTGGTATCTGTCTTTGCATTTATTGGCCTTCTCAGATGGCTCTCAGTTATTTTATTATGTCATTAGCTGTATTAGATGGTTAATTGCTTTAGCACATTCTAAGCTTGCATGCTATTATTACACTTTGTTACAACACACATTGTGTATTATTACTATTGTTATAAAAGGATTGTCTTTTTTTTTTCTTTTTTTTATCTACTGGTACTATACTTAACTTATGGTGCCTTAGATCACCCTTTTCTTTCTATATTTCGAATTTTGCAGGGTTCTCTTTGATTGTCATCTCGTCTTTACTCTCAGTCTCTCTTATCACTATTTCATCTCTTTGATTGAACTAATTTCTTAGTTCTTTATGCCGTTCCTTTCTGTTTTTTGTTAGACATGCATAATTTTGCTCAACTATACTCTATGGCTTTTCTTTGTAATGGGCTATGTGCCACATATCCATTTCTTCCTATAAATTAAGATGGCTCAAATCAATTCTATTTCTCCAATTAACATTGTGACATGGAATGTAAATGGTTTAATTCATCCTATAAAATGTAAGAAAATACTTATTTATCTCAAAAAAATCAAACCAGGAATAATTGTTTTACAGGAAACTCACTGTTCCTCTACTCTACTTCTTATTAAACAATGTAATTGGATTTCTTCCTCTATAGATTCTCCCTCTCTTGGTAGAAAACATGGAGTTTCAATGCTGTTTAATAAGAATGTCAATGCAACTATCTTAGAGCAAATTATTGACCCAAATGGTAGATGGATAATTGTCAAAGTGTCTATAAATAATGTTTCAGTATTGTTGGTAAATTTATATGCCCCAAATACTGACTCTCCTGAGTTTTTCACGAATCTCTTTCAAACAATACAGTCACTGGATTCTATTCCCATAATTATATCAGGGGATTTTAATATTCCTTTAGATTATTCTCTAGATAGGCATTAATCACCTCCAATATTTCACCAATTGTTGTCTCTGGTCATGCACCAGTCTCATTAGCCCTAAACTACTACTACTACTATTTAGCATTTCTATAGCGCTACAAGGCATTCGCAGCGCTGCACAAACATAGAAGAAAGACAGTCCCTGCTCAAAGAGCTTACAATCTAATAGACAAAAAATAAATAAAGTAAACAAATCAAATCAATTAATGTGAACGGGAAGGAAGAGAGGAGGGTAGGTGGAGGCGAGTGGTTACGAGTCAAAAGCAATGTTAAAGAGGTGGGCTTTCAGTCTAGATTTAAAGGTGGCCAAGGATGGGGCAAGACGTAGGGGCTCAGGAAGTTTATTCCAGGCGTAGGGTGCAGCGAGACAGAAGGCGCGAAGTCTGGAGTTGGCAGTAGTGGAGAAGGGAACCGAAAAGAAGGATTTATCCATGGAGCGGAGTGCACGGGAAGGGGTGTAGGGAAGGACGAGTGTGGAAGATACTGGGGAGCAGCAGAGTGAGTACATTTATAGGTTACTACTACTATTTAGCATTTCTATAGCGCTACAAGGCGTTCGCAGCGCTGCACAAACTGGTCTATGTTAGCTTCTAGAAGACCCCACTTTGGAGACTCCCTTTAAATCTTCTTACAGAAGAAGAAATTTGTATAAAATTGAAAACTTTCATTGAAGAATTTTTCATTAACAATTCCTCCTCCACTCTTGGTCCAATAACGATTTGGGAGGCCTTTAAAGCAGCCCTCCGTGGTGAACTTATATCTCTAGCTGCTCACAAATCTAAAATGGATAGTGCTCAAATAATACAGCTTGAATCTCAAATTAAAGATGCAGAATCTAAATATTTTCAGACAGGGAATACTATTTTCCTTAATACTTTGTGTAATTTAAAGTATAAGATAAATAAATTGCTTAGTCTTAAAGCTGGTCAGCAAATTTTTGAGTTTCATTCCAAGCATTATGCTGAAAAAGATAAAAGTAGTAAATTATTAGCAAATTATCTTAAAAGAAGTCCAGATCTCTGCTATTAAACTCTCTAATCACAGCATGGCTTTATCCACAAAGGATATTTCTAAAGCATTTTTTCATTTCTATTCTGAATTGTACCAATCTGAATCTCCTCAGTCCCAAAATTTAACGAATAATTTTCTATCCTTACTAGTTAGCCCTAAGTGGACGGAAAATGATATCAAATTTCTGCAGGCTCAGATTACAGAGCAAGAGCTCATCACTACCATTAAAGACACCCTGATTGGGAAGTCCCCGGGTTCTGATGGGATTCCCATCGAGTTCTACAAATCATTTAAAAAAGATCTTTCTGCTATCCTCTTAAATCTCTTTAATGATTTATCTCCTGAAAATATTTCTTCTAGCTGTTTCTCAGAGGCAATCATTACTGTGATTCCTAAACCCAATAAAGACCCTCTTTTGGTATCTAATTACCGGCCCATTTCTTTATTAAATGTAGATTACAAACTATATGCTAAAATTCTTGCAAATAGAATAAAAAAATCATATCTAAAATCATTCATCCGGGTCAGGTAGGTTTCATGCCTGGTAGACTTATTAGCGACAACACAAGGCTTTTTTTGCACTTATCTCAGATAGCATCTTCCTATGCCCAGCCGGTTGTGGCCCTTTCCCTAGACGTGGAGAAGGCCTTGACAGGGTTGACTGGAATTACCTTTATGAAGACTTATCCTGGTTTGGGTGTCCCTCTGAATTTTTGTTAAAAATTAAAACTCTGTACGCTAATTCAACTGCTAGAGTAACTACTAACAATGTACTAGTCTTCCATCGTTGTACTAGACAAGGCTGTCTCCTCACTCCATACTTATTTAATATAGCTCTTGAACCACTCCTGATTGCAATTAGGTCTCACACTCGCATAAAGAGTATTGTATACAAGGATTTGGAAATTAAATGTTCGGCCTATGCAGATGATGTCGTGCTATATCTGTCCAGTCCCCATCAATCAATATAACATAGTAACATAGTAGATGACGGCAGATAAAGACCTGCATGGTCCATCCAGTCTGCCCATGACAAACTCATATGTGTATACCTTACCTTGAATTTGTACCTGTCCTTTTCAGGGCACAGACCATATAAGTCTGCCCAGCAGTATTTCCCGCCTCCCAACCACCAGTCCCGCCTCCCATCACCGGCTCTGCTCCAGACCGTATAAGTCTGCCCTCCCCTATCCTCGCCTCCCAACCACCACCCCCTCTTCCCCCCAACTGCTCCGCCACCCAATTTCAGCTAAGCTTCTGAGGATCCATTCCTTCTGCACAGGATTCCTCTATGCATATCCCACGCATGTTTGAACTCCGTTACCGTTTTCATCTCCACCACCTCCCGTGGGAGGGCATTCCAAGCGTCCACCACCCTCTCTGTGAAGAAATACTTCCTGACATCTTTCCTGAGTCTGCCCCCCTTCAATCTCATTTCATGTCCTCTCGTTCTACCGCCTTCCCATCTCCGGAAAAGATTCGTTTGCGGATTAACCTCATCGATTTAATTACTCTCTTTTCCCAATTTTTGGGTTATAAAATCAATCAACAAAAGACTGAATTATTACACCTTAATAAATACGCACGCCCCCAAATTGCTAAATCTTTCAATTTGGTCTGGGCAATGCCAAACATTAAGTATCTCGGACTGGATCTATATACTTCACTGTCAGATACTATCCAGTTTAATGCAGACCTAATTCTTAAATCCCTCAAATTGTTGTTACATACCTGGCACCCCTTAAATTTATCTTGGTGGGGTCGTCTTGAAACTATTAAAATGATGGTTTCTTCTAAAATTAATTACACTTTAAGTATGCTCCCAATTATTTTTCCTCTCACTTTTTATGGTCAGACAAACATCCCAGGATTGCTCTCAAAAAACTTAAAAGTATTAAAGACTCAGGAGATGTTCTGTTTCCTGATTTTCACACTTATAATAAATCTTTTATTTCTCATCAAGGATGTAATTGGTTTTATCATAAATCTGACTATAAACCTATATGGTTGCTTTTTGAAGAAGCTATGGTATACCCACTTCGTTTGTCTTTTTTGCTCTCATCTACCTCAATTCTATCTCACAAAACAGATGATATCATAATCTCCACGGTTAAATGCATGATAGAATTGGATAAGTTACAAACTATTCCTTTTACCTTGTCTTTTCATATGTCACTATCAGGCTTATTTTCGAAAGTGATCGCCGGCCATTTCCCGACATAAATCGGGAGATGGCCGGCGATCTCTCAAAAGCGGCGAAATCGGTATAATCAAAAGCGGCTTTTTTGACAGCAATGCCGCTTTCCTGTCGCCTCGCCGGCGAAAGTTCAAGGGGGCATGTCGGCAGTGTAGCGAAGGCGGGATATGGGCGGGCATGGGCGTGGCTACCAGATGGCTGGCTTTCGCAGATAATGGAAAAAAAAGTGACGTTAATCAGTATTTCGCCGGGTTTACTTGGTCCTTTTATTTTCATGACCAAGCCTCAAAAAGGTGCCCCAACTGACCAGATGACCACCCCGTAGTCCCCCAGTGGTCACCAACCCCCTCCCACACTAAAAATATAAAAATAAAAACCTTTTTTTACCAGCCTGTATGCCAGCCTCAAATGTCATACCCAGCTTCCTGACAGCAGTATGCAAGTCCCTGGAGCAGTTTTTAATGGGTGCAGTGTACTTCAGGCAGGCAGACCCAGGTCCACCCCCCCTACCTGTTACACTTGTGGTGCTAAGTGTTGAGCCGTCCAAAACCCACCACAAACCCACTGTACCCACATGTAGGTGCCCCCTTCACCCATAAGGGCTAAGGTAATGGTGTAGAGTTGTGGGGAGTGGGTTTGGGGGGATTTGGAGGGCTCAGCACCCAAGGTAAGGGAGCTATGCACCTGGGAGCTATTTGTGTATTTTTTAAACATTTTTAGAAGTGCCCCCTAGGGTGCCCGGTTGGTGTCCTGGCATGTCAGGGGGACCAGTGCACTACAAATGCTGGCTCCTCCCATGACCAAATGCCTTGGATTTCGCCAGGTTTGAGATGGCCGGCATTTTTTTCCATTATCGCTGAAAAACAAAACCGATGATCTCAAACCCGGGGAACTCTGGCATTTGGCCGGCCTAAACCATATTATCGAAAGAAAAGATGGCCGGCCATCTTTTTTGATAATACGGTTCCGGCCAGCTGTTGCGCCGCTGCCAAAATAGATCGCCGGTGAACTATTTTGGCGGCGACATTCGATTATGCCCCTCCATGGTATAACCCCCATATATTAGTAAATAAGGTTAATTTCTTTTGGAAGGATTGGATAGATAAAGGTATTTTGACTCTCTCAGATATTGTAAATGAAGACAAAAGTATTCAGTCTTTTTCAGAAATTATGGAACAATTTTCTTTGCCATACTCTATGTACTTTAAATGGTTACAACTATCTCACAGTGTTAATGCAATGTCTAACCTCATCTCACTAACGCATCAATTACCCTCATTGTTTTCCAATGTGCAAACACTGATTCTAAATGGTCACACGACTTCTGTATCTATCAATTGTTTATCAAAAGTGCATATAATTTCAATCTAGTTCTTCAAAACAGTTGACAAATGGACATTGGATATCCTCTAGATGATGAAGCATAGACTCATTTTTGGACAAAAGTAATGAAACCTCTCTCCTCCGCTTCTATGTTGCAATCAATGTTCTTTTTATATCTTAAAACCAATTGGACACCCCATAAACTTGCTGCTGCGGGGCTTCAATCTTCTGATAAATGCTGGCACTGTTCCCAGCACCTTGCTTCATATGCTTTTTGAATGTGACCTAGAGGGGCATAATCGAACGTCGCCAGCCAAATAGATCGCCGGCGATCTATGTTGGTGGCGGCGCTTCAGCTGGCCAGAACCGTATTATCGAAAAAGATGGCCGGCCATCTTTTTTTTTCGATAATACGGTTTAGCCCGGCCAAATGCCGTGGAGTTCGCCGGGTTTGAGATGGCCAGGTTTGTTTTTCAGCGATAATGGAAAGTTATGTCGGCCATCTCAAACCCCGTCCAAATTCAAGGCATTTGGCCATGGGAGAAGCCAGCATTTTTAGTGCACTGGCCCCCCCCTGACATGCCAGGACACCAACCAGCCACCCTAGGGGTCACTGCGGTGGACTTCAGAAAAGCTCCCAAGTGCATAGCTCCCTTACTTTGGGAGCTGAGCCCCCCAAACCCACTACCCACAAATGTACTGCACCCACTAAAATTACTCCAGGGGACCTGCATACAGCCTCTAGGACTTATTGCTGCTGTATAACTTTGGCACACCAGTTCACACTTGAAGACTAATCTCTCTGAAAAAGTCGTTTCTTGAAATAAGCACGTTTACTCACAGTTAACTGCAGATCAGAGGTTGTGCCCCACTGGCAAATAGTCCCCTGGAACTAAGATTAGCAGTAGGTCAGAGCTGGCACAATGGTGTACAATGCCCTCTTTCAGCACCATTCAAGGTAAGAACTACGTTCTCTAACGTGGGTAACACAGGAAAGGGAACTAAAACTGGCTTACAAAAATGGCCACTACCGCATGGACTACAACAGGAAACAAAACAGGGCACACTCTGACCCAGTTAGCAGGGGGGAAAGCACCATGGAAGTAGAGCCCAGTACCCTACACCCACCACAATGCATTGCTAACGTGACTCTGCAGGGCACCTAACAGAAAAGGTGTCACACTCACCCGAGAGCCACATCGCAACCAGGGAAAGGCTATCGGAGGATACAGCACATTCTGCTGTCATGGAGGTGGGTACGGCATTTGAGGCTGGCATATAGGCTGGCAAAAAAGGTTTTTAGTTTTATTTTTTTAATTTGGAAGGGGGTTGGTGACCACTGGGGGAGTATGGGGAGATCATCCCCCATTCCCTCCAGTGGTCATCTGGTCAGTTGGGGCACCTTTTTGAGGCTTGGTCATGAAAATAAAAGGACCAAGTAAAGCCGGCGAAATACTGCTTAACGCCGCTTTTTTTTTTCCATTATCGGTGAAAGCCAGCCATCTGGTAGCCACGCCCATGCCCGTCCATGACCCGCCTTCGCTAATCTACCGACACGCCCCCTTGAACTTTCGCCGGTGAAGCGACGAGAAAGCGGCGATGTCAAAAATGCCGCTTTAGATTATACCGATTTTGCCGCTTTTAAGAAATCGCCGGCCATCTCCCGATTTGTGTCGGAAGATGGCCGGCAATCACTTTCGATTATAAGCTGGCTAGTCTCTAAATTTTGGAAAGTAATATGGTGCATCATTCAACAGATCTTGTATATTGATTGTGACCTCTCATCCTCCATTGTAATTTTCAAGTCTTCTTCTAAACAACTGAATTTATCAGCTCCACAGGCAAAATTATTGGACGTTTTGCTTACTATTGCTCAGAAGCATATACTACAAAAATGGAAATCAGCTCACTTATTAAATGTCAGTTTCTGGTGGAACACAGTTCTACTACATCAAAAATTGGAATATACAATGGCGGAAAAAGTTCAGATAACTTTCTGTAAGAAAAATGTTTGGACTCCTGTGGAACATTATCTTCAATCTCTTCAGACTGCACTATAGCCCAATCATTATCTGGTTGTATCAATTTTTTTATACATCTCTTATGGCGTTAAGAGCATTCTGGCATGCTGACATTGTTTTTTCTCCCTTCTCCTTTCTTGTTTAGATTTTCCTTGTCTCTTGGTTTATTGTATGTTTGGAAAATATTTCAATAAACTATATTGGAAAACAAAATATGAGGGAGTTGCTGAAACATCCTTATAGTGATAGGTTCAATGGGACACACACCCCATTTGGGCGTTGTGTGTATTGTGCATATTCATTGACTACAGCTTTTGTAACAATTCCAGGCACAACAAAAACATTCTTTTTAAGGCATAACACTTTGTGTGAAACTCAGCAGGTGGTGTATTGCATTGTATGCCCCTGTAAACTATACTATATTGGGCAGATGCATCGGAAACTAAAACTGCATATCACAGAACATTTGAGTAGTATAAGAAATGAGTGAATGGAAGCCCCTTTAGAGGCTCATTGGAAGGCAGCTAATCATGCATTAGAGTATTTGAGATTCACTGCATTAAGGCAAGTGATATTGAGTTACGGAGGAGATATTAGTGAAGCATTGAGAGTACATGAACAAAGATTTATTTTCGCATGGCGCATAGTGGCCCCCTTTGGCTTAAATTTGGAGATTGAATGGTAATTTGGGGAGTAGTTAGCACATTTGCATTTTGAATAGGGGATCAGGTTTCTCTATGTAAACACGGAAGACAATAAATGAGGGTAGTCCGGTTTTGTATCTGGAAATGAAGAGGGCAGGATCTGGGCATGATCCTTCTGGTAATCAGCCATGGATTTATGTGTTTATATTAGTAGTTTTTGAAATTGTATTAGAAGAGATTAGTGAAAAGGTTACATATGTGCCTTTATTTGTAGAAAGATGTATTGTTCCTCCTGATGAAGATACTGAAATACGGTCCCGTATTGGGGAACAAGGAGAGTAATTCAGATGTCTGAAATTTTATGATAAGAAGTTCGTATGATGTGGGCTGAGTGGTAACCTGTGCTGAAATTGATTCCTGCGTCCTCTTGAAGAACAAGGATTGTGTTGTTATCACCTGAATTGTTGAACGGAATTGAAGATTATCCCTGGGTTTTTTTCTCAGGTTTTGGGTTGGGCTGAAGGATATAGCGCCAACTGATGCCCAGTAGTTACTTTGTTGGGCTACCATGGAGTGACTGTGGAATAATTTCAAGATTCTTTATAACAACAGACACAGCATCAATTAAACATTAAGGGAGAAAAGGAACTCCTAAACTACATGAGAATTCTATTGCTTAGTGGTTTGGTGTTGAAAGACATTCTTCAATTTATGGAAAGATCAAATTAATGAACATTGACAGAAAAAAATGAACATTTAACTGTTTAGTTATTCTGTGCTAAGCAATGTATATAACTGTGAGTGGCTTCTCAGGGAGCAGGAAGTGATTTAGCAGAGTGTGGTGTGGTGTGGTGTAAAGTATGTGAGGTTAGAGAATATGGGTTGGATGAATGGTAATGGTTGGATGGTTATGTAATTCAAGGCATATATTGTATTTGTATTGATGTTGAATAAAGTGAATATTTGATGAAAAATTACAGTTTTCTGGAGAGACAGTGTTAAACATTACATTGCAATAGCTCTAGAGTTGATAATAGTGTCCCCTACTTTGTAATAAATTATGTAATGAGACTTCATTTTTATCTGTAGATCTGAATTCAAAGCCCAAATCTACTGATGGACACAAGGCTCAGATGTTATAAAATTAGAAAGCTTGGTATCAGGTAGAATAATGGAAAAGTGGCATCCTAGAAAAGCAATAGGGCACCCTTGGGGCACTGCAGTGGACTTTATAAAATGCTCCTAGGTACACATCTCACCATTGCTCCCTTATCTTGTCTGCTAAGCCCCCCCAAAACCTACTACCCCCCCCCCCCACACACACTGTACACCACTACCATAGCCCTTACAGGTGAAGGGAGCACCAATATGTGGGTACAGTGTACTTCTGAGTTTTGGAGAGCTCACATTTTCCTCCACAAGTGTAATAGGTAGGGGGAGGTAGGAGCCTGGGTCCACCTGTCTGCAGTGCACAGCACCCAACACTAGACTACTCCAGGGACCTGCAAACTATTCTAATGGACCTGAGTATAACTTCTGAGGCTTGCAAGTAAATTATTAATCACATTTTTTGGGGGTGGGAGGGGGTTAATGGCCACTGAGGGAGTAAGGGGAGGTGATCCCTGATTCCCTCCAGTGGTCATTTGGGGCACTTTTTTGTCCCTTTTTCGTTATAAAAACAGGTCTAGCTCAAAACGTCTTAGTTTTAGTCCTGGACGTTTTTGTTTTGTTCCCTTATGGCCGAAAAACATCCAAGTGCTAGGAACGCCCAGATCCCACCCTTAACATGCAACTGACACACCCCCTTGTGACTTGAACGTACTTCTGATGGACTTCATAGAAAAACATCTAGAGATTGGTTTGGAAAATACCAATTTGGATGTTTTTGTATGAAAAATGTCCAATTGGAGGTTTATGTTACTTTTTGGATGTTTTTCTCTTTTGAAAATGAGCCCAATAGTGGTCAATAATACACTTGTTTGTGATATCTTTTTATTGGAATAATTTTATGTATTGAATAGATTTCTGAGCCATTCTCCATTCAATGGGGTAACAGTGCAGTAACATTTGGAGCTAGTTAGCAAAGGGGATGGGATTTGATATACTGCCTGTCTATAGTTACAATCAAAGCAGTTTCTATATTATATACAGGTACTTTATTTTGTACCTAGGGCAATGGAGGGTTAGGTGACTTGCCCAGAATAGCAAGGAGCTGTAGAGAGAATTGAACTGTTCCCCTGATTCTCAGCCCACTGCACTAAGCATTAGGCTCCTCCTTCATTCTAAGCTTCATTAAGTGCTTACACGAAAATTCAAAGGTACCAGTACTTAATATGGTACCTTAGCAACTACTACACATCAAATGTGACAATTACTCCAGAGCAGATGGATAAACTCATTTAAATAGTTTATTCAGCTTTTGGTTGCTTACATATGTTATTAAAACTCAGTAAAATACAATGGTTGATGTGTATGAAAGGGCTGATGAGACAGATGATGATTTTCGATAACCTGGAGTAGAAGGGTAGCTAATGGTTAGAGTGGGAAGCCTGGTCAAAATCCCACTTCTGTTCCTTGTTATCTTGAGCAGGTCACTTAAGCTTCCATTGCTTCAGGTATAAACTTAGGGCCCCTTTTATTAAAGTGCAGTAAAATCTGGACTTAGTCCCTCTGATATTTAAAACCATTTAACTGACCAGGAATGGTTCCTGACAGGTTAAATGGCACTTAAGAGCCTATCTGACAATATTCAGTTGGAAATAGCTGGTTATCTCCTGCTGAATATTGCTGGTTAGCACTTAGTGGATAGCCGGTTTTATCCTGAGATATAATCGGCTATCTGCTAATATTTGGTGCATCGCTGGCTAAGTTTGGCAGCCAAATTAGGCCACTGAAATAGCTGGCCTATCTGTGGCTGGTTTAAACTTTACCAGCCACGGCTGATTATTGGCTCAGCTAGTTAAGTTTAAAGAGGCAAACATAAAGCCAGATAAGAACATAAGGGTAGCCATACTGGGTCAGATCAGATCAATGGTCCATCTAGCCCAGTATCCTGCTTCCCAAACAGTGGCAACACCAGGTCACAAGTACTTGACAGAAACCCAATTCGTGGCAACATTCCAGAACCCTCAAGAGTAACAAGATTCTGGAATAATAACAAATAGTAAGATTCCATGAAGAATCTCAGAGTAGCAAGATTCTAGAACCCTAAAAATTAGCAACATTACATGCTACAAATCCCAGGGCAAGCAGTTGCTCCCCATGTCTGTCTCAATAGCAAACTAGGGACTTTTCCTCCAGGAATTTTTTTAAAAAAAGGTTTGGACAAATTCCTGGAGGAAAAGTCCATAGTCTGCTATTAAGAAAGACATGGGAAGCAACTGCTTGCCCTGGGATTTGTAGTATGGAGTGTTGCCATGATATTCAATGCCGGTAACAAACGACCCAGGCTTAGAGCCGACTGCAGGAGGCAGCACAGCTAACTCCTGCGGTCTGAATATCGGCCCCAGTGTGTTTATTTATTAATTAATTTTTTTATCACAGTTTCTAGACACTGCTATCCCAGGCTCTAGGTGGTTTAAAATATCACAACATTCATTAAATGTTCTAACATGGGACTTTTTCACATGCTAAGCCCAGATTTAATGAGGCACTGAAGATTGGAGAAAGTGATGTAAAGTTATTTTAATGCAAGTTGTACACTAATTTTGTCATTTGTGTGAAAGTAGAAGCACTAGCAGCACTAATATCTAGGAAGACACAAACTTACCTCCATTCAGTTGACTACGAATCTCGCTGAAGAGAGCCACTAAACTAGTTTCTAGACTATAATTCTCACAAAAATCTGATCGATGTGGTTGAAGAAGATTCCCTTTATCTACGCAATCTTTCAATGAAATACTACTCTCTCAATCAACTATGCTAAGAGAATATAAAAAATGGGGCCAATACAGTAACCAGTCGGCAAAAAGGGTTCCAACAGCCCTTTTTTCAAAATCTGCTTTTAAACACAGATGATTTCATTGAAGAAGGTGAAATGACAGAATAAATGAATGGAGAGAATGACACCAATTTTTCACTACTGTTGACGATATAGGGTTCATTTTCAGAAGAAGTTGGATGTGAAGCTGAATACATTTTTGATAATCAGATAGAGGCAACAGAATTGAATGATGACCAACACACCGTATGAATGACCAGAGAGGCAGCAGAATTTGGGGTATCAGCTGGGATGTGACTAAATAGGACAGAAAGGAGATGACAAAAGAGACCTCACTGTCTGGCCCGATTAAAAATGATGGCAAAGGAGAGCCATTGCATTGACATACGTTTAAGATTTTGTCAGGGAAGAAAGCAGCTAATGAATTTGCAGTAGTCAACAATGCAGATCTTACCTACGAGATTCATATTTCCCTAACAGCTTCTGTATCACACAGAAAAGCTCCATACCTGGATAAGAACCAGTTTCTACCCTCCTCATTCTGTGCAGTATACCAAAAGTTAGATGCTAATTCAGCAAGTAACTTCCAATCTACAACATGCCAAAATGGGGGTGAAATGGCAGATACTTGTGTAAGCACACTTAAGCCCTATATGGTTCTAATGCTAACTACAACCTGACAAGGGCATGGACATGTTTTAAGGAGTAGAGGATGACACATGACTTCACGCATACAAGAAGAACATAAATCACCTGGAACACTGTGTGCAATTCTTGTCACTATATCTCAAAAAAGATATACTAGAATTAGAAAAGGTACAGAGAAGGGTGACGAAAATGATAAAGGGGATGGGATGACTTCCCTATGAGGAAAGGCTAAAGTGGCTAGGGCTGTTCAGCATGGATAATAGACTGATTAGTGGAGATATGATAGAGGTCTATAAAATAATGAGTAGATTGGAATGGGTAGACATGAATCGCTTGTTTACTCTTTCCAAAAATATTAGGACTTGGCAATGAAGCTACAAAGTAGTAAATTTAAAACAAATTGGAGAAAATATTTCTTCACTCGTGTAATTAAACTCTGAATTCTTTGCCAGAGAATGTAGTAAAATCAGTTAGCTTAGCAGGGTTTGGATAGCTTTGGGATCTTGCCATGTACTTGTGACCTGGATTCTCCACTGTTCGAAACAGGATGTTGGGCTTGATGGACTTTTGGTCTGTGTCAGTATGGCAATATTATGTTCTTATCTTTCCTCATCTCTGGTAAGAATTTTGGATTCCAATAACGGTTTCTCTCAATTTTCTAATGCAGCAAAGACATATTGTAATGATATCATTTGGGAGATTGAGTAATTCTGTCACAGGTTATAATCTACTAGAGTTGACTGTGATCCATCTATTCCTGGGTCAGTTCATTATTTCTGGGAGTGCTGGTAGAGAATCAGGAGTCTTAATGGAGGGGAGATTTCCTTTTTTTTTTTGCTGCTAGCTCCTCTTTGAGCTGATTCAATTTCTTTGTCATTATAGAAAGTTGGAGACAGACAGACCATTTGGAGACTAGAGCTTGTCCTGCCTTGGTCTCGGATTCATAATATTTGCTAACAGTAGGAAAGCAGAGAGATAGTTCTGAGTATGAAATGATTTCCTACTACTAATCATTTCTATAGTACTACTAGACATACACAGCACTGTACACATTATCCTATGGATTCGATATAGTGCAACTTAAGTTGCGTGCATAAATCCGGTCATATTCTGGATTTGCAAGTGCAAAGTATTTAGCTAACAAGCCAATCAGCACCGATAACTGAACTTAACAAGCAAATATTAACACTAATTGGCATTAATTAGGATTTAGATGCACAACTGTCTAGGCATGTTCTAAAAGTGATGTGTGTATATTCTAAGATGTGGATCTGAGAAGGCGGTGTGGCCATGAAAGGAGCATGGGCAGGTCACATGCATTACTTGACATTATATGCAGTGTTATAAAATATGCCTGTTCCACGAGTAATTAGGCGTCATCATTTACACCAAGTTTTTATTGGTATAAATCGCTGCAATGAAATCTACTCACAGAAAATAGGCATTGGGCATATTCTATAAACTACACCTAGATTTAGGTGAGTTCTATAAACTGCGCCTAAATTTTGGTACAGTTTATAGAATGCACCTAATATTTAGTTTTTGTACCTATGGCATTGGAGGGTTAAGTGACTTGCCCAAGGTCACAAGGAGCTACAGTGAGAACTGAACCCATTTCACCAGGATCAAAGCCAACTAGTAATGTTTTCTTAGCAGTAGTTTCATTACAAACTCTTTTATGGCAACTAATGAATTTTCCCAAATAAAATAAATGAAGGCATCAGCCTGAATTAGATTTCCTGAAAACAAAAGAAAATGTCTCTTACTGACCTCAAGCTCAAGGAGAATAAAAGTAACAGGTATACAATCTTTTGTGCCAGGCAAGGTGTCCCAACGGAGGGGTATACATTCTCTTTGAAGCCGTTCAAAGCAAGACCTATAAGACTCGTAGACTCTTCTATACATTTGACTTTCTCAATTATCCCTTTATATAACTGTGGCTTTATTTTGAGGTTCACATGTGAGGCTCACCATCTGGAGAATTTGTTGGCTTGAGTCAGCGTTAGAAGAATAATTCTACCCACCTTGTAGCAGTTGCCATTCTTTGGAACAGGATCTTCAGTCAGCATCTTGTTTGCCACAAAAAGTTGTAGCTTGGGATCAGTTAGAGCAACTTGCCTTTGATTACAGGAAGTTGAAGTCAGGCTACCTGATACTTTGGCTTGTTTCTTTCAGGAAAATTAATAGTATAATGAAACTGCTGCTTAACCCTCCCCCTCCTCCCCCCACTAGTTTGGTTATTATCCAATAAATCAATACTTGCGAGAGATTTCCCTTTCAGAATTCTTATTGCACTGAGCGTTAATAATTTTACACTCATGGGTTCAAATAATTCATCAAACTTATTAATCACATTGTTCTTAAAGTTTGAACCAGATTATAGAAGAGGCAACAAAGTGAAATCAAAGATGCTCCCTGACCTGTGGGGAGTGGTATATCCTGGACAGGCTGGAAAATTGGCTCGAATGCTCAGGTGGAAGACTTTCAATGATAGCAAACAGTGGACCAGATGTTTTGCAGCTGTAGTTTGGGATCCCGGTGTCCATTCCTGACAATAAATTCATGGCAGCTCTATAGATTAAGAAAAAGTTGTCATAAGGGTTCTCAATGTGGAATCCCAGTGTGAGGTTGGGTAAGAGTTCCGAGCTGTTGTTAATCTCCTCCACTGCAGACACAAAGGCCAGGAAGTTGTAATAGTTCAATGGTACAGGACTTTAAGGACAATAAGTATCATTAAAATATGACATTAACAGTAGACAAGAGTGAAAAAGGTTTAGGATTAGGGTTAGAAGCATTGTTTGTTACAAACTTTACATATTGGTCTGATAACAAAGTCCAAAACGTGCATTCTCCAGGTTTAGCAGAAATTAACTGCATTTCTTTCCACTCTCTCCTCCTCCCATATTTGTTCAATTCTTCAGCCATGCCCTCAGGCCACAGCAGATAAATGCATATCCTACCAACATGGACTTTAGCACGGCTGTTTCTCCGCTCATCCATCTGAACAAAAGTTATAAACTCCCCACTGATGATTATTCAGGAGCCAAAGGAGGTAGGATGAAGAAGTGGTATCAGGGGAGACAGCATGGTTGGAAGTACAAGTGGAAATTCCCAATCCACAGCAACAAAAATGAGGCCAGACCCATGATGGAACAGCTTAAAATATTTGCGGAAGTTCATATCAGCCACAGGTGAAGATGTGTCCCAGAGTGCAGGAGAAAGAAAAGAGAGGAAGGGGAGGGGAAGGGAAGGGAGGGAAGAGAGTTAAAAACAAGGAGGAAGAGGAAGTGAGGTGGGATAAGACCACAAAACCTCAACTTATTTGACTAATTTAAAGTTTCATGGAAAAGTTTGTTATCCAATTCATTTTTATGGGTAACTATAGTTGACTATTGTGCAAAATGGCAGACAACTCAAGAAACCCCTTAAGTTACTACATCTGTGCCTGAAAACTCTGTTCACATAAATACCTTTCCTAAATCTTACTGCATAGATTGTGTGTTTATAGGTTTCACTGGATATTCAGGCAAACACTTCACTGGTTAAGTGCTGTCAAGCGTCGGATGTAATCATCTGTACATTAGAGTGTTGCATTGAACTTCATCACAAAATGCTCTAATGCAGGTGCAGAACTTTATTGATACAGTAAACTAATGACAAGCAAATTACTGATGCACTAGAAAATGTGCAATGATAGAAAAATAGCACACACTACAGATTGCTGAATCGGGTGTGTTTATTTCCCTTCCTGTCAGGTGTCACCATTTTTCAAGTTAACAGTAGACAAAGGAGGAACCACAATTCAGGAAATGGATTTGGCAAGTTTCACACATTCCTGTTAATAAAAGGTTTTTTTTTTTTAAAAGCACATGAAGAATTTTTTTAACCTACGTTAGGAGAATGGGTGTGGATCTGGTGAGAATGAAAGGCCAGTGGTGCTGTGGCTACTAGGTTGCTCGGGATCAGATATCAACCTTGGGTGGGGTGGCTACCAAAGCTGAAGTAAAGTTTCTGCACTAAAGGAGAATTAGGATGGAGGTAATTCATACAAAAGTGAGCAAAATGGTGGATAGTCTGCAGAATAAGTCACACACAGAGGGGCTGAAGGAGCTAAAGACATACTCGACAAAAGAAGAAAAGCAAGATACAATGTAAGTTTTCAAATACTTATGTGCTTTGAAGAAGGTACAAACAAGTAGTATTCTTAAAAGAATGAAAAGCTGAATATTAACAGGATGTCAAAGGAATTAAGAAGGGGACAACCATAAAAAAGATTTGAATTTATTCTTTCATGAAGAGTATGATGGATATCTAAAGTAATTCAATACAAAACTGCGCCAGAATGCAAAGGTGCTTTGGAAAAATGCGGGGAGGTCAATTTTCACAATATATTTACCCAGGGTTTAAAACTGTCATAAAACGTTTCACTCTGCTCATTGAAAAAATTGGACCCAGATAAACGTATATTTTTAACTGCCCAAAAGGTATGAGGGCTGGAGAGAGATAGCAACACATCTAGTTGTGTATTGTCACAATGGTTTTAAAGGGAAAATATTTACAGATAAAGCAGATGAAATTCTTAGCAGTCTTTCTTCCCCAGGGCATATTTCAAAGGGAAAAAACTCAGACTTAATGTGATAGTATTAGTAAAATTTCATCAGGATATATTTGCAGCTCATGCCAGTGACCTATCAAAAATAACACCTTCAAGCCTTTCTCATATAGGAATTTAACCAGGATGCTACTTACAAGGTATGTCCTTCAAATGGGGGAACAGTTGAGAAGGATGGATGATTATATGGGTAAAAGGTTTCTACAGTTACAAGTCCCCCGATCATGATGTCCCCATCCCTACGGTAACCTGGTCGTAGCTCTGTTGGTAGGTAGTTTCCAAGTGTGCACTGACACTCAGCCGTCTTCCACAGGTTGTCACAGAGCATCAATAGAAGCAGAATCAGATGAGCTTCCACCTTTAACGATGTGAAACAACTTCTACTTTCACCAATGTGATCATGTTTGCTCTTCCTGCTCCAAATGTTATAGCTCGGCATGGCGTGAGATGTTGTATGGCTCCTGATGGTGCTATCTAATTGAATATTTAAATAATAGGCAGAAAACATTACAGTGAAGTAGAACTGTGCATTTACACAAAAGAAGGATGAAGAAATTGTAATGTTTATGGTGAGGTGACCACTGTACTTCTAGCTGATTTCCAACGACTGTGAGAACATCATGTGGTCTCTGTTGGGTCCTGCTGCTCAGAGGTTCAGCCTTAAGGGATATCTGCTCCTGACATCTGCATTTACTTTGAAATATAGGTTGCTTCTTTTAAATATAACCTTATGGATCCTCTGTCTTCATTGACTTAGAGACAAATATAAATTTGATTGGAATGTTTGTGTGGACCCCACTATAACCCAACATTATAATACAGTTAATGCTAACACACTATAGTATCATTTTGCAACATGTATTACAACACATCCACTCTGCAGTTATTGTGTCTATACTGCTTTAGATACATCTGAGATTCCAGTTAGAGTGAGACTACTACTACTACTACTTAACATTTCTAAAGCGCTACTAGGGTTACGCAGCACTGTACAGTTTAACAGATAAGGACAGTCCCTGCTCAAGGAGCTTACAATCTAAAGGACACAAAGTATCTCTCCAGAGTAGCCTATTGTGTCCCTTCCTTGCTAATCCAACACCTTGAATAGCAGAGCACATCTGATCCCTATTACTACCATCCTGCACTCCATCTTTCTCATCTTTAACCACATGGCTTTGTAATAATTAAATCTGCTTGATACAGATTTATTCATATGGCCTAAGCTAAATATATAAAGCCAGCAAAGTCAGCACACTATCAGTAGATTCAGTCCTACTACCTATATAGATAATGGCTTTGACTTTATAGATTATGTTAAACACCAGTGTCAACTCTTAATTTAAGCCAGATATTATGCTGACTCAATACTGACCCCCCCCCCCCCCATAAATTTTGGAATAGATAATGGAACAATGGTCAGGCTGCTTCTTTATCTCCACCACTGTCTACACCAAGAAACTGAGTTCTGTGGAGCAGGAGCCTAATGGTTAGGTCAGTGGGCTGAGAACCTAGAGAAACAGAGAAAATGTAGGCAAGGACCATATGGCCTATGCAGTCTCCTCATCCATATCATCTACTCTCCCTTTCACTCCCTTAGAGATCCTATGTACTTGTCCCAAACTTTGTTAAATTCAGATACTGTTTTCATCTGCACTGGGAGGCTGTTCCTCAAATTCACCATCCTTACAATACAGTTTCTGCCCCTCTGTCTTAGCCTCCTTCCATGTTCCCATTAATGCCCCACATTTCCCACTTTCTCTCTCAGGTAACCTAACAGCCTAATCTATTCCTTGGCTGCTGAGCACCGTATACAATCTGTGTCAGCATATCAAGCACTTTCAAAATTCTCAGACTGGCATTTTCTCCTGTAGATGTCATGCACTGTAAGAACATTGTATTGTACAGTTAGGGAACTCAAAATGTTTAATTCCATATGATTTGCAGACTATTTCCTTTAATTCAGGAAATGGATTTGGCAAGTTTCACACATTCCTGTTAATAAAACTTTTTTTTAAAACACATTAAGAATTTTTTAACATGTGTTAGGAGAATGTGTATGGAAAAAATATGTCTTACCTGATAATTTTCTTTCCTTTAATCGCAACCAGAGTCGGTGCTAGACATGCTGGGACCCCCCTAATCCCCTCTCTTCCCTGTCCTTCCCCTGGTCTCCCCACCCACCATTATTACCATACACAAAACAAGTTTAAATGACTTCTTCACACACAAAACACAGACAGGCATTCACCAAAGACGGAACAAGGGATTACACCCAGAAATAACTGCAGAGTTGTGGAACTGGCACCCTGGGTCTAATTGAGGCAGCCTGGCATATCAGAAAGCAGCACTTAGTGCCAGGAATACTGGAGCTAGAGTATATGCACAGAAGAAGAGCCTGCTCAGAGTGGCCTAGTGCAGGAGGCCATGGTAAGGCATATGGAAGCTCCGGCACAACTCTAGGAGAGCTGTGCTGGGCTCCGGCGTTCTGCTAGTAAATTGAATCACCTGTTCATCTTGGGCTCAGATGATTGCCGGGGTAGAGGAATACTGGAGCGCAGGAGCTCAAAGTTAAAAGAAGTTATGTTATTGAGACCTTGGATGTGCATGTTTGCCATTGGGAAAGGATGTGTATTGTGTGAACTCTCCACATAACCAGTGTTCCAGCATCGGCAGTTTTAATTTTATATTTTCTCCTTTTTTTGTTCAATGTTTTCTGTTTATTTTTTGCTTTTTATTTTTTTCTTTTTGGCACTTTGGTAACTGTTTACTATGCCATGCTAGAGGCGCATTAGTGCTTTTAGCACGTGTGTATTCCTATGGGTGCCTACACAATTAGCACACGCTAATTTTGAGCATGCGCTAAAAACACAGCCCTTTGAGTTTTCAGCATTATCTATAAGCCATTTTCACTCAGTGCATTCTGTGGTTATATATTTTATCCCCACTGCGCCATAACCACCCTAGGAAGGCAAAGCTCTGATATTTCATAGTTTTTTGTAGCAGATTTATGTTTATTCTTTTTTAACCAATTTTTTTTTAGTTTGCATTGTTGTTTTATCTTTAATATCACGTTAGTGATATTTCAGCGCCTTGTTCATATTTTTGTTTTTTTACTTTTTTCCTATTGTTTGCTCTGCACTCCCTCCCCCTTTTTGTCATACATTTTTTATTTTAATTTTTTTTACATTTTTATGATATTACATCATTTTATCATGTTCCGCTATATGATGTGTACACATAAGTTGACCATGATTCTTATATACCAGGACTTTCATGCCTATTTTTTAAAATATATACACTTCTATCAATATGTATTTTCTTTAGTTAATCAGTTCCGAGAGAAGAGGTCATTTCTGTGGTAAGTGAACACAAATTTTCTTTGTGCAAGATTCCACGTTAGGAATCACGGACCAAGAAAGGGATCTAGGTGTCATTGTTGATGATATGTTGAAACCTTCTGCTCAGTGTACTGCTGCGGCTAAGAAAGCAAATAGAACGTTAGGTATTATTTGGAAAGGAATGAAAAACAAAAATGAGGCTGTTATAATACCTTTGTAGCGCTCCATGGTGCGACCGCACCTCGAATATTGTGTTCAATTCTGGTCGCCGCATCTCAAAAAAGATATAGTTGAATTAGAAAAGGTACAGAGAAGGGCAATGAAAATAATAGAGGGTATGGGACGACTTCCCTATGAGGAAAGGCTAAAGTGGCTAGGGCTCTTCAGCTTGGAGAAGAGACGGCAGAGGGGAGATATGATACAGGTCTATAAAATAACGAGTGGAGTTGAACAGGCAGACATGAATTGTTTGTTTACTGTTTCCAAAAATACTAGGACTAGGGGGCATGCGATGAAGCTACAAAGTAGTAAATTTAATACGAATCAGAGAAAATATTTCTTCACTCAATGTGTAATTAAACTCTGGAATTTGTTATTTGTTGCCAGAGAATGTGGTAAAGGCAGTTAGCTTAGCGGGGGTTAAAAAGGGTCTGGATGGCTTCCTAAAGACCATTATTAAATTGACTTGGGGAAAATCCACTGCTTATTTCTGTGATAAGTAGCATAAAATGTAATGAGTTTTCTGGGATCTTGCCAAGTATTTGTGACCTGGATTGGCCCCTGTTGGAAACAGGATGCTGGGCTTGATGGACCTTTGGTCTGTCCCAGTATGGCAATACATATGTACTTATTCTTTTTTAAACAACTTTTTTGATACGCATTGTTGTTTTATCTTTAGTATGACAATGTTAATGATATTTTAATGCCTTTTTTCATGTTTTTGTTTTTTACTTTTTTCCTATTGTTTGCTCTGCACTCCCTCACCCTTTTTTATCATACATTTCTTATTTCACTTTTTTTTTCATTTTAAGAATATTACATCATTTTATCATGTTTCTCTGTATGATATGTACTCATAAGTTGACCAAGATTCTTATATACCTGGACCTTGGCTATTCATATATATATATATATACACACACACACACACGTTTATCAATATATATTTTCATTAGTTAATCATTTTACTGTTTTCTGTCAACCACCTTTTTGTTCTGATTATTTTAATTGCTATCCTTCATTTGTCCCAATGAATCCAATGTTCTTTTCTGATTATATATCGGTTACTTTTCCTGTTGTTGATTCAGGTTTTATCATTACAAGGTATATTTCACTCTACATTCTACACCCATACTTTGTGATTTTCTATCTCAAGGTCAGTTCTGTTTTTATTTCTTACATGCCTTATAGTTGTTTTAATATATTGCTTCTGATGATGTCTTCATCTTCCTTCTGCTTATGTATACTTTGATTGTTAATATGTCATTTATATCCCTTTTTCTGGTTTTTATGTATGTATATTTATTGATGTTTTATAATTTCAAGGCTTTCTAGGTATTTATATTTTTTATATGTAGTGTTTGACCCCTGAGGTAGATGGTTGTTCTGTCGAAACACGGCCCCATGTCGGGTCATATACATATCTGATGCTGAATAAAGTTGCTTCAGTGAGATTTCCTGGTCCACCTTACTTTCCTGTACCGACTTCTTCAATCTTGTCCAGCCCTTCTCTGTCCTTCATCCTTGGACCATGATAGGGAGGGACCTTCACAGGATCTCTCGACATTCAGGTCTGGTGGTTCTGATCATTTCAGATTGGCCTTGAAGGCCTTGGTATGCAGATCTGGTTTGCTTACTAGTAAACAACCCTTACCATCTTCCTCTTCGCCCAAACCTTCTGATGCAGGGACCAATCCAGATGGAGGTTCCAACCCCTTTGGTCTTATGGCCTTTCTCTTGAAAGGTCAGAGTTGAGGAGAAACAGTTACATGAAGAGATCATCGATTCTCTGCTTCAAGCGAGGAAGAGATCTACCTCTATGGCTTATGTTAGGACCTGGAAGCTTTTTGAATCTTGGTGTTTGGAATGGGCAGTGTCTCCCATTCATGCTTCTTTGCTACACATCTTGGCCTTCTTGCAGGATGAGTTAAGAAAGGCCTCTCCTAAAACTCACTTACAGTGCAGGTGGATTGTTATCAGGACTGAATTCAGAGTTCCTCTCTGGCCACGCATCCTGACATTGTTCATTTTCTAAAGGGGGTGGATCGTTTCAAACTACCTCATTTCCCCCTTATCCTGCATGGAATCTTAATATGGTCCTTCACTTTCTTCATAGTGTGCCCTTTGAGCTCCTTCAAAAGGCATAACTGAAGAACCTTACCTTGAAAATCGTATTTCTCATGGTAATGACTTCTGCTCAGCAGATTTCTGAGCTTCAGGCACACTCTTGTCGGGATCCTTTCCTACATTTTACTGAGGTTGGTGTCTCCATTCATACTGTCCCTTCTTTTCTCCCAAAGGTGGTTTCAGAGTTTCATGTCAGCCAGCCTTTGTTTCTCCCTTCTTTCACCAGGGAGAACTCTGGGAAGTTCTTTGATTAGTTGCATTTGCTTGATGTCCACTGGATGCTTCTTCAGTACCCTAAAGTCAATGCTGATTGGATCACATTTTTGTGCTGTTCATTGGGCAAAATCAGGAGAATGCAGCCTTAAAGCTGACCATTGCTCAGTGGATTAAGGAGTTCATTGCTTCAGTTTATGTTTTTTTTTTTTAAAAGAACCTCCACCTTCCCTCAGGCTCATTCTATTAGGGTTGTTTCCAAGTCCGGGGTGAAGGGTCAAGTCTACTGTTGATCAGCTACATGATTCTCTTTGCATACGTTTTCCAAACACTATCAATTAGACATTTCAGGGCAGTCTGATGACACTTTTGGGGTGCTGGTTCTTTCTGCAGTTGTTTTTGCTTCCTATCCTACCTGAGGACTCCTTTGCTACATCCCTTTGCTTCATCTACTGTTGATGACAAAGAAGGAAAAATTCATAGCAGATGAATCCAGAATCTTTCCCTCTTTTTCTCTATTTGCCTGGGAGGGGGGTATTGTGCTGTCATTGTTTAATGTTCATTCTTCAGTTCTGTGAGGAAGGAGAAATGCTGCTATACTAATTTCCATTAGCTTTGTTATGAGACACACTGACCGAATAAAGAGCATCCAGTCCTATAAGAATGAGTTCAGTTCTGTTGTCCTCTATCTCCACCTGCTAGTAGGTGGTCAAATTTCACAACTGTCTGGATTTATCAACTGTGACTAAAAGAAAGAAAATTATCAGGTAAGACTTAATTTTTTTTATTTTTTTTTTGTGTCCAAGTATCTTTATTAGCTTTGAAAAGTACAAAGTACAAAAAAATAAATGTGTATAACAGAATACTCAAGTAGAGAGTTCAATGAAACCAAACAGTACAAAGAAGAACAATTTGTCAGGTGAAGTTGCTGGATGTGGAAAAAAAATCACCTTTGAAGTACAGTGTCAGTAAGATTTTCTCTCTGTTCACAGAAAAGGGCTTTTATAAAATTACCCTATCATACATTGCATAAATGTTCATATGATGACAGGAAGATTATTCACTTGTAAAAGACATATGTGTAGGTATGTTTAAGATCATAGTTCAAGCATAGTGTGGGTGGGGTCCATTGCTCATGTGTGGCGCCTTCCTGTCCTATGTGCAAGTGCTGTAAAATAACAACAAGAATACAACTCCTGGGAAGGAGGGGGGGTATATGAGAATACGTGTTCTGCTATCTTCGGAGCACAACTGCTACAGGTGAATAACTTTGCTTTCTCCAAGGACAAGCAGGTATTCATTCTCACATGTGGGAATCTCTAGCTAACAGGCACACTGGAAACATTTGCACAAACGACAAGTCCAAGAAAAACAGCAGAGGTGGTCCAGGAAAGAAGGAAACAAACTTATTGACATATAGCCCTACTTGGCCAAGTTCTGGCATTAGCCTTCATCTGGGGTCATCAGACTCTTTAATATTTGCCCAATTGAGCACAAGTCCATATATTTATTTATATTTTGCACATACCTTTTTCAGTAGTAGCTCATGGTGAGTTGCATTCAGGTAGCCTGGGTATTTCCCTGTCTCTGGAGGGTTCACAATCTAAGTTTGTACCTGAGGCAATGGAGAGTAAAGTGACTTGCTCGAGATCACAAGGTGCAGCAGTAGGATTTGAACCGGCCATCTCTGGATGTCAACCAGGGGTGTAGCCAGACACCCACATTTGGGTGGGCCTGGGCCCAAGATGGGTGGGCAGAAGAACTCTGCCCTGTCCCACAAGTGATTTGGTCTCTCATTCTCTTGCCCGCATGCCATATGGTCTCTCAAACATCCCCCCTACCCCGTATACCTTTTAAACAGCAGATTTTCACCGGCAGCGAGCACAACTAATACATACTGCTCGTGTTGGTCCCACAGTCTTTCCTCTGATGCAACTTCCTGTTTCCACATAGGCAGGAATAGAGCAGAAGGAAGGCTGGTATGCAGTTGTTGGGAGTTTTCGGCTGGTGAGGCTTGGGGATCCCTGCCAGACACATCATAGGTGTGCTGCTACTGGGTGGGCCTGAGCCCAAAGTAAGTGAGCCTAGGCCCATCCAGGCCCACCCTTGGCTACGCCACTGGTCAAGACTGGTGCTCTAACCATTAGGCTACTGCTCTGCTCCTGGCTGTTGCTTAAATTGCTTTGAATATTGGCCCCAGTAACTTTAACTAAAGTTATAAGTGCTTCAGGACCTCGGTGCTTTATAACTATTTCTCTTTTCTTCACATGTTCTCCCTATTTCTTTCCTGTCTACATTATGGAGTTCTTTTCTTTTTAGCACTTTTAGAATTATTGTAAACTGTTTTGCAGGCAAACACCTGACGGGTTATGTGCTGTTAAGGTACAGATGTAATAATCTGTACGTTAGAGCCGAGCACTAAGTTTCAGCTCACAGTCTTCTAATGCATGTGCCAAAAATAACCTTTACTTCCTAATAGAATGTAAAGTACTGCTGCATTTGAAAAAATGTGCAAAGACTGAAAAACAGTGCACACCATGAATTGCTGCATCGGGTTTGACTGTCTTTCTTCCTGTCAGACGGCACCATTTTTCCAGAGGGAGACAAAAAAAGAGCACATTGCAGATACCTAATGGTCCAGGGGGGTGACCTGCTTTGGGCCAGTTGGGGTGGACTGGCATACCTCAGCTGAAGTAAAGAATGTGCTGTAAGGGAGAAGGAAAAAGAACTGCCAAAATGTAGGGCATTTTTTACATCGGGAACAATAACAAATTTAGTGGATTGACATGTGGTTTATATATCAACTTCATTACTCTTTAGTGCACTGGTTCCCTGAGCATATTTCACCATGAAAATCCCAACTACATCAGGTGAAAAGTTAGTGGAAGAAAATCTAAAGTAAAACACTGTGTCAATGGATAGTGCAGCTTATTACATTGCCCCTAAGGACTAGATTCTATATTTGAAACTGGTGCCAAAAAAATACACCTAGGTCTATGCTGAAGGGTTACCCATATCAGACAGGCCTCTGAGGAGAAACCAGACAAAAAGTGTCCCAAACTGGGAGAGTGGTAAGATAGCGACCTGAAGTTCGTATGCCCAACGGCCCAGCTGCCCTCTGAAGTTTCGTTTTCTTTACGTAAATTTCCTCTCTGCAATTGCAGGTACCTTAATTGAGAGGAAGAAGACAACCGGCGGTCAGCCGCCGATGGCCAGCGTTTTGTCCCCTGAGCAGCAAGTGCGGGACTGCTGCGCGACAAACTGCCCACAGATGAAAGGGTTGGCGAGTCCTTTGATTAGCGCCGGCGAAGGAGCGTTGACACTCTTGGACCTGGAAACAACAACTCCATCGCTCCCGAATTATTCAACCACCATGTCCAAAGGAGTGGAGGAGTGAGTTAGAGGCATATGCTGAAACGGAGGACGTTTACAGCAGAACCCGAATCGGCAGAACCACTCCTAAACACCTAAGAGAAATCAACTTGGAGTTTTTGGCTCCCTTGGAGGTTACATTGAATACAATCTGGAAGGCGCTTCGGGACCTAACGGTGGCAGTAAATAATTTTGTTTCAGATATAATTTTATCAAAGAGTTACATGGACAATTTAAGTGAACCCTTTGAGAGTGAAAAATTGATATAACAAATGATTCTACAAGAGCAAGAAGTGGTTGTGATCTTGAAAATGATAATAGACCAGAAACTTTGAATAATAAAATGAATATTATTATAAACGATTAATATCAAGATTATTGTTTTCCCCAGAGTTCCGGGTATGACTCCTAAAGTTTTCCTCAGAAATATTTCCTCAATTATTACTTTAAAAGGAGTGAAGCCTGTGAAAACTGGGATTACTTTAATCAGTGGGATCTGAATTAGTGACTTAAGTATATGTATTGATAAATAAGTTCTGGTTTTTTAAAGAGAAAGAATGTAATCAGATGTATTATTTCTAACTAATATTGGACAATAAGTATGTTTTCAATGAAATGATTTGACTATACACCGTTTTGGCCTTGAAGAAGCCAACCAGATGATCAATGTGGAATAATGTATTAGACGAGTAATATCTGGGGATAATCAGGTTAATACCACTTTTTTTTTCTGTTTACTGTTTAATTGATCTCCTTGTCTTGTTTCACTCTCCCTATTTAGTGGTCTAAGGAAGAGAATAGAATTACCTGACTGAAATAATTCCTATATATTACTTTCTATGTATTTCCGGCAAGTTGTTTTATCGCTTGTAAAAATTTAAATGGTTATAAATAAAAAATAAAAAAACATACACCTGGGTATAATCTATAAACTACGCTTAAAATTAATTGCAGTTTATAGAATACACCAAGTGCCGTCCACATGATGAAATTTTGTGACAGATATTTATGCCAAGAGTAAATTCTGGTGACTAAGTTAAATGAGGTGTGAATGTATCCTATATTAGTGCACACAGATTTTAGAAATACCTAAAACCAGCCCATTCTATGCACATGGCCAAGCCTCCTTCACCGTTCTGCGCCTTAGAATTTACGAGCAGAACTTTACAGAAAACACTTAGCAAGTTCTGTGCGTAAATTCTAATTAATGCCAATTAGTGTCAATTGCCTGTAAAGTTGCAATTATCAGCAGCAGTTAGCTTCTTAAGAATATGACCTAATTTGTGCACTATTTCGAATCCAGGGTAAATGTCTTGGACTGACTCAGGAATAATGTCAGGAAATATACTTTTTCACGGAGAGGGTGTTAGATGTGGAGGGGAATAATCGAACGGCGCTGGCAAAATACATGGCCGGCGATGTATTTTGGCGGCGCTGCAAACAGCTGGCCAGATCCGTATTTTCGAAAAAGATGGCCGGCCATCTTTTGTTTCGATAATACGGTTCCGGCCAGCCAAATGCATTGAATTTGGCCGGGGTTTGAGATGGCCGGCTTCGTTTTTTAGCGATAATGGAAAGTTATGTCGGTCATCTCAAACCCCGGCCAAATTCAAGGCATTTGGCCATGGAAGGAGCCAGCATTTTTAGTGCACTGGCCCCCCTGACATGCCAGGACACCAACCGGGCTCCCTAGGGGTCACTGCGGTGGACTTCAGAAAAGCTCCCATGTGCATAGCTCCCTTACTTTGGGAGCTGAGCCCCCCAACCCCCCCCCCCCCCCCCCCAAAAAAAAACCCACTACCCACAAATGTACTGCACCCACTAAAACTGCTCCAGGGACCTGCATACAGCCTCTAGGACTTATTGCTGCTGTATAACTTTGGCACACCAGTTCACACCTGAAGACTAATGTCTCTGAAAAAGTCCTTTCTTGAAATAACCACGTTTACTCACAGTTAACTGCAGATCAGAGGTTGTGCCCCACTGGCAAAGAGTCGCCTGGTACTAAGATTAGCAGTAGGTCAGAGCTGGCACAATGGTGTACAATGCCCTCTTTCACTTCCATTCAAGGTAAGAACTACGTTCTCTGACGTGGGTAACTCAGGAAAGGGATCTAAAACTGTCTTACAAAAATGGCCACTACCGCATGGACTACAACAGGAAACAAAACAGGGCACACTCTGACCCAGTAAGCAGGGGGAAAAGCAGAGCCTACCAACTACCAATACCTATACCCACCACAATGCATTGCTGATGTGACTCTGCAGTGCAAATAACAGAAAAGGTGCCACACTCACCCCAGAGCCACATCACAAGCAGGCAAAGGCTGTCGGAGGACAGAACACATTCTGCTATCATGGAGGTGGGTACGGCATTTGAGGCTGGCATAGAGGCTGGCAAAAAAGTATTTGTAACCTGTTTTTTTATGCTGGGATGGGGTTGGTGACCACTGGGGGAGTATGGGGAAATCATCCCCGATTCCTTCTGGTGGTCATGTGGTCAGTTCGACCACCTTTTTGAAGCTTGGACCTGAAAAAAAAGGGACCAAGTAAAAGCGGCCAAATGCTCTTCATTGCCGGGTTTTTTTCCCATTATGGGCTAAAGCCGGCCATTTCGTAACCCTGCCCATGCCCGCCCATGTCCCGCCTTCGCGATGCTGCTAACACGCCCCCTTGAACTTTCGCCGGCTCTATGACGGGAAAGCGGCGATGGTGTCAAAATAGCGGCTTTCGATTATACCGATCTGGCCGCTTTTGCGAGATCGGCGGCCATCTCCCAATTTGTGTCGGAAGATGGCCGGCGATCACTTTCGAAAATGAGCTGGATAGTAACATAGTAGATGACGGCAGAAAAAGACCTGCACGGTCCATCCAGTCTGCCCAACAAGACAAACTCATATGTGCTAGTTTTTGTGTATATCTTACCTTGATTTGTAACTGTAATTTTCAGGGCACAGACCATACAAGTCTGCCCAGCACTATCCCCGCCTCCCAACCACCAGCCCCGCCTCCCACCACCGGCTCTGGCACAGACCGTATAAGTCTGCCCATCACTATCCCCGCCTCCCACCACCGGCTCTGGCACAGACCGTATAAGTCTGACCAGCACTATCCCCGCCTCCCAACCACCAGCCCCGCCTCCCACCACCAGCTCTGCCACCCAATCTCGGCTAAGCTCCTGAGGATCCATTTCTTCTGAACAAGATTCCTTTATGTTTATCCCACGCAAGTTTGAATTCCGTTACCGTTTTCCTCTCCACCACCTCCCGCGGGAGGGCATTCCAAGCATCCACCACCCTCTCCGTGAAAAAATACTTCCTGACATTTTTGTTTGAGTTTGCCCCCCTTCAATCTCATTTCATGCCCTCTAGATAAGTAGAATAGATTCTTGCAGAAGGTGGTAACTTAGTAACATAGAAAGTGAGGGCAGATAAAGACGTAAATGACTTAGACCTGATTGTAGCTGGACAGATTGTAGCTGGACAGATTTGGATGGACTGGAGTGGGGCTTTAATGACAACTTCAGAAGTTGGAGAACAAGGCCTGTGTCGGGCAGCTTTCTACAGTCTGTGCCCAGAAAGATAAATAAAGATCAAGTGTACAAACGTAGTATCATATCATACCTTTTGCTATGAGTTTATCTTCTTGGGCAGCCTGGATGGGCCGTACAGGTCTTTATCTGCTGTCATCTACTATGTTACAAGGAGCAGCAGTAGGATTTGGATTAGGCATCCTTGGTGGTCAGTCCAGTACTCCAACCAATCCATGTCTTTGAAAATCATCACTTCTTTTATATACACACAACAGCTGTTATCATGTTAACAGTTAATGAATGCCTAGAGTGAAGAAGGAGCCTAATTGTTAGTGCAGTGGACTGAGAACCTGAGGAACAGGGTTCAAGTCCCTCTACAGTTCCTTGTGACTCTGGGCAAGTCACTTAACCCTCCATTGCCCCAGGTACAAAATAGGTACCTGTATATAATATGTAAACTGCTTTGATTGTAAACACAGAAAGACGGTATATCAAATCCCATCCCCTTTGCTAACTAGCCCCAAATGTTACTACACTGTTACCCCATTGAATGGAGAATAATTGAGAAATCTATTCAATACATAAAATTATTCCAATAAAAAGATATCACCAACAACGTTGTTATTGACCATTATATCTGCTTAATTTTATATTGAAACTGTGTATAATATCTAATTTCAGCTATAATATAAAATATATGAAATTTATTTATTTGTTGCATTTGTATCCCACATTTTCCCACCAATTTGCAGGCTCAATTTAGGATGGCCTCAACCGATAATGCAGTTTCTGGGTAAAAAAAATGACATTCAACTTGGACTTGCCCATCAATTGATAACAATATTTAATGAAATCCATCCTTTACACAAATATTAATATTTCCATCTTTTTTAAAAGCATTTTCTGCCGTTCCTTTCAGGTCTCAGCAGAATAACATAGCACTTAGGGAAAAAGATACAGCCCAGAAGTCCAGCACTGGAGGCCAGGATAGCAAATATCTCCACTGCCACCATGTACTTGCCCTTGGTGCTCAGGTACGTTGTGATGAAGGAGACCCAGACGCTGCAGAACACCAGCATGCTGAAGGTGATGTACTTGGCCTCATTGAACCTGTCAGGTAGATTTCTTGCTAAGAAAGCTACGATGAAGCTGACACCAGCCAGAAATCCCAGGTAACTCAGAACACAGTAAAATGCATGTATTGACCCTTCATTACATTCAGTTAGTATTGTTCCAATTTCTGATTTCATATTAAGATATGGGAATGGGGGAGCAGTGAACAACCAGGCAAGGCACAGAACAGTTTGAATAAGGGAACAGAAAAGGACTATAGAAACTGAGACCCTGGAACCCATCCATTTCCGGAGCTTGCTTCCAGGCTTGGTGGCATGAAAGGCCATGACTACAGTGATGGTTTTTGCCAATATAGAGGAGAGAGCGATGGAGAAACTGATTCCAAAGGCAGTCTGTCGGAGGATACAGGTCACTTTGTCAGGGTGGCCGATGAATACCAAGGAGCAGAGAAAGCAGAGCATGAGGGAGATGAGAAGAATGTAACTGAGGTCTCGGTTGTTGGCTTTCACTATGGGGGTATCTTTGTATTGAATAAAGATCCCCAAGATGACAGTATTAATGAGAATTAAGAAAATACAGACGAAAGCCAAAGTTATCCCCAAAGGCTCTTGATAGGTCAGGAAGGATATCACTTTTGGGATGCAGACATCTTTCTTCTGATTGGGCCATTGGTCCTCTGGGCATTTTGTACAAGTGTCTATATCTGGGAATGAAAAATATTGTCCCATTATCTCACAAATAGCATCAGTTATAGGGCAGTAACTTTTTCTTTATAGTAAGGCTTGTTTCAAAATGACAGACAGTGGCAAACATTAAACAAATAATGAATGATGAGCTTCCTGTAAATGAAATCATGCATTATCTTTTAGATGAACTTTCACCTGAAATGAATGTTTTTAAAGGATTCCATATGTATTATCCAATCAGGGTGTGATTAGTTTTGCTTACGGTATCCAGCTCGTATTTTTGGATTCCACTAGGACATGTGAAGACCCATTTTTCTTAGAATACTGAGATTGCGATTGAGACATCCAGATCAGGATGTGCTCAGTTGTGTTGATGTTTTCGAAAAGGCAGGAGTGCATGCAAATTTGCTGGCCCATGTTGGGTCTTCAATAAAGGCTAAATATGGGCCTAATATGAGCCTGGCACATTATAATGGAGTGGAGGAGTGGCCTAGTAGTTAGAGTGGTGGACTTTGGTCCTGGGGAACTGGGTTCGATCCCCACTGCGTGCACAGGCAGCTCCTTGTGACTCTGGGCAAGTCACTTAACCCTCCATTGCCCCAGGTACAAATAAGTACCTATATATAATATGTAAGCTGCATTGAGCCTGCTATGAGTGGGAAAGCGCAGGGTACAAATGCAATAAAAATTAAAAGAAAAATAATGTGAAATCACTCACCAGTTTGGCTGGAAACCTCTCCCTCTGGACAGGGGACACAGTCATAGCAGCAGACGGGCTCTCCTTCCCTGGTTAATTTCCTGAACCCAGGAGGGCAACTTGGGCTGCATCTGGACTGCAGAGGTATCTGAGGATTGAGAAGAAACTGAT
Organism: Microcaecilia unicolor; assembly: GCF_901765095.1. NCBI lineage: Eukaryota > Metazoa > Chordata > Amphibia > Gymnophiona > Siphonopidae > Microcaecilia > Microcaecilia unicolor. The sequence continues at coordinate 238,766,390 of NC_044033.1, forward strand.
TAACTTGAGGTAATACTGGATTATGACTTTTCAAATGCAATGTTACTTTTCTGTCTAAACATGAGCATTTTTCCCATTTAGTTTTTCAGCTCATTGGCAAGCTATTCAGTAGAATATTGAGGTCTGTATGAGCTCTATGTTGATTGGAAATATAAATAATATGAAATAGGTTTTACCTGGAATCAGTCATTCAGGCTGATTGGGGAATATTTTCAGCAATGTTTCTGTGCTGGTCATCCTTAATGGTTTGATTAAAAGTATGAGAAAATACCACTTCTTCCTCATAAGACTTGGGCTATGAGAAAAGGAACTTTAGGTGATTTCTTTGTAACCTACTTTTCTACCTCCGAACATTTACCACATGGATCTGCTCATCGGTGGTTGCTTACCATATAAATATTTTGTTTTTTTAATCATTTAGGTAACACCTTTATCCAGAGTGAGTTTCGTTCAGCTACACAAGGTATTTTTTGTTTAAACTTGTTGCCTTGTCAAATAGATATATTTTGGGGAAATTTATCTTGATCTATATAGGATGCAGCGAGTGTGTTCCAGGAGCAGGGCCTAATGTTATACAGATAACAATACTATTAAGCTACTGTCCAGTTAACATACCCGTTGATATTAAATTACACTGCAGATATAGTAGGTCTAACTTTATATTATTAATTGATCTATTTAAAGTTAGGCCGGTGTATTTAGCGGGTTAAGCTATATAGATATTACTGCTGAATATAGCATGAAGATATATAGATAAATTAGCATATCTTTATGCAGTCATAGGAACATAGTAACATAGCAAATGATGGCAGATAAAGACCTGAACGGTCCACCCAGTTGGCCTAACAGTCACACTCATTATCAAGTCATGATTAAACCAACAATGAATGTGATATAAAATACTTGATCATTGCCCAGCACCAGCCTTAGTTCTTCACAGCCAGAGTCGCCATGTAAGTGCCACTCAACATGCAAACCCATCACCAATCATTTAAGTTTTGCTGTTTATACCATTCATTTACTAGTTAGAGATCCTCTGTGTTCACCCCACAGCTTTTTGAATTCCTCCAGTGTTTTGTCTCCACCTCCTCCCTCAGGAAGTCATTCCGAGCATCAACCACCCTCTATGTGAAAAAGAATTTCCTGACATTACTCCTAAGTCTACCACCCTGCAACTTCAATACATGTCCTCTAGTTTTACTATTTTCCCTTGTCTGGAAACTATTTATTTCTATATTAATACTTTTCAAGTATTTGAATATCTGTATCATATCTCCCCGGTGCCTCCTCTCTTATAGGGTATACATATTCAGGTCTTCCAGTCTCATACTTCTTTTGATGCAAGCCCCATACCATTTTTGCCACCTTCCTCTGGACCACTTCAAGTCTTTTTATATCCTTAGCCAGACACAAGCTCAAAAACTAAACACAATACTCCAAGTGGACCTCACCAATGACTTGTACAGGGGCATTGAAAACTTCATCAATGACTTGGACCTAATCCCTAGCGGATACCCAGCTGACCGCATCTGGACAACATTTACCCTCCTCACCATTGAATCAGTTACACAAGCAACTCAGATTCACCAACTCCCACTGCAAACTGGATACATGTCCCAGTCATCTACTTAAATCCATCCCCGGCCGCTTCACAGCAGACCTCACATCCCACCTTAATTTCATGCTACAACAAGGTCTCTTCCCCGAGGAACATGGTAACATCCTACTCACCCCAATACCAAAAGACATGAAGAAAAACACAAACAACCTTACCAACTATCGCCCAGTTGCATCTCTCCCACTAGTAGTCAAACTGATGGAAAGCCTGGTAACCAAACAGCTTACGGAATATATGGACAAGTTTTCAATACTACACGACTCACAATCATGATTCCGCCCCCACCACAGTACTGAAACTGTCCTAGTCACTCTCCTGGCAAAATTCAAGCAGGAAATAGCCACAGGTAAAAGCATACTCCTACTCCAATTAGACATGTTGAGCGCATTCAACATGGTAAACCACAATATACTACTAAAACTCCTTGGCCACTTTGGGATTGATGGAAACGTATTCAATTGGATCAAGGGTTTTCTAACCACTAGAACATATCAAGTAAAATCAAACTCAAACATATCACCACCTTGGAAAGCAGCCTGCGGAGTACCCCAAAGATCACCATTATCACCAATACTCTTCAATATAATGATGATCCCTCTAGCAAAATCCCTATTCATTTGAGGTCTCAACCCGTTCTTCTATGCAGATGACGTTACAATCTATATTCCCTTCAAACATAACTTAACAATAATAACCAATGAAATCAATGACGGCCTAAACATCATGGACTCCCGGGCAAACTCATTCCAACTGAAACTTAACACTGAAAAGTACACACTGCCTCATCCTCTCATCTCAACATAACAAGTACAAACCCACAACCATAAACACCCCAGGACACACCCTTCCTACCATAGACAGCATAAAAATACTCAGAGTCACTATCGACCGCAACCTTACCCTTGAGAGCCAAGTAAACTCCGTAATAAAGAAAATGTTCTACTCAATGCTTATTTCCGATCTGAGGAAGAAGGGCAACCTTCGAAAGCTAATCAAGAAATGTATTAAGTTATGTCCAATAAAAAAGGTATCATCTTATTTTCTTTTCCATGTTTTATTTTGTTTGATTTCTATTGATAACCTTTAAGAGTGGACTAACACGGCTACCACACCTCTCTACTCAATGTGGAAACTTAAACGATTAAAGCCTTACTTCCCGAGAGAAAGTTTTCGAAACCTAATACAATCAATGGTCCTAAGTCATGCAGATTACTGTAAAGGAATCTACGCAGGATGCAAAGATCAACTCACAAAAAAACTCCAGACCGCCCAAAACACAACAGCCAAGCTGATATTTGGTAAAACACGATTTGAAAGTGCCAAACCCCTCCGAGAAAAGCTGCACTGGCTCCCAATCAAAGAAAGGATCACCTTCAAAATCTGCACCCTGGTCCACAAAATTATCTACGGAGTAGTCCCAGGATACATGATAGACCTCATAGATCTACCAACCAGAAACAGAAGCCGATCATCACGATCATACCTAAACCTACACTTCCCTAATTGCAAGGGACTTAAATACAAAACAACTTACGTATCCTACTTCTCCTACATAAGTGCACAACTATGGAATGCACTCCCAAAAGCTGTGAAAACAATTCATCACCATTAAACTTCAGGAAATTTCTAAAAAGCAACCTCTTCAAAAAGGCTTACCCCACTGACCCACCGTAAATCCCCAAACCCAGCATAACCAATGATCTTACTGGACAATATATAATCTACATTCCCTTCGACCCCCTGCTGCCTGATATACGCCTATCTCATCAGATCACAATACAACCGAATTGGCGAATGCCATTACGGTACTATAAGTACATAAGTACATAAGTAATGCCATACTGGGAAAAGACCAAGGGTCCATCGAGCCCAGCATCCTGTCCACGACAGCGGCTAATCCAGGCCAAGGGCACCTGGCAAGCTTCCCAAACGCACAAACATTCTATACATGTTATTCCTGGAATTGTGGATTTTTCCCAAGTCCATTTAGTAAGAATTTATAGACTTGTCCTTTAGGAAACCGTCCAACCCCTTTTTAAACTCTGCTAAGCTAACCGCCTTCACCATTTTCTCTGGCAACGAATTCCAGAGTTTAATTATACGTTGGGTGAAGAAATATTTTCTCCGATTTGTTTTAAATTTACTACACTGTAGTTTCATCGCATGCCCCCTAGTCCTAGTATTTTTGGAAAGCGTGAACAGACGCTTCACTTCCACCTGTTCCACTCCACTCATTATTTTATATACCTCTATCATGTCTCCCCTCAGCCGTCTCTTCTCCAAGCTGAGTAGCCCTAGCCTCCTTAATCTTTCTTCATAGGGAAGTCGTCCCATCCCCGCTATCATTTTAGTCGCCCTTCGCTGCACCTTTTCCAATTCTACTATATCTTTCTTGAGATGCGGCGACCAGAATTGAACACAATACTCAAGGTGCGGTCGCACCATGGAGTGATACAATGGCATTATAACATCCTCACACCTGTTTTCCATACCTTTCCTAATAATACCCAACATTCTATTCGCTTTCCTAGCCGCAGCAGCACACTGAGCAGAAGGTTTCAGCGTATTATCGACGACGACACCCAGATCCCTTTCTTGGTCCGTAACTCCTAACGTGGAACCCTGCATGACGTAGCTATAATTTGGGTTCTTTTTTCCCACATGCATCACCTTGCACTTGCTCACATTAAACGTCATCTGCCATTTAGCCGCCCAGTCTCCCAGTCTCGTAAGGTCCTCTTGTAATTTTTCACAATCCTGTCGCGATTTAACAACTTTGAATAACTTTGTGTCATCAGCAAATTTAATTACCTCGCTAGTTACTCCCACCTCTAAATCATTTATAAATATATTAAAAAGCAGCGGTCCTAGCACAGACCCCTGAGGAACCCCACTAACTACCCTTCTCCATTGTGAATACTGCCCATTTAACCCCACTCTCTGTTTCCTATCCTTCAACCAGTTTTTAATCCACAATGGGACATTTCCTCCTATCCCATGACCCTCCAATTTCCTCTGTAGCCTTTCATGAGGTACCTTGTCAAACGCCTTTTGAAAATCCAGATACACAATATCAACCGAACCGGTTCCCCTTTGCCCACATGTTTGTTTACTCCTTCAAAGAACTGAAGTAAATTGGTCAGGCAAGATTTCCCCACACAAAAGCCACTATGTAAGCCACTATGTAAGCCACTTTGAGCCTGCAAATAGGTGGGAAAAGTGGGGTACAAATGTGACAAATAAATAAATAACTGCAAAAATAAGCTCTTAAAATAAAGATTTATGTGAAATCTATGCTTGATTTTTTCCAACCCCCCTCCATGCACCCACACTACCTTTTTTCCAGGCCCCCCTGCACCACATACCATTCATCTTTTTTCAGCTCCCTCCCTGCACACACACACACACACACACACACACTGTTACCACCCCTCTCGGCTGGACTGTAGTGGTGTGCTCCCAGATACCTGATGGTTGTAGTCGTGGCGAATATCCAGGGAACACGCACTCACAGCCGAGGGAGTGGAACAAATAAACTAACCTCGTCCTTTACTCTCAAAGAATAAAGGAGGAAAAGAAGCTAAATTTAGGATTTGTTCCTGAACTGGAAGAACCACACCTTCAGATTTACAAATTACCTTTTTCTTTATTGAATACAAATGCAAGCAAATTTTCATTCAAATAAACTCAAATTCACAATTAGTGTGAGGCTTAATAGAACTGCAATAACATATTCAACATTCAAATGTAGAACTACATGTATACCCTTAACTTTGTCTGTTTCACCTAAAAAGGCAGAAAAGAACCTTTTCAGATAAGTATTTAAATTGTCTTTTATCAAAATCAGATATTTGTGGTTATTCTCTTTCTTGATGTAAAAATTGGTCTCTTTGTGTGCACTATTGGTGTTTTTGCAGGGATCTCATGGATTTTTAATATCTGATGGTCTGTTCCTTTGTTTTCCCTTAAAATGTTGTGAAAAAAATAATATATTCCATTCAACACCCTTGGCAATGTCACTTAGCCGTAGTTGAATTTACTTAGATGATGTCTTTCTTGCGTTGGAGCTCATCTGGAACCCTTCAGAGGATAATTCACCGATCTCTTCTCCCTAAACCTCACTTATAAAGAAAATAACTGGGTGCAAAATCTTAAAACTCCCTGGGCTTGTTCAGGAACGGACTCCACTCTGGTGTCAATTAATCAGTTCTCAATACTGTGGCCACACTCTCTAATTGAAATAAACTACTACTACTACTACTATTTAGCATTTCTATAGCGCTACAAAGCATACGCAGCGCTGCACAAACATAGAAGAAAGACAGTCCCTGCTCAAAGAGCTTACAATCTAATAGACAAAAAATAAATAAAGTAAGCAAATCAAATCAATTAATGTGAACGGGAAGGAAGAGAGGAGGGTAGGTGGAGGCGAGTGGTTACAAGTGGTTACGAGTCAAAAGCAATGTTAAAGAGGTGGGCTTTCAGTCTAGATTTAAAGGTGGCCAAGGATGGGGCAAGACGTAGGGGCTCAGGAAGTTTATTCCAGGCGTAGAGTGCAGCGAGACAAAAGGCGCGAAGTCTGGAGTTGGCAGTAGTGGAGAAGGGAACAGATAAGAAGAATTTATCCATGGAGCGGAGTGCACGGGAAGGGGTGTAGGGATGGACGAGTGTGGAAAGATACTGGGGAGCAGCAGAGTGAGTACATTTATAGGTTAGTAGAAGAAGTTTGAACAGGATGCGAAAACGGATAGGGAGCCAGTGAAGGGTCTTGAGGAGAGGGGTAGTATGAGTAAAGCGACCCTGGCGGAAGATGAGACGGGCAGCAGAGTTTTGAACCGACTGGAGAGGGGAGAGGTGACTAAGTGGGAGGCCAGCAAGGAGCAGATTGCAGTAGTCTAAACGAGAGGTGACAAGGGTGTGGATGAGGGTTTTGGTAGAGTGCTCGGAAAGAAAGGGGCGGATTTTACGGATGTTGTAAAGAAAGAAACGACAGGTCTTGGCAATCTGCTGGATATGAGCAGAGAAGGAGAGAGAAGAGTCAAAGATGACCCCAAGGTTTCGAGCTGAGAAGACAGGGAGAATGTGAGAGCCATCAACAGAAATAGAAAACGGGGGGAGTGGGGAGGTGGGTTTGGGGGGGAAAATGAGAAGCTCGGTTTTGGTCATATTTAATTTCAGGTGGCGTTGAGACATCCAGACAGCAATGTCAGACAAGCACGCTGAAACTTTGGTTTGGATGCAAGGTGAGATATCAGGGGTAGAAAGGTAGATTTGGGAGTCATCAGCATAGAGATGGTAGGAAAAGCCATGGGATGAAGTTAAAGGAGTACTCACTTCACAGCCTATTTCTCACTGTTGTTTCCCTAGTCTAAAATGATCCAGCAGGCTTCAGCACTGCATTCAGAACCATCACACAGTAACCCATTCCATATTCATATGCTGATTCAACATTCCATCTCACAGACTTCACATAAAGCCATAACTTTTCCCTTCACAGCTATTAGATCAATCTGGAGAATACAGCACTCATACACCAGATCTCCAGGCCTCCCTGAACTCTGTCGGGGGGATCGGGGGGGACCGAAGGTCCTACGGACCTCCTTCCCCTCCCTGTCGCTCAGGGGGGGTTGGTCATCCACTGGGCCACAGGGACTTTTTTTGAAATGCTGAGAGGAGTTAGGGGGGCTGGAGACCCACCGGATCTCCAGCCCTCCCTGAACCTGGGGGGGGGGGGGATCGTTGGGGGGGGGGGACAGGAGGTCTGCCGGATCTCCAGTCCCCTGTCGCTGGGGGGGTCTTTGAGTTTGCTTTGTTGGGGGGAATGGGGGCCTGCTAGCATACAAATGCATGCTGGACACTGATCATTGAGGATGAATATGTTTAGCCCTGTTTTGAATGCATTTGCATGCTAGTTGCATTCAGAGCCCTCGAGCTTGTTGTTTCACGTGCATGGGGACTCTGATCATGGGGCGGTATCAAACGCTGGTGCTAGTATGGCACTAACAGCCTCTAGCGCCGGCGTTTGCTTCTGATCAGCCCTATGTGAAACAATGAGTGCTATGACAGTATTCTGTTGACCTTTATATAATACTAGTAAGAAATGCCCATTTCGAAAAAAAAAATGAAATGGGCGCTAGCAGGGTAATCCCTCCCCCCCATCATCCCTCCCGAGTTCTGGCCCCCCCCCTCAGTCCCTCCCTTCCGAGTTCCAGACCCCCCCCCCCTCCCTCCCTCCCTTCCTCACTCACTTGGTTGCTCTCCCCGGTCCCCGCTGCTGTCACTCTGGAACTGGTGCGTTGTGCCTTCGGCGGGCCGCCCTCGACGTCATCGCGTTTTGATGCGAGGGCGGAGCTACAGTGACCCTGCCCTCAACGTCATCACGTTTTGACATGAGGGTGGAGGTACAGTGACTGCAGGCCAAACCGGATATCTCAGGCACCTCATCATCCGGCTTGAGGCTTCATTGGAACGTTGGAGGTGCCTTTTATATATATAGATTAGCTTTGTGCACACTTCACACGTAACTTTGGGTGTAAGCATTTAAACCTGCTAAAGGCTGGTGTAACTTCTGGCACCCAACTGATGGCAATTAGGCAAATGCAGGTATTTTATAACATCACGTGTAATTTAAGGGAATGCCCCTGACCTGTCCCTGCCCTTGCCATGGCCATGCCCTCTTTGGAGTTCTGCACTAAGGGATGTAAGGAGAAATGAGAGCAGTGAGGTAAGGAGGGGGAGGGGAATGTGCCAAAGTGAAGGGCCTTAAATGCCAGGGCGAGGAGCTTAAATTGAATTTAAATCTGACCTCGTTGAATGTGCTCTCCCACATGATCGCCTCTTCATAGATGGTAAATTCCTGCTCTGGTGGAGCATAAGGGTTATAACTTCCAACAATTTCTTTAATCCGTGTCCCATCGGGTAGAATGACAACATTTATAATATCATATCCAATGGCGAGATCACCATTCTCATCAAAAAAGATTTCCTCACCCAGAACGTTCTTAAAGTGGAGGTTCTTCAGATAATGATGAAGCTAATGAAAACGAGAAACATTTTTATTAGTGAAGCTCACTGCAGGTATAAACTCCAAACTTTAGGGTGGAGCTTATTTTTGAAGTTTATTAGAAAAAAATGACCTTCTTACCCCATAATTTTGTTTGTATATATTAAGAAACATTTCAGGCAAAACATCAGTTAAATCAGTGAACATTTATTAGTAGTTCAACATCAAATAGTAATAATTTCGCATATAGCCAAAATAATTTTGCCTAAAGAAATTATAAAAGAGGATACGATTACTCAAAGATGAACTTTAAACAACTAAACCTCAACTGCCCAGGGCTGATTTCAAGTACCCGACCTGAAATAACGTTACACAAGCCCTAAAATTGCTTCTCTCATTGGCTCAATGCACCGAGATGCAAAACCAATAGAGAGAAACAACTCTTCAAAAAAAGGGGAGAGAAAAAAATCACTATTGAAAGAAGCTAACTCACGCTTTCATGCAAAAATGCAAAACTTAGAAGTGTCCTTTTTATTTAATCTCATAACATTCTGTTAGCAAACATAGTTCCATAGTTCCAGAGGATAGATAGACATGCCCGAAAAACAACTTATCTGGTGAAGTATCATATCATGCAGTCCTCAAAGCTTTTCTTTTCTTCCAGCCATTTAACAGAACAGCCGCAGGATAAATATTTAGTTAAATATTTAGATAAATATGTAGTTTTTATATGCGATTTTTTCTTTGCAATTAGCTGTGTGTCTGTAATGTTGGACATAAAGAAGGGCATAATCGAATGGGGCGCCCAAGTTTTCATGAGGGCGTCATCGCAGGACGGCCCAGCGAAGAGGTGGGAAAACCGGATTATCTAAACAAGATGTTGAGGTGGTCGACCTTAGAGATGGTCATCCTCGGTTTTCAGCCATAATGGAAACCAAGGACGCCCATCTCAAAAACGACCAAATCCAAGCCCATTGGTCATGGAAGGAGCCAGAATTCATAGTGCACTGGTTCCCCTGACATGCCAGGACATCAATCGGGCACCCTGGGGGGCACTGCAGTGAACTTCACAAATTGCTCCCAGGTGCATAGCTCCCTTACCTTGGGTGCTGAACCTCCACTCCCCACAACTGTACAGCACTACCATAGCCCTAAGGGGTGAAGGGGGGCACCTACATTTGGGTACAGTGGGTTTCGGGTGGGTTTTGGAGGGCTCACATTTACCAGCACAAGTGTAACAGGTAAGTGGGGTGGGCCTAGGTCCGCCTGCCTGAAGTGCACTGCAGTACCCACTAAAATTGCTCCAGGGACCTGCATACTGCTGTCATGGAGCTGGGTATGACATTTGAGGCTGACAAAAAAAAATAATTAAGTTTTATTATTAGGGTGGGAGTGTTGGTGACCACTGGGGGAGTAAGGAGAGGTAATCTCAATACCTTCCGGTGGTCATATGGTCATTTCGGGCACCTTTTCACGGCTTGGTTGCAAGAAAAAATGGACCAAGTAAAGTCGGCCAAGTGCTCGTGAGGGATGTCCTTCTTTTTTCCATTTTTAGATTGTAAGCAGGGACTGTCTCTCTGTGTCAGGTGTTCAGCGCTGCATGCGTCTGGTAGCGCTATACAAATGTTAATAATAATAATAATAATAATTATCAGCCGAGGACACCCATCTCTTAATCACGCCCCAGTCCTGCCTTCGCTATGCTGCCGACACGCCCCCGTGAACTTTGGCCGGTCCCGCGATGGGAAGCAGTTGAGGACACCCAAAATTGGTTTTCAATTATGCCGATTTGGGCGACCCTGAGAGAAGGACGCCCATCTCCCAATTTGTGTCGGAAGATGGGCGCCCTTCTCTTTTGAAATTAAGCCTGAAAGTGTCTGTTTAATAGTTTAAAAAACTTTATATACTACCCTTCTTCTATGAGTCAGAATGGTTTACAATCTATAAGGAATGGAACATGAGTATATAGTCTAAATTCCAACAAGAATTAGCAAATAAATTGAAAGTGGCCCGTGACTCTATCAGACAATTCAAAATTAAGAAACTGAAATGGGATGAGAAGGATTATTCTACCAACCAAGTTTATTACTGGATGCAAAAAGAAAGATTAGTAAAAACTAAATCGGATACAGTGTTTAGTGGACCTTTGAGTGATAGTGATTCGAGTGGTGAGGAGATGGGGAGATCCAGAACAAGTGGTAATGCTCCACAAAGAGGAACATCTTTTTTAGACAACAGACGACCTTACAGTCGCGGTAGAAAGCCTTGCCAAGTGTGGTTTCAACCACAGGATCAGTACAACAACCGTCCAGGCTTGGGACGGTATTATCAAACCAGAGCCCACTCGAATCAGAGTTATCAGCAATAATAAATATATCTACATTTGAATTGACATCTAATCAAAATCAACTTTTGCATCTGGGGTTGGGTTTTGTTCCAGCGACATACTATGATCCTTTTGTTACACGGATAGGATTATATAAATTCTTTAGGAAGTTATATTTGAAAAAGTTTTTTCAGGATCATCCGATGTATCCAGACAGCTCCATTGTGAAACCTAAATCCACCTGGATGCTGTTGGAGAATCTGGATCCTTCCATTCTTGCTTTTCAAAGATGTGTTTTGTATGAATTGGAACAATTGGAACAGCAAGGTGTGATAACAATTTGAGATAAACAGAAATATCTAGAGGAAGGTTGGAAACAACTTGGGGATGAGACCACATATAAAAGATTATCATCTGACCCTACGGAGGACTTGAAGAATGAGATCAAAGAATTGATATCGGGAGCATTGGATGTTTCAATGTTAACATCAAGGGAGGCACGTTTTTTATTGAAGGACCATCCTAATACTCCGAGAATTTATTTAATCCCTAAAGTACATAAGAGTATGCAGGATCCTCCTGGCTGTCCGATTGTGGCTTTATGTAATACTGTTTTGGAACCATCAAAATTTTTAGATGTGTTCTTGAAACCGGAGGCAGTGAAGGTGTTGTCATATCTCCAGGACACAACTGATTTTTTGCGATGTTTAGATACAACGGAGGTGGCTGAGGAAGCTATCTTGGTCACAGTGGATGTAACTTCACTTTATACCATCATTCCTCAGTCAGATGCTTTGCAGATTATTGATGAAGTTTTGGAGAATCGCCCTCCCTCACAGCGCATATCCAAACAATTTTTGATGAAACTTGCTTAATTGGTCATCGGTCAAAATTATTTCTTATTTCAGAATGAGTTTTTTGAGCAAATTCAGGGAGTGGCGATGGGGGCTTCATTAGCTCCGTCCATCGCCACTCTCTATTTGGCAAAATTTGAAGATCTTTTTGTATATGGGCTGGAAGAATTCAAGCAGATTCCCTTATGGAAACGATTTCTCGACGACATATTCTTTATTTGGAATGGATCAGTTCGATCGTTACAGGATTTTATGTTGAAATTAAATTCTTATCAACGTAATCTGAAGTTCACATTTAAGTATGATCCAGCAGGTATTGAGTTTTTGGATGTGTGGGTGTACAAACGGAATGGACATTTACATACTAATTTATATCAAAAGCCTACCACCCGCAATACTTTGCTCCACTTTTCCAGTTTCCACCCTTATCATCTTAAAAGGAGTTTACTAGTAAGCCAGTTTCTGAGAGTGAGGAGAATTTGCTCAGAAGATGCTATGTTTAAGATCCAAGCATCAAATATGGCGACACGGTTTCTGAAGAGGGGATATCCTAAAGCTATTGTGAAACAGGCATATTTGAGAGCCAAATATTCTTGTCGTGATCTGCTGTTACAGTACAATATGGGACAGGAAGAGGACAAATTGGTGGTAGTTATTCCATTTTCCAACTTGAGTTCATGGATTAATAAAAGCATACATGATAACTGGAAAATGTTACAGATTCATACCTGTTTTGCTCAACATCCTATTTGTGCCTTTAAAAGGGGCAAAACTGTAGGAGAAATGTTGTCATATAAAAGATTAGATTATATCATGGAACCTGTGGATTGCATGGGACATTTTAGATGTGAAGCATGTCAATGGTGTGATCTTACCATTGAAGGTGCAGTATGGACACCTCCTGGATCTTCTTGCCCGATTGCAGCACGTTCATGTACGAATTGTAATTCCTATAATATCGTTTATGTTATTATCTGTCCCTGCTCTATGTTATACATAGGGCGATCTAGTCGTCCGGTTAAAATTAGATTGAATGAGCATAAATCATGTATCAAGAACAAGGTTTTATCGGCCCCGATGGTGCAACATTGGTTGGATAAAAATCATCAGATAGAGGAGATGAAATGGCGGATTTTAGATCATGGCCAGGTGGGCTGGGAGGGTGGTGATATTGAAGCTTTGTTAAATGACAAGGAACAGAGATGGATCTTTAAACTTCATACATTGCAGCCTCAAGGATTGAATTCGGAGGTGGATTGGTGGTCCTTAATTTGATTGGATAAAACAAGAGATACGTGGACATGTCAGATCCTGAGTTGTGTAGTCAGCTGTAGCATAGGCGCCGACTCCGTGGGTGCTGTGGGTGCTCGAGCACCCCCAATATTTTGAAACCTGCCCTCCTTGCTTTCCTGCAGCTCAGCCAGCGCTTAAAACTGATTTTACCTGAACAGCAGTGAAAGCAAAGCAGGGCAGAGCACAGCAGGCTGCCTCTCTGAGAGTCCTGCCCTCATTTCCTGTTTACACAAAGGCGGGAGGCTGAGAGAGATAAGGAGAGAAGGCAAGAGGCAGCCTGCTGTGCACTGCCCTTCAGTCAGGTAAATCAAAGCAATAGATTTTAAACTAACAGGAGGTAGAAAAAAAGTTTAATTTGTGTCGTGCTCTTATTTCATGAAAAAATGTGTCTTTGAAAGTGAGACTAAAGTGTCCTAAGGGCTCATGTTTAGGGTTATTTTTTTCTTTTCAGTTAATGGCCATGATTTGTCTTAATATTTATAATAAATTTCTCCTGCCTACACCCCTCAAACAGACTGCAAGCACTGAGTCTTTCCCGATTAAATGGTGCTCTGTTTTATCTCTGGCTGCTGTTACAAATGTTTAAAAAGGTCAAATGTCATTTGAACCTTAAACTGCTGTGACACATAACTGATGAGAAACCAAAAGGAGATTGTGCAATGGCAAGAAAAACATTTTTTGTTCTCTGTTTTAAAATTGTAATTGAAATGCTAAAGAAGAGTTTATGGTTCTTGTAGCCAGAGAATGTAGAAAAATCACTTTGCATTTTGAAAAGAAGTAGCCTGTTCAGAAGTTTGGGCAGATATTAACAAGGATCTGGGCAGAGTTAGTGTCTTTGTGCTGCACTTTTAATAGGAGTGGTATGTTAAGCCTTATTCGTTTACTATTGGAACCAGCTGCTCCTGAGCTTTGTGTAGTAGACTATACACTGTATTCTGAGCATAATTTGAAGAATGGTGGTTGCACCAGGGAACTATCCATAAATAGTAAAATATGCACAGTGTTTCCTTTGCAATACAATCTCAAATGAGAATAGGATGCAATGTAGAATAAAAAGCACTGAATTTATTGCTCCTCAAAGAGCCTCAGTGCTGCTTTATGTCTTGGAACATGGTATGTGGAGAAAGTGCCCTGCAAAATCAGACAGGGTTCTGTATAAATGTGTGGTATGGTTACTCTTCACCTGTGCCACACTGCAGTGAACACAGAATGATGGATGCATCTGGTTCTAGATTGTAAGCACTTTGAGCAGGGACTGTCTTTTTGTGTATGGTGTACAGCGCTGCGTATGCCTTGTAGCGCTATAGAAATGATAAGTAGTAGTAGTAGTAGTATGGATGGGAGGGCAGGGGAGAAAGGAGAATTACTGGATATGGATGGGGGGAGAGGGTAGGGGAGAGAGGAGAAAAACTACACATGGATGGAGAAAATAGACGCTGAATGGAAAGAGGGAAGAGAGGGGGCAGACGCTGGATGGAAAGGAAAGAGAGAGGGGGCAGATGCTGGATGGAAAGGGGGAAGAGAGGGGGCAGATGGTGGAAGGAAAGGGGAGAGAGGGGGGTAGACGCTGGATGGAAAGGGGGGAAAGTTAAAGATCGAGGAAAGAAGAAACAAGAGACTGGGCCAAAACAATTAGAAACAGTAAACGGCCAGACCACAAAGGTAGGAAAAAATGAATTTTATTTTTAGTTTAGGATAAAGTAGTGTGGTAGCTGTGTTAATAAATACAGAAAATGGAAGTAAGGTGATATCTTTACTGGACTAATTTTAATACATTTTTGACTAATGTTTGGAGACCAAACCCTCCTTTCTTATGTCAGAACAGAATACCATAACAGCAGTATACTGTCCTGACCTGAGGAAAGAGGTTTTGGCCTTTGAAAGCTAATTGAAAAATGTATTTAGTCCACTAAAATGATATCATATTTTCCATTTTTGTTTTATTTGTATTTGTTAACCTATAGTATAGTGATTGAAACATGTCAGTTTTTGAAATTTGCATCTCTTTATATTTGCACAGTACAGGGGGACTGAGGGGTGGGACTGTTCAGGGAAGAAGTCCTTGTGCAGGTTGCAGGCAGCCTATAAGTGGCGCTGCTACTGCCCAGGTAAAGACTGCAGTAGACAGAATTTTAAGATGGGGGGGGGGGGGGGGGGGGAGAGACGCACTGCCTGTAAAAAAAGAAAAAAAATTTCAGCACCCCCAATCATTTTGAAAAGTTGGCTCCTATGAGCTGTAGCTTATTTAAATGATAGTGGCTGCGGAAGACGCCACAGCCATTTTTCTCTATACGCAGGAGCAAACTTAGTGATGGTAAGATCGCAGCGCGATATAATATTATGAAGAAATGGGTATTATTTATACATATCTCAAAGGAATTTTATTCTTCGTTCCAGCATGCCTCTTCCCTGATGAAGACTTTCGAAACCTGGCCATGTTGGCGGAGGTTTGGCCTGGGAGAAAACATTGCTGCTGAAAGTTGTTTATAAGCTAAGTAGCTAAGTAGTACTAAATAGTAGTTGCTTGAGTCAATGTATATAAGTACATTTGGATATAAAATTATATAAAAAAAGGAAAAAACAGTAAAATATTTAAGATCATATACGGGTCGATCAATGAAGAACGGGGTGTCACCAATGCAATATTGGGGAATTCCCCAGATGATGGAGGTGATCAAAGAAATCTGATGATCCCCGTTCAAGATATAATATGCAGCTACATATAAATGTGGTGGTTGCTGTGATTGATATCATCGTTAAATGTAGGAAATTGAACAGTGTTTGAGATATGCTTTACAGTTTGAATTCATCTCCACACTATAAGGATAAGGTCTCTTTAATTTGATATATAGAATTCACTGCATCCTGCTTCTGTTTCACACTGCGCAATCAAATACCATCACTTCTTTCTGAAAATAACATTCTTCTAACATAGGATATTACCTTCCATGGCAGAAAATCTAAAAATCTCTCACTTTCTCCACTCCAAATGGTGGTATTTCCAGAACCAGAAGTGATCATGTCATGCAGAGCCTGTGCCAGGCTGTATACAGCATTATAAATATTATAACTATCCTCAGTTTTTAAAGAGCCACAGTGCAAGTAGTAAAATAATGTTTCCTCACTGTTGCAGGATCTTTGGATGCTCTTGGGGCACTGGTTGTTACACAGGTCATTCCACCACATATCTGTGAATGAATCGTTTGGAAATATGGCAGGATTCACCTCACGGACAAATTTGTGAAAGCTTGGAATAGTCTTCTTTGCGACAGCAAAAGCTAAGGTGTTTTTTCCATCAACATTGTATGAAGGTAAGAAAAATCCCCATTCTTCTGTGATGATCCAGACTTTTCCAGGTACTTCCCAAACGGATGTGTGTCTTATAACCTCTCTGTAGTCTTTATTAGAATACAAAATTATCACTTTAGTTGAAGATGTAATGAAGGTGTTGAAAATATCTGTATTTAGAAGCCTGAGTGAACGGGACTGACGTAAGGTTTCTATGAATTCAATGCAACCTCCACTCTGCTCAATTCCTTCTCTCAGGATCTGCACAGCCTTCATGCTGCTTTCATCATCAAATGCAATTATACCAACCCAGGTCCAGCCAAAATGATTCAATA
The DNA here is from genome assembly GCF_901765095.1 of Microcaecilia unicolor. NCBI lineage: Eukaryota > Metazoa > Chordata > Amphibia > Gymnophiona > Siphonopidae > Microcaecilia > Microcaecilia unicolor. The sequence continues at coordinate 238,783,107 of NC_044033.1, forward strand.
GTTTGACTATCCCAGCACAGATGTGCAGCTCAGTGGGAACAGTCCGGTAGAAATAAGGAAACTTGGCTGTGTCGCTCATGAGAAGATTTCCTGAAGTGTAACTGATCTGCTGAAAATAAAAGATTTAACTTATGAGTACATGAGTATTGCTATACTGGGACAGACCGAAGGTCCATCAAGCCCTGCAGCCTGTTTCCAACAGTGGCCAATCCAGGTCACAAGTACCTGGCAAGACCCAAAAAAGTATATTTTATGCTGCTTATCTTAGAAATATACAACATCAAAATGTAAGGAAGAGTAAGTCAACTTGCTGTGTAATACTATATATTTTATAGGGGATGTCTCATATATATGTATCAGCACCAATATCATGCTATTAGCAAACTTCTCATTTAGTGCTGGATTTTATAATCATTGACTACCCCCATCCGCCAATAGTACATTGGTCTTGCTGCACTTATCTGTTTCAATTATATCTACGTGTTAGTGACAACTTTTCATGTGTCCATAGGGGTACTTTTCTTTTTAATTTTTCACAATGTACTATCCAATAATGTTCACCAATAATCTCTCTGTAATAATTTACCCATAAGCTTAATTCTTATCCTGGTACAGGGTCTCACTTCTACAGCAGTCTATGCAGCCATGGAGCAACACAAAATGGCGCCAGCGTTCTTTTAAAATCTAAGCGCCTCCCATCTATCAGCTGACATCACAATTAGACGTAAACATCAAAGAAAACAGTTCCATTGAAGATATGTATTAAGTCCATTGGGTTCAATCGTGTCCAAGCAAAAGATCCATTGTGTTTCTCTTTGCAGTAATAATCTTTCAATATTGCCACCCCTAGTATTAGGTGTAATATGGTCAATGACCAAGTAGTGTAGAGACTTGTTCTAGTGTTGTTTGGCTACACAATGCTGTACTAAAGGAGCCCCCATATTTTGCGCTGTCAGTCTTGATCTATGCTCTACCATTCTCACATTCAGGGATCTGATAGACTTGTCGATATAAACTTTCTGACATGGACATATTATATAATAAATTATATAAGGTGTCCGACATGTAGTTTGATGTTTTAAAAAAATGTCTGACCATTGTGACAAAAATTCACTGCTTCGATAGTCAATTCACAGGTTCTGCATCCTGTCTTGTTGCATTTAAAATGGCCAGTAATGATGTTGTTCTCTGGGGCTTCTATTATCGGAAGATCTGCTGGACTTAATATTTCGCATCCGATAATTATGTTATTATGTTATTATGTTAAGCCTAGGGTTTTGGCTGTGAGAGGCACATTCTTTTGAAATTTCCTTGTAAGTGCCTGGTCACTCATGAAAATAATTCTTATACACACACACACACACACACACACATACATATATATATATATATACAGTGGTGGAAATAAGTATTTGATCCCTTGCTGATTTTGTAAGTTTGCCCACTGACAAAGACATGAGCAGCCCATAATTGAAGGGTAGGTTATTGGTAACAGTGAGAGATAGCACATCACAAATTAAATCCGGAAAATCACATTGTGGAAAGTATATGAATTTATTTGCATTCTGCAGAGGGAAATAAGTATTTAATCCCTCTGGCAAATAAGACCTAATACTTGGTGGCAAAACCCTTGTTGGCAAGCACAGCGGTCAGACGTCTTCTGTAGTTGATGATGAGGTTTGCACACATGTCAGGAGGAATTTTGGTCCACTCCTCTTTGCAGATCATCTCTAAATCATTAAGAGTTCTGGGCTGTCGCTTGGCAACTCGCAGCTTCAGCTCCCTCCATAAGTTTTCAATGGGATTAAGGTCTGGTGACTGGCTAGGCCACTCCATGACCCTAATGTGCTTCTTCCTGAGCCACTCCTTTGTTGCCTTGGCTGTATGTTTTGGGTCATTGTCGTGCTGGAAGACCCAGCCACGACCCATTTTTAAGGCCCTGGCGGAGGGAAGGAGGTTGTCACTCAGAATTGTACGGTACATGGCCCCATCCATTCTCCCATTGATGCGGTGAAGTAGTCCTGTGCCCTTAGCAGAGAAACACCCCCAAAACATAACATTTCCACCTCCATGCTTGACAGTGGGGATGGTGTTCTTTGGGTCATAGGCAGCATTTCTCTTCCTCCAAACACGGCGAGTTGAGTTCATGCCAAAGAGCTCAATTTTTGTCTCATCTGACCACAGCACCTTCTCCCAATCACTCTCGGCATCATCCAGGTGTTCACTGGCAAACTTCAGACGGGCCGTCACATGTGCCTTCCGGAGCAGGGGGACCTTGCGGGCACTGCAGGATTGCAATCCGTTATGTCGTAATGTGTTACCAATGGTTTTCGTGGTGACAGTGGTCCCAGCTGCCTTGAGATCATTGACAAGTTCCCCCCTTGTAGTTGTAGGCTGATTTCTAACCTTCCTCATGATCAAGGATACCCCACGAGGTGAGATTTTGCGTGGAGCCCCAGATCTTTGTCGATTGACAGTCATTTTGTACTTCTTCCATTTTCTTACTATGGCACCAACAGTTGTCTCCTTCTCGCCCAGCGTCTTACTGATGGTTTTGTAGCCCATTCCAGCCTTGTGCAGGTGTATGATCTTGTCCCTGACATCCTTAGACAGCTCCTTGCTCTTGGCCATTTTGTAGAGGTTAGAGTCTGACTGATTCACTGAGTCTGTGGACAGGTGTCTTTCATACAGGTGACCATTGCCGACAGCTGTCTGTCATGCAGGTAACGAGTTGATTTGGAGCATCTACCTGGTCTGTAGGGGCCAGATCTCTTACTGGTTGGTGGGGGATCAAATACTTATTTCCCTCTGCAGAATGCAAATAAATTCATATACTTTCCACAATGTGATTTTCCGGATTTAATTTGTGATGTGCTATCTCTCACTGTTACCAATAACCTACCCTTCAATTATGGGCTGCTCATGTCTTTGTCAGTGGGCAAACTTACAAAATCAGCAAGGGATCAAATACTTATTTCAACCACTGTATATATATTTCTGTGCATTAACAGTCCTTTTTGTCATCTAAAGTGGATGATGATTCTTTGAAAAATTCTGAGTAGTGGGTTGTATTGGGGTTTATATATTTTCTTTACTTCAGTGCTGTAAGTGATTACTTTTTGTTTTCTGGTTAGGAAAGTTGCTAATAGTTCTTCTCTCCTTGATGTGGACTTGAATCAACAATATGCATGCTATATTTTGGTATATTTATATATGTATTTTCCTGATTTTTCTTAAACTGTTCCTTTATAATGGATGTAAATTGCAATAAAAAAATTAAAATGGTAAATTCCTTAACAGGATGCTTCATGTACATTCCACCTGCACTCGTAAATTTATAGAAGTTTTCTGCTAAGTGGAAAGCTTGTAAATGTAAGATAACGTATGCATGGACGGAGCTCAGGCAGGATATGAGCATGTCTCTAACTTAAACACATAACTTATACTTTGGTTTGTTTCTTTCAGGAAAATTTAATAGTTATAATGAAACTGCTGCACACCGCCCCCCCCCCCCCCCCACACACACACAAACACCCACTAGTTTGGTTATTATACAATAAATCATTACTTGCGAGTAATTTCCATCTCAAACTACTTATTGTACTGAGGGTTAATCATTTTATACTTATGTGTTCAAATAATACATCATACATATTAAACACATTGGCCTTAAAGTTTGAACCAGAGGCCATGGAGGCTAAAGTTATAAGAAATACCAGGAGGGAGACATAGAGGGGCATAATCGAAAGGGACGCCCAAGTTTTTCTGAGGACGTTCTCGCAGGACGTCCCCTTGAAGGGGAGGGGAAACCCGTATTATCGAAACAAGATGGACGTCCATCTTTTGTTTCGATAATACGGTCAGGGACGCCCAAATCTGGAAATTTAGGTCGACCCTAGAAATGGTCGTCCTTAGACTTGATCGTTTCTGATTTTCGGCGATAATGGAAACCAAGGACGCCCATCTCAGAAACAACCAAATCCAAGCCCTTTGGTTGTGGGAGGAGCCAGCATTCATAGTGCACTGGTTCCCCTGACATGCCAGGACACCAACCGGGCACCCTAGGGGGCACTATAGTGGACTTCACAAATTGCTCCCAGGTGCATAGCTCCCTTACCTTGTGTGCTGAGCCCCCCACCCCCCCCCCAAACCTACTGCCCACAACTGTACATCACTACCATAGCCCTTATGGGTGAAGGGGGCACCTAGATGTAGGTACAGTGGATTTCTGGTGAGTTTTGGAGGGCTCACATTTACCACCACGAGTGTAACAGGTAGGGGGGGATGGGCCTGGGTCCGCCTGCCTGAAGTGCACTGCACTCACTAAAACTGCTCCAGGGACCTGCATACTGCTGCGATGGACCTGAGTATGACATTTGAGGTGAATTGATTTGCTCTTTTCTGACCACTGACAGGTCAGTTGTGACCTATGAACTGCATAGCTAAAAGCTCATACTTAAGAACTGCATTTCTCTGTATTTTTGCTGAGAGCTGGAAGGTCGTGCTAACCCAGCATTCATCACCCCTCCCCTGGCAGAACTGGTGCCACTGATTCTAATTCACCAAGAACATAATAATGAATATATTGTTTGAAAGTGAAGATATATCACAAAGATCAACATGTGTAACTGTATAATCTTTAAAATATCCAGAAATGTCTTATAATGTCTTTTGCTTTAACACTATCATGTATTTCACCACCATGTAACACAAAACCCTCTGTAAAACCAAATGTATATTCTCTTCTTCTATTTCCAATATCCATGATGAATTGTAAGCCCCATTGAGCCTGCAAAGAGGTGGGATAATGTGGGATACAAATGCAATAAATAAATAAATAAATAAATAAATAAATAAATAAATAAATAAATAAGAGTGTTGAGGGTTAGATAATCTAATATAATAATTTGCTCCTTCAACGTTCGAATGTGTCTCACTGGGATCGTAACCATCTCCTGATGTCACGAACGCAGTAAGAAACATTAGAACGTTGCAGGAGCCCGCCCCTGCCGCCACGCCCCCCCGAGGTCGCTGACGCTCACCCCTCCACCCCCCCAAGGTCCCCACCGCTCCCCCCTTCCACACCCCACCCCGAGGTTGCCGCAGCCACTGCTCCCCCCTACGAGGTCGCAGCCGCTTCCCCCTCTCTGTCCGCCCAGTCACTTTCCCTCCAGGCCCACCCACCAGACCTGTCAAGTCTCCAGCGACACAGGCAGCAACAGCTCCGATTTCTGACCGCTGCAGACGCTACAAAAACACCATCAGCTGTTTTTACAAAGCAGGCATGGCACCGCAGGCAGCCATCAGGATTGGCTTTTACCTTTGTAGCCCCTCCTCTCACCTCTTACATCACTGCCTCTGGAGGACGACCCTGGAGGAGCGCAGCGACGTGAGAGGAGGGGCTGCAGAGCCAACAGCCAATCCTGATGGCTGCCTGCGGTGCCATGCCTGCTTTGTAAAAACAGCTGATGGTGTTTTTGTATCGGACGCTGCTGCTGAAGCAGCAGTGGCCAGAAATCGGAGCTGGTGCGCCTGTGTCACTGGAGACTTGGCAGGTCTGTTGGGTGGGTGGCTGGGCGGATGGAGAGGGGGGAGGGGGAGCACTGGCTGCGGCAACATCTGGGGGGGATTAGAGGGGAGCAGTGATGGCAGGGGCGAGGACAGAGGGGAATCGGTGGGTGGCTGGAGGGGGGGCAGGGGAGAAAGGAGAATCCCTGGGGGGCTACGGAGGGGGGCAGGGGAGAGAGGAGAATCGCTGGACAGGGGGGGGCAGGGGACAGAGGAGAATCCCTGGGTGGCTAGAGAGGAGAATCGCTGGACAGGGGGGCAGGGGACAGAGGAGAATCCCTGAGTGGCTACAGAGGGGGGCAGGGGAGAAAGGAGAATCGCTGGACAGAGGGGGCAGGGGACAGAGGAGAATCGCTGAGTGGCTGGAGGGGGGCAGGGGACAGAGGAGACAGTCTCACTCTCTCTTTCACACACACACACACACGCACATTCACTCTCTCTCACACACACACACAGTCACTGTCAAACACACTATGTCAAACATACACACTCCAAGCAAAACCTTGCTAGCGCCCGTTTCATTTGTCAGAAACGGGCCTTTTTTACTAGTACTCTGATAAAGACCTGGGTACTAGGAGATTCCTATAACGGGATGGCATCTAAAATCCTTTGTAAAAGGAACCTTGGACTTATTTTAAGATGATGAGTTTTATAAACATTCAGATAGTATGTACCATTTTATGTAAACAATGATGTAACACAAAAATTAGCTGAAGTCGCAAACTGTATGGTTTGGGAGGGGGATTCATGCTCAGTCCAGTGTATATAAAGCCACTGTTGTACTGTATTGGTCAGAAGGGTGAGATGATCAACAGAGCGTAAGCCTTTGCCGCTATTTGTAATTACCTAATTGTCTAATTGCTATTGCTTGATTTCATTGCTGGTCCACTGTATCTTGGGAGGGAAAGTAAGGAGATAGAAATCCTATTGCCTCACCTATCCAAACCATTATATTTCTTATGGAGAGATCAGAGGGAAGAATATCACAGCCTTCTCTGGGACTGGGTAGTTATCAGGGGAGGACCATATTATGGCCTTCCCTAAGACTTCACTATAAACAGAGGCTGGCATAGAGGCTGGCAAAAAATATTTTTTAAGAATTTTTTGAGGGTGGGAGGGGGTTAGTGACCACTGAGGGAGTAAGGAGAGGTCATCCCCGATTCCCTCTGGTGGTCATCTGGTCAGTTCAGGCACCTTTTTGTGGCTTGGTCATAACAAAAAAGGACCAAGTAAAGCTCATCCAAGTGCTCGTCAGGGATGCCCTTCTTTTTTCGATTATGGGTCGAGGACGCCCATGTGTTAGGCACACCCAAGTCCTGCCTTCGCTATGCCTCTGACATGCCCCCGGGAACTTTGGTCGTCCCTGTGACGAAAAGCAGCTGGGGACACCCAAAATCGGCTTTTGATTATGCCGATTTGGGCGACCCTGTGAGAAGGACGCCTATTTGAGTTGAAAGATGGGCTTCCTTCCTTTTAAAAAATATGCCTTTTTGGGTGTCTCAGCCCACTGTTCTGGTAACTAAATATTTGACACATTATTTACTTCCATGTAGTTCATTTTACAAGCTTTTGTCTGAGTCATCATTTAAATTCTACAGCTTTTCAAATTTAAGGGTGAAAGGTTAATAATTTGGTTTCATTCTACTAAAGGTTGAAGTTCTTTAAGGAAGGCCTCACCTGTGGGTAGTGGTATATCCTGGACAAGCTGGAAAACTGGCTTGAATGCTCAGGTGGAAGACTTTCAATAATAGCAAACAGTAGCCCAGATGTTTTGCAGCTGTAGTTTGGGATCCCCATGTCCATTCCTGAAAATATATTAATGCCAGCTCTATACATTAAGAATAAGTTGTCATAAGGGTTCTCAATGTGGAACCCCAGTGTGAGGTTGGGTAAGAGCTCTGAGCTGTTGTTAATCTCCTCCATCGCAGACACAAAGGCCAGGAAGTTGTAATAGTTCAATGGTACAGGACTTTAAGGACAATAAATATCATCAAAATATGACATTAGCATCAAACTATGATACAGAAGCGTAGTAGCTTAGGATTAGGATAAAGAAGCATTGTTTCTTAAAAACTTTACATGTTTGTCTGATAACAAAGTCCAAAACATGCTTTCTCCAGGTTTAGCAGAAATTAACAGCATTTCTTTCCTCTCTCTCCTCCTCCCATATTTGTTCTATTCTTCAGCCATGCCCTCAGGCCACAGCAGATACATGCACATCCTACCAACATGCACAAACCCATAATTACTGGACCTTAGCACCACTGTTTCTCTGCTCATCCATATACATCTGAACCAACAATATAAACTCCTCTCCCAAGATTATACAGGAGCCAAAGGAGGTTGGGTGAGGAACTGGTATCAGGGGAGACAGTATGGATGGAAGTACAGGTAGAAACTCCCAATCCCCAGCAACAAAAATAAGGCCAGATCCATACAGGAACAGCTTGAAATGTTAGTGGAAGTTCACATCAGCCACAGGTGAAGAGTCCCAGAGTGCATGGAGAAAGAAAAGAGAGGAAGGGGAGAAGGAGGAGTGGAGGGAAAAGAGAGGAAGGAGAGAAGGAGGAGTAAAAGGAAAAGAGAGGAAGCAGTTAAGAACAAGGAGGAAGAGGAGGTGAAGTGGGATAACACCACTAAGCATCAATGAATTTGAGTATTTTAATGTTTCATAGAAAAGATTATTACCCGGTTCATTTTTATGGGTAACTCTAGTTGATTTTTGTGCAAAATGGAAGACAACTCAAGAAACCCATCAGTTTACTACATCAATGCCTTAAAACTCTGTTTACATAAATATCTTTCCTAAATCTTACTGCACAGATTGCGTGTTTTTAGGTTTCATTGGACGTTCAGGCAAACACTTCACTGGTTAAGTGCTGTCAATTGATGGATGTAATCTGTGCAATAGAGGGTTGCACTGAGCTTCAGCACAAAATGCTTTATTGCAAGTGCAGAACGTTACTCTTGATACAGTAAACTAATGACAAGCAAACTACTGATGAACTAGAAAATGTGCAATGATAGAAAAACAGCACAAATTACGTTTTGCTTCATCGGCTGCATTTGTTTCCCTTCCCGTCAGATGTCACAACTTTTCCAGTTAGCAGAAGAGAAAGAGGGAACCACAAAATGCTGTGCTGATATGGGGGGAGTGAAAGGTCAGGGGTGCTGTGGCTACTAGGTTGCTCAGGATCAGATATCAACCTTGGGTGGGGTGGCTACCAAAGCTGAAGTAAAGTTTCTGCACTAAAGGAGAATTAGGATGGAGGTAATTCATACGAAAGTGAGCAAAATGGTGGATAGTCTGCAGAATAAGTCACACACACAGAGGGGCTGAAGGAGCTAAAGACATACTCGACAAAAGAAGAAAAGCAAGATACAATGTAAGTTTTCAAATACTTATGTGCTTTGAAGAAGGTACAAACAAGTAGTATTCTCAAAAGAACGAAAAGCTGAATATTAACAGGATGTCAAAGGAATTAAGAAGGGGACAACCTTAAAAAAAAGATTTGAATTTGTTCTTTCATGAAGAGTATGGTAGATATCTAAAGTAATTCAATACAAAACAGTGTCAGAATGCAAAGGTGCTTTCAAAAAATGTGGGGAGGTCATTTTTCACAATACTTTTACCTATCTGAAATGTTTCACTGTGTTCATTGGAAGAAGTGGGCAAGGAAAAGTATATTATTACCTGCCCAAAAGGAAGGAGGTTTTGAGCGAGACCACATCACATCTAGTTGTGTATTTTTTTTCACAACGATTTTATGAGAAAATTATTCACAGATAAAGAGAAGAAAATCTTAGCAGGTTCTTTTTCCCCAGGACATCTTTCAAAGAGAAAATACTCAGACGTAATGTGAGAGAATTAGTCAAATGTCATCAGAATATATTTGCAGCTCATGCCAGTGACCCACCAAATATAAAACCCTCAAGCTTGTTTCATATAGGAACTAAGCCAGGATGCTACTTACAAGCTTTGTCCATCAAATGGGGGAACAGTTGTGAAGGATGGATGATTATATGGGTTAAAGGTCTCTACAGTTACAAGTCCCCCGATAATGATGTCCCCATCCCTACGGTAACCTGGTCGTAGCTCTGTTGATAGGTAGTTTCCAAGTGTGCACTGACACTCAGCCGTCTTCCACAGGTTGTCACAGATCATCAATAGAAGCAGAATCAGATGAGCTTCCACCTTTAATGATGTGAACCAGCTTCTACTGTGATAATGTTTGCTCTTCCTGCTCCAAAGGTTAGAGCTCAGCATGGCATGGGAAGCTGTATGGTTCCTGATGGTGCAATCTAATTTGAATGATGAGCAGAAAACATTAAGTATTAAAATGTAGTAAAGTAAACCTGTGCATTTATACAGAAGGAGGCTGAAGAAAAACAGCAAAATTGTAATGTTTATGGTGAGGTGACCACTCTATTTCTAGCTGAGCTCCAGTGCCTGTGAGAACACCGTTTGGTCTCTGTTGGGTCCTGCTGCTCAGAGGTTCATCCTTAAGGGATATCTGCTCTTGACATCTGCATTTACCATAAAATATAAGTTGTTTCTTTTAAATATAAGTAGCCTAGTGGTTAGTGCAGTGGACTTTGATCCTAGGGAACTGAGTTAGATTCCCACTGCAGCTCCTTGTGACTCTGTGCAAGTCACTTAACCCTCCATTTCCCCTGGTACAAAATAAGTACCTGAATATATGTAAACCTCTTTGGATGTAATTGCAAAAACCTCAGAAAGGTGGTATATCAAGTCCCCTTTCCCTTCCCTTCCCTTCCCTTATGGATCTTCTGACTTTATTAACAGAGACAAATAGTAATTTGATTGGAATGCTTGTTTGGACCAGAGTACAACACAACATTGTAATACAATTGATGATACAGAAAAAGATGAAATAGCTCATCCACTCTGAACAGTTATTGTGTCTATACTGCTTTGGATACATCTGAGATTCCAGTTAGAGTGAGATTTTTTTTTTGTTGCATTTGGACCCTGCGCTTTCCCACTCATGGCAGATTGATACAAAGTATCTCCCCAGGACAGTCTATTGTGTCCCTTCCTTGGTAATCCAGCACCTTGAGAAACAGAGCACATCTGATCCCTTTTACTAGCATCCTGCACCCTATCCTTCTCATCTTTAACCACAAAGGCTTTGTAATAATTTAAATAAATCTGCTTGATACAGATTTATTCCGCTGGCCTAAGGTAAACCATAAAGCCAGTGAGGCCCCCATACTATCAATAGATTCAGTCCTACTACTTGTATAGATAATGGCCTTGACTTTATAGATTATGTTAAACATCAGTGTCTTTTTTTTTTCCAAAAATTGTATTAGGGTTTTCAGATAACAAAAATAGTAATAAAAACAGTAAAATAGAACAATAAAGATAGGACATATTGATAATAGCTGGAGAAGTGATACAGAACAATATTGGTACTAGCATTGAGAGTTGTTGAGAAATACTAACCAATTAAGTGAACATAGTCTGTTAAAGGAGACCATGTCAATGTCTTTTTGTTGTAGGATCCTGTAAAGCTTGCTGAGGCTGTTTCCAATTTGTGGCATGATAAAACTGACTGCCAGCAGAAATGTTCATTGAGCATTGATGCGTTTTTCCAGTTCGTTAAAATCATAAATTGTCCAATAGTAATTAAAATATCAAATAAAGCTTGTTGTTGTTCTGTTAGATGTATTTCATTAATGAGGCACTAAGCTTGACATTGATGTGAAATATAGAACATATGATTTCCCAATTTTTTCCCAAAACACCTTAATTTGTTTACAATCATAAATCATATGAACAAGTGTACCTACTTGTGCTTGGTAATGCCAACAAAGCTTGGAGATTGCAAGCTTAGCTATGTGAAGTTTATGTGGAGTCCATGTGACCCTATGGTAGAGGAAAAACATTGATTGCATAATGTTGGCAGAAGATAAAGGTCTGATCAAGGATCTCCACATGCGTGAATGTGTGGGTTGTGATAGGACTTGGTCAGCATCTGCTTCCCATACATCTTTAAGTGAATGACTGTTTTTGTAATGATGGGTGAGTAAAATTTTGTAAATGGAAGAAGCAACATGCCCATTTTTAATCAAGGATGTAGCAGTCTGATAGAGGGTTCATGGAGAGCGGTGGTTCTAAGTATGTTTGAGGATTTAACACAGTGTATAAGTTGCATCCATTGAAAGAAATGTGCTCTCTTGATACCCTGTCCTCACTTGGCTTCCAGGGCTCTGTCCTTTCCTGGTTCTCTTCCTACCTCTCCCTCCGCACCTTTAGTGTTCACTCTGGTGGATTCTCTTCTACTTCTATCCCTCTGCCTGTCGGCGTACCTCAGGGTTCTGTTCTTGGTCCCCTCCTCTTTTCTATCTACACTTCTTCCCTTGGTTGATTAATCTCATCCCATGGCTTTTTCCTACCATCTCTATGCTGATGACTCCCAAATCTACCTTTCTACCCCTGATATCTCACCTTGCATCCAAACCAAAGTTTCAGCGTGCTTGTCTGACATTGCTGTCTGGATGTCTCAATGCCACCTGAAATTAAATATGACCAAAACCGAGCTTCTCATTTTCCCCCCCAAACCTACCTCCCCGCTCCCCCCGTTTTCTATTTCTGTTGATGGCTCTCTCATTCTCCCTGTCTCCTCAGCTCGAAACCTTGGGGTCATCTTTGACTCTTCTCTCTCCTTCTCTGCTCATATCCAGCAGATTGCCAAGACCTGTCGTTTCTTTCTTTACAACATCCGTAAAATCCGCCCCTTTCTTTCCGAGCACTGTACCAAAACCCTCATCCACACCCTTGTCACCTCTCGTTTAGACTACTGCAATCTGCTTCTTGCTGGCCTCCCACTTAGTCACCTCTCCCCCCTCCAGTCAGTTCAAAACTCTGCTGCCCGTCTCGTCTTCCGCCAGGGTCGCTTTACTCATACTACCCCTCTCCTCAAGACCCTTCACTGGCTCCCTATCCGTTTTCGCATCCTGTTCAAACTTCTTCTACTAACCTATAAATGTACTCACTCTGCTGCTCCCCAGTATCTCTCCACACTCGTCCTTCCCTACACCCCTTCCCGTGCACTCCGCTCCATGGATAAATCCTTCTTATCTGTTCCCTTCTCCACTATTGCCAACTCCAGACTTCGCGCCTTCTGTCTCGCTGCACCCTACGCCTGGAATAAACTTCCTGAGCCCCTACGTCTTGCCCCATACTTGGCCACCTTTAAATCTAGACTGAAAGCCCACCTCTTTAACATTGTTTTTGACTTGTAACCACTTGTAACCACTCGCCTCCACCTACCCTCCTCTCCTCCTTCCCGTTCACATTAATTGATTTGATTTGCTTACTTTATTTATTTATTTATTTATTTTGTCTATTAGATTGTAAGCTCTTTGAGCAGGGACTGTCTTTCTTCTATGTTTGTGCAGCGCTGCGTACGCCTTGTAGCGCTATAGAAATGCTAAATAGTAGTAGTAGTAGTAGGGATGTGCTTGTTTATATGAAGTTCTTGAAATGTTAATAAAGTGTTCCTCACTTTTGTACAGAGGTCCTCAATAGTCCAGATTCCGCAAGTAAACCAAGATTTCCATATGAATGTTTTTTGGTTGATGCGGAATCTGGGATTGTTCCAAATAGGTAAATGTAGGGTGGAAGGAATTGGGGATACTAATGTTTTGTCTAGGTTAATTAGACAAGTTTTAGTATTATGAAAAATAGGGTTGTCTACTTCAGATGAGGTATGCATCGTGTAAATAGTTAGATGTAATGGTATTGGTGAAACTATGAGTTGTTCCAACTGGAGCCAGATTGGTAAATAATCTTCTTCAGTAATAAACCAATAGCAACCTTGCTGTGTAATGAAAGCTTTGTGATATAATAAGAAGTCAGGAAACATTAGCCCAAATTTGTCTTTTGGAGCCTTAAGTTATTTTTTAATGATATTCTAGGCATTTTGGATTTCCAAAGAAAATAAACCAGAAGTTTTTCTATCTGTTTATAAAATGAAGTTTGAAATAACATTGGGATCATGCTCAAAATGAAGTTTATTTTTGGGGAAATCATCATTTTGATGGTCTCAATTGTGCCCCACCAGGAGATGTGAAGGGGGTGCCATTTTACTAAAAGTTCTTTAAGAAATTTAAGTATATTTTCACCATTATGTTTGACGGTATCTTGTGCTGTGTAGTGAAGGTCGATGCCGGGATATCTGATTTTTTTGAGGACCAGATAAGATTGAAGGGCTGGATTTAACTAGGAACTGCATGAATATTAAGTGGGAGTACTTCAGTTTTGGTTTGATTAATTTTGTAACCCGATATTGCAGAGAAGGAGTGTATCAGAGAGAATAGAGAGGGTAACGAAGTCTGAGGATTGGAAATATACAATAGTATATAGATATTCAAAAATTAGGAAAGAAAAAAGAGGTTCTGTTGATGGGAGATTTCAATCTGCCGGATGTAGATTGGAAGGTTCAGTCTGCCAAATCGGAAAGAAGTAGAGAGATCGTGGATGCTTTCCAAAGTGCTCTGCTCAGACAGATGGTGACGGAACCCACGAGGGTGGGAGCGGTGCTGGATCTGGTGCTCACAAATGGGGATAGTGTGTCAAATGTGCGAGTGTGTGCACATCTGGGAAACAGTGACCATCAAATGGTTTGGTTTGATATAACAGCTGAAGTGGAGGGTGGCCACTCTAAACTCAAAGTCCTGGATTTCAAACGTGCTGACTTTAGTAAAATGGGGGAATACCTGAGGAAGGAGATGATGGGCTGGGAGGACGAACATGAAGTGGAAGGGCAGTGGTCCAGGCTGAAAGAAGTAATAAATAGGGCCACAGACCTTTATGTAAGGAGAGTAAATAAAAGCAAGAGGAAAAGGAAACCGATATGGTTCTCCAAGCAAGTGGCTGAGAAAATAAAGGCTAAAGAGTTGGCATTCCAGAAATATAGAAAACCTCAAGAAGAGGAACACGGGGAGGAATACCGGATGAAACTGAAAGAAGCCAAGAGAGAGGTACGTCTGGCGAAGGCGCAAGCGGAAGAACAAATGGCTAGAAATGTAAGGAGGGGAGACAAAAATTTCTTCAGGTATATTAGTGAAAGAAGAAGGACAAAAAAGGGAATTGTGAGACTAAAAGATACAGCGAACCGCTATGTAGATAATGATGAAGAAAAAGCCAATTTACTAAATAGATACTTTTGTTCGGTTTTCACTGAAGAAAATCGTGGAGAAGGACCGCGAGGGACTGGCAAAAGTACACCTGAGAATGGAATGGATATAGCACCGTTCACGGAAGAGAGTGTGTATCAACAACTTGGAAAGCTAAAGGTGGACAAAGCCATGGGACCGGACGGGATCCACCCCAGAATATTGAGGGAGCTCAGAGAGGTCCTGGCGGGTCCTCTTAAAGATTTGTTTAATAAATCCTTGGAGACTGGAGAGGTTCCGAGGGACTGGAGAACGGCGGAGGTGGTACCTCTTCACAAAAGTGGTGATAGGGAAGAAGCTGGAAACTACAGGCCGGTAAGCCTCACTTCGGTTATTGGAAAAGTAATGGAAGCCATGCTGAAGGAAAGGATAATGAATTTCCTAGAAGCCAACAAGCTGCAAGATCCGAGACAACATGGTTTTACCAGAGGGAAATCGTGCCAAATGAATCTCATTGAATTCTTTGATTGGGTAACTGGAGAATTGAATCATCGACGTGCTATAGACGTAATCTACTTAGATTTTAGCAAAGCTTTTGACACGGTTCCTCACAGGAGGCTCTTAAATAAACTAGATGGGCTGAAGATAGGTCCCGAAGTGGTGAACTGGATTAGGAACTGGTTGACGGACAGACGACAGAGGGTGGTGGTAAATGGAGTTCGCTCGGAGGAGGGAAAGGTGAGTAGCGGAGTGCCTCAGGGATCGGTGCTGGGGCCGATTCTGTTCAATATATTTGTGAGTGACATTGCCGAAGGGTTAGAAGGTAAAGTTTGCCTATTTGCAGATGATACTAAGATTTGCAACAGAGTGGACGCCCGGGAGGGAGTGGAAAGCATGAAAAGGGATCTGAGGAAGCTAGAAGAATGGTCTGAGGTTTGGCAATTAAAATTCAATGCGAAGAAATGCAAAGTGATGCATTTAGGGAGTAGAAACCCACGAGAGACGTATGTGTTAGGCGGGGAGAGTCTGATAGGTACTGAGGGGGAGAGGGATCTTGGGGTGATAGTATCCGAGGATCTGAAGGCGACGAAACAGTGTGACAGGGCGGTGGCCGTAGCGATAAGGTTGCTAGGCTGTATAGAGAGAGGTGTGATCAGCAGAAGAAAGGAAGTGTTGATGCCCCTGTACAAGTCATTGGTGAGGCCCCACCTGGAGTATTGTGTTCAGTTTTGCAGGCCGTACCTTGCGAAGGATGTTAAAAAAATGGAAGCGGTGCAAAGAAAAGCTACGAGAATGGTATGGGATTTGCGTTCCAAGACGTATGACCAAAGACTTGCTGACCTGAACATGTATACCCTGGAGGAAAGGAGGAACAGGGGTGATATGATACAGACATTCAAATACTTGAAAGGTATTAATCCGCAAAAAAATCTTTTCCGGAGATGGGAAGGCGGTAGAACGAGAGGACATGAAATGAGATTGAAGGGGGGCAGACTCAAAAAAGATGTCAGGAAGTATTTTTTCACGGAGAGGGTGGTGGATGCTTGGAATGCCCTCCCGCGGGAGGTGGTGGAGATGAAAACGGTAACTGAATTCAAACATGCGTGGGATATGCATAAAGGAATCCTGTGCAGCAGGAATGGATCCTCAGAAGCTTAGCTGAAATTGGGTGGCGGAGCAGGTGGGGGGAAGAGGGGTTGGTGGTTGGGAGGCTAGGATAGGGGAGGGCAGACTTATACGGTCTGTACCAGAGCCGGTGATGGGAAACGGGACTGGTGGTTGGGAGGCGGGGAAATACTGCTGGGCAGACTTATACGGTCTGTGCCCTGAAAAAGACAGGTACAAATTCAAGATATGAGTTTATCTTGGGCAGACTAGATGGACCATGCAGGTCTTTTTCTGCCGTCATCTACTATGTTACTATGTTACTATGTAAAGCTCTGATATTTCATAATTTTTTGTAGCAGATTTATGTTTATTCTTTTTTAACCAATTTGTTTTAGTTTGCATTGTTGTTTTATCTTTAGTATCACAATGTTAGTGATATTTTAGTGCCTTTTTCATATTTTTGTTTTTTTTACTTTTTTCCTATTGTTTGCTCTGCACTCCCTCCCCCTTTTTGTCATACATTTTTTATTTTAATTTTTTTTGCATTTTTATGATATTACGTCATTTTATCATGTTCCTCTATATGATGTGTACACATAAGTTGACCATGATTATTATATACCAGGACTTTCATGCCTATCTTTTTAAATATATACACTTCTATCAATATGTATTTTCTTTAGTTAATCAGTTCTGAGAGAAGAGGTCATTTCTGTGGTAAGTGAACACAATTTTTCTTTGTGCAAGGTTCCACGTTAGGAGTCATGGACCAAGAAAGGGATCTAGGTGTCGTTGTTGATGATATGTTGAAACCTTCTACTCAGTGTACTGCTGCGGATAAGAAAGCAAATAGAACGTTAGGTATTATTTGGAAAGGAATGAAAAACAAAAATGAGGCTGTTATAATACCTTTGTAGCGCTCCATGGTGCGACCGCGCCTCGAATATTGTGTTCAATTCTGGTCGTCGCATCTCAAAAAAGATGGATAGTGGAATTAGAAAAGGTACAGAGAAGGGCAATGAAAATGATAGAGGGTATGGGACGACTTCCCTATGAGGAAAGGCTAAAGTGGCTAGGGCTCTTCAGCTTGGAGAAGAGACGGCAGAGGGGACATATGATACAGGTCTATAAAATAACGAGTGGAGTTGAACAGGCAGACATGAATTGTTTGTTTACTGTTTCCAAAAATACTAGGACTAGGGGGCATGCGATGAAGCTACAAAGTAGTAAATTTAATACGAATCAGAGAAAATATTTCTTCACTCAATGTGTAATTAAACTCTGGAATTTGTTGCCAGAGAATGTGGTAAAGGCAGTTAGCTTAGTGGGGTTTAAAAAGGGTCTGGATGGCTTCCTAAAGACCATTATTAAATTGTTGAAGCCATGCACTGTAAGAACAGTGTATTGTCCAATTATAGAAGTCCAAGGTTCAGTTCCAGACCATTTGCAGACTATTTCCCTGAATTCAGGAAATGTATTTGACAAGTTTCACATATAGCGAATGCTACATACCTGTAGAAGGTATTCTCCGAGGACAGCAGGCTGATTGTTCTCACTGATGGGTGACGTCCACGGCAGCCCCTCCAATCGGAATCTTCACTAGCAAAGGCCTTTGCTAGCCCTCGTGCGCCCATGCGCACCGCGCATGCGCAACCGTCTTCCCGCCCAAACCGGCTCGTGTTCGTCAGTCCCGTATATAGTAAGACAAAGACAAGGGAAGACACAACTCCAAAGGGGAGGTGGGCGGGTATGTGAGAACAGTCAGCCTGCTGTCCTCGGAGAATACCTTCTACAGGTATGTAGCATTCGCTTTCTCCGAGGACAAGCAGGCTGCTTGTTCTCACTGATGGGGTATCCCTAGCCCCCAGGCTCACTCAAAACAACAAACATGGTCAATTGGGCCTTGCAACAGCGAGGACATAACTGAGATTGACTTAACAACTTATCCAACTAACTGAGAGTGTAGCCTGGAACAGAATAAACATGGGCCTAGGGGGGTGGAGCTGCACGTAGTAATGAGATGTGAATGTGTGGACAGATGACCACGTCGCAGCCTTACAAATCTCTTCAATAGTGGCTGACTTCAAGTGGGCCACAGACGCTGCCATGGCTCTAATATTATGAGCCGTGACATGACCCTCAAGAGCCAGCCCAGCCTGGGCGTAAGTGAAGGAAATGCAATCTGCTAGCCAATTGGAAATGGTGCGTTTCCACCATAAGTGGACCCTGCAGCTGCTCATTACCCTGCCTAATGATTCGTAGCTCCTGCAGTACCTGGTTCTGGCCATCTACCAGGTGCTGCAGGAGGCGCAGAACTGCCGCTGGGCCAAGGGCTGGAAGTGGCTCAGGGGATCCAGTTGATGGCCCAGGGGATGGAGGTGGCCCAGGCGATGGAGCTGCCTCAGGGAATGGAGGTGGCCCAGGCGATGGAGCTGCCTCAGGGGATGGAGATGGCCGAGGGGAGGGAGATGGCTCAGACGGAGCTGCAGGTGGGGAGGGGTCATATAGGGCACATATGAGGAATATATCGGTGGAGCAGCATGATCTTTCTGTAGTTGACGCGTATAAATGTTCCTCATATTTTCTCGTACCTGGATGTCCAGAACAGCATGTACTGTACTTGCGGTACACCTATGTACATTGTACATTCTTTTACACACTTTCTGATTTGGTCGTTTGCACCTGCGATAATCGAATGTGTTAGGGCGCCCAATTTAGTCACGCTTATGCGCTCCTCATTTGGTCGTTTTGCTACAGGGATAATCGATTATCGAAAAACGCTCATACTACTTTTCGATTATACATGCCTGATTTTGGACGTTTTCGTAAGGACATCCTAATGCGTACTTGGACGACCTTTCGATTATGCCCCTCCACATGTTCCAGTAAGAGCTGGTCTATTGTTAGCTTTTCCAGTAAATACTAATCAACTCATTACCATAGCCAATCAGTGTTAACTATTACATTAGCATATATTCAATAAATTGGATTATTGTCAGAATGACCTGTTATGTTAATAAGCGTATATAAGTGATTGTACTTCCTATTTCTTTGGAGTGAGACAGTCACAGCCAGCACCTTTGTGCAAGCAGGGCTGCACTCCCATGAGAAACCAATCAATTGGCAAGTAATCCTATTGCTTTCTCATAAATACTCCCATAAGCAATTCATTTTACATATACTTGGAGAATAATAAATAAAAGTATTTGATTGGATATATATTCTTTGGAGTCTCAGATATAGCAGTACTTCTGTATAGCAATGTTCTGTACTCCCAGTGAGATACCACTGATCTGCTAATTGTACAAATACTTGATAAGGTATCTAATAAAGAGCAAACTGATGTAGCCTTGGGTGATTTATTTCTTCCTAGGTATTGGTGGGTGGAGCACCATGTTGGGAGGGATAAATACACCCAGAAAAATACACTAGCTAAGCTGGAAGTCAATGGTGCCTTT
Organism: Microcaecilia unicolor; assembly: GCF_901765095.1. Taxonomy (NCBI): domain Eukaryota; kingdom Metazoa; phylum Chordata; class Amphibia; order Gymnophiona; family Siphonopidae; genus Microcaecilia; species Microcaecilia unicolor. Next base: position 238,802,888 of record NC_044033.1, read on the forward strand.
CTGATTCAATACTACAGACTTAAACATATCCCCCGTGGTCAGCAATTCCAAGATGACTAGGATTTTGTTCATAAATGGAATAAGATTCTAAATAGTTGCTCTTTTGGATTTAATACCCCTCATCATCGACAAAATAAAAAGGCTTTATTGAATGAAAAGGCAACATTAGATGATGAAATTAGAAAGCATAAAACTTCTTTGTGGGGAGATTTTTGATGACTATTATCCTTACACTTTGGCATCTATTGAAAATTTTAAGGAGTGCCCAAAGAAACAAATGACAAAGAAATTTTTGCATTATAAGCGTGATTATAACTTGAACCATGTGTATCACTGGATGTTTTCTCTAGAAACCGTTAAATCTTCTGGAGCTTAAAAAAGTTGTTTTGTTCTGCATCATCTTTGGTGTCGCCTTTGCTGTGTTTGCCTGCTAGTCTGTGATTTTTGACATCACCTCACAGGTCTGAATGTGGGATTTTTGACAAAGAATGAGTGGGGTGGAGGAGTAGCCTAGTGGTTAGTGCAGTAGATTTCAATCCTGCTGAACTGAGTTTGATTCACACTGTAGCTCCTTGTGACTCTGGGCAACTCACTTAACCCTCCATTGCCCTAGGTACAAATAATTACCTGTATATATTATGTAAACCAGTTTGAATGTAGTTCCAAAATACCACAGAAAGGCAATATATCAATTCCATTTCCCTTTCAGTTTTTGAATCTGGTAAGCCTGAATACAGTGCCGGGCAAAATAGTGGAAACTATTATAAAGAATAAAATTATGGAACATGTAGACAAACATGGTTTAATGGGACAGAGTCAGCATTGATTTAGCCAAGGGAAGTCATGCCTCACCATTTCTTTGAAGGTGTGAATAACCATGTGGTTAAATGTCAGCCAGTTGATGTAGTGTATCTAGATTTTCAGTAAGCTTTTGACAAAGTTTCCTATGAGAGATTCCTGAGGAAATTAAAAAGGTCATGGGATAGGAGGTGATGTCCTTTTGTGGATTAGGAATTGTTTATTGGAGAGAAGAAAGAGGGTAGGGATAAATGTCCATTTTTCTCAATGGAGAAGGGTAAATAGTGGAGTACCATAGGGATCTGTACTGGGATTGGTGCTATTTAATATATTTATAAATGATCCAGGAAATCGGAACGAGTGAGGTGATTAAATTTACAGATGACACAAAACTATTCAAAGTTGTTGAAACACATGTGGATAGTGAAAAATTGCAGGAAGACCTTACAACACTGGAAGATTGGGTATAAAAATTGGCAGATGCAAAGTGGTGCATATTTGGAAGAATAATCCAAATCATAGTTACCTGATGCTAGGGTTCACCTTAGAAGTCAGCACTCAAGAAAAAGATCTAGGTGTTATTGTAGACAATACATTCTTCCCCTGTATGTGGTGGCAGAAACAAAAATAAATCAAACAAGATGCTGGGAATTATTAGAAAGTGATGCAAAATAAGACCAAGAATACCATGAGTATTGCGTTCAATTCTAGTTGCTGTATCTCAAAAAAGATATAGTGGAATTAGAAAAGAGCGACCAAAATGATAAAGGGGATGGAACTCCTCCCATATGAGGAAAGGCTAAAGAGGTTGGGGCTCTTCAGCTTGGAAAAGGGACGGATGAGGGGAGATATGATTGAGGTCTTCAAAATCCTGAGTGGTGTAGAACGACGGGTAGAAGTGAATCAATTTTTCACTCTTTCAAAATGTACAAAGACCAGGGGACACTCAATGAAATTACATAGGAGGAAATATAAGTACATAAGTATTGCCATACTGGGACAGATGGAAGGTCCATCAAGCCCAGCATCTTGTTTCCAACAGTGGCCAATCTAGGTCACAAGTACCTGGCAAGATCCCAAAACAGTACAATACATTTTATGCTGCTTATCCTAGAAATAAGCAGTGGATTTTCCCCAAGTCATTTTAATAATGGCTTATGGACTTTTCTTTTAGGAAGTTATCCAAACCATTTTTAAATCCTGCTAAGCTCACTGCTTTTAATACATTCTCTGGCAATGAATTCCAGAGTTTAATTACAAGTTGAGTGAAGAAATATTTTCTCTGATTCATTTTAAATTTACCACTTTGTAGCTTCATTGTGAGACCCCTAGTCCTAGTATTTTTGGAAAAACTAAACATGCGAATCATGTCTACCCGTTCCATTCCACTCTTGAGATAGAGGTAATGTCCTATTGTGGATTAAAAACTGGTTAAAAGGTAGAATATAAAGTAGGGTTAAATGGTCAGTATTGTCAATGGACAATGGAGTTCCCCAGGGGTTTGCGCTGGGACCGTTGCTTTTTAACATATTTATAAATGATCTAAAGATGGGAATAACTTGTGAAGTAATAAAATTTGCTGATGATACAAAGTTATTCAAAGTTGTAAAATTGCAAGAGGATCTTACAAGATGGGGAGACTGGACATCTAAATGGCAGAAGACATTTAATGTGAGCAAGTGCAATGTGATGCATGCGGGAAAGAGGAATTCAAACTATAGATACGTGATGCAAGGTTTCACTTTATGAGTCACCACCCACAAAAAGGATCTATGTGTCATCACTGATGATACGTTGAAACCCTCTGCTCAGTATGCAGTGGCTGCTATGAAAGTAAATAAAATGTTAGGAATTCTTAGGAAAGGAATGGAAAACAAAAATGGGCATGTTATATTGCTTTTGTATCACTCCATGGTGCGACCCGACATCGAATACTGTGTGCAGTTCTGGTGACTACATCTCAAAATAGTTATAGCAAAATTAGAAAAGTTAGAGAGAAGGACAACAAAAATGATAAAGGGGATGAGATGACTTCCCTATGAGGAAATGATAAAGAGGTTAGGGATCTTCAGCTTGGAGAAGAAATGGCTGAGGAGAGATACCACAGAGATCTATAAAATACTGAGTGGAGTGGAATGGATAGACGTGAATTGCTTGTTTACTCTTTCCAAAAATCCTAGGACTAGGGGGCATGCTATGAAGCTGATAAGTAATGCATTTAAAACAAACCCCGAAAAAGATATTTATTCACTCAACATGTAATTAAACTCTGGAATTCGTTGCCAGAGAATGTGGAAAAAGCAATTAGCTTAACAGGGTTTTAAAAAAGTTTGAATAATTTTCTAAAAGAAAAGTCTATAAGCCATTATTAAGATGGACTTGGGAAATCCACTGCTTATTTCTAGGATAAGCAGCGTAAAATCGGTTTTGCTTTTTTGGTATCTTCCCAGGTACTTGTGATCTGGATTGGCCACTGTAGGAAACAGGATGCTGGGCTTGATGGACCTTTGGTCTCTCCCAGTATGGCAGTGCTTATGTTCTTATGTACAAGGCTGTATTGAGACAGCACACTGACAACAGTTACATAGAAGAGGAAATTCATATTGTGTAGGTGAGATTTTCAGACTGTTACCTGCATAGCTACAGCATCTTCTATACTCTGAAATCAAACAGAGAAAGACAACCATCAGAGTTCAGAAAATCTTTAAGCAGCAGTGTGACATACTTGAGAAGAGAAACTTACCTAGTTCAGTATGAAGAGACTCTACATAAAAATACAAAGGGATAATAGTTAGAGTTGCTGGTTTGTAAAAATGTCCATTGCAGTTGTATATCCAATTTATGTCAGAAAAACTGTTTTGCCTACAGAAATGTATAAAATTACCCCCACAGGTGTCAGAGTTTGATTACTGCTCAGTCTGTCTCTGCTTTTGTTAATACATACTAAGGGGTGGATTCAGTAAATGGAAGCCAAATTTGGATGGTGAGAAAAATCATTACTGAGTGCTACTTTATAAAGGATGTGCTCCCCTTATAGAATATTGCTTAATTGGGGATCTTGTACCTTACTTTGAGCACCGCAGTTACCCTGCTGAAACCTGGTGTAAATTCCAGCGCCCAAGTTGGGTTTGGATCCCAGGAATTCTGCAATACTGTGCATTTTTATGCTCCTGACCCACCCGAGCCCATCTCATGGCCACACCCCTTATGAGTGGTGTGCCATAAAATATGTGCATTATAAAGATCTATAGAGTAGTACTTAATGAGATGCAGGTAGAAATCTAAAAAGTTGTGAATTAATGCCCATAATTGACTGTTAGCACCCAATAATTGGTGGTAATTAGCTCATTAACCAATTTAATTGCACATGCAACTCAGATCACATGCAACTTTGGCTGCCCTTTTTAGAATATCCCCCTAAATGTTACTTAGGAACAAGTGAGAAGAGATCGTAGACACGCAGGTAATTTCTGGAGGAAAAGTTATTTTCAGAAAGCAGCAAGTGTATTCTTTCTAAGCAATTTTTCCAAGGGAATAATCAAAGTCTGTCTTGGCTTCTGATTTGATTTTTGGCGCAAATCCTGTGGGTTTTAAAAGGCATTTACATAGGTAAAGCAGTGCTTTATGTGCAGAAATGGCCTATTACCTGCATATTTGACATGTTACATTAGTATTCTGTAAAGAAAAGTAGGCAGTGACTTTCCTTTATGGAACAGATGCCTAGATATAGGTGAACAGATATAGAATTGCTCTCATTTTCAAAAGAGATTGCCGGCCATCTTCCAACACAAATCGGGAGATGGCCGGCGATCTCTCAAGTCAAGCCAAATCAGTATAATCGAAAGCCAATTTTGGCCAGCTTCAACTGCAGTCCGTTGCGGAGCTGGCGAAAGTGTGAGGGTGTGTGTCGGAGGCATAGCGAAGGCGGTGCGGGGGCATGGTTATCAGATGGCCGACTTCGCCCGATATTGGAAAAAAGATAGCCGGCCCTGACGAGCATTTTGCCGGCTTCACTTGGTCCATTTATTTTTTGGACCAAGCCACAATAAGGTGCCCGAACTGACCAGATGACCACCGGAGGGAATCGGGGATCACTTCCCCGTATTCCCCCCGTGATCACCAACCCCCTACCACCCTAAAAAAAAATGAAACAATTTCTGACAGCCTCTATGCCAGCCTTAAATGTCAGACCCAGCTCCATGCCAGCAGTATGCAGGTCCCTGGAGCAGTTTTAGGGGGTACTGCAGTGCACTTCAGGCAGGCGGACCCAGGCCCATCTCCCCTCTACCTATTACACTTCTGGTGGTAAATAGGAGCCCTCCAAAACCCACCCAAAACCCACTGTACCCACATGTAGGTGTCCCCCTTTACCCATAAGGGCTATGGTAGTGGTGTACAGTGGTGGGGAGTGGGTTTTGGGGGGGGGTATTTGGGGGGCTCAGTACCTAAGGGAAGGGAGCTATGTACCTGGGAGCAATTTCAGAAGTCCACTGCAGTGCCCCCTAGGTTGCCCAGTTGGTGTCCTGGCATGTCAGGGGGGCCAGTGCACTACGAATGCTGGCCCCTCCCACGGCCAAATGCCTTGGATTTGGCCTGGTCTGAGATGGCCAGCATCGATTTCCATTATCGGTGAAAACCGATGCAGGCCATCTCAAACCCGGCCAAATCCAAGGCATTTGGCCAGCCCCAACCGTATTATCGAAACGAAAGATGGCTGGCCATCTTTTTCGATAATACGGTTCGGGACAGTTCTTCACGGTGCCAGCCATATAGATGGCTGGCGCCGTTCAATTATGCCCCTCCATGTAACATAGAGGGGCATAATCGAACGGCGCTGGCGAAATAGATTGCTGGCAATCTATTTTGGCGGCGCCGCAACAGCTGGCCGGAACCATATTATCGAAAAAGATGGCTGGCCATCTTTTGTTTTGATAATACAGTTGGCACCGGCCAAATGCCTTGCATTTAGCTGGGTTTGAGATGGCCGCTTTTGTTTTTCAGCCATAATGGAAACTAAAAGTGGCCATCTCAACCCCGGCTAAATCCAAGGCATTTGGTCATGGGAGGAGCCAGTATTTGTAGTGCACTGGTCCCCCTCACATGCCAGGACACCAACTGGGCACCCTAGGGGGCACTTCCAAAATTTTTTAAAAATATATAAATACCTTCCAGGTGCATAGCTCCGTTACCTTGGGTGCTGAGCCCCCCAAATCCCCCCCAAACCCACTCCCTACAACTCTACACCATTACCATAGCCCTTCTGGGTGAAGGGAGCACCTACATGTGGGTACAGTGGGTTTGGGGGGGGGGGGTTGGAGGGCTCAACACTTACCACCACAAGTGTAACAGGTAGCGGGGGGATGGACCTGGGTCTGTCTGCCTGAAGTGCACTGCACCCATTAAAAACTGCTCCAGGGACCTGCATACTGCTGTCATGGAGCTGGGTATGACATTTGAGGCTGACATAGAGGGTCACAAAAACATGTTTGAAATGGATTTTTTTGGGTGGGAGGGGGTTGGTGACCACTGGGGGAGTAAGGGGAGGTGATCCCCGATTCCCTCCGGTGGTCATCTGGGTAGTTTGGGCACCTTTTTGAGGCTTGGTCGTGAAATGGACCAAGTAAAAGCAGCGAAATGCTCGTCTTTCCTGCTTTTATTTTTTCCATTATTAGCTAAAAGCGGCCATCTCGTAACCATGCCCATGTCCCGCCTTCGCTACGCCATGCCCATGTCCCGCCTTTGCTACGCCGCCGACATGCCCCCTGACCTTTCGCCGGCTCCGAGACGGGAAAGCGGCGATGAGGTTGAAAAAACGGCTTTCGATTATACTGATTTGGCCGCTTTTACGAGATCGCCGGCCACCTCCCGATTTATGGCCGGCAATCACTTTCGAAAATGAGCTGGATAAGCACCTACCGCTTATATGCAACATACACAAGTAAGTTATAGAATATTGGCATGGAGGTGCAAACATGCTGCCTAAACACTTTACACACTATTGCCTGTTATATGTGAAATACAAAACAACCTATGCATCCGGCTTCTCCTACATAAGTACACAACTATGGAATGGACTCCCAAAAACTCTAAAAACAATCCACGATCACTTTAGCTTCCGTAAATCACTAAAGACCATCCTGTTCGAAAAGGCATACCCTAATGACCCAACTTAAGTGCCTTAAACCCAGCAACACAATAAATCCAAAGCTGTAATGAACACTGAACAACTTTTCTTCCATACCATTCTCCTAAAGTGCCTGTAATACATGAACTTATTGATTATAACATCTGAATGAACACTGATTAACTTTTCTTTTTACGATTCTCCTATAGTGTCTGTAACACACAAACTTCTTGGATTATAACATCACCTTGTATTTGTTTCATCATCGAAGGCGACTAACGCCTCATGGTACTATGTAAGCCACATTGAGCCTGCAAAAAGGTGGGAAAATGTGGGGTACAAATGTAACAAATAATAATAATAATAATCTCACCCCTGGATGGGTTGGGGGAACCGACTAATAGGCTGCAGGAGGGTGCCAGAAAACCTAGCACCGGCTCTGTTTAATACAGTGCCATTAGCTCAAGATAGATGCTTAATAGATTGATCAGATAGGATGAGACACAATATTGAAGTAGTTGAAATGGGCCCTTATGAGTCTTCCTTTGGTGGTGGTGCTTGGCTGTGTACATTCACTCCTGGTTTAACAATATGTAATGTCCAGTTCTGATTCCTGATCAGTGTTAGGCAGCACTGTCCTGTTCAGGGTTTATTGTACCTCTCTGCCCTTGTGCCAAACCTGATTCACCATCCACACTATGAGGCCGATGCACAAAGCTTACCATGGTTACAACGTTTGCTTTAGATCTGTGTAAAGCAAATGATATGTAGCGTCTAATGCACAGAGGTTTTGCAGGGCATTAACCGTTTGCCGTAGCAGCTACTGAAAATCCTATGAAAATGTATTACAACAAGCTCATTAGTATTATAGTGAACATTCTGTGTGATGCACAGAATGGACAGCCTACCTTTAATGTGCTAGTCTGGAGCTGTCATTGTGAGCAGTCTGCTTGCATTTTTCAATAGCAGGAGGAGCAAAACAGTGTTGGAGAGCAGAAAACATCTTAGATAGGCGGAGAAACAAAAGCAGACATCTTATCAGCTACGGAAAGCCCCTATGACTTTAGCTGGGCGGGGGGGGGGGGGGGGGGGGGGGCTAAGCAAGGAGGAGATTCCCAAGGATGCTGGCAAAATCAATCGGGGGGGGGGGGGGGGGGGCTGCCAGTGGGAAAGCAAGTAAGATGAGCACTACAGGGAAGGAGCAGCGAGACAAAATGTTTCCTGGGAATGCGCAGAACATGGACTCTTTGAGACTGTTCTGCACATGTGCTAGGTGCTTTCCCAACTGAGCCACTTTCAGATTTTCCATGCAATTTCCTTTGAGCACTGGTCACTGTTCAACAGCAGCTACAGTATTTAATGGTGACATTTGAGCACTGGGGCCTTAATCTCTCCTATCACTCCTATCTTTTGTCTTACCAATGTGACTGTATTATCAGTGAGTCCTGCAGTGTATCCATAATATGGCAATGTGGTATCCCCTGCAATAAAGCAGGATATCTTAATTTGCAAACTGCTTGCACATGTAAATTTATAGAATATTGCCATCCATATGGGTCAGTGTTTACTTATTCACATACAGGGCAGTATAGTGCCTATACCCTATTCTATAATTATGCAGTAAACTGCCATAGTGCAAAATTGTGAGGGGGCGTTCACATGGTTGAATAGTTTCTGCCCTACCCCGTCCTCTTATAGGATCTCTCCCAATACCTTAAGGGAAGATATATGAGATGGCATTTTATCCCCTACTTTCAGTCTAAGATGTCTAGGTCTGACTCCTGGTCAGGGTCCTGTTCAGTGTTTATTGTGCTACTACTGAAAAAGGTGTGAGCAAAATAAAAATAAATATATGGACTTATTTATTTATTTATGACATTTATACCCCACATTAGCCCAAATAGACTCAACTTCAATGTGGCTTACAAACAAACCAATAAAGTGAATAAAAACAATAATGTACAGAATATAACACAAAATGCAATAACTTCAAGAAGCAAATTAATACATATGTAGTAAGTAACCAGGGATTTAGACTATCTCAAGGACAAATAAATAAATAAGGGTGGATAGGTGCTCAATTGGGCAACTATTGAAGAGTTTGATGACCCCTGATGAAGGATAGTGCTCAAACTTGACCAAATAGGGCTATACTTCAATAAAAATGTGTTTGAGATCCCTCATTTGTTTCCTTCTTTCCTGGTCTAGCTTTGCTGTTTTTCTTGGACTTGTCGTTTATGCAGATGTTTCCAGTGAGCCTGGTAGCTAGCGATTCCCACATGTGAGAATGGATACCCTGCTTGTCCTTGGAAAAAGCAAAGTTTTTCACTAGTAGCAGTTGTGACCCAAGGATAGCAGGACACATATTCTCACATACCCTCCTCCCCAAGAGTTGTATTCTTCTAGTTATATTACAGCACTCGCACATAGGACAGGAAGGCACTGCACATGAGCAATGGACTCTGCCCACACTATGCTTGAACTATTATCTTAAACATACCTACACATATGTCTTGTACAAGTGAATAATTTTTGTCATTATATGAACTTTTATATAACATACTAGTAAAAAAGGCCCGTTTCTGTTTTAAAGGAAACGGGTGCTAGCAAGGTTTTCCTTGGAGTGTGTATGTTTGAGAGAGTGTGAATGTGCGAGTGTGTGTGTGACAGAGAGAGAGTGAGACTGGGTGCGTGTGTGTGTGTGAGAATGAGAGTATGTGCCAGGGTCCCCCCTCTCTCCCAGTTCCAGGGTCGTCCCCCCCCCCGGTATGTCTCCCATTTGCAGGGGTGTCCCCCCTGCCTCCCTTCCTTCCTTCCTCCCAGTTGCAGGGTCCCCCCCTCCTCCCATCCTCCCTTTTTCCCAGTTGCAGGGTCCCCCCTCCATCCCTTCCTCCTTTTTTCCCAGTTGCAGGGTCCCCCCTCCCAGTTGCAGGATATATGTGTCTCCCCCTCCTTCTGTCCAGTGGAAACAGCTGTAAAAACGGCAATGAGAAGCAGCTCCAAGGTTTCCTTTTTTTTTTTTTGAGTGTATAGGAATGACAGCTGCTTTGGGGAGTGGAATCAGAGATTAACCAATGGGCTTCCTTGCTTACCATAGACTTGCTTTGTTTACTTCCAGTCCTGTCTATTGAACGTCCTGCAGCATGTCATAGCAGCCAATCAGTGGCACTTCAGGAATGACACCACTTTTATCTACTCCACTTTCCTGAGCAGCTCTGGCTGGAAATCATGGTTCCAGGCAGCCTCAGAACGTTGGAGGTGAGAATTATTATATAGGATAATGGGGTAATTTTATAAAAGCCCTTTTCTGTGAACAGCTGATAAATCCAGACATTTGTGAGTTTTGACCATCTACTAGCAGGTGGAGATAGAGGACAACAAAACTGAACTCCTTCTTATAGGACAGGATGCTCCTTATTCAGTCAGTGTGCCTCATAACAAAGCCAAAGGTAATTAGTATAGCAAAATTTCTCCTTTCTCACAGAACTGAAGATTGAACTTTAAACAATGACAGTTTGCCCCCTCCCAGGCAAATAGAGAAAAAGAGGGCAAAATTCTGGATTCATCTGTTGTGACAAAAGGAAAGAAAATTATCAGGTAAGAAATAATTGTTCCTTCAATGTCATCAACAGTAGATGAATCCAGAAATTTGTGGGATGTAGCAAAGAGTCCTCAGGTAGGACAGAAAGCAAAGTGGCATCAGACTGCCTGAAATGTCTAATTGATATTGTTTGGAAACGTATAGCTGTCATGTCCCCTACCTCAACGCAAGTGGCGTCCTCGGGCTGCGCGGGGTCCTGTCGACACGCACACTTGACTGGTACTGCCTGAGCCATGTGTGTATAGTCCTCTCTGGGTTTGTACAGAGAGCGGTGGTTGCAGGCTCCTTAATTGCTTTGCTTCCATGCACCTGTTTCTGCTCTCTCTCTCTGCCTGGCTTCCCTTGCTTCTCTCCTATTAGTCTTCTGGTTCCTCCTTACCCTGCTCTTGTCCTATGGCTGTGCCCCTTCTCCCTGCTGATGTCAGACGCCAGCACTTTATCAGCTGAGGTCTCCCTAGACTCCATGCTTCGGCTTCTACTTTGGTAGGTGTTTCTAACTCTGTAGTCTGCTTCTTATCTACTGGTCCCTCATTGCTGACTTTGCCTGTACCTGGATTACCCTTCTGCCTGCCGCCTGCCTACTGACTTTCACCTGCATGTGGATTACTATCTTGTCTGCCACCTGCCTACTGACTTTCGCCTGTACCTGGATTACTCTCTTGCCTGCCGCCTGCCTACTGACTTTAGCCTGTACCTGGATTACTCTCTTGTCTGCCGCCTGCCTACTGACTCTATTCCTACCATAGTCATTGGCTTCCCTCTTACTTGTCCTGTGTGTGCAGCTTAATTCCAGTGTAAGGTCTCTGAGTAGTGGTAGTATTAATGTGTGTCATAGGAACAGACTCAGTGGGTGTTTGAGCACCCCAATATTGAGGAAATATCATGTAGGTGTCCAGGGAGGGCTTATTTGCACTGGGCTTAGCACCCCCAATAATACTTTACACTTGGCTCCTATCCTATGGGTGTGTGTAGGTTACTACTGTGGCACAACTTTGGGGCTCTTCCTTCCCTACTCCCTCCTATTTTCCCATCATCACCAAACTGTGCCTATTTCCTTCTGTCACCTTTGTGCTCTAGTTAGTGTGGGCCACATGCATGCAACTTAAGGAGTCTGTAATCGGGGTCATTAAGCTGTTCTAGGCAGTGTACCAAGTCTGTAGTAACACAAGACATGCTCAAATGTCCTTCGCTTTAACTAATATACAACAAACAGCTTGTCCGGGTCCACAAAGTTGTAAGCGGTGTCCTTGTCTTGGCTGTCCGTCCACCAGCTGTACCCAGCTGCCTGCGGGGCTGTCATTCACATGGGTCTCAAACCCATTCCTCCTCACCATCTCTTTGCAGTGTCATCAAGTGTGGGGCTATGTAGATGAATGCTGAAAGACAAAAGTGGGTTATTTTCACCAACACACTTCCTCACCCTTGTGCTATACAGGTGATGACTCTGATGAGGCTGGCCCTAGTGGCCTCCAATCACAACAAAGGCCTACACCAGCAGGACAGCCTCAACCTCCACCGCCTGCAGCAGTCCAGCCTCTAACACCACCACCTGCACCAGTCCAGCCTCTACCTCCACCACCTGCAGCAGCAGAACCAGCACTAGAGGCCCAACCTCCACCAGCACCACCGGCAGAGGCGGCACCTCCACCACCGGTTGAGTTTTCTGATGTGGAGGATGCATATAAGGGGCCAGCTCCTCGCCAGAGGCCCTCCAGCCAAAGGAGGCAACTCCTGCGGCTGGCCACTGATTTGGTGCGGCACAATGTGCGCTTGGAGGAGTACCGGCAGCAAAAATTAGAGCTGCAGCGGGAAGCACTGCAGGCGCAGCGCCAAGCCCACCAGGAACTGCTCCAGGTGCAGCGCCAAGCCCACCAGGAACTGCTCCAGGCGCAGCGCCAAGCCCACCAGGAGGTGCTCCAGGAACTCCAATAGCTGCAGCACAGCATTGAAGGCCTGCGCCCTCAGGTCACAGCACCTACTCCAGTGGTGGTGGTGCAACAAGACCTGCCATCCACTTCCTCCTCCAGTGGGCAGCAACCACCACCAGCTAAGAGGTGGGCCTTGAGATTGGGCGCCTCCGCAGCCACTAGTGCAGAACCCACCAAACCAGCTTCCATTCTGGGTCCTGTGGCCAGGCTACAGCCAACAAGGTGGCCAGATTTCCACAGCGCAGCCGAAGCCACAGGCTGCTGTGTGGAGGACAGTGGGAGTAGCCCATCGGAGGAGTCTGAACAGACTTCCCCTGCACCACCAGCTGCAAAGCAAGTCCGTGGGAGGGGTAAGAGGGGACGGGGGAGGGGACGGGGAAAGTCTAATATCTCCCACTGGGCATCACACACAACTTGCATGTTCATCGAATGAAATGCCTTCCTGTTTCTGTAGGTGGCTTCGTGTGGCCGGGGGGGGGGGGGGGGTCTGAGTGGGACGTGTGTGCAGTTAATCACACCTATGACTGAAGGGAATCTAGCAACAGCATAGAAGGCGGCCATGTTGTTGTGCAGGGCCTGGGGGGTGGTGGGGAAAGTGATGTAGTGAGAGGTGTGAGTTAGAAAGGTATCCAGCAACTGGGTCAGACAGTGTGAAATAGAAGCCTGGGTGAGCCCTGTGTCAGCAGCTAATACAGATTGAAAACTCCCAGTGGCCAGGACAGAGAGAGAGGCAGTGATTTTGAGGTGGGCAGGGATGGGGTTATTCCTATGGGTCTGGGGCTGAAGGAGGAGTTTCAGCTGCTCACAAAGCTGCACAATGGTCGCCTTATCAAACCTGAACCTTGTCAGACACTGCTGGTCAGTGAGTTGTAGGAAGGTGGTGCGGGGCCTGAACACTCGGGGCCGTGAATACCTCCTGCGGTGTGTGGTTTCTTCCTCTAACATGGAAGCCGCCAGTGAATTTAGTGCATCCATTTCCCCACCAGTGCAAGTATTAGTAGTAGTACTGAAACAACAGCAGCACACAGAATCTCACTCCGAACACAACCTCTGGCCAGTCACTCGCCAAACAGTACAGGGAACACAGAGACAAACAGAGGTCAGGCAATACAATATACACATGGGAACAGTGAATGGAGAGGGATAGGGGGAGGGGAAGGGAAGGGGGATGGACAGATAGAGCAAGGAGGAGGAGGAGGAGGAGGAGGGAAAGGTCAAAAGGTAAGACACAAAAGAGGCAGGTGAAGGTGACAACATTCCGACTAGGGCAGACAGACGAACGTAACAGGTACTCCACACACTCAGCTTTCTCTGCAACCAACAATTCAGCTCTCCCAACACTGATCTCGCCACTCTCTAACTCCACACAATCGCTAATGGGTCTAAAGACGATTTCCCCCTTGCTCTGGTCGCTTTTATTTCGGGTCTAAGCAATGACGCCCATGTTCCCGCCCACCCAAAATCATTTCGCTATCCGTTATACGTTGTAGATGACCACCTTGTAACACCGGCCTTAACACGCCCCCAACATGCCCCTTATTTGGGCGTTTGTATCTGAGCCTACGAGCGAAACGGACGCACTGAAAGTTTGATTCCATTATACTGATTTAATCGTTTTTGTGAGATAAACGTCTATCTCCCGTTTTAGGTCGCACTATAGGCGTTTTTCTCTTTTGAAAATAAGCAGGTAAGTCATCTTCCTGAGGAGTTATCTTGTTCTATTTTTCACCAAAACATCTGTGGCCACCATGTTGCCAAACAATGTTACTCTGTTTTTCCACCTACGCCCGTTCCTCTTTCTGCTGCATGAATGTCACAACAGATCATGAGTTCTGCAGTCACACTTGACGTTCAGGTTAGAGTCATCGGCCTGTAAGATTTCTTCTCATTTTAGATCCTGAACCAAAGTCAGCTGTAATGATAATAGACACTAGCGTAAACAAATCTATCAAGGTGGCAAGGACATCTGATGCAGCAAATGTAGTGGAATCTTTCAGTATGTCAGTTGCTTGTTCAGCTGAAAATCCATAAGCAGTACACCATGAGTTTGATGCTGTAAATGGGATAATAAAATGTTCCTTGCTGTTTTGGGTACAAGTCAGGTTAAAAAAAAGGATCCATAAGCAGTACACCATGAGTTTGATGCTGTAAATGGGATAATAAAATGTTCCTTGCTGTTTTGGGTACAAGTCAGGTTAAAAAAAAGGATAAAACCACCTAAAAATAGATGGATCACTGTAGGCTCAGGCAGACTTCATTATGTGACAAGAAAACATCAGACCTCACAAGTATTACCACTACAAAATTCTTTTACTCCATTACAGCACTGTGATGTTCTTGAAAACAGAACAGAAGCCAAAGAAAAAATAATAAAAGTGGAACAAAAAGATATGAAGGTACCCAAAGAGAAAAGAAACCCCCAAATCACTATTGTTGAAACGCATACCAGGAAATATAGATGGAAAGCGATGACCACAAATGCTCGCAGTCTAAGCAATAAAATTCATGACCTTCAGGCCCTGATGCTGGAGGCAGACTTGGATGTTGTTGCAATCACAGAGACATGGCTAAATGGTTCCCATGAATGGGATGCAAACATACCAGGCTATAATCTATTTAGGAAGGATAGAGAGGGTCGTAAAGGTGGTGGAGTAGCTCTGTATGTGAGGAATGATATCACTGCGACTGAAATGACAGGGACCTGGGGAAAGGAAGAAGCGATATGGATCACCTTAAAAAGAGATGATAGAACCTCTGTCCACATGGGTGTTGTCTACAGACCTCCAACACAATTGGAGGAATTAGATAAAGATCTGATCGCGGATATTCAAAAGTTGGGAAGCAAGAGAGAGGTGCTGTTGTTGGGAGATTTCAGTCTGCCGGATGTAGATTGGAAGGTTCCCTCTGCGGAATCGGAAAGAAGTAGAGGGATCGTGGATGCTTTCCAAAGTGTTTTGCTCAGACAAATGGTGATGGAACCCACGAGGGAGGGAGCGACACTGGATCTAGTGCTCACAAATGGGGATAGCATGTCAAATATCCGAGTGGGTGCCCACCTGGGCAACAGTGACCATCAAACGGTTTAGTTTGATATGACAGCTAAAGTGGAGAGCGGCCACTCAAAACTCAAAGTCCTGGATTTCAAGCATGCTGACTTTAGTAAAATGGGGGAATACCTGAGGAAGGAGATGATGGGCTGGGAGGAAATACGAGAAGTGGAAGGACAGTGGTCCAGGCTGAAAGAAGCTATAAATAGGGCCACAAACCTTTATGTAAGGAAAGTAAATAAAAGCAAGAGAAAAAGGAAACCGATATGGTTCTCCAAGCAAGTGGTTGAGAAAATAAAGGCTAAAGAGTTGGCGTTCCAGAAATACAGAAAAACTCAAGAAAAGGAACACATGGAGGATTACCGGATGAAAATGAAAGAAGCCAAGAGAGAGCTACGACTGGCAAAAGCGCAAGCGGAAGAACAAATGGCTAGAAATGTAAGGAGGGGTGACAAAAATTTCTTCAGGTATATTAGTGAAAGGAGAATGACTAAAAAGGGAATTGTGAGACTAAAGATACTGCGAACTGCTATGTGGAAAATGATGAAGAAAAAGCAAATTTGCTAAATAGATACTTTTGTTCTGTTTTCACAGAGGAAAATCCTGGAGAAGGACCACGATGGACTGGAAATAATACAATTGAGAATGAAGTGGATACAGCACCGTTCACGGAAGAAAGTGTGTATCAACAACTTGAAAAGGTAAAGGTGGACAAAGCCATGGGACCCGGACGGGATCCACCCCAGGATATTGAGGGAGCTCAGAGAGGTTTTGGCGGGTCCTCTTAAAGATTTGTTTAATATATCCTTGCAGACGGGAAAGGTTCCGAGGGATTGGAGAACGGCGGAGGTAGTCCCTCTTCACAAAAGTGGTGATAGGGAAGAAGCTGGAAACTACAGGCCGGTAAGCCTCACTTCAGTTATTGGAAAAGTAATGGAAGCGATGCTGAAGGAAAGGATAGTGAATTTTCTGGAAGCCAATAAGTTGCAAGATCCGAGACAACATGGTTTTACCAAAGGGAAATCGTGCCAAACGAATCTCATTGAGTTCTTTGATTGGGTGACAGGAGAATTGAATCAGGGACGAGCTATGGACGTAATCTACTTAGATTTCAGCAAAGCTTTTAACACGGTTCCCCACAGGAGGCTCTTAAATAAACTGGAGGGGCTGAAGATAGGACCTGAAGTGGTGAACTGGATTAGGAACTGTTTGACGGACAGACGCCAGAGGGTGGTGGTGAATGGAATTCGCTCGGAGGAAGGAAAGGTGAGTAGTGGAATGCCTCATGGATCGGTACTGGGGCCGATTCTGTTCACTATATTTGTGAGTGACATTGCCGAAGGGTTAGAAGGTAAAGTTTGCCTATTTGCGGATGATACTAAGATCTGTAACAGAGTGGACACCCGGGAGGGAGTGGAAAACATGAAAAAAGATCTGAGGAAGCTAGAAGAATGGTATAAGGTTTGGCAATTAAAATTCAATGCGAAGAAATGCAAAGTGATGCACTTAGGGAATAGAAATCCACGGGAGACTTGTGTTAGGCGAGGAGAGTCTGATAGGTACGGGCGGAAAAAGGGATCTTGGGGTGATAGTATCTGAGGATTTGAAGGCGACGAAACAGTGTGACAAGGCGGTGGCCGTAGCTAGAAGGTTGTTAGGCTGTATAGAGAGAGGTGTGACCAGCAGAAGAAAGGGGGTGTTGATGCCCCTGTATAAGTCGTTGGTGAGGCCCCACCTGGAGTATTGTGTTCAGTTTTGGAGGCCGTATCTTGCTAAGGATGTAAAAAGAATTGAAGCGGTGCAAAGAAAAGCTACGAGAATGGTATGGGATTTGCGTTACAAGACGTATGAGGAGAGACTTGCTGAACTAAACATGTGTACTCTGGAGGAAAGGAGAAACAGGGGTTATATGATACAGACGTTCAAATATTTGAAAGGTATTAATCCGCAAACGAACCTTTTCCGGAGATGGGAAGGTGGTAGAACGAGAGGACATGAAATGAGATTGAAGGGGGGCAGACTCAAGAAAAATGTCAGGAAGTATTTTTTCACGGAGAGAGTAGTGGATGCTTGGAATGCCCTCCCGCGGGAGGTGGTGGAAATGAAAACAGTAACGGAATTCAAACATGCGTGGGATAAGCATAAAGGAATCCTGTGCCGAAGGAATGGATCCTCAGGAGCTTAGTCAGGATCGGGAGGCGGGGCTGGTGGTTGGGAGGCAGGGATAGTGCTGGACAGACTTGTACGGTCTGTGCCAGAGCCGGTGGTGGGCAGCGGGACTGGTGGTTGGGAGGCGGGGATAGTGCTGGACAGACTTGTACGGTCTGTACTAGAGCCGGTGGTTGGGAGGCAGGGCTGATGGTTGGGAGGTGAGGATAGTGCTGGGCAGACTTATACGGTCTGTGCCCTGAAGAGCACAGGTACAAATCAAAGTAGGGTATACACAAAAAGCAGCAAATATGAGTTATCTTGTTAGGCAGACTGGATGGACCGTGCAGGTCTTTTTCTGCCGTCATCTACTATGTTACTATGTAATTGACTTTGAAACTCTCTATATAGGAAGTTTTGCAGTAACTTCTATGGGGGAGGGAGAGCAGCCAAGATTCTAAACAGATCAGAGAAAAAAACCTGTCGTTCTCTGACAAGCTGATTGGTTGAGTGATGTCAGATGTTCCTCTAGGGGGGGGGTGAATTGCCAGGGAGACTGCTGAGTGAACTGAAGACGAGAGCAGGGAATGACTGGGAGAGAAAAACGTTTGCTGAGTATGTGAAATGTAAGAAATAAAAGTATATATTTTATGAGTGACATTGAAAAAGGGTACTTTGATATTGAAAGTGAGCTGAGGTGAGTGTGAAGGGTGTTTCAGAGATAGAACTGGGTTCCAAGAGATAAAAAGTGAGTTACAGTTTTGTGGAATGAGAGTCTGTAGGCTAAGGTATTAAGGGGACACATGGCTGCCTACTCTTGTTAGAATAGGGAAAAACAGTTGAGACTCATGTTGAGAGAGACTGGTAGAAGTGTGGGAGACTGTGATTTCTGCTGGTAGTTATACTAAGTGAAAGAAACTATAAGGGTGTCAGGGAAAGAACTGTGCTAGAATTTAAAGGGGGATTAAGGGGAAATTGAAGGTGAATCTGTTATTTGGAGAAAGAAATTCTTAGGCTGTGTCTGTGGAAAAGGTATGATGTTTGTGAGTGCTCTGAGTTCAGTGCAAGGTTTGTCAGGTGGCAGATTAAGCACTGCTTCTGTGTGAGTGTGCTGTATTCTCCAGATTGATCTGATAGCTGTGCAGGGAAATGTTATGTTTTTATGTGAAGTCTGTGAGATGGAATGTTGTATTACTATTTGAATATGGAATGGGTTACTGTGTGAGATCCCTGAATGCAGTGCAAAAGCCTTATTCTGCAACAGGCTGGCATCAGGAGCTTGACTGGAACTGGAACTCAGCACGGCCTCAGCATCTTGGCTGGAACCGGAACTCGGAGCAAGGCTCAGCATCTTGGCTGGAACTGGAACTTGGAACGGACTCAGCATCTTGGCTGGAACTGGAACTTGGAATGGACTCAGCATCTTGGCTGGAACTGGAACTTGGAGCAGACTCTGCATCTTGGCTGGAACTGGAACTCTGAACAGGAGCTGAACCGGGACTGGGACCCGGACTGGAATCAAAGTCGTGACTGGAACTGGAACTCTGAACAGGAGTTGAACCGAGACTGGGACCCGGACTGGAATCAGAGTCTTGACTGAAACAGGAACTCGAGGCACCCTCTGCCTCCTGGCAGGGACAGAACTTTAACTGAGGCTTGGCAGCAAACACCCTTTGGACAGGAATCTGAGGCTCGATCTGAAGCGCCACTCGAACTGGCCTTAGGAGCTTGATTGGAAGTGCCCTCTGGACTGGAAGCGGAGGCTCCACCAGAACCACCCTTCGGACTGGCACCGGAGGCTTGGTTAGAAGCCCCCCTCGAACTGGACTCAGTGGCTTGACTGGACGGGTCACTTGGACAAGAACCGGAGGCTCGACCCGGAATGCCACTTGCATAGGCCTCGGAGACTCCGTCAGAAGCACCCCTCGGACTGGACTCAGGGGTTTCAAAGGGTGTGCCACTTGAATGAGGACTGGAGGCTCAGCCCGGAGCGCCACTCGAGCAGGAATCAGAGGCTCAATTGAAAGCTTCCCTCGGACTGGACTTGGAGGCTTAAGTGGAAGCGTTACTTGAACTGGAAGCGGGGACTCGGTATGAAGCACCCCCTGGACTGGACTCAGGCGCCAAGGTGGCAGCACTACTTGGACTGGAATCAGAGGCTTGGTTCGACGTCTCACTCGGCCTGACCTCCGAGACTGCTGAGGAGCCCTGAGCGGAGAAATCCCACAGTGCCTTCTTTCGGCCTTAGCCTCAGGAGCTGGACTGGAACTGGAACTCTGACCCGGAGCTGAACTGGGACCACTCATTCACCTCCTTGACGCACGGGCCTCAGGAGTATTCCGCAGAGCTGGATCCGAGAGAAGTTGGAAGCGGTAAAGGAAGAGCTTCGTAGAGGGATCCATAGCAGAAACTGGGTCTTGAAAAAACCCTCGCCCAGAAACGCGCTCTCTCTCCGCTGCTGCCTCAGGAGTATCTTTCAGGGCTGGATCAGACAAAAGTTGTACCTGGTAATCCTGGAGGGTCACTAATGAATCCAAAGAAAAAATCAGGTCGGAACTGGGATCTGAACTAGAATCAGGAGCTACACCGGGGTCGGAACCCGGATTGTCCATAGGGAACGAAGTCATGGGCAGGCAACCCACCTGGACCAATGATCTTGCCGGACTCATGGCCTTTGCATTCTGTTGCGTTCTCAAGGGCCTTAGCATTCTGTCAGGTCCTCGAGGCAGGACTGGAGTTCGTGAGCCCTTGGGCCACTGCCAAGGAGCGGCAGGCAAGACCACCTCGGGACTGGAGACACAGAAGAGCAATACTGGAACTCTGGACTGGAGTAGTACAAGGCAGGCAACTAGAACAGATGAGACAGGAACAGCTTCACCTGCACCTAGCTACCGTTCCTCCGGAGTTGAGCTCCGAAGTGCAGGTGGCCGGCAGGACTTGCAGGATAAGGCAGGAACTGAAGATCCAGAGGACCCACCCTGGGTCTGGGATACATGAGGGTGACAGGACACGGAACTAGACTCAGACAGTGTGCTGCTGCACAGCCACTAGCAAGACCCAGAAGACAGACCAAGGAACACAAGGCGTACAGAAGCTAGCAGGAGCAAGGACTAGGGCAGCAACACACTAGGCAGAATGGGGATCCGGGAATACCCACAGGGTAAACCCTCTAGCTAGGTGGAGACAGGATACAGGAATAATCACCCAGGAAAACACACTAGCCAGACAGATACAGGATTCAGGATATACCCTCAGGATATACAAGCAGGGTAGGCACACAGGCTAGGCAAGGCAGGGTTCAGGGTAAAGAGAGCAAACCAGGAATAACAGGCCAAGGGTCTTGGGCAGGCAGCACAGCAAACAGAGTAACCAGGAAGAACAGGCCAAGGGTCTGAAGCAGGGGCGTAGCCAGCCTTCCGTGGGGGAGGGGTCCAGAGCCCGGGGGGAGGGGGCACATTTTAGCCCTCCCCCCAGCGCCGCCCCCCCCCCCCCGCCGACATTGCCGCCCCCCCTCCCGCCGTGAACCCGCAGCCGCTGCAGCCTACCTTTACTTTTGCTGGCGGGGGATCCCACTCCCCGCCAGCCGACGTCTTCTCAGTCGCTTCCTGCTCTTCAATTTGTTTGCTGATGTCCTGCACGTTCAGGACGTCAGCAAACAAATTGAAGAGCAGGGAGGACTGAGAAGACGTCGGCTGGCGGGGAGTGGGATCCCCCCCCAGCAAAAGTAAAGGTAGGCGGCGGCAGGGGCGGGTTCGCCGGGAGGGGGGTCCGGGGGTGAATCTTCGGGGGCCCCGGCCCCCTCAGGCCCCATGTAGCTACGCCACTGGTCTGAAGCCACAGCCGTTCCACACACTGACTGGGGAACCCACAAAGGCTGAGGCTTCGCATACAGACAGAGAACAAACCCGGACAAAGGCTTCACCCCAACCCAGGGTAAGCCTGGAGCAGAGGCTTCACCCCAAACACAGGGTAAGCCAGGAAGGACCCGCAGTCCACAGACAGACAGTGGCAGGGAAGACCCCCCACGGAAGGACAACAGAGACACAGACACAGAAAGAAACTGGGCTGGAACCCAGAGAGAGGCTAAGCAGTAGTGCAGCAGACACTTACTAACATGACCTGGCCTAAGAGCATAACACTTATGCAAAGGCGCTGACTGCAAGCACAGCACTTCCTTATGAAGGATCTCACTGATGAGTCACCAGCAGCAGGACAGAAGCAGGAAGTACACAGACCCCAAAGAGAGGCTTGACACACATAGGAAGTGAGCCCACAGGAAAGACAAGCAGGAGCCATCTTGGAAGCTGGCACAGAGCCGGTGGCAGCCATCTTAGATGCTGGCTCCCTAGAGCCACACAGGTGAGGTCTAGTGAAGCAATCAGCCCAGAGACTAGAGACAAGACAAACACAAACACAGACAGAAGCCAGCAGAGCTGCTGACCCCCAGAAAGAAGGTAAGGCTGAGGGTGGCCACGGCCACAGACGTGACAATGCGAAAAACACCAGCCCACTAATGGTGCTAAAAACCCACAAACAGTTCAACAGTAAAAGATCTAAAGTGAGTAATATATGAAAATCCAACCATTCAATGCTTCATAAACATAAAAAATGGCAAAGGAGAAAAAGGCTTCAGTGACTGCTACCGACCATAACTGTACTGGAGAGCCTTAGATAGAGCACGTCACTAGTCCGAAAAAACTCATTGTCAAATGTAACATTTATAAAATTTGTACAGGAATACAGAAATCAGTCACTCAGTGGGGAGGTCTTTTGGGAAGGGTGAGAGGAGAATTTGGTTTGGGGGAGTGCCATATGTCACTGATACTTTACTAACCCTTGAGCAATGTGGTGTGGAAGCGTTAGTCCTTTACCAGGGGAGTCAAAAACCTGTACAGAGCTGCTGCAAGTTGGTGACTCCTACGGTAAATTGAGCTGCAGTAAAGGCTCAACTCTTGCCGCAACTAGATAATTTCCCCCCTTTGTATCAGTCACACTCTCTGACTGGAATCTCAGATGCATTCATGGCAGTATGAACAAAATAATTGAACAGTGGATGAGCCATTTCATCTGTTTCTGTTATCAACTATGCTATTCCATTGTATCCTGCACAAGCAATTCAATCAAAATAATATTTGTAATATTTGTCTTTATTTTAATGAAGACAGTTTCTATAAGGTTATATTTAAAAGAAACAACCTATATTTCATGGTAAATGCAGATGTCAAGAGCAGGTATCCCTTAAGGCTGAACCTCTGAGCTGTAGTGCCCAACAGAAGCCATCCAGTGTCCTCACAGGTGTTCGAGCTCAGCTAGAAATAGAGCAGTCACCTCACTCTCAGCATTATAATTTCACATTCCGTCCTCATTCTCCTTGTGTATAAAGGCACAAGTCTAAATAATACTTAATATTTTCTGCCTATCATTCAAATATTCAGTTTGATAGCACTATCAAGAACTGTACATCATCCCCACAATACTCAAATGTAAAAACTGGAGCTGGAAAAGTGGGCATTATCACAAGAGAAGTTATTTCAACAATGTTAAAGATGGAAGCTCATCTGGTTCTGTTTGTATTGATGTTCTGTGACATCCTGTGGAAGACGGCTGAGTGTCAGTGTACACTTAGAAACTACTTATCAACAAATCTAAAACCAGGATATCAGAGAGATGGGGACATCATAATTGGCGGACTCATATCTGTGGAAACCTTTTATTCACTTGCTCATCCATCCTTCACCACTCTTCCCTCATTTGAAGGACAAGGGTTGTAAGTAGCATCATGGCTTCGCTCCTACCTGAGACGGGCTTGTAGTTTTATTCTGTTTTCACTGCATGAACTACAGATATAACCTGCAGACTTTTTACCAGTTCTTTCCGATAAAGTATGAGTGTTTTCCTTTTGAAAGTTGCCCTGGGGAAAAATTACCTGCTAAGACTTTCATCTTTTTCTGTCTTTATTTTTCACCTTAAAATAATCATAGAAATACACAACTAGATGTGGTGTTGTCTCTCACAAGTCCTCATACCTTTCCGGTAGGTAAAAATACACTTTTCTCTGTGTGCACTTTTTCCAAAGTAGCAAGTGGGAAGATTTCAGACAGCCTTAAATCCTGAGTAAACAGATTTTAAAAAGTGCCCTCCCCACATCTATCCACAGCATGTTTACATTCTGACGCTGTTTCATATTGAACTACTTCAGATATTCACCAAACTTTAAATGAATGAAAAAAAATCATATCTTGTTTTTGAGGTTCACTCCTACTTAATTCCTTTGACATCCCCTTCACCCCTTTACATTGAGATTTTCATTCTTTTGAAAATACTACTTGCTTGTACCTTATTGAAAGTAGATATGTATTTGAAAACTTGCATTATATCTTCCTATTACTTATCTTCTTCTGTAGATTACATCATTAGCTCACCTATTTTGCAAATTATGCACTGTTTTGGTCATTTTTCATTTGAATTACCTCCACCTCCTCCATTTGTGCTTTTGATCTTCAGTACTCAAGTATCATAGACCTATACACACTATCTTCAATTTCACTCTCCTGTTTGCAAATTCTGCATCACTGGATGATAAGAAAACTCTTCTCTGCCACACTCTGGACACTTGCGACACAATGTAACCAAAGACCGTAACGGACATTACCGGACTCTTCTTCCCCCTTTCCCTCCCTAAGTTCCACCCAATTGTATCTACCATACATGTACCTCATTCTACCATAATATCACTTTGTATTCATTCATGCTATGTATTTGTTGAGACCGGAATCGGCTAACACCGCTAACGGTTATATGTAAGCCACACTGAGCCTGCAAAAAGGTAGGAAAATGTGGGATATAAATGTAACAAATAATAATCACTGAACTTCTGAGCACACTATTTTCCTAAAATCTTAATCAATGAGATGTTACGCATTCTAATTTCCAGGACATATCTGAATACCTCTTCATGTCTTTTAATGGTATCACATATATTATGCCTGTTTTAGCAGATTATTTATTTCCAGATAGTCAGCTGATTGCACCTTGTATTTCAATTAAGAACATAAGAATAGCCATACAGGGTCAGACCAGTGGCCATCTAGCCCATTATCCTTCTTCCAGTAGAGGCCAATTTAGGTCACAAATACCTGACAGAATCCCAAATAGTAGCAAAATAAATGCTACTGATCCCAGGGACAAGCAGTGCTTTTCCCCATGTCTATCTCAATAGCAGACTATGGACTTTTCCTCCAGAAACTTGTCCAAACCATTGTTTAAACCCAGAGATGCTAATTGCTGACACCACATCCTCTGGCAATAAGTTCCAGAGCATAACTATTTGTTGAGTGAAGAAAATATTTTATCCTGTTCGTTCTAAAAGTAGTACCAGGTAGCTTCCTTGAGTGTCCCCTAGTCTTTCATCATTTTGAAAGAGTAAAAAATTGATTTACATTTACCCATTCTACACCACTCAGTATTTTGTAGACCTCTATCATATCCTACTACTACTAATATTACTTATAATTTTTATAGCGCTATAAGATGTACGCAGCACCTCCAGTCCCTGCTCGACAGAGCTTACAGTCTAATTAGGACAAACAGGACAAATTAGAGATAAGGGAATAACTACGGTGGGAATGATAAAATATGGGTACTGAACAAGTGAATAAGGGTTAGGAGTTAAAAGCAACATCAAAAAAGTGGGCTTTTAGCCTAGATTTGAAGACGGCCAGAGATGGAGTTTGATGTACCGGCTCAGGGAGTGTATTCCAGGCATATGGTGCAGCAAGATAAAAGGAATGGAGTCTGGAGTAGGTTGCAGATAAGAGATTACCCAGTGAATGGAGTTCCTGGGGAGGAGTGTAGGGAGAGATAAGAGTGGAGAGGTACTGAGGAGCTGCAAAGTGAATGCACTTGTAAGTCAGTAAGAGGAATTTGAACTGTATGTGGAAATGGATAGGGAGCCAGTGAAATGACTTGATGAGAGGGCTAATATGAGCACAGTGAAACTGGCTGAATATGTCATTCAGCAGAATTTTGAACAGATTGAGAGATGGCTAAGTAGGAGACTTGTGAGTAGCAACTTGCAGTAGTCTAATATCCACCCCCCCCCCCCCCCCCCCCCCACCAGTCGTCTCTTTTCCAAGCTGAAGAGTCCTAACCTCATAATCCTTCCTCATATGAAGGGAGTTCCATCCCCTTAACCATTTTGGTTGCCCTTCTTTGAATCTTTCCTAATTCTGCAATATCTTTTTTTTAAGACACGGTGACCAGAATTGCACCCAATTATCAAGGTGTGGTTGCACCTTTGAGCAATACAAAGGTATTATACTATTCTTTGTCTTATTTTGTATCCCGTTCCTAATAATTCCTAGTATTCTGTTTGTTTGGTTTTTGGCCACTGCCACACATTGAGCAGAAGATTTCAGTGTATTGTCCATGATGACACCTAGATCTTTTTATTGGGTGCTAACTCTTAGGGTGGAACCTATAATCAAATAGGTATGATTTGCATTATTCTTTCTGTGTATCATTTTGCACTTATCCACATTAAATTTCATCTGCCATTTGGATGCCCAGACTTCCAACTTCCTAAAGTCTTCCTGTAATTTTTCACAGTCCGCATGCATATTAACAACTTTGAATACTTTTCTGTCATCTGAAAATGTAATCAGCTCACTCATTGTTCCCATTTCCAGCTTATTAAGAGACTAGCAACAAAGCCCGTTTCATGAAAAATGAAATGGGCCCTAGGAAGGCTCACGTCTAAGTGATTTCTCCTCTCCCCCTCGCCCTCCCCTCCATGTCCAGTGATTCTCCCCTGTCATCCATGTCCAGCGATTCTCCTCTGTCCTGCCCTCCCCTCCCATCCGTGTCCCGTGAGTCTGCCCTTCCCTCCATGTCCAGCGATTCTCCCCTCCCCTCCCATCCAATCCATGTCCAGCGATTCTCCTTTGCCCTGCCCTCCCATCTGTGTTCAGCAATTCTCCCCTCCCATCCCATCCATGTCCAGCGATACTCTTCTGCCCTGCCCTCCCATCCCATCCATGTCCAGCAATTCTCCTCTGCCCTGCCCTCCCATCTCATCCATGTCCAATGATTCTCCTCTCCTCTCCCCTCCCATCCATGTCCAGCGATTCTCCCCTGCCCTATTTTCCTTCCTGCCGCCCTGCCTTTAAGCTGTTCATGTTACTTCAGGTCTTAGTGGTAGCAGGCTCGGCTTGCGCCACCTCCAGTCTTCCCTTGCCTTCCCTCTCAGTGTCCCGCCCTCCTCTGACGTCATTTTATCTTTCCGTGAGGGCAGGACACTGAGAGGGAAGGGAACGCAGGAGGCAAGCTGACGTCAGCTCATTTGCATGCTGATACGAACCCAGCCAGCCAGCCATCCAGGGAAGCAGAGAGACCAATTATTATACAGCTATGTTAACGCACTGGTCCCAGCATGGATCCCTGGGGCACTCCTCAATTGTCCTCCACTGAGTGAATTGGCCATTTAACCCTACTGTCTGTTTTTTGTCCATCAACTAATTCCTAATACATAACAGAACATTGCCGCCTATTCCATGGGTTTTTGATTTTCTCAGGGGTTGCAGAACTATTGTTAGTAATAAATAATTTATCCTTAAAATGAAGCATGTCACCAGAAAATTGGAGGGTGGCCAATGTAATGCTGATTTTTAAACAGGGTTCCAGAGGTGATCCAGGAAATTATTTATTCAATTTATTTATTTATTTTATTTGTTTCATTTGTATCCCACATTTTCTCACCTATTTGCAGGCTTAATGTGGCTTACATAGTACTGGAGAGGCGTTCACTGACTCCGGTGTGAACAAATACAAAATGATGCTGTGGTAAGATTAGGTTCATGTGGTACAGTCAAATTGGGGAATCGTAGAGCGGAGAGTTATGTCCATTACGTACTTTGGTTTTGTTGTGTTGCAGAGTTCAGGCATTTAAGTTGGATCGGTAGGGTATACCTTTTTAAACAGGTTAGTTTTTAGTGATTTCCGGAAGTTTAGGTGGTCATATGTTGTTTTCAAGGCTTTTGGTAGTGCGTTCCACAGTTGTGTGCTTATGTAGGAGAAACTGGATGTGTAAGTTGATTTGTATTTAAGTCCTTTGCAGCTTGGGTAGTGGAGATTGAGATATGTTTGTGTTGATTTGGATGTGTTTCTGGTTGGTAAGTCTATGAAGTCTGTCATGTATCCCGGGGCTTCGCTGAAGATAATTTTATGAACCAGGCTGCAGATTTTGAAAGCAATACGTTCTTTGATTGGGAGCCAGTGCAGTTATATTATAGACCGATGAGCCTGACATCGGTGCTGGGTAAAATGATAGAGACAATTATAAAGAACAAAATTAACAGAGCATATTCAAAAGTATGGAATAATGAGACAAAACCAACATGGATTTAGTGAAGGGAAATCTTGTCTCACCAATCTACTACATTTCTTTGAAAGGGTGAACAAACATGTAGATAAAGGTGAGCCGGTTGATCGTATATCAGGATTTTCAAAAGGCATTTAACAAAGTACCTCATGAAACACAGAGGAAATTGGAAAGTCATGGGATAGGAGAAAGTGTTCTATTGTGGATTAAAAATGGGTTAAAGAATAGAAAACAGAGAGTAGAGTTAAATAGTCAATATTCTCAATGGAGAAGGGTAGATAGTGGGGTTTTGCAGGGGTATGTGTTGGGACCACTGCTTTTTGACATATTTGTAGATGATCTAGATATGGGATTAACTAGTGAGATAATTAAATTTGCTGATGAAACAAAGTTTTTCAAAGTTGTTAAATTGCAAGAGGATTGTGAAAAATTGCAAGACAACTTTACAAGACTGAGAGACTGGGCATGTAAATGGCAGATGATGTTTAATGTGAGCAAGTGCAAAGTGATGAATGTGGGAAAGAGGAACCCGAGCTATAGGTATGTGATGCAAGGTTCCGCGTTAGAGTCACCAACCAGGAAATGGATCTAGGAGTCATTGTTGATGATACTTTGAAACCCTCTGCTCAGTGTGCTGCAGTGGCAAAGAAGGCAAATAGAATGTTAGGTATAATTAGGAAAAGAATAGAAAATAAAAAACGAGGATGTTATAATACCTTTGTATTGCTCCATGGTGCGACCGTACCTTGAATACTGTGCACAATTCTGGTCACTGCATCTCAAAAAAGATATAGTGGAATTAGAAAAGGTACAGAGAAAGGCGACGAAAATGATAAAGGCAATGGGACGACTTCCATAAGAGGAAAGGCTGAAATGGCTAGGATTCTTCAGCTTGTAGAAAAGACAACTGAGGAGAGATATGATAGAGGTATAAAATAATGAGTGGAGTGGAATAGGTAGACATGAATCGCTTGTTTACTCTTTCCAAAAATACTAGGACTAGGGGGCATGCAATGAAGCTAACAAATAGTAAAACTAAAATGAATTGGAGAAAATATTTCTTCACTCAGTGTAATTAAATTCTGGAATTCATTGCCATAGAATGTGATAAAAGCAGTTAGCTTAGCAGGGTTTAAAAAAGGTTTGGATAGCTTCCTAAAAGAAAAGTTCATAAGCCATTATTAAAATGGACTTGGGAAAATCCTCTGCTTATTTCTAGGATAAGCATCATAAAATGTATAGTACTGTTTTGGGATCTTGCCAGGTATTTGTGACCTGGATTGGTCACTTTTGGAAACAGGACACTAGGCTTAATGGGCCTTCAGTCTGTCCCAATATGGCAACACTTATGAGGGACTTTGTCAGACTCTGTATGAAAATCTAGATACACTACACCAACCAGCTCACCTTTATCCCCATATTTATTCATGCATTTAAAGAAATGAAGCAAATTGGTAAGGCAAGACTTTCTTTAACTGAATCCATGCAAACTCTGTCTCATTACAGACATAGTAAAATAGTAACATGAGTAACATAGTAGATGGCAGCAGAAAAAGTCCTGCAAGGTCCATCCAGTCTGTACAACAAGATAAACTCATATTTGCTACTTTTTGTGTATACCTTACCTTGATTTATATCTGTCTTTTTCAGGGCACAGACCTTAGAAGTCTGCCCAGCACTAGCCCCGCCTTCCAACCACCAGCCCCGCCTCCCACCACTGGCTCTGCCACCCAATCTTAAGTACATTAGTAATGCCATACTGGGAAAAGACCAAGGGTCCATCGAGCCCAGCATCCTGTCCATGACAGCGGCCAATCCAGGCCAAGGGCACCTGGCAAGCTTCCCAAACGTACAAACATTCTATACATGTTATTCCTGGAATTTTGGATTTTTCCAAGTCCGTTTAGTAGCGGTTTATGGACTTGTCCTTTAGGAAACCGTCCAACCCCTTTTTAAACTCTGCTAAGCTAACCGCCTTCACCACTTTCTCCGGCAACGAATTCCAGAGTTTAATTACACGTTGGGTGAAGAAACATTTTCTCCGATTTGTTTTAAATTTACTGCACTGTAGTTTCATCGCATGCCCCCTAGTCCTAGTATTTTTGGAAAGCGTGAACAGACGCTTCACATCCACCTGTTCCACTCCACTCATTATTTTATATACCTCTATCATGTCTCCCCTCAGCCGTCTCTTCTCCAAGCTGTATAGCCCTAGCCTCCTTAGTCTTTCTTCATAGGGAAGTCGTCCCATCCCCGCTATCATTTTAGTCGCCCTTCGCTGCACCTTTTCCAATTCTACTATATCTTTCTTGAGATGCGGCGACCAGAATTGAACACAATACTGAAGGTGCGGTCGCACCATGGAGCGATACAACGGCATTATAACATCCTCACACCTTTTTTCCATACCTTTCCAAATAATACCCAACATTCTATTCGCTTTCTTAGCCGCAGCAGCACACTGAGCAGAAGGTTTCAGTGTGTTATCGACGACGACACCCAGATCCCTTTCTTGGTCCGTAACTCCTAACGTGGAACCTTGCATGACGTAGCTATAATTCGGGTTCTTTTTTCCCACATGCATCACCTTGCACTTGCTCACATTAAACATCATCTGCCATTTAGCCGCCCAGTCTCCCAGTCTCGTAAGGTCCTCTTGTAATTTTTCACAATCCTGTCGCGATTTAACGACTTTGAATAACTTTGTATCATCAGCAAATTTAATTACCTCGCTAGTTACTCCCATCTCTAAATCATTTATAAATATATTAAAAAGCAGCGGTCCTAGCATGGACCCCTCAGGAACCCCACTAACTACCCTTCTCCATTGTGAATACTGCCCATTTAACCCCACTCTCTGTTTCCTATCCTTCAACCAGTTTTTAATCCACAATAGGACATTTCCTCCTATCCCATGACCCTCCAATTTCCTCTGTAGCCTTTCATGAGGTACCTTGTCAAACGCCTTTTGAAAATCCAGATACACAATATCAACCGACTCCCCTTTGTCCACATGTTTGTTCACTCCTTCAAAGAATTGAAGTAAATTGGTCAGGCAAGATTTCCCCACACAAAAGCCATGCTGACTTGATCTCAGTAATCCATGTCCTCGGATGTGCTCTGTAATTTTGTTTTTAATAATAGCCTCAACCATTTTCCCCGGCACCGACGTCAGACTCACCGGTCTATAATTTCCCGGATCTCCCCCTGGAGCCTTTTTAAAAAATGGGCGTTACATTGGCCACCCTCCAATCTTCCGGTACCATGCTCGATTTTAAGGATAAGTTGCATATCACTAGCAGTAGCTCCGCAAGCTCGTTTTTCAGTTCTATCAGTACTCTAGGATGAATACCATCCGGTCCAGGAGATTTGCTACTCTTCAGTTTTCCGAACTGCCCCATTACGTCCTCCAGGTTTACCGTGAAGTCAGTAAGTTTCTCCGACTCGTCCGCTTGAAATACCATTTCCGACACCGGTATCCCACCCAAATCTTCCTCGGTGAAGACCGAAGCAAAGAATTCATTCAGTCTCTCCGCTACGTCTTTGTCTTCCTTGATCGCCCCTTTTACCCCTCGGTCGTCCAGCGGCCCAACCGATTCTTTTGCCGGCTTCCTGCTTTTAATATACCGAAAAATTTTTTTACTATGTTTTTTTGCCTCTAATGCTATCTTTTTTTCATACTCCCTCTTGGCTTTCTTAATCTGCGCCTTGCATTTGCTTTGACACTCCTTATGCTGTTTCTTGTTATTTTCAGACGGTTCCTTCTTCCATTTTCTGAAGGCGTTTCTTTTAGCCCTAATAGCTTCCTTCACCTCACTTTTCAACCAGGCCGGGTGTCTTTTGGACTTCCGTCTTTCTTTTCTAATTCGCGGAATATGTATGGGCTAAGCTCCTGAGGATCCATTCCTTCTGAACAGGATTCATTTATGTTTATCCCACACATGTTTGAATTCCGTTACCATTTTCATCTCCACCACCTCCCGTGGGAGGGCATTCCAAGCATCCACCACTCTCTCCGTGAAAAAATACTTCCTGACATTTTTCTTGAGTCTGCCCCCCTTCAATCTCATTTCATGTCCTCCAGTTCTACCGCCTTCCCATCTCCGGAAAAGGTTCGTTTGCAGATTAATACCTTTCAAATATTTGAACGTCTGTATCATATCACCCCTGTTCCTCCTTTCCTCCAGGGTATACATGTTCAGGTCAGCAAGTCTCTCCTCATAAGTCTTGTAACTCAAATCCCATACCATTCTCGTAGCTTTTCTTTGCACCGCTTCAATTCTTTTTACATCCTTAGCAAGATACGGCCTCCAAAACTGAACACAATACTCCAGCTGGGGCCTCACCAACGACTTAAACAGGGGCATCAACACCCCCTTTCTTCTGCTGGTCACACCTCTCTCTATACAGCCTAGCAACCTTCTAGCTACAGCCACAGCCTTGTCACACTGTTTCGTCGCCTTCAGATCCTCAGATACTATCACCCCAAGATCCCTCTCCCCGGTGGTGTGCTGGAGCAGGCTCTCACAGGCTCTCGAGAGCAGTTTGTTAAGTTTTTAAGAATTTTGGGAGCCGGTTCTCCATGGCTACTTTAACAAATGGATCCCAAAATGTGGGCTTGGGCCCCTCCTGAATTCTCTTTTACTTTGCTGGCGAGAGAGAGCCCCCCTGTTAACAATTTACCAGCACACCCCTGCCTCTCCCCGTCCATACCTATCAGACTCTCACCGCCTAACACATACGTCTCCCGTGGATTTCTACTCCCTAAGTGCATCACTTTGCATTTCTTCGCATTGAATTTTAATTGCCAAACCTTAGACCATTCTTCTAGCTTCTGCAGATCCTTTTTCATGTTTTCCACTCCCTCCCGGGTATCCACTCTGTTACAAATCTTAGTATCATCTGCAAAAAGGCAAACTTTACCTTCTAACCCTTCAGCAATGTCACTCACAAATATATTGAACAGAATCGGCCCCAGTACCGATCCTTGAGGCACTCCACTACTCACCTTCCCCTCATTAAACCATGTTTGTCTATGTGTTCAGTGATTTTATTCTTTATAATAGTTTGCCCAGCACTGATGTTGGGCTTGTCTATAATTTCATGGATCACCCCTGGATCCCTTTTTTAAAAATAGCGTTCACATTTGCCACACTCCAATCTTCAAGTACAATAGACAAGTTTAACTACAGGTTAGAGATCACTAACAGCACATCTGCAATTTTATATTTGAGTTTTTTCCATACCCTGAGGTGAATACCATGTGGTCCAGGTGATTTACTGCTCTTCAATTTATCAATTTGGCTCAGTATATCTTCCAGGCTCACCAAGATTTCTTTCAGTTCCTCTACATCGTCACCTATCTCTGGAAAATGTAGATCTCTTACATCTTCTTCAGTAAAGATCAAGGCAATGAATTCATTCAGATTTTCTGCTATGGCCCTGTCCTCCCTGAGTGCCCTTTTTACTCCTTGATGATTTAATGGTCCCATGGATTTCCTAACAGGCTTTCTGCTTCTGATATGCCTGAAAAAATTATTACTATGAGTTTTTGCCTCTGGAGCAAGTTTATTTTCATTTCTCTTTTATCTTTCTTTAGCAATACTTTGCATCTAATTTGCTAGTGTTTATGTTTATTTATGTATTTATTCTTATATTCCACATTATCAAAAAAAAATAATTTCAGCTCAATGTGGTTTACATTTAACAGAACTCAATTACATTAGCTTTATAATAAATAAAGTTAGAATAAGCAAGAATAAGTCATGAAGATTTCTCAATTTTATAATTCATTCTTAAAAAGATAAGTTTTTAGGTTTTTACAAAATAATAAGTAATTATTTATATCTTTTATTTCCTTGGGAATTTGATTCCACCATTTTGATCCCAAGTAATTTAGGGCGTGCATTGGCGTCTTTAAAGTTTAGCGTTTCCACAATTTTAGCACACACCAAAAACGTGAGTGTGCCTTAGTAAAAGACCCTCTTAGAGTTGCTGTGTGAGCTGACTTATAGGTTATACTTTTGCAACTGGAAGGTAGAGAAGAAGATAATCTCTTGTCTTGGGTCTGCTTTCCTTCTAGATAGATCAATTAAATCTACCATATAACCTGGTGCCATTCCAAACAAAATTTTGTAGATAAGGTTACTGGTTTTGGACATCAATTGTACTTTAATTGTGAGCCAATGTAATTTAAGGAATAAGAGAGTTACTCGTACTTTGATACCCTGAAAATCAAGTGAGCTGCTGTGTTTTGATCTGACTGTAACATTTTAATCAGTTTCTTTGATACTGTATAATTATGGTACAGCCAGAGACCCCCCACTGGAATGGTGGCGGGCCCAGTCATAGAGCTCAGGCCATTACAGACCTTGGCTGAGTCAGAAATCTGATGGCTGACATAACTGGGAGCTTACTGGAAAAGTATGGCCTAGTTTGTAGCCCGGATTGAGGCCTAAATAAGCTAAATTAGGAAAAGTTAGGTCAATAGATATGGAAACAAAATGGAGGATTTCAGCACAAAATGGAAGCCGTATCTGTTACAAAGTGGAATTTTCTCTAATGTAAGTTAGAAAAACAAGTTGAGAAATGAGTGAGTCATGCCAGGTGCAAAGAAAATAGGGAATTAGCTGTCCAAGAGGGGAGGGAGACTTTCCTGTGAGCAGGATTGTGGTCAGCCATGGTGTGAGAGAGGAAAGGGGTCGTCAAGTCGCAGGAGGAATGTGAACGATTACAGGAGGACCTTGCGAGACTGGGAGAATGGGCGTGCAAGTGGCAGATGAAGTTCAATGTTGACAAGTGCAAAGTGATGCATGTGGGTAAGAGGAACCCGAATTATAGCTACGTCTTGCAAGGTTCCGCGTTAGGAGTTACGGATCAAGAAAGGGATCTGGGTGTCGTCGTCGATGATACGCTGAAACCTTCTGCTCAGTGTGCTGCTGCGGCTAGGAAAGCGAATAGAATGTTGGGTGTAATTAGGAAGGGTATGGAGTCCAGGTGTGCGGATGTTATAATGCCGTTGTATCGCTCCATGGTGCGACCGCATCTGGAGTATTGTGTTCAGTACTGGTCTCCGTATCTCAAAAAAGATATAGTAGAATTGGAAAAGGTACAGCGAAGGGCGACGAAAATGATAGTGGGGATGGGACGACTTTCCTATGAAGAGAGGCTGAGAAGGCTAGGGCTTTTCAGCTTGGAGAAGAGACGGCTGAGGGGAGATATGATAGAAGTGTATAAAATAATGAGTGGAATGGATCGGTTGGATGTGAAGCGACTGTTCACGCTATCCAAAAATACTAGGACTAGAGGGCATGAGTTGAAGCTAGTGTGGTAAATTTAAAACGAATCGGAGAAAATTTTTCTTCACCCGTGTAATTAGACTCTGGAATTCGTTGCCGGAGAACGTGGTACGGGCGGTTAGCTTGACGGAGTTTAAAAAGGGGTTAGATAGATTCCTAAAGGACAAGTCCATAGACCGCTATTAAATGGACTTGGAAAAATTCCGCATTTTTAGGTATAACTTGTCTGGAATGTTTTTACGTTTGGGGAGCGTGCCAGGTGCCCTTGACCTGGATTGGCCACTGTCGGTGACAGGATGCTGGGCTAGATGGACCTTTGGTCTTTCCCAGTATGGCACTACTTATGTACTTATGTGTAGCTGGATGCAGGGTCTTGCTTAAGATTTGTGGTCAAGCGAGCTAAAGACAAAACCATGTTAGCAAGATAGAAGCTACTCATTAGCATGAGCCAATCAGTGACAACCATGACATTAGCATAGATCCAATCAGGTATATCTATTGTCATATTATCCATATCCTGAGGGCACCTATAAAAATCAGGGTATTTCCTGGTTTAAGTTAGAGAGAAGGGTTGCCACTCTCTCTCTCCAAGGGAAACCAATGTGTCCAGCAGAATTGACAAATTACCTAATTGCTTTCCCTTGTAAAACCTTTAATTGGTAAGAGAAATTATAAAAGATTAGGAACTAATTAACACCTGTTTGCAGCTGGATTATTATATTCCTATAACTAATTGATTGTACGTGCCTGTTGTCAATCACTGATTTGACTTGTATCTTGGCAAATAAACTCCTCATCCCAAATGATGTTCTGTGGGCTTCACTTAATGATGAAAGGCTGTAAGTATAAATGCTTTTGCTGTATCAGGCTATCTTTCGCTGCATTGTATAACTTGTAATCTAAATCCAGTTTGTCATAAGGCTGGTATCTTTTCCTTAGACCTAACATCTCTCTTAGTGGCAATTCCTTTTAGAACTTCACAACTCCTTGATTACCCCAGTAGTAGTGCTATTTAGAGATGGAGTCAGATTTAAGGTCACTCCAGCCTTCTTGGGGGTCTCTGGACCCCTAAATTTAAAACAATACCCACATATATATTAGATTATAGTAGTCAATTTGTGATAGTAAAATTGTTTGTACTAACAGTCGTAAAGATTGATTTGTGAAATAATCTCGAATCCTTTTTAATCTCCAAAGGATATGACGGCAGATGCTTGAGTTTCAAAGATAAGTACTGATCAAAGATTGCTCCTAAAATTTGTAGCTGGGTTTCGTTCGGGTAGTTTATTCAGTTAATTATGAAATTTGGATATGAAATATGGGAATATGAGCTGGATATAACTAAAAATGTTGTTTTATCTACGTTCATTTAAGTTTAAATGTGGCCCATATTTCCATCCTGTCTAGGCCCAGTTTAATTTTATCCAATATTTCCAATTAGTCATTTAAAAAAGGAGTATAGATAGTAACATCATCTGCGTAAATGAAAGGATTGAATCCCATCATTGTTAATTTCATTCCCAATGGGGCCATCATAACGCTGAACAAAACTGGAGAAATAGGAGAACCCTGGGATTCACATTTCAGAAATTAATTTGCAAAAGCTTATAAAGCTCACAAAAAAACATGTTTTCAGTGGTTGTCTGTTTTTTGTATGTTACTTGTGTGAGTCATGTAAGCATGGGGCATTATGAGTATAAGAAGGGTCAGCATTTAGAGGGACTGTTGCGGAAGGGTTTGGGGTGCTAGTCTGTCCCTTCCTGCTTTTCTTCTCTTTTCTTCCCTTCTCATGCCCCCTCTCTTCTCCCACCTCACCTCCTCCTCCCTTCCCTTTTAAGACCTTCTCTATCTTAGCCATTTGTCCTCTTTCCTTTCTGCTTTCTTCTTTCTCCTGCCCCTCCTCATTTAGGAAACCTCCACCAGTACTTCCAGCCATTCCATCTCCCCCTGATGCCACTCCTGAATTAGTCTCCTCTAGCCCCTGCTTCATCTTGAGTGGTGAGTTTATTTAATGGGTCAGATACATAGGGATGGACAGAAAAACAGAGGCCCTAGAACATGGCAGGTACCTGCTGAAGAATAGGAAAAACATGGGAAGAGAAAGAGAAAAGAAATGTTCTTATTTTGTGCTAAACCTAGAGTGTGCACTTCTCCATCATATTAGCAGACAAATATATAACAAACTCCTTTTCTAATCCTAACCCTATTTCACTCATGTCTATTATCAATGTCTCTGTTTCTGTATTTTTTAGATTGATACTAATTTCATATCTCTCATTTATTATCCTTGAAGCTCTGTATTATTGAACTATTACAACTTCCTGGCCTTTGTATCTGTGGTGGAGGAGATTAACAACAGCTCGGAGCTCTTACCCAACCTCACACTGGGGTTCCACATTTATAACCCTTACAACAATGCACTCTTAACATATACAGCTGCCATTAATATATTTTCAGGAATGGACACTGGAATCCCAAATTATAGCTGCAAAACATCTGGACCACTGGCTGCTATTATTGAAGGTCTTCCAGCTGAGCATTCGAACCAGTTTTCTAGCCTGTCCAGGATATACCACTATCCACAGGTCAGGGGATATCTTAATTTTATTTTGCACCTTCACCATCCAGCACCACCTCTCTGTCTCTCTCTCCCACTATCCAGTATTGTCTCATTTCCCCTCCCCATACAATCTCTATCTGATACTGCCTGTTTTTCTGCCTCTTTCCCTCTCATCCAGCAATGTCACCTCTCTCCAGTGGCGTAGCTAGGTGGGGCACAGGGGGAGCGGTCGCTCCCCTAAACAATCTTTTAGAAAAAATGGCGCCTATGCACCAGCGGCGCCTGTTTTAACTTTTCCTCTCTGCCGCTGCGCTGCCTTTTGAGTCTGCACTCTGCAGCAGCCTGGAGGAACCACGAGTAGTATCCCTTCCCTGCCTCTCACTGACTGGGTGACATACAAGCGGACAAAACCCCGCCTTCACGTCGAGAGTTGAACTCCTTGCCTACAGTGTTGATTGATAGATAGGGGCCAGGAGGATTAGTGAAGACTGCTCGCGATGTCATGGCGCAATCCTCCACCCATCTTGTGAAGCGCCCCTGCTGCCTCTCTGCCAATTTCCCTCCACGCCCATCCCACCAAAGATGTAACTTCCTGTTTGGGAGGAATCACGCGGAGGACGGAAACCGGCAGCTGCACAAGTGGCGCGCTTAGGGCTATGGCCCCGCACGTGGCTTCATTTTTGTTGCAGCCAAGTTGGGGACCGTCAAACTCAAAACATTGAAAGGCAAGCCACCGCTGTAGCCAGTGGTGTGCTGGAGCTGGCTCGCACCGGCTCGCAAGAGCCGGTTGTTAATTTTCTTCCGGCTTGCGAGCCAGTTGTTGAAAATAGCGAGCCGGCTCTGGCTCTCCTCCCTCCCTCCTCCCTCCCTCCGGATCCGCCTCACCGCCCGCTTGTTTTTTGAATTCTTAGGGGGAAGCAGGCAGTCTTGCCTGCCCGCTTCCAGCGCTGACTGTCCTCCTCCCTTGCCGATTTGCGCTTTAAACATGGCCGCCGAGACTTCCAGAAGCGGCCTTGCGAGACTTCGGCTGAAGTCTCGGCGGCCATTTTGAAACGCGAATCGGCAAGGGAGGACAATCAGCGCTGGAAGCGGGCAGGCACTGCCTGCCCCGAAGAATTAAAAAAACAAGCGGGCGGTGAGGGACCGGATCGGGAGGGAGGGAGGGAGGAGAAGAATTCACGAAACAACTCGGGAGGGGGTGGCAGGGGGGAAAAGGGAGTCGCTGCTGGGCATGGGTGGATGGAAGGGGTCGCTGGGTATGGGTGCATGCAGGGCAGGGAAGAGGAGGGTACACTGCTGGACATGGGTGCATGCAGGGCAGGGGAAAGGAGGGTCACTGCTGGACATGGGTGCATGCAGGGGAGAGGAGATTAACTGCTGGACATCTGGGTGCATGCAGGGGAGAGAAGGGTACACTGCTGGACATGGGTGCATGCAGGGAAGAGGAGGGTACACTGCTGGATATGGGTGCATGCAGGGGAGAGGAGGATAACTGCTGGACATCTGGGTGCATGCAGGGCAGGGCTGAGGAGGGTCGCTGGGTATGGGTGCATGCAGGGCAGGGGAGAGGAGGGTCACTGCTGGATATGGGTGCATGCAGGGCAGGGGAGAGGAGGGGAGAGAGAAGAAATGCTGGACATGGATGGAGGGCAGAGAAGAGTGAGGAAGGAGATGAGATGAGGGAAAAGGAAGAGAGGAGAAAAACTGCACATGGATGAAGAAAATAGGCAGAAGCTGAGGACCAGAAATGAAGAAGAAAGGAGGAAAGAAATAAATGGAAAGGAAGCCCTGGAAACGGAGTTAAGAGGACAGATAGCAGCAGAATCGGATACTGGGCCAGCATGATCAGAAAAATATTCACCAGACAACAAAGGTAGAAAAAAAATCATTTTATTTTCATTATAGTGTTTGGAATATGTTCACTTTGAGAATCAGGTGCTCAACATTAAAAGTTTATATTTATTTACTTATTTATGGCATTTTATCCCACATTAAACATGAATTAGATTGGAACCTGGGATCATTTAATTTTTTTTCCTGGAGAGAGTAATGCATTGCCCCCCCCCCCCCCTCCGGCTATAGCCAGCTCTGCAATTTTGTGGGGGGCGCAGAGGTGGACGGGGGAGGGGGGCGCAGAGGTGGACGGGGGGGGGCGCAGAGGTGGACGGGGGGGGGGGGGCGCAGTGGTGGACGGGGGGGGGGGTGCGCTGAGGTGAACCGGGGAGAGAGCCTGTTGTTAAAAATTTACCAGCACACCACTGGCTGTAGCCGTCTTTTACCTTTTGCCTGTAGTACAGTCTCTCTCCCTTTCCTCCGCTCCACGCAGCCGTTAACTCAAAGCAAGCAAATCTAGGAGGAGCTGCTGTATCACCGTTGTTGATTTTAATTGTTGGTAGCATTTTTATTTGATCTTCTTTTCTTATATTTTTAAGCATGCTGGCTTGTGCAGCATAGGGATGTGTATACACAGGAAGTTTTGGTTTCATGGGTTAGAGTACTGCTTTCTTCTAAATCATGTCATTTGGAGGGGCTGGACTCCCTGTATTCATGTAGAGATGTTTTCAGGTGCTTAACAATCAGACTTACTATTTAGTATAATCAAAAAAAACATTAATTAGGTTGAAACCTGGGAGCATTTAATATCTTTTTTCCCTGTGCCTACATCAAAAGATTATGGCATGTGGGAACATGCTCCTTTTGTTTGTGGATTGCAGTGGTATATTATAACAATTACTGGAACTTGCTTGAAACAATATAAATATGTATATTATGGTATATTATAAAAATACACTTGCCTTTTTTATTACTACTATTTCACGGAGAGGTATTGAATAATGAGGGGAGTGTGTCATTAATGCAGAAGTTCTGGCCAGTCAGTCTAAATGTGCTAACATTGTCATGTTCAGCACACTATTAGCCGCCAAGTTAATACGAAGTTAATTATATTCAGTGGAAAATAAATCTGTTGGCTCAGGCTGCTTACTACTGAATATTTCATCGTTTAATTATTGCTACTAAGTATTACATATTGAGGGCATTTGCTTTAAATTTTGTTTTATAGTCCTTACATGCAAAGGTGAATGAATCCTAAGGGCGGTTGAACAATTAGGTATAAACTGTTGTTTCTTTACTTGTTTTGGACTGCTTTGGGCCCTGCTGATCTGTACATCGGTCTAGAATTTTAGAAGATGGAAATGAGAAAATAAAAAGTTTTGGATGTACTCTGTAGAAGTTGCACAGTACATAAGAGATTTTTCTCAGACTTTTTTTTGATTGATTAAAGAATAAAAAAAAAATAAAAAAAGTGACAAAAAGAGATCTATTAAAAGATATAAATATTGGGAAGGTTTTTTGCCAATAATGGAGAAGATCATTTGATCAAGTTAGCTTTTTAAATCTGTATGATTTTGAGATCTTTGAGGCTTTTGCCTTCCTTTTATAAATATCTGGATATTAGTAACATTTTCATGCTGTGGATTTTGTAATGTTGTTCTGTTCTAGCTAAGTTGTTGTTTTGAAATGTGTGTATAGATGCCTGTTCTGGTGTGTGCATGTGATAATATTTGAATAATTGTCTATACTTATAGCTATGATTTCAGGACAAGCGGCATCACTAAAGTTTTAAATTCCAGGTAGTATATATTCTAATTTCAACTTTGTCAAATGTTTCAGACATGTCTATGTACTTGCTTCCATGATATAACTGAATTCTATGGTGATGGCACAAGGAAAACAAGTTTGATCCAGTGAAGGCTAGCTCAAAATAACCTGTTCCTTAGCTGGGCCCTAGTATTACCATATTGAAAATGGACCATACCATGCCTCTATGGTTATGTTCCACTAATAAGTTAAACAATTAACTGACTTTCTTGAAAGGATTATATAAACTTTGGATGCATGACTAGGGATACAAACACACTTTATTTATTCAACGTCACAATTCCTCATGTACAGCCACAAAACAACCTTTTAGGGTTGATAGTGTTCACAATCAATTCCTTTAATTATTGACCAGATAGAGAGAAGAGTTTTCATTTTTGGCACAGTATATGTCATCACAGGAACAAAATATAAGAAAACCAATGGACTGCATTGGGGACTTACAGCCTGTTATGTTTAAACAGAAGAAATCTGCATGAAACAAAATATTTATTTTTATTTTGACTTATAAAAACACTTGTCCCTGAAACTTGTCTCAAAATAGAATAATCTATTTGAGTATCTACAATGTAAAAACTTCTACAAAACAGATGAAGTGACGATGTGATTCCATATGTCCCAATGAAAGAGTTTAATTTAATTTTACTTCCATTTAAATTCAGTATATTCCATCTTTATAACACCAGCTCTGGAACTCTTTGCCGGAGGATGTGGTAACAGCGGTTAGCGTTCTAGGTTTAAAAAAGGTTTGGACAAGTTCCTGCAGGGAAAGTCCATAGTCTGCTATTGAAACAGACATAGGAAGCAACTGCTTGCCCTGGGATTTATAGTATGGAGTGTTGCCACAATTTGGGTTTCTGCAGGTACTTGTGATCTGTCTTGGCCACTGTTGGAAACAGGATACTGGGCTACATGGGCCATTGGTCTGACCCAGTCTGGCTACTCTTATGTTCTAAGTCAGCAGTTCAGGAAGAAAAATACAGAGGTACACAGCTATTTGATAGTGGGGACATAAAATGAAAGATCAATGCCAGTGAGATGTAGAGAAGGAAAGGAAGAAGTGGAAAGGCCAACCTGGAAAAGAATTTGGAAGACTGACTCATGGAACGTGGAAAAAAAAAGACTGGGACCCAGTGGCGTAGCCAGAAGTCAATTTTTGGGTGGGCCAACAGGTTGGATGGGTGGGCACTAGACAGTGGTGTGCTGGTAAATGTTTAACAACAGGCTCTCTCCCCGGTCCACCTCTGCACCCCCCCATCCACCTGTGCACCTCCCCTCAAAATTGCAGAGCTGGCTATAGCCGGGGAGAGAGCCTGGGGGGGGGGGGGGGGGGCAATGCATTACTGTCTCCAGGAAAAAAAAATTAAATGATCCCAGGTTCCAATTTAATTCATGTTTAATGTGGGATAAAATGCCATAAATAAGTAAATAAACTTTTAATGTTGAGCACCTGATTCTCAAAGTGGACATATTCCAAACACTATAATGAAAATAAAATGATTTTTTTCTACCTTTGTTGTCTGGTGACTGTTTTTCTGATCATGCTGGCCCAGTATCCAATTCTGCTGCTATCTGTCCTCTTAACTCCGTTTCCAGGGCTTCCTTTCCATTTATTTCTTTACTTTCCTCCTTTCTT
The DNA here is from genome assembly GCF_901765095.1 of Microcaecilia unicolor. NCBI lineage: Eukaryota > Metazoa > Chordata > Amphibia > Gymnophiona > Siphonopidae > Microcaecilia > Microcaecilia unicolor. The sequence goes on from NC_044033.1 coordinate 238,846,066, forward strand.
CTTCATTTCTTGCTCTATATCCATAAGTAAAAGCTGGGTCCTCTGCAGACTTGACTGTCTAGTGGATCCAGCTTCTGCCTATTTTCTTCATCCATGTGCAGTTTTTCTCCTCTCTTCCTTTTCCCTCGTCTCATCTCCTTCCTCATTCTTCCATCCCCTCCATCCATGTCCAGCATTTCTTCTCTCTCCCTTCTCTCTCTTCCATCCATGTCCAGCAACCCTCCTCTCCCCTGTCCTTCCCTCCATCCATGTCCAGCAACCCTCCTCTCCCCTTCCCTCCATCCAGCAACCCTCCTCTCCCCATCCCTCCATCCAGCAACCCTCCTCTCCCCTTCTTCCACCATGTCCAGCAACCCTCCTCTCCCCTTCCCTCCATCCAGAAACCCTCCTCTCCCCTTCTTCCACCCTATCCAGCAACCCTCCTCCCCCCTTCTTCCACCATGTCCAGCAACCCTCCTCTCCCCATCCCTCCATCCAGCAACCCTCCTCTCCCCTTCTTCCACCATGTGCAGCTCCTCTCCCCTTCCCTCCATCCAGCAACCCTCCTCTCCCCTTCTTCCACCATATCCAGCAACCCTCCTCTCCCCTTCCCTCCATCCAGCAACCCTCCTCTCCCCTTCTTCCACCATGTGCAGCAACCCTCCTCTCCCGTCTGCCCTGTTTCCTTCCTGCTCCCCCCCCCCCCCCCGCCGTACCTTTAAATATTACAGTTTTGCTGGAGTTGCGGGCAGCCAGCATTGAAGATATTGGCAGGCTTACGCCGGTTCCAGCAGCCTTCCCTCTTCCCTCGTTGCAAGTCGGATGATGGCTCCGCCCTCTTCTGACGTATTTCCTGTATCTACGAGGGCGGAGCCATCATCCGACTTGCAACGAGGGAAGAGGGAAGGCTGCTGGAACCGGCGTAAGCCTGCCGATGTCTTCAATGCCGGCTGCCCGCGACTCCAGCAAAACTGTAATATTTAAAGGTACGGCGGAGGGCGGGGCAGTGGCGGGCTGGGGAGGCAGATGCGGGATCGGAGCTCAGCCTGCTCCCTCCGCTGCCTCCACTGCTGGGTGGGCCTGAACCAAAACTGGGTGGGCCTGGGCCCACCCAGGCCCACCCGTGGCTACGCCCCTGCTGGGACCAGCCCAATTAGAAAATTAAATTCCCAGACAACAAAGGTAGAAAAGAAAAAAATATTTTTATGTAATACTTTGTAAGGACTAAGATGTACCTGCTTTGTAAAATGTACATTTTTTCTTTGTTCTATTTTTATTTTGCAAAGTACAGGAGAAAATGCATTCTGTTTCTCTTTTACCAGTATTGCACTGAGTCTGGCTTTCTTGGGCAGAGTGGAGGGGTTCTCTATTTCAACTTCTGTTTGTATGTTTTTTTGTTGTGGCTCCGTATTCTGTATTAGATGAGGGTCTGTCCATGTTCTGCATATGCTACTGAGATGAAGGATTTTGCTTTCATGTAGTGTCTATGTAGGAATGTGTAACAGTGCAGCTTGTTCCAGTTTCCCAACAGTAGGTATATTGGTGCTCTAGAGTCCAGTATAATATATATAGCCCTTTCTTTTCATAGGTGTGTTAGGGCCATTATGGTGTGGTAAGTTTGGTGTTCTAGGGCACTGCTTCCCAAAATTGGACCTGGAGTACCCCAATGCCAGTCAGGTTTTCAGGATATCCACAATAAATATGCATGAAATTGATTTGCATATACTGCCTCCATTACATGCAAATTCATTGTGGATAGCCTGAAAACATGAATGGCAAGGGGGTAATCCAGGACCACCTAGGGAAACCTCTCTAGAGCCCAGTGTAATATTTGTAGCACCATCTTTTCATAGGTGGGTTAGGGCTGTTATGGTGTTGTAAGTTTTCAGTATAGGTTTTGGGTGACATTTTGCAGAGTTTTGAGTCCTCTTTGTCTGGTCCTATTTGAAAGTAGGCTGTGGGGTAGGGGCCACCTTTGGTTGCACTTGCCACACAAAATAAAAATGCTCAGGACTAGTGGTCTCTACATCCTATAGAGTCACCACACAAACAAAAGCCCATCTGGTTTAAATAAAGTGTCCATCACTGGAAGAAGTGTATGTGCTGTTCCTGAGGTGATGGTCACAATTTTAATATTTTCACTTGTAGTTAAGAAGACAGGTTGCCTGCCCTGACCAGTCCAGGGATCTCTCTTGTGTCCTGTCTCCTGATGTAACTTCCTGTTTCCTTGTAGGCAGGACGCAAAAGAGACAGCCTGTATTAATCATTGCCCACCACAGTCACTGCACCTGAGAACAACACAGGCACTGCTGTCTAGCTGACACCAACCGGCGCCTATTTTATAAAAGTCTGCTCCTCCTGATGTCAAAACCTGGCTACGCCTCTGCCTCTCTCCTTCTCCTTGAAACCACCACCACCATCCTGCATTCCCCCATTTGTCTCCCTTTCCTCTCCCCCTCTCACTCACTCACTTGGTCGCTGGCTCCTCTGCCAGACCCATTGCTTTCCCAGGTCTCCATGGCAGTGGCAGCACCAACAAACTGAAGGAAGGCATGGAGGGCATTGCCCTGTGTATAAGTTATACCTTGGCAGCTGCTGTTCCTTGGAATTTTGTGTGCGAGAAAGGTTGTACGGCTGTTTATTTATTAGCCTTTTGGCTTGGGGTCAGTTAGAAGAATTCAGCTTTGTTTCCAGGAAGTTTAAGTTAAGCTAGGTGATACTTTAGTTTATTTCATTCAGGGAAATTAGTGAGTTGCTGTAAGAATTTGTAAACCGAAGTACTGCTCTACACACCAGAACTACAGTAAGTTACATCAGCTCTGAAGTAACTTCCTGTTTGTGGAACCATCAATGGCACACACAGGACAATGTCCCTGTGCTTGCCTTCTGTTTACTGATGATGTTGCTGTCGTGCTGACATAAGGAAGCAGTGGTCCAGTTGACCAATAAATGAATAAGTAGGAGGGGGAAAGGGAGACTGACGGCTTGGTGATTGTTGGGAAAAGGGGGGAGAGACAGGACAATGCTGGATGGTTGGGGAGTGGTAGAGAGAGAAATAAGGGCGATACAGACCCAGCAAGGCAACTGGCCCAGCCAATAATTGAGCAATTGATTAAGTGGGTCATGAGCAGGGAGGGTAATTCCATTGCTAGGGTCATTATTTGCATAAAATGTTTTATAGCAGTTAAAAATATAACATGTTAAGGGAGCAGCAATCCTTAAAGAGACTCAGGTGGTAACTGCTACTGGTCTTCCACCATTTACATTCCCAGTGGCAGAGATTGTGCTTAGTAAGGATTGAGTTTTGTTATACCTCCGTGTGGATGCTCAACTTCTATTTGAGTACCTAAGAAAGTAAGATGCCTAGCCAGCTCATTTTCGAAAGTAATCGCTGGCCATCTTCCAACACAAATCGGGAAATGGCCGGCGATCTCCTGAAACCGGCCAAATCAGTATAAGCGAAAGCTGATTTTTTGGCACCCTCGCTGGTTTCCCGTCGTGGAGCCGGCGAAAGTTCAAGGGGGCGTGCCCGCAGTGTACCGAAGGCAGGAATGGGCGTGTTTAAGAGATGGCCAGCTTCGCCCGATAATGGAAAAAAAATAAAATCGGCGATGGCAAGCATTTTGCCGGTTTCACTTGGTCCCTTTTTATTCATGACCAATCCTCAAAAAGGTACCCCAACTGACCAGCTGACCACCGCACGGAATCAGGGATGACCTCCCCTTATTCCCCAAGTGGTTACCAACCCACCCTAAAAAAAAAAACTTTACAACATTTTTTTGCCAGCCTCTATGCCAGCCTCAAATGTCATACCCAGCTCCCTGACAGCAGTATGGAAGTCCCTGGAGCAGTTTTTAGTGGGTGCAGTGCACTTCAGGCAGGTGGACCCAGACCCATCCCCCCCTACCTGTTACACTTGTGGTGATATATGTTGAGCCCTCCAAAAAACTTCAAAACCCACTGTACCCACATGTAGGTGCCCCCTTCATGTCTCCCAAGTAATTTATAAGAAACAGTGTATGCTGCGATAATATATCCCTGGAGCTGATGGTTATATGGGTCTCATAGTAATGAGATCACATGGAGTCAACATTTAAACAGAAGTTATACATTTTGTGAAAGTCAGATATGCTAACCACTGTTACTGCGTCCTCCAGCAAACAGTTCCAGAGCTTAACTATTCTATAATTTAAAAAATATTTCCTCCTATTTGTTTAAAAAATAGTTTCATGCAATTTCATTGAGTGTCCCCTGGTCTTTGTACTTTTTGAATGAGTGAAAAGTCAATTTACCTCCACCCACTCCACACCACTCAGGATTTTGTAGACCTCAATCATTTCCCCTCTCAGCCATCTCTTTTCCAAGCTGAAGAGCCATAAACTCTTTAGCTTTTCCTCATATGGGAGCAGTTCCATCCCTTCTATCATTTTGGTAGCTCTTCTTTGAACCTTTTTAAATTCTACTATATCATTTTTGAGATATGGCGACCAGAATTGAACATAGCACTCAAGGTGAGGTCATACCATTGAGTGTTACAGAGGTATTATAATATTTATAGTCTTATTTTGCATCCCTCTCCTAATAATTCCTAGTATCCTGTTTGCTTTTTTGGCTGCTGCCACACACAGGGCAGAAGATTTCAGCGTATTGTATACAATGACACCTAGGTCTTTTTATTTAGAACTGACTCCAAAAGTGGAACCTAGCAGTAGATAACATTAAATTTCATCTCCCATTTGGATGCCCAGCCTTCCAGTTTCTTAAGGTCTTCCTGCAATCTTTTACAATCCGCATGCATTTTGATAATTTTGAATAGTTTCGTGTGATCTGCAAATTAAATCACCTCACTTGTTGTTCAGATTTCCATATCATTTATAAATATGTTAAATAGCATTGGTCCCTTCAGCACTCTCCTATTACCCTCCTCCACTGAGAAAAATGGTCATTTAACCCTACTCTCTGTTTTCTGTACAATAACTAATTCATAATCAATGGAAAGACACTGTCTTCTATCCCATGACTCCTTAATTTTCTCAGGAGTCTCTCATGAGGTACTTTGACAAAAACTTTCTGAAAGTCTAGATACACTACATCAGTTGGTTCACCTTTATCGACATGTGTATTCTCACCATAAAAGAAATGAAGCAAATTGTTGAGGCAAGACCTCCTTTGGCTGAATCCATGCTGACTCTGTCCCATTAAACCATGTTTGTCTATGTGTTTTTGTAATTTTATTCTTTATAATAGTTTCCACTATTTTCCCCAGCACTGAAGTCAGGCTTACTGGTCTGTAATTTCCTGGGTCTTCTCTGGAACACTTTTTAAAAATCGGTGTCACATTAGCCACCCTCCAGTTTTCAGTTACTATGGACAATTATAATGACATGTTACAGATCACTAACAGCAGATCAACAATTTCATGTTTGAGTTCTTTCATTACCCTGGGATGTATACCATCCAGTCCAGTTGATTTAGCACTCTTTAATTTTTCAATTTGGCTCAGTACGTCTTCCAATTTCACTGAGATTTCTTTCAGTTCCTCCACATCATGACCCCTGGAACCATTTCTGGTCCAGGTAGATCTCTTACGTCTTCTTCTGTAAAGACTGAAGATAGAAACAAAGAATTCATTCAATTTCTCTGCTATGGCCTTGTCCTCCCTGAGTGCTCCTTTAGTCCTTCCTGATCTAATAGTCCCATAGATTCCCTCACAGCTTTCTGCTTCTGATATACCTGAAAAATTTGTTACTTTGAGTTTTCATCTCCACAGCAAGTTTTTCTTCATATTCTCTTTTAGCTTTCTTTATCAGTGCTTTGCATCTGACTTGACAGTCATGATGTTGCTTCATATTTTTGTTATTCATTTTGAAGTATGTTCTTTTGCCTCTAATATCCTCTTTCACCTCACCTTTTAACCATGCTATCATTTGCTCTTTATTCCATTTAACAAAAGTGGAAAAAAGAGCAAATGACAGCATGGTTAAATATGTGGAATACATCTAGTCTGGGCTTCCGTGATTGTATTTTTAAAAAACATCCACACCTGATTTAAAGTCTTAACCTTTGCAACCAATTCTTTCAGCTTCTTTTTAACCATTTTCCTCATTTTGTCCAAGTTGCCCTTTTGAAAATTAAAAGCTGCTTCAGTAGATTTCCTTAGTGACATCTGCTCTAAGAAGCAGTCATTTACTACATCTAGAAATTTTACCTCCCTAGCACTCCTTAATGTAACAATTATCCAGTCAGTATTAGGATAATTGAAATCACCCATATAATGTTGCCTAATCTGCCATATTTTCATCTGTCTGTTCATTCATCCCTACCAGTATACTCCTTCCCTCATCTAGAATGGTTCACCAAGAAAGTGGCTGAGAAAATAAAGGCTAAAGAGTTAGAGTTCCAGAAATATAGAAAATCTCAAGAAGAGGAACACAGGGAGGAATACCGGGTGAAACTGAAAGAAGCCAAGAGAGAGATACGTCTGGCGAAAGCGCAATCGGAAGAACAAATGGCTAGAAATGTAAGGAGGGGAGACAAAAATTTCTTCAGGTATATTAGTGAAAGGAGAATGACTAAAAAGGGAATTGTGAGACTAAAAGATGCAGCAAAACGCTATGTAGATAATGATGAAGAAAAAGCCAATTTGCTAAATAGATACTTTTGTTCTGTTTTCACTGAAGAAAATCCTGGAGAAGGACCGCGAGGGACTGGCAAAAGTACACCTGAGAATGGAGTGGATAGAGCACCGTTCACGGAAGAGAGTGTGTATCAACAACTTGGAAAGCTAAAGGTGGACAAAGCCATGGGACCAGATGGGATCCACCCCAGGATATTGAGGGAGCTCAGAAAGGTTCTGGTGGGTCCTCTTAAAGGTTTGTTTAATAAATCCTTGGAGACGGGAGAGGTTCCAAGGGATTGGAGAACGACAGATGTGGTCCCTCTTCACAAAAGTGGTGATAGGGAAGTAGCTGGAAACTACAGGCCGGTAAGCCTCACTTCTGTTATTGGAAAAGTAATAGAAGCGATGCTGAAGGAAAGGATAGTGAATTTCCTGGAAGCCAATAAGTTGCAAGATCTGAGACAACATGGTTTTACCAGAGGGAAATCGGGCCAAACGAATCTCATTGAATTCTTTGATTGTTTGTTGGCATCAAAGGATTCTTTGTTGGTTGGGCTGGGGGTGGAACAATCTTGACGTTCCAACCGGATCTCTACCTGTGCATCAATTCCTATGGAATAAGTTCTGTAGGTTAGTGGCTGTACTCCTCTGAAAGTGATAGCCACTTGGTTGCATTGGTCATTGCACAAAGGCCAGTCACTCGCAATTTATGATAGAAATGCTCTTTTTTAGATCTGGAATCTCATCCTGAGAGGGAACCCATGAACCTGTATCCCCCATACCTGTGCCCAACTTCCGCAATTGGGAAGGGACACAGGTATACCTCAAAAGCTGACAAGTATTGCTGTACAGGATGTGCCCCACACATTGTGTAAGCACAGACATCAAGGGTTATTGTGGTTGTGTCCGTGGTGGTGGGTAATGCTACTTCGTAAATGGTAATGAATTGTTTTAGAAAACTTTCTAGTTGCTGTGTTCCTTGTATCATGGGTATGGTGTGCACACACAACAGGAGGAAGACTAAGGACTTCATGTTGGTAGTTTTCATGGTTAAATGTAAGATCTGGATTGTACCAAAGGTAATTGGCGGTTAATGAAAATGAGTAACACAATAAATCCTAGGGTCCTAACCAGAACTGTAATTGCTATAATTAATATTCCTAGGTATACCAAAGCTTGATATATCATTAGGAAGTATTTGGGTTGGGTTGGTACATTCTAATAACTGGGTAGGGTGGGTAAATTCTAATAGCTCCTCTTTCAGGAGTGTCGGGGATAACAAAAAGACTGTATACTTCCAAAGGTCCCAATCCAACCTCTCTAATGAACACAAAGGGTATCCAATCAGTGCCCAGTACGGCGTATGTGATAATCCAAAAATCTACAACGTCACCAGTTGCTGGTCTTATTAGGAGGTCGTCGGTTTGTTCTATTTGTAAACCTAAAGTTCCTCCAAATAGTATCACAGTGTCTGTAACCGTTCGGCTAGGACCTAGTGTCCAATTCTCAAACAAAGGTTCACACAATGTCAGATATCGGGTGAAGGGGTCCCAATTGGGATCGTCTTCTGGAGCTGGGTCCCAATGAGGATGTATTAACTCTCTTAGATCAAAAAGGTACTCTGGGGGTTCAGGGATTAAGTGTACACCTATACTAAAAGGCGATGGTGGGGGAGAATCAGGTGGAGAGGGCGGGTTATCTGGTAAATTCTGGGACATATATTGATGGTTACTTAAGGATGATGAGCTATCTGGGAGGTCGAGTGGCTGGGACGGTGATGTTTGGAGTGGCTAAAGTAGTATTCGTGGAAGGAGGAGCGTCACTAGGAGGAACCAGAGAATAAGGAGGAGGGGTGGGTCGTAATTCAAGCAAGGTAATATTATCCTCAAAAGTAGTTGTAAGATTGGGGACAATATGGACCGAGCTACTGATATTATTGGGAACAGTTGTAGAATGCAAAACAGGAGAATCAGTGAGGACAGGAGTAGTCGCAGAGGTTTCAATAGGCTCTGGAGGATTGCCAGTTGAAAAGTCTGTCGTGGCAGATGTATCTGCCCAGGGGGTGGGATGACTGGTAGCAATGGAACCTATCTTTGAGGTCGTCTGGGGGGATCTGTATCCAAACAGGCGTGTAAATGCGGTGTATTGTTGGGGCTCTGTGTAGGCTGCTGTAGTAGGTGATGGAGCAGGAGTAGATGTAAGTACCGAAGTAGTTACAAGTACTGCTGGAGTAGTTGCAAGTACAGAAGTAGTTGCAAGTACTGCTGGGGTAGTTACAAGTACCGAGGTAGTTGCAAGTACCGTGGCGTTTCCGGCTGGCAAGGTAACGTTGCCAGTGGGAAAGGCAGTAAGTGTGATCCAAAGATCAAGGAGGTTGCTATCAGCAGTATAGGTAAACAAGGTAGTGAAAAACAAAACCAAACCTATACAAAGTAGGATGATGCACACGAGTCCAACAGCAAACAATCGAGCAGATGGAAAGCAGAAGAAGAGGGTGTATTGATGTAACACCGTCACTGCTGCTGAGACAACGCTCGGACGGGTGCTGTTTCCGTCCGTGTCGTCAGGATTGGTGTCGCCTTCCAAATAAGTGTCGTCGAAGTCGTTCGACCAATGGGAATTGGTTTCAGATACCTGCTCAGAGTGACACTTATCAACAGGGTAAAGTCCAATGTCCAGTGGGTCTGGTGGATCAGGTTCCTTGATATTGTCGAGGGCAGCAAGGTTCTCAGCAGTTGGTTCCCTGCGGAGACTCTTACCAGCGGGGGAGGGTGGTGGTATCAACACTTTCACAGGAGTGGTTGGAAAGGGTGGTATTGGAATAGGAACTTTATGTAGAGAAATAGTCTGTAAGGGAATGAGTTCTTCTGGAGTGAAAATCGGCGGAAATTGCTGTGGCATTTATCTGACTTGATTCGGGAAGTACAAATGTAGAATGTCAAGCAGCTCACAGATGTTGCTGTGCAGATTCTGTACTGTGGAAACCGCAACAGACTCTTGTTCTTCCGGATTCAATTGTCCTGCTAAGTTGCGGATTTGGGTGAGATCTTCTGCAAGGTTACGGATTCGGATGAGACGGATGCGAAGATCAACGTATGGAAGTGGGAGTGCTGGAACAGTTGGAGGAAGAGGTGAGGACGGCAACTCAAACACAGGTTCCAATACAGGTGGTTGTTCTGCTGGTGACTCTGGAGAATCGGCGAAGGCTTGGATGACTATGTCAGCCAGATCAAGGAGGTGGGATTCAGGAGATGGATGGTCTAAGTTGATTAAGTGGTTAAGTCTTTGGTCGAGTTGGTCAAGATGGTTCAAGAGTGTTGGATGTGGGGTCGGTGGTCTTGGGCTCAGTGGTGGTGGAGATGGAGTTTGTGGTGGGACTGGTCTCTCCAGTGACTGTTGTGCTGGAAACATCAATGGAAACATCCAGGAGGCCTGATTGGGTATTTGGATAGGCGCGGATATCTTTCAGATGGACCCAGGATGTGTGGTCCTCAAGCTTGGCAGCTGTGGCTGACAGAGCTTCTATCTTGAAGGGCCCAACGTAGATGGGATCTCGCCAGGTCTTGTGCGTGTAATAACGCCGGTGCACTAGATCGCCCACTTTATAAGGGGGGGATCTATTGGCATCACAATCCCCTCTTCTGTCCGAAATGGCCTGTGGAATTGAGGACAGAGAACTTACAATAGTCTGCAAGATATCCCAATATACTGAGTATTGATCGGGTACTTGAGTGTCTGGATTGCCAGGTAGGAGTCGCATCTGGCGACCTGTACATAATTGGAACGGCGTCAGTTTAAGGGAAGAGGATGGAGTGGCACGGAGAGATAACAGTGCCAAAGGGAGGGCATCAAGCCAATTCTTTATCCCATTTGCCATAAGCTGACGCATTTTTGTTTTGAGCAACCCATTGTATCTTTCAACCAAACCATTACTGGTGGGTTTGTAAACACAGACAGTTCTATGTGTAATGCCAAGTGCTGGAAGGAGGTTCTGCAACAGTTCATTCACAAAGTGTGTACCATTATCTGTGGTAATTTTGCCAGGAATACCAAATCGAGGAATAATCTCATTACACAGTGACTGTGCCATGGTTTGTGCGGTTTCTCTAGTGCAAGGGAAAGCTTCCACCCACTTAGAGAAACTGTCCACGCAGACAAGCAGATACCGTTTACCACGCACAGGTGTCTGCATATCTGTGAAATCAATATACCAATGTTGGCCAGGTCCCTGGACAACAGGCAAATGACCGGAAGGGATGACAGGTCCTCGTTTAGGTGTATACAGAAAGCATTTGTAACAATTATGCACTACAGAGTGGCACATGGGCATCATTTGGGGAGCCCATAGCTTGGAAGACAATTGATCATACAGTGTATTAGCATTTAAATGTAAAGGATAATGGAGGGCATGCAAAAGAAGGGATAAAACATGCTGTGAAACACATAATTGACCATTAGGATGGGTCCAAAGACCATTTGGATTAAGAAAACATCCAGCTTGCTTCCACAAAGTGAGTTCTGCTTGTGAAAGAGAGGAAGTGAGGGTAGTAGAGAAGTCAGAGGTTAAGGATTCAGAGGGTGGGGACGTTACAGGGGGTTCTGAATCAGGAGATAGCAAGGAGGTAATGACATGAGGAACAGGAAAAATTGGAGGGGTGTTTGAAGAGGAGGATTCAGAGGGTGTGGAATCAGAAGGAGTAGAAGGTGGTGTTTCAAAGGGAGGCGCTTCGGTTGCAAACACAGGAAGTGCCACATCAGTAGGGGATACGGAAGGAGAACTGGAAGAGGAAGTGACCTCACGGGCTAGTTCATCAGCAGCATGGTTGCCATTAATGGCGAAAGAAAAAACCGTCTCCTGATGTGCTTTAATCCAGGAGATACTGGTGCGGAGGCCTTTTTGATGGCGTTTCTCCAGTGCATCAAAAAGTGCAGTCCACAAAGGTAAGTGGCTGAGAGGTTGTCCAGTAGAGGAAATCAGACCCCTCTGGTTCCATTTGCGAACATGGGAGTGCAAGGAAGCAAAAACATAGTCTGAGTCGGTGACAATGCTCAAATCTGAGTGTAGTGCTTTAAACAGGAGGACATACAAAACCGCTGCAAGTTCTGCGGTTTGGGCTGTGAATGCATCTGGTAACCTGAATTGTACAGGATCCAGTATATCTTCTTCAGGTGTGTAACGGAGGGCGGCAAAACCGGCAAGTCCGTTTTGCTGAGAACCGTCTGTAAACCAAACCTCGCCAGTCTGCAAGATTTCTGAATGCAGATGGAGGGATTCGGGAACAGACAATTGGGTAGTGCACTCATGGGGAAAGATTGTATTCTGTGCTGTCTCTGTTACAGTGAGTAATGGATCTAGGCGTTGAAGGTCAGTTAAAGTTAATGGGTGAATAGAGTGCACTACACTGAACAAAAGTACTTGATACTTTTGCAATCGGCAGACAGTCATGTGACTAATCTGTTTGTCCAACAGATATTTACATCATGGGACGTGTGAAGAATCACCGGAAGGTGAGGAATGTAGCTGTATAATTTCGTGACAGCTGTGCTGGCGGCAACAAGGCCTTTCTCACAAGTGGCAAAGGCTCTTTCAACAGGGGAAAAAGTACCTGAAAGGTAACCACAGGCAAGATCATCATGTTCTTGAGTGATTAAGCAAGACCAAGTAGTCTCAGTATGCACGACCCAAAGGTGTACATCCTGAGAAACATCAATAGTTGCCAATGGGGAGGAAAGCATAACATCTTTTACAAGGGCCATAAGATCTGATGTTTCCTGAGCTGTGAAGTTAATGGGTTCTCGTTTAATTTTCTGTTTACCCTGTAGTTTCATATAAAATGGTTGTGTTCGAGCTGAATAATTGGGTATCCAAAGGCGACAAAAATTCAACATGCCAAGGACACCCCTGAGATCAGAAACGGTAGTGGGCATTCGCAAGGAGGATACATGTTGGAGAGTATCGGGACCTAGGCCCTTCTGACGGGGGCCTATGTGGTGTCCAAGGAAGGTAACATGTGTCTGAGCTACTTTTAATTTCTTTCTGTTAACTTTATAGCCTTTCGTAGCAAGGAAGCCAAGGAAGTCACAAGTGACCTGGACGCATGTGTCAAAGTCAGGGCAGGTAATGAGCATGTCATCTACATATTGTACAATAGAGGTTTGTGGTGGGAGATCGTATCTGTACTGTTTGAATTCCTGTATGTGTCCTGCCAAAGTTTGAGAAAAGACTGTTGGACTGTCAGTAAATCCCTGGGGGAGACGGGTCCACTGATATGTTGTGTTATTGAATTGGAAAGCCGTTAGCGGACGGCTTACAGGGTCAAGGGTGATGGAAAAGAAGGCGTTGGATAGGTCAATGGTGGAATGATATGTCTGCAAAGAGATACTATTGAGGAGTGTAGTTGGGTTTTCCACGTTTGGAAATACCGCGTAAGTGAGGTCATTTAGCGCGCGTAAGTCTTGTACTATACGGAAGGCGCCAGGCTCTTTCTTTGGCACTGGGAATAATGGAGTATTGTATGGTGAATTACACTTTTCAATGATACCTTGCTGTAATAAGGAATCAATTTGTTCCTGAGCTCCAGCAATAACTTCAGGTTTTAGCGGATACTGGGCAATTTTAGGGCCTTTACAACCCGGTAGCAGCTGAATACGATGGGGAGGGCCTTTAACCTCACCATAGGGTTCCTCAGGTGTGGCCCAAAGAAAACTTGGTAGGTCATTCAGAGCGACCTCTATTTGTTTCTCAACCATAGAGGTGACAGCCATAATGAGTGAAGTGGTTTCATTAGGGGAAGGATCAAAATGAATTTCAAAGTGAAACAATGTCAACAGGTCTCTCCCAAGTAAGTTGACAGGGCACAACGGAGCATACAAAAAGGGAGCAGATAGTTGTTGATCCGCATAGGTAATTGGTAAAGGCTCAAGCAGGGGTGTGTCTGTTGGGACACCATCAAAGCCTGTGGTGGTAACATTGTTAGGGGAAACTTTAAGAAGTTTCTGCAATTTGTGCGGGACATGGGCTAGCACAGAGCGAGAGGCGCCTGTGTCTATTAAAAAGGGAACAGGGACATCACAGATTAACAAGGTGATCATGGGATCATCCAATCCTGCAGCAGTGTGGACCACGCCTAGTCACTGTGGGCGGCGTTGATCTGGGTTCCATAAAGGGAATGACCGACGTTCTTGCCGTTCTTGGCGGACCTGAACCCTGGGTCTGTGTTGTAAGGGTTGCAGACATTCCCGTGCGTAGTGGCCGTATTGCTGACAGCGATAGCACTGAACATCTGCATAACGATCTGGACTAGGTCGGGAACGGTAGTCTCTGGGTTGTCTATAGACATCCGGGGGACCCCTTGGGGGACCTCGCTGAGGTTGGGAGCTACGACCTCTTTCTTCTGGGTAATCAGTTCTACGGTCTGGGCGGTAGGGCCGTGGGCCCTGATTTCGGGTGTTATTGTCATAGCGTTGGTCAGCATACATAAGAATAACAGGGGGAGTGGTCTCGGGGGTATTGGGATCTGTGTCAGAGCACTTGGAGGCTCTTTTCTCTTTGAGATCTTCAGTTTGTAGTACTTCCAGATTAGTGTGTACTGTCTTACGATGTTGGACTTCATCTTGCTTGCTTTTTATAAGCTTTCTACAATGATGAAGGATGTGTTCACGAATCTTTGGCCATTTTTCTAGTTGGAGACCAACTGTGTCCTCAAGTTTGTTTTTAATCTGTGAAGGTAGGGTTCCCTTAAGTAAATGATAGAACACCGGAAGAGCATTATCGGAGTCAAATTTCTCCTCCGTCTCTTCTTTATAGAGATCTTGGAGTCTGAGTAAGTAAGCCTCAATAGGCTCTGAATCCATTTCCCATCTCTGAGAAGTGATAACTGAAAAGTCTTTTAGAGCCGGATACATGGTCCGGATTTCCTGGAATACTTTGGTCTGAATCTCTGTTAAAGGATTGCCATCATACTCGGTATCTGTTACAAATTTGGCATATCCTGATTGGGTGAATATGTCAGTGACACTGGCGTGTGGGGTTCTGCCCAAAAGCGCTTTCATGTCTCCAACTGACAGGGTGGTACCTAGTGTGATGTCCTGAAATTTCTTCAACCATCGGTTACCTCCTAATGTAATATCCGGGAGTTGCAGTATGAGGCTATTTAATTCAACTGCTGAAAGTGGAGTGTACTCCGTATGAGGAACACCACCTGACATCTTATTCAGCAGGGGAAAGAGTTTTACTTTCTCAAAGGGTTTAGTCAATGAAGATGTAAGAAGATCGATCGCAGCGGTTGGGGGAAATTGATTCTCGTACTTTTTCCAAACCCGAAGACCTTGGATTAGGTAGAGAGTCGTTTTCTGATCCCAATGGGGGTCAGGGTGGTCATAAATAAGATCTCTCACAAGTGAGAGCTTATCAGACCGCAAGGATCCTTCACGTGGGAAGAGGGCGGACTGGGGCTGGAGCGCCTCAGACCATCCTGCAAGATTATCAATCCATGGCTGGACATAATGCCATGAGTTCTCATGTAGAGCAACATATTGGGCAGGCGTGCTAGGCGGACCAGGTTCTGTACTGATATTCAGACCTGTAGAGTGATGGGAACTATCGATGACTGCAAGGCAGCGGCTAGATCCCTCATTAGTAAGATAACTTCGAGGGTGGCGCTGTCTGGTATGATGAGAAATAACGTCCTGTGGTTGGGGTAATTCAGATTTTGGTGCAACAGATGCTACAGTGTCCGGGATATCAGGGCGTGGTTGTGTTGTCAGGGACTTACGTAAGGAACGGAGTCCTTCTGAGACAAACGCAAGGCCATCTCCCATACTAGCCAATGTGTGACCGTATTGTTCTGCCGAAGGGACTGGGGTATGAGGTAACATGAGACGAGGTGAATCGTCTGCAAGGGAAGGGATTACTTCACTATCTGAAAAAGAGGAGAAATGGAGCAGCGGGGGAGGCTCGTTTCGAATATCCTCTATGTCCGATTTCGTGGGGAGTTGTTGTTTGAAAACTTCCCATGCTTCATCTAATGGGGAGAGTCTTACCTTTGGTTGTCCCTCATTATCAGCTTTGGCTGGGAGTACCAAGGGACGCTTTGGCCGTGCACCTAGCGTGTCCCATCTAGGAGGGGTAGAACACTGGGGTTCGAGAATGGGCATTGAAGGGTTCACTGGGGCAGGGGGTGGTTTAATGAAACCCCGATCATAGAGTTCCTGACAAATAGCCCGTGTTTGTGTAGCAGGACTACATGGAATGAAACCCATCTGTCGTAATTGTGACAGAGTAGGGCATGGCAATGATGGCGGGGGCAGGGGACCAGTTTGGGCAGAAGAGTCCAAACATGGTGGGGGAGGGGATGTCTGAGTTGTGTGTCCCATATATGGGTAGGTAGTCGTTTGGGTGGTCATGTGTGAGGCCTGGCCCTTACCCAGTTCGGGGTAGGCAGTAGTCTGGACCGCGGTATCTATTCCAATATTACTTAGAGGGGGGGTAATGACCGGAACCGTATGGCTCTGGACACAAGGATAATGTTCAATAATGGGAGGGGGTATTTCGATCTCATGACCGTCAATAGTACGATATACATGACGTGTCTGTGGAGTAAGGGTCTGGGTCTGGGTTGTTGCTTGCATCGTTGAAGCAGTAGTGACTGTGGGCGACTGAGCAACAGTCTGAGCCACTGGCATTGTTGATGGGGTTAAGGGCGTCTGAGTTTGTGCTGACCCCTGAGATATTGGGATTGAGTTTTGTTGTGATGAGGGAAGAGATAGATCAACAACACCGGCAATGTGCACGGTAGTGGGTGGGTCAAATACCATAGGAGCGGGAGATACCGCAGGTAGCGGGGGTGTTACTGTCTGGGATCCTTGAGAATTCTGCAGCAGAGGACTTGTGACCGGTTTATCACAATATCCTGGGGGTATCGGGGTATATCCCACTGCACATGGTAGAAGCTTTGTTGTACCTGCAGCGGTAGCAGCATCATAAGGTGGTGGGGCAGTAGGTATTACTGCCTCCTGGTAGGGAGCTTGGTCGCAATCGGACCTACCTAAACTCCTATCGTTCTGGTTTTGTGCAATAAGTATGAATTTATTAATGGCAGCTAAATGTTTATCCCTAGATTTTCCTGTTTTGTGGGACTCATTGTAGCAGACCAAAGCTTGGAGTTTGCCCTGATCAAATGAGCCCTTTGATGGCCATTCCAGTCCTTGATCCTTAGCGGACCAACCGGTATGCCAGGTTTGACATAAGCGGGTAAGTTCTTTTCTATCAGCGGGAAAGAAATTAAGGACTCTTTCCAGGGGACTAGGGGATGAGGAGGGGGACATAGTGGGATCTGAAATAGGGGGAAGACAATCCACATAGGAACTCATAGAAGAGCGTATTCAATATAACGCAATATGTATAAGTGAGATGGTTCAAGTCAAATTTCTTGGATGTATAACAAGGGCAGCTAAAGTATACAAACAATAACGTGCAAGGGAAAATTATCTAAACAAAAACATGCATCATGCATATACCAAACACTGTTATACTCACGCGTCTTCAAGAGCGTTCCGGTGGCGGAACCTAGAACAGAGATTACTAATTGGCGGAAAGCCCGAATGCTTTTGCCGCATGTTAAATGAACAGGTAAATGTAAGCCACAAAGGTGATCAAAGTGTTTAAGAGAATAGTGTCAACGTGTATACTACTCTACCCCAAATCAAGAAAAAAACTACTCCCCAGAGTGTGCTTCTAAAGACAGGAGTGTTCTCTGCTGCTACTGCCTGCCAAGAGTTATTCCTGCTACTATTGGCCATGGGTTCCAACCCATGGTAGAATCCCCAAAAAGGGATATCGCAAACACTCCCAAAAGAACTCAAGAAACCAGCGAACAAGGTATCATGAATTAAGGAGCAGCGGTCCACAGAGTTTCCGCTGATTAGGAGTTTTACTCTTCTACAACTAACCTCCACAATGAACCTTATAAACCAAGCTAAAATTTATGGTCAGGAGTCATCTCTTCTACCACTAACCTGGTTAGGAGTCTGCTCTTCTACTACTAACCTTCCTAAAACATTGAAAAAGTTAGGAGTTTGCTCGTCTACCACTAACAGTTCAAAAATATTGAGAAGCCCTCGTTAACTTGTCCAAACTCGCAACGAAATGCGTCAGACGTCTCTATATTGCACCCACGCTCATCTGTACTAGGTAACGCATATGTGGGCAATAATGCCGAATCCGCAGGCCACTCTGAAAATTGAATGGAATTCTGCTTTAAATCTAGTATTTATGATACCGTCATCCATTGAGGGTTTTGTGGCCCTCAAATGGGTGTGAGTCCCAGACATCAGACATCGGTATCTAGCCCAATAATTATAGCGTGACACTGGTATATAAGGGGAGAAAAAACAAAAAAAAAAATTTGTAAAAGTAGAATAAAAGGTATAGCCCATCCCAGGGAAGAGCCCCTGAAACAAACTGCAAAAATAGTAAAAATAAGATAAATCTTGTTAAAAGAAAATTGGAAGAAAAACTTAACACTAAACATATGTAAGCTCTTGGGGGAAGGTACCATAAAAGAGTAACAAGACAATAGATTTGCTTATTAAATAATTCATAAAAAGGGACTCAAAAGCATTAAAATAAGACAGCCGACAGTGAAGAGGCCCGCAAAACCAGGACAACACAATACAAAATAAAATCATTCACACTGTTGCACAGCATAAACATGCATAAAAGTTAAACACAAGAGTGACAGAAGCAAAGTAGGAGAGTAGGTGGGACTTGGAGAGAAAGAGGAGAAAAAAAATGAATGTGATGGACAAGCTGAGCAAACCAATGAACGACAACCTTCGTCTGTTCCCCATATCAGAGGAGGAAAAAAACTGTACAACAAAATTGGATTTTCAAGTAATGAAACAAAAAAATCCCCTAGTAAAAACAACCTATAAATCATTATAATGGAGCTCGCATAATATTATACTGCAAAAACAAAACCCATTCTAGACAAGCAAAGATGTAGCGCTACGATCGCTAACATTGAAACCGAAAGCATTCAAACACTGCTGTTTGTCATATACTGAGACTATGTATCATAAAACAGGGTTAAACTTACAGAGAAGTAAATATATGATTGGACTAAGAACATTGCCGTACACTATCTATTTATAGAACGCAGGCACAGTATCGTAAGCTTAAATCACTTGTGTGCAGGAAAGTTACGGGCAAGCAGTTTTACAGGAAATGAGTGCATATTAATCGTGGCAAGCAGAAATCATGGCAGAAGCTCAGTCCCCAAAGCTCATGCAGCAGTGGCCAATAAAAACAACGCAAGTGTTTGAAAAGGACCGTAGAAAAAGGTTGATTACTAAATATGTTTAAGTTAGGCTCCAAGGTCAAACAGATGCAGGTCTAAAATTCTTAGTATGCAAACTGTGGCGTACGATAGCAATTAGAGAATAGCATTGTCCATTTCAAATACAATAATAGCCAGGTGGCAGGCAATACTCCAAATGGGAGTTTTAGCAGAAAAGATAAAAATAATTAACAGCACGGAAGACGGTAGCAGTCTGTCAAAAGTGATGACACACACTCTCTACAACGTACGAAATTATTTTTAAACAAAATGTTACAAGAGATGCCCAAGCTAAAGATTAGCAGAGTGAAGAGGGAGAGAATATAATATTGAGAAGAAGAAGGAAGTGGGCACCGCCCAAAAAAGGAGAAGTGGAGCATCTACGCACTTTTAATGTGAAAGGAAAAAGGAGAGAAAAACAGAAAGACGGGACTTATAAAGGCTTATAAGGACAAGGTTCCATACTAAAAGAATGAACAATATGTAAAAATGTCCGATGTTAGACAAAGAGAGAGAATAAAATTTTAAAACAAAGTAAGCATATGTAAGCTCTTCGGATAAGATACGTTCAGTATACAATACAAACTGTACTAGCTTAAGAGGAGGCAGGTGTTTCCTACTGAGACGAGAAATGCAGAAAAGAAGAAAGGAAATAGGCTATAGATTAGTGTTATTTTATAATTTTAAGACCCTAAAAGGCAGTGCCGTGCTGTGCCGTAAGCCTAAAAGTGAAAGCAAGAAAATACTTCCGTACATTGCTACATGCACAGAAGTGCACACATACTGAACTCGGCAACATGAGCCATCGAAAGATAAGTAATTTTACTACTTTGATACTTGCAGAGAAAAAGTACCTAACATTCAGATGAGGCAAGCAAAGAGTTAGTTCAACAGGAAATAACTATATATCAATTATGACTGCAACTAGCAATGTATTAAGTGAAGTACCGGAAGCACAAAAACTGTGTAACATGGGGCTGCAAAAAGAATAGCTTTGCAGGGCATCAAAATTGAAAGGTGATACTAATGTCTTTTAAGCTTGCAAAGGAACAAAGCAGTTTTGAAAAAGAGGTCAGTAGGACAACGTCTTAAAGAAGGAACAGGAAATGTGCTTTATAGTGAGAAAACAAGCAATGTAAGGATGCTGTAAGAAATAAGAAAAACAGAGGTGAACCCGTAGGCTCACCGAATAGGGAAAAAAGTAGATTAGACGGACATCAGGGACGTGGAACATAAGAAAAACCAACGGGAGGGCGCACGCCCACAGACGAGAAGATGAGAACAGAAGGTAAAGACCAGGGAATGGGCGTAAAAGCAGAAAAGATAGCAAACAATCATACAGTTTGAAAGAAGGGGAAAACCCAAATCACAGGTTTCAGCGAAGCCGAAGTATTTTTAGATGACAGGCAAGGACAACAAAAAGTAAAGAAACAGAAGTGTTTGGGCAGGAAGGGGGGGCCATGGGCTGTCAGAAGTTGCGGAAGATAGGACATAAAATACACAGGGGTTCAGGGAAAAAGAAGGAGGAAAACAAATGTTGGACTGAGACTTAAGACACGAAATGTCAAGGCGTTAGGCAAAGAATAGCCCGCATAAGACCGCTCACTGACAATCGTGCTGAAAAAGAAAATACAGTCACCATCTGCTAAGTATGGTCTCCCAAAACTCAGAATCGAGATGGCTTACATATTCTTTCATACAGCAAACACTCAAAAGGAACAGTATATAGGTGATGAATACAAGATAAAGTATACGGACAGTCAGAAAGAAGGACCAAGATACAGATGTATTGGTTCAGTATAGGAAGCCAGCAAAATAGGAGAAAATGGGGAGAAAGGTGAGAGGTAAGAAAAGAATGGACAGAATAATAGTGCCCAATACCCCTCAAGTGGGCAATGTCCGTAAGAGGGAAATAAAAGAATGCAGGAGATTAAGACATGCAGGAGACAAAAGAAGAAGGCAGAAACATAGGAGAGTATTTAATGCAGGGGTGAGAAAAAGAAACGGACAGAACATGAGTGCCCATTACCCCGCAATAGGGCAATGTCCGTAGGAGGCAGAAGGAGAGAGAGAAAGAGGGAGAAAACGAAGGAATGACAGAGGGGGGGCACGAAAGAGATAATGGCCACGGGGAGAAAGAAAAAATAGGACATTGAACGCACAGATTAAACATCCCCTCTTGCGTTCAAATGGGGGGGAGGAAGGTCAGCGAGTACGCTCAGCGACCGGGGCTCACCACTGTTTTGCTACTGATTTGTTTGACCTCGTTTTCGTCCTCCTTGGGCTATTCCATGTGGAGGATTGAACGTACTAAGTTCATCCAGAAGGTTCTGAATTGTTTTTCTTACTTCCATTGTCACCCAGTCCCATGGGGGTCTGGTCTGGGCAGGCATCAACAGCCGCAATTCGAAACTAATTCCCATAACCACTGCTTTCTGCCTTTCTGGGTCTAGGTGTATTCTGGGCCATTTATGTTCCCACATAAAGTCTGTTAGAATCTATCAGTATTTTATGCACCAAATGAGTGTCAGGTGTGGGTTTAGTTTAGTTTGTAAAATAAGTGACAGGTAAGGAATACTTGAAAATGAAGACAGAGATAGGTTTCAGATAGAAAGCATTTATTCTTACCAAAGTTTTCAAAGTAGTACAGACATCGGACAGATTCTGGGTTCAATGGCACAGCGCTCTGCCGTCTGAGATGCGTTGGGGACGACTCCGAAATTGAGCCAAAATCTCTCCTCTTTTATACTCTTTTCTCTCTATAGAAGTCTATGGCAGCACCTATTTTGGGACCTATTTTTTTCAAATATTTCTCAATTTCTGCGGTTAAACTGTCGCATCTTGCCATCTGTGCAGTTTGTACCCAGCTCTTCCGTTCCATCAATTTCACAAGGTTACAACATTTTCCGGTAATATCAACATGTTTTTTTGGAACAAACTGTTTTTGCGGTTACTAACATTTTTTTCTGTTGAGATACCAGTTTCACATAATGTTTTTGCAACACCTCTCATCACATCTTCTGATCTCTGTATCATTTTATACATTAATATAAACAATTGACTCCATTTTGAAAGCCACATTTTTTTTCCATTTTTTCCATCATTCTTTCATTTCAGGTGCTATATATTATTTGAATATTGTACCTATACCTGTTTGTGTCAAGACTCATTGTTCAGACCTGCTTTCTGCAGATTCTCAAATATTAATTCATTTGTTACTTGTTTGGCCTAATCAGTACATTTTCAGATGTTTTTGACTCTGTGGCTTTGTCCATCACAATTCCAGTGGCAGATCTAAAACCAGGCCATATATTAACATTGGGTAACTGGAGAATTAAATCATCGACATGCTATAGACGTAATCTACTTAGATTTTACCAAAGCTTTTGACACGGTTCCCCACAGGAGGCTCTTAAATAAACTCGATGGGCTGAAGATAGGTCCCGAAGTGGTGAACTGGATTAGGAACTGGTTGACAAACAGACGACAGAGGGAGGTGGTAAATGGAGTTCGCTCGGAGGAGGGAAAGGTGAGTAGTGGAGTGCCTCAGGGATCGGTGCTGGGGCCGATTCTGTTCAATATATTTGTGAGTGACATTGCTGTAGGGTTAGAAGGTAAAGCTTGCCTATTTGCGGATACTAAGATTTGCAACAGAGTGGACATCTGGGAGGGAGTGAAAAGCATGAAAAAGGATCTGAGGAAGCTAGAAGAATGGTCTAAGGTTTGGCAATTAAAATTCAATGCGAAGAAATGCAAAGTGATGCACTTAGGTAGTAGAAACCCAAGAGAGACTTATGTGTTAGGCGGTGAGAGTCTGATAGGTACTGAGGGGGAGAGGGATCTTGGTGTGATAGTATCCGAGGATCTGAAGGCGACGAAACAGTGTGACAAGGTGGTGGCTGTAGCGAGAAGGTTGCTAGGCTGTATAGAGAGAGGTGTGTTCAGCAGAAGAAAGGAAGTGTTGATGCCCCTGTACAAGTCGTTGGTGAGGCCCCACCTGGAGTATTGTGTTCAGTTTTGGAGGCCGTACCTTGCGAAGGATGTTAAAAAAATGGAAGCAGTGCAAAGAAAAGCTACGAGAATGGTACGGGATTTGCCTTCCAAGACGTATGAAGAGAGACTTGCTGACCTGAACATGTATACCCTGGATGAAAGGAGGAACAGGGGTGATATGATACAGACGTTCAAATATTTGAAAGGTATTAATCCTCAAACAAATCTTTTCCGGAGATGGGAAGGCGGTGGAACGAGAGGACATGAAATGAGGTTGAAGGGGGCAGCCTCAGGAAAGATGTCAGGAAGTATTTTTTCACAGAGAGGGTGGTGGATGCTTGGAACGCCCTCCCGCGGGAGGTGGTGGAGATGAAAACGGTAACGGAATTCAAACATGCGTGGGATATGCATAAAGGAATCCTCTGCAGAAGGAATGGATCCTCAGAAGCTTAGCCGAAATTGGGTGGCGGATCAGGTGGGTGGGAGAGGGGTTGGTGGTTGGGAGGCGAGGATAGTGGAGAGCAGACTTATACGGTCTGTGCCAGAGCCGGTGATGGGAGGCGGGACTGGTGGTTGGGAGGCGGGAAGTACTGCTGCGCAGACTTGTACGGTCTGTGCCCTGAATAAGGCAGGTACTACTACTACTACTACTACTATTTAGCATTTCTATAGCGCTACAAGGCATACGCAGCGCTGCACAAACATAGAAGAAAGACAGTCCCTGCTCAAAGAGCTTACAATCTAATAGACAAAAAATAAAGTAAGCAAATCAAATCAATTAATGTGGACGGGAAGGAAGAGAGGAGGGTAGGTGGAGGCGAGTGGTTACAAGTGGTTACGAGTCAAAAGCAATGTTAAAGAGGTGGGCTTTCAGTCTAGATTTAAAGGTGGCCAAGGATGGGGCAAGACGTAGGGGCTCAGGAAGTTTATTCCAGGCGTAGGGTGCAGCGAGACAGAAGGCGCGAAGTCTGGAGTTGGCAGTAGTGGAGAAGGGAACAGATAAGAAGGATTTATCCATGGAGCGGAGTGCACGGGAAGGGGTGTAGGGAAGGACGAGTGTGGAGAGATACTGGGGAGCAGCAGAGTGAGTACATTTATAGGTTAGTAGAAGAAGTTTGAACAGGATGCGAAAACGGATAGGGAGCCAGTGAAGGGTCTTGAGGAGAGGGGTAGTATGAGTAAAGCGACCCTGGCGGAAGATGAGACGGGCAGCAGAGTTTTGAACCGACTGGAGAGGGGAGAGGTGACTAAGTGGGAGGCCAGCAAAAAGCAGATTGCAGTAGTCTAAATGAGAGGTGACAAGGGTGTGGATGAGGGTTTTGGTAGAGTGCTCGGAAAGAAAGGGGCGGATTTTACGGATGTTGTAAAGAAAGAAACGACAGGTCTTGGCAATCTGCTGGATATGAGCAGAGAAGGAGAGAGAAGAGTCAAAGATGACCCCAAGGTTTCGAGCTGAGGAGACAGGGAGAATGAGAGAGCCATCAACAGAAATAGAAAGCGGGGGGAGCGGGGAGGTGGGTTTGGGGGGGAAAATGAGAAGCTCGGTTTTGGTCATATTTAATTTCAGGTGGCGTTGAGACATCCAGACAGCAATGTCAGACAAGCACGCTGAAACTTTGGTTTGGATGCAAGGTGAGATATCAGGGGTAGAAAGGTAGATTTGGGAGTCATCAGCATAGAGATGGTAGGAAAAGCCATGGGATGAGATTAATGAACCAAGGGAAGAAGTGTAGATAGAAAAGAGGAGGGGACCAAGAACAGAACCCTGAGGTACGCCGACAGGCAGAGGGATAGAAGTAGAAGAGGATCCACCAGAATGAACACTAAAGGTGCGGAGGGAGAGGTAGGAAGAGAACCAGGAAAGGACAGAGCCTTGGAATCCAAGTGAGGATAGGGTATCGAGAAGTATGCTGTGATCGACAATGTCAAAAGCAGCGGAAAGATCAAGAAGAATGAGGATGGAATATTGACCTCTGGATTTAGCCAGTAATAGGTCATTGGAGACTTTAGTAAGCGCAGTTTCGGTTGAGTGGAGAGGGCGAAAACCAGACTGTAGTGGGTCAAGAATAGCATGTGAAGAGAGAAAATCAAGGCAGCGGCGGTGAACAGCACGCTCAAGTAATTTGGAGAGAAAAGGAAGGAGGGAGATGGGTCGGTAATTAGAGGGACAAGTAGGGTCGAGAGAAGGCTTCTTAAGGAGGGGTGTGACCACAGCATGTTTAAAGGCAGCAGGGACAGTCGCAGTGGAAAGTGAGAGGTTGAGAATGTGACAGATAAAAGGAATAAGAGCAGGAGAGATGGCATTAAGAAGGTGGGTGGGAATGGGATCAGAGGAACAGGTGGTACATTTTGAGGAAGAAAGGAGAAATGTAGTTTCCTCAATAGTAACTTCAGGAAAGGAGGAGAGGGAATGAGGGGAAGGAGAGAGAGGGGAACGGACTAGTGGAGGGAGAGGTGGTGAGGTAGAGAAAGCAAGGTTTATCTTTTCAACCTTGTGAAAGAATTCAGCAAGGGTCTGAGGAGATAATGAAGGGGGAGTTGGGGGAGGGGGCACCTTGAGGAGAGAGTTTAATGTGGTGAAGAGAAGTTGAGGATTAGAGCCAAGAGAGTTGGTCAGTTGGATATAATAATCCTGTTTGGCACATAAAAGAGCAGATTGGAAGGAGGTCAGCATGAACTTAAAGTGTAAGAAATCAGCAAGGGCCCGAGATTTCCGCCAGAGGCGTTCGGCGGAGCGGGTACAGGAACGTAGGTAGCGGATATTAGAAGTCAGCCAAGGTTGGGGTTTTGTACGCCTTACAGGGCGGGTCATCAAAGGTGCAAGAGTGTCTAAGGCAGAGGATAGAGTATTGTTGTAAGAAGAAACAGCCTCGTTGACAGATGTGGATGGTGCCACAGTAGAGAGGAGGTTTGAAACATGGGAGGATAGAGATGAAGGGTCAATATCGTGAAGATTCCTAGATAAATTAGATAAGATAGGACGGGACTGGGAGGGAGGAGATTTAAGTGTGAAAGTTATAAGATGGTGATCAGAGGAGGGAAGATCAGAGGCAAGGAAACTAGAGGGTGAACAGTTGGAGGAGAAGATGAGATCAAGACAGTGACCATTTTGATGAGTGGGGGAGGTGGAGCATAGTTGGAGATTAAAGGAGGACGTTAAAGCGAGTAACTTGGAAATATAAGAGTTGGAAGGATCATTAGCAGGAATATTAAAGTCACCAAGGATGAGAGAGGGGGAGGAAGGATCATGGAAGAAGGCAAGCCAGGCATCAAAGTCACTGAGAAAGGATGAAAGGGACTTATCAGGGGGACGATAAATGACCGCTATTCGAAGAGGCAGAGGAGAGAAAAGGCGGATAGAGTGGACTTCAAAGGAGGAAAAACAGTGAGATTGAGGTGGAAGAAGGGGTTGAAATCTGGAGGAGGGAGAGAGAAGTAGTCCAACACCGCCCCCACGGCCAGCAGGGCGAGGAGTATGTGAAAATAGATAACCGCCATGGCACAGGGCTGCGACTGAAGCAGAGTCATCAGGGCAGAGCCAAGTTTCTGTTATGGCGAGCAGATGGAGGTGACGCGAGATAAAGAGGTCATGGATATAGGCGAGTTTGTTACAGATAGAGCGGGCATTCCATAGGGCGCAAGAGAAGGGCAGAGAAGAGGAGGGGAGTAGAGAAATAGAGATGAGGTTAGAGGGGTCGCGGTGAGATCTGTAGAGTTGGGATAATAGTTGGTGAGGGGGGCCAGGATTGGGATTGATGTCACCGGCTGAGAGTAAGAGAAGGAGTAAAAGAGAACGGAGGAGAGTAGGAGAGGTGTGGCCACGAAGGCGTTGAAGGCGAGAGGTATTTAGGTGGAATGGGGAAGGCAAAATGGACGGAAGAAAGAGGCGGAGATTAAAAGCCAAGAGGGAGGAAGAGGGTAGGAGAGAAGGTGAGGTGATGAAGTCGATGGATGGGCAGTGAGTTCCTGTAGCGGGGAGAGGTAGGGGGTGAGGGAAAAGATTAGGAAGGGACAGGGCTAGGAAGAGAATATGAATAGGGGCCATAAATGACTGAGGTACTTTAGCAAGATTAGATGTAAAGAAAAAAAATGACCCGCGCGCCGTTAGGCACGCGGCACCTAGAGCGGAGGCCCTGAGTGGATCGGAGTGGACATGGGTGTCACCCCGGAGAAGGCTGTAAGGATATGCAGATGAGCTGCAAGTCCGCCACAGCACCTGAAAGGCAGCCGGTGGTAGAGCTGGCCACCTCTCAGCTGAGGAAAGGCTTACCGGGGGTAGGCCGAAGCCAGCAAATCAAGGTAAGGTTTACACATATGTTTGTCTTGATGGGCAGACTGGATGGACCGTGCAGGTCTTTTTCTGCTGTCATCTACTATGTTACTATATTAGAATGGAATATCAATCCATAGAGATTCCATACTGCTATCTGTTTCATGTAGAATGTTTATTTTGTTTGACTCAATTCCCTCTTTAACATGTAGCACAACTCCTTAACAATTTTATCCACTCTGTCGTTGCAATATAATTTGTACTCTGCTAACACAGAGGGGCATAATCGAACGTCACCAGCGAAATACATGGCCGGCAATGTATTTTGGCGGCGCTGCAAACAGCTGGTCAGACCCGTATTTTCGAAAAAAATGGACGGTCATCTTTTGTTTCGACAATACGGTTTAGCCCAGCCAAATGCCTTGGAGTTCGCCGGGTTTGAGATGACCGGGTTTGTTTTTCAGCGATAATGGAAAGTTATGTCGGCCATCTCAAACCCCAGCCAAATTCAAGACATTTGGCCATGGGAGGAGCCAGCATTTTTAGTGCACTGGCCCCCCTGACATGCCAGAACACCAACCAGCCACCCTAGGGGTCAGTGCGGTGGACTTCAGAAAAGCTCCCACGTGCATAGCTCCCTTACTTTGGGAGCTGAGCCCCCCAAACCCCCCCCAAACCCACTACCCACAAATGTACTGCACCCACTAAATTTGCTCCATGGACCTGCATACAGCCTCTAGGACTTATTGCTGCTGTATAACTTTGGCACACCAGTTGACACCTGAAGACTAATCTCTGTGAAAAAGTCCTTTCTTGAAATAAGCACGTTTACTCACAGTTAACTGTAGATCAGAGGTTGTGCCCCACTGGCAAAGAGTCCCCTGGTACTAAGATTAGCAGTAGGTCAGAGCTGGCACAATGGTGTACAATGCCCTCTTTCAGCACCATTCAAGGTAAGAACTACGTTCTCTAACGTGGGTAACACAGGAAAGGGAACTAAAACTGGCTTACAAAAATGGCCACTACCGCATGGACTACAACAGGAAACAAAACAGGGCACACTCTGACCCAGTTAGCAGGGGGGAAAAGCACCATGGGAGTAGAGCCCAGTACCCTACACCCACCACAATGCATTGCTAATGTGATTTTGCAGGGCACCTAACAGAAAAGGTGTCACACTCACCCGAGAGCCACATCGCAACCAGGCAAAGGCTGTCGGAGGATACAACGCATTCTGCTGTCATGGAGGTGGGTATGGCATTTGAGGCTGGCATACAGGCTGGCAAAAAGGTATTTAGTTTTATTTTTTTAGTATGGAAGGGGGTTGGTGACCACTGGGGGAGTATGGGGAGGTCACCCCCCATTCCCTCCAGTGGTCATCTGGTCAGTTGGGGCACCTTTTTGAGGCTTGGTTGTGAAAATAAAAGGACCAAGTAAACCCGGCGAAATACTGCTTAACGCCGCTTTTTTTTCCATTATCAGCAAAAGCCGGCCATCTGATAGCCACGCCCATGTCCCGCCTTCGCTAATCTACTGACACACCCCCT
Organism: Microcaecilia unicolor; assembly: GCF_901765095.1. NCBI lineage: Eukaryota > Metazoa > Chordata > Amphibia > Gymnophiona > Siphonopidae > Microcaecilia > Microcaecilia unicolor. The sequence goes on from NC_044033.1 coordinate 238,874,812, forward strand.
TGAACTTTCGCCAGCGAAGCGACGGGAAAGCGGCGATGCAGTCAAAAATGCCGCTTTTGATTATACCTGTTTCGCCGCTTTTAAGAAATCGCTGGCCATCTCCACATTTGTGTCGGAAGATGGCCGGCGATCACTTTCAATTATAAGCTGGACAGTGTCCCATTGATTGTCCTCCTTCCACCAGCTCGCTGAGATGCTTATTATATCTACCTCTTCATTTAGTGCTATATACTCCAATTTGCCTATCTATTTTTAAGACTTCTAGCATTTATGCATAGACACTTCAAATTGTCTTTTTTCCTTGCATCTATAGGCTGCTTTGAAGTTAAAGGAGATAATTTACATCCTTTAATCTGTTCTCCCCTTGAAAACTCTTGGCTTTCTCTCCCCATTATTGAAACCTCTATTGGAATTCCCTAAATGTCCAGTTTCAGTAGTATCTTTCAAGGATTCTCTGCACTGAACCATGCGCTGCTTGGTGGCTGTTGGCTTCTCCTCCCCCATTTTAGATTAAAAGATGCTCTATCACCTTTTTAAATGTTATCACCAGCAGCCTGGTTCCATCCCGGTTAAGGTAGAGCCCATCCTTTTGGAACAGACCCCCCCCCCCCCCTCCCCAGAATGTTGGCCAATTCCTAACAAATCTAAATATCTCACCCTTGCAACATTGTTTGAACCATGCATTGAGACTTTGGAGCTCTGCCTGCCTCTTGGATCCTGCATGTGGAAATGGAGAGCATTTCTGAAAATGCTACCCTGGAGGTTCTGAACTTCAGCTTTCTACCTAATAAACTAAATTTGGCTTACAGACCTGCTTATAATCGAATGAGAAAAACGCCCAAGTTCCGACCTAAATCGGGAGATGGACGTTTATCTCACAAAAACGAATAAAGCGGTATAATCGAAAGCCGATTTTTGGACGTTTTCAACTGCAATCCGTCGCGGATGCGGACAAAGTTGATGGGGGCGTGTCAGAGGTGTGGCGAAGGCGGAACTGGGGCGTGGTTATCTGCTGAACAGAGATGGGCGCATTTCACCGATAATGGGAAAAAAGTATGCGTTTTTAGCTAGAATTTAGGACACTTTTCCTGGACCCTGTTTTTTCACGAATAAGGCCCCAAAAAGTGCCCTAAATGACCAGATGACCACTGGAGAGAATCGGGGATGACCTCCCCTGACTCCCCCAGTGGTCACTAACCCCCTCCCACCACAAAAAATGAAGTTTCTCAACTTTTTATTTTGACCCTCAAATGTCATACCCAGCTCCCTGACAGCAGTATGCAGGTCACTGGAGGAGTTGTTAGGGGGTGCAGTGGACTTCAGGCAGGTGGACCCAGGCCCATCCCCCCTACCTGTTACAATTGTGCTGCTTAATGCTTATTAGTCGTCCAACCCCCCCAAACCCACTGTACCCACATGTAGGTGCCCCCCTTCACCCCTTAGGGCTATAGTAATGGTGTAGACTTGTGGGCAGTGGGTTTTGAGGGGGATTTGGGGGGCTCAACACACAAGGGAAGGGTGCTATGCACTTGGGAGCTCTTTTACCTTTTTTTTTGTTTTTGTAAAAGTGCCCCCTAGGGTGCCCGGTTGGTGTCCTGGCATGTGAGGGGGACCAGTGCACTACGAATCCTGGCCCCTCCCACGAACAAATGCCTTGGATTTATTCGTTTTTGAGCTGGGCGCTTTCATTTTCCATTATCGCTGAAAAACAAAAACGCCCAGCTCACACATTGTTGAATAAAACATGGGCGTCTATTTTTTCCCAAAATACGGTTCGGTCCGCCCCTTCACGGACCCGTTCTTGGAGATAAACGCCCATGGAGATAGGCGTTTTCGTTCAATTATGCCCCTCAGAATCTCCCTGCCATATTTTCCTATGTCATTGGTACCCACATGTACCAAGACAGCTGGCTGCTCCCTAGTACTATCTAAAATTCTATGTAAGTGATATATGAGGTCCACCACCTTTGCACCAGGCAGCCAAGTGAGCAGGGAATTCTCATGTCCACCAGTCACCCAACTATCTAATAACTGAATCACCAACTACAACAGTTGTCTTATTCTTTCCCTACTGCCCAGAAGTTCCCAGAGACACATCCTCGGTGGGAGAGGACATTGCATCCCTTGGTAGGCAGATCTTGGCTACAGGATTACTTCCAACTTCACCAGGGTAATACTATCCCTTTAGGAGACCTCCCTCCTCTAAGGCAGCACAGGGGCTGCCAGATTTGAGTTGGGACTTCTCCACAATGTCCCTGTAGGTCTCATCTATGTACCTCTGTCTCTCTCAGTTCCTCTAAGTCTGCTACTCTAGCCTCAGGAGAATGGATTTGTTCTCTGAGAGCTAGGAGCTCTTTGCATCAGGCACATACATATAGCCTATCACCAACTGGGAGATAATCATACATGTGACACTCAATGCAAAAGACTGGATAGCATCCCTCTTGGTGCTGGACTGCTGTCTGTGTCTTAGTATTATTGAGTTATTTAATAATTTAAAACTTGTTAAGATGTTGAAATATTAGACTTATATAAAGAGCATTTAGATTATTTGGTATTTTGTGTGATTTATTTACATAGTAAGTGAAGGCAGATAAAGACCCAAATGGTCCATCCAGTCTGCCCAACAGTCACATTCATTATCAATTCAGGATTAAATCAACAATGAACTGATATTGTATACTTGATCATGGTCTTTCTTTGGTGTTTCTGGGACATAGACCATAGAAGTCTGCCCAACTCTGTTCTTATGTTCCAACTATGTGTTTGTTTCTCAGAAAGTAATTGAATGTAATTAAAACTCTGTAATGAAGGCTTCCCTCTTGTTATCCTAATTAGAATATAAATTAAGACTATAAATGAAGAGATGTGCTAGTATTGGGTGGGATTTGGGGAGGGTGGGCAGAAATGAAGACTGAACTTGGCCCTGCTGTGCCTTCTAGAGGCTAATCTGTTAAAAGGTGTACGTTGTGGCAGAAAGTTCCAGTTTTAAAACTATGGGGTAAAGGGTTTTACATTATGGAAACTAGTTAATAAAGTTTACTTTTTTAAATTCAAACTGTCTTTATCAATAAACCTACAATTTCTCTTTTATCCCCAATCTTTAAAGCACCAAACCACAGAAATAAAATAATGTTCTCTCCAGAGATCTGTCCTCCTCTCTCAGAACTTCTCAGGAAGTTAGAGTCCATTGGCATCTCTCAATTGGAGGCAAGCTATGGGAGTGGCATAACATCTGCCGAGCTGTGACCTGCTTGCTGCTTCAGACTTGTGAGGCAAGCACTATCAATGCATCTGCTCTTCATAGGGGCAGAAAATCTCAAACTTCCACTGTATCAACCAGGGCTTCTATCCAGCTTATTTTCTAAAGAGAAAGACGCCCATATTTCGACCCAAATTGGGAGATGGGCATCCGTTTCCCGTGCGCGCCCAAATCGGTATAATCGAAACCCGATTTTTGGCGTCCTCAACTGCAGTCCATCACTGAGATGAACAAATATCACGGGGGCGTGTCGGAGGCATGGTGAAGGCGGGACTGGGGCGTGGTTATCGGCTGAGGAGAGATGGGCGTCTTTAGCTAATCGAAACAAGAAGGGCGTTTTTGATGAGAATTTCATCCGCTTTATTGGGACCCTTTTTTTCAGGTCCAAGTCCCAAAAAAGTGCCCGACCAGATGACCATCGGAGGGAATCGGGGATCACCTTCCCTGACTCCCCCAGTGGTCACTAACCTCCTCCCACCAAATTAAACCCACTTTACAAACTTTTTTTGCCAGCCTCTATGCCAGCCTCAAATTCCGTACCCACCTCCATGACAGCAGAATGTGTTCTATCCTCTGACAGCCTTTCCCTGGTTCTGATGTGGGTCTCGGGTGAGTGTGACACCTTTTCTGTTAAGCACACTGCAGAGTCACATGTCACATCAGCAATGCATTGTGGTGGGTGTAGGGTATTGGGCTCCATGATTCCACTAGCTTGTGTTAAATGCTCACGATGTTGGTAGTTGGTAGGCTCTACTCCCATGGTGCTTTTCCCTCTGCTTACTGGGTCAGAGTGTGCCCTGTTTTGTTTCCAGTAGTCCATGAGGTAGTGGCCATTTCTGTAAGCCAGTTTTAGGTCCCTTTCATGTGTTAGCCATGTTACAGTACTTAGTTCTTACGTTGAATGTTGCTGAAAGAGGGCATTGTACACCATTCTGCCAGCTGGGACCTACTGCTAATCTCAGTACCAGCGAGCCTCGTTGCCAGTGGGGCACAACCTCTGATCTGCAGTTAACTGTGAGTAAACGTGCTTATTCAAATAAAGGACGTTTTCAGCGAGATTAGTCTTCAGGTGTCAACTGGTGTGCCACGGTTATACAGCAGCAACAAGTCCTGTCCCTGGAGCACTTTTAATGGGTACTGCAGTGCACTTCAGGCAGGCAGACCCAGGCCCATCCCCCCCCCCCCCCCCCCCCCCCCACACACACACCTGTACCACTTGTGGTGGTAAATGGGAGGCTTCTAAAACCCACTGTACCCACATGTAGGTGCCCCATTCACCCCTAAGAGCTATGGCAGCGTTGTACATTTGTCCCTCCTATGACCAAATTGCTTGGATTGGGACGTTTCTGAGCTGGGCGTTTTTAGTTTCCATTATCGCTAAAAATAAAAAACGCCCAGCTGAGAAAGGACCAAATCCATGGCATTTGGTCCGTCCAAACCGTATTTTCGAAATGAAAGATGGACGCCTATCTTTTTCGATAATACGGTCTGTCCCACCTCTTCACATACCCATTTTTGGACATAGACGCCCTTGGAGATGGGTGTTCGCGTTCGATTATGCCCCTCCACGTATTCCAATCATTGAATTTGGATAAGCTTGGACTTTGGTGACATACCCTAGGAGTTTCCACACCTGAATATTTCTCCGCATTGTCTCTTGCGCTCGCTTTTTCCTACAATGTGCTCTTGACCAGCAATTGGTGTCAGTATATTTCTTGATAAGGTCTGATACCTCCTCCACTCAACAAAAAGTTTATCTCAGCAAGGTACATCCACTAACCTCTTGAACCACTGGTTCCAGGTCAGAGACACGCAACCATGAGAGTCTATGGATCCTCACACCAATAGCAGAGAGTCTGGATGCAATATCAAAGATGTTATAAGTCCCGCTTGCCATATATATCCTGCACTGCAGCTACTTGTTGGCTAACTGGTGAAGCTCAGTGGCCTGCTCCTGAGGGAGGGAGTCTATAAGACTTAAGCCTCCTATGCACTTTATATGTTCGTGTAGAGCTGGTAGATTGGGATGCAGTTAATGAGCATTGAGACCTAATAGAGTTTCCTCCCAAATAAGTCCAGGATCTACAGCTCTCTACCTGGGGGCAGGGGCATAGCCAGACAACAGATTTTGGGTGGGCCTAGGCAAGAAGTGGGTGGGCATCAAGTGTTCTCCCCTTCACCCACCACCAAAAATAATCTCAGCTGGTGGGAAAACGCTTCTTTCCACCTTAGTAGTCTGCAGCAGGCATGCGCTGAAAACTGAGCATGCGCAGGTGCCAGTATCGTGGAGAATAGCGTTTTCATTACCATCAGGGGGAAATCTTCAGCTGGCGGAGCTTGGGATTCCCACCAGCTACCGCTAAATGTGTGCTACTGTTGAGTGGGCCTGAGCCTTAATTGGGTGGGCCCCGGCCCACCTGTGGCTACACCACTGCCTGGGGGAAGCAAGGCATAACTCCTGAAACTTCTGGCTCATTTTAGGGAGGATTCAGCTACCAGAGAGTGGTGAGGCAATTCTACTCTCTTGAATCCGGGAGCCTTCTGGATATGATACTAAGTATCCATCTTATTTGGTACAACCTGTAATGAGAGGGCAGATTCCCAATTCTTCGTCATTAAGGATAGGGTATAATGGAACTGTGATCCCCTTCTTTAGGAGGAGATACATAGTCCAAGACAGATTACATCTTTGCCCTAGGCTCCTCCTCCATCTCCAAATTAAATGGATTGGCCAAAGCCATTTCCTTCACAAAACTTGTGAATGAGAGACTCTCAGGTTGAGATTTACATCTCTCTTGAGGCAGGGAGGAGACAGAAGAGACTCCATAGAACTCATATCCAAGAAGTGCGGATTCTCCTTTGACTCCCATGAGCAATCCAAGTCAGACTCCTCACAATACTCTGGATGTGTAAAGTGAGTCTGTGCCTGCCCTGGCTCAGTAGAACTTGTGATACCGCTTCCCTTTCCTGGTGACTGTGTCCCGTAATCCAGCCCTCCGCCTCCACGCTTATGCAGTCACTCTTGAAGCCGAGCTCAGTTCAGAACAGCAAAAGATTTAATATTAACTCCTCTCGCAAACAAAGTAAACAAAAATCCTCTCAATTTTTGGGAACAGTTTCAATTATCCTCACTGCCCCTTCTTTTGGTAGCATAGTTCTGCTTTCCCTTATTTCTTCACGTTTAACTCTAGCCCAGTTCCACTCAGCACTCCACAAAGTTTAGTTCTATTTTCAAACTGGTTTCCACCCAGCCTTTTAGCAAAGTTCAGTTCAGCATTCAGTCAAATGCAGTTCAGTCTTTAGCAAAATTCAGTTCCCCAAAATGAGCAAAAACTCTCCAAGGGAAGAGGAAGAAATCATATGAACCAGAAACGTCCTACCTTTCCTCCTCCAGCACTTCCACCAGCTCTGTCACTAACAAGGTTGGTAGCACACCTCCCGCTTCACAGAACAAACACCTGTGGCCTCCCACGTGCTCTTGTGCTGGAGAGATTAACCTTGGGTACTCTCCCAGTCCATGCTGGCTGTCTCTCCTGGAACTGGCAATCCCCCAGGCATGTCCAGCTCTGCCTCTTTGTAATCATTTCCTCAGGTAACTCTGTCTCTTCCTCCAGCTTCAGAACGTTCAGAAAATCTCTCCCCCCTCCCCCTCCTTCACAGCTGGTTGGAATTTGATATTGATTTTGCAGCCATGGGAACTGGGCCTCCTCCTGGCTGTTTCTCCCCCCGCTGGTTACTGAGGAGAATGGCTCTCTATACCTTGGGCTAGCTTCCCTCCCACTTTTTCTGAGAATCCCTCCTGGGTTTTTGGGCCCTCCCCTTTCTCCAAGTCCCCCAGGGAATTCTGGACCTTGTAGTTCTGGGCCCATGGCCTTTTGCTATATCCCCGTTTACCTGCCTTATCACAAACTATATTGATGCCCACTATCAGATTCCAAGAAAGCTTCCTGTCCCAGTGTAGAGAGCGATACATCATGGGTTGATGTTGATGTCGACAACCATCAAGGCACAGGAGTTGGAGACTGCTCCAAAGACAGAATAGGGGCCTCAGGAAGGAGTTGAGGCTGAGCTGCATCTGGCATAAGCACCCTTGATGCTTGAATGGTGTGCAGCTGAAACATCTGCTCCAACTCCTCCCTGAGCATGCCCTAGGACTGCTCATTGAGGGCAGGCATTATCAAAGGCTGGGGAGTCGGTTCAGGGACAACCTGAGAAAGGGTCAGTGTCAAATCAGAAGTGGGATCCTGGCTGCTCGGGGACTGGACACCAGAATCTCTACTAAAGAGGGGAAACTATGCACTTAGGAGTGCCTGGGCATCAGCATTGCCGGTAACTGAGAAGCACTAGCAAGGTGCTTTGAAGAGGACGATGATTATGCTTCTTTGGTTTCCCTCGACACTCAGCATCACAGTCCTCTGGTGCCAATGAGAATGACATCGAACCCGAATGCATCTTCAGAGTTGGGTCCAATGCTGGCTGGTACCAGGGCCTAATATCAGCACCTCCTCGATGCTGGTGTTCTTCCATTGGTAGATGAAGTCTGAGCAGCCATCGAATTTGAAGCTTCCAGTGCCGATGTTGATGGACCATCCTTCAAGGAACCAAAAAGTTTTTCCTGCTGGACTTGACGCATCTTCTATGCCCTTAACTGTATTTTTAAACAGAGAGAATAAGAGTTAGGCTCATGGTTAAGCCCAAGGAACCGGATATATGAGTCCCACTACTGAAATCATCTTATTGCATTGGGCACACCTTTTAACGCCACTGGGCATCTTCTTGGACATCAGGTAACGAATTGTGGCTAAATTAGACTCCTCAATCTTGAGTGACAAAAAGAGGCAAGGCTCAACTGAGGCTGGTGCTTAGGCCTGAAGGGGATCTGAAAAGCTGAACGAAAAAGAAAGAAAGTAAGAAAACTTGATGAACTGAAAACCTAAAAAAATAAAGGCGAAGGTGAAGAAAATGGTGGAAAAATATGAGGAAAACCCGCATGGGAAGCCACTGATAAGGTATCTGTGAAAAGCGCTGAAGTGAAACCACAAAGAAGTGGTCTCCCAGCTCCATGGAAAAACGTAGACCAAGGAACTGCACTTACATGTCGGGTGAAGAGGCACCTGCACATGTGCAGTTGGACTCTGCTAGAATTTTCTAGTAGCTATATATGCTAGGCAGGGTCCACATCAGGCTCAGTCGGATGATGTCACCCAGATATGAGAATACTTATGGAAACATATGAGGAAAACCTGCATGGGAATCCACTGAAAAGGTATCTGTGAAAAGTGCTGACCACAAAGAAGCGGCCTCCCAGCTCCACGGAAAAACATAGACTGAGGAACTGCAATTACACGTCGGGTGAAGAGGCACTTGTGTATGTCCAGTAGGACTCTGCTAGAATTTTCTAGTAGCTATATATGCTAGGCAGGGTCCACACCAAGCTCATCCAGATGATGTCACCCAGATTTGAGAATACTTATGGCTTACTTGCCTTCAGAGAATAGCATGATATGATTCTATAATTTAGGTATTTACCTTTGCACCTCATCCACACATGTGCATGCCATCCACAATATGTGCACCATGAAACTGTGTTGTGTACTTTTCTGCTAGTTCATATTATGTAAGAGGTCAATTTATTTGCAGAAGTGACTAGAATACAATATTTACACATGTTCTTGTCGTCTTCAGCTAGGTGACTCTTTACAGAAATACAGCAATGTGTGGAAATGTACAATCTCAAATCTGTGTGCCTAAGTTTCTAGAAATGTGTCTTTTGGACGCCCATCTTTTTTCTATGTGAGAAAAGAAACAAGACAATACATAAGTACATACATAAGTACATAAGTATTGTCATACTGGGAAAGACCAAAGGTTCATCAAGCCCAGCATCCTGTTTCCAACAGTGGCCAATCCAGGTCACAAATACCTGGCAAGATCCCAAAAAAGTACAAAACATTTTATACTGCTTATCTCAGAAATAGTGGATTTTCCCCAAGTCCATTTAATAATGGTCTATGGACTTTTCCTTTATGAAGCCGTCCAAACCATTTTTAAACTCTGCTAAGCTAACTGCCTTTACCACATTCTATGGGCGGGTCCTCTTAAAGATTTGTTTAATAAATCCTTGGAGACGGGAGAGGTTCCGAGGGATTGGAGAACGGCGGAGGTGGTCCCTCTTCACAAAAGTGGTGATAGGGAAGAAGCTGGAAACTACAGGCCGGTAAGCCTCACTTCGGTTATTGGAAAAGTAATGGAAGCCATGCTGAAGGAAAGGATAGTGAATTTCCTGGAAGCCAATAAGTTGCAAGATCCCAGACAACATGGTTTCACCAAAGGGAAGTCGTGCCAAACGAATCTCATTGAATTCTTTGACTGGGTGACGGGAGAATTAAATCAAGGACATGCTATGGACGTCATCTACTTAGATTTCAGCAAGGCTTTTGACACGGTTCCCCACAGGAGGCTCTTGAATAAACTAGAAGGGCTGAAGATAGGACCCGAAGTGGTGAACTGGATTAGGAACTGGTTGACGGGCAGACGCCAGAGGGTGGTAGTGAATGGAGTTCGCTCGGAGGAGGGAAAGGTGAGTAGTGGAGTGCCTCAGGGATCGGTGCTGGGGCCAATTCTGTTCAATATATTTGTGAGTGACATTGCCGAAGGGTTACAAGGTAAAGTTTGCCTTTTTGCGGATGACACCAAGATTTGCAACAGAGTGGACACCCCGGAGGGAGTGGAAAACATGAAAAAAGATCTGAAGAAGCTGGAAAAATGGTCTAACGGTTGGCAATTAAAATTCAATGCGAAGAAATGCAAAGTGATGCACTTAGGGAGTAGAAATCCAAGGGAGGCGTATGTGTTAGGTGGGGAGAGCCTGATAGACACGGACGGGGAGAGGGATCTTGGGGTGATAGTATATGAGGTCCTGAAGGCGATGAAACAGTGCGACAAGGCGGTGGCCGTAGCGAGAAGGTTGCTAGGCTGTATAGAGAGAGGTGTGACCAGCAGAAAAAAGGAGGTTTTAATGCCCCTGTATAAGACGTTGGTGAGGCCTCACCTGGAGTATTGTGTTCAGTTTTGGAGGCCGTACCTTGCGAAGGATGTTAAAAAAATGGAAGCGGTGCAAAGAAAAGCTATGAGGATGGTATGGGAGTTGCGTTCCAAGACGTATGAAGAGAGACTTGCTGACCTGAACATGTATACTCTGGAGGAAAGGAGGAACAGGGGTGATATGATACAGACGTTCAAATATTTGAAAGGTATTAATCCGCAAACAAATCTTTTCCGGAGATGGGAAGGCGGTAGAACGAGAGGACATGAAATGAGATTGAAGGGGGGCAGACTCAGGAAAGATGTCAGGAAGTATTTCTTCACAGAGAGGGTGGTGAACGCTTGGAATGCCCTCCCGCGGGAGGTGGTGGAGATGAAAACGGTAACGGAATTCAAACATGCGTGGGACAGGCATAAAGGAATCCTGTGCAGAAGGAATGGATCCACAGAAGCTTAGCTGAAATTGGGTGGCGGGGGGAAGAGGGGTTGGTGGTTGAGAGGCTAGGATGGGGGAGGGCAGACTTATATGGGGTCTGTGCCGGAGCCGGTGATGGGAGGCGGGACTGGTGGTTGGGAGGCGGGAAATACTGCTGCACAGACTTATACGATCTGTGCCCTGAAAAAGACAGGTACAAATCAAGGTAAGGTATACACATATGAGTTTATCATGGGCAGACTAAATGGACCGTGCAGGTCTTTTTCTGCCGTCATCTACTATGTTACTATGAATTCCAAAGTTTAATTACACATTGAGTGAAGAAACATGTTCTCCAGTTCATTTTAAATTTACTACATTGTAGCTTCATTGCATGCCCCCTAGTCCTAGTATTTTTGAAAAGCGTAAGCAGACACTTCACATCTACCCATTCAACTCCACTCATTATTTTATAGACCTCTATCAAGATATATAGAGCTGGACCTATCCCCTGAAGAAATAACGAGACTTAGCCATGTTGGTGGAGGTTCTTGGTGCTGTGGAAGCTGTTGAAAGTTAAGTGGTGCTGGTCATAATTTTTAACTCCTAAGTTTACACCATTTGAGAAAAAGTTAATGTATTGGATTGATGAAGATGTGCACAACATTGCCTATAGTAACCCCCAAAACTATTTATCTCTACATTGTGAAAGAAGTAGTGACAGTGATGTTTGAGGTATGTCTAAGCAGAAGTTTCTGGGAAGATGATATTTTATTGTTTTGACTGTTGAGGCATATATTTGGGGATGGACAGAGATAAGTGTGTTCTAAAGTGTAACTTCTGTCGAACCAATTATAAAACCCAGGAGCACATCTCAGTAGCCCCATTTCCTGGAACACAGCAGGTGTTAGCCAGCCTTCTGGAGGTAAAACTAACATCCAAAAACCTACTATAGGTAAAATTAACAATTTTGAGATACAGAAGCTGCAGGACTGGAACAACGATTGAGTGCTCCCACCTTTAGAAGAAGTGAATAAACAGAGGGTCTCTGAGGTTTGAGGGGTTTGAAGAAGGTCCGGGGGGGGGGGGGGGCTCTTAATTTAGTATTTCAGCAGCAGCCACAGAAGTCACTTGGAGGAAGGTTGGGGAGAGAAGGGAGATTTTATCCTACTGTTTCATTATTCCTTATCTTTGTTTCATTGACTTTAAGGAAAAGAAGCCAAAGACATTTAAAATGAATTAAAAAGAAGAAATAAAACACAAACATTTTCTGTGCACAGCCTTCTTTTGCTCTGCTGTGTCTCCCCAACAGCTCAGTACAGCTTTTCTAATATGCCATACCAGTTGACTTTATCTCCTCTACTCTGTCCAGTATAATTCTGTTCTAAATATTTGATATGTGAATGAAATATAATCTTACGACTAAGATGGTGATGAATTCAATCTTTTATTTTCAACAGATCAGTTATACCTCAGGGAATCTTGTCATGAGCGACATAGTTAAGTTTCCTTATTTTTACCGGACTGTCCCTAGTGAGCTGCACCTCTGTGCTGGGATAGTCAAACTATTGAAGCATTTTGGCTGGAACTGGGTCGGTGTCATTGCAGCTGATGATGAAAACAGCATGAGGGCTGTGCAGATCCTGAGAGAAGGGATTGAGCAGAGTGGAGGTTGCATTGAATTCGTAGAAACCGTCCAAGAGTCCAGTGCACTCATGATTCAAAATATAACTAATATTTACAACACCATCATTACATCTTCAGCTAAAGTGATTATTTTGTATTGTAATAGAGACTTCACAGATTTTATAAGATATACACCCATTTGGCAAGTACCAGGAAAGGTCTGGATCATAACAACTGAATGGTTATTTGTCTATCTCTTAAACAATGTCGATGGGAAAAACACCTTTGCATTCACTGTGGGAAAGAGGACTATTCCAAGCTTTCACAAATTTGTCCGTGAGGTGAATCCTGCTCTATTTCCAAGCGAAGCATTCATAGAGTCATGGTGGAAGGACCTGTGTAACAACAAGTGCCCTAAGAGCATCCAAAGATCCTGCAGCAGTGATGAAATGCCTGAGTACATCTTACACTGTGACATTGTAATCCTTGGAAGCAGTTATAATGTGTACAATGCTATGTATGGTCTGGCACATGCACTGCATGACATGATCACTTCTGGTTCTAGAAATGGCATCCTGTTAAGTGGAGAAAGTGAGAACGTTTTGGATTTTTCACCATGGAAGGTAATATCCTTTGACGGAGGAATGCTATTTTCAGAAACAAGTGATAGTCTATAATTGCAGAATGTAGTGAAGTCTGTATAGTCACACAGATGCTTCCTGCTCACCATCAGAGATGTGCACCAATTTCAAAGACACAAGTGGATTGTAAAACATATATATAAAATGATGAGAGTAGTATTCATTGCACAGATATCAGAGCTTTATTTATAAATTACTTCCACAGTGGGTACATCTTTTTTCCAATTTGTCATAACATCTGCCCTTATCATCTGTCTCTATGTTCAATGAGCTTTCTTCTTTTGATTATATACTCTCCTCTGCTGCTTTTAGGTGACTTCATCCTGCCCTGTCTGACTCTGCATCATCTTTCTTGGGTTTAACCTCTGCCGCGAATCTTACCCAACATGTTTCTTTTCCTGTCCACTCTGTTGGCAATGTAAGCTACCTAACCATAAAGTTCAAGTTGGTGAGGTTTCCTTCTCTGGTCCCCTTCTCTCTGTTCCCTGGTCTAATCACCTGCTTATTTCCTTTTCTCTCTCTTTTCCAGTGCCTCCACCCACACCCCTCACTTCCCTTGCCTGTATTCCCTGGTCTGATTCCTCTTCTCGCTCTGTTTCTGCGCCTCCACCCTCACCCCCCCCCCCCCCCCACACACACACACACACTTCTTGCCCTCCCAGTCATGCCCCTACAGACTCAGCTTTCAATATTTTTTGTGATAATCTCAATGAGCTCTCCCCCCTTCACCTTCTCTCCTTCTCTTGGATCAGGTGACTTATTTAATTGCCTTGCTTCAGCATCTGCTTCATAGTTGCATGGAAATCCCCCAGCCTAGTATCTGACATTTGCTCTTGCACCAACTTGATTTCTTAAAACTCTATAAGTTCTGAGTCAAACAGAGATTCAAGTTGACCAATAAAACAGAGGTTGTTCCTGCGCAACGTTTACTCCAAATTATCTATCTTGTCATCAAAGGTAAACGTTTCTGCATGAGAGCCAGCTGGGCTTGTTTCTCTACCTTCTGCATGCAGCGCCCTATCTCAGACCATGTCATTCAGTTGTGCAGATACCTTTTGAAATAGCTATCCAGAGCTTCAACTACTGCTGAGGAAAGTGTTTGAATGAGCGTGCCATCATCCACCTCCACCATCTTGCAGTCTGCGGATTAGGGCTTCTCTTTCACTTTTCCTTTTGATTTAGCCATTAGCTGTCCTAATTTCTGCCTCTTAGCTATGCAGGTGCTGGCATAACTGCTGGTTCCACTACTTTTAACATGTGTGGTCATAGCTGATATTCAAATAACTGTGACTGGTTTAGTGCCACTGAATATCAGGGCTAGGCAGCCACAGGGCTTTTTATATAGCTATAATATAGGTAGAGATAGATAGGTAGATAACCATATACATGCAGCTGGAATAATTATCCAGATAACATCTATTACATCATGTTGCTCTGAAATTAAAGTCCATCCCTAAAATGAGATTACATGTGTTTGATATTATGAATGTATTCCTGCAGTGAGTTTATTAATAAAAATGTTTTGCTTCCCATCAGCTTCATCATTATCTGAAGAAGCTTCGTTTTAACAATGTTCTGGGTGAAGAAATCTTTTTTGATGAGAATGGTGATCTCGCCATTGGATATGATATTATAAGCACAGTATTTCTACCTGATGGGACACGGCGTAATGACATTGTTGGAAGCTATAATCCTTATGCTCCACCAGAGAAGAGCTTTACCATCAATGAGAAGACAATTGTGTGGGAGGACTTGTTCAGCCAGGTCAGATGTAAAATGGAAACCAGTGAACTATGCACATATCATGCGTGTTTTTATAAAGCATATACAAATACCAAATCTGATCACTGTTCCTTATAAGCTCAGTAGGAGTCCTCTAACTGTACTACTGCCAGTGGGTGGTGAGGGCTTCAAGATCACCAGGCAGACATGTGAATGGACACACATTGATGATGTGTTCTATTGCTTGGTAGATGCCATAGGGGCCTTGTGGATCACCTCTGAAGACCCAGTGCTGTTCTTTGAATGCTTACTGACTACAGTCTGACTGAAATTGGTATAGCCATGACCACAAATGACTTTTAAAGTTGCCAGCTTGCCTTTGTGGTCAGCCATATCTTGCACCTCAGACTGCTTACAGTCAGGTGTGGGCTGGAAGGTAAAGCCTGACTGAATTCTCAACAGAAGGTGTCTTGCAAGGGTGTTGTAAATGTCATGGTGAAGTGGAAGCTCTGGGATTTTTTTGGATCTGAGCGAGCAAACTAGCTGGGGTGCTCCATTGACGAATGTCTGATGTTGCAATATTAATCATCACTGTTAGTAAATGAGTATCAGTGGGTCATAGAGGGCCACTAATGATCCATATAGTACAATTCAGCATTATGTCTTCCAAATGTACATATGCAGATTGGGCCAAGTACTGATTCAGTTCTATGTTACACTGTATAAACCTCAATAACTTGAACTTTATGGTTAGGTAGCTTACAAATAACAAAATTAATTAAATTCAATTATATTTTATCTTCCATTCAAAATATAGTGCTCATACCTCATTCCCATATTCTCCTGAGTAGCTTGGTAATGAGACAAAAAAACGTAAAAGGCTAGAACCACCTCACATTTACAAAGAAACTACATCTGAAAAGTCATATTCCAGTGTTATCACAACTTTCTACGATTATTTTCTCAATCCTCAGGCACCTCCTCAGTCCAGATGCAGCCCAAGTTGCCTTCCTGGGTTCAGGAAATTAACCAGGGAAGGAAAGTCCATTTGCTGTTATGACTGTATTCGCTGTTCAGAAGGCGAGATCTCCAACCAAACTGGTGAGCGATGACATTATAATGAGACATGCCCTTGGGCACTGGTTATTCATCATTGAGCCCATATCCAGCCTTTGCAGTCAGCATTGTAAAAATACTAACGGGTATGGCTATAAAAAAAAAGCAAGGTATTGATCACCAATATCCAGATAAATTTAATACTCACATAGATATGTTTTATATAAACTATCGGTCCAATATTCAGTGTGGAGTGCTGGGTGTCTTTGGGGCAGAGAATAGGCATATTCTGTGCTAATCAGCGCAGATATATTCCATGCAGCAACTGATGAGCGCTTGATTAGCAGGGAACCCTAACTGCCTAGAAAATAGGTGTTGGTAAGTGTTCCCACACTAATGGTGAAATTTTAGAATAAGCTGAGCTGCTTTATGGGAGCATTTGGATTTGAAGATATGGGGCACACAGAATTGATATGATGGAACAATTATATAGTTCTTCTCAGTATTTAGTGGTATTGTACTCTTGACTTCTGTTGATATTAGCCAGAACTTTAGAACACATGGAGGGGCATAATCGAAGGGGACGCCCAAGTTTTGCTGAGGACGTCCTCGCAAAACGTCCCGGTGGAGGGGCGGGGAAACCCGTATTATCGAAACAAGATGGACGTCCATCTTTTGTTTTGATAATACGGTTGAGGATGCCCAAATCTTGACATTTAGGTCGTCCTTAAAGATGGTCATCCCTAGACTTGGTCGTTTCTGATTTTCAGCGATAATGGAAACTAAGGACGCCCATCTCAGAAACGACCAAATGCAAGCCCTTTGGTCGTGGGAGGAGCCAGCATTCATAGTGCACTGGTCCCCCTGACATACAAAGACACCAACCAAGCATCTTCCGATTTGTGTCGAAAGATGGGCGTTCTTCTCTTTCGAAAATGAGCCTTAAATGTTCTGTTTTGTGGGTAATCAAGGATTTTTGTCCAAATTTGCAAACATAAGAACATAAGAGTTGCCCCAATGAGTTAGACCAAAGGTCCATCTAACTTGGTATCCTCTTTCCAACAGTTGTCAATCCAAGTCACAAATACATAGCAGAATCTCAAAAGTAGACACTCCTTGTCCCTTTTTTCCAGGAATAAGCTTTGGCTTTCCCCAGATCTACCTTAATAATGTTAAGAATTTTTCCTCCAGGAATTTGTTTAAACTTTTTCATAATGCAGCTAACTACTTACTTCTGTCCCTTGCCCTTTGGGAGGGGAAGACACTTCAGCCTTGGAGATACACTCCTTGGCTAGTATGACAATCAGACTCGGATAAGCAGCAACCAAGTAAAATCTTGGTTGCTGCTTATCCGAGTCTGATTGTCAGTAAAGTAAAATCTTTACTGGTATTTCTCTTAGTCAGTACTAAAGTGATTGTTCCCTCTGGAGCATTTTTATGTGACAAAAATGCTCCAGAGGGAACAATCACTTTATGCCCCTCCATGGTATAAATAAAAAATGCCAGCAAGACATTCAGACTGAGTTACAAAGCTGCTCAGTTTGGCTTTCTCATTCTGCATTTATATACTGTTATAAGTTTCATTCCTCTTGTTATTACTTATTGTACATAAAAGGATATTTTCTATTTTCTTCATTATACATAAAAGGTTATTTCCTTTATTCTTACCAGCCTCTCCTGTCCAAGTATATTTGAAAGAGTAAACAAACATTTTATGTTTATCTGTTCATACAGACCTCTGGCATATCTCCCCTCTGCTCCATGCTGAAGAGCCCTAACTTCTTTAGCCTTTCCTAATATGAGATTTTATCTATCCTTTTAATCAAACTTCTCTGTACCTTTTGTAATAATGCTATGCAACTACAAGAATACTATACAATATTTGAGGTGTGGTTGAAAAAGGTTTGGCTGATAGGGGGTAAGTTTATAAAATGACACTAATATTTAGGTGCCTAGAAGATGCCTGGGAGGAGTTTCTTCTTTAAAAAAAAACATAGACCTTCATGTATGCTCTGCAACAGATGCTATGAGATAATAAGACAATATTTTTCATTCTCAGATATGGATACCTGTATAACATGCCCAGAGGACCAATGGCCTAATCAGAAGAGAGATGCCTGCATCCCAAAAGTAATAACCTTCCTGTCCTATAAAGAGCCTTTAGGAATAACTTTGACTTACATCATAATTTTCCTCTTTCTCATCACTGCTGTTATTCTGGGAATCTTCATTTACTACCAAGACACTCCCATAGTGAAAGCCAACAACCGAGATCTCAGTTATATTCTCCTCATCTCACTCATGCTCTGCTTCCTCTGTTCTTTGATATTCATTGGTCGTCCTAAAAAGGTGACTTGTATTCTCCGACAGATTGTCTTTGGGATCACGTTTTCCATTTCACTCTCCTCTGTATTAGCAAAAACCATTACTGTGATCATGGCCTTCCAAGCCACTAAACCTGGGAACAAGCTCCGGAAATGGATGGGTTTCAGGTTCTCAAACTCTATAGTCCTTTCCTGTTCCCTTCTTCAGGCTCTTCTCTGTCTTATCTGGTTGTGTACTGCTCCTCCCTTCCCATATCTTAATATGAGATCTGAAACTGGAACAATTCTAATTGAATGTAACGAAGGGTCAATAGTTGCATTTTACTGTGTTCTGGGATATCTAGGATTTTTGGCTGGTATCAGCTTCATCATAGCTTTCATAGCAAGAAATCTACCTGACAGTTTCAATGAGGCCAAGTACATCACCTTCAGCATGCTAGTGTTCTGCAGTGTCTGGATCTCCTTCCTCCCAATGTATCTGAGCACAAAGGGCAAGTACGTGGTAGCAGTGGAGATATTTGCTATCCTGGCTTCAAGTGCTGGACTTCTGGGCTGTATCTTTCTCCCTAAGTGCTTCATTATTCTGCTGAGGCCTGAAAGGAACAGTAGAAAATTCCTAACTAAAAACTGGAATGATTAAAATTTGTGCAAATGATAGATTAATTTATTATTGTTATCATTTGTTGGGCAAATCCAAAGTGACTTATCTGTGTTTGTTTTTGCAGAAGCTGCATCACTGGTCAAGGCCATCCTACAGTTCACATATTTTTCTTTTTTATTATTTTAGCTAAAATAAGATGTTATTCACAATTTGAACATAAAATTTAAGTAACTATAATAGTCAATAACAATTTTGTCATTGATACATTGTTGGATTAAACCTTATACATGTGAGTAGCGTTTCAGGGTTTTCCTGCATTCATCATATTAATGGGAAACAGAAGTAACATTTAGGGGCTACTTACAAAGCTGTGTTAGCTCTTAACATAAAAATTAACATGGTGGCCTAATGCACGCCTGCCGAGTGGCAAAAGGGTCCTACAGCATCCCACAGTATTTTTTTGAGGCAGACTGTCTGTTCTATAAGTTTTGTCAGAAAAGGGATGTTAGACACTGGTCAGTAGTTTTCCAGCTTGTCCTTGTCAGTAGGGGGCACAAGACAGACCTTTTAGTGCCATTGGCAGTTGCCCTTTCACAACAGTAAACAACTGTGGCTCTTTCAAAAAGGCCTCTGATGCCAGCTGTAAGGATGTTGGCTGTAAATCATGCAAGGTTTTATGAAAGCCTCCTCTGTTTTCGGGTTGAATGAATCCCAGATAGCTTTACACGGTGGGGACAAGGATGTGTCCCTTTTTCTTGCTGGTGGTAAGTTTGATGGAACTGCCTATATGGGACCTGATGGAGACCTTTAATTTTGCTGGTCAGTTGTGATTAGGAAGGCTGCTTATGTTGCATGGAACTTCATCCTTCGTAAGAAAGAAATTGAATTGCTATGGATTCTGGACTCCTCAACTGCCCCGTGACACTACTATGTCATAAAAGTGTCACAATAGAAAGGGTTTCAGGCTGGACTTGAACTTTGGTAATGAAGGCTCTAATCATAAATAGACTGAAGAACATTTTACAACCTCTCATTTGCTGCATGGAAATCACTAGCGCATCTTAGAAAAATAAGCCCTATGTTAGTTAATTTTGCAATTTCCAATTAATTTTCTCTAACTCACTCCCTACGTATCTCAATTTTATAATAACTCTATTTATTGTCATAATTTAATAAACCAACTCTGACAAGATTAAACTCTGCAGAACTTGTTGAAAATCACATAGAGAGATAAGAGAATGCAGCTTACTAAGCAAATGCAACTTGAAAAAAGGTGCCCTTACCACAGCTCAAATCTGAGCTGAAAAAGAGAATGTTGTGTCAAAAAGGACCCCAAAGTTGTTTTATCACAGAGGAAATTCTCAAACATCCAATCTAAAATCATTCTCAATTGATCGAACATGGCAGGGACTGGCTCTGTCAGTGGCATGAAAAACTGTATGTCATCTGCATAAATGTGATAACTCATCTTGCCAAATTGACGCCAGGTGCACATTAAACAATATTCCAGCCAAAGATTATCCCTGGTGCACTCCAGTAGACATAACTTTCATTTCAGAAAGTTTAATACCCATTTGTACTTGCATTGTTCTTCCCGAAACATATGACTTGAACCATTCCAGCAGAAATCCCACAATGCTGACACATCAAGGAACACAGGCACAACTGAAACAGACACACTCCTGAGAACATAGGGACAACAAGGATCCATGATCGACCCTGTCAGTCGACACAAATTCAGATGAGTCAACACCTCTCTTTCACACACTAACATAAATGTATCCCAGCAATTATCATCCACCCCAACATGCTCACCAACACTCAGAAAAACTTCCACTAATTTGGATACCTTTGACTCAAAGAAATTAGTAAACTCATCAGGAGTAAACATAGAATCACACAAAAAAAGGTTTTTTTTTATTGTTAATGACCGCAGAGAACAACTCATTAGGTTGGTTCAAAGATTCCTTAATTCATTTTTGATAATATGTTCCTTTTTCCCTAGCCATCACCAGCTTATTTTCTTGTAACATAATCAAATTCTCTCTAATTTCAATATCCTTGTCCTTCCTCCACATTTGCTCAGCCTGGCACAATTCACAACGCAGCTACCGTAAACCAGAGGAAAACAAAGGCATCAGATTAACAAGTCGCACTTCAACCAACCTCATAGGTGCCACCTGATCCACTGCCATAGTTAGAGTAGCATGACAGTGATCCACCAGTTCTGAAACCTCCAACTCAGACACATCACCTAGTATAGGCATCCAGACATTTTGCAATTTCTGCACATCAATTGGCCTTCTCATCTCCTTAGCAAAACTAGACTGCATAGTTCTCTCAACAGAATTCAATGATATTGAACATGACAACAAAGAATGATCAGTTCAAGGCAAAGGTAACAAGTCACAACAGTTTGTGTAGAACAAACCTGCAGTACAAAAACAAGATCTAACATATGTCCCACAATAAGAGTAGCAACAGTCACAATGTCAATAAGTCCTAAAGCAGACATAACATCAAATAATACATGTGAAGAAGCATCTCCGGAATTCAAGGGTAAATTAAAATCACTCAAAATAATCATATTAGTTAAATCCACTGGTAGTGCCACCAGAGTTTTCCACAACAGAGAGCAATCTCACTGCAATGCCAGTGGAGGACAATATAACAAACAGATGCTGATTTGAAGACTCTTCAGCACCAACAAATCAATCATATCAGGACGCTCTATAGAAATACTTTCAAAACATAACCAAGCTCAATAAATTACTAACACACCCCTCCCCTCTTCACATCCCTACACGACATAATTAATCTGTTTTTGAACTCCACCACAAACAGCACTGAGGAATAGGATAAATCAACAATATAACCATCTTGGCGAACTATCGCTACAAACTCTATAAAATATTATCTTCTTTTCTTAACTTTTCTTATCACTGGAGATTTTCTGCGTTAAAAGGAGAAAATCATGTTTTCTTTATTGAAACACCTCTGCTTTTTCAGATAACATGACAATTAATTTGATCTCCTAGAATATTAATGGTCTGAATCATCCGATAGAAAAGAAGAGATTATTAACTACCTTGGAAAAACAAAGGACCTCTATTACTTTCTTGCAGGAAATGCATCTAAAAGATTTAGGGCCCTGTTTACTAACAGGCTCATTTTCGAAAGAGATGGACATCCATCTTCCAACATAAATTGGTACTTGGACATCCATCTCTCAGAGACGTCCAAATCGGTATAATCGAAACCCAATTTTGGACATCTCTAACTGAAGTCTGTCGCAAGGGGGCATATCGGAGATGTGGTGAAGGCGGGACTTGGGCGTTCCTAAGACTCGGATGTCTTTGACCCATAATCAAAAAAGCAGAGACGTCCATGACTACAACTTGGACGTTTTCACCCGGACATGTTTTTATTACGAATAAGGCACAAAAAGGTGCCTGGAATGACCAGATGACCACTGGAGGGAATCGGGGATCACCTCCCCTTACTCCCCAGTGGTCACTAACCCCCTCCCACCCTCAAAAAGCATTATTAAAAATATTACTTACCAGCCTCAGATGTCATACTCAGGTCTTTGACAGTGCATGCAGGTCCCTGGAGCAGTTTATTGAGTGCAGTGCACTTCAGACAGGTGGACCCAGGCCCATAACCCCCTACCTGTTACATTTGTGGAGGAAACAGTGAGCTCTCCAAAACCAACCAGAAACCCTCTGTACCCACATCTAGGTGCCCCCCTTCACCCGTAAAGACTATGGTAGTGGTGTACAGTTGGGGGTAGTGGGAGTTGGGGGGGGTTGGGGGGCTCAGCACACAAGGTAAGGGAGCTATGTACCTTGGAACATTTTATGAAGTCCACTGTAGTGCCCCCTAGGGTGCCCAATTGCTGTCCTGGCATGTCAGGTGGACCAGTGCACTAGAAATGCTGGCTCCTCCCACATCCAAATGGCTTGGATGCCTTTGGTTTCGAAAATCACCGAAAGTCAAAGATGTCCAAATCTAAGGACGTCCTTGGTATTTTCGAAACGAAAGATGGATGTCCATCTTTTTTTGAAAATACGCTTTTCCCCGCCTACGGATTTGGATGTTTTACAAAGACGTCCAATTCCCAACTTAGATGTTTCTTTCGAAAATGCCCCTCTAAGCCATGCTGTAGGCATGCTAACTTTTTAATGTGCGCTAAAAAGTAGCGTTCACTGATGATAGAGACACCTATTATATTCCTATGGGTGTCTCTAGCATTAGTGCACGCTAAAAGGTTTGTATGCCTATAGCACAACTTAGTAAACAGGGCCCTTAGAACATGGTAAATTACAAGGTGGATGGGTGGATCAGATCTTCTACTCTTCCTATAATAAATCAAACTGAGAAGTTGCTATTTTGCTCTCCAAGAATTGCCCCTTTATTTCCAAATCCCTATACAAGACTCAGAAGGGTGTTATTGTAGTTGGAAAATTGGAAGGTAAATCTCTAATATTAGCTAATGTTTGTAGCCCTAGTTACGACTCTTATTTTATTCAAAATTTTTCCAATACTTATAAAATATCTTTTGAAGATTCTATATGCCTAGGTATAGACTAACTTTTTCCTACCAGTTTTGGATAACTCCAAAAGTAACTTAAAAAAAACTGCAGTATGTCATACTGTTTTAGACAATATTAGGGTTCTTTTAGACATCTGGCAAGGCACACATGGTTCAGAAAGAAGTTATACTTTCTCTTCAGCATTGCATAACACCTTTACTAGAATTCATTACTGTAATATTTAAACTGAACTAAAATCGTTAGTCTTAGGAAGTGAAATTGGTTCTAGATATTTAACAGATCATGTTCCTATTAGCCTACGATTAAAACACATCACCAATATTGGTCCACAAAGACAATGGTCATTCAAGAGACAGGTACTTCAACACCCCGCTTTCCTCCAAAAGCTACAGTATCTATAGCATTGTATAACCATGCTCACTGTAACTACAATAAAGATACCCATCTTTTTACCTTTTAGGATGCTGGAAAAGAGGTTTTAGGGGGCCATATATCTAATCTCTGCTCAGATTTAAAAAAAGACAATAAACACTTTGAAGATTTACATACTGGGCTAGATGGACCATTGGCCTGATCCAGTATGGCTGTTTTTATGTTCTTATATAACACTGTAGGTTTTGCTTGTCTCAGCTCCATGGCCAGTATAAATGTGGGTGCCTACTTGTTAGGCAGTGCAATACCTTGTTGTACTAGTGGAGGAATAAAGCGATACCTTGTAGAACTGTATCCCGTCTTCCCTGGAGTCATTGGTCCACTCCCCACTTCCTTTTACACTATTGCATTTTCGTGGGAGTTTGTGTTCATCCACCTAGGTGGATTACTCTCTCCTTGATTTAAGCAACATGTATATAATGTGGGCCTGTATTCCCATCAGAACTGCTGAGCTCCCACTCTCACTGTAAGCCTGCACTTACTTTAGCACTGTTAAGCTCCTATTTTTACAGCAGTCTACACTCTTATTAGAGCTGCTGAGCTCCAACCTTTATTGTAGCCTGCTCTTGGGGAAGCCTTTCCTCAGCCCTCATCTTTCACAACATAATTTCAAGCACCTCCCATAATAGACAGCTTGCTTCTGAGGCTCTACTTCTATTAGAACTGCTGAACTCTCACTCTCACTGTGAGCCTGTATTTCCATCAGAACTGCTGAGCTCCCACTCTCACTGTAAGCCTGACTTATAGGTGTCACCTGGCCCCTCCATTCATCCCTATCCAGCAATTCCCCTCTCTGCCTGAGGCCTGCCCTACAATCCATATCCATCCATGCCCATCTGTGCCCTCCATTCATCCCTATCCAGCAATTCCCCTCTTCCTGAGTCCTGCCCTTCCAATCCATGCTCCTCTGTCACCTGGCCCCTCCATTCATCCCTATCCAGCAATTCCCCTCTCTGCCTGAGGCCTGCCCTACAATCCATATCCATCCATGCCCATCTGTGCCCTCCATTCATCCCTATCCAGCAATTCCCCTCTTCCTGAGTCCTGCCCTTCCAATCCATGCTCCTCTGTCACCTGGCCCCTCCATTCATCCCTATCCAGCAATTCCCCTCTCTGCCTGAGGCCTGCCCTGCAATCCATATGCATCCATGCCCATCTGTGCCCTCCATTCATCCCTATCCAGCAATTCCCCTCTTCCTGAGTCCTGCCCTTCCAATCCATGCCCATCCATGCTCCTTTGTCACCTGGCCCCTCCATTCATCCCTATCCAGCAATTCCCCTCTCTCCTTGAGGCCTGCCCTGTAATCCATATCCATCCATGCCCATCTGTCCCCTGCATTTATCCCTTTCATGATTTTTTTCTACCTTTGTTGTCTGGTGACTGTTTTTCTTTGCATATTGGTCCCAGTCTGTGATTCTGCTTTCCTTTGTTTTCGCTTAAGTCTTCTGTGCCATTTGTCATTTTTGTCTCGTTTTTCTTTGCTTTCTTCAATATTTTTCAGGCTCTCTCTCTGCCCAGATTTAATTCATTTTTACTATCCATTCTTTAATTTCCTTCATCTACCTGTGGCTTTTCATCTTTTCCTCACCCTTGTTCTCCCCATGCCCCTTCCTCTTATTCTCCAGTCTTTCTCTATTCCCCTTTTCCTTCCAGCAGCTCTGCTTTCTCTCTCCATCCTTCCAGTGTCTCCCCTATTTCTTTCTGCATTCTTCCATCCAGCGTCTTCCCTCTTCTCTCCCCATCCTTCCGTTTTCCCTCTCTCTCCCCATCCTTCCATCTGTTTTTCCCCCTCTCTCTCCCCATCCTTCCATCTGTTTTCCCTCTCTCTCCCCATCCTTCCATGTTTTTCCCTCTCTCCCCAATCCTTCCATCTGTGTTTTCCCTCTCTCTCCCCATCCTTCCATCTGTTTTTCCCCTCTCTCCCCATCCTTCCATCTGTTTTCCCTCTCTCTCCCCATCCTTCCCTCTGTTGGTTTCCCTCTCTCTTCCCAATCATTCCCTCTGTTGGTTTCCCTCTTTCCCTCTCTCCCCAATCCTTCCCTCTGTTGGGTTCCCTCTTTCCCTCTCTCCCCAATCCTTCCCTCTGTTGGTTTCCCTCTTTCCCCAATCCTTCCCTCTGTTGGTTTCCCTCTTTCCTTCTCTCCCCAATCCTTCCCTGTTGGTTTCCCTCTTTCCCTCTCTCCCCAATCCTTCCCTCTGTTGGGTTCCCTCTTTCCCTCTCTCCCCAATCCTTCCCTCTGTTGGTTTCCCTCTCTCCCCAATCCTTCCCTCTGTTGGTTTCCCTCTTTCTCTCCCCAATCCTCCCCCCCTCCCCGCGACACTCCGGGCGAGTCCTGCACTTAGTTTTTTTTTTAAGACTCAGAACGTGCGAACGATGCAGCCGGCAGCGATTGAAAGAGGCTGTCTGGGCTGGCGTCTGCGTCGGAGCTTCCCTCACCCTCTGAAAGTCCCGCCTTCGTTGTTACAACTTCCTGTTTCGCGGGACTCGCAGAGGGTGAGGGAAGCTCCGACGCAGACGCCTGCCAGCCCAGACAGCCTCTTTCAATCGCTGCCGGCTGCATCGTTCGCGCGTTGTGAGTGTTAAAAAAAAAAAAACTAAGTGCAGGACTCGGCCGGA
This sequence comes from Microcaecilia unicolor, assembly GCF_901765095.1. Taxonomy (NCBI): domain Eukaryota; kingdom Metazoa; phylum Chordata; class Amphibia; order Gymnophiona; family Siphonopidae; genus Microcaecilia; species Microcaecilia unicolor. Next base: position 238,901,109 of record NC_044033.1, read on the forward strand.
GTGTCGCGGGGGGGGGGGGGGGGGGGCGGGCAAAAAAAGGTGCCGATGCATTGGGGGGGGGAGTTTTGTTTAGTGTTTGTATCGGAAGGGGGGGTGCTGAGTTGCATGAATTCCTAGGCAGGGGGAGGAGTAGCGTGTTTCCCTACTCCTCCCCCTTTCCTTGTTTTTTTGTGGAGCAGCTGTGCTGGCGACGTCATCCTTGGCTTCACCCAACTCAGCCAATCAGACGTGCTGCACGGTCTGTGAGTGTCATTGCTCCGTCCATGAGGTCATCACGTTTGACGTGTGGGCGGGGCAGACAGTCATGGATGAAAAATTGATCTCTGGCGCCTCACATTTAGAACGTTGGAAAAGTGAGGCTTCAGAACGTTGGTGGTGCGTTTTATATAGAGAGATGTTACCTTCCATGGCAAATAATCTGATAATCTCTGTCAGTCTCCGTTCCACATGGTGGTCTTTCCAGAATCAGAGAAAAGCATGTATTTCAGTGCATGTGCCAGGGCATAGACAGCATTGTAGATGCTATCACTGTTGGCAAAGTTGGTACTGTCACAGTCAAAAGAAATGGAAGGATCTTCATCTGTACCGCAGGATCTTTTGATGCTTTGGGAGCACAGGTTGTTACATAGTCCAGTCCACCAATCTTTAATTGTACTATCAGGAAACATAATAGGATTTACCTCATGTACAAATTTTAAAAAACTTGGAATATTTTTCTTTACTCTTGTGAATAGCAATGTGTTATTCTTTACACAACTTTCTACTGGATAGGTTAAGAGGAAATCAAAATCAGTTATAGTGATCCAGACCTTGCCAGATATATCATAGTAACATAGTAACATACATACTGTATGTTACATTTATTTCCCCAAACAAACTCCATGTATCCTCTGTATTAAAATGACCAATGATCACATTAGTTGATGATTTATGAATAGTCTCATTAATTTTCTCAATCCTCTCTTGTGGCAAGGCATGGCTGTGACTGAATATTTCTATGAATTCAATGCAGGCTCCATTCTGCTCAATTCCTTCTTTCAGGATTTGGACAAACCTCAGAGTGCTGTCATCATCAGGTGCGATGATACCAACCCAGGTCCAGTTGAAATACTTCAGTAACTTCACAATCCCAGTACTGAGGTTAAGAATGCTGGGCATAATCCGGTATAAATATGGAAACTTAACATTACTCATAAAAAAAAGTTTGAGAAGTATAATTATCTTCGTTTTCAAGAGATTGTGGCAGTTAACTAATAAGAAGCAGTAAAATACTTCATGATACCATAACTTAGTTTACTGTGGGAGTCTATAACACAATTTGCAATCATGATCATTCTCATATGCCCTGTTTCTGGAGCATTGGGCCACTAATGTGTAGTCTAATGCTTCTGGGCACCATCTTAAAGGGGCCAGTTCACATTAAAAATGATACCCCTCAAGGAAAGTGTCCCAAGCCCTCCATATACTACCTCTCTATTTAATAAATTGAGAATTATCTTTGTTTAGTAGTTTGTTCACAAGATGGTATAGTATCTTCGTGTTTTTGTAATCCGGCCCTATTTTGGTTTTGTAGTATGACCTTTTGGTCTGTCTTATTTCGTATTTGTATTTCCTTTGTATTTGTTTTCATGCGTTGAGAGTGTGTTCGTCTTTTGTTTTTCTCCATGCGCGTTCCAGTTTCCTGGATTGTGTTTTTAATTTTTTTAATTCTACATTGAACCACGGTATCGAGTTGTGCCTGCGTGAAGTTCTTGTTCGTAAGGGTGCTATTTCTAGTTTATATGGTGATGCAATGAGGTCGTATTGTATTAAAACATCGATATGATACACATGCTCTTTTTGTTTTGTTGAGCAACAGATTTACGATAATGATTGGACAGCACAAACGGACTCCATATATTACCTCTCAGAATGGGACAAAAGATGTAGACACATATTAGACGAAATAGCACCCTTACGAACAAGAACTTCATGCAGACACAACAGGATACCTTATTTCCCGATGTTCGGCTTCCAAGATGGCTCCTGCCTGGCCAGCTTCCAAGATGGCTCCTGCCTGTCTTTCCTGTATGCTCACTTCCTGTATGTTCCAAGCCTCTCTTTGGTGTCAGTGTGTTCCCTGCTCCTGTCCTGCAGTAAGTGACATAATCAGTGAGGGTCTTTATAAGGAAGTGGTGTGCTTGCATTCAGGGCCTTTGCATTGTCAAAAGGTCGTCAGGTTAGCCAGTGTGCTGTTGCACTGTTACTTAGCCTTGCTCTGGGCTCTTGCCCTTCTGCTTTGTCATGTCTGTGGACTTCCAGTCCTTCTGTTGTCTGCTCTGTCTGTGTTTGTTAGCTACTGGAGCTTCAGCCATTGCTCTGCTCTCTTGTCTGTGTTTGTTAGCTACTGGAGCTTCAGCCATTGTTCTGCTCTCTGTCTGTTTGTTAGATACTGGAGCTTCAGCCATTGCTCTACTCTCTGCAGTGGCGTAGAAAGGGGGGCGGTGGGGCAGTCTGCCCCGGGTGCACGCCGCTGGGAGGGTGTCGGCTCTGCTGGTTGCCTGCTCCCTCTGCCCCGGAACAGGTTACTTCCTGTTCCGAGGCAGAGAGAGCAGGGAACCAGTGGAGCCGACGCAGCTCCCAGCAACGTGCACTCGGAGGTGGATCAGCCCACCTGCCCAGTCCCTCGCTTCTCCATGTAAGTAAAAATGTGCTCCAGGGGGGAGGGGTGCGCAGCGGTGACCCGCCCTGGGTGTCAGCTGCCCTCGCTACGGCACTGGCTCTCTGTGTTTGTTAGCTACTGGAGCTTCAGCCATTGCTCTGCTCTCTGTCTGTGTTTGATAGCTACTGTAGCTTCAGCCATTACTCTGCTTTCTGTCTGTGTTTGTTAGCTACTGTAGCTTCAGCCATTGCTCTGCTTTCTGTCTGTGTTTGTTAGCTACTGAAGCTTCAGCCATTGCTCTGCTTTCTGTCTGTGTTTGATAGCTACTGTAGCTTCAGCCATTACTCTGCTTTCTGTCTGTGTTTGTTAGCTACTGTAGCTTCAGCCATTGCTCTGCTTTCTGTCTGTGTTTGTTAGCTACTGAAGCTTCAGCCATTGCTCTGCTTTCTGTCTGTGTTTGTTAGTTACTGGAGCTTCAGCCATTGCTCTGTTCTCTGTCTGTGTTTATCAGCTACTGAAGCTTCAGCCATAGCTGTGCTCTCTGTCTGTGTTTGTCAGCTACTGGAGCTTCAGTCTTACCCTGCTTCTGCCCAGCTTGTGTGTATTTCCTGAACCTTGCTTCTACCTAGCTTGGGTGTATATCCTGAACCCCGCTCCTGCCCAGCTTGTGTGTATATCCTGAACCCCGCCTCTGCCAAGCTTGCATGTATATCCTGAACCCTGCTTCTGCCAAGCTTGCATGTATATCCTGAACCCCGCTTCTGCCAAGCTTGTATGTATATCCTTGTATATCCTAACCTCTGCTTCTGCTCATCCTTTATGTATGCCTGTCTGCTTAGTCTGTCTGTGTTTCTTGCCTAGTGGCTGCTTGGCAGCTTTCAGTCCTTATTCTTGAGCCTGTCTGCTTTTCACCTAGTGTGGTATTGTTTGTCTGAGAATCTTAGTCTAGTGTTCTGCCTAGCCTCCCTTGTGAATCCTAGACCCTGTGTGTGTCCTGTGGGTATCCAGTTCCTGCCCTGTAAGTCCTGCCGCCCGCCTGCACCCAGGGGCTCAACTCCTGGGGAACGGTGGTCAAGTGCAGGTGAAGATCTGCCTGTTCCAGCTTGCTTGCCTCCGTTGCAACTCCAGTCCAGAGGTCCAGTCCTGTTCTACCTTGTCTCCGGTTTAGGGGTGGTTTTGCCTGCCACTGCCACTCCTCGGCAGTGGTCCAAGGGCTCACAAATCTAGTTTCTGCCTTGAAAACCTAACACAAACATATCATCACCTTGGAAACCAGACTACGGAGTACCGCAAGGATCACCATTATCACTGATCCTTGTTAACCTCATGATGACCCCACTAGCCAAGGCCTTATCCATCCAAGGCCTTAACCCATTCATCTACGCTGATGACGTTACAATATACATCCCCTACAAACACAATCTGGCAGAAATCACCAAAGAAATCAAGCTCAGCTTAAACATCATGAACTCATGGGCAAATGCATTCCAACTAAAACTCAACACGGAAAAAACACATTGCCTCATCTCATCCCAATACAATCCATACAAACCCACAAATATTAACAACCCAGGTTGCACCCTCCCAATCTCAGCCTGAAAATTCTCGGAGTAACAATCGACTGGAACCTCTCACTAGAGAGCCAAGCGAAATCCACAATAAAGAAAATGTTTTACTCAATGTGGAAACTCAAACGCGTGAAACGATTCTTCACGAGGGAAATATTTCTCAACCTGATACAATCAATAGTACTAAGCCACGCAGACTATTGCAATGGAATTTATGCAGGCTGCAAAGAACAAATCATAAAGAAACTTCAGACCGCCCAAAACACAGCAGCCAGGCTTATATTTGGAAAAACGCATTTTGAAAGCACTAAACCCCTCTGAGAAAAACTGCACTGGCTCCTAATCAAAGAACGTATTGCTTTCAAAATCTGTACAATAGTCCATAATATTATATATGGTCAGTGCTTTTTTTGTGCCGGTACGCAACGGTACGGCGTACCGGCACCTTTTTGTTTTGCTCCCCCCGCCCCGTGAGTCCATGTCCCGCACGCAGTGCCAGCCCCCATTTCCGGCCACTGCTGCTTCTCCTGTTGAGCAGCAGCGGCCGCTACACAAAGAAAAAGATTTTAAAAAAAATTGAAACCTGGCTGAAACGCGGCACCCCGGCACTGTAGACAGCCATTAGGCATTCGCTGTTGCCCCGCAGCCACTCCTCCTCTTGCCTCTACGTCACTGCGGTCCTCCGGGGTCTTCCTCCAGGGGCAGTGACGTAAGGCAAGAGGAGGAGCGGTTGCGTGGCAACAGCCAATGCCTAATGGCTGTCTACAGTGCCGGGGTGCCGCGTTTCAGCCAGGTTTCAATTTTTTTAAAATCTTTTTCTTTGTGTAGCGGCCGCTGCTGCTCAACAACAGGAGAAGCAGCAGCGGCCGGAAATAGGGGCTGGTGCCGCGTGCGTCGCGTCTTCGCGCCGTTCGCGCCAAACTTGGCAGGGAGAGATAATCCAACAGAGGGAAGGATTGGGGAGAGAGAGAAAGAGAAATCAACAGAGGGAAGGATTGGGGAGAGAGAGAAAGAGGGAAATCAACAGAGGGAAGGATTGGGGAAAGAGAGAAAGAGGGAAAACAACAGAGGGAAGGATTGGGGAAAGAGAGAAAGAGGGAAAACAACAGAGGGAAGGATTGGGGAGAGAGAGGGAAAACAACAGAGGGAAGAATTGGGGAGAGAGAGAAAGAGGGAAACCAACAGAGGGAAGGATTGGGGAGAGAGAGAAAGAGGGAAACCAACAGAGGGAAGGATTGAGGAAAGAGAGAAAGAGGGAAACCAACAGAGGGAAGGATTGGGGAGAGAGAGAAAGAGGGAAACCAACAGAGGGAAGGATTGGGGAAAGAGAGAAAGAGGGAAAACAATAGAGGGAAGGATTGGGGAGAGAGAGAAAGAGGGAAATCAACAGAGGGAAGGATTGGGGAAAGAGAGAAAGAGGGAAAACAACAGAGGGAAGGATTGGGGAGAGAGAGGGAAAACAACAGAGGGAAGAATTGGGGTGAGAGAGAAAGAGGGAAACCAACAGAGGGAAGGATTGGGGAGAGAGAGAAAGAGGGAAACCAACAGAGGGAAGGATTGGGGAAAGAGAGAAAGAGGGAAAACAACAGAGGGAAGGATTGGGGAGAGAGAGGGAAACCAACAGAGGGAAGAATTGGGGTGAGAGAGAAAGAGGGAAACCAACAGAGGGAAGGATTGGGGAGAGAGAGAAAGAGGGAAACCAACAGAGGGAAGGATTGGGGAAAGAGAGAAAGAGGGAAAACAACAGAGGGAAGGATTGGGGAAAGAGAGAAAGAGGGAAAACAACAGAGGGAAGGATTGGGGAGAGAGACAAAGAGGGAAACCAACAGAGGGAAGGATTGGGGAAAGAGAGAAAGAGGGAAAACAACAGAGGGAAGGATTGGGGAGAGAGGGAAAACAACAGAGGGAAGAATTGGGGAGAGAGAGAAAGAGGGAAAACAACAGAGGGAAGGATTGGGGAAAGAGAGAAAGAGGGAAACCAACAGAGGGAAGGATTGGGGGGAGAGAGAGAAAGAGGGAAACCAACAGAGGGAAGGATTGGGGAGAGAGAGAAAGAGGGAAACCAACAGAGGGAAGGATTGGGGGGAGAGAGAAAGAGGGAAACCAACAGAGGGAAGGATTGGGGAGAGAGAGAAAGAGGGAAAACAACAGAGGGAAGGATTGGGGAGAGAGACAAAGAGGGAAACCAACAGAGGGAAGGATTGGGGAGAGAGAGGGAAAACAACAGAGGGAAGAATTGGGGAGAGAGAGAAAGAGGGAAAACAACAGAGGGAAGGATTGGGGAAAGAGGGAAACCAACAGAGGGAAGGATTGGGGGGAGAGAGAGAAAGAGGGAAACCAACAGAGGGAAGGATTGGGGAGAGAGAGAAAGAGGGAAAACAACAGAGGGAAGGATTGGGGAGAGAGAGGGAAAACAACAGAGGGAAGGATTGGGGAGAGAGAGGGAAAACAACAGAGGGAAGGATTGGGGAGAGAGAGGGAAAACAATAGAGGGAAGGATTGGGGAGAGAGAGAAAGAGGGAAAACAACAGAGGGAAGGATTGGGGAGAGAGAGAAAGAGGGAAACCAACAGAGGGAAGGATTGGGGAAAGAGAGAAAGAGGGAAAACAACAGAGGGAAGGATTTGGGAGAGAGAGGGAAAACAATAGAGGGAAGGATTGGGTAGAGAGAGAAAGAGGGAAACCAACAGAGGGAAGGATTGGAGGGAGAGAGAGAAAGAGGGAAACCAACAGAGGGAAGGATTGGGGAGAGAGGGAAACCAACAGAGGGAAGGATTGGGGAAAGAGAGAAAGAGGGAAAACAACAGAGGGAAGGATTGGGGAGAGAGGGAAAACAAAAGAGGGAAGGATTGGGGAGAGAGAGAAAGAGGGAAAACAACAGAGGGAAGGATTGGGGAGAGAGAGAGAGAGAGAGGGAAAACAACAGAGGGAAGGATTGGGGAGAGAGAGGGAAAACAACAGAGGGAAGGATTGGGGAGAGAGAGGGAAAACAATAGAGGGAAGGATTGGGGAGAGAGAGAAAGAGGGAAAACAACAGAGGGAAGGATTGGGGAGAGAGAGAAAGAGGGAAACCAACAGAGGGAAGGATTGGGGAAAGAGGGAAAACAACAGAGGGAAGGATTTGGGAGAGAGAGGGAAAACAATAGAGGGAAGGATTGGGTAGAGAGAGAAAGAGGGAAACCAACAGAGGGAAGGATTGGAGGGAGAGAGAGAAAGAGGGAAACCAACAGAGGGAAGGATTGGGGAGAGAGAGGGAAAACAACAGAGGGAAGAATTGGGGAGAGAGAGAAAGAGGGAAAACAACAGAGGGAAGGATTGGGGAAAGAGGGAAGGATTGGGGGGAGAGAGAGAAAGAGGGAAACCAACAGAGGGAAGGATTGGGGAGAGAGAGAAAGAGGGAAAACAACAGAGGGAAGGATTGGGGAGAGAGAGGGAAAACAACAGAGGGAAGGATTGGGGAGAGAGAGGGAAAACAATAGAGGGAAGGATTGGGGAGAGAGAGAAAGAGGGAAAACAACAGAGGGAAGGATTGGGGAGAGAGAGAAAGAGGGAAACCAACAGAGGGAAGGATTGGGGAAAGAGAGAAAGAGGGAAAACAACAGAGGGAAGGATTTGGGAGAGAGAGGGAAAACAATAGAGGGAAGGATTGGGTAGAGAGAGAAAGAGGGAAACCAACAGAGGGAAGGATTGGAGGGAGAGAGAGAAAGAGGGAAACCAACAGAGGGAAGGATTGGGGAGAGAGGGAAACCAACAGAGGGAAGAATTGGGGAAAGAGAGAAAGAGGGAAAACAACAGAGGGAAGGATTGGGGAGAGAGAGGGAAAACAACAGAGGGAAGGATTGGGGAGAGAGAGGGAAAACAAAAGAGGGAAGGATTGGGGAGAGAGAGAAAGAGGGAAAACAACAGAGGGAAGGATTGGGGAGAGAGAGAGAGAGAGAGGGAAAACAACAGAGGGAAGGATTGGGGAGAGAGAGAAAGAGGGAAAACAACAGGGAAGGATTGGGGAGAGAGAGGGAAAAACAGATGGAAGGATGGGGAGAGAGAGGGAAAAACAGATGGAAGGATTGGGGAGAGAGGGGAAAACAGATGGAAGGATGGGGATAGAGAGAGGGAAAACAACAGGGAAGGATTGGGGAGAGAGAAACGGAAAACAACAGAGGGAAGGATTGGGGAGAGAGGGAAAAACAGATGGAAGGATGGGGAGAGAGGGAAAAACAGATGGAAGGATTGGGGAGAGGGAAAAACAGATGGAAGGATTGGGGAAAGAGAGAGGGAAAACAGATGGAAGGATGGCGAGAGAGAGGGGGAAAACAGATGGAAGGATGGGGAGAGAGAGAGGGAAGATGCTGGATGGAAGAATGCAGAAAGAAATAGGGGAGACACTAGAAGGATGGGGAGAGAAAGCAGAGCTGCTGGATGGAAAAGGGGAATAAAGAAAGACGGAGAATAAGAGGAAGGGGCATGGGGAGAACAAGGGTGAGGAAAAGATGAAAAGCCACAGGTAGATGAAGGAAATTAAAGAATGGATAGTAAGAATGAATTAAATCTGGACAGAGAGAGAGCCTGAAAAATATTGAAGAAAGCAAAGAAAAAGGAGACAAAAATGACAAATGGCACAGAAGAGTTAAGCGAAAAGAAAAGAATGCAGAATCACAGACTGGGACCAATATGGAAAGAAAAACAGTCACCAGACAACAAAGGTAGAAAAAAATCATTTTATTTTCATTTTAGTGTTTGTAATTATGTCCAATTTGAGAATTTACATTGGCTGTCTTATTTTTCACTGGGTATACTGGAGCTGTAAGAGCTTACAGAGATTATTTATAATGAAAAAAATCACGTTATTTTTTTCTCCTATAGTACTATAATATTTTCAATGATGTCTGTTTATATGCGCCATGGCTGGTATAGGGGGTGTGGTTAATGTGGGTGTGGCTATCATAGGGGTGGAGCCATATGTGGTGACCCCGCCCATAATTAGTACCGGCACCTTTTTTTCTACAAAAAAAGCACTGTATATGGTGAAGCCCCAGGATACATGACAGACCTCATAGACCTGCCAACCAGAAACACTACAAGATCAGCACGATCATACCCAAATCTCCACTACCCAAGCACCAAAGGACTCAAATACAAATCAACGTACACATCCAGCTTTTCATATCTAAGCACACAACTATGGAACACACTGTCAAAAGCAGTAAAAACTACGCTCAACCACCTAAATTTCCAGAAACTACTAAAAACAAACCTGTTCAGAAAGGCATATTCCACCGACCCAACATAAAAACCCGGATACCTGCGACACAACAAAACCAAAGTCCAAAATGGACATTTCTAACTCTTCCTTCTCTAAGTTCCCCCATTGTATTTACCATACGTAAACCTTAATCTACCACAATATCACCTTGTATTTGTTCATACCAGAACGGTACTATGTAAGCCACATTGAGCCTGCAAATAGGTGGGATAATGCGGGATACAAATGTAACAAATAAAATAACAGTTGTATACCCTTCTGAAGTCATTCCCAATCCCCTGAAGCCACCTCTTCTATAACAGTTTACCAGCCACCTGAAATCAATCCTATCCAGAACAAACCACTCAGTATCTTCAGCTCCCAAAGACCCCCTGGATAGATTAAGAGTTTCCCTGCTGTCCAGTAGCTGGGGAAGGACTAATACTAAATTGTTATTATTATTTTTATTAGTTTTTAAGTATAACATCCAAATTCATTACAAAATACAATGTAACTTCCATTCCATAAGAACCATATGATAACAAACATATAACAACAATAATGTTATAGTTCATAAATTTGAATTAAGTATGCAACAGGTATACAAAAATGGAAGAGGCATAAACATAAATGATAAGTTGGATGGAAAAACTAAGGACAGAGGGGAAAATTAGGAAAGGGGAAAAGGGGGTCAGATTATTGTGCTCAGATGACTAACTATCAGTATTTGATTCCAAATATTGCTGCAATGTTAACCAAACTTTGTTATTAGACACCTGGAAATGACCAGTATAGGTTGTACAATATTTATGAATTAGGAAAACATTATTCCACATGACCAACATAAATTATCTTTCAACAAACCCGCAACCTTCATTTTTTGAGGTGTCCGTAAGACTTTATGATGTAGAAAAAAAAAAACGATTGAAAGAGGATTGAGGAAGCAATGGGTTTACTTGTTTTAACCCAAAAAGTATTCCATTGATGGTTAATAAATGAACATTGCGAGTCAGATTCTCATACAGAACGCAGACCTTTAAAGTGGATTGAATTAGAAATGAATAAAGTTGAGATGCCACGTGGCCTTTTTGGTGAACTGAGATGATAAATTGATATATGGAAGGTTGGAAAGTACATGATGAACTGGGATAACGGTTAGACACCATAAAGTGCTGTAACTGTATCCACCGATAGTGTTGATTTGGATACAGTCCAAATTGTGTTTGTAGCATTGGGAATGAATTTAATTTATTATCAATCAAGATTTGATCAAGGGACCAAATTCCTCTATTCATCCATTCCTTCCAAAGTATTGGTGTTTTATTTATTAAAATTGTCGGATTATTCCAGACCATTGAATAAAGATTGAGATCATACGGAATGTCCATGAATTTGTCTAACTGTAAAAGACAAATAAAGGAAGAAGAAATAATAATAATATTATTTTGTAAGGAATCTAATATACTGGAAGGTACATGTTGATTGAGACAAAATGGTTTCCAAAGTTCCCGTTCAATTTGTAACCAAGTTAGAGTATATTCAGTGTCACTCAGTAACCATCGTGCTGCTTGTTGTAAACTAAAAGATTTATGATATGTAAAAAAATCCGGGAAAGAGACCCGTGCATTGCCCTTCAAATTTTTCAGTGTGATCAGCGCTATTTTCGAAGTCTTATTTGTGACTAATACTCAATTGCTCCTGCCCCATCAGGCTCTAGATTCAAAATGGTTTACTGATAGGGAAAAATATAAAAAGTCCTTATTTGGAGTTTGATCCTAGTAGATTATTACAAGGGTAGTCAAAGGGTAAACTGGTCCCATTTGAACCTGGAGCCCAACAGAAAAGGAAGTGGGAATCACTCCTACCCAGATTCTATAACTCAAAGAACCTTTTTGTAGGTCCTGAGGGGTTTGTGGGAATTACTTTTGGAGTGGGTTTTATTTTACTAGGAGACCAGGGGGGTTAAGTATCTGTTATGTGGAGTGGAGTGTAACTTACGGGGATGGGAGTCTACTCTGGGGGGGTTTGTGGACAGAGCCCTATGGTGGTGAGGTGGTGGCGGGTTGAAGAAAGGGATGGAAGGTATGCACCTATACGCATGTACTTAGGAGCTTTAGGCCACACATTAATAACCAAATGCCCCAAAATGAAACAATAATGTTGACATTATTTTTGCATGAATAATGCTGCTTGAAAATTTCAACACAAGTAGTGTTATATGATTTATATTATAATGAGGTACTTTGCATTCACTTGCATGCATTCAATCTCATCGTATAATGTCTATTACAATAAAATAACATTATTTATTCATTCTTGTATCCCACTGTTATCCAAAAACAAGTTTCCATTCGAAGTGGCTTACAATTTACATTTTGGTTGACAGTTATATCAGTATTTAACCGTTATGACATGGAGAAGATAATAATAGTCTTTAGAATTTTCTAAAGAACTGTTTGAAAGAGGTAGAACTATAGTTTATGTAGTTTTCTAAAGAGGTTTGATGAGATAGGTTTGCAGAGGTGAGGACGTTGATAGAGGTAGGATGATAGTTTGTGTGGTTTTCTGAAGGTTTTTGATGAGGTAGATTTGTGGAGGTATATTTCTAGAGGTGGGACGTTGTTAGCGTTATAGATTTGTGGAGGTAGATTTGTAGAGGTGGGACATTGTTAGCTTATATAGTAGCTGTAGAAGTTTTTGAAAAATGTAGGTTCATTTATTTTCTAAATTGGAGGTAGTTAGTAATGCTTCTTGTGGCTTTTGATATTGAGTTCCACCATTTAGAACCCAGGTAGCTAAATCCTGGTGTGTAGATGGTTTTATAGGTTATATTTCTGCAGTTGGGTAGGTGAAGAAGTAGGTAGCCTCTGCTTTCTGGATTTGCATTTATCAGGGTTAACTCAATCATGTTTAGCATATATTCAGGTGCTATTCCAAATAGCATTTTGTAAATGAGGGTACTTGTTTTGAAGAGTAGTCTTGCATTGATTGGTAGCCAGTGCACTGTTTTGAGTAGTGGAGTTGCTCTTTCATATTTTGACTTCTTGAATATCAGTCTTGCCACAGTGTTTTGGATGGATTGTAGTGACTTTAGTGTGGTTTCCTTGCACCCTACATATGCTGTATTGCAGTAGTCTAGTTGTGATTGTATTATGATAAATTAATGCATGATCTTGAGATTGAATATGCCTTAAGAAGTAAGTGTTGTCTGCTTTTCCCTTAATGCATGTTTGTAACCCCCCCAATTGAAAATCATATATAAGAACTGTCATTCTGTGACAGTCTAAAGATCCATCAAACCCAGTATCCTGTTTCCTACAGTAGCCAATTTAGGTCACATTTACAACATCATTCCTTACAGTAAGGCAGAAGGCAAAGACTGGAAGTATATGTGGTCTCATTTTGAACCTGGAACCCAACAGAGCAAAAGAGTGGATACCCTGTAGGGAGTAGAAACCATGAAAAAGATCTCCAAAAATTAGAAGAATGGTTAAAGGTTTGGAAAAAAAAACACAGAACCATAAAGCAAAAGATCTATAAAGCCTATTAAAACATTGATAATGTTAATAGTGTTAATAGTGTGCTCATAGTTTTTCAAAGAACTGCCAATGACCAAACTGGTCAACTATGGGGCTCATATTCAAAAAGAAAAACATCTAAAAAAAAGAGTCGTAAATCAACATTTGGACATTTTTCTCACAAAAACATCCAAATCAGTATTTTCAAATCCTATTTTTAGATGTTTTTCTATGCAGTTCGTCTGCAGTACATCCAAATCTCAAGGGGGTATGTTAAGGGTGGGATTTGGGCATTCCTAAGACTTGGACATTTTTCAGCCATAATGAAACAGAACAGAAATGTCCAGGACTAAAACTAAGACGTTTTGAGCTAGACCTGTTTTTAGAATGACAAAAAAAAACCCAAACAGGAGACAGTCTATTCCAGAAGCAGAACAGACAACAAAAGCAGCGATCCAAGAAAGTATAAACACAGCAAGAGTTTATCCAAATGTCAGCTTTAATGGAAACAAACCTGTTTTCTTTAGAATGCAACATTTGGGGTGATGTCTATGGAATGAAAGTACAAATAGGCAGGCAGGTTTTCAGGATCGTAAAGGTAAGATCCAGAATTTTAATTTTACACCTGTAACAAATAGGAAACCAATCTCTCTCCAAGAATAAGCGAGTGATGTGATGTGACTGGATATGTCTAAGAGCAGTATATTGGACTGTTTGCAACTTTTTGAGAGAAATTCGTAATACCTTTACTTGCTTAAATAACACGTACAAACTTTGTCCATAACTGAGATGATGCCAAATTATACAATGCATTGAAAATACAATGTGTGTGCCTTGACTTTGAGCATTCCTTTTCATGTGCCTTTAAAATGAGCACTAAGCTATATTTGGCCAGATAAACATTTTAGAACAAACTACATAGGCAGGTGAGAGCACATGCATAATTCTTACGAATGTTAAACATGACTTTTAAAATTATTTCTTATCACATAAAAACCTAACATTCAATTTGAATTTATGTACTGTAGGTAACTTCTATTTAAAAATTGATTTGATCAATGAAAATCTAACATATGTGCTACTGAAAATGTATCTTTCAATTCCCATCTTTTGTTTTGGCAGTTTATAACATTTAAGTGTTTGTGGATAGGAATTTGGATTCACTTTTATGAAAGATGATGGTCTGTAAAAATTGATTATATAGTAGGAAATAAAGTAAAATTATCCTTACGTGTGGGTAGTGATATAGAGAGAACACATTGGATATTAGATTTGATTCCTCAACTGGAAGACCTTCAATGATAGCAGCAAGGGTGCCAAATGTTTTGCAGCGGTAATTAATGATTGGCATGTCCTTCTCTGAAAATATATTCATGGCAGCCCTAAGTACTAAGAGCGGGTGACTATAAGAGTCATAAATATTAAACCCCAGCGTGAGGTTGGGTAAAAGCTCTGAGCTGTTGTTAATCTCCTCCACTGCAGAAACAAAAGCCAGGAAGTTGTAGTAGTCTACTGGATTAGAACTGTAATGAGATTCAGTGTCAGATAACATAAAATAAACACCCAATTAAAAGATCTAGAAATATGAATGCTGTGAAGATAAGGCTATTGTGAAGATGAAGCTCCCACCTCAGGATCCCATGCCCCTCTTTCACTCAGGGTGAGCTGGTTCTCAGTATGCAGATTTTATGCAAATTATTCTACTACCCCTTTCTGCTCAGGGTGACCTGGTTCTCAGTATGCAGATTTTATGCAAATTATTCTACTACCCCTTTCTGCTCAGGGTGACCTGCTACTCAAAGACAAACACAGTCAGGTCTCACCAACAGGATATTCTCTTACAAATCTTTTATTCCCCCTTCCTGGGGCACACTTCTTCCAGCTTAAAACACTTTTACAAGCTTAAACAGTCCTTCCAGCTTAAACATTTCTTCCTAGTCAGTTCAATCTTCCAGCTTAAGCACCTGGACACTCAGTCCTTCCTTGTAACATGAACACCCCAGTCCTTCCTTATAACCCGGACACCCAGTCCGTCCTTGTAACACACAGTTCTTATACCTGGCACTCTAGGGCCTTCTTACCCCAGCCAGCTTCCTTGCTTTGCACACAGTTCACCACCAGTCCAAAGGGCTCAGCCAGTACTTCACATGGGGACCTCCTGCTTCAGCTACCAGCTCTCTTCTTTAGCTGCTAGCTCTCCTCTCCCCCTCACCACTCAGGTGGGGTATTAAGTGTTTAATGGCCAAACAGGACCTAGCCCATAACCTGCTGCACCTGTTTCCACCTCCAGGACTCTCCCCGGTCCTAGCGACCTCCAGCTATACCTCCCCTTACTGGCTTCCTTCAGCGACTCACCCAGCCCTTCTCCCTGGACATTTTAGGGGAACAGCGCCCTCTAGGGGCCTAACCAGGGTAGGACAGCCTCTCCCTTCTCACAATGCTAATTGAAAAATTAATTGAAACATATTTCTTCTATACACCAACCAAAGTGATATCTCTTTCCACAGTAAGTGTTCTCGAAGTTGCCTGTACAATAGCCACCCTCAAAAAATGGGCAGACTGAAATGTGTTGCATGATGCCTCTCTCACCACATCACAAATCTCAGATAGAGTATCTCTATTTTGTCATGTCAGCTCTTGAACTACCAATACAGGAACATAGATGCATAGCATGAACATCTATATAACATTTTGGGTCTTTCAACCGCCAACTTGCTAAAACCATACTCCAAGTTAATAAGTTGACTGAAATAAAGCATCCTGTACAAACTTCACAATATCATCCAATAAGTTCATGTATGAACAAACTGGGGAGGTGGCACCTAAGCACTCTCCTTTCATGCCACACCATACATGACATATATCAACACTTGACAAGTTATCTGAGAAAAGATTGGAATTTCTTATGGCCGCAGCATTCTACAACTTAATAATTGTAAACTCATTCACAGTATTGATCAATTTCATTCAAGTATATATTTTACAGTAGTAGGCAATTTTCTATATGCGTTACATTTCCATCTGAAGCACTTAGGACAAGCTTTTAAACTATGAGCTCACACTCAAAGTCTTACTGCTGACTATAGCTTTGTTTTATTTGGGTGCACAGAGTGCATCAAGCTTCCATTTAGACATACTAACGATGACAAATATTACAAGAGGATGTGATTATTGAACACAAGAGACTCCTGATGCAGGCCTAATAGGCCAAAACACAGCTATGTCGAGTCTTGTTCACCTTCCAATAAATAACTTTTTTTTATCTGGATCGTCATCTACTTTTTGAGTCGTCTTTGCTGTCTCGTCACTCAGTACATACCCTTGCGGAGATCTGTTTCAAGTCGCTATTCTATAAAGGACACTGAGTTGAATGCTCTTTATCAAATAGTGCTTAGAGCCCTTTCCTGTGCCTAAATTTGGGTCAAATAAAATAGCAGATGTGGAAATAAAATCCACACAATGGGCCAGATTCTATATGAGATGCCTAAAATATCCATGCAGTAAATATTTCTGCCTTAGTGGCGCTTAGATTTAGGCGCAATATATGGAATATGCTTAGTTGATATCCAAGCACCTATAACTACGCGGCTTCATTTACATTAACAAAAATGTGGCATAAATCCCCATGCGTAGATTTACACGCACTGCACCATATTCTATAACAACATGTGTAAATGTGGGAATGCCCAGGGAACACCCATTTCCCCAACCATAGCCACATTCCTTTTGAACTGCACACATTAGAATTTAGGCACAGTTCACTACAGAATCTGTTTAACAAGTTGTACATGTAAATTCTAATTATTGCCAATTAGTGATCATTATTGCTTGTTAAGCCAATTAAGTTATTATAGAATACGCCTAGATTTCAATATGGATTTCTAGGTGCACTTTATAGAATCCGGGGGAATATATTCAAACAAACCTGATATGGTCCACATTTCACTCACCCAGGGGCTGCTTCAGGGGTACAAAAATAAAAATAACCATAGAGCCATATAAAGAAACATAGCATTAACAATTTACAAATCATAAAACATGCAAAGTGTAGGAAATGCAGATGGTGAAGTTGTGTGCACCTACAGCATTTAGAAGGACATATTACATGCAAATACATGTAAGGTATATAAAAATGATTATAAGAAAAGGAGAAGGTCTGTGCAACATATCTGAGAGAAGCCAGTGTAAAACATGCTTAAAAAAATCTAATTAAAAAAGTATTAGAAAGGAAAGCTAAAATGAAACCCTCATCATGCAAAATAGTGGCAAAGATGCAGAGCAAGCAATATTGAATAGCTCTACATACCAAATCAGAGACCCAAAAATATGCACTCGAAGAGTATATCAGAAGTTCTTCTATGGGTGCGTGCCCAAAACGAGCGCCTACACTACCGAAAGTCATTTTTCAGCGCACCTTAGTAAAAGGACACCTGTATAAGGAACACTAATAAGTCTGAAACAGGCAACAATATCACTAAACAGTCTCACATTTTAAAACCTTCCAAATGTAAAAAATATAATTTGAGCAAATAAGAGGTTGAAAATCCTACCAGCATTCGAGCAACACAGTACACGCCGTCCTTTCACAAACATTATCACCCGGATTCTATTGCGCCTAATGTTCTGTGCTGAAATCTAAGCATATTATATAAGAACGCATGTAACTTAATTGGCTTAAGAAGCTAATCGACATTGATAACAGCACTTAACAAGCAATAATTAGAATTTATGCACACAGCTCGCTAAGTGGATTCTGTAATAAACTGCACCTAAATTCTAATGCACACAGTTCAAAAGGGGCATGGTGATAGGAGGGAAAATAAGCATTTCATAGGCGTTCTAAAATTTACACCCATAGTTATAGAATATGGCCTAATGCACGTAAATCTATGTGCAGGGATTTATGCCACATTTTCATTGGCGTAAACGGAGGCACATAGTTTTAGGTGCTGGGATATCAAGACTCCAAAGGAAAAGCGAATGATACATACCTGTAGCAGGTGTTCTCCGAGGACAGCAGGCTGATTGTTCTCACGACTGGGTTGACGTCCACGGTAGCCCCCACCAACTGGAACAAAACTTCGCGGGCGGTCCCGCATGCAGGGCACACCCACCACGCATGCGCGGCCGTCTTCCCGCCCATGCGCGACCGTTCCCACTCAGTTGAATGACAAGCAAAAAATGAGGAAAAATGCAACTCCAAAGGGGAGGAGGGAGGGTAGGTGAGAACAATCAGCCTGCTGTCCTCGGAGAACACCTGCTACAGGTATGTATCATTCGCTTTCTCAGAGGACAAGCAGGCTGCTTGTTCTCACGACTGGGGTATCCCTAGCTCTCAGGCTCACTCAAAACAAGAACCCAGGTCAATTGAACCTCGCAACGGCGAGGGCATAACAGAAATTGACCTACGAAGAACAACTAACTGAGAGTGCAGCCTGAACAGAACAAAATCAGGTCCTGGAGGGTGGAGTTGGATTCAAACCCCAAACAGATTCTGCAGCACCGACTGCCCGAACCGACTGTCGCGTCGGGTATCCTGCTGGAGGCAGTAATGTGATGTGAATGTGTGGACAGATGACCACGTCGCAGCCTTGCAGATCTCTTCAATAGTGGCTGACTTCAAGTGGGCCACAGACGCTGCCATGGCTCTAACACTATGAGCCGTGACATGACCCTCAACAGCCAGCCCAGCCTGGGCATAAGTGAAGGAAATGCAATCTGCTAGCCAATTGGAGATGGTGCGTTTCCCGACAGCGACCCCTTTTCTATTGGGGTCGAAAGAAATAAACAATTGGGCGGACTGTCTGTGGGGCTGTGTCCGCTCCAGATAGAAGGCCAACGCTCGCTTGTAGTCCAATGTGTGCAACTGACATTCAGCAGGGCGGGTATGTGGTCTGGGAAAGAATGTTGGCAAGACAATTGACTGGTTAAGATGGAACTCCGACACCACCTTTGGCAGGAACTTAGGGTGAGTGCGAAGTACTACTCTGTTATGATGAAACTTGGTATAAGGAGCATGAGCTACCAGGGCTTGCATCTCACTGACTCTATGAGCTGAAGTAACTGCCACCAAGAAAATGACCTTCCAGGTCAAGTACTTCAGATGGCAGGAATTCAGTGGCTCAAAAGGAGGTTTCATCAGCTGGGTGAGGACGACGTTGAGATCCCATGACACTGCAGGAGGCTTGACAGGGGGCCTTGACAAACGCAAGCCTCTCATGAATCGAACGACTAAAGGCTCTCCAGAGATGGCTTTACCCTCTACACGATGATGATAAGCACTAATCGCACTAAGGTGATTCCTTACTGAGTTGGTCTTGAGGCCAGACTCTGATAAGTGCAGAAGGTATTCAAGCAGGTTCTGTGCAGGACAAGAACGAGGTTCTAGGGCCTTGCGCTCACACCAAACGACAAACCTCCTCCACTTGAAAAAGTAACTCTTTTTAGTGGAATCCTTTCTAGAGGCAAGCAAGACACGGGAGACACCCTCAGACAAACCCAACAAAGCAAAATCTACGCCCTCAACATCCAGGCTGTGAGAGCCAGAGACTGAAGGTTGGGGTGCAGAAGCGCTCCGTCGTTCTGCGAAATGAGAGTCGGAAAACACTCCAATCTCCACGGTTCTTCGGAGGACAACTCCAGAAGTAGAGGGAACCAGATCTGGCGGGGCCAAAAAGGCGCTATCAGAATCATGGTGCCGTGGTCTTGCTTGAGCTTCAGTAAGGTCTTCCCCACCAAAGGTATGGGAGGATAAGCATACAGGAGGCCGGTCCCCCAATGGAGGAGAAAGGCATTCGACGCTAGTCTGCCGTGTGCCTGTAGTCTGGAACAGAACAGAGGCAGCTTGTGGTTGGTCTGAGAGGCGAAAAGGTCCACCGAGGGAGTGCCCCACTCTCGGAAGATCTTGCGTACCACTCTGGAATGGAGCGACCACTCGTGCGGTTGCATGACTGCTCAGTCTGTCGGCCAGACTGTTGTTTACACCTGCCAGGTATGTGGCTTGAAGAAGCATGCCGAACTGGCAGGCCCAACGCCACATCCCGACGGCTTCCTGACACAGGGGGCGAGATCCGGTGCCCCCCTGCTTGTTGATGTAATACATTGCAACCTGATTGTCTGTCCGAATTTGGATAATTTGATGGGACAGCCGATCTCTGAAGGCCTTCAGTGCGTTCCAGACCGCTCGGAGCTCCAGGAGGTTGATCTGAAGATCCTGTTCCTGGAGGGACCACAGTCCCTGGGTGTGAAGCCCATCGACATGAGCTCCCCACCCCAGGCGAGATGCATCCGTCGTCAGCACCTTCGTGAGCTCCGGAATTTGGAATGGACGTCCCAGGGTCAAATTGGTCCGAAGTGTCCACCAGTGCAGCGAATTGCGGCAACTGACGGACAGGCGGATGACATCTTCTAGATTCCCGGTGGCTTGGCACCACTGGGAAGCTAGGGTCCATTGAGCAGATCTCATGTGAAGACGAGCCATGGGAGTCACATGAACTGTAGAGGCCATATGACCCAGGAGTCTCAACATCTGCCGAGCTGTGACTTGCTGAGACGCTCTGGTCTGGGAAGCGAGGGACAGGAGGTTGTGGGCCCTCGCCTCGGGAAGAAAGGCCTGAGCCATCTGTGAATTCAGCAGAGCTCCTATGAATTCCAGAGATTGGACTGGCTGGAGATGGGACTTTGGGTAATTTATCACAAACCCCAGCAGCTCCAGGAGGTGAATAGTGCACTGCATGGACGGGAGAGCCCCTGCCTCCGAGGTGTTCTTGACCAGCCAATCGTCGAGATACGGGAACACGTGCACTCCCAGCTTGCGTACATACGCCGCGATCACCACGAGGCACTTCGTGAACACCCGTGGGGCAGAGGCGAGCCCAAAGGGCAGCACACAATACTGAAAGTGCCGTGTCCCCAGGCGGAATCTGAGATACTGTCTGTGAGCTGGCAGTATCGGAATGTGAGTATAAGCGTCCTTTAAACCCAGGGAACGTAGCCAATCGTCTTTCTGAATCATTGGGAGAAGGGTGCCCAAGGAAAGCATCCTGAACTTCTCTTTGACCAGGTATTTGTTCAGGCCTCTCAGGTCTAGGATGGGGCGCATCCCCCCTGTTTTCTTTTCCACAAAGAAGTACCTGGAATAGAATCCCTGCCCTTCCTGCCCGGGTGGTACGGGCTCGACCACATTGGTGCTGAGAAGGGCGGAGAGTTCATCTGCAAGTACCTGCTTGTGGTGGGAGCTGAAGGATTGAGCTCCCGGTGGGTAATTTGGTGGAGTGGAGGCCAAATTCAGGGCGTACCCGCACCGCACTATTTGGAGAACCCACTGGTCGGAGGTTATGAGAGGCCATCTTTGGTGAAAAGCTTTCAACCTCCCCCCGACCGGCAGGTCGTCCGGTACGGACACTTTGATGGCAGCTATGCTTCCATGGATCCAGTCAAAAGCCCGTCCCCGGATTTTGCTGTGGAGGCGCAGGGGGCTGCTTAGGTGCACGCTGTTGATGGGAACGAGCGAGCTGTGACTGTCCCTGTGCCTGAGGAGGCCTTCGGGCCGGCTGGGTGTACCTACGCTTGTTGTAGGCGTAGGGCGCAGCCTGCCTGGCCCGGGAAAAACGTCCACCTGTAGAGGTGGATGCTGAAGGCGCCCGGTGGGAGAGCTTGTCGAGGGCGGTTTCCCGCTGATGTAGTTGGTCCACCAACTGCTCGACCTTCTCACCAAAGATATTATCCCCCCGGCAAGGGACATCCACCAGTCGTTGCTGGGTGCGGTTGTCCAGGTCAGAGGCACGCAGCCAGGAGAGTCTGCGCATCACTATACCTTGGGCCGCAGCTCGAGATGCCACATCACAGGTGTCATATATACCCCTGGACAGGAACTTTCTACACGCTTCAGCTGTCTGACCACCTCCTGAAAAGGCCTGGACTGCTCCGGAGGAAGCTTATCGACCAGGTCTGCCAGTTGCTTCACATTGTTCCGCATGTGAATGCTGAACCCAGCGGGACCGCAGGACCTGACCCACCAAGCCCAGCGCTAATGGCTGATCAACCGGCGGCCTGAGACCACGCAACGCCGAGGACTGGTCAAGACGCAGGAACGAGGCCGGAGGATCGCTGGGAGCAGGTTGAGCTCTCCTCTGACCAGACAACCGAGCCACTGGTCCCCGTGGCCACCGTTCGGGACACCAAGGCCGACCGTTGATAACCAAGATCGACTGAGAGGGCCAACCTGCCTGGAACAGGAGCTGCCTGCCGAGGCTGAACAGAGTAATAAAATACCTGCTCATCTTAACTGCATGCATGCACTGCTTTAGCATGATTTAAAAATCCTCGCTATACTCTGCTTACTCTAAACTGAATGCAACTGTGTCCTATGCCAATATAGCACCTTTAACTGTTGCCATGCTTTAATTTAAATTGCTGCTAAGACTAATGCAAATGTAAATACTACCTCATTCGCATAATAGCGAACTGTTACCAAGCAAGCATGCACGCACTGCTTTAGCTTTTACATAATTTAAAAATCCTCGCTTTACCCTGCTTTGCTCTGCTTACTCTAAACTGAAAGCTACAGCGTCCTATGCCAATACAGCACCTTTAACTGTTGCCACGCTTCAATTAAAATTGCTGCTAAGACTAACGCAAATGCAAATACTACCTCATTTGCCTGATAGTGAACTGTTGGCAAGCATTCAGAGTAGGCTTGCCCAGCAATAAACTGTTGCCAAGCTCTAAATTAAATTGTTGCCATACTTAAATACAAATTTAAGCAACACTGTGCCTGCCTAGCACTGAACTGCTGCCAGCTTTAAACTAAATTGTTGCTAAGCTTAACTGAAAATGTTAGCACCACTTCGCTTGAATTGTAGCCAAGCTCAAATGCAATTGTAAACTTTGTATCGCTCAAATGTACACCAATTGCCTATTTGTCACAGCACCCAACACATAGAAATGAACACCAGCAATACACTCATAACCATCCAGTGTCTCATTATATTCTTACACGCAAACACAACCCAAAACCTAGACAACAACAACTCCACTACTCACAATCCGCATAACACACACACACACCATGCACGCCCAAAACAATAACCACAACAACCCACTTACATATCATCAATCCTATGCACAACCTTTAAACAACCTACCAAATCAAAGACACAACAACCAACCAACTGGTACAAACCCCGAATATGTACACCACCGACAAAATAAGGAAAACAATGGCAACAACAAATTCAACCATCGAAGAAACAGACAGTTAATAAAAATAAACACATCTAACCCCACCTTGGAACCACATCACCCAATCCAACTAGGATACGTCAATGCAAGATCTGCAGTAAGCAACTCAGTAGACATACTAGATTGGATCTCCACAGACAAACTAAACCTCCTATTTATCACAGAAACCTGGTTCCATAGTCCTACGGACCCCACCATCCTACAAACGTGCCCACCAGAATACAAAATCACGCACTGGACAAGAAAGGGAGAAAAAAGAGGAGGCGGAATAGCTTTAATATACAAACCTGAATTCACCATCACAATCACAGGCGAATCTACCTCACCACAACTTGAAATTGCATCGACAAGAATCAACCATCCAAGTCTAATAGGACACCTTAACACAATCCTATTCTACAGGCCACCAGGAAAACGGCAAGACGCCCAAACACAACTCATGGATTTCATCTCGAATACCTGCGTATCAACCTCAAACATCCTCATACTAGATGACATCAACTTACACCTAGAAGATGACACCCTACCAAGTACACGAGAATTCAAAGAATTCCTACAACTCTGGGATCTGCAAACACCCAACTTACAACCAACACACGAAAAAGGACACACACTAGATATCATAACAAATAGACTCGAACCGAACTCAACTTATCACACTCACCAACACAAGATGGACACCCACATTATGGTCAGACCACCATAAAGCAAATGTCACCCTTTACTGGCAAAAAACACAACCAACAAACATGAGCGAACAACCTAAACAATGAGAGGAAAAATAGACCCCACAACATTCTGGCAACAGATCTACCAGAGTGAATGGACTACAAACGCTGGCACCATCCAATTCCTCCAAGAATGGGACGATATAAGCACAACAACATTAGACAAAATTGCCCCAGCCCAAACCAGAACATCACACAGGAAAAATGCAAATCCATGGTTCAACGAAGAGCTGAAAAAACTGAAAACACAAGTCAGGAGACTTGAACGAGCCTGGAACAAAAAGAGAGATGAACAAACACTACACGACTGGAGACAACTTCGGAGAAAATTCAAATACACCATCAAACAGACAAAAAGACTACATTATAAAACATTAATAGGACCAAACTACAAAGACACACATAAACTCTTCAACCTCGTGAACAAACTGTTAGACACCACACCTGTTACAACCAACGGCAAAGATATACCAAGTGTCGACAACCTTGCAAAATACTTCAAGGAGAAAATTGTACAATTACGACACAAAATACCCGCCAGCCCTATAGAATACACCACTCTCCTAGACTGTCTAGATCCAGAAGAAGGAACACACCCAGCAGACAGAACCTGGACCGAATTTGAACTATTACCAGAAGAACTCATCTCTAAAACTCTCAAAAAATATGCCAAATCCAACTGCAAACTAGACATATGTCCAAATAGCCTCATGCAAACTGCTCCTCAACAATTCATAATAAACCTAACAAACCACATAAACTACATGCTACAAAATGGACTCTTCCCAAAAGAAAAAGGAAAAATCTTACTCACACCAATTCCTAAAGACACAAAGAAAAACACAAGCGAAATAACCAACTACAGGCCAACTGCATCCATACCACTAATAACCAAGATAACCGAAGGTATGGTAACCAAACAACTCACAAACTATCTAGACAAACATTCAATACTGCATGATGCCCAATCAGGATTCCGTTCGAATCACAGCACAGAAACAGTATTAGTCACCCTTATGACCAAATTCAAACAAATAATTGCAACCGGCAACAATATACTCCTCCTACAATTTGACATGTCAAGCGCCTTCGACATGGTTGACCATGGAATCCTACTACACATACTTGAATACTTTGGCATCGGAGGAAATGTCTTGAATTGGTTCAAGGGGTTCCTAACCCTGCGCTCGTATCAAGTCACATCAAATTCAACCACGTCCAAGGCATGGATACCTGAATGTGGAGTCCCACAAGGATCACCTCTCTCTCCAACTATATTCAACCTAATGATGATCCCTTTAGCAAAACTCCTATCAAACCATAACCTCAACCCGTATATATACGCCGATGATGTGACAATATACATCCCATTCAAACAAGACATCAAAGAAATCTCCAGCGAAATCAATCAAAGTCTACACATCATGAACACATGGGCAGATGCATTCCGCCTGAAACTAAACGCAGAAAAAACCCAATGCCTGATACTCACCTCCCAATACAACACAACTGAATTCAACGTGATAAACACACCAAACCTAAAACTTCCAATCTCAGAAACGGTAAAAATCCTTGGAGTGACTATCGACCGCCACCTAACACTCGAAACTCACGCAAACAACATAACCAAGAAGATGTTCTTCAGCATGTGGAAATTGAAAAGGATTAGACCATTCTTCCCAAGATTCGTCTTCCGCAGCCTAGTGCAATCCCTTGTCCTTAGCCACTTGGATTACTGCAACTCATTATACGCAGGCTGCAAAGAGCAAATACTGAGGAAACTTCAAACAGCCCAGAACACAGCAGCCAGGCTCATCTTCGGAAAACCTAAATATGAAAGGGCAAAACCACTACGAGAGAAACTACATTGGCTTCCACTCAAGGACCACGTTACTTTTAAAACTTGCACACTAGTCCATAAGATCATTTACGGTGAAGCCCCAGCGTACATGTCTGATTTAATAGACCTACCACCTAGAAACGCCAAAAGATCATCCCGAACTCACCTCAACCTTCACTACCCAACTTGCAAGGGCTTGAAGTACAAGACGATACACGCGTCAACCTTTTCCTACAAGAGCACGAAGTCTTGGAATACATTACCGCGCAACCTAAGAATGATTAACGAACAAGCCTCCTTCCGTAAACTACTGAAGACTCACCTGTTTGAACAAACTTACGGAAAGAGCCAAAACACATAGAGACCACACTCACTGTTCACCAATGCAATACACATCCGAGGCTTCACCCGAGGCACAGCCAATCAGAAGCGAGGCACGGACCCAGGCAGCTTCATGGAACATTCATGGTGGAAATTATTATATAGGATGTGCATACAACACACATTCACTTCATTCTCTGCAAATATATTAACAAAGATCTAAAAGTAGGCACATTCCTTCCATGCATATACTTTAAGGTCCTTCACATGTGGAAAAAGCTCCATGATATTATAGGGATAGGCAATCATTTACAAGGACAAAGGAAATGTCACCGATATATCTTCAGTCATTTCTTGTCATTGGCAATCAAAAATGGGCAGGATTTTGTTTGTCAATGAAAGGATTGAAAAGATCAGCCCCACTACCTGTGATCAAAGACACCCTAATGCCCCTCATAATTCAAGCACACTCCTGTCTTAGACCTAACATCCTGGAGGTCTAATAGAATCCACTGGGGCAGGAGCAATGCTGCTCCACTCCTGACCATGGCAGGTGACCTTTTTTCATAATTTCATGGTATTGCTCTATTGTGAGACTATGGAGAACGGTATTGGGGCTATATTGGATGAGGCAGCAGCCATGGGCAGGAAGGTATCTGCATCACTTCTTCCTCAATGAACCCTGCTAAACCACAAGTAAGGTAGGCCGAGGGGGAACTTTGATCATGAGGGGATGTAGGGCAAATTTGGGATTATGAGTGAGGCACTGAAGGGGTTCTTTAATCACAGGGGTAAGCTAGAAAATCTTCATTTTGTGTCTTCTCACATGACAAAATAAAGGGTGAACCCTGTCCCCCCCCCAAAAAAAAAACAAAAAAAAACAAGCATTCCCCCAAATAACATGGGAAATGACGTAAATATTTCTGGCTGCCCATTCCTATACATTACCACTATGGTCTACAGTCTATACAAAAAATGCAAACAATTTGGTTTGTGAGATTAGAATCTGCTTTTTATGTGGGATTAAAGTCTCTATATAGTGCCCCAAAATTGGTACTATTCCATAAACCACACAAAGTTAGGAACAGTGTATAAAATAGTGCTTGTGCCCAGGAACCGCAACTAACTAGGTACAGCCATTTACATCAAGGGAAAAGTGGTGCTAAAGCTCGAGCCTAAATTAGGAGCCTATCTCACATTATTCTATAATTATGCACGTGAATGATCTACCCGTTATTCAATTAAATTGTGCATGCAAATTGTATGCACGTCCAAATTTGAATGCATAAATTTTATCACTTTTTATACAGGTCAGGGGATGATATCTTGCAGGACAGGTCAGGGGTCAGTAGCACACTTCTATCCTTAAGACCTGAAATATAAAACTGATTCATTATTTTCATTATCAGGGAGTAACTGTTCAGTGTCAAATTTCTTAGGGACCCTTTTACTAAGCAGCATAAATGTCTTTTCACACCCAACATGCACCAAAATGGAGTTACTACAAGGCTACGGCGTGGCCTTGTGGTAGTTTCATTTTTGGCGCGTGTTCGCTACACACACCTGAAAATATTTTTTATTTTCCGGCTGACGTCAGCTACATGTGCCAAGTGGCATTTGGCACACATAGGTCATTACCTCCCGGTTATAAGACTCAGGTGCCATTCACATTAGCAAAATACAGGACTGGAGAAGTGGTCTAATAGTTAGTGCAGTGGGCTTTGATCTTTACATCCTTGGTTCAATTTCCACTGCAACTCCTTGCAACCGTGGGCAAGTCAATTAGGGGCCCTTTTACTAAGTCGTGGTAGCCTCTACGTGCATGTAGCACATGCCCAAATGAGATTAGCACCAGGCCAGGTTTGGCTCGCACCCATAACGCATGGATGAATTATTTATTTATTTCTACGCATGCCATTTCTGGTGGTAATTGGCACTTGGCGCACAGCGACCGGTCACCACGCATGTAGCGCATGAGCCTTACTGCTAGATCAATGGGTGGCATTAAGAGGTCAGGACTTTTTGGGTGCACGCTGGTTTCATTTTTACCGCAAGCCCTTTTCCTATCCCATTATAAAATAGCAATTTTTTGTAGATGAGGTAAAAACTGGGCTAGGCAAGCGCCCAATACTTGCACCTACACTATCGCAGGCCACATTTTACCGTGGCTTAGTAAAATGACCCCTTAACCTTCCATTGCCTCAGGTACAAAAACTGATTGTGAGCCATCTAGGGACAGAGATAGTACCTGCTTATAACGTGACACTGTTCTGCACTTTGAGCTTGATGGTTAAGCAGATTATGACTGCCAGAATTAAAATTAAATTTATGTTTATAAATCATTATGTACATGCCAGTAGAAATGTAAGAAAAAGCATTATTTATACGTAGAGAACTAAAGTCCTGCAAAGGGGTGCTAGCAGTGACACGTAAAGACTACCAAAATAATATACTTTTACAAAACATGGTGCTGCAGAAAAGTATCTTCCACAGTGTTCAGGGGAGGAGACTGGGGACCCTGTTTAATATGGTGCACTAGCGTTTTTAGCGCACACTAAAAATGAGCATGCACTAACGCTAGAGTTAGAGCATGCTAATTTTTAGCATGCACTAAAAATGCTAGTGCGTCTACTGCTACTACTACTATGAATCATTTCTATAGCCTACACTGTGGCTTAGTAAACGAGGCCCTTGTTTTGGAGGGAACTCTGTAGTATAAATGCCTGTGCTCATTTGAAATTCTTCTCTTTGCCTTCTTGCCTCCTCAGCAATGTTCTCTCTAAGCGGAGCACATGAGTGAGTGATTGCTCACACATTTTACAATGTTGCTCAAAAATGAGGGGGGGGGGGGGTTGTGCTTTACACAAACATGCATTACTAATACTGATGCTCAAAATATGTTGGTTTTTAAAACTTGTTGCTCATAGGAAAAAAGATTTGCACACACCAGGCCTCTCCTTAGTTGAAACATTGCTCCGCAGCCAAATGACCTACATGTAAGGGGAGGGCTATCCAGCCCAAAGATCCTAGCCATCTAAGCCAAGCCAAGTATAGGGACAGAGGGCCCTTTTACTAAGACGCTTAAGTGTCTATGCGCACCCAATGCGTGCCAAAATGGAGTTACCACACAGCTACCACGTGGCTCTTGCGGTAATTTCATTTTTGCTGCATGCTCTGCCGAAAAAAATTATATTTTCTGGTGCGCGTATTGGACGTGCGCCAAGTGGCATTTGGCACGCATAGGTCATTACCACCTGGTTACCGCGTGAGACTTTACCGCTAAGTCAATGGCTGGTGGAGTTACCACACAGCTACCACGTGGCTCTTGCGGCAATTTCATTTTTGCTGCACGTCTGATATGCTTGGCCGAAAAAATTATATTTTCTGGCGCATGTATCGGACATGCGCCAAGTGGCATTTGCCACGCATAGGTCATTACCACCTGGTTACCGCGTGAGACTTTACCGCTAAGTCAATGGCTGGTGGTAAGGTCTCAGCCCCAAAATTGACGCATGCCAATTTTCATTGTGCCGCACGTCCATTTTTGGCAAAATTTTAAAAAAAAAGCCTTTTTCACAGGTGCATTGAAAAATGATTCTGTATGTGCCCAAATCCAACGCCTACACTACCGCAGGTCATTTATCAGTGCACTTTAGTAAAAGGACCCCAGAGACACTTGCAGAGGCATAATCGAAAGAAAAGGACGCCCATCTTCCGACACAAATCAGGAGATGGGCGTCCTTCTCTCAGGGTCGCCCAAATCGGCATAATGGAAAGCCGATTTTGGGCGTCCTCAACTGCTTTCCGTCGCGGGGATGACCAAAGTTCATGGGGGTGTGTCTGCAGTGTACCGAAAGTAGGACAGGGAGTGGTTAAGAGATGGGCGTCCTCGACCGATAATGGAAAAAAGAAGGGTGTCCCTGACGAGCATTTGGTTGACTTGGTCCAATTTTTTTCATGACCAAGCCTCGAAAAGGTGCCCAAACTGACCAGATGACCACCGGAGGAAATCGGGGATCACCTCCCATTACTCCCCCAGTGGTCACCAAACCTCTCCCACCCTAAAAAAATTTTTAAAACATTTTTTTCCAGCCACTATGCCAGCCTCAAATGTCATACCCAGCTCCATCACAGCAGTATGCAGGTCCCTGGAGCAGTTTTAGTGGGTGCAGTGCACTTCAGGCAGGCGGACCCAGGCCCATCCCCCCCCCTACCTGTTACACTTGTGGTGGTAAATATGAGCCCTCCAAAACCCACCCGAAACCCACTGTACCCACATGTAGGTGCCCCCCTTCACCCCTTAGGGCTATGGTAGTGGTGTACAGTTGTGGGGAGTGGGTTTTTGGGGGGATGGGGGCTCAGCACCGAAGGTAAGGGAGCTATGCACCTGGGAGCAATTCGTGAAATTCACTGCAGTGCCCCTAGGGTGCCCGGTTGTTGTCCTGGAATGTGAGGGGGACCAGTGAACTACGAATGCTGGCTCCTCCCATGACCAAATGCCTTGGATTTGGTCGTTTTTTAGATGGATGTCCTCAGTTTCCATTATGGCCGAAAACCGGGAACGACCATCTCTAAGGTCGACCATCTCAACATTTAGGTCGATCATCTCTAAGGTCGACCTAAATGTTGAGATTTGGGTGTCCCGGACCTTATTATCGAAACGCCCATCTTGTTTCGATAATACGGGATCCCCCGCCCCTTCGCGGGGACGTCTTCAGAGATGGGCGTCCCCGTTCGAAAATTCCCCTCTTAGCTACACAGTCAGGACAATCTGTATGAAGCTGCATAAACGATGTGCTGTGTTAGGGACCAGTGGCCAGTGGTAATGGACAACCTGCTGTACCCACTCCTAAGGCTAAGGAATAATGGAGAAGCAGGCCATAATCATTAGGGCAGTCCAGGTCATGCAACGTTCAAGTAAGTGGAACTGACATTTTAGCCATCATGTTATGACTTTCTGTAGGCCGGCAGGTGTAGGAAACAGATCCGGACACTTCAAACACAGACCAAGGAACACCCAATATGAGATCTGTTTCGGCACCAACGTGCCTGCCGCAAGAGTCTATGTAAACCCTCAAAAAAAGATATTACAAATAAGAAAAACAGTATTGCATCAATAAACATTAAAAGAATGTTAAAATTGTAAAACATATTGTCATAAACAAGTAATAAAAGACATATATTACATAAAAGATCAATCTCATTTTCCAGAGCCAAAAATAATAATCAATCTTAAAAAACATAAAAAAACTGAGGGGTCCTTTTATCAAGCCGCTGTAATAAGTGGCCTGCAGTTGTGCGAGCACATCTTTTGGACGCGCACTGGGTCATTTTTCTACCACAGCTGGGAAAAAGGCAAATTTTTTTATTTTTTATTTTTTATTTATGAATTATTAAATTTGCATTTATGCAATTATACATAGATACACACTTCACACATTAAAGTATTAACTAAATATCTCAAAAAGGCAAAAACATCCTCTTATTTAGTCCACAAATGTTGACCCAAGATCTAGGAAATTACAAAAAGGTAAAGAAAAAAAAAATATATAGAGAGAGAGTAGATAGAACCTTCAGTATCACAGCCAGGATAAGCGCTAGCAATCAAGGAATTCACAGCAGTTATTCTTTAGTTGAAATAAACTCAATTAACTTCCCTGGGTCAAAAAAAATGTAATTAACAGCATTCAAAGAAATATAACATTTGCAAGGAAACTTTAATATAAAGGATCCTCCTAATCGGAGAACCCTCTCTTTTAACGTCAAAAACTGCTTTCTTCTTCTTTGAGTCTCTCTACAAAAATCCGGAAATATCTGTATTTTTGATCCAAGAAAAGGAGAGTTCATGTGTCTGAAATAAAGTTTAAATATATTGTCCCGATCCAGTTGTAAAGCAAATGTAACCAGCAGTGTAGTTCTTTCAGTCACTACCTCCAAAGATTGCTCTAAAAATTCTGTCAAATTAACATCAGACTGGGGCTTTATAGGCAACTTACTCAGACCAGCTCCGGAAATATATTGAGTCCTGGTAATAGGCGGTAGTCCCTCAAGGGGAATACCTAATACCTCTGAAAAATATTTTTTAAGCATATCTAAAGCCGGGGTGAGGGGGGCTTTAGGAAAATTAAGAAATCGTAAATTATTGCCTCTTATCTGATTTTCAAGATATTCTATTTTTCGCTGCTGGAAATTGCTATTTTTTATCAACATTAAAGTTGAAGAATTCACTGCTACTAAATCTTTATCAAAAGTCTCCATTTTGGTCTTCTGTTCTGCAATTTCAGATTTTACTATTATTTGAGCTTGCTTTAGTTCAGTCACCTCTCCCCTCAATATACCTGAGATTTGCTGGAGGTTGGTATTCAAGCCTTGAATTGCTTCCCATAGTAAATCAAGTGTAACAGTCGGTGGTTTAGTCAATCCTCCAAGGTTCCACGGGGATTCGCCGGGCTTCTCTTCAGACAGCAAACCTGTCTGGGCTGTTGTTCTCATCGGCGTCGAAGAAGCAACGGGGTCTCCAGCCGCGCCTGCAGGGGACCGACTTCTGGATTCTGCTAAGCGTTCCCTCGTTGTCTTCGCCTCAACCCCCGGTCTTGGGGGGACGGTTATCTGGGGAGGGCTCAACGAGATTCCCTCAGCGCTCCGGTCTCCAAGATCTCCCGGCCCACCCAAAGTGTTACCTCCGGTTCCAAGCACTCGAAGGCCTGATTCCTGTAACGTCGTCTGACGCAGCGGAGGGGGATCGACCTTGCCCGTGGAGACAGGCAAGCTAGACTTCCCTTTCCTCTTACCCATTTCGGGTTTGAGGAAACTCAGTTGTGCAAATTTCGAGCAGGGTTCAGGAGCTCCCACGGGTGCTTCTACTCACGCCGCCATCTTGGATCCTAAAAAAAAGGTTCTGCTGTGGATTCATCAAAAGGCAAATTTTTTTAATGGGCCAGGAAATAGGCATGAGCTAAAATTAAAACCAATGCGTGCCTATTTACAGCCTGATCCCTTACTGCCACCATTTGATTTAGTGGTAAGGGCTCACTCACTCCCTGTATGGTAACTAGGCAGCGCATGCCAACTGCCACTTACCACCAGGAATGCCCCTCATGGTAGAAAATAAAAAATTATTTTCTACCGAGGGTTTTGGCACATGCCAAGCTCAGAATTACCACCGGCCCCACTCGCTATCTCAGCGGTAGTGCCGATTTGGCACACGCTACCCATGCATTAGCCCTCCCGTGCCTTAGTGTGTATATATAAAAAAATGTGCTCAAGAAACAACTAACTTCTTGAAAGTATTGTATTATAAAAATAACAGTCACAAATGAGTCAAATAATAGTCACAAATGAGTCTGTCTTCAGAGACTGAATCGCTAAAGGAGGTTTGAAACTACAAAAAAAGGTTATGTAGAAAACAACCTGGGTAAAAAACGAGATGCTAAATGCAAACTAATGTGTATGACATACCAAAGATGAGATATAAAAGATGGGAGAAGTCATAAAATCAAAAAAATAATGTTATTTAACATTATGTCATCAACTGGATACAAAAAAGAAAACGGCCTCCATATGGTACAAAATCCTACAAGAACATTCTTCTCATCCTCCATTGGCTTTGCAGAACATTTGGAATAGAGAAATCAACTCTCAACTATCAGAAGATGAATGGGAAGAAATTTGGTCATCTCTATAAAAATCATCAAAATCATCAGCTCTTACACAATCGTCATTTTATATATTACATAGAGCTATGTGGACACCATATAAACTATCTAAGATATCAAAAGATGCTTCCAATCGTTGCTGGTCCTGCTGCAACAATATAGGAACCTTGGACCATTTAATGTATCATTGCCCATTACTGGATGAATATTGGTCTCAAATAGAGAAAACAATTTCTCTTATACTAAATTTAAAGATTTCTTTAACTTACAAAATGATAATAGCAGGAGATTTCGGCATTAACAATACATTATCACCACATATAATTAAACTACTACGTATATTGATCCAAGTGGCTATAAAATTGATATGTCAAAACTGGAAAGATTTTACAAAGTTAACCTATGAAATGTGGTGGAACTCAGTATGTCTAACAGCTAAATACGAAAAAGTAGCAGCAGAGAAATGTGGTTCCTTTATGGCATATAATAAAATTTGGTCTCCGGTGATTAAATATTCATCCAGCTAAGTAATTAATGTACAGGTACTTTTCAAACATTGGCATTAATACTATAACATCTGATATGCAAGCATACTTCATACGAATATACATATATGTATATATATATAGTCAGAGTACATTGACCTTTCTGTTAACTGTTATTGTCATTGGTACTAAATTTACAATATGTTATAAAATCAATAAAAAACTGATTGAACTAAAAAAAAAAATAATGTTAGATATGTCAGAACATCTCTCAATATAATAATTTGTCCATCTGTATCCCTGGATGGCTGGCTGTCTAGGTTCATATCTGTATGCAAATGAGCTTACGTCAGCTCGCCTCCAGCGTTCCCTTCTCTTTCTGTGTCTTGCCCTCATGGAAAGATGAAATGACGTCAGAGGAGGGCAGGACACAGAGAGAAGGGAAGGGAAGGCTGGAGGCGACGTGAGCCGAGCCTGCTGCCGCTGTGACCTCAGGTATGGAGGGGAGAATCGCTGGACATGGATGAGATGGGATGGGAGGGCAGAGGAGGGGAGGGAGAATCGCTGGACATGGATGGGAGGGCAGGGGAGAGAGACAAGAACACGCTTTGACAATAGCCTTCCTAGGGCCCATTTCATTTGTTCCGAAACAGGCGTTTTTGCTTGTATTAAATAAAAGACAGCTTTATAGTCATTCAAAGGTTATTACCGATGCTTCCTTTCCATTAAGATGCATTGTATTGGTTCTTTTTTCTTTTATAAACACATATGATGCAAGAGTTCACCTATTTGCTCCACAAAGACAGCATTGCTCCCCTCTCTTTGATGTGGTTCACCCTTTCTGATGTGGCTTAGAGATGTTACTTATTCTATGATTTCCTCACAGTCCTTCATGTGTCCTTTTCACTGGATGTGTTTTTACTGTCTTTTATGTAATATGTTCTGAAATACTTAACATTATTTTTTGATTTTATGACTTCTCCCTGGAGCCTCAGGACCACTGAAGCACCAATATTTTAATAAAGTTTGAGTGGGGGGAACTTGTTATGACCCAGAAAGGGGTCTAATTAAAATATGTATGTGGCCAAAATGGGGGCAATATATGCATTTGTGCATGTGCGAAGCATGTGCCAATCCAGCTCATTTTTGAAAGTGATCGCCGGCCATCTTCCAACATAAATCGGGATATGGCCGGCAATCTCTCAAAACGGCCAAATTGGTATAATTGAAAGCCGCTTTTTTAACATCATCGTCGCGTTCCCATCGCGGAGCCAGCGAAAGTTCAAGGGGGCATGTCGGCGGTGTAGCAAAGGCGGACATGGGCGTGCTTATGAGATGGCTGCTTTTAGCTGATAATGGAAAAAATGAGAAGCGGCGAAGATGAGCATTTTGCCGCTGTTACTTGGTCCATTAATTTTCATGACCAAGCCTCAAAAAGGTGCCCAAACTACCCAGATGACCACTGGAGGAAATCGGGGATGACCTCCCCGTACTCCCCCAGTGGTCACCAACCCCCTCCCACCCCCCCAAAAAAAAACCTTTTAAAACATTTTTTGGCGAGCCTCTATGCCAGCCTCAAATGTCATACCCAGCTCCATGACAGCAGTATGCAGGTCCCTGGAGCAATTTTTAATGGGTGCAGTGCACTTCAGGCAGGCAGGCCCAGGTCCATCCCCCCCCTACCTGTTACACTTGTGGTGGTAAGAGCCCTCCAACCCCCCCCCCCAAACCCACTGTACCCACATGTAGGTACCCCCCTTCACCCATATGGGCTATAGTAATTGTGTAGAGTTGTGGGGAGTGGGTTTGGGGGGATTTGGGGGGGCTCAGCACCCAAGAGAAGGGAGCTATGCACCTGGGAGCAATTGGATATTGTAAAAAATTTTTAGAAGTGCCCCCTAGGGTGCCCAGGCATGTCAGGGGGACCAGTGCACTACAAATGCTGGCTCCTCCCATGACCAAATGCCTTGGATTTAGCCAGGGTTGAGATGGCCGTTTTTAGCTTCCATTATCGCTGAAAAACAAAAGCAACCATCTCAAACCCGGCGATCTCTGGCATTTGGCCGGTTCCAACCTGTAAAGCTCCCGGCCACTGGACAATTCAGAAATGCAGCCCTCTGCTGGCCGGGGTCTCACTTGCCAGTCTCCTCGGAGTTCCCTTGGCTCCCCAAGCCAAGCTATGTATTGCTCTTGGCCAGGCAAACTGCTCAGCCACAGACAGTTCCACACCACCAGTAGTAAATCCTAGGTAAATCCAGCAAGCTCTGCACAGAAGCAAACAGTTCAAAACAGTGATTTCCTTTATCTTCCCCCCCTCTGCAGGATAACTCCAGCAAGCACAACACAGAAGCAAACAGTTCAAACAGAGTGGTTCCCTCTATCTTCTCCCCCTCAGGGTATTCTTGAATTAAGGCTTCATAAGGCTCCTTGGCACTTAGCTTCAGGACAGACTGTAAAGACACATGCCTTTCCTGCTCTCTACCTAACCTCACTGGCCCCAGGACTCTGGCTGGTATTCTCCCAGTCCCTTGCAAGCACCCACTTCTATATCTGGGCTCCTACCTTACTCAGGGTGACTGCTCGGCATGCCTTCCTTCGGCTGGAAATCCTCCCCTGTCCAGTCCAGTGTGCCCCGGTCACCCCTCTGATCCATGGGCCGTGACCCCTCGCACTCTCCTGACACGTCAACTAGGATTCTCCATTCTTCACATATATGCAAATGAGACAGTCATCAAAATGCAAATTCAATTTATTAGACTATACTGCAGTCTTGTGGAACCCCCTTCTTTCCAGACATTAGTCATCTAGCACAAGTTCTCTCACTGAGCCCATCTACTGTGGGGAACCTGGGTCTCAGTGTCTAACAGCCTCCACCCCTGGATAGGACTTTCTTCATTCACCACAACTTTATAGTCCTATCCTCCACCCCACGGCTGTTAGTTCACTTTAAACAATTCACAGTTCCAACATCAATGCTTCAGGGACTTCACTTACCCCAGGATTTCCAGCCTGTATCTAACTCTCTCACACAGTTTTCAACACCAGTGCTTCAGGGACTTCTCTTACCCCAGGACTTTCAGCCTGCTTCTAATTCTCCAGCTCTGGGCGTTGCTGGTCTCTTTTCCTCCCCAGCTCCTCACGCGGTACAGTTTATATAGGGCTGCTATTAGCCCACCACACCCTTTCTTGGCCTCTCCTCCTAGTTCTGGAAGAGTCCAGCCCCTTCTAGGTGTCCTTCTCATAACAGACCTTAGCTGGAGCTCCCCTTGCTGGCCCCTTCAGGTCACTACCCTGATGTCCATTTTTCTATTGTTGGTAGGAGAGCGCCATCTAGCGGCCTCCTCAGGGTAGGGCAGTCCTGTGTTTATCACAAACCGTATTATCGAAACAAAAGATGGTCGACCATCTTTTTCGATAATACGGTTCTGATCAGCTTATTTATTTATTTGTTGCATTCGTATCCCACCTTATCCTACCTCTTTGCAGGCTCAAAGTGGCTTACAATACATCATAAGTAGTGGAGGAATGTTAGTAAATAAACATTTGGTATTACAGAGTATTGGTCAGCATGATGATAATTAAACAAAGTTATAGTATACAAGCAGATATTTGAGAAACAGTTCTAAACATAGATAGGCGAGTTGTGCATATTCACATTGGTTGATCTTTGTGGTATGCTTTGTTAAAGAGATGGGTCTTCAGTGATATGCGGAAGTTCGCTCTTTCGTAGATCGATTTTAAGCTGCGCAGCAGTGCGTTCCATAACTGTGTGTTCAGGTAGCTAAAGTTTGACGCATGCATTAGTTTGTATTTCATTCCTTTGCAGCTGGGGAAGTGTAGATCAAGGAATATGCGGGATGATCTTTTGGCATTCCTAGGTGGTAGGTCTATCAGGTCAGACATATAAGCTGGTGCGTCTCCATGGATGATTTTGTGAGCTAGTGAGCATACTTTGAACGTGATGCGTTCCTTAAGTGGGAGCCAGTGTAGTTTTTCTCGTAGAGGCTTGGCACTTTCAAATTTTGGTTTGCCAAATATAAGTCTAGCTGCAGTGTTCTGGGCTGTCTATAGTTTCTTGATTATTTGTTCTTTGCATCCGGCAAATAGTGCATTGTCGGAAGATGGCCGGGGATCACTTTCGAAAATGAGCTGGTTAGTACCATTGACTGTACCAGGTTACGAAAGATGTTTCTTGGGAAGAAGGGTTTTACTCTTTTTAGTTTCCACATAGAGTGGAACATCTTTCTTGTTGTGTTTTTCACAAGGATTTCAAGTGTGAGATTCCGGTCAAAGGTGACTCCAAGAATTTTCAGGGTGTCTGACACGGGAAGGGAGAACTTCGGTGTGGTTATAATGGTGAATTTACTTGTGTTATGTTGAGATGTGAGTATGAGACATTGAGAGGCATAATCGAACGCGAACGCCCATCTCCATGGGCGTCTATCTCCGAGGACGGATACGTGAAGGGGCGGGACAGACCGTATTTTTGAAAAAGATGGGCGTCCATCTTTTGTTTCGATAATACGGTTGGTGCTGGGCAAATGCATTGGATTTGGGCGGATTTGAGCTGGGCGGAATAGTTTTTCAGCGATAATGGAAACTGAAGGCGCCCAGCTCAAAAACAAATAACTCCAAGGCATTTGGTCGTGGGACGGGCCAGGATTCGTAGTGCACTGATCCCACTAACTGAATGGAAAAAGCCCTTCCCTTACGAATCTGGAAAGGAACGGGCATGCATGAAGGAAATTGAATGCAAATGAGCTGCTTGTTGTTAGCTCATTTGCACACGATTTCCTTCCTAAGGAGGGTGCCCAAACTGCACAGATGACCACCGGAGGGAATCGGGGATGACCTCCCCTGACTTCCCCAGTCCCCACCCGGAAAAAAACAATGTTTCAAACTTTTGTTTGTTTTTTTTTCAGAGTATGTCGTTTGCTATACCTCCATCCCTGCGACGGCAGTTGAGAACATCCAAAATGCTTCCAACACCCTCTTTATTTATCTATTTGGATTGTGGATCACAAGTAGCAGCAGTGGGATTTGAACCAGCCACCTCTGGATTGCCAGACCAGTGCTCTAACCACTAGGCCAGTCTGTCACTCCTCCACTGCACTTCCTTGAAATTTGGCTGTCCCTGTAGGGGGGCAGTTCAGGATGTCCAAAATGTTTGAAAGAAGGACATCCATACCTTTGTTATGCCTCTGCTGACACACACATACTGCCCCCCCCACACACACACACCCACAGTGATGGCCAAATTTCAGGGACGGAGGCATAGCAAAGGACATACTCTTAAAAAAAAAAAGTTTGTAAAGTTGTTTTTTTCCGGGTTGGAGGTGGTTAATCAACACTGGGGAAGTCAGGGGAGGTCATCCCCGATTCCCTCCGATGGTCATCTGGGCAGTTGGGGCACCTCTGCCACCCTTCTTTTTTCCATCATCGGCCGAGGGCGCCCATCTCTCCTCAGCCGATAAACACGCCCCAGTCCCGCCTTCACCAGCCTCCAACACGCCCCCGTCAACTTTGTTCGTTCCCGCGACAGACTGTAGTTGGAGGCACCCAAAACCGGCTTTCGATTATACTGATTTTGGCGCCCATGAGAGACAGGAGCCCATCTCCTGATTTGGGTCAAAATATGGGCGTCTTTCTCTTTCGAAAATAAGCTGGATTGTGTTTTTTCCGCATTAAGTTTTAGTTGAAATGCATCTGTCCATGAG
This sequence comes from Microcaecilia unicolor, assembly GCF_901765095.1. Lineage (NCBI taxonomy): Eukaryota > Metazoa > Chordata > Amphibia > Gymnophiona > Siphonopidae > Microcaecilia > Microcaecilia unicolor. Next base: position 238,941,062 of record NC_044033.1, read on the forward strand.
TGCATGATTTGGAAGCTGTGGTTGATGATATTGGTGATTTCCTTTAGGTCATGTTTGAACGGAATGTAGATCGTGATGTCATCTGCGTATATGTAAGGGTTCAGGCCTTGATTGAATAGCGATTTAGCCAGGGGTGTCATTAGGTTAAAGAGTGTCGGTGATAGTGGAGATCCTTAGGGCACACCGCATTCAGGTGTCCATGACGTTGATATATTCGAGTTAGATTTCACTTGGTATGCTCTGGTGGTTAAAAATCCTCTGAACCAGTTGAGCACGTTGCCTCCGACTCTGAAGTATTCTAGGATATTTAGTAATAATGGTAAATTATCATCCTTTCAAGCCATATGGGATAAATATGTAATATCTGAGACCCAGTTCTATCATTTGATTCAATTTTATCATTGCATTAAATCAAGTGGATCACACTTTGTAAACAATTCAGAGCCTGAAGTCATTGTTATTGCACAAAGTTTTGTATATAAGGATCTGCATAGACCTTCTAAGGAGATCTGCAAAGTATGGGTGAAAGACATTAATATGGGGGAGAAGGACAACATTTGAAATAGTTTTTGGTCTTATATTGATGATGATGATGTCTTATATTTATTTATTACATTTGTATCCCGCGCTTTCCCACTCAAAGCAGGTTCAATGCGGTTTACATATTAATAGGGAATACAGCATATTGTTAGAGAAAGTATAAATTAAGAATAGCAGAATAATAAAAGGGCTAAGTAAGTAGAGATAGGCAATGGAGAAGTGAGAAAGATGGGAGATATAGTTTGGGTCAATGTCATTGTCGTCTAGGTATGTGTTGGGTAGATGGGTTTGTAGGAATTAGTCTGGGTCATTTGGATAGGCTTGCTTGAACAGATGGGTTTTCAGTGCTTTCCTGAAGGGTAGATATTCGCAGATTGATCAGATAGATCTGGGGAGGGCATTCAGAGTTGGCTGCCTAGGAAGGAGAAATTGGAGCCAAGTGGGCTACATCAACGCCAGAACCTCTGTAAATAAAACAGCAACAATAACAGACTGGATCATGTCTGAAGACCTTGACCTACTCTTCATTAATGAAACCTGGATCCATGACCAAAAAAACCCTATAATCCTAGACCTATGCCCCCCAGATACAAAATCACACACTGGACCAGAAAAGACAAAAGAGGCGGAAGCATAGCACTAATCTACCGATCTCATTTCACCACCGAAACCATTGCCGAGTCCATAACACCTCAACTTGAAATTGCCTCAATCAGAATTCACAATATAGCTCTATGTGATCATTTGAATTGTATCCTGTTTTATAGACCTCCAGGTAACTGGAACGAAGCCCAGACTAACTTCATGGATTTCATCTCAAACATGTGTAACCAACTCCAATATACTAGTATTAGGAGACATCAACCCTCACTTAGAAAACCCAAACTCCATCAACGCACGAGAATGCAAGGAATTCCTCCACTTATGGGATCTTAAATGGCCACAAATGCAAGCTACCCATGTCAAAGGACACACACTTGATCTCATCTCACACAAACTTTCAACCAAGTAGAATTTAATAATAGCAGATATCAAATGGACAGAAACACCCTGGACCGACCACTGCAAACTAAATTTGTCCCTACATTGGCGGAAGAAGGGCTTACAACAAATACAAGAACACACATCCTACAGCACAAGAGGTCAAGTAGACCCGAAAACATTCTGGTAACTGATATATAGAATAACTAATGGACAGCACAAACAGACTCCACATGCTACCACATAGAATGGGACAAAAGATGCAAAGGCATACTAGATGAAATCGCACCCTTACGAACAAGAACCCCAAGCAAGCACAACTCAATACCATGGTTCAACGATGAACTGAAAAAACTAAGAACGCATACCAGGAAACTCGAATGAGCTAGGAGGAAAACCAAAGATGAACATACACTCAACACATGGAAACAAATACATAGAAAATACAAATATGCTATAAGACAGACAAAAAGATTATACTACAAAACTAAAATAGGGACAGATTACAATGACACAAAGAAACTATACCAACTCATGAACAAACTCCTAAACACCAGTTTGGTCACTACAACAAATACAGACATCCCATCTGCAGATAAACTTGCTAAGTATTTCAATGAAAAAATCATAAAACTACGCAGCACTCTACCTCAGGACAACACCAACATTGAAACCTTCCTTAACGAGTTGGACCCAACCACTGGAGAATACCCGGCTGATCGGACTTGGTTAAACTTCGTCCTCTACCATTGAAACAGTCGCCCAAGCGATTAACAGGTTCTCCAACACTCACTGCAAACTAGATACCTGCCCCAGCTACCTATTGAAATCCACCCCTGACCAATTCATATTAGACCTCACATCCCACCTAAATTACATGCTTCAAAAGGGTCTCTTCCCCAAGGAAACCGGCAATATCCTACTCACCCCGATAGCAAAAGATACCAAGAAAAAAACAAATGAAATCACCAACTACCGTCCAGTAGCATCGATCCTGCTAGTAGTTAAACTGATGGAAAGCATGGTAACCAAACAACTTACAGACTATATAAACAAATTCTCAATACTACACGAATCACAGTCAGGTTTCCGCCCTCTCCACAGCACTGAAACAGTACTGCTCACCCTCCTATCCAAATTCAAACAGGAAATAGCAACAGGGAAAAAAATCCTTCTCCTCCAATTCAATATGTCTAGTGCATTCGACATGGTAAACCACAATATACTACTATTGTTTGTTTTGGTATCTAGAATCCAACTTCACACTTTTAGGCCCATTTTCTTCTGTTCCAGGCTGCTCTTTCACAACAGGCTATATATATAAGTTAAGGTTGATTGTGTTTCTGAGTTTTCAGTGAGTCCAAGAAAAACAACTGATGCCGCTGCAGTACAGAGGGAGGTTTTATGTGAATTTGTGTTCAATTGGGCAAATATTGAAGAGTGTGATGACCCCTGATGAAGGCTAATGCTGAAACTTGGCCAAGTAGGGTCATTCTTCAGTAAAAAAAATTGTTTGAGAGCTCTCAATTATGTCCTTCCTTCCTTCCTGGACCACCTCTGCTTTTTTTTTTTTTTAAACGTGTCATTTGTACGGATGTTTTTGTTGAGCCTGGTAGCTAGATATTCCCTCATGTGAGAATGGATATCCTGCTTATCCTTAGAAAAAGCAAAGTTACTCACCTGTATCAGATATTCTTTGAGGATGGAAGGATAAATATTCTCACAAACCCTCCCTCCCCAGGAGTTGTTTTCTTTTATCTATATTTTAGTACTGATGATCCTGCTCTCACATGTAGAAAAGGAAGGTACCCACACATGTGTGGTGAGGCTCTGACAAAAGAAGTCATGTTTATGCTTGGCAGAATCTGTACCTGAGCTCTCTCAGATGATGTCACTCACATGTGAGAATACATGTCCTGCTGTCCTCAGAGAACATCTGCTACAGGTGAGCAACTTTGCTTTCCACCAGAGTCAAAGAAGAGAGAAGTGAATTACTGAGAGTCAAAAGTATTGTAGATGGAAGGGGGAAATAGGATTTGGGCACTAGCTTCCCTAGCTCTCATCCCTCTGGTCTAATGACTAAATATTTGCCCCAGTGATTATTTTCTTCCATGCATTTATTTCTACAAGTTATTGACTATAAATTAATATCTGAATTCTGTAGTTTATCATAGTTAAGGGTGAGGGGTTAATAATTTGGTTTAATTTTGCTGAAGGTTGACATTCCTTAAGGAATGTTTCTAGAAGAGGATGTGAAGTAAAATCAAGATATTCCCTGACCTGTTCACAATAGTATATCCTGAACAGGCCAGATAACTCACTTGATTTCTCAGCTGGAAGACCTTCAATGACAGCAGCCAGTAGTCCAGATGTTTTGAAGCTGTAGTTTGGGATCCCAGTGTCCATTCCTGACAATATATTCATGGCAGCTCTACACATTAAGAATAAATTGTTGTAAGGGTCATAAATGTGGAACCCCAGTGTGAGGTTGGGTAAGAGCTCTGAGCTGTTGTTAATTTCCTCCACTACAGACACAAAGGCCAAGAAATTGTAATAATTCAAGGATATGGGACTTTAAAAATAAATGTCAGATAAAATAAAATTAGCATCAATCTAAAAGATACAGAGACATTGCCATTGGTAGTAGACATGAGTGAAATAGGTTTAGGAGGGTTATAGTGCTGCTCTCACACATATTTGTGAAACAACAAGATGGAAAAGTGCATGCTCCAGGTTAGCAAAAATTAAATGCATTTCTTTCCTCTCTCTCTCTCTCTCTCTCTCTCTCTCTCACTTTTCCTATATTTGCTCTGTTGTTCAGCAAGGGGAGGCAGCATGAGTGGAAGTTCCCAGTCCCCACCAACAAAAATTAGGCCAGACCCATGGTGGAACTGCTGGAAGTGTTAGCAGAAGTTCATGAAGATGTGTCCCAGATGGTGAGGAGAAGAGACAGGGAGTGAGAAAAGCAGACGCAAGGAGTAACAAAGAAAGGGATGGGAACAGAAGGGAAGGAAAAGTAATAGGAAAGAAGCCGAGATTGGAGAAGAAAGAGAGTAAATGTTGGAAGAGGGGAAGGGACAAAGAAGGAAGAGAAAAAAAAGCCGGGAGGAACAGATTTGCACTCTCAAACCCCTCTGCAATAGTCCCCTTTAATGCCAGCCCTTCTTTCACTCCCACTACAGCTGACATGACTAATGAGAGATCTAGGGCAAACAGCAGACTTAGCAGTGAAGAACAAAGAGAATAGTCTACTCAAGTCTAAGAAATTGTTCTAAATAAGAGAGTATCCACATCTGAAAATTCTAGTCCATCTATGAAAGATGAGTTTTTTGTTCCTTTCTCCACAGAGTTGAAGGAAAACAATATAGAGTAAGGGGACAGGAGACTAGAATGTACAGTAAAACTTGCTGATACAGATTCTTATGGATCACCATTTCAGGGATCTCCAGCAGAAGCATCAGATTTTCAGAGTGTCTTAATTTATAGTGTATTTATACTTTCTATATTACCTTTACTGGCAGGCATGCCAAAAGGACATACAGAGTAAATCAAAGGGAAGAAAAGAATTCCAAAATTTCAGATAGGACAGAACCATTCACAGAAGTTCATCCATCACCAATCCAGAAAGGGCAGTGAATTGCAAACAACGTGGTTCTGTACCATAGGATTTTACAACCAATCAAGGTAACAATACAACAACCACCTCAATACAGAAGATAAAGACTTGCAGCCAGCATGCCGAATTGCCAAATGCCTTACCTGACAAGGGTCTATCAAATGTGGTTGGTAACATGCTAAGTGTTAAAGAACTTACCACACATATAACAATACTGGAAGATTAAGAATGATGCATCTGGCAGCTACTGTCCCCCCCCCCCCCCCCCCAATAAAAAGAAAAGAAAGGCAGAGACGAAGTATCTGAAAACATCAGAGCGGTGGAGGCATTTTTAAACATCTATTGGAAAAAATTGGAGGGGTGGAATTGTATATTAAGGAGGGCCTTGAATCAAAACTTCTGCAGGAAACAACACACATCTTAGTATCCCTATGGATTGAAATTCCATGTGTAAAGGGGAAAAGGATAGTGATAGGAGTGCACTACCGTCCACCTGGCCAGGATGAACAGACAGATGTGGAAATGTTATCAGAAATTAGGGAGGCTAACAAACTGGGCCACACAATAATAATGGGTGATTTCAATTACCCTGATATTGACTGGGTGAATGTAACATCAGGGCATGATAGGGAGGTAAAATTCCTTGATGAAATCAAGGCCTGCTTTATGAAGCAGCTGGTACAAGAGCTGACAAGAGAAGGCAAAATTCTAGACCTAGTCCTTAGTGGAGCGCATGATCTGGTGCAGGAGGCAATGGTGCTGGGGCCGCTTGATAACAGTGATCATAATATGATCAGATTTGATATCGGCTTTGGAGTAAATAAACACAGGAAATCCAAAATATTAGCATTTAACTTTCAAAAAGGAGACTATGATAAAATGAGAAGAACAGTGAAAAAAATAAAAACTTATAGGAGCAGCTACGAAGGTTCAAAAATACCATCCTGGAAGCCTAGGTCAAATATATTCCGCATATTAAAAAAGGAGGAATGAAGACCAAGTGACAACTGGCATGGTTAAAAGTGAGGTAAAGAAAGCTATTAGAGCTAAAAGAAAATCCTTTAGAAAATGGAAGACGGATCCGACTGAAAATAATAAGAAATAGCATAAGGAATGGCAAAGAGGGACTTGGAAAAAAACATTGTGTTAGAGGCAAAAACATATAGTAAATTTTTTTAGGTATATTAAAAGCAAGAAGTCGGCAAAAGAATAAGTTGGACAGCTAGATAACCGAGGGGTAAAAAGGGCACTCAGGAAAGACAAAGTCATGGTGGAAAGATTAAGGGGGTCTTTTACTAAAGATTAGCATAAGTTATCTGAAGCAGGGCCCACAGGAATAAAATAGGCCCTGTTGCAGATAAGTTGAGCTAATCTTTTGTAAAAGACCCCCTAAATGAATTCTTTGCTTCGTTCTTCACAGAGAAAGCTTTGGGAGAGATACTGGTGCCAGAAATAGTATTCAAAGCTAACGAGTCAGAGAAACTGAATGAAATCTCTATAAAGCTGGAAGATGTAATGGCACAATTTGACAAAATGAAGACTAGCAAATCGACTGGACTGGATGGTTTTCATCCCAGAGTACTGATAGAATTGAAAAATGAACTTGCAGAACTATTGTTAGTAATATATCATTTATCTTTAAAATCAAGCATGGTGCCGGAAGATTGCTCTTCTGTGCTGTGGCCCCAGAGCTGCTGGGTTTTCAAAATGGCTGCTGAGACTTTGGTGGCACTCACAGACTGCTGCGCTAAGTTTCGGCAGCCATTTTTAAACTACGACAGCACCGCCTGCAGCACAGGAGACAGAAGAGCTGCAGAGGGCAGGAAAGCGTGGGATTCTTCCTGACCCCGCAGCTAAAGAGGCCACTACACCACCAGGGTGGCCTTCAAGGATTAAGTTAGGTCTTCTTCTTGGGAGGGCTGAAGTGTAGTGCAGGGTAAGCATGGCAGTTTCTTGCGCCCCTCGAATGTTTATGCCCCCCCTGCCATGCATACTCTGCTTACCACGTTCCACCATCCCTGTTTGCATGTACTTTCTCTGTCTCTTGAGGGCTTACAATCTAATATTTGTACCTGGGACAATGGAACATTAATGGGCTCATTTTCAAAACAGAAAAACGTCTAAAAAGTGGCATAAAGCAGCATTTGGACCTTTTTCCCACAAAAACATCCAAATCAGTATTTATTTTTAGACGTTTTTTTTTAAGTCTGTCAGAAGTGCGCCCAAATCTCAAGGGGGTGTATCAGAGGCATGCTCAGAGCGGGACTTGGGCATTCCTGAGACTTAGACGTTTTTTAGCCATAATAGAAGAAAACAAAAACGTCCAGGACTAAAACTAAGATGTTTTGAGCTAGACCTGTTTTTCTAATGAATCAGGCACAAAAAAGTGCCCTAAATAATCAGATGACCATTGGAGGGAATCAGGGATGACCTCCCCTTAGTCCCCTAATGGTCATTAATCTCCTCCCACCCCCCAAACATGTGATGGAAAACATTATTTGTCAGCCTCCATGCCAGCCTCAGATGTTTTACTCAGGTCCACTAGAACAGCATGCAGGGTCCTGGAGTAGTCTAGTGGTCAGTGCAGTGCACTGCAGACAGGTGGACCCAGGCTTCAACCTCCCCCCCCCCCTACCGGTTACACTTGTGGAGGAAACTCTGAGCCCTCCAAAACTCACCAGAAACCCACTGTACCCACATATAGGTGCCCCCTTTACCCATAAGGGCTATGGTAGTGGTGTACAGTTGGGGGTTTGGGGGGGGGGGGGGGCTCAGCAGACAAGGTAAGGGAGCAATGGTCAGGTGTGTACCTGGGAGCATTCTATGAAGTCCACTGCAATGCCCCCTAGGGTGCCCTAATGCTTTCCTGGGGTGTCAGGGGGATCTGTGTACTAAAAATGCTGGCTCTTCCTACATCCCAATGGCTTGATTTTGTGCATTTTGCACTCAAAAATGGACCAAAAAAATAAAACGTCCAAATCAAAAAAACTTCTATTTTGTAAAACAAAAGATAGATGGGGTTTTTTTTTTTTTTCATAAAAATGACCTTCTTTGCTATTCAGGTTTTGGTTGTTTTTTACAAAACGTCCAAAGTTGGACTTAGTCATATCGAAAATGCCCTTCCACGTGACTTATCAATGGTCACAAGGAGCTGCAGTGGCTCGTGGCTGAGGAAGGACAGTTGGCATTCTAAAACTGCTGTTTTGGCCGTTTGCAGGGAAACTGTTAAATGGGAAAGGATGTGCATTACTTATTACTTTGAGCAGGTGATCATGAATCCCACTTCTATGCACAAACCAGTATCCCTCTATCCCAGCAGCCATCTGATCACTATATAAACAGGGGATTTAATTTACTAGTACAACTCCCAGAACCTAGCACTGCTCTGCTGAAGTTGTGCCAGAGAACACAACCTTCGCCGGGGGGGGGGGTGGGGGGGGGGGGGGGGGGGGGGGGGCCAGATCCCGAGGTGCAGGGGCCCGTTTTCGCCCCCCCCCCCCGGCGGCTTGCATAGGCATCCATTGGCAGCGCATCAGCGGTGGGGGGGGGGGGGGTTGGCGGCAGCGGGCCAAATCTACAGGGGCCCATGCTCCCGTGGCCCCATGCTGGCTACACCACTGGAACATAACATAAGATCATAAGGGTAGACATACTGGGTCAGACCATTGATCTACTAGCCCAGTATCTAGTATTCCAAACAGTGGTCAAGCTTCCATTTTCCTATCTAGGGTCTGCTGCACTAGGACACTCTGAGCAGGCTCAACTTCTGTGCATATTCTCCAGCTCCACTATTCACAGGCACTGTTTAAGTGGTGCTTTCTGATGTTCTAGGCCACCTCTATTAGACCCATGGTGCCACTTTGCACACCTCTGCAGTTACTTCCAGGTGTGATCCTTTGTTCTGTATTTGGTGAAAGTCTGTCTGTTTTTTGTGTTTTAAGAAGTCATTTAAAGTTATTTTATGTATGGTAATAATGGTGGGCAGGGAGGAGAGGAGATTAGATAGGGGGTCCCTTCCTTAATTTATGTCCTGGGCTTCAGCTGTTGTAACACCAGCCTAGGTTGCGATTAATGGAAAGAAAATGATCAGGTAAGACATATTTTTTTTCCATACACATTCTCCTAACACTTGTTTAAAAAGTGTTAATGTGTTAAAAAAAAAACATTTATTAACATAAATGTGTGAAACTTCCAAATACATTTCCTGAATTCTGGGAAATAGTTTGCAAATGATGTAGAATTAAACCTCTGACTTCCCTAACTGGACAATACATTGCTCTTACAGTGCATGACATCAACAATTTAACTGGCTTAAATTAAGAGTTTGCACTTATGTTTATTTATTTATTTGTAACATTTGTATCCCACATTTTCCCACCCATTAGCAGGCTCAATGTGGCTTACAAAATACCGTAAAGGCGAACGCCAAGTCCGGTAGGTTAAACAAATATAGATTGAAATAGGGGTCAGGTAAGGTTAGGGTTTAAGGTACAATAAGGGTCAACGATAATAAGGAATATATGGAGGGGCATTTTCGAATGGGGCCAGCCATCTCTAAGGGTGCCCATCTCCAAGGACGGCGCCGTGAAGGGGCGGGGCCGATCGTATTATCGAAACGAGATGTGCGTCCATCTTTCATTTCGAAAATACAGTCGGGGCCGGCCAAATCTCAACATTTAGGTCAAACTAAATGTTGAGATCGCCGTACTTAGAGATGGCCGGCCTCGGTTTTCAACCATAATGGAAACCGAAGCCGGCCATCTCAAATACAACTAAATCCAAGGTGTTGGAGCTCAGCTAGAAATAGAGTGGTCACTTCACCATAAGCATTACAATTTTGCTGTCTTTCTTCATCCTTCTTGTGTGTAAATGGACAGGTCTACTTCACTGCAGTTTAATACTTAATGCTTTCTGCCCATCATTCAAATATTTAGTTAGATAGGACAATCAGGAACCATACAGCATCCCACACCATGCCCAGCTGTTACATTTGGAGTGGGAAGAGTGAGCATTGTCACAGTAGAAGCTGATTCACAGCATTAAAGATGGAAGCTCATCTGGTTCTGATTGTGCTGATGCTCTGTGGCATCCTGTGGAAGACGGCTGAGTGTCAGTGCAGTCTTGGAAACTACCTATCAATGCAGCTACGACCAGGTTTACATAGGGATGGGGACATCGTGATCGGGGGACTTGTAACTATAGAAAATTTTTCTACATTTCGTCATGCATCCCTCACAACTGTTCCCTCATTTGATGGACATACCTAGTAAGTAGAATTATGGCTTAGTTCCTACATGAGACAGGCTTGTATTTTTTTTTTTTCATTAGTCACTGGCATGAACTGCACATATACCCCGATTGCAGTTTATCAATTCTCTCACATTAATTATGAGTATTTTCCCATTGAAATGTACCCTGGGGTAAAAGGACCTGCTAAGAATTTAATCTCTTTATAGATAAATATTTTTCCCATAAAATCTATGTAAAAATACGCAACTGGATGTGGTGTCGTCTCTCTCAATCTCTCATACCTTTAGGACAGATAAAAATGTACTTTTCCCTGTGTCTACTTCTTCCAATGAACAGAGTGAAATGTTTTCAGACAGCTTCAGATCCTGGGTAAACGTATTGTGAAAAGTGACCTCCCCGTGTTTTTCCAAAGCATGTTTTCATTTTGCTGCTGTTTACTATTGAACTACTTTAAATATCCACCATACTCTCCAAGAAAGAAGCAAAAAATCACATCCTTTTTTTTTTTTTGAGGTTCTCCCCTTCTTATTTCCTTTGACATCCTTTTAAAATTGAGCTTTCCATTTTTTTGAAAATACTACTTGTTTGTACCTTATTCATAGCATATAAGTATGTGAAAACTTGCATTATTTCTTCCTTCTTATATCGAGTGTTTCTTCATTTCCTTCAGCCCCTCTGTGTGTAACTTAGTCTTCAGACAATACACCATTTTGCTTACTTTTAGAAACATAGAAACATGAAGGCAGATAAAGGCCATATGACCCATCCAGTCTGCCCATCCTCTGTAGCCCCTAATTCTTCCTGTTCCTAAGTGATCCCACATGCTTATCCCATGCCTTTTTAAATTCTGGAACAGTCCTAGACTCCATCACCTCCACCGGGAGGCCATTCCACGCCTCCACCACCATTTCTGTGAAATAATACTTCCTTAGGTTACTCCTAAGCCTATTCCCTCTTAACTTTGTCATATGCCCTCTCATTCCAGAGCTCTCCTTCATTTGAAAAAGGCTTCTCTTCCTGTACATAAATGCCTTTGAGATATTTAAACATTTCTATCATGTCACCTCTCTCCCTCCTCTCTTCCAGCGTATACATGTTGAGGTTCATAAGCCTATCCCTATAATTTTTGCATTCAAGACCGCTTACTAATTTCGTAGCCACCCTCTGGACCGACTTCATCCTGTTTATATTGATTTGATTTGCTTACTTTATTTATTTTTTATCTATTAGATTGTAAGCTCTTTGAGCAGGGACTGTCTTCTATGTTTGTGCAGCGCTGCGTATGCCTTGTAGCGCTATAGAAATTCTAAATAGTAGTAGTAGTAGTATATCTTTCCGTAGGTGTGATCTCCAGAACTGTACGCAGTACTCCAAATGGGGCCTCACTAGAGACTTATACAACGGCACTATCACCTCCTTTTTCCTGTTGGTCATGCCTCTCTTTATTCACCCAAGCATCCTTCTGACTTTGACCGTCGCTTTTTCTACCTGTTTGAAAGCTTTAAGGTCATCAGACTCACTCACACCCGTCCCGCTCTTCCTTCATACAGTGAAGCACTTCACCCCCTATACTGTACCGTTCCCTCGTATTCCTGTGACCCAAGTGCAAGACCCTGCATTTTTTGGGATTAAACCTTAGTTTCCAAATATCGGTCCATTCCTCTAGCTTCGCTAGGCCCTTCCTCATGTCATTCACACCCTCCAGGGTGTCCACCCTGTTGCAGAGTTTAGTATCACCTGCAAAGAGACAAACCTTACCAGACAGCCCTTCCGCAATATCGCTCACAAAGACGTTAAAAAGAGCCGGCCCTAGGACCGATCCCTGCGGAACTCCACTGACGACATCCTTTTCTTCAGAGCAAGCTCCATTTACCACTACCCTCTGTCTCCTGCCATTCAATCAATTTTTAACCCAATCAGTTACTCTAGGTCCCATACCGAGGGCACTCAATTTATTTATCAGTCGCCTGTGCGGAACTGTGTCAAAGGCTTTGCTGAATTCCAAGTATACCACATCAAGCGCCCCTCCTACATCCAACTGTTTGGTCACCTAGTCGAAGAAGACAGTCAGATTCGTCTGACATGACCTGCCACTACTGAAGCCATGCTGCCTCGGGTCCCGCATTCCATGTAGTTCCAGAAATCTCACAATCCTCCTCTTTAGAAGCGTTTCCATTAGCTTACTCACCACCGAGGTTAGACTGACAGGTCTGTAATTCCCAACCTCCTCCTTACTTCCACTCTTGTGCAAAGGAACCACATCTGCCCTTCTCCAGCACCGGGACCACTCCAGTTTCTAAGGAAGCATTGAAGAGGTCCGAGTTCCTTAAGCACCCTCGGGTGTGTCCCATCAGGCCCCATCGCTCTGTCTACTTTTAGTTTGGCAAGCTCCTTACGAGCACAGTCCTCCGTAAACGGGTCTTGGTCTACCATACATCCATCCCCTTTAGCCTTTGTTTTCTGCAGCCCTACCCCCGGTCTTTCATTCGTGAACACAGAGCTAAAATAATTGTTAAGAAGTTCAGCTTTATCCTTATCATCTTCCACATATTTCTTTCCCTCAGCTTTGAGCCTCACAATGATAGTATTCAATGATGGCACTTCCTCTTGTCAATGATGCTATCACAATGATGGCACTTCCTCTTGTCACTTACATATCTGAAAAAAGGTCTTATCCCCCAATTTTACCGTATTAGCTATCTTTTCCTCCATTTGCCACTTCACTTTCCTGATAGCTTTTCCAACTTCTCTTCGCTTATTTAGGTATTCTCTCCTGTCTTCATCTTTCTGAGTCATCTTATAACGTGCTGTATAATTATGGTACAGCCAGAGACCCCCCCACTGGAATGGTGGCGGGCCCAGTCATAGAGCTCAGGCCATTACAGACCTTGGCTGAGTCAGAAATCTGATGGCTGACATAACTGGGAGCTTACTGGAAAAGTATGGCCTAGTTTGTAGCCCGGATTGAGGCCTAAATAAGCTAAATTAGGAAAAGTTAGGTCAATAGATATGGAAACAAAATGGAGGATTTCAGCACAAGATGGAAGCCGTATCTGTTACAAAGTGGAATTTTCTCTAATGTAAGTTAGAAAAACAAGTTGAGAAATGAGTGAGTCATGCCAGGTGCAAAGAAAATAGGGAACTAGCTGTCCAAGAGGGGAGGGAGACTTTCCTGTGAGCAGGATTGTCGTCAGCCATGGTGTGAGAAAGGAAAGGTGTAGCTGGATGCAGTGTCTTGCTTAAGATTTGTGGTCAAGCGAGCTAAAGACAAAACCATGTTAGCAAGATAGAAGCTACTCATTAGCATGAGCCAATCAGTGACAACCATGACATTAGCATAGATCCAATCAGGTATATCTATTGTCATATTATCCATATCCTGAGGGCACATATAAAAATCAGAGTATTTCCTGGTTTAAGCTAGAGAGAAGGGTTGCCACTCTCTCTCTCCAAGGGAAACCAATGTGTCCAGCAGAATTGACAAATTACCTAATTGCTTTCCCTTGTAAAACCTCTAATTGGTAAAAGAAATTATAAAAGATTAGGAAGTAATTAACACCTGTTTGCAGCTGGATTATTATATTCCTATAATTAATTGATTGTACGTGCCTGTTGTCAATCACTGATTTGACTTGTACCTTGGCAAATAAACTCCTCATTCCAAATGATGATTTGCGGGCTTCACTTAATGATGAAAGGCTGTAAGTATAAATGCTTTTGCTGTATCAGGCTATCTTTCGCTGCATTGTATAACTTGTAATCTAAATCCAGTTTGTCATAAGGCTGGTATCTTTTCCTTAGACCTAACATCTCTCTTAGTGGCAATTCCTTTTAGAACTTCACAACTCCTTGATTACCCCAGTACTAGTGCTATTTAGAGATGGAGTCAGATTTAAGGTCACTCCAGCCTTCTTGGGGGTCTCTGGACCCCTAAATTAAAACATTGGTGACACCGCGTTCGATTTAAACACGCCACCAGAATTTTTGTCAAAGTGGGGGTTGATTATAGATCTTGACTAAAATTCTGTTGTTATTTTTATCTTCCACTTGAATGTTGCCCTTACTAACATAATTTTTGGCTGAATTTATAAACTGCTGTTTTACTTTTGCTTTCTGGTCTTTTTCTGAAACTGTTTCTGTTCTCTTCTTCCTGTTATGATCTCCCGCTTCCTTTTTTTCTTTCTCCTTGCACTCTGGGACATCTTCACCTATGGCTGATGTGAACTTCTGCTAAAATTTCTAGCTGTTCCATCATGAGTCTGGCCTCTCTTTTGTTGCTGGGGATTGGGGATTTCCGCCTGTACATCTAAGCATGAAATCTCCCCCTATACCACTTCCTCATCCAACCTCCTTTGGTTCCTGTATAATCTTGGGTGGACAGTTTATGGGGCTCATTTTCAAAACAGAAAAATGTCCAAAAAGTGTCACAAAGCACTATTTGGATGGATTTTTTTTCTCTAAATATCCAAATCGATTTTTACGAAACCTGTTTTGCAGACATCTATCTATGCATTTCATCTGCAGTGTGTCCAAATCACAAAGGGATGTCTAAGAGGTGTTTCAAAATTGGAATTAGGGTGTGCGTAATACTTGGACGTATTATAGCCATAATGTTCAAGAATGCATACCATAAACATCCATCTTAAATACCAAATTATAAGACTTTGCATGACATAGACATGACTGAAATCTTATCACTTGATTGATTAACCTCTTTGCCATTAATGAATAAGCATTACCACTTCAATCTTTATGTCGAATATGGTCCCTCCATAGTCAATGACCTAAAGTATGCTACAACTCAATTTCTTACTCAGGAACTTTCATGTATTACCATAATTTATTCTTCCTCACCATGTATATGCACATGATATATATCTATACCATGATCTGTACCACGTATGTTATGTTACTTGTATGTTACCATGTATGTATGCAACTTAACACATTACCATTTGTAATTCTGTTACCTGGAAATGGCAACCGCCATTACGGCAAATGTAAGCCACATTGAGCCTGCAAATTGGTGGGAAAATGTGGGATACAAATGCTACAAATAAAAAAATAAAACCAAAACATCTAAGGTGAAATCTTCAGTGTTTTGGTCTAGACCTGTTTTTCCAATGAGCAAGACACAAAAATGTGCCGTAAATGACCAGATGACCACTGAGCTGAGGAACCCCTCCACTTACTCCCCTAGAGGTCACTGACCCCTTCCCACTACCAAGAAATATGAATAAAAATAGAACTCACCAGTTTCTATGACAGCCTCAGATGTTATAGCAAGGTCCATCAGAGCAGCATGCAGGTCCCAGGTGTAGTATGGTGGTGGATGAAGTACACTGTAGACAGGTGGCCCAGGCCCAGTGGTGTGCTGGAGCCAGCTCCCACCGGCTCGCAAGAGCCAGTTGTTAAACTTTCTACCGACTTGCGAGCTGGTTGTTAAAAATCGCAAGCCGTCTCTGGCTCTCCTCCCTCGCTCCTCCCTTCCTCCGAATCCGGTCCCTCACCGACTCCTTGTCCTTCTAATTCTTCAGGGCAGGCAGTCTTGCCTGCCCACTACCAGCGCTGACTATTACAACTTCCTGGCCTTTGTGTCTGCGGTGGAGGAGATTAACAACAGCTCGGAGCTCTTACCCAACCTTACACTGGGGTTCCACATTTATAACCCTTATAACAATTTATTACTAATGTATACAGCTGCTATGAGCATATTTTCAGGAATGGACACCGGGATCCTAAATTACAACTGTAAAACATCTGGACCACTGGCTGCTGTTATTGAAGGTCTTCCAGCTGAGCATTCAAGACAGTTTTCCAGCCTTTCCAAGATATACCACTATCCACAGGTCAGAGAGCATCTTTGATTGCACTTCATTCACTCTTCTGTAAACCTTCTTTAAAGAACATCAACCTTTAGCAAAAGTAAACCAAATTATTATCCTCTCACCCTTTTAACTGTGGCAAACTGTAGAATTTAGATGATGATTCAGAGTCAAAAGTTTGTAAAATGAACTACATGGTTCAAACTTTAAGGCCAATGTGATTAATATGTATGATGTATAATTTGAACTCATGAGTATAAAATTCTTAATTCTTAGTATAATAAGAAGTCTGAGAGGGAAATTTGTTGCAAGTAATAATTTGAAGAATAATATCCAAAATAGTAGGGTTTTATTTAAGCAGCAGTTTCATTATACCTAATGTATTTTCCTGATTGAAACAAACCAAGGTATCAGGTTACATGAGTCTAGTTCCTGGAAACAAGGTGAATTGCTGTAACTCAGCAGTTCTGAACCAGTGTGTCGTTCCAGCACCCAAAGCAGCTTTTTTTATCCTTCCCTATCCTTCCTGCCATGGATCAAGAGCCTCAACTCTTGTGACCTCAGCTCCTTCCCTCTCTCCCATGACTCCTGCTCCCCTCCTTCACCAGCCCCCTCTACTGGTGGTCAATCTTCACCTCTGCCGGTAACAGAAGTCATAGTGAACAGCCCTGGCCAACCCAGAGCCTTTCCTCTGCAGCTGTCCCTGTTCAGTCATATGTAAAACAACCTTCCATCCTTAAACTGTATGGCAATCTTGATGTACAGAAGCTGAAGGAGAGAATAGCAATGTATTGCTATTGATATGGTATAATATTTATTTATTTATTTATTTATTTATTTATTGCATTTGTATCTCACATTTTCCCACCTATTTGCAGGCTCAATGTGGCTTACAGAGTTTTGTTATGACATAGACATTCCAGGATATCAGATACAATTAATAAAGTAAAATGGTTGAGTAAGGGAAGAGAGAAGGAAGGTGTTAGGCATGATAGTATAGAAGGTAGGCTTTAATAACTGGATGGGTTGGTGAGGTAGTTTTGTAAGGCTATCCTGCTTATAATCGAACGAGAAAAACGCCCAAGTTCCGACCTAAATCGGGAGATGGACGTTTATCTCACAAAAACGAATAACGCGGTATAATCGAAAGCCGAACTTGAACGTTTTCAACTGCACTCCATCGCGGAAGCGTACAAAGTTGACGGGGGTGTGTCGGAGGCGTGGTGAAGGCGGGACTGGGGCATGGTTATCACCCGAACAGAGATGGGCGCCTTTCGCCGATAATGGAAAAAAAGTATGCGTTTGTAGCTAGAATTTAGGGCACTTTTCCTGGACCCTGTTTTTTCACGAATAAGGCCCCAAAAAGTGCCCTAAATGACCAGATTATCACCAGAGGGAATCGGGGATGACCTCCCCTGACTCCCCCAGTGGTAACTAACCCCCTCCCACCACAAAAAAATGATGTTTCACAACTTTTTATTTTCACCCTCAAATGTCATACCCACCTCCCTGGCAGCAGTATGCAGGCCCCTGGAGCAGTTGTTAGGGGGTGCAGTGGACTTCAGGCAGGTGGACCCAGGCCCATCCCCCCCTACCTGTTACAATTGTGCTGCTTAATGCTTAGTCGTCCAACCCCCCCAAACCCACTGTACCCACATGTAGGTGCCCCCCTTCACCCCTTAGGGCTATAGTAATGGTGTAGACCTGTGGGCAGTGGGTTTTGAGGGGGATTTGGGGGGCTCAACACACAAGGGAAGGGTGTTATGCACCTGGGAGCTCTTTTACCTTTTTTTTTTGTTTTTGTAAAATTGCCCCCTAGGGTGCCCGGTTGGTGTCCTGGCATGTGAGGGGGACCAGTGCACTACGAATCCTGGCCCCTCCCACGAACAAGTGCCTTGGATTTATTCGTTTTTGAGCTGGGCGCTTTCATTTTCCATTATCGCTGAAAAACAAAAACGCCCAGCTCACAAATTGTCAAATAAAACATG
This sequence comes from Microcaecilia unicolor, assembly GCF_901765095.1. Lineage (NCBI taxonomy): Eukaryota > Metazoa > Chordata > Amphibia > Gymnophiona > Siphonopidae > Microcaecilia > Microcaecilia unicolor. Next base: position 238,959,262 of record NC_044033.1, read on the forward strand.
GATGTCTATTTTTTTCGAAAATACGGTTCGGTCCGCCCCTTCACGGACCCATTCTCGGAGATAAACGCCCATGGAGATAGGCGTTTGCATTCGATTATGCCCCTCCACGGGTTCTCTTTGTAGGCCTTATTTACGAAAGTTAGTTATTTCATCAGTAGTTTTCAGTACTGTAGGTAATGCATTCCACACCTGCGTGCTCATGTAAGAGAAGGTGGTGGCATGTATCCGCTTGTATTTTAGTCCTTTACAGCTGGGGAAGTGCAGATTGCGAAATTTGCGGGCTGATCTTATGGCCTTTCTGGGAGGCAGGTCCACGAGGTTTAGCGTGAATGATTTTGTGTACAATCATGCAGATCTTGAACGCAATGCGTTCCTTGAGTGGGAGCCAGTGAAGTTTCTCTCTTAGGGGTTTTGTACTTTCATATTTAGATTTTCCAAATATGAGTCTGGCTGCGGTATTCTGGGCTGTTTGGAGTTTTTTGATAGCCTGTTCTTTGCAGATAGGTGTGGAGAAGGTTCATCAAAAGTGAAGATTCTAGACTTCAATAAAATAGCTTTGTTTAGATGGGGGATTACCTCAATGAATTGTTGTCTGGATGGGAATATCTGAAGAAGTTGGAAAGCAGTGATTAAAATTGAAAGGATCTATTGTAAGAGCTATAGTAAGGGCAACAAACCTTTTTGTAAGGAAAGTAAATAAAAGTAACAGTTCTCAAAAGTACTGGCTGACAAGGTATGAAAAGAAGTTAGGGGGGGGGGGGGTCTTTGTAGGCGTGCTGACATTTTTAGTAGGTGTTAAAACTAGGCACGTGCTAAAACGCTAAAGATGCCCGTAGTAATACATTGGCGTCTCTAGTGTTTTGCACGTGCCTATTTTTAACGCACTTTAAAAATGCCAGTGCGCCTTTATAAACTACAAGAGATCACAGAAAGGGGAAAACTGGCAACAATATCTGCCTTGTGAAGAAATTAATAAACAAAGGATATGTGGAGTTTGAGGGTGTGGAGGAAGGCCCCAGGGTGGGGCTTTTATTTCAGAATTTCATCAGTAGCAGCAACAGAGGTCACATGGGGGAAAGTTCCCTTTTGCTCAGCAGTGTCCCAGAGAAGGGAAAATGGTAAACCTAGAGGACATGAATTGAGGTTACGGGGTGGGGGTGGGGGTGTAGACTTAGGGGTAATGTCAAAAAATAAGTTTTCACAGAGAGGGTGGTTGATGACTGGAATGTTATCCTGAGGGAGGCGGTGAAGAAAAAAAATAGTGACAGAATTCAAAAAGGCATGGTATGAACACAGAGCATCTTCAGTTAGAAAATTGATGGTATAAAAATCATAACTTAGATAGCTGTATGTGTTTGTATGTCACGTGGTGCTTAGATGGCAACTCTGGCTGTGAAGAACTAAGGGGCAAGCTTTTATGGTCTGGATCCCGTTTATGGCAGATTGGTTTAAGATGGGCTGGAGAGAGCTTTGATAGAAATTCCAGTAATTTGGAACATGAAGACAGGGCCAGGCAGACTTTACTGTTGGTGTCCCACAAATCACAAGACAGATTTGGACAGGTAGGAGTGCGCTTTGACCGCAACTTCAGTAGTTGGAACCTAAGGACAGGGTTGGGCTGACTTCTATGGCTGTGTCATAGAACTGCCAAGAGAGACAATGACCAAGTATTTTATATCACATTCATTTTTTTTTCTGTAATCGGGAGTTGATAATGAATGCAATTTCTGGGCAGACTGGATGGACCATTCAGGTCTTTTTCTGCCATCATTAATATGTTACTATATTACTTGCTTTATCGTCTTACCTGTTTTCTCCTCCTCTCTTTACAGTATAATTAGGCTCTAAGTATTTGATATATGAATAAAATGTGATCTTTTCTTGAAAAAGATGCTGATAAATACAATATTTTATTTCAGCAGATCAGTTACACCTCAGGGAATCTTGTCATGAACGACAAGGTTGAGTTTCCTTATTTCTACCGAACTGTACCCAGTGATCTGCACCTCTGTGCAGGGATAGTCAAACTTTTGAAGTATTATGGCTGGACCTGGGTCGGTATCATTGCATCTAGTGATGAGAACAGCATGAGGGCTGTGCAGATCCTGAGAAAAGGGATTGAGCAGAGTAGAGGTTGCATTGAATTCATAGAAACCTTCAGTCATTCCAAATCTCTGATGTTTCAAAATATGGAAAAAATTTCTGAGATCATCCAAAAATCTTCAACTAAAGTGATTATTTTGTATTATCATAAAGACTACACAGAGGTTGTAAGTCTCATTTGGGAAACACCTGGAAAGGCCTGGATCATAACAACTGAAAGGAAATATTTTTTTCCCTCATACTATGTTGATAGAAGAAACACCTTAGCTTTCACCGTGGGAAAGAAAATTATTCCAAATTTTCACAAATTTCTCCGTGAGGTGAATCCTTCCATTTTTCCAAATGATTCATTCATAGGGATGTGGTGGAAGGACCTCTGTAACAACCAGTGCCCCAAAAGCATCCAAAGATCCTGCAGTAGTGATGAAACATCTTTTTACCTCTTACACTGTGACATTATAAACTCTGGGGACAGCTATAATGTATACAATGCTGTGTACAGCTTGGCACATGCACTGCATAACATGATCACTTCTGGTTCTGGAAATACCACCATACAGAGTGGAGAAAGTGAGAGCTTTTCTGATTTTTTGCCATGGAAGGTAATATCCTATGTTAGAAGAATGTTATTGTCAGAAAGAAGAGATGCTATATGTTTGCACAGTGTGAAAGGGAAGCAGGAGCAGTGAAGTCTGTATACTCACATAGATGCTTCATGTCAAACATTATGGACATGAAGCTAATTGCAAAGAGAAAAGCATGGTTCTTTTATTTTTCAAGCTAGTAAATTGTAGAATTGTATACCTGTACAAATTAAATTTGGGTGATTTCTAGCTATATACAATTCCGTAAAGGTTTGAAGACTTATCTTTTTAATAAGTATTTGAATTAATTATTTTGTAGGGCTTTCTTGTTTCTATATGTTTGTTTTTGAAATTATGTAACCCGAATAGATTCTGTATTGATATTAGTGGGATATAAATACCTTGAATAGAATGAAATAGAGATATAATCTTAGAAATTTAAACAATCTAATAAGATGGCATTAAATCACCAGTTTGTCTTATGTTTTGCCTGCTCAGTGACGTTAAGTTGAAGGACTATCAGGCTCATTTTCGAAAGAGAAGGGTGTCCAAAAAGCGACACAAAAGGCACATGAGTGTCCCTATGAAAGAACAATAATCAAACAAATAAACAATAATCAAAACAGAGCCGTAAGGACGCCCTCAGCACGAGGACGCCCATCTATGGTCATCCCCACAGGGGGCGTGTTATGGGCGGCGTTACAAGATGGGCGCCTCCAATGTATAACGGCTAGCGAAATGGTTTTGCATGGGTGGGAATATGGGTGTTCTTATTTAGACCTGAAATAAAAGCAACCAAGGTAAGGGGGAAGTCGTCTTTAGACCCATAAGCGATTTTGTGGAGTTGGAGAGTGGCGAGAGCATTGTTGGGAGAGAAAGCTGAATCGTTGTGTGCAGAGAAAGCTGAGAGTTTGTTCAGTACCTGTTACCTTTGTCTGTGTGCTGTAGTCGGAACATTTTCACCCTCACCTACCTCATTTGTGTTTTACCTTTTCAGCTTTCCCTACCCCTTCTAGCCTCCAAACCCAGACACCACTACTCCTTCCTCTATCTCCCCATCCCTTCCCCCTATCCTTCTCTATTCACTGTCCCCAAGTTCATATTTCATTCCCTTACCTGTTTGTAGTCTCTGTTTGTCCCTTTGTCCTGTGTACTGCAGCATCCTGTTTGTGAAGACTGCTTGGAGAGTGAGTGACTAGAGGGTGTGGCAGGAGAATTTGTAGTGGGTCAGAGAGTGCTTGCAGTGTGGCTCTGCTGTGTGTGACTGCATTGTTCGTCGGTGGTGAGAGAGTGAGTGTCAGCTTCTGTTTGTTGCTGCTGTGTTTCACCAAGTTGGTAGGGAGAGGTGAGCACTGGTGTCACTGCATTGCACCTGTAGTGTGGGGAAATGGAGGCACTAAGGCCCTCATGATCAAAAGCCCCACACTGTCCCAAACAGCGCTCTAAAAATAGTGCTGGAACAGCGCGGGGCTTTACCACACGGATGATCAGAGATAATGCATGCAAATTTAAGCAGCGCAATTACCTTTGATCATCGGGTAAAAGTGCGGGTGAATTGTGCCGAGAATGAGCTCAGCACAATCCTCCCACACTTGTTTGACAGGTCTGGGCTGTCAAAAGCCCAAACCTGTCAAACACCCTGCCCCGAGACCCGAGTAATGGGGGCTGGAGGTCCGGTGGACCTCCGGTCCCCCCTGACGATCCCACCCCAATGGTCTGTAGCCCCACCCAGCACATCCCCGATGATCCCCTTACATGGTCTGTAGCCCCGCCCAGCGCATCCCAGGATGCACTGGGTGGGGCTGGGTGCCGCCATTTTGCTGTCATCAAGCCAAGGAAGAGGAGGGAGGCAGGCGGCGTCCCTCCTCCAACTAAGGTAGGGGGGCCGGGAGGAGGCTGTCCTTACGCTGGACCACCAGGGACTGCTGGGACAACGTTGGTGGGGGGAGTTGGGGTGGGCTGGAGGTCCACCGGACCTCCAGCCCTCCTCCATCGCTCGCTGGGTGGGTGGGTGGGTGGGAGGGGGTTTTGTCAGCGGCCAATGGACCACCAGGGACCAATTTCAGGGGGGCTGGGGGGGCTGGAGACCCACCAGATCTCCAGCTCTCCCTGAACCTGGGGAGGGTGGAATCATCGAGGGGGACCGGAGGTCCACCGGACTTCCAGCCCCCTGTTGACGTTTGCTTTGGTGGGGGGGGGGGGGGGGGAACGGGGGCCTGCCAGCTTGCAACTGCATGCTGGACAGGGCTCACCATTCCTCCCCAATGATCGGCAAGCCCTAATGGCAGCTCAGAGCTGGCGTAGGGTTTGCTGCAGCCAGCGATCCAAATTTTGGAGCGCTGGCCACTGATCATTGGGGAGGAATACCTAATGCCCTGTTTAGCATGCATTTGCATGCTACTTGCGTTACGAGCCCTCGAGTGCGTTCTTTCATGCGCTCGAGGGCTCTGATCATGCAGGGCTAGCAAACGTCGGCGCTAGTACGGCGCTAACAGCCTCTAGCGCTGGCGTTTGCTTTTGATCATGAGGACCTGAATGCACAGGTGGCTTATAAGTTGGAGGAAGAGGGGAGGCACTGCAGGAGGTACTCACGCCCCAGAGTTTTCAGGCCCTGTAGCAGTTTCCTAGACCTCACTAACCTGCAGTGTCTCACTAGGTACCGCTTTGATAGGGCTGCTATTCAGCACCTTTGTGACCAGCTCAAACCCCTCCTGCAGCCCAGGACCCATAGGAACAACCCCATCCCTGTGCACCTAAAGATCACTGCTTCTCTATCTTTTCTGGCCACTGGGAGTTTCCAGTCTGTCCTAGCTGTGAAAACGGGTCTCACTCAGGCTTCCATTTCTAACTGCCTCACCCAGTTCCTTGATGCCTTCCTTGCCAACACCTCTGAGTACATCACCTTCCTCACCATCCCCCAGGCCCTGCAGAACAACATGGCTGACTTCTACGCCGTAGCTCGCTTCCCCTGGGTCATAGGCGCCATTGACTGCACACATGTCGCACAGACTCCCCCGGGCATGAGAGGCCATTTATAGGAACAGGAAAGCATTCCACTCACTCAATATGCAAGTTGTGTGTGATGCCCAGGGGGATATTCTAGACGTGTGTGCCCAATACCCAGGTTCCACCCATGACGCCTATATATTGCAACACTCAGGACTCATCCGCAGGTTTGAGCAAAGGGAGATCACTGGCAGATGGCTCCTAGGTAAGTGCAGCATGGATCTGTCCAAACTATACCTCCTCCACCGGGCAATTCTCAGCACTGTCTCCCTCCAACTCACTCCACAACCCACTATTCCCCCCCTCCACCTCCACAAGGTACCCACTCCAAACAATACACACTCATCTTTCTCATCCTGCTTCTCCCCAAAGGTGACAGATGCTACCTACAGCGGAGTTGGCTCTACTACTACTACTACTTAACATTTCTAAAGCGCTACTAGGGTTACGCAGCGCTGTACAATTTAACATGGAAGGACAGTCCCTGCTCAAGGAGCTTACAATCTAAAAGACAGGTGTACAATCTAAAGACAAGTGTGGAGTCTGTCTGATAGGGAATACTATATTTCACGAAAGGTTAGGTGCCGAACGCAGCATTGAAGAGGTGAGTTTTAAGCAGAGATTTGAAAATGGGTAGGGAGGGAGCTTGGCGTAGGGGTTGAGGAAGATTGTTCCAGGCAAAGGGTGAGGCAAGGCAGAATGAGCAGAGCCTGGAGTTGGCAGTGGTGGAGAAGGGAACTGAAAGGAGGAATTTGTCCTGTGAGCAGAGGTTACGGGCGGGGACATAGGGGGAGATGAGGGTAGAGAGGTAGTGAGGAGCCGCAGACCAGGTGCATTTGTAGGTAAGGAGGAGAAGTTTGAATTGTATGCGGTATCTGATCGGAAGCCAGTGAAGTGACTTGAGGAGAGGGGTGGTGTGAGTATATCGGTTCTGGCGGAATATAAGACGTGCGGCAGCGTTCTGAACGGATTGAAGGGGGGATAGATGGCTAAGTGGGAGACCGGTGAGGAGTAGGTTGCAGTAGTCAAGGCGAGAGGTAATGAGAGCGTGGACAAGAGTTCGTGTGGTGTGCTCAGATAGGAAAGGGCGAATTTTGCTGATGTTGAAGAGGAAGAAGCGACAGGTCTTGGCAGTCTGTTGGATATGCGCAGAGAAGGAGAGGGAGGAGTCAAAGATGACTCCGAGGTTGCGGGCAGATGGGACGGGGAGGATGAGGGTGTTATCAACTGAGATGGAGAGTGGAGGAAGAGGAGAGGTGGGTTTGGGTGGAAAGACGAGGAGCTCGGTTTTGGACATGACCCTCATAGTGCACCCACAAACAGGGTCACAGGAGAACTACAACCAGTATGTTTTTTCTAGCAAAAAAGGTGCCGGTACTCAAATGTCAGGTCCCCCTTCAGGGATGGGGTGATCACTGAAGGACCCATCCCACAATAGCCAGGCCCCCTGCAACCAGTCACAGAATCTATGGCAAGGCAGAATCGGTGTGTAGACACTGAACACTTTCATTAAAACTTGGGGACCATAGGTCAATTTTAGGAGACAATGGAAAAGGTGCCGGTACTCAGTACCCCCAAGTACCCCCTCAAAAAAAGCCCTGAACAACAGTAGACATCGGACCACCCATGGCATCATCGAGCGCACCTTTGGACAACTTAAGAACAGGAGTCTGGACCATTCTGGAGGGGAGCTCCTATACAGCCCCCAAAAGGTGGCAAATATATTTCTGGCCTGCTGCATGCTACATAATTTGGCAATGCGCAGAGGACAGGCCCTCCAAGAAGAGCCACATCAACCACAGCAGCAGGCCCCAGATGAACAGGATGAGGAGCCCCCTCCACCTCCTGCCCACAGAGCAGAGCACAGTGCACACCAGCTGGGGGTCAGAGCCAGGCAAAGACTGATCGAGATAAGTTTTGTGCGAGAGTAAGTTGACATTTATTTCTATCACATAGTACTTACACACCACCACCACCACCCCTCCCACCACCACCATCACCCGCTCTGTGCATATTCCCCTCCCTCCAACCCTCACCCCCCAACCCCCCCCCCCCCCCCCCCCAGCATGTCCCATCACTTTCTCAGCCTCCTGCCCTGGCCCCGTCCCCTCCTACCCCTCCCACCATGTTCCTTTGCAGCTGGTGCTGCAGGGGAACTCTGTTGAGAGTCCTCCTCTGATGAGCTCTCACTCTCCTCCTGTCACAGTTGTGCCCATGTTTCTTGCTCTCAGTCCCCTTGCCCCCTGGTGGTTAGACCTGGTGGCTGTTACGAACTGATGGCTTGACGTTTCCCATGTTCCAGAAGATATTCTGGTCTGGTCCGGATCTTCCAGCCTTCCAGATTGTTTTGGGAGTTTTTTGGAACTAAGCAGTATCCGTACCTGGTGAACTCCCTTGTATGCTGCCTTTATTAATCACCTGGGAAGTTTTCTAGTTTACTCTACTGTCTGCTGCCTGCCTAAAACCCGGCTTGCCTTCTGGTTTATTCTACTGTCTACTGCCTGCCTAGACTCGGCTTGTTTTCCAGTTTTTTCCACTGCTTGCTGCCTGCCTGGGACCCCGGTGTGTTTTCTGGAGTGACCTGCGGTTTGCCGGCTGATGACTCCTGCAGTTCTGACTACCTGCCCTGTCCAGTAAGTCCTGCCGGCTGCCTGCACCCAGGTGCTCAACTCCTGAGGAACGGCAGTCAAGTGCTTTTGAAGTTTGGCTGTTTTCCTGTCCTGCTTGTCCCAGCTTGAGTTGCCTCGGCTGCAGCCTCAGTCTGGTAGTTCCAGTCCTGGGTTTGCCGGTACGTCTGTTCTGCCTTGTCTTGTGTTTGGGTGATTATCCTGCCACTGTCGCTCCTTGGCAGTGGTCCAAGGGCTCACTAACCCAGAGGTTCCACGAGAAACCTAACAGATTGCAAGGCCATGAGCTTGGAGGGATCATCCATCATGCAGGCGCTGCAGGAGCATGCTAATGGCCTTCCCGCCTTGGGGATACGTATGGACCAGCTAGAGAGACTAATGATGGCATCCCTAAAAGCCGCAGCTCCTGATGCTTCAAGTTCAGGTCTAGCACCGGCAAGAGCTCCAGTCACATCAGGGATCCATCTGAAGTCACCACCTAGATATGACGGTAATTCCAAAGACTGTAGAGGTTTTCTCAACCAGTGTGAAATAATTTTTGAGCTCCAGTCCCAAAACTTTCCCACTGAGAGAACCCATATAGATTATATTATGTCTCTACTGTCCGGTCAAGCATTAGCTTGGGCATCCCCGCTTTGGAAGAAGAACAATCCGGTGCTTCATGATCTCCAGGGTTTTCTGGATCAATTTAAACAAGTTTTTGAAGAGCCTGGGAAAGTTACTTCCGCACTCCTGAGACTCAAGCAGGGAACACAGACCTTGGGGGACTATGCGATTTAGGTTCCGCACTTTGGCTTCTGAATTAGCCTGGAACAATGAAAGTCTGGTCGCGACCTTCTGGCAGGGGTTGGCACCGCAAATTAAGGATGAGCTGGCCGGACGTGAACTCCTCACCAGGTTGGATGACCTAATTAAACTTTGTAATATGATTGATATTCGATTCCAGGAGCGTAGCCGAGAACGGCGTTCCTTAGAAAAGATAGGTATTAAGACACCTAGCCATCAGATTTTACCACCGACTCCTCGTCTGCAGGAGATTCCCCCCCAACCACCAGTAGAACCCATGCAACTAGGTCATACTCCTCTCATGATTCAAGAGAAACAGAGGCGTCGGACCATCAATCTTTGCCTGTATTGTGGTGACACGGGACACTACGCGATCAACTGTCCACTTAATCCTGGATCCTTGGGGCAGGGTCTGACTGCAGGCACTGTAATCAGTCAATCTTCTAACCTTCTGTGTAACCAATTCTTAGTGCCAGCAGTGCTCAACCTAGGTCACAGACAGGAGCATACTGAGGTCTTTCTGGACTCCGGGGTGGATGAAAGCTTTATAGCCAAGTCCCTAGTCCATCGACTTAACATTCTGACACAACAATTATCTAAGACCATCCCACTTTTTTCAGTGTATGGATGCATTCAAGGATATGTAAACACTGAAATGACTCCCGTGAACTTGCGTATTGGCGATCACAGGGAGGACATCTCTTTATATGTCCTTCCATCACAGTGCAGCCCATTGTGTTAGGTCTTCTATGGCTACAGAGACACAATCCGAGCCTGGACTGGGGAGAGGGTGAGATCTTGAACTGGGGCGAGTCTTGCAGAAAACTTTGTTTTATCCTGGACACCGATAATGTGGTCAGCGAACAGCAGGACCAAGATTCAGATGTGTGGACGGATATTAGTGACTCCCTGGACTCTAAGACCTCTATCGGTGGTCTGACCTGCACCTGTGCTTTACCCCAGACCAGCCAGTGCCCAGCTGGATCTTGCAATGTGCCCAGCCCTCAGAGTCCAGCCAGCAGGGGCTCCGGGATGACTCCTTGGGGCGGGTGGTCCCGCACCTTGCGTAGGAAACCGACCCCAGGTCCTAAGCTTCAGGACAATCCTGAGATGCGGAACTCTAAGAATCGGAAGTCTAGCTCACAGCAAATGGCCCGTAGCTCTACTCCAGCGAAGGGCATTCAATCCAGCTCTGCTGACAAAGCCCAGCCTCGCCCTCAATCGACCATCTCACGACCCGTGCCTAAGGATATGGGCGTTGATGACACGCCTAAACTTGTCAGCATATCCCACCAAGAAGATCTAATGAAACCCAGACCTCCCAAGAAGTCTGGGGAGGCCTTGAGGGGGAGGTACTGTCACGGTTGTGCCCATGTTTCTTGCTCTCAGTCCCCTCACCCCCCGGTGGTTAGACCTGGTGGCTGCTACGAACTGATGGCTTGACGTTTCCCATGTTCCAGAAGATATTCTGGTCTGGTCTGGATCTTCCAGCCTTCCAAATTGTTTTGGGAGTTTTTTGGAACTAAGCAGTACCCGTACCTGGTGAACTCCCTTGTATGCTGCCTTTATTAATCACCTGGGAAGTTTTCTAGTTTGCCTTGCAACAGAGGTCCTCAGAGGAGTTTCCTTTGGTGAGAGTTAGTTGCAGTGCTTCAGTGCTATTTCCCAATTACGGCTTTGACCCTGCTTGTCTGCTGGTTTACTCTACTGTCTACTGCCTGCCTAGACTCGGCTTGTTTTCCAGTTTTTTCCACTGCTTGCTGCCTGCCTGGGACCCCGGTGTGTTTTCTGGAGTGACCTGCGGTTTGCCGGCTGATGACTCCTACAGTTCTGACTACCTGCCCTGTCTGGTAAGTCCTACCGGCCGCCTGCACCCAGGAGCTCAACTCCTGAGGAATGGCGGTCAAGTGCAGGTGAAGTTTGGCTATTTTTCTGTCCTGCTTGCCCCAGCTTGAGTTGCCTCGGCTGCAGTCTCAGTCTGGTAGTTCCATTCCTGGGTTTGCCGGTACATCTGTTCTGCCTTGTCTTGTGTTTGGGTGATTATCCTGCCACTGTTGCTCCTTGGCAGTGGTCCAAGGGCTCACTAAACCAGAGGTTCCACGAGAAACCTAACACTCTGCTGCGGGTGGTGGAGGGAGAGCCTCTGCTGCGGGTGGTGGAGCGAGAGCCTCTGCTGTGGGTGGTGGAGGGAGAGTCAGCACTGCTGCTGCTGGGTCCTGTGGTTCCACCCCATGGTCCTGTGTGGTTTCTTGTGCAGACCCACTGGTTTGGTGCTCTGTGTGCTTGGGCTGGTGGCCACTAAGGCCAGCTTCTTCCTCTGACTGGTTGTCACTACCTGCATAGCAAAAGGGGGGGGGGGGGGGAAGTGTGTTGGTCAAAATAACTCACTTTTGTTTTTCAGCTTTCATATACATAGCCCCACACGCAAAGACCTAGCAAAGAGATGGAGAGGAATGGGATTTGCAGGCAAGCCACAGATGCCATTGTACATGGTACAGAGCTGGAGACGAGGAGTGCAGTGTACTACAGAGACTGATGTGGAAGACAGCCACACAGGCAGGTGGGTAGACATAGAACTGTGGAAGGAGTGCAGAGGACACAGTGGCTACAGCACAGAGGTGTGGGAAGGAGATATGCAGTTTGGTGATGGGAAAAGAGGAGGGAGTGGGGAAGGCCCCCAAAGCTGTGAAACAGTGGTAACCTACACACACATTGTTGGAAACTTCTTGCATCTTGCAGGCCAGCTGGTCAAGAGGATTGCAAGAGACAGCAGTGGACTGTAATACACTGGACTCTGAGAGCCATGATTGTTTCTACCCAATTCATTGTACAGATGTCTTGTCCTCTATTGGACACACTCAGTAGTGGTTGCTTGTGGGGTAGGGTGGGGGAGGGGAAGAGGCCCTGAGAATGGATGTGTGCATCCCTCATGGTCTAGGCATTCAAATCTTACCTCTATTTTCACCAGGTTCACGGGTATCCACAGCTGGTAGTTTTTCTCCCGCTTTCCACCTCATGTGTCTCCCCGCTAGATTCCATCCTTCTTTATGTGGTGAACCCCAGTCCCCTTTTATGATGTGCCCACCCATTCTCAAGGTTGCTGGGGGTGGGGAGGGTGGGAAGCATATATGCACTGAATGTCTTTTCCACACTATTCAACAAAGTCTTACAATCCTCCATAGTTATGGAACAACAACCTTTCTAAATTCTATCCTTCAAACCATTTTCAAGGTGGCCACAGGTGCGTGCCTACCACAGCCTTGAGCCCTTAAGTCATGGTGAGGGGTTCTGGTTACAGTTCCTATTCTAAATTACCTGCAGGTGGCTACAGCCCAGTGCCTGTATAATTCCCATAACCTGTGACCTTCTGTACCTGATGCATTATATTGCAATTGTGATGAAGTAAACATCCATCTAATTACCGTTGTTTTCCCTTTTCTCCTCAGCACTATATACCATTGCTGATACATTCAATGTGAAAAGATGACCCAGCTGTTTGTAACTCCTTCCTTGCCCTCACCGATGTGGTTTGGTTGTGGGTAAGGGTGTCGGGTGATCAGAGAGCAAACATCGTCTATGCGCTACCTATGGTTATCTACAAGTTTGTACTTGGCAGATCACTAGTGCTAGACAACATACCTATTATTTACACAACTCTGTGCTGTGAGGCTCTACAGAAATGCCCGACCAGCCTCCCCCCCCCCCCCCCCCCCCTCCTTACCATACAGCCATGCAGTTTGGAAGGAACAGTTGGCCTTCTGTATAGCCACACTTATGACACATATGTACCAAAGTTTCTCTGACATACTTCACCTGTCATGCAACCCAAATTGCTGCCTCCTCTCACATCAACCCCAGCATTTGATAATATGTAGTGCACAAAGTACAGACACACACCCTGTTATATGAAAAATAAGACATGTGTATTTAAGTAATCCAAGAAAATATAACTATTTACAATTTTCCCCCAAAAATCATTCTCCCCTCTTCTGTTCCTCCACTAGCCTTTGTAGCAACTCAATTATCAGCAGCATAAGCCTGCTATGGGTCTGCTGGCGGGCCTCAACAGAGTGCTGCAGTGCTTCCACCTCCAGAAGCAACTGGTTGACTACAGCAACCAGTTGCTGTAGAAGTTGAAGTACTGCGGCACTGTTGTCCACAGGTGGTGGTGGTGGTGTTGCTGCTGGGGTGGTTGTGTTTCTGGGGCTGGTGGGTGCTCCTTCTCCTCCCCCTCCCCCTCCAGAGGAGGCATATTTGCCCGTCGGTCCTCCTCCACCTCTGCCTCCACCTCCTCCTCCTCCTGTGCCACTAGTGCTGTGGCCTCCTCCTCTGCCTCCTTCTCCTCCTCCTGCTGCTGCCACCCTGTGTATAAAAGGATTGTCTTTGAGATCAGCACATCCAACATGGCTTGCATAGTCCAGGAGCTGGCTGGCCTGAGGCGGGGGATGGGGAAAGGTGTGGTGAGCCCTGGGCTATACCCATGGGGTGTGAGATGCATGAGATGACATGACAGGGAACCCTGGAAGCTGGTCTGACACACAGTACACAGGATATGTTGGCAGACCACAAGCATTGGTCAGCAGCATGTTTGCATTATGATTTGTGACTATGGTTGGCTGACCAGTTTTTTTTGTTTTTTTTTGGGGGGGGCACATAACTTTAAAATGAGGCAATGACATCCACTAAGAGTAAGACCTCAGGCAGGAATACCATGAAACAGTATCCACCCCAGAAAGGGGGATACAGAAGTGAGGCATGTCATCTCATTTATCTCAGAGGAGGTTAGTTGGAAGTTGTAGCCACACTCATGGGAGTATAGCTGTAACCTCAGCAGTGGCATAGCTAGGTGGGGCGCAGGGGAAGCGATCGCTCCCCTAAATCGATTTCTCAAAAAAAACGGCGCCTATGCACATGCAAGTGTCTCACCTTCCCGCCTATGCACATGTGCCGCCAACTTCCCACTTGCACGCGGTGCCATAACCGGTTCTAGAACAGGGTCGTCGTCGTCGTCACCTGCTGCTGTGAACCGCCCAGTGTCCGCATACTCCCTGTCTCCCGCCCCCATACTGTGCTGCCTGCAGAAGTGCTTGAAGCCAGGAGAAGGAGAACGTCGTCCAGAGAGCTGCTCAGCCGGAGCCGCAGCGGCCGTTGTGAGTTGTCTCAAGAACATTCTTCTCCTCCTTCTCCTGGCTTCAAGCAGTGCAGGCAGGCAGCAATGTGGGGGCATGCGGGTCCTAGGCCAGGGTCCTCTTCAGCGCACGGTCCGCATCGCCCGGTGTGTGGTTGATGCAGAGCAGGCTGCGCTGCTGCATCCCGACTGTCCAGCGGTGGCGCTTGGCCTTGGCTGTGTGAGGCTGATGGATGTGAGCAGTTCTTCTTTCTTCTTTGATGGCTGGCTTGGCTGTAGAGGTAAGGTAAGAAGGGTCCAGGGACCGTTTCACGGCACGTGCTGTGTGTGTGTGCTAAAGCAGTAGCAAAAGATTATTAAAAATAAATGTGTGGGCCATCTGTAAAATGTTTAAAGCTATGCCACTTGGATAAGCATTAGGCAGTGCCTTCAAAGGTGGAGGACAAAAGATTTTGTTTTCTTTTTTACTTATTTGACAGCTTTTTAATTTATTTGAAAGCTTCCCATATCTTGATTTAAATAATATGAAATAAAAATTGAACATCACTAAAACAGCTTTTAGTGATGTTCAATTTTTATTTCATGATATTTAAATCTAGATATGGGAAGCTGGTAGAAACAAGCAGTTATCTCTGTATTTTGTGCTCATTTTGCTGCGCTTTTCTATATAATACAGATGTAGAAATTTCAGTGAGAACATCCTGTTTCTTGATCTTAACTGTTCATCTGTTTCTGTAATCTGCCTTTGGGAAGCCTAGTGTTATAAAGATGGAATATATTGAAATTAAATGGAAATAGAATTAAACTCTCTTTTTATTGGGGCACATGGAATCACATCTGCATCTGATGTCTGTTTTGGTCACTTGGTGGCCCTTTACTAACATTTCTGCATGAATACAGGGGGAGTCCCTATAGCCAGCCCCTCCAAATGACACTGATTTAAAATGTAGAACAAATTAGTACTCTAATCGATGAAACCAATACTTCCTCTGTGTACATCCATATGCTGCACAAGCCAGCATGTTTGAAAATAAGTGAGATTAAATACAAATGCTACCAACAATAAAGAACAACAACAAGGATGTAGCAGCTCATAGGTTTGCTTGCTTTGTTTTGAATATATTAGATGATGGCTGCGCGGGGAAGGGGGAAACATAGACTAACTTAATTGGCTTCAACTTTTTGATGTCATCATCCCATCTCCTGTTTTCTTCAACCTTCTTGATATCAGATGATGGGATTGGAGGAGGCAAGGGAAACAAGGAGGAGATACCAGACCTTTGGAGGGGGGGGCAAGGGGAGGGATGAGGAGATGCTGGATCCGGGCAGAGGGAAGGAGCAGAAGATAGATGGGACTGGGAGAGGTTGGGGCAGAGGGAAGGAGCAGGAGATGGATGGGACTGGGAGGGGTGATGAGCAGAGGGAAGGAGCAGTAGATGGATGGGACTGGGGGTGGGAGAGGGGAAGAAGCAGGATGTAAAAATAGGGATATGAGAAGAAGGGCAAGAAAAGGGGATGACATGGGGAAAGGTTGAGAAATAATGTGAATGACCTGGAAGACTGGAAAGAGGATAGGAGGCATTGGAAAGGGATTTGGGTACTGGTGAGGGGTATAGGAGAAGGGGATGAGTTTCTGAAGGGAGTTGAGTTACGGTAGAAAGGGGTTAAAAAGATGGTGAAAGAGAAGCTATTGGGCATGGGGTATAGGGTAACAGACAGAAGAGTGACCTTGGAGGCAAGGGAGGGAAGGAGACATGAATGGAGCTGGGACCGATAGGGTGATGAGATGCAGTGGAGGATAGATGATGGCAAAGAGAGTGATTACAGAGGATGGGAATTGGGGACTAATGAAGTGGGTGAAAGATGGGAGAGGAACTTAGGAGACTGGGTGAGGGAGAGATAGATGGGGGAATGGGAGTGCTGGAAAGGGAATGAGAGGGAGATGGTCAAAGCCAGTAGGTAGATGGATACTAAGGACTAAAGAGTGCGAGAAAAGTGGGGGGAAAAAACATAAAATGAAAGATCAGTGCCAGACAGATGAAGAGAAGGACAGGAAGAAGACAAGAGAAGAGCAAAGAAATGGGAAAGCCAACCTGGAAAAGAATTTAGGAGAAGACTGACACATGAAAAGTGGAAAAGAGACTGGGACCAGCCCAACTAGAAAAATAGAATGCTCAGACAACAAAGGTGGAAAACAAAGAAAAAATTTTGTATTGTTGTATTTTGCAAAGTACAGGAGAAAATACATTTCTGTTTCTCTTTTACCAGTATTTGCACTGCTTACAGAGTCTGGCTTTCTTGAAGAGATCTATATTTCAGTTTTTGTGGGCATGTTTTTTGTGGTTCCCTATTTTGTATCACATGAGGGTCTGTCCGTGTTCTGCATATGTGACTGAGGTGACTGATTCTGCTAGCATGTAGTGTTTTGTGTAGGAATGTGTAACAGTCCAGCTTGTTCCATTTTCCAGTAGCAGGTATATTGGTGCTCTAGGTTCCGGTGTCTTTTCATAGGTGGGTTAGGACTCTTATGTGTTAAGTTTTCTGTATTGATTTTGAGTGTCTTTTTGTAGGGTTTTGTGTTATTTCATAAAGTGTCTGGCCCTATTGTTTTTGATATGCTGGCTTCATATTCAGCATTTTAGTCTAGTGCATGTGTGTGTGTGTGTGTGTGTGTGTGTGTGTGGTTTTTTTAAATAGCCTTAACGAATATGTATGAGATGTGCATATGCAAATGTGCCAAACCACACCCTTTGCCCCCCAAAATGAAACAGTCAAACTATGCCCATGTCTGGTGCCTATTTTACAAAAGTCTGCTCCCCCAGACATCAAAACCTAGCTACGCCTCTGAACCTCAGGCCTTGATCTGGGACAGAGGTGTTATGACTTACTAGTTGCCTATTAGCCACATGGAATCTGATATTGTACATGACATTTGCATTATTAAATAAATACATTTACAAATGAGTACAGGTACCCTGTTTATAATACTTACGTTGAGCCCTAAGGCGCCACGGCACTGCCCTTATCATGTCAGGGCTGCGCCTCAGGGATACAAGGTCCCTCCAAATACCAAATCTTCTGCAAGATATACGTTTGTACACCAGAGTCAGGGGATGGCCCTTCATGCCTTCAGCACACAAATTCATTTGGAAGCCAAATTGGAGAGACACACAACACTGATTGGGAGGGGGGGGATGACATTACATTGTTACAGGTGATGTCATTGAGGTGGACATGAGGACAGAGATTACTGTTTGTGTGCGGTATTGTAGGGATGTGGGAATGGTTTTCCTTTCTAGTACATAGATTCTATTCATGAATGTGCATGTGCACATATCACTGATTACCCCTGAATGCAGACTACAGTTAGTGCTTACATTGCTAAGGGAGCTCTTTTATGTGTAGCTACAGGAGGGGGACCTGATAGCCCAGGGGGGAGGGGGGGGGAAATCAAACACTTACCTTTCCAACTTGTCTCTTATTTGACATCAGACTTGGATAGAGACAGTCCTGTGGGGCAGGTGGTGGTGGTGCATAAAAAGAATGCACCGGTGTTTAAAACAATGGTGCACCAGGCACAAGCTTTCAGCGACACTGAAGTTTGGTTCTCTTCTGAGCGCCATCTCAGTGAATAACCGTTGGGAAACGTGCATTGCCTTATATGGATGCCCATGCGTGATGGATGTCCTTACATGCACAGTTCCATATATGGACGACCAGCCCATATATAAACGGGTCAGCATGTGGATGTCCTGGCATATATAATGGGTCCGCATGTGGATGGCCGTCACGCATGGACATCCATGACGTGCATGCACCATCGCCACGCGTGCGGGGCCTTATCTGGATGAGTAGGTGTTAACAGGTGCGGAATCTTCTTTATATGGATCATTATCAAGTGTGCGAACCTCTTCATATATACACAATAAAATATGTATGTTCCTTATATTTCCAATAGCTGCATTTTCTGCAAGTACAGTGCATGTAGTTGCGGACATCCAGGTACGAGAAATAGAAGGAAAATTCATAGTGATAAATACATTAAAAAATAAGTTTCTCACAGAACTGCCAAAGGATGTCCCTCTTACAGGCCCGCGGTCCTTCGGCGGGCCTAGTAAGATGGATGTCCTTCGGCAGTTCTGCAAGAAACATGTCCTTGTTATTGTACTTTCCACTTATGAATATTCCTTATATTTCCCGTACCTGGATGTCTGCAACTACATGCACTGTACTTGTGGAACAACAAGATACATCAGAGAAGTTCAAAGCATAGTAATAAGGATATCTTTCTCGTAGAACCATCGAAGGACATTCAAATGACAAATGTTGGCAAGTACAGTGAATGTTGGGGATGTCCTTTGGCGGTTCTGGAAGATGGGCGTCCCTTTTTATTATACTTTGGGCGTCCCTGATTTGGGCGTTTCGCACTGCGATAATGGAATGTCTAAGGACGTCCATACTATTTTTCGATTATACCTACCTGCTTTTGGACAACTTTGCGAGGACGTCCTAATTCATACTTGGACGACCTTTCGAAAATGACCTTCCATGTGTGGGATACTTTCTACTGGAGTGGCATGCTTTATCTAAAAAGGAGCTGGATATCAAATAATCTATTCTGGAATATGAATTGTGAGGTAGGGAATAAAATGGGTAATACCTCTAATTATTGTGCATAAGGTGCCAAGCATCTTGTACATGTAGCTGTATCATGTAGAGGTGACCAAGCCTTAGATTTTTTTGAAAGCATATACAGATTTTCTATTGATTTTCAGGATTTTGAATTATATTAAAATTTCCCCCTAGTCACTTTCATTAGATATTACATCAACAGCAGTGTGAAAGAAATCAGGAATATCAGAATTAGGAGCATGTATGTTCATTATGATGAAGGGGTTGCCCCTGATAGTGACTACACTATTTTTTTGCCTGCTGGAGAGAAAATTGTTGGTAGGGACCATTTGATTTATAGCTCAACAGATTCTGCCACATTTAAATCCTGAAAGAGTATAAAATCTGGTGACAATTTAGACACAGATAATGATTTATTTTAATGGGGTTGTTCAGTCTAACATTCAGTGAAATGAAGGTGACAATCATTAATATAAAATATTATTGAGGATACCTCCACTCAGTTGTGTAGTTGTATAGAAAAATATGGGATATGGTAGAAGAAGCATACCTTAGCAGTTGAGAATATGAAAGAATATTTATTAAAAATATAACAATATGTAATGAAGCAACATACAATGTATAAACCATGAATTGATGAGACCAAGTGAAAAACAGCCACCTGAGACAGACCTCTATTACATGGAATGACAGTGAAATAAATTCTTAATTAACATAACAACCACAATCTTAACATTTTAGTTGAATGAGTGAATATGAATATTGGAAGAATTAATAATGGAGCATATTTGCATCCATATTAAATTATAATAATTATAACATAACTGAGAATAGCACCTCATAATAATAAAGCAATTATAGTTGCAATGTATACTCTCCATTTACTAAGCTGCATTAACAGCTACCACTCGGCAGTGCCAACACAGCCCATTCAAAGTGAATGGGCTGTGTCGGCATTAGAACACCGCCAGCCACTAGCATGGCTTAGTAAACAGGGGGGTTAGATAGTTAATGAGATGTAGCATTATATAATGTAATATAATATAGAATTACAACTATAAACTATGCAATTAAACTTAGTGGGGAACCATAAAAATTCAGAGTTATTCCTGATATCCTAGGTCTTCAATTTACTAAGGATTTGGAGCTAAACTTGTCCCAGCATGATAAGTTCCTGAGGCCTATTGTGATGAAAGTGCTGATATATACACAAGGCATGGAGATTTTACAGCACACCAGAATGAGAGCGCCATTGAAACACGAGGACAATGTTCTACAATTTCACCCAGATTTGAGCATGAATACCGTGAAGATCAGAAAGCAATTTCTTGCTTTCAGACTCAGGCTTTGGGAGATAAATGCTCACTTTGTTCTTTTTTTTCTGTCACGAATGTGAATCTCTTATGACAACTGAACAAACGAATTTATGTATCCCGACGCACTGGTATGGTATAATATTAAGATAGGTGTGGAGAAGGTTCATCTAAAGTGAAGATTCTAGACTTCAATAAAATAGCTTTGTTTAGATGGGGGATTACCTCAATGAATTGTTGTCTGGATGGGATTGCCTCTGTCCCCGATTCCCCCTTCTCTTTCTCCTCAGACCCTAGCTGAGCACTTCCACGATAAAATCCGTAAAATTGACCTTGAATTTTTATCCAAACCCTCCCCACCTCTCTCTCCTTTAATCCACACCCCCTACTCTCCTTCTTTTTTGTCCTTCTCTGAAGTTTCTACCGAGGAAACTGCCCTTCTTCTTTCCTCCTCTAAATGTACTACCTGTTCATCTGATCCCATCCCCACTCATCTACTTAGCACTATCTCTCCTACTATCATCCATATCATCTGTCACATCCTTAATCTCTCACTCTCCACTGCAACTGTTCCTATGGCCTTCAAACATGCTATTGTCACTCCACTCCTCAAAAAACCCTCACTTGACCCTACCTGTCCCTCCATCTATCGCCCCATCTCCCTTCTTCCTTTCCTCTCCAAATTACTTGAACAAGCTGTTCACCGCTGCTGTCTTGACTTCCTTTCTTCTCAACCTATTCTTGACCTACTCCAATCTGGTTTCCGCCCTCTTCACTCTACTGAAACTGCACTTACCAAAGTCTCTAATGACCTGCTGCTGGCTAAATCCAGAGGTTTCTATTCTATCCTTATCCTTCTTGACCTATCTGCTGCTTTCAACCATACTCCTTGATACGCTATCCTCGATTGGATTCCAGGGCCCTGTTCTTTCTTGGTTCTCCTCTTACCTCTCACTTCGCACTTTCAGTGTTCACTCTGGCGGTTCCTCTTCAACTTCCATCCCGCTTTCAGTTGGTGTCCCCCAGGGTTCTGTCCTTGGACCCCTCCTTTTCTCCATCTATACCTCTTCCCTTGGTACCCTGATTTCATCTCATGGCTTTCAATACCATCTTTATGCAGATGACTCTCACATCTACATCTCCACCCCCGAAATCTCAACCATAATCCAGGACAAAATTTCATCCTGCTTGTCTGACATTGCTGCTTGGATGTCTCAACGCCATCTGAAGCTAAGCATGACTAAAACTAAACTTCTCATTTTTCCCCCTAAATCCACCTCCCCTCTTCCCCCATTCTCTATCTCTCACATCCTCCCTGTCTCCTTGGCTCGTAATCTTGGAGTCATCTTTGATTCCTCTCTCTTCTTCTCTGCGCGTATTCAACAGATCGCCAAAACCTGTCGTTTCTTTATCTACAACATTAGCAAAATCCACCCCTTCCTTTCTGAATATGCTACCTTGTCCAAACCCTTGTCACCTCTTGTTTGGATTATTGCAATTTACTTCTCATTGGTCTTCCTCTCAGCCATCTCTCTCCTCTCAGCCATCTCTCTCCTCTCCAGTCTGTCCAAAATTCTGCAGCACGACTTATTTTCCGACTTATAATCTCTCTTGTCGTCCTCCTTCTCCTCCACTGCTAACTCCAGGCTTTGTTCCTTTTCCCTCGCGGCACCTTATGCCTGGAATAGACTTCCTGAGCCTGTACGTCTAGCTCCATCTCTACCTGTTTTCAAATCTATGCTGAAAACCCACCTTTTCACCACTGCTTTTGGCTTTTAGCTACTACTCAATTGCCTCCCCTTGTTCCTTTTCACCCAGTACTTCCCTCGCCCTTGTCTTGTCTGTCTGTATTATTTTTAGATTGTAAGCTCTATTGAGCGGGGACTGTCTCTCTATGTCAGGTGTTCAGCGCTGCGTGCGTCTGGTAGCACTATACAAATGTTAATAATAATAATAATAATGGGAATATCTGAAGAAGTTGGAAAGCAGTGGTTAAAACTGAAAGGATCTATTGTAAGAGCTATTGTAAGGGCAACAAACCTTTTTGTGAGGAAAGTAAATAAAAGTAACAGTTCTCAAAAGTACTAGCTGACAAGGTAATAAAATGAAGTTAGGGGGTCTTTTACTTAGGCGTGCAGACATTTTTAGCACACGTTAAAAATAGGTCTGCTCTAAAATGCTAAAGATGCCCTTAGGAATACATTGGCATCTCTAGTGTTTAGCATGCGCCTATTTTTAACACGCACTAAAAATGCCAGCGTTCCTAAGTAAAAGACCCCATTAGCCTTTATAAACTACAAGAGATCACAGAAAGGGGAAAACTGGCAACAATATCTGCAAAACCTAAGAGAAGCTGATAGAGTAGTCAGGAAAACAAAATGCAAATGGAAAAATAATAGCTAATATGGTAAAATGGGGAGGGGGACAGGATATTTTTTAGATGTTAGAGATAGGTGGAAGTGCAAAAGTGGCATTTTGAGACTCAAAGGTGAAAAGGATGAATATGGAGAAGCTGATTAAGATAAGGCGGAATTGCTTAACAGATATTTCTGTTCTGACTGGGAGCAGGATTACAGAAGGGAAACACAAATAGGAACAGATGGGTGGGAGTCCATGAATGACTTTCAGAGGACTGTATTTGTGAGGAGCTGCTAAACCACAGTGGACAAAGTGATGGGGCCGGATGGTATACATCCAAGGATACTGAAGGAACTTAGAGAAGTTCTTACAGCTCAACTGACTGACCTTTTCAATGTTTCTGTAGAGTCAGAAGTGGCCCGGAGAACTTAAGAAGGGCATATGTGGACCTAAGGATGAGGTTGGGAACTACAGGCTAGTAGGTCTGACTTTTGTGTTAAGTAAATTAATGGAAACAAGTTTTAAAAAAGAATAGTAACGTTTTTGGAATCCAATGGATTAGAGGACCCGAGGCAAAAAGGTTTCAGTAGAAGAAGGTTTGATAGACAAATCTATTTAATTTCTATGACTGGGTGAGCAGACAGTTGGATTCAGGGAGAACAATAGATACAGTGTGTTTAGATTTTAGCAAAGCCTTTGACAAAGTTCCATAAAAGTGACTAATAAATAAAGCAAAGATATATACCTGTAGCAGGTATTCTCTGAGGACAGCAGGATGATTGTTCTCACATGTGGGTCGACGTCCGCGTCAGCCCGGGAATCGGACGGCATTTTGCAAGCAAAATATAAAAAAAGTTTTGCCAGAGTCTTCTGGTGCGCGGACTGATTTCCCACCCGTCGCCCGAGCGTGCCTCTCAGTTAAATCAAAAAGCATAACAAACTAGTAACAACTCCAAAGGGGAGGTGGGCGGGTTTGTGAGAGCAATCAGCCTGCTGTCCTCGGAGAATACCTGCTACAGTTATGTATCTTCGCTTTCTTCGAGGACAAGCAGGCTGCTTGTTCTCCCATGTGGGGTATCCCTAGCAACCAGACTCACTCAAAACAATGAACATTGGTCAATTGGACCTCGTAACGGCGAGGACATAACATAGATTGACCTGAAACCATAAACCACTAACTGAGAGTGCAGCCTGGAACAGAACAAAAATGGGTCTAGGGGGGTGGAGTTGGATTCTAAACCCTGAACAGATTCTGCACGGGGTTTAGAATCCAACTCTACTGTCGTGTCGGGTATCTTGCTGGAGGCAGTAGTGAGATGTGAATGTGTGGACTGATGACCACGTTGCAGCCTTGCAAATCTCCTCAATGGAGGCTGACTTTAAGTGAACCACTGACGCAGCCATTGCTCTAACATTGTGAGCTGTGACATGGCCCTCCAGAGTCAGCCCAGCCTGGGCGTAAGTGAAAGAAATGCAATCTGCTAGCCAATTTGAAATTGTGCATTTTCCGATGGCGGCTCCCCTCCTGTTGGGATCAAAAGAAACAAACAACTGGGCGGACTGTCTAAAGGGCTTTGTCCATTCCACGTAAAAGGCCAATGCTCTCTTGCAGTCCAAGGTGTGCAAACTGCTTTCGTCAGGGCGGGTATGAGGACGGGGAAAGAATGTTGGCAAGACAATCGACTGGTTAAGATGGAACTCCGACACTACCTAGATGTTTTTCCTTGAATGTGAATTTGTTTTTAAACTCATGTGTAAACACACAAGACAACCCACCTATAACAAATACATCTTGTTTTTATTTACGCAATTTGTTTTGATTCTATGATATTTTATAATCATCCATTTTTTATTTTTATATTTTTTTACATCATCCTCTTTTATTTTAGTAAACATCACAACAATTTTGTTTATTTTGATTTTGATTTTTAGAGTATAAATATTGTTGTTTAAGGATATACATGTTTTCAAATATTTAATTTATATCAAATAACATAAATAGAAATTCTTTTTGTACACTAAAGTCATTTATCAATTTTATTTTTATTTTTCATTTTCATACCTTACTACCATCATATTCCAGTCATTTTTAAACAGTAAATAACAATTTTTTTAGGTTCTGTCTACTTGCTGACATTTTAAAGGCAATACATATTTTAAGTCATCTAATGCTCTATAATCATTTTTAACGTTTTTCTAATCGCAACATCTTTTTAATCGTAACATTGCTTCCCAAACAGATTCCTCATTTTCTCAGGTTTTATCTGTGTCGTTCAGTCATTCATTGTTCATATTTAGCATCTGCAGATATAGATTTTGTTTTATTTGTTTTTCACCAGTACCATTGACGTTCAATTGGATCGTTATCATTTTTATTTTTTATTTTTATCTATTTTTTAATTTTAATTTCTATTGTTATTGTCATTTTTGTTTTCTATTTAATTTTGTACTTTTGGATTTTTAGTGTACAATTACTGATGTTTAAGGAAAATACATATTTTAAAATATTTAATCCATATCAAATACCTTAAATAGTATTTATTTTGAATACTCATAGTCATTCATGAATCTTATTTTCACATTTATTATGTATAAATACTTCATATTCAAATTTTCATTTATGGTTAATTATTTCTATTTTTCATTTTTTCACTTTTTGTTTATGGTGCATTTCCATTACTTATTATTTATTATTTTTTTATAATTTGTCAATAATCATTGCAAAATTAAGAATATTTTCTTTTCCTTTTTTTTGTTTTTGCTTATTAGTTGATTTCTCCATTTGTTTTCTTATGGCAGACTAAAAATGCTCCACAAAAATAATAATTTTTTTCCTTTTTTTGATTTTGCCAACTAAGATACCTCTTTATTTTCCTTATCATCATTTTTTCGTTATAATTATTGTTTTTTTAAAATATTTTTTAGTATTTACTTTTGTTATCTGCAGAAGTCTTTTTACATTTTTTGTTTATATGGACCAAGCAAATCTATCTTATCTTCCGTGTCATTGACATTTTTTACTGACTTAATTATAATATAGATCCAAAATGGACAGACTTGCTTCATATTATCCTTTTATTATAATTAATTCTCTTTCCAATTTCTTATTATCCCTTTATTAGAATTAATTATCTTTTCAATTATTTAGATTGGCTCAATTACAATAACTACATCTTTAATTGGCATACAAATTGGGCAAGCATGATTTACTTCCCCTTTCTTTTCCTTATTTAAGCTTCCTTTTTGACCATTTTGTTTTTTCAGCATTTCAGAGTTGTGTGGGTGCAGGATGGACCTTGAGTAAGTCACTCTGTTCTTTTATTGATCTTTTTTCTTATTTGAATTTGGACTAAAATGTTTAATAAAAGTTATTTAATTCAAATCGCTAGCTGTGTGCTAGGAATTGACGTCTATGAGGTCTTTTCATTTTTTTCAACTTTTTTTCATCAATTTGGATGTGATACTACCAGCACGCAATAGATTTTTGTAAAACATATAGACTATCATATAAGACTTCTACTTAAAATAATTTAAAACTAAATTCTATTATTAATCACCATTTAGGTTGCTCCCTTTTATGACTTATCCGGTATGCTGTTTTTTTGCACAACCCTTTGAAGATATATGCTTCCACACCTTCTAGACATGTGAGTTTATTTTTTAGTTGATGATATACTTCATCACATCCATTTTTTATATCCACTTAGTAATTTTCTAATATCCATTTTTTATTTGTAATGATTTTTTATATTTTTCCAGTTTATACAGCGATACTAATATTTCTTCAACAGTAAAGGAATATTATATAGGTGGGTGTCTTGTTTGTTTCTCAAGAATTATTGTTGTGTTTATCTAATTTATTTTAGGTATTTATGCTCATGAATAATGTTTATGTTTTATTTAATTAACTTGATATTAAATCACATTGATTTTTGACTCATTCATCAGGTATTATAAAAGAACAATATATTATATTGATATGTTATTATGTTGTTTTTCATGTGGGATATCTATATTTTATTGTTTTCTAATGTGATATTTTATTTTTATATTTTACTTGTGGTAGCCCTACATATTTTAAAGATTCTATACAAAAATTTCTACATTAATTCATATATGTCGCTTTTAGAATATACATATCATTTTATATTGGTTGTTATTGAGTATATAAATCATTGATTTTTTACGGATATTAATACATTTTTATATGTTTTTAATTTTGTACATCTAGACACATTGTGTTTGTGATTATACAAGTTTTTAAATGTCAAGTCATTTGTTTTGTAGCCCCTGATGCAGCTCTGCTGGGTGAAACACGGCCTGTGTCGGACTGATTCTGAATATTTTTGTTATTTAATAAATTGATATTTCTCTCTTATCGATCTGCTCTTTTGTGTTTCCATTTTGGAGTTTGCAGACTGGTTGCTCTGTTGTTTTTTTGGACCCTTCCTACAGTTTAGCCTGTCTTCATCCAGGCGAGATTTACATGCAGTTTTGGAAGTCGAGTTGTACACATAACTTAATTAACAATCATTCAGCACCAATAAATGGACCCTATCAAGAAATTAATGACACTAATTGCCAATAATTAGAATTTATGTGCACACTTCCTAAGAGTAGTATTTTATAAAGTAATACTCATAAATTCTGGAATGTGGAAAACAACAAAGCAGATCAGTGGTAGATGTACACAATCTTTATTAATAGAATCGCATTAAAAACATAAATGCCTGACACAGGCTGTGTTTCACCCAGCAGGGCTGCGTCAGGAACTTTTCAATGATCCTTACTATGAAATTCTTCTAAAAAGATGTTTGCTCCAACAATGTTTATCAACTGTACCGATGTCATAAAAAACAGCACAGATCAAATTTGTATAACTGAGGGATGACCCGTGATACAACCAGCATTGTACGGTAGAAGTTTTCCCTGGTGTATCCTGATCGACTTTACCACTTACACCTGTGTCGGGCATTTATGTTCTTAATGCGATTCTATTAATAAACATTGTGTACATCTACCACTGATCTGCTTTGTTGTTTTCCACTTTGGAGTTTGCGGATCGTTTGCCTTGCTGATTTTTGGGATACTCATAAATTCTTCCATGCGGATCTCAAAAGCGGGATGAGCAAGTCTAATGGAAGTGAATTTTAAAAGATTGTTTTTCAACTCTGTCTTTGACCGAAAGTAACTTTTCTTGTAAATATAAAAAAGAAGTTGGAATGCAGAAGATAAGACACAGCTCTAACTAATTTGGTATGCAAAGGGGAGGATGGTTCTTATTTCCCAAACCCAGCTTGGCCACCTGGACTTGGGAAAGCATGTGACCACGTTTCCATAGATCTAAGCATTCTGTAATTTTCCTTAGCCGTAATTTTCCATAGCTCTGGAGATGGGCTCAGAGCCTAATAAAAAGGGAGGGCTGTCACAGCGGAGTCAGGGTTTATCTGTGAGTAACGTATGGACTGTGCAGAGGGTTTGCTCCTGGACTAAAGCTCCTAGCTCTCACTGTGAACCGCCCCCCCCCCCCCCAGCTGTTGATAAGAGCCTGGATGATGGAAACCAGTGATGATTGCATGTATAGTGTAATTATTGTTTCTTTCCTGGTCTACGAACTCCTTGCATTGCTTAGATGTAGAGACCAGTGATTTAATGATTGTTTATACAGCTAACCATTGTGTTTATAGAGCTAATTATTGTATATGTGCTAACCAAAGTGTGTGTATATATATATATATATATATCTTAATCATTGTAGAATTAGCTTCCCTAATAAAGGTTTAATTTACTTATTATGAATCCAAAAGAATCCACGGTACTTATTGGGTAGTTTGTGTCAGTGAGACAGGCTGTAACTCCATAGCAGTTCATCAAGGTTGTGTTATGGGCAGTCATGGGCATTCCTAAAATTTATGAGAGTCTTTTACTAAGGCATGCTCACGTTTTTGGCACATGCTAAAATTGTGGGCGCACTATACGTTAGAGATGCTAATGCATTCCTATGCACTTTATACGATATCCAAAATATACTTATTAGAGGGGGTTTCACTTATACAAACCATCTATTAATACCCAACTCTCAAACAAATCTTGCAGCTCCTTTATACAGATTAAAGGGTATTGTTGTTTAGGATCTGTCAGACAACCATGTCACCGCCACTCAGGCTATACTGTGAGTCAGGCACTTTTTATGGCGGGCAGGCATTCCTCATTGATCCATATTTTTTATTTTTCAACTTTCTAAATTCATTACTCAAAATTCACTTAGCATTTAAATGTAGTATCGCTATATTTTCTTCGTTTTCTACTTTTCAATGAAAATAAATAATTACGTGGAGGGGCATAATCGAACGAAAACGTCTATCTCCATGGGCGTTTATCTCCGAGAACGGGTCCGTGAAGGGGCGGACCGAACCGTATTTTGGGAAAAAATAGACGTCCATGTTTTATTCGACAATTTGTGAGCTGGGCGTTTTTGTTTTTCAGCGATAATGGAAAATGAAAGCGCCCAGCTCAAAAACCAATAAATCCAAGGCATTTGTTCGTGGGAGGGGCCATGATTCATAGTGCACTGGTCCCCCTCACATGCCAGGACACCAACCGGGCACCCTAGGGGGCACTTTTACAAAAACAAATAAAAAGGTAAAAGAGCTCCCAGGTGCATAGCACCCTTCCCTTGGGTGTTGAGCCCCCCAAATCCCCCTCAAAACCCACCACCCACAAGTCTACACCATTACTATAGCCCTAAGGGGTGAAGGGGGGCACCTACATGTGGGTACAGCTGGTTTGGGGGGCGGTGTGGAGGGCTCCCATTTACCAGCATAAGTGTAACAGGTGGGGGGATGGGCCTGGGTCTAACTGCTCCAGTGACCTGCATACTGCTGCCAGGGAGGTGGGTATGACATTTGAGGGTGAACATAAAAAGTTGTGAAACGGCATATTTTTGTGGTGGGAGGGGGTTTCTGACCACTGGGGGAGTCAGGGGAGGTCATCCCCGACTCCCTCCAGTAGTCATCTGGTCATTTAGGGCACTTTTTGGGGCCCTATTCGTGGAAAAACAGGGTCCAGGAAAAGTGCCCTAAATTCTCGCTAAAAATGCATATTTATTTTCCATTATCGGCGAAAGGCACCTATCTCTGATCGGCCGATAACCATGCCCCAGTTCCGCCTTCACCACGCCTTTGACATGCCCCCATCAACTTTGTCCGCATCCGCGACGGAATGCAGTTGAAAACGTCCAAATTCGGCTTTCGATTATACCGCTTTATTCGTTTTTGTGAGATAAACGTCTATCTCCCGATTTGGGTCGCAATATAGGCATTTTTCTTTTTCAATTATAAGTTGGATAGTATCCTACCTTATCTCTTTAAAGAAACTTCAATATCAGACAGTCCCATACTATTAATTACCTTTATCAAAGCTGGAAACATTTCTGTGCTCTCTCCGATTTCAAAATGGCCACGGCGTTCTAACTATTTATATAGAGATTTATATCACCTCTCATCAGCTGATATACTAGCATACCAATCCCAGAGCCAAAATCTTAACTCCTCCCTTTTATTTAAATTACTGCCATCCATTCAATTTCTCAGTTTAACCCATTAGGTTGTACTGTATTTAAAGAAAATATCCTATATTGCCACCCTCCCACCCTACTTTAATATGATCAATAACTCTCCATTTTATATCAGAGATCTTATGTTTATAATCAATCCAATGTTGAACAAGTGGAGCTTCCACTTTATTAGTCAAGATCCGAGACTTATGTTCATTCAAGCAAATCTTAATAGGTCGTTTACTTCTGCCCACATATATCTTCTCACAAGGGCAGAGTATCATATAAATTACCATCGCTGTCAAGCAATTAGTTGAAGAATATGATTTCAATATTTGGTTTGGGGATCCATCCAGGTAGGTCCCACTATCACTTGGTCACACCATTGGCAACAGCCACAGCAACTATGTTGTGGATTCACATCTTCAATCCCCAAAATTCTTTTTTTCTTTTTAGATAGTAGTTCTCCTACATTTTTAGCTCGAGAAAATGCTATTATTGGTCTTTCTGGGAACATACCAACTATCTCTAGGATGTGCCAATTCGTCATAATGGACTGGAAAAATGAACTTCGCCAAAGAGGAAAAAGGGAGCACACACATCAATTTTTCTTCTTTTTCTTCTATATAAATAGAACGCCATGGCCATTTTGAAATCGGAGAGAGCACAGAAATGTTTCCAGCTTTGATAAAGGTAATTAATAGTATGGGACTGTCTGATATTGAAGATTCTATGAAGAGATAAGGTAGGATACTATGTAATTATTTATTTTTATCTTGTAGGAGACATGCCTTGATACAGCATTCATTGTGAAACATGAGTTCATGTCGGATTAAGAGGTCTCCGAGATGACTGATCTTTTAATTGAAAAGTAGAAAACGAAGAAAATATAGCGATACTACATTTAAAAGCTAAATGCATTCCTATGGGCATCTCTAACATTTAGTGCACCCACAATTTTAGCACATGCCTAAAACGTGAGTGCGCCTTAGTAAAAGATGCCCTATATGCAGTATTTTAGAATATTCCTGCTCCGCGCCTGTTAGGTGTAGGAATTTACTTGACGTAAACGGTGATGCCTACATTTAGTCACAGGGACAGGCATAAGGCATTGTCTAAAAACGTGCTGAACTTTAGACAAAGTTATAGATTTCTATTAGATTGTCGCGTTCCCGAGGACCTTGGCATACTGTCAGACTTCTTCCCCGAGAGCACTGGGTTCGTGAGTCCTTGGGCCACTACCGTGGAGCGGCGGTGGCAGGCAAGATCACCTTCAAGGTAAAGACGAGACAAGACTGGACCGGAACCCCGGACTGGAGTTCTGCACAGGAATACACAGGACTGGAACGCACCAGAAGGGTGCGCACTGGAGTGGAGCCTGCTGGACTGGAACACACTGGAGTGGCTTCACCTACGCTTAGCCAACGTTCCCCGAGGGTTGAGCCCTCAGGTTCGGGCAGCTGGTAGGGCTTACAGGAAAAACCGGAACAGGAACTAGCAGGCAGGAACAACAGGAGTCAGGATACAGAAGTGCCCCAAGGCACCTAGGCGAAAGCAAGGCAGATAGGCAGGGAATATCTGGGTTCCAGCAGTAGGCAGGTTCAAAGCAAATCTCAGGGCGGGCGGCTAGCAAAGCAGTAGTCAGGGTCAAAGCAAAGTCTCTGGGCTGGTGGCTAGCAAAGCAGTAGTCAGGTTCAAAGCACAGTCTCTGGGCAGGCGGCTAGCAAAGCAGTAGTCAGGTTCAAAGCAAAGTCTCTGGGCAGGCGGCTAGCAAAGCAGTAGTCAGATTCAAAACAATGGTCAGGACAAGGAGCAAGACTAAGCCTGCAGCTCCAGTATCAAAGAGTACTGGCAACAGACAGAATAAGGGCTGAAGCTCCAGAAGCAAAAGAAAACACACACGGGAAAAACCAGAAAGCTAAACACGAGAAGACTAGGAAACTGAACACAAGCTAACAGGAAAGCTATGCCCAAGCTAACCAGTCCAATACTAGAAACATACACAGAGCAATCACAGGAGAATTAGTAAAGCTGTACACAAGCTAACAAGCAAAGCTGTGCCCAAGCTAACAAGTCATACACTAGAAACATACACAGAGCAAACACAGGAGAACTAGCAAAGCTGTACACAGGTTACAAGCAAAGCTGTGCCCAAGCTAGCTAGTCAAACACTAGAAACTCACACAGAGCAAACAATGTAGCAGTGTACAGAGCACTCTACATACCAGGGCCCTTAGACAAAATGCAAAGGCAAGGGCTGCAGTCTCTAAGTGATTAATAAAGCCCTTCAACATCAGTGGCACAGCTGCAGCAATCTCCTTGCCTCCAAACAGAGGCTTGACACACAGAGAAGTCAGCCCACAGGAAGGAACAGCGGGAGCCATCTTGGATACTGGCATAGAGGAGTCGGCAGCCATCTTGGAAGAGGCATAGCCCACACAGGTGAGGTCCAGTAAGGCAATCAGCACACAGAGCCAGAGAGAAACTAAGACAGAGACAGACACAGAGACAAGCAGAAGCCAGCACAGCCACTGACTCCCAGAAACAGGGTAAGAATGAGGGTGGTCACGGCTACAGACGTGACAAAAATATATTTTTTCAGTGCTGATTTTTTTAGGTGGCATAAATACAATCTAGCCCTATGAGTATATCGTAAACACTGCCAATGGTAGTGACAAGGGACCCCTTTCAAAAACAAGCTCCACCCTAATGTTGCTTCAAAATGAAAACATGTCTGCTAAATCAGGAGAAGTTTGTATTGCTTGAAATTAGGAGTGTATCCCTGCACTGAGCTTCACTAACAATTTTTTTTTCTCTTTTTCATTAGCTTCATCATTATCTGAAGAACCTTCACTTTAAGAATGCTCTGGGTGAGGAAATCTTTTTTGATGAGAATGGTGATCTTGCCATTGGTTATGATATTATAAGCCCAGTTATCCTACCTGATGGAACACGAATTAATGAAATTGTTGGAAGTTATAACCCTTATGCTCCACCAGAGCAGGAATTTATTATCTATGAAAAGGCGATGATGTGGGACAGCACATTCACCGAGGTCAGATTTAAATTCAATTTAAACTCCTTGCTCTGGCATTTAAGGCTCTTCCCTTTGGCACTCCTCTCTCTTACCTCACTACTCTCATTTCTTCCTACAACCCTTCTCATCTTCTCCATTCTCTCTTTGCCTCCCACCTTTCTATCCCTCTGGTCCGTTTGTCTCATCTGCCCTCCAACTAACCCTCCATTCTGAGCAATTATTGGGTTATTTTAAGTCACCTGCTTAAATTATCCTTTCCCTTTGTTACACTCCCTGAGGCCCAGGATTGAGCCATGGGTCTACTTAGTTTTCTAAGAGGGGCATTTTCAATATGATGTCTAAGTCTGACTTTGGATGTTTTGCAAAAAATGTTCAAAATCTGAATAGGTAAGAAGGTCATTTTCAAAAAAGAAAAACGTCTATCTTTTTTTTTTCCCAAAATACTGTTTTGAATGAGGTTTTGTGATTTGGACGTTTTGTGTTTTGGTCCATTTTCGAAAAAAAAAAAAAAAAAGCTATCCAAGTGCAAAACGCACAAAATCAAGCCATTAGGTTGTAGGAGGATCCAGCATTTTTAGTAGACTAGGTCCCCTGACATCCCAGGAAAGCAATGGGGTACCCTAGGGGGCACTGCAGTGGACCTTGTAAAATGCTCCCAGGTACACATCTCACCATTATTCCCTTATCTTGTCTGCTGAACCCCCCAAACCCCTCCTCAAAACCCACTACCCCCAATTGTATGCTACTACCATAGCCCTTATGGGTGAAGGGGGCACCTATATGTGGGTACAGTGGGTTTCTGGTGAGTTTTAGAGGGCTACTGTAACAGATTGTGAGACGTATGGGCCTGGGTCCACCTGTCTGCACTGCACCCACCACTAGA
This sequence comes from Microcaecilia unicolor, assembly GCF_901765095.1. Lineage (NCBI taxonomy): Eukaryota > Metazoa > Chordata > Amphibia > Gymnophiona > Siphonopidae > Microcaecilia > Microcaecilia unicolor. The sequence continues at coordinate 238,993,274 of NC_044033.1, forward strand.
TTATTCCAGGGACATGCATATTGTTCCAATGGACCTGAGTATAACATCTGAGGTTGGTGTAGAGGCTGGCAAGTAATGTTTTTAATCACATTTTTAGGGTGTGGGAGGGAGTTGGAGACCACTGGGGGAGTCAGGGGAAGTCACCCCTGATTCCCACCAGAGGTCATCTTGTCATTTAGGGCACCTTTTTGTGCCATATTCGTTTTAAAAACAGATCTATCTCAAAACATCTTAATGTTAGTCTTGGACAGTTTTGTTCTGCTGCATTATGGCTGAAAAATGTCCAAGTGTTAGGAACACCCAAATCCCATCCTTAACATGCCCCTGACACGCCCCCTTGTGATTTGACGGCACTTCTGACAGACTTCATAGAAAAACGTCTATGAATTGGGCTTGAAAATACCAATTTGGATGTTTTTGTGAGAAAAAAACGTCTAAATGCAGATTTATGCCACTTTTTGGATGTTTTTCTCTTTTGAAAATGAGCCCATACATTTACTAAATTTAATTTAATTTTTACTTTATTTATATTTCCATCTCATTTTATTTTAATGCACTTATGTTCTTCTTTTTCTTCTTTCCTCCTGGTTTTATTTGAGTATTGTACAGTGCTCAACTTTTAGAGGCTTTTATAGAATCCAAGGTATTATGTTTGTTGCTGTAAAATATATAACATTTTATTCAGGTGGGTTTTTTTTATTTCTATTTTTTTAGTCTCCTGTTTTGTTTACTAGATTGATTGTCTTATTCAGGGAGTTTTTTTAAACATTTCTTGTTCAATGTCATCAATAGTGTACCCTATCTATATAATAATTGGTAACTCTGCTTCCCTGGATGGTTGGCTGGCTGGGTTCATAACAGCATGCTAACGTCAGCTCGCCTCCAGCGTTCCCCTCCCTCTCAGTGTCCCACCCTCGTGGAAAGACGAAATGACATCAGAGAAGGGCGGGACACTGAGAGGGAAGGCTGGAGGCGACGCTAGCCGAGCCTGCCCTGAAGTAAGATGAAAGGCTTAAAGGCAGGGTGGCAGGAAGGACAGAGTCACTGGCCATGGATGGGAGGGCAGGGCAGAGGAGAATCGCTGGACATGGATGGGATGGGAGGCAATGGGAGAATCGAGGGACATGGATAGGAGGGCAGAGCAAAGGACAATTGCTGGACATGGAGGGGAGGCTAGAATTGTGGGACATGGAGGGGAAGGCAAGGCAGAAGAGAATCGCTGGACATGGAGGGGAGGCCAGAATTACGGGACACGGAGAGGAGGGCAAGGCAGAGGAGAATCGCTGGACACGGATTGGATGGGATGGGATGGGTTGGGAGGGGAGGGGAGGGGAGAATCGCTGGACATGGAGGGGAGGGCAGGGGAGAAAGGAGAAATCGCTTACACAAGAGCCTTCCTAGGGCCTGTTTCATTTTTCATGCAATGGGCTTTGTTGCTTGTTATATAATAGTCTGCACTGTTATTCAAATTGTGCACAGTATTGCTCAAATAATGTGCCCTATCTCTCCAAATTATACACTATAGACTAAGAGCCCTGTTTACTAAGCTGCGCTATAGGCACACTAGCATTTTTAGCGTGTGCTAAAAATTAACATGCGCTAATGCTAGAGACACCCATAAGAATATATGGGTGTCTCTATCATTAGCACACACAGAAGAAAATCCTGGAGAAGGACCGCGAGGGACTGGCAAAAGTACACCTGAGAATGGAGCGGATAGAGCACCGTTCACGGAAGAGAGTGTTTATCAACAACTTGGAAAGCTAAAGGTGGACAAAGCCATGGGACCAGACGGGATCCACCCCAGGATATTGAGGGAGCTCAGAGAGGTTCTGGCGGGTCCTCTTAAAGATTTGTTTAATAAATCCTTGGAGACGGGAGAGGTCCCGAGGGACTGGAGAACGGTGGAGGTGGTCCCTCTTCACAAAAGTGGCGATAGGGAAGAGGCTGGAAACTACAGGCCAGTAAGCCTCACTTCGGGTATTGGTAAAGTAATGGAAGCGATGCTGAAGGAAAGGATAGTGAATTTCCTGGAAGCAAATAAGTTGCAAGATCCGAGACAACATGGTTTCACCAAAGGGAAATCGTGCCAAACGAATCTCATTGAATTCTTTGACTGGGTGATGGGACAATTAATTAAAGGACGTGCTATGGACGTAATCTATTTAGATTTCAGCAAAGCTTTCGACACAGTTCCCCACAGGAGGCTCTTGAATAAACTAGATGGGCTGAAGATAGGACCCGAAGTGGTGAACTGGATTAGGAACTGGTTGACGGGCAGATGCCAGAGGGTGGTGGTGAATGGAGTTTGCTCGGAGGAGGGAAAGGTGAGTAGTGGAGTGCCTCAGGGATCGGTGCTGGGGCCGATTCTGTTCAATATATTTGTGAGTGACATTGCCAAAGGGTTACGAGGTAAAGTTTGCCTTTTTGCGGATGACACCAAGATTTGCAACAGAGTGGACACCCCGGAGGGAGTGGAAAACATGAAAAAAGATCTGAAGAAGCTAGAAGAATGGTCTAACGTTTGGCAATTAAAATTCAATACGAAGAAATGCAAAGTGATGCACTTAGGGAGTAGAAATCCAAGGGAGACGTATGTGTTAGGCAAGGAGAGTCTGCTTGGCACGGACAGGGAGAGGGATCTTGGGGTGATAGTATCCGAGGACCTGAAGGCAACGAAACAGTGTGACAAGGCGGTGGCCGTAGCTAGAAGATTGCTAGGCTGTATAGGGAGAGGTGTGACCAGCAGAAGAAGGGAGGTTTTAATGCCCCTGTATAAGACGTTGGTGAGGCCCCACCTGGAGTACTGTGTTCAGTTTTGGAGGCCGTACCTTGCGAAGGATGTAAAAAAAATGGAAGCGGTGCAAAGAAAAGCTACGAGGATGGTATGGGATTTGTGTTCCAAAACGTATGAAGAGAGACTTGCTGACCTGAACATGTATACCCTGGAGGAAAGGAGGAACAGGGGTGATATGATACAGATGTTCAAATATTTGAAAGGTATTAATCCGCAAACAAATCTTTTCTGGAGATGGGAAGGCGGTAGAACGAGAGGACATGAAATGAGATTGAAGGGGGGCAGACTCAGAACAGATGTCAGGAAGTATTTTTTCACGGAGAGGGTGGTGGATGCTTGGAATGCCCTCCCGCGGGAGGTGGTGGCGATGAAAACAGTAACGGAATTCAAACATGCATGGGATGTGCATAAAGGAATCCTATGCAGAAGGAATGGATCCTCAGAAGCTTAGCTACAATTGGGTGGCAGAGCAGGTGGGGGGAAGAGGGGTTGGTGGTTGGGAGGCGAGGATAGGGGAGGGCAGACTTTTATACGGTCTGTGCCACAGCCAGTGATGGAAGGCGGGACAGGTGGTTGGGAGGCAGGAAAAACTGCTGGGCAGACCTATAAGGTCTGTGCCCTGAGAAAGACAGGTACAAATCAAGGTAAGGTATACACATGAGTTTATCTTGGGCAGACTGGATGGACCGTGCAGGTCTTTTTCTGCCGTCATCTACTATGTTACTATGTTACTATGTAATTTTTAGTGCGTGATTAAAATGCTAAAGCACCTTAGTAAACAGGGCCGTAAATTAAGTAAATTGCTTCAACAAATTGACACAGAAAAACTTATGCATTGAGCTCTATTCTATAAAGGATATTCACACTTTATAGAATTGCGCTTAAGTGCCTAATCTGTGTCAGATTTAAGGTGCTTGCATTTACACCCACTCAAACAACGTATACATGCCAGAGCCTAAATTAGATGTGAATTGGGTTATTCTATAACTTGTTATGAATTGGGCTTATTCTAAAACTAGATGTGTAACTCATAGGAATGCCCCAAACCTCTCCTAAGCACCCCCCCCCCCCCCCCACACACACACACACACTTAAAATTACATGCTTCAGGAGTTACATGCACATCATTATAGAATGCAATATATATTTCCAACTCCCAATTAAGGCCAATAATTGATTGTTAGCAGTCAATTATTGGTGCTGATTGGCTCATTAATCAAGTGGCACACGCAAATTGGCTATGCATGCTAATTTGCATGTGCAACTGTAGTTGCCATATATAGGATTCAGGGTATATGTGCCTATTCAATAATATTACATGTTATAGAACAACAGTGCTTAATACTGAGTAATAGGGCACACTATTAAGTAATAGCGTGGTCAATTTGAGCAATCAATGGCTCTATTTTAACAACAATGCTCACTTTTAGTTATTTGGGCCCCAAATTATGGAACAATCTCCCACTCGATGTATGTAATCAGTTCTCTTTTCCTGCCTTCAAACAAGCCCTGAAGACTGTCTGTTCTCTATGGCTTTCCCTCTCTCTTCTTGATGTCTTGATCAATCTCTCGTCCTTTCTCCCTGATCTTCCCTTCTACCTGTCTCTTTGCTTTTTATGCATTGTAAACCACTCCCTGTCTGTTTTAGACCATAGTGGTATATCAAATATGCTGAAATAAATAAGTACATAAGTAATGCCACACTGGGAAAAGACCAAGGGTCCATCGAGCCCAGCATCCTGTCCACGACAGCGGCCAATCCAGGCGAAGGGCACCTGGCAAGTTTCCCAAACGTACAAACATTCTATACATGTTATTCCTGGAATTGTGGATTTTTCCCAAGTCCATTTAGTAGTGGTTTATGGACTTGTCCTTTAGGAAACCGTCTAACCCCTTTTTAAAATCTGCCAAGCTAACCGCCTTCACCACGTTCTCTGGCAACGAATTCCAGAGTTTAATTATGTGTTGGGTGAAGACAAATTTTCTCTGATTTGTTTTAAATTTACTACACTGTAGTTTCATCGTATGCCCCTAGTCCTAGTATTTTTGGAAAGTGTGAACAGACGCTTCACATCCACCTGTTCCACTGCACTCATTATTTTATATACCTATTATGTCTCTCCTCTGCCGTCTCTTCTCCAAGCTGAAAAGCCCTAGCCTCCTTAGTCTTTCTTCATAAGGAAGTCGTCCCATCCCCGCTATCATTTTGGTCGCCCTTCACTGCACCTTTTCCAATTCTACTATATCTTTCTTGAGATGCGGCGACCAGAATTGAACATAATACTCAAGGTGCGGTCGCACCATGGAGCGATATAACGGCATTATAACATCCTCACACCTGTTTTCCATACCTTTCCTAATAATACCCAACATTCTATTCGCTTTCCAAGCCGCAGTAGCACACTGAGCAGAAGGTTTCAGTGTATTATCGACGACGACACCCAGATCCCTTTCTTGGTCCATAACTCCTAACGTGGAACCTTGCATGACGTAGCTATAATTCGGGTTCATTTTTCCCACATGCGTCACCTTGCACTTGCTCACATTAAACGTCATCTGCCATTTAGCCGCCCAGTCTCCCAGTCTCGTAAGGTCCTTCTGTAATTTTTCACAATCCTGTCGCGAGTTAACGACTTTGAATAACTTTGTGTCATCAGCAAATTTAATTACCTCGCTAGTTACTCCCATCTCTAAATCATTTATAAATATATTAAAAAGCAGCGGTCCTAGCACAGACCCCTGAGGAACCCCACTAACTACCCTTCTCCATTGTGAATACTGCCCATTTAACCCCACTCTCTGTTTCCTATCCTTCAACCAATTTTTAATCCACAATAGGACTTTTCCTCCTATCCCATGACCCTCCAATTTCCTCTGTAGCCTTTCATGAGGTACCTTGTCAAACGCCTTTTGAAAATCCAGATACACAATATCAACCGGCTCCCCTTTGTCCACATGTTTGTTTACTCCTTCAAAGAATTGAAGTAAATTGGTCAGGCAATAAATAAACAAACAGATGCTTATCATTCAATAAGCCAGTTGATAACAGAGTCTGATGCAGTGTACAAAGCCTCAAGACCACAAGGCAGACATGTGAGTGGACGTGTATTGGTGATGTGTTCCAATGTCTGGTAAACAGTACATAGACAGTTTGGGTCACCTTTAAAGCTCCAGTGCCATTCATTAAATGTGTACTGACCATAGCCTGACTGAAACTGGTTTATAACTATGACCACAAATGATGTGGAAGGTTGAAACCAGGTCAGCAGATCTTGTACAAGATCAGAGTAACATGTATTTGTGGTCAACTGTCTTGCACCACAGACCGCTTTCGGTCAGGTCCGAGTTTGGAATGTGAAATCAGATTGTATTTCTCAACAATAGGTGTCTTGAGAGTGAGTTGTAAATGTCACGGTGAAGTGGAAGCTCTAGGATTTCTTGGATCCAAGCGAGTAAACTACCTGTGGTGCTCCAATGACAAATGTTTGATGGGCTAATATTACTCATCATTGGTAGCCAGTGAGTATCAGTAGGTCATGTGGAGGGGCATAATCGAACGGGGCGCCTAAGTTTTCCTGAGGACGTCCTCGCAGTACGCCCCCGTGAAGGGGCGGGGAAACCCGTATTATCGAAACAAGATGGGCGTCCACCTTTCGTTTCAATAATACGGTCGGGGATGCCCAAATCTCAACAATTAGGTCGACCTTAAAGATGGTCGTCCTTAGAGATGGTCGTCCCCGATTTTCGGCGACAATGGAAACTGAGGACGTCCATCTCAGAAATGACCAAATCCAAGCCATTTGGTCATGGGAGGAGCCACCATTCGTAGTGCTCTGGTCCCCCTGACATGCCAGAACACCAACCGGGCACCCTAGGGGGCACTGCAGTGGACTTCAGAGATTGCTCCCAGGTACATAGCTCCCTTACTTTGTGTGCTGAGCCCCCCCAAAACCCACTCCCCACAACTGTACACCACTACCATAGCCCTAAGGGGTGAAGGGCCTACATGTGGGTACAATGGTTTTGTGGTGGGTTTTGAAGGGCTCACATTTACCACCACAAGTGTAACAGGTGGAAGGGATGGGTCCGCCTGCCTGAAGTGCACTGCAGTGCCCCCTAAAACTGTTCCTGGGACCTGCATACTGCTGTCATGGAGCTGGGTATGATATTTGAGGCTGGCATAGAGGCTGGAAAAAATATATATTTTTTTAGGGTGGGAGGGGTTTAGTGACCACTTGGGGGAGTAAGGGGAGGTAATCCCCGATTCCCTCCAGTGGTCATCTGGTCAGTTCAGGCAAATTTTTGAGGCTTGGTCATAAGAAAAAATGGACCAAGCAAAGTTGCCCAAGTGCTCATCAGGGACGCCCTTCTTTTTTCCATTATCGGTCGAGACCGCCCATGTGTTAGGCTCACCCAAGTCCCGCCTTTGCTACGCTTCTGACACGCCCCCATGAACGGAAAGCAGTTGAGGACGCCCAAAATCGGCTTTCAATTATGCCGATTTGGACAACCCTGGGAGAAGGACGCCCATTTCCCGATTTGTGTCGAAAGATGGGCACCCTTCTTTTTCGAAAATAAGCCTGAGAGTGTCACTAATGATCCACTTTGTGGAATTTAGCAGTTGTACATCAAATTGGCCCACTACTCCAACAAAGTGCAACAGATCAACAGAGCACTTGTTCTCAAAGGGCTGGTCCAACCATTAGACATGACTAGCTAGACATTTAGGAAGCCAGCTTCTTCAGGGCAGCAAAAAACGCGTGCAGTCAAAGCAAATTAATAGGTTCTGACAGCCAAGAAAACTCAAAGAAACAGCAAATTTGTTAAAAAAGGGGTACATTTAGGATACTGACTCCCAAAATTAGGCCCATAAATCCATTGATAATTACCCTATCAAACTATACACAAGGATGGGTTGCAATTCAGTATGCATGGATAGGCTGTTTTTTGCATATGGCTAATGTTAGTGATGTGCATTCATTTCAAAAAAGTACTCACTCTTTTCTCCATAATACACTCATTGAAACCATTGTAGAAAAGAGTGTGCATGATTTCAACATAGTGTTGTCCTATTTGCAAATAGTTTGCAGTCTTCCATAAGAGTGAACAGTCAGTGATTTTGTTCCCATGACAACAGCATTGCGAAAAGAAAACAAATAAAATGAACATACCCCTAAATGACATGGAAAATGAAAGGAATCAAACATTTTTGGCTGCCCTTCCCTCTTATATAGTGCTCTAATGAATATTCCGCCGCATTCTGTATAGATCACTAGTAGTTGGATATGCAAATTTGGGCATAGATAGCAAATTTGTGTATAACCTAATTAGCCAATTAAGTGTTAACAAGCCCTTAATTGGCAGTAATTAGGAATTGCTTATGGATCCCAATTCTGTAACATGCATGCCTAAATTTCAAAGCGTGCAACTCCAAAGGGCATGTGGCTATGGGAAGGGCATGGACAGGTAAGGAGCAATCCCTTAAGTTAGCTGCGATGTTATAGAATACATACATTTGCACATCTAATTGCCATTGGTTGGGTTCCAGTACATACACCAACTTTTCAACAGGTATAGATGCTCACCCCCAATGTTAGGTGTGAAATGCACAATTAATGTTCTCTAAAGGCCAATTCATGCAAAGCATCTTTTACAGAATACTGTCATAGCACTCATTATTTCAGTGCCTATCTTTAAGAACATAAGAATAGCCATACTGGGTCAGACCAATGGTTCGTCTAGCACAGTATCCCATTTCCAAACAGTGGCCAAACCAGGTCACAAGTACCTGTCAGAAACCCAATTAGCAACATTCCATGCTACCCATCCAGGGCCAAGTAGTGGCTTCACCCATGTCAGATTATGGATCTTTCCTCTAGGAACTTGTCCAAACCTTTTTAAACCCAGATACACTAACTGCAGTTACCACATCCTCCGGCAATGAGCTCCAGAGCTTAATTATTCATTGAGTGAAAAATATTTCCTCCTTTTTGAGATCCGTCATCAATATTTTTGACCAATGGTCAAATCTTGGAAAACAAAAAAAGCAGATCGTGTAGAAATGAAATGTAATTTATTTAAACAATACAACAATATTTATATGAGTACAAACAGCCCGACACAGGCCGTGTTTCGCCCAACTGGGCTGCTTCAGGGGCTATAAAAGATATTTAAAAAATAAAATTGGTGAGTAATCTGCTGTAATATTACATATCTAGGTAACATACATAAAAATTATATAAACATACATGTATATGCACATACAACAAATATATCATGTATATACATACATAAATTTAAAATAATATGTATCTCATAAAACATGCCCTATATATAACACTTATCGCTTGGGCAATACATATATAGAGAACATCATCTAAAATTATATTAAATATTGATAAAACAAAAATCAAAAGAAAAGGAACAGCTATATCCTATGTATACATGAGAATAAATTAACATAGGCTAAGACACCCACCTATACAGAAAATCCTTTGTTGCCAAATATAAGGCAAAATGTAGAAATCCTGTTAATTTAAAAAGATTTGTGTGAGTAAATATCAATGTTACGTATATGCTAAAATAGAGAACTTGACTTGTTTTAAAAAAATGTGTTTTAAAAAAATGTATTGGACTCACATGCATCAAGGGTTGGTTTGGAAAAAAACAGCTGAGTCAGAGATTTCAAAACGTGATCCACTGATCTAGAAAGAGGTGGAGACAATAATGTATATATATTGATGCGGTGAAGTAGTCCTGTGCCCTTAGCAGAGAAACACCCCCAAAACATAACATTTCCACCTCCATGCTTGACAGTGGGGACGGTGTTCTTTGGGTCATAGGCAGCATTTCTCTTCCTCCAAACACGGCGAGTTGAGTTCATGCCAAAGAGCTCAATTTTTGTCTCATCTGACCACAGCACCTTCTCCCAATCACTCTCGGCATCATCCAGGTGTTCACTGGCAAACTTCAGACGGGCCGTCACATGTGCCTTCCGGAGCAGGGGGACCTTGCGGGCACTGCAGGATTGCAATCCGTTATGTCGTAATGTGTTACCAATGGTTTTCGTGGTGACAGTGGTCCCAGCTGCCTTGAGATCATTGACAAGTTCCCCCCCTTGTAGTTGTAGGCTGATTTCTAATCTTCCTCATGATCAAGGATACCCCACGAGGTGAGATTTTGCGTGGAGCCCCAGATCTTTGTCGATTGACAGTCATTTTGTACTTCTTCCATTTTCTTACTATGGCACCAACAGTTGTCTCCTTCTCGCCCAGCGTCTTACTGATGGTTTTGTAGCCCATTCCAGCCTTGTGCAGGTGTATGATCTTGTCCCTGACATCCTTAGACAGCTCCTTGCTCTTGGCCATTTTGTAGAGGTTAGAGTCTGACTGATTCACTGAGTCTGTGGACAGGTGTCTTTCATACAGGTGACCATTGCCGACAGCTGTCTGTCATGCAGGTAACGAGTTGATTTGGAGCATCTACCTGGTCTGTAGGGGCCAGATCTCTTACTGGTTGGTGGGGGATCAAATACTTATTTCCCTCTGCAGAATGCAAATAAATTCATATACTTTCCACAATGTGATTTTCCGGATTTAATTTGTGATGTGCTATCTCTCACTGTTACCAATAACCTACCCTTCAATTATGGGCTGCTCATGTCTTTGTCAGTGGGCAAACTTACAAAATCAGCAAGGGATCAAATACTTATTTCCACCACTGTATATACATGATATATTTGTTGTATGTGCATATACATGTATGTGTATATAATTTTTATGTATGTTACCTAGATATGTAATATTACAGCAGATTACTCACCAATTTTATTTTTTAAATATCTTTTATAGCCCCTGAAGCAGCCCAGTTGGGCGAAACACGGCCTGTGTCGGGCTGTTTGTACTCATATAAATATTGTTGTATTGTTTAAATAAATTACATTTCATTTCTACACGATCTGCTTTTTTTGTTTTCCATCTTGGAGTTTGCAGACCGTCTGCCTTCGTGCTTCAATGGTCAAATCTTTACAGACAATTCTGAAACCAGAGTACTAGGGGTCTTGCCTGGCTCTTCATTCACCTTTGCTTTCCATATTAACCCTTTAGTATCCAATATTCCCGTAATAATTTTATTACCCAACCCAATTGGATAATATATAATATATGAATGGGGTCAGTCTCTTTCTCTCTCTCCCCCCTTTCTGGAGGCAAATGCCTGGTGGAGGTATATATCTCATATTAGATAAATGGCAAGTTATGCCCTCCCTATGTGGGGCCACCCAAGTGGTAAAGGTGTATGTCACATGGCAAAAGCAGGAAGCTAAGCAGGTGCAACCCTGGTCAGCCATTGGATGGGCAACATAGGGAACCAAAATCAGTGGTGTAACCTTTTACTGTATTGTCCATGTGAAAGTGATTGGAGGGCACAAAAAGAAACTATCTCAAAAGCCCAATGGAGAGAAAGACCCCAACCCAATTGGATAATCAAACATATAAATGGCAAGAGGCGTACTCACTCGCAAATGCGTAGTAAAGACCCTCTCTGTCCCGCCCCAATACGTGATGACGAGCGCGAGACAGAGAGGGAACCTGTACACCTGCAAGTGAGGGAACTGCTGTCACCACCGCTCCCCCCACCCCCCCCAGGGCTGCCGCCACCACTCTCCCCACCCACCCGGAGTCGCAGCCGCCACCCACCCTCCACCTGGCCTGGGTACCTGGCTTCACTATTCAAACCGCCGGAAAACAGCACACAGCTCATCTGAGCTGCCGTTGGCCTTCCTTACCTGCCTGTGTCCCGCCCTCGCCGACGTTACGTCACACGAGGGCGGAACACACGCAGAGAAGAAGGAAGGCCGACGGCAGCTCAGATGAGCTGAGTGCTGCGTTCCAGCGGTTTGAATAGTGAAGCCAGGTACCCGGCCCGGGTGGAGGGGTGGCAGAGGGGACTCCAGGAAGAGGGGCGGTGACGACCTATCCGGGGGGCCTTTCAACCCCCCCCCTTCCTTTACTAGCCCATTTTTACGGGTTCAACGGCTAGTATATAATATATGAATGGGGTCAGTCTCTTTCTCTCTCTCCCCATTCTCTGGAGGCAAATGCCTGGTGGAGGTGTGTATCCCAGATTAGATAAATGGCAAGATAAGCCTTCCCTATATGGGGCCACCCAAGTGGTGAATGTGTATATCACATGGCAAAAGCAGGAAGCTAAGCAGGTGCAACCCTGGTCAGCCATTGGATGGGCAACATAGAGAACCAAAATCAGTGGTGTAACCTTTTACTATATTGTCCATCTGAAAGTGATTGGAGGGCATGAAAAGAAACTCTCAAGAGCCCAATGGAGAGAAAGACCCCAACCTAATTGGATAATATATAATATATGAATGGGGTCAGTCTCTTTCTCTCTCTCCCCGCTCTCTGGAGGCAAATGCCTGGTGGAGGTGTGTATCCCAGATTAGATAAATGGCAAGTTAAGCTCTCCCTATGTGGGGCCACCCAAGTGGTGAAGGTGTATGTCACATGGCAAAAGCAGGAAGCTAAGCAGGTGCAACCCTGATCAGCCACTGGATGGGCAACATAGGGAACCAAAATCAGTGGTGTAACCTTTTGCTGGATTGTCCATCTGAAAGTGATTGGAGGGCATGATTGGAGGGCACAAAAAGAAACTATCTCAAGAGCCCAATGGAGAGAAAGACCCCAACCCAATTGGATAATATATAATATATGAATGGGGTCAGTCTCTTTCTCTCTCTCCCCCCTCTCTGGAGGCAAATGCCTGGTGGAGGTGTGTATCCCAGATTAGATAAATGGCAAGTTAAGCCCTCCCTATGTGGGGCCACCCAAGTGGTGAAGGTGTATGTCACATGGCAAAAACAGGAAGCTAAGCAGGTGCAACCCTGGTCAACCACTGGATGGGCAACATAGGGAACCAAAATCAGTGGTGTAACCTTTTGCTGGATTGTCCATCTGAAAGTGATTGGAGGGCATGAAAAGACACTATCTCAAGAGCCCAATGGAGAGAAAGACCCCAACCCAATTGGATAATATATAATATATGAATGGGGTCAGTCTCTTTCTCTCTCTCCCCCCTCTCTGGAGGCAAATGCCTGGTGGAGGTGTATCCCAGATTAGATAAATGGCAAGTTAAGCCTTCCCTATATGGGGCCACCCAAGTGGTGAAGGTGTATGTCACATGGCAAAAACAGGAAGCTAAGCAGGTGCAACCCTGGTCAGCCATTGGATGGGCAACATAGGGAACCAAAATCAGTGGTGTAACCTTTTTCTGGATTGTCCATCTGAAAGTGATTGCAGGGCATGATTGGAGGGCATGAAAAGACACTATCTCAAGAGCCCAATGGAGAGAAAGACCCCAACCCAATTGGATAATATATAATATATGAATGGGGTCAGTCTCTTTCTCTCTCTCCCCCCTCTCTGGAGGCAAATGCCTGGTGGAGGTGTGTATCCCAGATTAGATAAATGGCAAGTTAAGCCCTCCCTATGTGGGGCCACCCAAGTGGTGAAGGTGTATGTCACATGGCAAAAACAGGAAGCTAAGCAGGTGCAACCCTGGTCAGCCATTGGATGGGCAACATAGGGAACCAAAATCAGTGGTGTAACCTTTTTCTGGATTGTCCATCTGAAAGTGATTGCAGGGCATGATTGGAGGGCATGAAAAGACACTATCTCAAGAGCCCAATGGAGAGAAAGACCCCAACCCAATGGATAATATATAATATATGAATGGGGTCAGTCTCTTTCTCTCTCTCCCCCCTCTCTGGAGGCAAATGCCTGGTGGAGGTGTGTATCCCAGATTAGATAAATGGCAAGTTAAGCCTTCTCTATATGGGGCCACCCAAGTGGTGAAGGTGTATGTCACATGGCAAAAACAGGAAGCTAAGCAGGTGCAACCCTGGTCAGCCACTGGATGGGCAACATAGGGAACCAAAATCAGTGGTGTAACCTTTTACTGTATTGTCCATGTGAAAGTGATTGGAGTGTACAAAAAGAAACTATCTCAAGAGCCCAATGGAGAGAAAGACCCCAACCCAATTGGATAATATATAATATATGAATGGTGTCAGTCTCTTTCTCTCTCTCCCCCCTCTCTGGAGGCAAATGCCTGGTGGAGGTGTATCCAAGATTAGGTAAATGGCAAGTTAAGCCTTCCCTATATGGGGCCACCCAAGTGGTGAAGGTGTATATCACATGGCAAAAGCAGGAAGCCAAGCAGGTGCAACCCTGGTCTGCCATTGGATGGGCAACATAGGGAACCAAAATCAGTGGTGTAACCTTTTTCTGGATTGTCCATCTGAAAGTGATTGCAGGGCATGATTGGAGGGCATGAAAAGACACTATCTCAAGAGCCCAATGGAGAGAAAGACCCCAACCCAATTGGATAATATATAATATATGAATGGGGTCAGTCTCTTTCTCTCTCTCCCCCCTCTCTGGAGGCAAATGCCTGGTGGAGGTGTATCCCAGATTAGATAAATGGCAAGTTAAGCCTTCCCTATATGGGGCCACCCAAGTGGTGAAGGTGTATGTCACATGGCAAAAACAGGAAGCTAAGCAGGTGCAACCCTGGTCAGCCACTGGATGGGCAACATAGGGAACCAAAATCAGTGGTGTAACCTTTTGCTGTATTGTCCATCTGAAAGTGATTGGAGGGCATGATTGGAGGGCATGAAAAGAAACTATCTCAAGAGCCCAATGGAGAGAAAGACCCCAACCCAATTGGATAATATATAATATATGAATGGGGTCAGTCTCTTTCTCTCTCTCCCCCCTCTCTGGAGGCAAATGCCTGGTGGAGGTGTGTATCCCAGATTAGATAAATGGCAAGTTAAGCCTCCCTATGTGGGGCCACCCAAGTGGTGAAGGTGTATGTCACATGGCAAAAGCAGGAAGCTAAGCAGGTGCAACCCTGGTCAGCCACTGGATGGGCAACATAGGGAACCAAAATCAGTGGTGTAACCTTTTGCTGGATTGTCCATCTGAAAGTGATTGGAGGGCATGATTGGAGGGCATGAAAAGAAACTATCTCAAGAGCCCAATGGAGAGAAAGACCCCAAACCAGTTGGATAATATATAATATATGAATGGGGTCAGTCTCTTTCTCTCTCTCCCCCCTCTCTGGAGGCAAATGCCTGGTGGAGGTGTGTATCCCAGATTAGATAAATGGCAAGTTAAGCCCTCCCTATATGGGGCCACCCAAGTGGTGAAGGTGTATATCACATGGCAAAAGCAGGAAGCTAAGCAGGTGCAACCCTGGTCAGCCATTGGATGGGCAACATAGGGAACCAAAATCAGTGGTGTAACCTTTTTCTGGGTTGTCCATCTGAAAGTGATTGCAGGGCATGATTGGAGGGCATGAAAAGAAACTATCTCAAGAGCCCAATGGAGAGAAAGACCCCAACCCAATTGGATAATATATAATATATGAATGGGGTCAGTCTCTTTCTCTCTCTCCCCCCTCTCTGGAGGCAAATGCCTGGTGGAGGTGTGTATCCCAGATTAGATAAATGGCAAGTTAAGCCCTCCCTATGTGGGGCCACCCAAGTGGTGAAGGTGTATGTCACAAGCCAAAAACAGGAAGCTAAGCAGGTGCAACCCTGGTCAGCCACTGGATGGGCAACATAGGGAACCAAAATCAGTGGTGTAACCTTTTGCTGGATTGTCCATCTGAAAGTGATTGGAGGGCATGATTGGAGGGCATGAAAAGAAACTATCTCAAGAGCCCAATGGAAAGAAACTATCTCAAGAGCCCAATGGAGAGAAAGACCCCAACCCAATTGGATAATATATAATATATGAATGGGATCAGTCTCTTTCTCTCTCTCCCCCCTCTCTGGAGGCAAATGCCTGGTGGAGGTGTGTATCCCAGATTAGATAAATGGCAAGTTAAGCCCCCCTATATGGGGCCACCCAAGTGGTGAAGGTGTATATCACATGGCAAAAGCAGGAAGCTAAGCAGGTGCAACCCTGGTCAGCCATTGGATGGGCAACATAGGGAACCAAAATCAGTGGTGTAACCTTTTTCTGGGTTGTCCATCTGAAAGTGATTGCAGGGCATGATTGGAGGGCATGAAAAGAAACTATCTCAAGAGCCCAATGGAGAGAAAGACCCCAACCCAATTGGATAATATATAATATATGAATGGGATCAGTCTCTTTCTCTCTCTCCCCCCTCTCTGGAGGCAAATGCCTGGTGGAGGTGTATCCCAGATTAGATAAATGGCAAGTTAAGCCTTCCCTATATGGGGCCACCCAAGTGGTGAAGGTGTATGTCACATGGCAAAAAGCAGGAAGCTAAGCAGGTGCAACCCTGGTCAGCCACTGGATGGGCAACATAGGGAACCAAAATCAGTGGTGTAACCTTTTACTGGATTGTCCATCTGAAAGTGATTGCAGGGCATGATTGGAGGGCATGAAAAGACACTATCTCAAGAGCCCAATGGAGAGAAAGACCCCAACCCAATTGGATAATATATAATATATGAATGGGGTCAGTCTCTTTCTCTCTCTCCCCCCTCTCTGGAGGCAAATGCCTGGTGGAGGTGTGTATCCCAGATTAGATAAATGGCAAGTTAAGCCCTCCCTATGTGGGGCCACCCAAGTGGTGAAGGTGTATGTCACAAGCCAAAAACAGGAAGCTAAGCAGGTGCAACCCTGGTCAGCCACTGGATGGGCAACATAGGGAACCAAAATCAGTGGTGTAACATTTTGCTGGATTGTCCATCTGAAAGTGATTGGAGGGCATGATTGGAGGGCATGAAAAGAAACTATCTCAAGAGCCCAATGGAAAGAAACTATCTCAAGAGCCCAATGGAGAGAAAGACCCCAACCCAATTGGATAATATATAATATATGAATGGGATCAGTCTCTTTCTCTCTCTCCCCCCTCTCTGGAGGCAAATGCCTGGTGGAGGTGTGTATCCCAGATTAGATAAATGGCAAGTTAAGCCCTCCCTATATGGGGCCACCCAAGTGGTGAAGGTGTATATCACATGGCAAAAGCAGGAAGCTAAGCAGGTGCAACCCTGGTCAGCCATTGGATGGGCAACATAGGGAACCAAAATCAGTGGTGTAACCTTTTTCTGGATTGTCCATCTGAAAGTGATTGCAGGGCATGATTGGAGGGCATGAAAAGAAACTATCTCAAGAGCCCAATGGAGAGAAAGACCCCAACCCAATTGGATAATATATAATATATGAATGGGGTCAGTCTCTTTCTCTCTCTCCCCCCTCTCTGGAGGCAAATGCCTGGTGGAGGTGTGTATCCCAGATTAGATAAATGGCAAGTTAAGCCCTCCCTATGTGGGGCCACCCAAGTGGTGAAGGTGTATGTCACATGGCAAAAACAGGAAGCTAAGCAGGTGCAACCCTGGTCAGCCACTGGATGGGCAACATAGGGAACCAAAATCAGTGGTGTAACCTTTTGCTGGATTGTCCATCTGAAAGTGATTGGAGGGCATGATTGGAGGGCATGAAAAGAAACTATCTCAAGAGCCCAATGGAGAGAAAGACCCCAACCCAATTGGATAATATATAATATATGAATGGGGTCAGTCTCTTTCTCTCTCTCCCCCCTCTCTGGAGGCAAATGCCTGGTGGAGGTGTGTATCCCAGATTAGATAAATGGCAAGTTAAGCTCTCCCTATGTGGGGCCACCCAAGTGGTGAAGGTGTATGTCACATGGCAAAAGCAGGAAGCTAAGCAGGTGCAACCCTGGTCAGCCACTGGATGGGCAACATAGGGAACCAAAATCAGTGGTGTAACCTTTTGCTGGATTGTCCATCTGAAAGTGATTGGAGGGCATGATTGGAGGGCATGAAAAGAAACTATCTCAAGAGCCCAATGGAGAGAAAGACCCCAACCCAATTGGATAATATATAATATATGAATGGGGTCAGTCTCTTTCTCTCTCTCCCCCCTCTCTGGAGGCAAATGCCTGGTGGAGGTGTATCCCAGATTAGATAAATGGCAAGTTAAGCCTCCCTATGTGGGGCCACCCAAGTGGTGAAGGTGTATGTCACATGGCAAAAACAGGAAGCTAAGCAGGTGCAACCCTGGTCAGCCACTGGATGGGCAACATAGGGAACCAAAATCAGTGGTGTAACCTTTTACTGTATTGTCCATGTGAAAGTGATTGGAGGGCATGAAAAGAAACTATCTCAAGAGCCCAATGGAGAGAAAGACCCCAACCCAATTGGATAATATATAATATATGAATGGGATCAGTCTCTTTCTCTCTCTCCCCCCTCTCTGGAGGCAAATGCCTGGTGGAGGTGTGTATCCCAGATTAGATAAATGGCAAGTTAAGCCTCCCTATATGGGGCCACCCAAGTGGTGAAGGTGTATATCACATGGCAAAAGCAGGAAGCTAAGCAGGTGCAACCCTGGTCAGCCACTGGATGGGCAACATAGGGAACCAAAATCAGTGGTGTAACCTTTTACTGGATTGTCCATCTGAAAGTGATTGCAGGGCATGATTGGAGGGCATGAAAAGAAACTATCTCAAGAGCCCAATGGAGAGAAAGACCCCAACCCAATTGGATAATATATAATATATGAATGGGGTCAGTCTCTTTCTCTCTCTCCCCCCTCTCTGGAGGCAAATGCCTGGTGGAGGTGTGTATCCCAGATTAGATAAATGGCAAGTTAAGCCCTCCCTATGTGGGGCCACCCAAGTGGTGAAGGTGTATGTCACATGGCAAAAACAGGAAGCTAAGCAGGTGCAACCCTGGTCAGCCACTGGATGGGCAACATAGGGAACCAAAATCAGTGGTGTAACCTTTTGCTGGATTGTCCATCTGAAAGTGATTGGAGGGCATGATTGGAGGGCATGAAAAGACACTATCTCAAGAGCCCAATGGAGAGAAAGACCCCAACCCAATTGGATAATATATAATATATGAATGGGGTCAGTCTCTTTCTCTCTCTCCCCCCTCTCTGGAGGCAAATGCCTGGTGGAGGTGTGTATCCCAGATTAGATAAATGGCAAGTTAAGCCTTCCCTATATGGGGCCACCCAAGTGGTGAAGGTGTATGTCACATGGCAAAAACAGGAAGCTAAGCAGGTGCAACCCTGGTCAGCCACTGGATGGGCAACATAGGGAACCAAAATCAGTGGTGTAACCTTTTGCTGGATTGTCCATCTGAAAGTGATTGGAGGGCATGAAAAGAAACTATCTCAAGAGCCCAATGGAGAGAAAGACCCCAACCCAATTGGATAATATATAATATATGAATGGGGTCAGTCTCTTTCTCTCTCTCCCCCCTCTCTGGAGGCAAATGCCTGGTGGAGGTGTGTATCCCAGATTAGATAAATGGCAAGTTAAGCTCTCCCTATGTGGGGCCACCCAAGTGGTGAAGGTGTATGTCACATGGCAAAAGCAGGAAGCTAAGCAGGTGCAACCCTGGTCAGCCACTGGATGGGCAACATAGGGAACCAAAATCAGTGGTGTAACCTTTTGCTGGATTGTCCATCTGAAAGTGATTGCAGGGCATGATTGGAGGGCATGAAAAGACACTATCTCAAGAGCACAATGGAGAGAAAGACCCCAACCCAATTGGATAATATATAATATATGAATGGGGTCAGTCTCTTTCTCTCTCTCCCCCCTCTCTGGAGGCAAATGCCTGGTGGAGGTGTGTATCCCAGATTAGATAAATGGCAAGTTAAGCCTTCCCTATATGGGGCCACCCAAGTGGTGAAGGTGTATGTCACATGGCAAAAACAGGAAGCTAAGCAGGTGCAACCCTGGTCAGCCACTGGATGGGCAACATAGGGAACCAAAATCAGTGGTGTAACCTTTTACTGTATTGTCCATGTGAAAGTGATTGGAGGGCATGAAAAGAAACTATCTCAAGAGCCCAATGGAGAGAAAGACCCCAACCCAATTGGATAATATATAATATATGAATGGGGGTCAGTCTCTTTCTCTCTCTCCCCCCTCTCTGGAGGCAAATGCCTGGTGGAGGTGTGTATCACAGATTAGATAAATGGCAAGTTAAGCCTCCCTATGTGGGGCCACCCAAGTGGTGAAGGTGTATGTCACATGGCAAAAACAGGAAGCTAAGCAGGTGCAACCCTGGTCAGCCACTGGATGGGCAACATAGGGAACCAAAATCAGTGGTGTAACCTTTTGCTGGATTGTCCATCTGAAAGTGATTGGAGGGCATGATTGGAGGGCATGAAAAGACACTATCTCAAGAGCCCAATGGAGAGAAAGACCCCAACCCAATTGGATAATATATAATATATGAATGGGGTCAGTCTCTTTCTCTCTCTCCCCCCTCTCTGGAGGCAAATGCCTGGTGGAGGTGTGTATCACAGATTAGATAAATGGCAAGTTAAGCCTCCCTATGTGGGGCCACCCAAGTGGTGAAGGTGTATGTCACATGGCAAAAACAGGAAGCTAAGCAGGTGCAACCCTGGTCAGCCACTGGATGGGCAACATAGGGAACCAAAATCAGTGGTGTAACCTTTTCTGGATTGTCCATCTGAAAGTGATTGCAGGGCATGATTGGAGGGCATGAAAAGACACTATCTCAAGAGCCCAATGGAGAGAAAGATCCCAACCCAATTGGATAATATATAATATATGAATGGGGGTCAGTCTCTTTCTCTCTCTCCCCCCTCTCTGGAGGCAAATGCCTGGTGGAGGTGTGTATCACAGATTAGATAAATGGCAAGTTAAGCCCTCCTTATGTGGGGCCACCCAAGTGGTGAAGGTGTATGTCACATGGCAAAAACAGGAAGCTAAGCAGGTGCAACCCTGGTCAGCCACTGGATGGGCAACATAGGGAACCAAAATCAGTGGTGTAACCTTTTGCTGGATTGTCCATCTGAAAGTGATTGGAGGGCATGATTGGAGGGCATGAAAAGACACTATCTCAAGAGCCCAATGGAGAGAAAGACCCCAACCCAATTGGATAATATATAATATATGAATGGGGTCAGTCTCTTTCTCTCTCTCCCCCCTCTCTGGAGGCAAATGCCTGGTGGAGGTGTATCCCAGATTAGATAAATGGCAAGTTAAGCCTTCCCTACATGGGGCCACCCAAGTGGTGAAGGTGTATGTCACATGGCAAAAGCAGGAAGCTAAGGAGGTGCAACCCTGGTCAGCCACTGGATGGGCAACATAGGGAACCAAAATCAGTGGTGTAACCTTTTGCTGGATTGTCCATCTGAAAGTGATTGGAGGGCATGATTGGAGGGCATGAAAAGAAACTATCTCAAGAGCCCAATGGAGAGAAAGACCCCAACCCAATTGGATAATATATAATATATGAATGGGGTCAGTCTTTTTCTCTCTCTCCCCCCTCTCTGGAGGCAAATGCCTGGTGGAGGTGTGTATCCCAGATTAGATAAATGACAAGTTAAGCCCTCCCTATGTGGGGCCACCCAAGTGGTGAAGGTGTATGTCACATGGCAAAAGCAGGAAGCAGGAAGCTAAGCAGGTGCAACCCTGGTCAGCCACTAGATGGGCAACATGGGGAACCAAAATCAGTGGTGTAACCTTTTGCTGGATTGTCCATCTGAAAGTGATTGGAGGGCATGATTGGAGGGCATGAAAAGAAACTATCTCAAGAGCCCAATGGAGAGAAAGACCCCAACCCAATTGGATAATATATAATATATGAATGGGGGCAAGAGCCCAATCAAAATTGACTATAAATTAATATCTGCATTCTGTAGTTTATCATAGTTAAGGGTGAGGGGTTAATAATTTGGTTTAATTTTGCTGAAGGTTGACATTCCTTAAGGAATGTTTCTAGAAGAGGATGTGAAGTAAAATCAAGATATTCCCTGACCTGTTCACAATAGTATATCCTGAACAGGCCAGATAACTCACTTGATTTCTCAGCTGGAAGACCTTCAATGACAGCAGGCAGTAGTCCAGATATTTTGAAGCTGTAGTTTGGGATCCCAGTGTCCATTCCTGACAATATATTCATGGCAGCTCTACACATTAAGAATAAATTGTTGTAAGGGTCATAAATGTGGAACCCCAGTGTGAGGTTGGGTAAGAGCTCCGAGCTGTTGTAATTTCCTCCACTACAGACACAAAGGCCAAGAAATTGTAATAATTCAAGGATAATGGACTTTAAAAATAAATGTCAGATAAAATAAAATTAGCATCAATCTAAAAGATACAGAGACATTGCCATTGGTAGTAGACATGAGTGAAATAGGTTTAGGAGGGTTATAGTGCTGTTCTCACACATATTTGTGAAACAACAAGATGGAAAAGTGCATGCTCCAGGTTAGCAAAAATTAAATGCATTTCTTTCCTCTCTCTATCACTTTTCCTATATTTGCTCTGTCGTTCAGCAAGGGGAGGCAGCATGAGTGGAAGTTCCCAGTCCCCACCAACAAAAATTAGGCCAGACCCATGGTGGAACTGCTGGAAGTGTTAGCAGAAGTTCATGAAGATGTGTCCCAGATGGTGAGGAGAAGAGACAGGGAGTGAGAAAAGCAGACGCAAGGAGTAACAAAGAAAGGGATGGGAACAGAAGGGAAGGAAAAGTAATAGGAAAGAAGGTGAGATTGGAGAAGAAAGAGAGTAAATGTTGGAAGAGGGGAAGGGACAAAGAAGGAAGAGAAAAAAAGCCGGGAGGAACAGATTTGCACTCTCAAACCCCTCTGCAAAAGTCCCCTTTAATGCCAGCCCTTCTTTCACTCCCACTACAGCTGACATGACTAATGAGAGATCTAGGGCAAACAGCAGACTTAGCAGTGAAGAACAAAGAGAATAGTCTACTCAAGTCTAAGAAATTGTTCTAAATAA
This sequence comes from Microcaecilia unicolor, assembly GCF_901765095.1. Lineage (NCBI taxonomy): Eukaryota > Metazoa > Chordata > Amphibia > Gymnophiona > Siphonopidae > Microcaecilia > Microcaecilia unicolor. The sequence goes on from NC_044033.1 coordinate 239,015,868, forward strand.
GAGAGTATCCACATCTGAAAATTCTAGTCCATCTATGAAAGATGAGTTTTTTGTTCCTTTCTCCACAGAGTTGAAGGAAAACAATATAGTGTAAGGGGACAGGAGACTAGAATGTACAGTAAAACTTGCTGATACAGATTCTTATGGATCACCATTTCAGGGATCTCCAGCAGAAGCATCAGATTTTCAGAGTGTCTTAATTTATAGTGTATTTATACTTTCTATATTACCTTTACTGGCAGGCATGCCAAAAGGACATACAGAGTAAATCAAAGGGAAGAAAAGAATTCCAAAATTTCAGATAGGACAGAACCATTCACAGAAGTTCATCCATCACCAATCCAGAAAGGGCAGTGAATTGCAAACAACATGGTTCTGTACCATAGGATTTTACAACCAATCAAGGTAACAATACAACAACCACCTCAATACAGAAGATAAAGACTTGCAGCCAGCATGCCGAATTGCCAAATGCCTTACCTGACAAGGGTCTATCAAATGTGGTTGGTAACATGCTAAGTGTTAAAGAACTTACCACAGATAGAACAATATTAGAAGATTAAGAATGATGCATCTGGCAGCTACTGTCCCCTCCCCCCCCCCCCCCCCCCCCAATAAAAAGAAAAGAAAAGAAAGGCAGAGACGAAGTATCTGAAAACATCAGAGCTGTGGAGGCATTTTTAAACATCTATTGGAAAACATTGGAGGGGTGGAATTGTATATTAAGGAGGGCCTTGAATCAAAACTTCTACAGGAAACAACACACATCTTAGTATCCCTATGGATTGAAATTCCATGTGTAAAGGGGAAAAGGATAGTGATAGGAGTGCACTACCGTCCACCTGGCCAGGATGAACAGACAGATGTGGAAATGTTATCAGAAATTAGGGAGGCTAACAAACTGGGCAACACAATAATAATGGGTGATTTCAATTACCCTGATATTGACTGGGTGAATGTAACATCAGGGCATGATAGGGAGGTAAAATTCCTTGATGAAATCAAGGCCTGCTTTATGGAGCAGCTGGTACAAGAGCCGACAAGAGAAGGAAAAATTCTAGACCTAGTCCTTAGTGGAGCGCATGATCTGGTGCAGGAGGCAATGGTGCTTGATAACAGTGATCATAATATGATCAGATTTGATATCGGCTTTGGAGTAAATAAACACAGGAAATCCAAAATATTAACATTTAACTTTCAAAAAGGAGACTATGATAAAATGAGAAGAACAGTGAAAAAAATAAAAACTTTTAGGAGCAGCTACGAAGGTTCAAAAATACCATCCTGGAAGCCTAGGTCAAATATATTCTGCGTATTAAAAAAGGAGGAATGAAGACCAAGTGACAACTGGCATGGTTAAAAGTGAGGTAAAGGAAGCTATTAGAGCTAAAAGAAAATCCTTTAGAAAATGGAAGACGGATCCGACTGAAAATAATAAGAAATAGCATAAGGAATGGCAAAGAGGGACTTGGAAAAAAACATTGTGTTAGAGGCAAAAACATATAGTAAATTTTTTTTAGGTATATTAAAAGCAAGAAGTCGGCAAAAGAATAAGTTGGACAGCTAGATAACCGAGGGGTAAAAAGGGCACTCAGGAAAGACAAAGTCATGGTGGAAAGATTAAGGGGGTCTTTTACTAAAGATTAGCATAAGTTATCTGAAGAAGGGCCCATAGGAATAAAATAGGCCCTCTGTTGCAGATAAGTTGAGCTAATCTTTTGTAAAAGACCCCCTAAATGAATTCTTTGCTTCGTTCTTCACAGAGGAAGCTTTGGGAGAGATACTGGTGCCAGAAATAGTATTCAAAGCTAACGAGTCAGAGAAACTGAATGAAATCTCTATAAAGCTGGAAGATGTAATGGCACAATTTGACAAACTGAAGACTAGCAAATCGACTGGACTGGATGGTTTTCATCCCAGAGTACTGATACAATTGAAAAATGAACTTGCAGAACTATTGTTAGTAATATATAATTTATCTTTAAAATCAAGCATGGTGCTGGAAGATTGCTCTTCTGTGCTGCGGCCCCAGAGCTGCTGGGTTTTCAAAATGGCTGCTGAGACTTTGGTGGCACTCACAGACTGCTGCTGTAAGCTTTGGCAACCATTTTTAAACTACGACAGCACCGCCTGCAGCACAGAAGAGCAAAAAGAGACAGAAGAGCTGCAGAGGGCAGGAAAGCGTGGGATTCTTCCTGACCCCGCAGCTAAAGAGGCCACTACACCACCAGGGTGGCCTTCAAGGATTAAGTTAGGTCTTCTTCTTGGGAGGGCTGAAGTGTAGTGCAGGGTAAGCATGGCAGTTTCTTGTGCCCCCCTGCCATGCATACTCTGCTTACCACGTTCCATTATCCCTGTTTGCATGTACTTTCTCTGTCTCTTGAGGGCTTACAATCTAAGATTTGTACCTGGGACAATGGAACATTAATGGGCTCATTTTCAAAACAGAAAAATGTCTAAAAAGTGGCATAAAGCAGCATTTGGACCTTTTTCCCACAAAAACATCCAAATCAGTATTTTCAAAATTTATTTTTAGACTTTTTTTTTTAAAGTCCGTCAGAAGTGCGCCCAAATCTCAAGGGGGTGTATCAGAGGCATGCTCAGAGCGGGACTTGGGCATTCCTGAGACTTAGACGTTTTTTAGCCATAATGGAAGAAAACAAAAACGTCCAGGACTAAAACTAAGACGTTTTGAGCTAGACCTGTTTTTCTAACGAATCAGGCACAAAAAAGTGCCCTAAATAATCAGATGACCATTGGAGAGAATCAGGGATGACCTCCCCTTAGTCCCCCAGTGGTCACTAATCTCCTCCCACCCCCCAAACATGTGATGGAAAACATTATTTGTCAGCCTCCATGCCAGCCTCAGATGTTATACTCAGGTCCACTAGAACAGCATGCAGGGTCCTGGAGTAGTCTAGTGGTCGGTGCAGTGCACTGCAGACAGGTGGACCCAGGCTTCAACCCCCCCCCCCCCCCCTCTACCGGTTACACTTGTGGAGGAAACTCTGAGCCCTCCATAACTCACCAGAAACCCACTGTACCCACATATAGGTGCCCCCTTTACCCATAAGGGCTATGGTAGTGGTGTACAGTTGGGGGTTGGGGGGGGGGGGCTCAGCAGACAAGGTAAGGGAGCAATGGTCAGGTGTGTACCTGGGAGCATTCTATGAAGTCCACTGCAATGCCCCCTAGGGTGCCCTAATGCTTTCCTGGGTGTCAGGGGGATCTGTGTACTAAAAATGCAGGCTCTTCCTACATCCCAATGTGCGTTTTGCACTCAAAAATGGACCAAAAAATAAAATGTCCAAATCAAAAAACCTTCTATTTTTGAAAACAAAAGATAGATGTTTTTCTTTCTTAAAAATGACGTTCTTTGCTATTCAGGTTTTGGTTGTTTTTTGCAAAACGTCCAAAGTTGGACTTAGTCATATCGAAAATGCCCTTCCACGTGACTTATCAATGGTCACAAGGAGCTGCAGTGGCTCGTGGCTGAGGAAGGACAGCTGGCATTCTAAAACTGCTGTTTTGGCCTTTTGCAGGGAAACTGTTAAATGGGAAAGGATGTGCATTACTTTTTACTTTGAGCAGGTGATCATGAATCCCACTTCTATGCACAAACCAGTATCCCTCTACCCCAGCAGCCATCTGATCACTATATAAACAGGGGATTTAATTTACTAGTACAACTCCCAGAGCCTAGCACTGCTCTGCTGAAGTTGTGCCAGAGAACACAACCTTCGCCGGGAGGGGGGGGGGGGGGTGAGATCCCGAGGTGCAGGGGCACGTTTTCACCCCCCCCCCGGCGGCGTCCATAGGCGTCCATTGGCGGCGCATCAGCGGCGGGCGGGGGCCAGGGCCAAATCTACAGGGGCCCATGCGCCCGTGGCCCCATGCTGGCTACACCACTGGAACATAACATAAGATCATAAGGGTAGACATACTGGGTCAGACCATTGATCTACTAGCCCAGTATCTAGTATTCCAAACAGTGGTCAAGCTTCCATTTTCCTATCTAGGGTCTGCTGCACTAGGACACTCTGAGCAGGCTCCACTTCTGTGCATATTCTCCAGCTCCACTATTCACAGGCACTGCTTAAGTGGTGCTTTCTGATGTTCTAGGCCACCTCTATTAGACCCAAGGTGCCACTTTGCACACCTCTGCAGTTAATTCCAGGTGTGATCCTTTGTTCTGTATTTGGTGAAACTCTGTCTGTTTTTTGTGTTTTAAAAAGTAATTTAAAGTTAGTTTATGTATGGTAATAATGGTGGGCATGGAGGAGAGGGGATTAGATAGGGGGTCCTTTCCTTAATTTATGACCTGGGCTTCAGCTGTTGTAACACCAGCCCAGGTTGCGATTAATGGAAAGAAAATGATCAGGTAAGACATATTTTTTTCCATACACATTCTCCTAACACTTGTTTAAAAAGTGTTAATGTGTTTAAAAAAAACTTTTATTAACATAAATGTGTGAAACTTCCAAATACATTTCCTGAATTCTGGGAAATAGTTTGCAAATGATGTAGAATTTAACCTCTGACTTCCCTAACTGGACAATACATTGCTCTTACAGTGCATGACATCAACAATTTAACTGGCTTAAATTAAAAGTTTGCACTTATGTTTATTTATTTATTTATTTGTAACATTTGTATCCCACATTTTCCCACCCATTAGCAGGCTCAATGTGGCTTACAAAATACCGTAAAGGCGAACGCCAAGTCCAGTAGGGTAAACAAATATAGATTGAAATAGGGGTCAGGTAAGGTTAGGGTTTAAGGTACAATAAGGGTCAACGATAATAAGGAATATATGGAGGGGCATTTTCGAATGGGGCCGGCCATCTCTAAGGGCGCCCATCTCCGAGGACGGCGTCGTGAAGGGGCAGGGCCGATCGTATTTTCGAAACGAGATGGGCGTCCATCTTTCGTTTCGAAAATACAGTCGGGGCCGGCCAAATCTCAACATTTAGGTCGAACTAAATGTTGAGATCGCCGTACTTAGAGATGGCCGGCCTCGGTTTTCAACCATAATGGAAACCGAAGCCGGCCATCTCAAATACAACTAAATCCAAGGCATTTGGTCATGGGAGGGGCCAAGATTTGTAGTGCACTGGCCCCCCTGACATGCCAGGACACCAACCGGGCAACCTAGGGGGCACTGCAGTGGACTTCACAAATTGCTCCCAGGTACATAGCTCCCTTACTTTGGGTGCTGAGCCCCCCCCCCCAAAAAAAAAACCCCAAACCCACTCCCCACAACTATCCACCACTACCATAGCCCTAAGGAGTGAAGGGGGGCACCTACATGTGGGTACAGTGGGTTTCGGGTGGGTTTTGATGGGCTCCCATTTTCCACCAGAAGTGTAACAAGTGGGGGGGGGGGGGGTCTGGGTCTGCCTGCCTGAAGTCCACTGCAGCCACTAAAACTGCTCCAGGGACCTGCATACTGTTGCGATGGACCGGAGTATGACATTTGAGGCTGGCATAGAGGCTGGCAAAAAAAGTTTTTAAAAGTTCTTTTTTTTTTAGGGTGGGAGGGGGTTAGTGACCACTGGTGGAGTCAGGGGAGGTCATCCCTGATTCCCTCCGGTGGTCATCTGGGCAGTTCGGGCACTTTTTTGGGACTTGGACCTAAAACAAAAGGGACCAAATAAAGCGGACCAAATTCTCACCAGAGACGCTCTTCTTTTTTCCATTATCGGCCGAGGACACCCATCTCTCCTCGGCCGATAAACACGCCCTGGTCCCGCCTTTGCTACGCCTCCGACACACCCCCTTGAACTTTGTTCATCCCCGCGACGGAATGCAGTTGGGGGCGCCCAATATCGGCTTTCGATTATACCGATTTGGGCGCCCGCGGGAGGACGACGCCCATCTCCCGATTTGTGTTGAAAGATGGGCGCCCTTCTCTTTCGAAAATAAGCTGGATAATATCCAATACGATCTAAGGTTATATTGTGTTGCACAGTTTATGCATTTAAGTAGGGTCAGTGGGATAGGCCTTGCAAAACAGGTAAGTCTTTAATGATCTCCTGACGTTAAGATGGTTGTAAATCATTTTCACAGTCTTTGGTAGTGCATTCCACATTTGTGTGCCAAAATAGGAGAAATTGGATGCATAGGTTGATTTATATCTGAGTCCTATGCAGCTCGGATAGTGGAGGTTCAAATAGGTACTTGATGTACTAGTTCTATTTCTGGTCAGAAGATCTATCAAGTCAACCATGTATCCTGGAGTTTCACCATAGATAATCTTGTGGACCAAAGAGCAGATTTTGAAGGTAATGCGCTCCTTGATTGGGAGCCAATGCAGTTTTACTCGGAGAGGTTTGGCACTCTCGAATCGTGTTTTGCTGAATATCAGCCTGGCAGCTGTGTTTTGGGCTGTCTGGAGTTTCTTCATGAGCTGTTCTTTACATCCCACATATATTCCATTGCAGTAATCTGCATGGCTCAGAACCATTGTTTGTGTCAAGTTACGGAATGTTTCCCTCGGGAAGTAAGGTCTTAGATGTTTAAGTTTCCACATAGAATGAAACATCTTCTTTATAATGGAGTTAACTTGGTTCTCAAGTGTAAGATGGTGATCAGTTGTAACACCTAAAATTTTCAGACTATCAGAAATAGGAAGAGAATGATCAGGAGTGTTTAGGGTTGTGGGTTTATAATTATTATGTGGGGAAGAGAGGATAAAACAATGTGTTTAACATAATCCATAGAGGCAAGGCCATTATCTATATAGGTAGTAGGATTGAATCTACTGACCTCGCTGGCTTTATGGTTTACCATAGGCTAGCAGAATAAATCTGTATCAAGCATATATATTTTAATTATTACAAAGCCTTGTGGTTAAATGTGGGAAAGATGGGGTGCAGGATGTTAGTAATAGGGATCAGATGTGCTCTGCTATTCAAGGTGCTGGATTACCAGGGAAGGAGCCCAATAAACTGTCCTGGAGAGATGCCTTGTAATTAGTTTCACTCTAACTGGAATCCCAGATGCATCTTAGGCAGTATAGACACAATAACTGTTCAGAGTGAATGGGCTTTTTCATCTTTTTCTGTTATCATCACCTGTAATGCAACATTGTGTTATACTGTGATCAACAAAAGCATTCCAATTAAATTAATATTTATCTTTAAATAAATGAAGACAAAGGATATATAAGGTTATATTTAAAAGAAACAACTTCTATTTCAAGATAAATACAGCTGTCAGGAGCAGATATCCCTTAAGGATGAACCTCTGAGCATCAGGGCCCAACAGAGGCCATATGATGTCCTCACAGGTGTTGGAGCTCAGCTAGAAATAGAGTGGTCACTTCACCATAAGCATTACAATTTTACTGTCTTCATCCTTCTTGTGTGTAAATGGACAGGTCTACTTCACTGCAGTTTAATACTTAATGCTTTCTGCCCATTATTCAAATATTTAGTTAGATAGCACCATCAGCAACCATACAGCATCCCACACCATGCCCAGCTGTTACATTTGGAGTGGGAAGAGTGAGCATTGTCACAGTAGAAGCTGTTTCACAGCATTAAAGATGGAAGCTCATCTGGTTCTGATTGTGCTGATGCTCTGTGACATCCTGTGGAAGACGGCTGAGTGTCAGTGCAGTCTTGGAAACTACCTATCAATGCAGCTACGAACAGGTTTACATAGGGATGGGGACATCATGATCGGGGGACTTGTAACTATAGAAAACTTTTCTCCATTTCATCATCCATCCTTCACAACTGTTCCTTCATTTGATGGACATACCTAGTAAGTAGAATCATGGCTTAGTTCCTACATGAGACAGGCTTGTATTTTTTGTTAGTCACTGGCATGAACTGCAAATATACCCCGATTGCAGTTTATCAATTCTCTACTTTTTAATCTCCTCTAATTTACTACCTCATCTATGTAATTCTGAGATACTTACGCCAGTATCTCTTCAGTTAGCTGATATCTTACCAGTTCAGAATAAATCGTATTGGAGATTTCAATCCATGCTGTTGCAGGATGATGTTTTTATTCAATTTATACAGTCCAAAATGGAAGAGTTTTTTCAATTTAATCTCTTAGAGGAACATAAAGCTCTCTTGTGGTGGGATGCCTTTAAGGCTACTGTCAGAGGTCATATCATTAGTTATTCTGCCATGGCCAATCGTAGGCGCAGAATGGACCTGCTAGAGAAAACTGCCAAACTTAAGTTGTTGGAAAGTCAGTTCATTGTAGATAATGAACCAGCTACTCTTATGAGCTTGCAGAAATTAAAATATGATTTAAATACCACTCTCTCAAGGGAGGCGTTGAACATCATTCATGCTCACAAATCCACATTGTATGCTGAGAGTAATAAAGCAAGCCACCTTCTTGCGCAGTACTTGAAAACTAAAAAAAGTAGGAATAGGATTTCGCAAATTGTTGATTCCTCGGGGGTCATACACGTCAAAGATGATGCCATTGCCCAGCAATTCCAATTGTACTACAACAAATTATATGACTCTGAAGTTCAATTTTCTGAGGGGCCTTTTGAGGAATTTGGGAACCATCTTGATAGGCCTCTTATAGATGTCTCTCAAAATCAAGCTTTAGAACAATCAATCTCACATAAGGAGATCCTAGAGGCCATTCACTCTCTTTCGCCAGGTAAGTCGCCAGGGAATGATGGTTTCACTGTAGAATTTTATCAAAGGTTTGCGGAGTTTCTGGCGCCCAAGCTGCAAGCCCTCTATAATTCTCTCTTATTACATGAGGGTCAAACTGGCTCCTTCCACCAGTCCACGATTGTTGTTATACCTAAACCAGACAGAGACCCGGCCAAAGTTGAGAATTATAGACCTATTTCTCTGATTAACATAGATAACAAAATTTATGCAAAAATCCTGGCACTCCGCCTTCAACATATTGTCCCAGACATAATCCATAGGGATCAGAATGGATTTACAGTAGATAGACTGGCTAGCGATAACTCTAGACTTTTCTGGAATATTCTGGCGCATGTTGAGGGCTCTCAGGAGCCTTTTCTAGCGGTTTCACTTGATGCTGAGAAAGCTTTTGATAGAATTGAATGGCAGTACTTGTTTCACATCTTGGCTTGGTTTAATTTTAGCCCATCCTTTATTAAAATGATTAAAATATTGTATACTAATCCAAAGGCCTCAATCTCAGTGAATGGTAATAATTCTCACTTTTTTCCTCTAAAAAGAGGCACAAAACAAGGCTGTCCACTGTCACCTCTCCTTTTCAACATCGCCTTGGAGCCATTAGCTATAGCTATTAGAGCTCATTCGCATATTTCTGGTGTCTCTGTTGGAGGGGAGATGTTTAAACTTTCCATCTATGCTGATGATATATTGCTATATACCACACCAAATTCTCTTCCCAGTGTATTGGAAGTAATCAATTCTTTTTCTTCTCTGTCTGGTTATAAGATAAACTGGTCTAAGTCAGCTATAATGCCGCTCAATTCCTTCGTGCATAGAGCTCAGGTATCTCAATACCCATTTTCCTGGGAGCCTCACAAAATTAAGTATTTGGGAGTATGGTATTCCAAATCGGTTGATCAAAGTTTGTCCCTCATTAAGGACCAAATCTTATCTTTAACTGCTTCCATTCTAAATGTCTGGTCTCCGCTATATCTAACGTGGTGGGGGAGGGTAGAGGCTATCAGGATGGTTCTGGCTCCAAAACTAAATTACATTTTTAGTATGACTCCCCTCTCCTTTCCCAACTCATTCTACAACAAAATTGATTCCCTCCTAATTAAGTTTTTATGGAGGCAGAAGCCTCCCCGTATTGCGCTCAAGAAGCTTAAATTACCAAAGGATCTGGGAGGTCTTAATGTTCCTGATTTTAAGTACTATCACAAGGCTTTCCGGCTTGCCCAGTCTTTAAGGTGGTTCCAAAGGGAATTATCTCACCTCACGCCTCGATGGCAGAGATTTGAGGCAGCGTTGGTGCACCCGTGCCCTTTATCTCTACTCCCGTATGCAGATTTGTACCCCTATACCAGACGCATTCGGCTGTTAAAGGCCTCTGCCTCTGATATCCGTACGTTTAGGGCTGGCCTTGGAATCCGTGCTATCTCTTTGGAAGATATATCTCTCTGGTATAACTCTGGTTTTCCAGCTGGTCTCCTGCAGTCTCAAACAGCGGAATGGCAAGAAAGGGGTGTATGGCAGCTGTCGCAACTGTATATTGCTGGTACCCTGTTATCGCCTGCTACTATGTCTGCATTGTATAATGTTTCTTTGCTAGATTCCGACACATGGAAGGAAATCTCTACATGTTTTGCAACCTTTCAGGTCTCCAATTTACTTAGCTCGAACCCTTCAGAGTTTATCTCCTTTTGTCACACCATTTCATCAGGTCGTAAGAAGGCTTCTTTGCTATATAAAAAACTTCAGAATCTACATGCTGATACAGTTGCTCCATTGAGGATATCTTGGGAAGCGGAGTTTGGTTTGGATGCATCTGAATTTGATTGGTCTACCTTCTGGCTTAACTCCATACGTCCCACGAAGTCAGCAGCAATATCTCAATCCTCATATTTCATCTTTCATAAAGCTTATTGGACTCCTGCTCGAGTGGCCAGAATCACTAAGAGTATCAACTTCAACTGCTGGTCTTGTCAGGAAAGAGATGGCTCACTGGCACATATGGTTTTCTACTGTAAAAATGTCAGAGCTTACTGGCAATTAATTTGGGCAAAAATGTGTCGTATCTTTCATTTGCCTGAGACCACTGCGATCTCGTATGAGGTTGTGATCTTACGAGCTTCTTGTCCTACTATCCCTCTTCTGGAGTCAGATAAGAAATTGTATAACATACTACTAGCTGTTGCCTTACATTTAATTGTCTCCAATTGGAAAAATAATGTGTACCTGAATTATAATGAATGGTGGAGTTATGTATGCGTGATCAGAAAATATGAAATAATTTTGGCTCATAGACGCCGAAATATTAGGTCTGTTTTGAAGACCTGGGCTCGTTTAGACCTTTTTTGTCAGGAGCCACATAGCACGCCTTGAACTTGAACTTGTGTAACTCTGTAATTTGTCTCCAGGTATTGCCTTTTAATAACAAATTTTTTTTTTTTTTTTTTTTTTTTTTTAAAGGGGGGTTTTGTTTGATTATGTGTTTACTTTTGCATTCTATGTAAGGCTAAATCTTTAATAAAAATATAATTTAAAAATGTAAAAAAAAAAAAAAAAAAAAAAAATAAGCAACTGGATGTGGTGTCGTCTCTCTCAATCTCTCATACCTTTAGGGCAGATAAAAATGTACTTTTCCCTGTGTCTACTTCTTCCAATGAACAGAGTGAAAAGTTTTCAGACAGCTTCAGATCCTGGGTAAACGTATTGTGAAAAGTGACCTCCCCATGTTTTTCCAAAGCATGTTATCATTTTGCTGCTGTTTACTATTGAACTACTTTAAATATCCACCATACTTTCCAAGAAAGAAACAAAAAATCACATCCTTTTTTTTTTTTTGAGGTTCTCCCCTTCTTATTTCCTTTGACATCTTTTTAAAATTGAGCTTTCCATTTTTTGAAAATACTACTTGTTTGTACCTTATTCATAGCATATAAATATGTGAAACCTTGCATTATTTCTTCCTTCTTATAGCGAGTGTTTCTTTATTTCCTTCAGCCCCTCTGTGTGTAACTTAGTCTTCAGACAATACACCATTTTGCTTACTTTTAGAAACGTAGAAACATGACGGCAGATAAAGGCCATATGACCCATCCAGTCTGCCCATCCTCTGTAACCCCTAATTCTTCTTGTTCCTAAGTGATCCCACATGCTTATCCCATGCCTTTTTAAATTCTGGAACAGTCCTAGACTCCAACACCTCCACCGGGAGGCCATTCCACGCCTCCACCACTCTTTCTGTGAAATAATACTTCCTTAGGTTACTCCTAAGCCTATTCCCTCTTAACTTTGTCATATGCCCCCTCATTCCAGAGCTCTCCTTCATTTGAAAAAGGCTCTCTTCCTGTACATAAATGCCTTTGAGATATTTAAACATTTCTATCATGTCACCTCTCTCCCTCCTCTCTTCCAGCGTATACATGTTGAGGTTCATAAGCCTATCCCTATAATTTTTGCATTCAAGACCGCTTACTAATTTCGTAGCCACCCTCTGGACTGACTTCATCCTGTTTATATCTTTCCGTAGGTGCGATCTTCAGAACTGTACGCAGTACTCCAAATGGGGCCTCACTAGAGACTTATACAACGGCACTATCATCTCCTTTTTCCTGTTGGTCATGTCTCTCGTTATGCACCCAAGCATCCTTCTGACTTTGACCGTCGCTTTTTCTACCTGTTTGAAAGCTTTAAGGTCATCAGACTCAATCACCCCCGTCCCGCTCTTCCTTCATACAGTGAAGCACTTCACCCCTTATACTGTACCGTTCCCTCGGATTCCTGTGACCCAAGTGCATGACCCTGCATTTTTTGGGATTAAACCTTAGTTGCCAAATATCGGTCCATTCCTCTAGCTTCGCTAGGCCCTTCCTCATGTCATTCACACCCTCCAGGGTGTCCACTCTGTTGCAGAGTTTAGTATCATCTGCAAAGAGACAAACCTTACCACAGCCCTTCCGCAATATCGCTCACAAAGATGTTAAAAAGAGCCGGCCCTAGGACCGATCCCTGCGGAACTCCACTGACGACATCCTTTTCTTCAGAGCAAGCTCCATTTACCACTACCTTCTGTCTCCTGCCATTCAACCAATTTTTAACCCAATCAGTTACTCTAGGTCCCATACCGAGGGCACTCAATTTATTTATCAGTCGCCTGTGCGGAACTGTGTCAAAGGCTTTGCTGAATTCCAAGTATACCACATCAAGCGCCCGTCCTACATCCAACTGTTTGGTCACCCAGTCGAAGAAGACAGTCAGATTCGTCTGACATGACCTGCCACTAGTGAAGCCATGCTGCCTCAGGTCCCGCATTCCATGTAGTTCCAGAAATCTCAGAGTCCTCCTCTTTAGAAGCGTTTCCATTAGTTTACTCACCACCGAGGTCAGACTGACAGGTCTGTAATTCCCAACCTCCTCCTTACTTCCACTCTTGTGCAAAGGAACCACATCCGCCCTTCTCCAGCACTGGGACCACTCCAGTTTCTAAGGAAGAATTGAAGAGGTCTGACAGCGGAGCCGACAGAACTTCTCCGAGTTCCTTAAGCACCCTTGGGTGTGTCCCATCAGGCCCCATCGCTCTACTTTTAGTTTGGCAAGCTCCTCACGAACACAGTCCTCCGTAAACGGGTCTTGGTCTACCATACATCCATCCCCTTTAGCCTTTGTTTTCTGCAGCCCTACCCCCGGTCTTTCATTCGTGAACACAGAGCTAAAATAATTGTTAAGAAGTTCAGCGTTATCCTTATCATCTTCCACATATTTCTTTCCCTCAGCTTTGAGCCTCACAATGATAGCATTCAATGATGGCACTTCCTCTTGTCAATGATGCTATCACAATGATGGCACTTCCTCTTGTCACTTACATATCTGAAAAAGGTCTTATCCCCCAATTTTACCGTATTAGCTATCTTTTCCTCCATTTGCCGCTTCGCTTTCCTGATAGCTTTTCCAACTTCTCTTCGCTTATTTAGGTATTCTCGCCCGTCTTCATCTTTCTGAGTCGTCTTATAACGTGCAAAGTCCAGCCTCCTTACCCTTATCTTTTCAGCTACTATATTCGAGTACCAGAGAGGCCTTCTTTTCCTCTTACTTTTATGTAATTTTCTAACATAAAGGTTAGTTGCCTTTCATATAGCTCCTTTCAGTCTTGCCCATTGCTGTTCTACATCCTTCAGCTGTTCCCATCCCGCTAACTGTTCCTTGAGAAATTCCTCCATCTTGGCAAAGTTAGTTCCTTTGAAATCCAGGACCTTCAATCTCGAATGAGCCCTCTCTTCTATTTTAATATTGAACCATACCATACGATGATCACTAGATGCCAAATGGTCTGCCGCCTTGACGTCTGAAACGTACTCTCCATTCGTAAGCACCAGGTCCAGAATAGCTCCATCCCGTGTCGGTTTCGTTACTCACTGCTGGAACAATTCTTCCTGTAGGGAATCTAAGATCTCTTTGCTTCTGGACGACCCCGCAACAGGGACACCCCAATCAACATACGGCATATTGAAGTCACCTATCACTAGTACTTCCCCTTTCCTAGCTATCTTGCGGATGTCTTCAATTAAGTCACTGTCCATTTCTTCTGAATTGTATGAATTACCTCCATCCTAGCTCTCCTTTAGTGCAGAAACTTTACTTCAGCTGAGGTAGCCACCCTCCCAACTGATCCTGAGCAACCTAGTAGCCACAGCAATCCAAATCACAACAGCATTTTGATTTTGTCTACTGATCTGTAAAAATGGTGACACCTGACAAGAAGGGAAATAAACAAGCCTGATGCAGCAGTCTGTGGTATGCACTATTTTTCTGTCATTGCACATTTTCTAATTCAGCAGTAGTTTGCTTGTCATTAGTTTACTGTATCAAGAGTAAAGTTCTGCATATGCATTAGAACATTTTGTGCTGAAGCTCAGTGCAATGCTTTAATACACAGATGATTACATCTGACACCACATAACAAGTGAAGTGTTTGCCTGTATAGCCCATGAAACTAAAAACACAGTATCTGTCCATTAAGATTTAGGGAAGTTATTCATGTGAACAGAGTATTCAGGGCACTGATGTAGTAACCTGAGGGCTTTCCTATGAACTGTCTGCTATTTTCCACAAACGTCAACTGTAGCTACACATAAAAATAAATTGGATTACAAACTTTTGTGTGAAATTTTAAAATAGTCAACTATTATAAAGAACAAAATTAAAGAGCACATTCAAAAGCATGGACTCATGGGACAAAGTCAACATGGATTTAGTGAAGGGAAGTCTTGCCTCACCAATCTACTACATTTGTTTTAAGGGGTTGACAAACATGTGGATAAAGTTGAGCTGGTTTATATTGTGTATCTGGATTTTCAGAAGGTGTTTGACAAAGTACCTCATGAAAGACTCCAGAGGAAATTGGAGAGTCATGGGATAGGAGGTAGGGTACTGTTGTGGATTAGGTTAAAGGATAGAAAACAGAGTAGGGTTAAATGATCAGTATTCTCAGTGGAGAAGGGTAGATAGTGGGGTTCCCCAGGGGTCAGTGCTAGGACCGCTTCTTTTTAACATATTTATAAATGACCTAGAGATGGGGTAACTAGTGAGGTAATTAAATTTGCTGATGACACAAAGTTATTCAAAGTAGTTAAATCACGGGAGGATTGTGAAAAATTACAAGAGGACCTTACGAGACTGGGCGACTGGGCGTCTAAATGGCAGATGACGTTTAATGTGAACAAGTGCAAAGTGATGCATGTGGGAAAGAGGAACCCAAACTATAACTACGTCATGCAAGGTTCCACATTAGGAGTCACGGACTGAGAAAGGGATCTAGGTGTCATCATTGATGATACATTGAAATCTTCTGCTCAATGTGCTGCTGCGGCTAGGAAAGCAAATAGAATGTTGGGTATTATTAGGAAAGGGATGGAAAACAAAAATGAGGATATTATTATGCCGTTGTATCGCTCCGTGGTGCGACCGCACCTTGAGTATTGTGTTCAAGACCTGGTCACCGCACCTCAAAAAAGATATAGTGGAATTGGAAAAGGTGCAGAGAAGGGCAACAAAGATGATATATGGTGATGGGCCGACATCCCTATGAGGAAAGGCTAAAGCGGCTGGGGCTCCTCAGCTTGGAGAAAAGGCAGCTGAGGGGAGATGTGATAGAGGTCTATGAGATAATGAGTGGAATGGAACGGGTTGATGTGGAGTGTCTGTTTACGCTTTCTAAAAATACTAGGACAAGGGGCATGCGATGAAGCTGCAGTGTAGTAAATTTAAAATGAATCGGAGGATGTTTTTCTTCACTCAATGCATGGTTAGACTCTGGAATTCGTTGCTGGATAAGGTGGTTGGGGCGGTTGGCTTAGCAGAGTTTTAAAAAAGGTTAGATGGCTTCCTGGAGAAAAAGGATATAGAATGTTATTGAATGGACGTAGGAATAATCCACTATTTCTGGGATGGGCGAGACAAAATGCTTGCTCTTTTGGCCACTGTTAGAGATAGGGTGCTGGGCTCGATGGACCCTTGGTCTGTCCCAGCATGGCGATGCTTATGTCTTGTGTCTTCATTGAAGTTTAGTGGTCTTCTCCCACTTACCCCATCTTTTCTCTTCTTCCTGATATGATCTCCCGCTTCCTTTTTTTCTTTCTCCTTGCACTCTGGGACATCTTCACCTATGGCTGATGTGAACTTCTGCTAAAATGTCTAGCTGTTCCATCATCAGTCTGGCCTCTCTTTTGTTGCTGTGGATTGGGGATTTCCGCCTGTACATCTAAGCATGCAATCTCCCCCTATACCACTTCCTCATCCAACCTCCTTTGGTTCCTGTATAATCTTGGGTGGAGAGTTTATGGGGCTCATTTTCAAAACAGAAAAATGTCCAAAAAGTGTCACAAAGCACCATTTGGATGGATTTTTTTTTCTCTAAATATCCAAATCGATTTTTACGAAACCTGTTTTGCAGACATCTATCTATGCATTTCATCTGCAGTGTGTCCAAATCACAAGGGGATGTCTAAGAGGTGTTTCAAAATTGGAATTAAGGTGTGCGTAATACTTGGACATTTTATAGCCATAATGTTCAAGAAGGCATACCATAAACATCCATCTTAAATACCAAATTATAAGACTTTGCACGACATAGACATGACTGAAATCTTATCGCTTGATTGATTAACCTCTTTGCCATTAATGAATAAGCATTACCACTTCAATCTTTATGTCGAATATGGTCTCTCCATAGTCAATGACCTAAAGTATGCTACAACTCAATTTCTTACTCAGGAACTTTCATGTATTACCATAATTTATTCTTCCTCACCATGTATATGCACATGATATATATCTATACCATGATCTGTACCACGTATGTTATGTTACTTGTATGTTACCATGTATGTATGCAACTTAACGCATTACCATTTGTAATTCTGTTACCCGGAAATGGCAACCGCCATTATGGCAAATGTAAGCCACATTGAGCCTGCAAATTGGTGGAAAAATGTGGGATAAAAATGCTACAAATAAAAAAATAAAACCAAAACATCTAAGGTGAAATCTTCAGTGTTTTGGTCTAGACCTGTTTTTCCAATGAGCAAGACACAACAATGTGCCGTAAATGACCAGATGACCACTGAGCTCAGGAACCCCTCCCCTTACTCCCCTAGAGGTCACTGACCCCTTCCCACTACCAAGAAATATAAATAAAAATAGAACTCACCAGCTTCTAAAACAGCCTCAGATGTTATAGCAAGGTCCATCAGAGCAGCATGCAGGTCCCAGGAGTAGTGTGGTGGTGGATGAAGTACACTGTAGACAGGTGGCCCAGGCACAGTGGTGTGCTGGAGCCAGCTTGCACCGGCTCGCAAGAGCCGGTTGTTAAACTTTGTACCGACTTGCGAGCTGGTTGTTAAAACTCACAAGCCGGCTCTGGCTCTCCTCCCTCCCTCCTCCCTTCCTCCGAATCCGGTCCCTCACCGACTCCTTGTCCTTCTAATTCTTCAGGGCAGGCAGTCTTGCCTGCCTGCTGCCAGCGCTGACTCTCCCCCGCTGCCGATTCGCGCTTCAAAATGGCCGCCAAAACTTCCAGAGGTGGCCTCGCAAGACTTCTGCTGAAGTCTCAGCGGCCATTTTGAAGCACGAACCGGCAGTGGGGGAGAGTCAGTGCTGGCCTGCGGGCAGGCAAGACTGCCTGCCCCAAAGAATTAGAAGGACAAGGAGTCGGTGAGGGACCGGATCCGGAGGGAGGGAGGAGAATTTGCCGAACAACCCAGGAGGGGGTGGCAGGGGAGAGAAGGGAGTCGCTGGGCATGGGTGGATGGAGGGGAGAGAAGGGTCGCTGGGAATGGGTGCATGCAGAGTAGGGGAGAGGAGGGTCACTGCTGGACATGGGTGGATGAAGGGCAGGGGAGAGGAGAGGAGGGTCGCTGGGTATGGGTGCATGCAGGGCAGGGGAGAGGAGGGTCACTGCTGGACATGGGTGGATGGAGGGCAGGGGAAAGGAGGGTCACTGGGTATAGGTGCATGCAGGGCAGGGGAGAGGAGGGTCACTGCTGGACATGGGTAGATGGAGGGTAGGGGAGAGGAGGGTCACTGCTGGACATGGGTGGATGGAGGGCAGGGGAAAGGTCACTAGGTATGGATGCATGCAGGGCAGGGGAGAGGAAGGTCGCTGGGTATGGGTGGATGGGGGGCAGGGGAGAGGAGGGTCACTGGACATGGGTGGATGGAGGGCAGGGGAGAGGAGGGGAGAGAGAAGAAATGCTGAACATGGATGGAGGGGGGGGGGAGAAGAGTGAGGAAGGAGATGAGATGAGGGGAAAGGAAAAGAGGAGAAAAACTGCACATGGATGAAGAAAATAGGCAGAAGCTGAGGACCAGAAATGAAAAAGAAAGGAGGAAAGGAAAGGAAAGAAATAAATGGAAAGGAAGCCCTGGAAACGGAGTTAAGAGGACAGATTGCAACAGAATCGGATACTGGGCCAGCATGATCAGAAAAACAGTCACCAGACAACAAAGGTAGAAAAAAAATCATTTTATTTTCATTATAGTGTTTGGAATATATTCACTTTGAGAATCAGGTGCTCAACATTAAAAGTTTATATTTATTTATTTACTTATTTATGGTATTTTGTCACACATTAAACATGAGTTAGAGTGGAACCTAGGATCATTTAATTCTTTTTTTCCTGGAAGAATGCATTGCCGCCCCCCCCCCCCCCCCCAGGCTTTCTCCCTGGTTTGTTTCGATAATACGGTCCAGACACCTCTACAGGGCCGGCCTTAGAGATGGCCGCCCATATAGATGGCCGGCTCCGTTCGATTATGGACCTCTATGTTACTATGTTACTTGCTGTGGCCTGATTCATGGCTCAAGAATAGAAAAAAAAATATGGGGAGAAGGAAAAAAGAGGAAAGAAATACAGTTAAGTTGTGATGAACCTTTAGCATGCACGCTTTGGTCTTTGTTATCAGACCAATATGAAAAGCTTATCACAAACAATGTTTCAAACCCTTATCCTAAACCTATTTTACTCTTGTCTAATACTAATGTATGTGTTTCTGCATCTTATAGTTTGATGCTAATTTTATATTAAATGATATTTATTGTCCTTAAAGTCCTATACTATTGAACTATTACAACTTCCTGTTGTGAGAAACAATGCTTCTAACCCTATCCTAAGCCTATTTCTTGTCTACTATTAATGTATGTTTCTGTATCTTATAGTGTGATGCTAATTTCATATTAAATTATATTTATTGTCATTAAAGTCCTTTAGCATTGAACTATTACAACTTCCTGGCCTTTGTGTCTGCGGTGGAGGAGATTAACAACAGCTCGGAGCTCTTACCCAACCTTACACTGGGGTTCCACATTTATAACCCTTATAACAATTTGTTACTAATGTATACAGCTGCTATGAGCATATTTTCAGGAATGGACACTGAGATCCCAAATTACATCTGCAAAACATCTGGACCACTGGCTGTTATTATTGAAGGTCTTCCAGCTGAGCATTCAAGCCAGTTTTCCAGCCTTTCCAAGATATACCACTATCCACAGGTCAGAGAGCATCTTTGATTGCACTTCATTCACTCTTCTATAAGCTTTCCTTAAAGAACATCATTAAACCAAATTATTATCCTCTCACCCTTTTAACTATGGCAAACTGTAGAATTTAGAAGATGATTCAGAGACAAAAGTTTGTAAAATGAACTACATGGTTCAAACTTTAAGGCCAATGTGATTAATATGTATGATGTATAATTTGAACTCATGAGTATAAAATTATTAATTCTTAGTATAATAAGAAGTCTGAGAGAGAAATTTGTTGCAAGTAATAATTTGAAGAATAATATCCAAAATAGTAGGGTTTTATTTAAGCAGCAGTTTCATTATACCTAATGTATTTTCCTGAATGAAACAAACCAAAGTATCAGGTTACATGAGTCTAGTTCCTGGAAACAAGGTGAATCGCTGTAACTCAGCAGTTCTGAACCAGTGTGTCGTTCTAGCACCCAAAGCAGCTTTTTTATCCTTCCCTATCCTTCCTGCCATGGATCAAGAGCCTCAACTCTTGTGACCTCAGCTCCTTCCCTCTCTCCCATGACTCCTGCTCCCCTCCTTCACCAGCCCCCTCCACTGGTGGTCAATCTTCACCTCTTTGCCGGTAACAGAAGTCATAGTGAACAGCCTTGGCCAACCCAGAGCCTTTCCTCTGCAGCTGTCCCTATTCAGTCATATGTAAAGCAACCTTCCATCCTTAAACTGTATGGCAATCTTGATGTACAGAAGCTGAAGGAGAGAATAGCAATGTATTGCTATTGGTATGGTAAGCGAATGATACATACCTGTAGCAGGTGTTCTCCGAGGACAGCAGGCTGATTGTTCTCACGACTGGGTTGACGTCCACGGCAGCCCCCACCAACCGGAACAAAACTTTGCGGGCGGTCCCGCACGCAGGGTACGCCCACCGCGCATGCACGGCTGTCTTCCCGCCCGTGCGCGACCGTTCCCGCTCAGTTGAATGACAAGCAAAAAATGAGGAAAAACGCAACTCCAAAGGGGAGGAGGGAGGGTAGGTGAGAACAATCAGCCTGCTGTCCTCGGAGAACACCTGCTACAGGTATGTATCATTCGCTTTCTCCAAGGACAAGCAGGCTGCTTGTTCTCACGACTGGGGTATCCCTAGCTCTCAGGCTCACTCAAAACAAGAACTCAGGTCAATTGAACCTCGCAACGGCGAGGGTATAACAGAAATTAACCTACGAAGAACAACTAACTGAGAGTGCAGCCTGACCAGAATAAATTCGGGTCCTGGAGGGTGGAGTTGGATTTAAACCCCAAACAGATTCTGCAGCACCGACTGCCCGAACCGACTGTCGCGTCGGGTATCCTGCTGGAGGCAGTAATGTGATGTGAATGTGTGGACAGATGACCACGTCGCAGCCTTGCAAATCTCTTCAATAGTGGCTGACTTCAAGTGAGCCACCGACGCTGCCATGGCTCTGACACTATGAGCCGTGACATGACCCTCGAGAGTCAGCCCAGCCTGGGCGTAAGTGAAGGAAAAGCAATCTGCTAGCCATTTGGAGATGGTGCGTTTCCCGACAGCGACCCCTTTCCTATTGGGGTCGAAAGAAACAAACAATTGGGCGGACTGTCTGTGGGGCTGTGTCCGCTCCAAATAGAAGGCCAACGCTTGCTTGCAGTCCAATGTGTGCAACTGACGTTCAGCAGGGCGGGTATGCGGTCTGGGAAAGAATGTTGGCAAGACAATTGACTGGTTAAGATGGAACTCCGACACCACCTTTGGCAGGAACTTAGGGTGAGTGCGGAGCACTACTCTGTTATGATGAAATTTAGCATACGGAGCATGAGCTACCAGGGCTTGAAGCTCACTGACCCTAAGAGCTGAAGTAACTGCCACCAAGAAAATGACCTTCCAGGTCAAGTACTTCAGATGGCATGAATTCAGTGGCTCAAAAGGAGGTTTCATCAGCTGGGTGAGGACGACGTTGACATCCCATGACACTGCAGGAGGCTTGACAGGGGGCTTTGACAAAAGCAAGCCTCTCATGAATCGAACGACTAAAGGCTCTCCAGAGATGGCTTTACCCTCTACACGAATATGGTAAGCACTAATCGCACTAAGGTGATTCCTTACTGAGTTGGTCTTGAGGCCAGACTCTGATAAGTGCAGAAGGTATTCAAGCAGGTTCTGTGCAGGACAAGAACGAGGTTCTAGGGCCTTGCTCTCACACCAAATGACAAACCTCCTCCACTTGAAAAAGTAACTCTTTTTAGTGGAATCCTTCCTAGAGGCAAGCAAGACACGGGAGACACCCTCAGACAGACCCAACGAAGCGAAGTCTACGCCCTCAACATCCAGGCCGTGAGAGCCAGAGACTGAAGGTTGGGGTGCAGAAGCGCTTCGTCGTTCTGCGAAATGAGAGTCGGAAAACAGTCCAATCTCCACGGTTCTTCGGAGGACAACTCCAGAAGTAGAGGGAACCAGATCTGACGGGGCCAAAAGGGCGCTATCAGAATCATGGTGCCGTGGTCTTGCTTGAGCTTCAGTAAGGTCTTCCCCACCAAAGGTATGGGAGGATAAGCATATAGGAGGCCGGTCCCCCAATGGAGGAGAAAGCCATCCGACGCTAGTCTGCCGTGTGCCTGTAGTCTGGAACAGAACAGAGGCAGCTTGTGGTTGGTCTGAGAGGTGAAAAGGTCCACCGAGGGAGTGCCCCACTCTCGGAAGATCTTGCGTACCACTCTGGAATGGAGCGACCACTCGTGTGGTTGCATGACTCTGCTCAGTCTGTCAGCCAGACTGTTGTTTACACCTGCCAGGTATGTGGCTTGGAGAAGCATGCCGAACTGGCAGGCCCAACGCCACATCCCGACGGCTTCCTGACACAGGGGGCGAGATCCGGTGCCCCCCTGCTTGTTGATGTAATACATTGCAACCTGATTGTCTGTCCGAATTTGGATAATTTGACAGGACAGCTGATCTCTGAAAGCCTTCAGTGCGTTCCAGACCGCTCGGAGCTCCAGGAGGTTGATCTGAAGATCTTTTTCCTGGAGGGACCACAGTCCCTGGGTGTGAAGCCCATCGACATGAGCTCCCCACCCCAGGCGAGATGCATCCGTCGTTAGCACTTTCGTGGGCTGTGGAATTTGGAATGGGCGTCCCAGGGTCAAATTGGTCCGAATGGTCCACCAGTGCAGTGAAGTGCGGCAACTGATGGAGAGGCGGATGACATCTTCTAGATTCCCGGTGGCCTGGCACCACTGGGAAGCTAGGGTCCATTGAGCAGATCTCATGTGAAGACGAGCCATGGGAGTCACATGAACTGTGGAGGCCATATGACCTAGGAGTCTCAACATGTGCCGAGCTGTGACCTGCTGAGACGCTCTGGTCTGAGAAGCGAGGGACAGGAGGTTGTGGGCCCTCACTTTGGGAAGAAAGGCCTGAGCCGTCTGAGAATTCAGCAGAGCTCCTATGAATTCCAGAGATTGGACTGGCTGGAGATGGGACTTTGGGTAATTTATCACAAACCCCAGCAGCTCCAGGAGGTGAATAGTGCACTGCATGGACCGGAGAGCTCCTGCCTCCGAAGTGTTCTTGACCAGCCAATCGTCGAGATATGGGAACACGTGCACTCCCAGCTTGCATAGATACGCCGCGACCACCACGAGGCACTTCGTGAACACCCGTGGGGCAGAGGCGAGCCCAAAGGGCAGCACACAATACTGAAAGTGCCGTGTGCCCAGGCAGAATCTGAGATACTGTCTGTGAGCTGGCAGTATCGGGATGTGAGTGTATGCGTCCTTTAAATCCAGGGAACATAGCCAATTGTTTTTCTGAATCATTGGTAGAAGGGTGCCCAAGGAAAGCATCCTGAACTTCTCTTTGACCAGGTATTTGTTCAGGCCTCTCAGGTCTAGGATGGGGCGCATCCCCCCTGTTTTCTTTTCCACAGGGAAGTACCTGGAATAGAATCCCTGCCCTTCCTGCCCGGGTGGCACGGGCTCGACCGCATTGGCGCTGAGAAGGGCGGAGAGTTCCTCTGCAAGTACCTGCTTGTGATGGGAACTGAAGGATTGGGCTCCCGGAGGACAATTTGGTGGAGGGGAGGCCAAATTCAGGGCGTATCCGCACCGCACTATTTGGAGAACCCACTGGTCGAAGGTTATAAGAAGCCACCTTTGGTGAAAAAATTTTAACCTCTCCCCGACTGGCAGATCGTCCGGCACAGACACTTTGATGGTGGCTATGTTCCTATGGATCCAGTCAAAAGCCCGTCCCCGGCTTTTGCTGTGGAGGCACAGGGGACTGCTTAGGCGCACGCTGTTGATGGGAACGAGCGCACTGGGGCTGTCCCTGTGCCTGATGAGGCCTTCGGGCCGGCTGGGTGTACCTACGCTTCTTGTAGGCGTAGGGCGCAGCCTGCCTGGCCCGGGAAAAACGTCCACCTGCTGAGGTGGATGCTGAAGGCGCCCGGTGGGAGAGTTTGTCGAGGGTGGTTTCCCGCTGATGTAGTTGGTCCACCAACTGCTCGACTTTCTCACCAAAAATATTATCCCCCCGGCAAGGGACATCAGCCAGCCTCTGCTGGGTGCGGTTGTCCAGGTCAGAGGCACGCAGCCATGAGAGCCTGCGCATCACTATACCTTGGGCCGCAGCACGAGATGCCACATCACAGGTGTCATATATACCCCTGGACAGGAACTTTCTGCACGCCTTCAGCTGCCTGACCACCTCCTGAAAAGGCCTGGACTGCTCCGGGGGGAGCTTGTCGACCAGGTCCGCCAGTTGCTTCACATTATTCCGCATGTGTATGCTCGTGTAGAGCTGGTAGAACTGGATGTGGGTCATGAGCATTGAAGATTGGTAGGCCTTCCTCCCAAACGAGTCCGGAGTGCGAGACTCCCGCCCCGGGGGCGCCAAGGCGGTATCCCTCGAACTCCGTGCCCTCTTGAGAGCAGAGTCCACGACCGCCGAGTCATGAGGCAATTGAGGCCGCATTAACTCTGGGTCCGAGTGGATCCTGTATTGGGACTCCGCTTTCTTGGGGATGGTGGGATTAGATAATGGTCTCAACCAGTTCCGAAGCAGTGTCTCTTTGAGGACATTGTGCAACGGCACCGTGGAGGACTCTCTAGGTCAGTGATGGGCAACCTTTTGAGCTTGATGTGTCAAAATTCGCCAAAAAACCGAGCATAACTCGGGTGGTGTGTCACTTCGAGAAAAATCACTGCTACTAGGACCGCCCCCGGGCCCCCCTACCCGAGATCGCTGCCCCTACCCGAGATCGCTGCCCACCCGAGGTCGCTGGGCCCCCCCCCTCCACCCGCTACCGGGCCCAGAACTAACCTTAAAGCCTCCTTTCACGTCGCAGCAAGCAGCAGCAGGGCAGACCTCAACTCCTTCCTTCTGTGCTCCGCCCTCGCGGACGTTACGTCAGGCGAGGGCGGGACACGGAAGGAAGGAGTGGCCTGCCCTGCTGCTGCTTGCTGCGACGTGAAAGGAGGCTTTAAGGTTAGTTTCCGGGAGCGAGGAGGGAGGGCGGACCCAGTGCATTTTTTGTAGAAAAAAAGGTGCCGGTACTCATTATGGGTGGGGTCACCACATATGGCTCCACCCCTATGATAGCCACACCCACATTAGCCACACCCCTTATGTCAGCCATGGCGCATATAAACAGACATCATTGAAAATATACTAGTATAGGAGAAAAACAATAACTTGTGATTTTTTTTCATTATAAATCATTTCTGTAAGATGTTACAGCTCAAGTATACCCAGTGCAAAATAAGACAACAGATGTAAATTCTGAAATTGGACAAATTCCAAACACTAAAATGAAAATAAAATAATTTTTTTTCTACCTTTGTTGTCTGGTGACTGTTTTCTATCCATACTGGTCCAAGTGTCTGATTCTGCTGCTCTCTATCTGTTCTCTTAACTCCGTTTCCAGGGCTTTCTTTCCATTTATTTCTTTACTTTCCTCCTTTCTTCTTCCATGTCCAGCATTTCTCCTCTCTCCCCGCCAACCCCTCCATCCATCCATGTCCAGCAATTCTCCGCTATCTCCTGCTCTCCTCTCCATCCATTTCCAGCATTTCTCCTTCCTCTCCTGCCATCCCATCCATGTGCATCTCCTTCCTATCTTCCATCCCCTCCATCCATGTCCAGCATGTCTCCTCTCCCCTCCCCTCCCATGTCCAGTGATTCTCCTCTCTCCCCTGCCCTCCTCTCCTATCCAAGTCCAGCAATTCTCTCTTCCCTGCCTTCCCCTTCCATCCATGTCCAGCAATTCTCCATTCTCCTCTCTCCCCTGCCCTACTATCCCATCCCCTCCATGTCCAGCGATTCTCTTTTGCCCCCTATCCTCCCCCTCCCTTCAATGTCCAGTGACTCACCCCAGCCTCCACCTGCCCCTGAGATCATTCAAACCCCAGCCCCACTTGCCCAGCCCCCCAGCCCCACTTGCCCATACACACATACCCCCAGCCCTACTTGCCCACACACACACCACCAGCCCCACTTGCCCACACACCCCAGCCCCACTTGCCCACACACACCCCCAGCTCCACTTGCCCCCACACACACACCCCCAGCCCCACTTGCCCACACACACAGACCCCCAGCCCTACTTGCCCACACACACACCCCAGCCCCAATTGGCCATACACACCCCCCCAGCCTCAATTGGCCACACAACCCCCCAGCCCCACTTGCCCACACACACCCCCCAGCCCTAATTGGCCACACAACCCCCCCAGCCCCACTTGTCCACACACCCCCCAGCCCCACTTGCTCACCCTCCCCTGCTCGCTCCCTGCTGTTTGCACCGATTCCTGCCTCGTAAAACTTATTTTTTCGCGAACCGGCAGACTGAAGAAATAAAACAAACAGCTGACAGGCTTGCCTCCTTCGATCGCGTCAGCCGCTTCCTTTCCCTGCATTCTGAGCGCGTCCCGCCCTTCTCTGATGTCATTTCCTTTCCTCGAGGGCGGGACACGCTGAGAATGCAGGGAAAGGAAGCGGCCGACGCGATCGAAGGAGGCAAGCCTGTCAGCTGTTTGTTTTATTTCTTCAGTCTGCCGGTTCGCGAAAAAATAAGTTTTACGAGGCAGGGATCGGTGCAAACAGCAGGAAGCGAGCAGGGGAGCACTGGGTGGACCACACTGTGGCGGCGCCGCGTGTCATCGAAAATGACTACGCGTGTCAGTGCTGACACGCGTGTCATAGGTTCGCCATCAGGGCTCTAGGTGGTGATGGATAGTCGAGGACCTCGAGCATCTCAGCCTCGGCTCATCCACAGAGACCACGGGGAAGGGAATGCAAATCGACATATCCCTGACGAAGGAAGCAAAGGAGAGGCTCTCAGGTGGCGAGAGCTTTCTCTCTGGTGAAGGAGTGGTGTCGGAGGGAAGGCCCACAGACTCCTCTGAGGAGAAATATCTGGGGTCCTCCTCCTCCCCCCACGAGGCCTCTTCCTCGGTGTCGGACATGAGCTCCTGTAGCTCAGTCCTCAACCGGGCCCGGCTCGACTTCGAGGCACCGAGGCCTCGGTAGCGTCGTCGAGCGGTGGACTCCCGCGCCGGCGGGGATGAAGCTCCCTCCATCGGCGTCGGCGTCGAAGGCCTTGGCACCGGGCTAGAGCACGCCGGCGCCGAGGGTGCAAGCACCCCCGGCGCCGGCACAGTCTGGCGCATCAGCCCTTCCGGGATTCCCGGAAGGATGGCTCGGAGGCACTCGTCCAGGCCCGCTGTCGGGAAAGGAGAGGGGGCCGGTAGAGGTGTCGGTGCCGGAAGCTGTTCGGGTCCAGGAGACGGCACCGAAGTGCTGGCACCCTGGCGTAACGATACCTCTACTAAAGAGGGGGACCGCTCCTCCCGGCGCTGCTGCTTCCTCGGCGTCAAATCATCTCTGGAGCCAGGAGCCATATGCGCCGTGGGCGACCGATGACGGTACTTTTTTTGTCTTTTTCCGGTGCCCGTCATCGGCGCTCAGTGGTATTGAAGAGGAGGAGGTAGATCCCCCTCGGCATCGAGGGATCGGGTCCGACAGGGTTCGGTCCCGAGGGCCCTGGGTAGAGGGAGTGACCGGGGCCGATTGCCCATGCAGCCGCTCACCCCTGCCGTCTCCGGAAGACCGGCGGGCCGACGGGACCTGTGCTCCTGGGGTCGGTGCCGATTTCGTGGACATCGGTACTGGTACCGAAGATCCGGCCGTCGACACTGATGCCGTCGAAGTCGACGTCGAGGGGCCGGCGCAAGTTCCAAAAAGACGGTCCCGTAGAACTTGCCTCGCCACCTGTGTCCGTTTCCGTAAACTGAGACACAAGGTGCACATCTTGGTATCGTGCTCCGGCCCGAGGCACTG
This sequence comes from Microcaecilia unicolor, assembly GCF_901765095.1. Classification (NCBI taxonomy): domain Eukaryota; kingdom Metazoa; phylum Chordata; class Amphibia; order Gymnophiona; family Siphonopidae; genus Microcaecilia; species Microcaecilia unicolor. The sequence continues at coordinate 239,043,895 of NC_044033.1, forward strand.
GAGGCACCAAGCGTGAGTGTCGGTCTGCACCGACCACACTTCTTAAATCCACTCAGGACCTTCGAGGACATCGACGGAAAAATCGCGTCGGCGAAGTCAAAGTCGTCGATGGTGGCGGTAAAATCACACCTCGAAACCGTGCGGCCACAAGGCCGCAACGAGACGCCCCCGCTAAAAAGACGAGGGAAAACAAAGTTCTTCTCTTCTTTTTTTTTTTTTTCCCCAAAATAAACAGAGAAGCAAAGAAAACAGAACAAAGAAAAATCTCGCGGCGAAAGCGCGATACGGTTTCCGGGGCTGACAGTCCTCGGAGAATAATATTTATTTATTTATTTATTGCATTTGTATCTCACATTTTCCCACCTATTTGCAGGCTCAATGTGGCTTACAGAGTTTTGTTATGACATAGTCATTCCAGGATATCAGATACAATTAATAAAGTACAATGGTTGAGTAAGGGAAGAGAGAAGGAAGGTGTTAGGCATGATAGTATAGAAGGTGGGCTTTAATAACTGGATGGGTTGGTGAGGTAGTTTTGTAAGGCTATGGGTTCTCTTTGTAGGCCTTGTTGAAGAGATGTGTCTTCAAAGATTTGCGAAAGTTAGTTATTTCATCAATAGTTTTCAGGGCTTTAGGTGCTCATGTAAGAGAAGGTGGTGGCGTGTATCCACTTGTATTTTAGTCCTTTACTGCTGGGGAAGTGCAGATTGCGAAATTTGCGGGCTGATCTTATGGCCTTTCTGGGAGGCAGGTCCACGAGGTTTAGCATGTAGATTGGGGCGTCTGCATGAATGATTTTGTGTACAATCATGCAGATCTTGAATGCAATGCGTTTCTTGAGTGGGAGCCAGTGAAGTTTCTCTCTTAGGGGTTTTGCACTTTCATATTTAGTTTTTCCAAATATGTCTGACTGCGGTATTCTGGGCTGTTTGGAGTTTTTTGATAGCCTGTTCTTTGCAGATAGATGTGGAGAAGGTTCATCAAAAGTGAAGATTCTAGACTTCAATAAAATAGCTTTGTTTAGATGGGGGATTACCTCAATGAATTGTTGTCTGGATGGGAATATCTGAAGAAGTTGGAAAGCAGTGGTTAAAACTGAAAGGATCTATTGTAAGAGCTATAGTAAGGGCAACAAACCTTTTTGTAAGGAAAGTAAATAAAAGTAACAGTTCTCAAAAGTACTGGCTGACAAGGTATGAAAAGAAGTTAGGGGGGGGGGGGGTCTTTGTAGGCGTGCTGACATTTTTAGTAGGTGTTAAAACTAGGCACGTGCTAAAACGCTAAAGCCGCCCGTAGTAATACATTGGCATCTCTAGTGTTTTGCACGCACCTATTTTTAACGCGCGTTAAAAATGCCAGTGCGCCTAAGTAAAAGACCCCATTAGTCTTTATAAACTACAAGAGATCACAGAAAGGGGAAAACTGGCAACAATATCTGCCTTGTGAAAAAATTAATAAACAAAGGATATGTGGAGTTAGAGGGTGTGGAGGAAGGCCCCAGGGTGGGGCTTTTATTTCAGAATTTCATCAGTAGCAGCAACAGAGGTCACATGGGGGAAAGTTCCCTTTTGCTCAGCAGTGTCCCAGACAAGGGAAAATGGTAAACCTAGAGGACATGAATTGAGGTTACGGGGGGCGGGGGGGGGGGGGGGGTAGACTTAGGGGTAATGTCAGAAAATAATTTTTCACAGAGAGGGTGGTTGATGACTGGAATGTTATCCCGAGGGAGGCGGTGAAGAAAAAAATGGTGACAGAATTCAAAAAGGCATGGGATGAACACAGAGCATCTTTAGTTAGAAAATTGATGGTATAAAAATCATAACTTAGATAGCTGTATGTGTTTGTATGTCACGTGGTGCTTAGATGGCAACTCTGGCTGTGAAGAACTAAGGGGCAAGCTTTTATGGTCTGGATCCCGTTTATGGCAGATCGGTTTTAAGATGGGCTGGAGAGGGCTTTGATAGAAATTCCAGTAATTTGGAACATGAAGACAGGGCCAGGCAGACTTTACTGTTGGTGTCCCGCAAATCACAAGACAGATTTGGACAGGTAGGAGTGCGCTTTGACGGCAACTTCAGTAGTTGGAACCTAAGGACAGGGTTGGGCTGACTTCTATGGCTGTGTCATAGAACTGCCAAGAGAGACAATGACCAAGTATTTTATATCACACTAGTAAAAAAGGCCCGTTTCCGAAACCAATGAAACGGGCGCTAGCATGTGGCTTTTTTTTGTGTGTGTGTATGTGTCACAGAGATTTCGTGTGTGTGTGTGTGTGTGTGTGTGTGTGTGTGAGTGTGTGAGGGTGGGGTGTATGTGCAGGTTGTTGATGTGTGTCTTTTTTTTTTATTTGTTTTTTGGGTGGGGGGTTGGGGGATGTGCTGTGCTGTGCTGGCAAAGTGGGATGGATTGTTGTGTGTCTTTGAGGGTGTGTTTCTGTTGTATTGTGTGTGTGTGTGTGTGGTTTTGTCTGTCAAGGAGGTTTGTGGAGGGGGGTCTTTCTGTTGGTGAAATGTAAATGTGGTTGTAGGGGGGGGTCAGCCTTTGCTGAGTGGTGGATTGTTTTTTCCGGGGTTTTTTTTGTGTTGTGCTGAGGCAGCAGTGTTGTTTTAGATGGGCGGAAGGTAGAGGAGCACATTCTTGGTCTGTCGGTATTTTTTTGGCCATTTCAGGGCTGCTGTAGGGGAACACTGGAAGTGAAATGTGCTGTTGGAAGCAGCGCCGTCTTTTTCCGTTGGGCTGGGGTTCTGGGCATCCTGGAGGTGGAAGACGGCTTGCCTGAGGACGCGGATGGATGTTTTAAGTTGGCGGAAGGGAGAGGAGCACGGTCTCGGGCCGTCGAGGGGTGATCCGGTATGTTCGGTCCATTTCAGGCTTGCTGCTGGGGAATGCTGGAACATTTATGCGCTGCGGGAAGCAGCGCCATCTTTTTTCCGGGTGCTTGGGGAATCCCCGAGGTGGGAGATGGCTTGCCTGAGGCTGGAGATGGTTGGGCACGTCCTTGGCCGCTTCAGCAAAAGGGGAAGAGGAAGGGGGTAGGGAGTTACCTGCAGCCACGTGAGAAACCGGCTATTCTTTGTTTGTTTTGTATTATTAGTTTGCATTTCTGTTGTAGAAAGAGTGGATGCCTTTCGAATGATGGAGGTGGTGTGTCAGTGTGCGGTTGTTTCGTTAGTTTTGCATCCAGTCTCCAGCAATTCCTAGGCAGGGAAGGAGTAGGGAAATTTGCTGCTGGCTGGGTCGCGGGTAATCCTTCCAGCTGGGCCACAGCTTGTCCTGTTCGCCCACGTCCCAGATGGTGAGGGGCACACTGTTCTCCGGCTCCACCGACTCCACGTCTAGCGAACCCAAATATAGTCTGTGCTATAGGCCCTCCGGCACTCTTCAGTACCGGCATTAGGCATTTAAAAATTTCTTCCCCCCCCCCCCCCCCCTTCCGGTCTATTTTTGCACATACCCACAGCAGGAATATTCTTCTCTTGTTCAAGCGGTGGTTCTGTGCTCTCCGTGCTGCACAAATAATGAGCCATTCTGCTGGTGAATGCTCCTCCCTTATTGCCACGTAGTTTCCTCTGATAGGTCCGTTTTACATTGCCTAGCGTTGCCTGGGAACGGTTTTGTGATGGTCCTTTGTGTTTCAGAACATTGAGTTTGTTTTTTCTGATTGGTCCGTCATGCGAGGGCGGGGCTGAGAGACATGGTCAGTGTTGTGGCTTCACCACCATGAATCCACAAACTCTTCAGGGAGTGACTGAGTGACTTCAGAACGTTGTATTCAGAACATTGAGGGTGAGTTTTATTATAGTAGATTCATTTTTTTTCTGTAATCAGGAGTTGATAATGAATGCGATTTCTGGGCAGACTGGATGGACCATTCAGGTCTTTTTCTGCCATCATTAATATGTTACTATATTACTTGCTTTATCATCTTACCTGTTTTCTCTTCCTCTCTTTACAGTATAATTAGGCTCTAAGTATTTGATATATGAATAAAATGTGATCCTTTCATGACAAAGATGCTGATAAATACAATCTTTTATTTTCAGCAGATCAGTTACACCTCAGGAAATCTTGTCATGAACGACAAGGTTGAGTTTCCTTATTTCTACCGAACTGTACCCAGTGATCTGCACCTCTGTGCAGGGATAGTCAAACTTTTGAAGTATTATGGCTGGACCTGGGTCGGTATCATTGCATCTAGTGATGAGAACAGCATGAGGGCTGTGCAGATCCTGAGAAAAGGGATTGAGCAGAGTAGAGGTTGCATTGAATTCATAGAAACCTTCAGTCATTCCAAATCTCTGATGTTTCAAAATATGGAAAAAATTTCTGAGATCATCCAAAAATCTTCAACTAAAGTGATTATTTTGTATTATAATAAAGACTACACAGAGGTTGTAAGTCTCATTTGGGAAACACCTGGAAAGGCCTGGATCATAACAACTGAAAGGAAATATTTCTTTCCCTCATACTATGTTGATAGAAGAAACACCTTAGCTTTCACCGTGGGAAAGAAAATTATTCCAAATTTTCACAAATTTCTCCGTGAGGTGAATCCTTCCATTTTTCCAAATGATTCATTCATAGGGATGTGGTGGAAGGACCTCTGTAACAACCAGTACCCCAAAAGCATCCAAAGATCCTGCAGTAGTGATGAAACATCTTTTTACCTCTTACACTGTGACATTATAAACTCTGGGGACAGCTATAATGTATACAATGCTGTGTACAGCTTGGCACATGCACTGCATAACATGATCACTTCTGGTTCTGGAAATACCACCATATGGAGTGGAGAAAGTGAGAGCTTTTCTGATTTTTTGCCATGGAAGGTAATATTTATTTTATTTTTGTTACATTTGTACCCCGCGCTTTCCCACTCATAGCAGGTTCAATGCGGCTTACATATTATATATATATAGGTACTTATTTGTACCTGGGGCAATGGAGGGTTAAGTGACTTGCCCAGAGTCACAAGGAGCTGCCTGTGCCTGCAGTGGGAATCAAACCCAGTTCCCCAGGACCAAAGTCCACCACACTAACCAATATCCTACGTCAGAAGAATGTTATTGTCAGAAAGAAGAGATGCTATATGTTTGCACAGTGTGAAAGGGAAGCAGGATGCAGTGAAGTCTGTATACTCACATAGATGCTTCATGTCAAACATTATGGACATGAAGCTAATTGCAAAGAGAAAAGCATGGTTCTTTTATTTTTCAAGCTAGTAAATTGTAGAATTCTATACCTGTTCAAATTTAATTTGGGTGATTTCTAGCTATATACAATTCCGTAAAGGTTTGAAGACTTATCTTTTTAATAAGTATTTGAATGAATTATTTTGTAGGACTTTCTTGTTTCTATATGTTTGTTTTTGAAATTATGTAACCCGAATAGATTCTGTATTGATATTAGTGGGATATAAATACCTTGAATAGAATGAAATAGAGATATAATCTTAGAAATTTAAACAATCTAAATAAGATGGCATTAAATCACCAGTTTGCAGTGGCGTTACTAGGGGGTGGTGGTGGGGGTGGTTCGCCCCGGGTGCATGCCGCCGTGGGGGGTGCCGCGCGCGCCTGCCCTCCGTTGTTCGATGCTTCTTCTCTGCCCCGGAACAGGTTACTTCCTGCGGCGTGCACCCGGCAGGGGGGAGGGGGTTCCTTCACGTGGGTGTCCTTTCACGGGGGGGGGGGGGGTCCGCGTGGCATCGGGGGGCGCTGCACCCGGGGGGGGCGGGGCGCATTGGCGATCCGCCCCGGGTGCCAGCCCCCCTAGGAACGCCACTGCCAGTTTGTCTTATGTTTTGCCTGCTCAGAGACGTTATGTTGAAGGACTATCAGGCTCATTTTCGAAAGAGAAGGGCGTCCAAAAAGCAACACAAAAGGCATATGGGTGTCCCTATGAAAGAAGGTCATCCAAATCCAATAATCGAAACAGAGCCCTAAGGACGTCCTCAGCACGAGGACGCCCATCTATGGTCGTCCCCACAGGGGGAGTGTTATGGGCAGCGTTACAAGATGGGCACCTCCAACGTATAACGGCTAGCGAAATGGTTTTGCATGGGTGGGAACATGGGTGTCCTTAGTTAGACCTGAAATAAAAGCAACCAAGGTAAGGGGGAAGTCGTCTTTAGACCCATATCGTCTTTAGACCCATATCACCCCTCTCCTCAAGTCACTTCACTGTCTTCCGATCAGGTACTGCATACAGTTTAAGCTTCTCCTTTTAACCTACAAATGTACTCGATCTACAACCCCTCCCTACCTCTCTACCCTCATCTCCCTTACATTCCTACCCGTAACCTCCGCTCTCAAGATAAATCCCTCCTGTCGGTACCCTTCTCCACCACCGCCAACTCCAGGCTCCGCCCTTTCTGCCTCGCCTCACCCCATGCCTGGAACAAACTCCATGAGCCCATACGCCAGGCCCCCTCCCTGCCCATCCTCAAAGCCTTGCTAAAAGCCCACCTCTTCAATGTCGCCTTCGGCACCTAACCACCTTACCTCTATTCAGGAAATCTGGCCTGCCCCTACTTGACATTTCACCCATTAGATTGCAAGCTACTTGGAGCAGGGACTGTCCTTTTCTTAATCTGTACAGCGCTGCGTAACCCTTGTAGCACTCTAGAAATGTTAAGTAGTAAGTAGTAGTAAGTAGTATTAGCGATTTTGTGGAGTTGGAGAGTGCCGAGAGCATTGTTGGGAGAGAAAGCTGAATCCTTGTTTGCAGAGAAAGCTGAGAGTTTGTTCAGTACCTGTTACCTTTGTCTGTGTGCTGTAGTCGGAACATTTTCACCCTCACCTGCCTCATTTGTGTTTTACCTTTTCAGCTTTCCCTACCCCTTCTAGCCCCTAAACCCAGACACCATTACTCCTTCCTCTATCTCCCCATCCCCTCCCCCTATCCTTCTCTATCCACTGTCCCCAAGTTCATATTTCATTCCCTTACCTGTTTGTAGTCTCTGTTTATCCCTTTGTCCTGTGTACTGCTGCATCCTATTTGTGAAGACTGCTTGGAGAGTGAGTGGCTAGAGGGTGTGGCAGGAGAATTTGTAGTGGGTCAGAGAGTGCTTGCAGTGTGGCTCTGCTGTGTGTGACCGCATTGTTTGTCGGTGGTGGGAGAGTGAATGTCAGCTTCTGTTTGTTGCTGCTGTGTTTCACCAAGTTGATAGGGAGAGGTGAGCACTGGTGTCACTGCATTGCACCTGTAGTGTGGGGAAATGGAAGCACTAAGGCCCTCATGATCAAAAGCCCCGCGCTGTTCCAAACAGCGCTCTAAAAATAGTGCTGGAACAGCACAGGGCTTTACCGCACGGATGATCAGAGATAATGCATGCAAATTTAAGCAGCGCAATTACCTTTGATCATCGGGTAAAAGTGCGGGCGAATTGTGCCGAGAATGCGCTCAGCACAATCCTCCCACACTTGTTTGACTGGTCTGGGCTGTCAAAAGCCCAAACCTGTCAAACACCCTGCCCCGAGACCCGAGTAATAGGGGCTGGAGGTCCGGTGGACCTCCGGTCCCCCCCGACGATTCCACCCCATGGTCTGTAGCCCCGCCCAGCGCATCCCCGACGATCCCCTTACATGGTCTGTAGCCCCGCCCAGCGCATCCCAGGATGCACTGGGCGGGGCTGGGTGCCGCCATTTTGCTGTCATCAAGCCAAGGAAGAGGAGGGAGGCAGGCGGCGTCCCTCCTCCAACTAAGGTAGGGGGGCCGGGAGGGGGCTGTCCTTATGCTGGACCACCAGAGATTGCTGGGACAATGTTGGTGGGGGGAGTTGGGGTGGGCTGGAGGTCCGACTGACCTCCAGCCCCCCTCCATCGCTCGCTGGGTGGGTGGGTGGGTGGGAGGGAGGGAGGGGGTTTTGTCGGCGGCCAATAGACCACCAGGGACCAATTTCGGGGGGGGGGTTGGGGGCTGGAGACCCACCGGATCTCCAGCCCTCCCTGAACCTGGGGAGGGTGGGATCATCGAGGGGGACCGGAGGTCCACCGGACTTCCAGCCCCCTGTTGACGTTTGCTTTGGGGGGGGGGGAACGGGGGCCTGCCAGCTTGCAACTGCATTATGGACAGGGCTCACCATTCCTCCCCAATGATCGGCAAACCCTAATGGCAGTTCAGAGCTGGCGTAGGGTTTGCCGCAGCCAGCGATCCAAATTTTGGCGCGCTGGCCGCTGATCATTGGGGAGGAATACCTAATGCCCTGTTTAGCATGCATTTGCATGCTACTTGCGTTACGAGCCCTCGAGTGCGTTCTTTCACGCGCTTGAGGGCTCTGATCATGCAGGGCTAGCAAACGTCGGCGCTAGTACAGCGCTAACAGCCTCTAGCGCTGGCGTTTGCTTTTGATCATGAGGACCTGAATGCACAGGTGGCTTACATGTTGGAGGAAGAGGGGAGGCACCGCAGGAGGTATCACGCCCCAGAGTTTTCAGGTCCTGTAGCAGTTTCCTAGACCTCACTAACCTGCAGTGTCTCACTAGGTACATAGTAACATAGTAACATAGTAGATGACGGCAGAAAAAGACCTGCACGGTCCATCCAGTCTGCCCAACAAGATAACTCATATTTGCTGCTTTTTGTGTATACCCTACTTTGATTTCTACCTGTGCTCTTCAGGGCACAGACCGTATAAGTCTGCCCAGCACTATCCCCGCCTCCCAACCACCAGCCCCTCCTCCCAACCACCGGCTCTGGCACAGACCGTACAAGTCTGTCCAGCACTATCCCTGCCTCCCAACCACCAGTCCCGCTGCCCACCACCGGCTCTGGCACAGACCGTATAAGTCTGACCAGCACTATCCCCGCCTCCCAACCACCAGCCCCGCCTCCCGATCTTGACTAAGCTCCTGAGGATCCATTCCTTCGGCACAGGATTCCTTTATGCTTATCCCACGCATGTTTGAATTCCGTTACCGTTTTCATTTCCACCACCTCCCGCGGGAGGGCATTCCAAGCATCCACTACTCTCTCCGTGAAAAAATACTTCCTGACATTTTTCTTGAGTCTGCCCCCTCTTCAATCTCATTTCATGTTCTCTCATTCTACCACCTTCCCATCTCCGGAAAAGGTTCGTTTGCGGATTAATACCTTTCAAATATTTGAACGTCTGTATCATATCACCCCTGTTTCTCCTTTCCTCCAGAGTATACATGTTTAGTTCAGCAAGTCTCTCCTCATACGTCTTGTAACGCAAGTCCCACACCATTCTTGTAGCTTTTCTTTGCACCACTTCAATTCTTTTTACATCCTTAACAAGATACGGCCTCCAAAACTGAACACAATACTCCAGGTGGGGCCTCACCAACGACTTATACAGGGGCATCAACACCCCCTTTCTTCTGCTGGTCACACCTCTCTCTATACAGCCTAACAACCTTCTAGCTACGGCACCTTGTCACACTGTTTCGTCGCCTTCAAATCCTCAGATACTATCACCCCAAGATCCCTCTCTCCGCCCGTACCTATCAGACTCTCCCCGCCGAACACATACGTCTCCCGTGGATTTCTAATCCCTAAGTGCATCACTTTGCATTTCTTCGCATTGAATTTTAATTGCCAAACCTTAGACCATTCTTCTAGCTTCCTCAGATCCGTTTTCATGTTTTCCACTCCCTCCCGGGTGTCCACTCTGTTACAGATCTTAGTATCATCCGCAAATAGGCAAACTTTACCTTCTAACCCTTCGGCAATGTCACTCACAAATATATTGTACAGAATCGGCCCCAGCACCGATCCCTGAGGCACTCCACTACTCACCTTTCCTTCCTCCGAGCGAATTCCATTCACCACCACCCTCTGGCGTCTGTCCGTCAACCAGTTCCTAATCCAGTTCACCACTTCAGGTCCTATCTTCAGCCCCTCCAGTTTATTTAAGAGCCTCCTGTGGGGAACCGTGTCAATGCTGAAATCTAAGTAGATTACGTCCATAGCTCATCCCTGATTCAATTCTCCTGTCACCCAATCAAAGAACTCAATGAGATTCGTTTGGCACGATTTCCCTTTGGTCAAACCATGTTGTCTCGGATCTTACAACTTATTGGCTTCCAGGAAATTCACTATCCTTTCCTTCAGCATCGCTTCCATTACTTTTCCAATAACTGAAGTGAGGCTTACCAGCCTGTAGTTTCCAGCTTCTTCCCTATCACCACTTTTGTGAAGAGGGACCACCTCCGCCGTTCTCCAATCCCTCGGAACCTTTCCCGTCTGCAAGGATATATTAAACAAATCTTTAAGAGGACCCGCCAAAACCTCTCTGAGCTCCCTCAATATCCTGGGGTGGATCCCGTCCGGTCCCATGGCTTTGTCCACCTTTAGCTTTACACACTTTCTTCTGTGAACGGTGCTCTATCCACTTCATTCTCAATTGTATTATTTCCAGTCCATCGCGGTGCTTCTCCAGGATTTTCCTCTGTGAAAACAGAACAAAAGTATCTATTTAGCAAATTTGCTTTTTCTTCATCATTTTCCACATAGTGGTTCGCAGTATCTTTTAGTCTCACAATTCCCTTTTTAGTCATTCTCCTTTCACTAATATACCTGAAGAAATTTTTGTCACCCCTCCTTACATTTCTAGCCATTTGTTCTTCCGCTTGCGCTTTTGCCAGTCGTAGTTCTCTCTCGGCTTCTTTCAGTTTCATCCGGTATTCCTCCATGTGTTCCTTTTCTTGAGTTTTGCTGTACTTCTGGAACGCCAACTCTTTAGCCTTTATTTTCTCAACCACTTGCTTGGAGAACCATATCGGTTTCCTTTTTCTCTTGCTTTTATTTACTTTCCTTACATAAAGGTTCGTGGCCCTATTTATAGCTTCTTTCAGCCTGGACCACTGTCCTTCCACTTCTCGTATTTCCTCCCAGCCCATCATCTCCTTCCTCAGGTATTCTCCCATACTAAAGTCAGCACGCTTGAAATCCAGGACTTTGAGTTTTGAGTGGCCGCTCTCCACTTTAGCTGTAATATCAAACCAAACGGTTTGATGGTCACTGCTGCCCAGGTGGGCACCCACTCGGATATTTGACACACTATCCCCATTTGTGAGCACCAGATCCAGTGTCGCTCCCTCCCTCGTGGGTTCCATCACCATTTGTCTGAGCAAAGCACTTTGGAAACCATCCACGATCCCTCTACTTCTTTCCGATTCCGCAGACGGAACCTTCCAATCTACATCCGGCAGATTGAAATCTCCCAGCAACAGCACCTCTCTCTTGCTTCCCAACTTTTGAATATCTGCGATCAGGTCTTTATCTAATTCCTCCAATTGTGTCGGAGGTCTGTAGACAACACCCATGTGGACAGAGGTTCTATCATCTCTTTTTAAGGTGATCCATATCGCTTCTTCCTTTCCCCAGGTCCCTGTCATTTCAGTCGCAGTGATATCATTCCTCACATACAGAGCTACTCCGCCGCCTTTACGACCCTCTCTATCCTTCCTAAATAGATTATAGCCTGGTATGTTTGCATCCCATTCATGGGAACCATTTAGCCACGTCTCTGTGATTGCAACAACATCCAAGTCTGCCTCCAACATCAGGGCCTGAATGTCATGAACTTTATTGCTTAGACTGCGAGCATTTGTGGTCATCGCTTTCTATCTACATTTCCTGGTATGCGTTTCAACATTAGTGATTTGGGGGTTTCTTTTCTCTTTGGGTACCTTCATATCTTTTTGTTCCACTTTTATTATTTTTTCTTTGGCTTCCGTTCTGTTTTCAAGAACATCACAGTGCTGTAATGGAGTACAAGAATTTTGTAGGGGTAACACTTGTGAGGTCGGATGTTTTCTTGTCAAAGGTACCGCTTTGATAGGGCTGCTATTCAGCACCTTTGTGACCAGCTCAAACCCCTCCTGCAGCCCAGGACCCATAGGAACAACCCCATCCCTGTGCACCTAAAGATCACTGCTTCTCTATCTTTTCTGGCCACTGGGAGTTTCCAGTCTGTCCTAGCTGTGAAAACGGGTCTCACTCAGGCTTCCATTTCTAACTGCCTCACCCAGTTCCTTGATGCCTTCCTTGCCAACACCTCTGAGTACATCACCTTCCTCATCATCTCCCAGGCCCTGCAGAACAACATGGTTGACTTCTATGCCGTAGCTCGCTTCCCCTGGGTCATAGGCGCCATTGACTGCACACATGTCGCACAGACTCCCCCGGGCACGAGAGGCCATTTATAGGAACAGGAAAGGATTCCACTCACTCAATATGCAAGTTGTGTGTGACGCCCAGGGGGATATTCTAGACGTATGTGCCCAATACCCAGGTTCCACCCATGACGCCTATATATTGCAACACTCAGGACTCATCCGCAGGTTTGAGCGAAGGGAGATCACCGGCAGATGGCTCCTAGGTAAGTGCAGCATGGATCTGTCCAAACTATACCTCCTCCACCGGGCAACTCTCAGCACTGTCTCCCTCCAGCTCACTCCACAACCCACTATTCCCCCTCTCCACCTCCACAAGGTACCCACTCCAAACAATACACACTCATCTTTCTCATCCTGCTTCTCCCCAAAGGTGACAGATGCTACCTACAGCGGAGTTGGCTCATGACCCCCATAGTGCACCCACAAACAGGGTCACAGGAGAACTACAACCAGTATGTTTTTTCTAGCAAAAATGGTGCTGGTACTCAAATGCCAGGCCCCCCTTCAGGGATGGGGTGATCACTGAGAGACCCATCCCACAATAGCCAGGCCCCCTGCAACCAGTCACAGAATCTATGGCAAGGCAGAATCGGTGTGTAGACACTGAACACTTTCATTAAAACTTGGGGACCATAGGTCAATTTTAGGAGACAATGGAAAAGGTGCCGGTACTCAGTACCCCCAAGTACCCCCTCAAAAAAAGCCCTGAACAACAGTAGACATCGGACCACTCGTGGCATCATCAAGCGCACCTTTGGACAACTTAAGAACAGGCATCTGGACCGTTCTGGAGGGGAGCTCCTATACAACCCTCAAAAGGTGGCAAATATATTTCTGGCCTGCTGCATGCTACATAATTTGGCAATGCGCAGAGGACAGGCCCTCCAAGAAGAGCCACAGCAACCACAGCAGGAGGCCCCAGATGAACAGGATGAGGAGCCCCCTCCACCTCCTGCCCACAGAGCAGAGCAGAGTGCACACCAGCTGGGGGTCAGAGCCAGGCAAAGACTGATCGAGACAAGTTTGGTGCGAGAGTAAGTTGACATTTATTTCTATCACATAGTACTTACACACCACCACCACCACCATCACCCGCTCTGTGCATATTCCCCTCCCTCCAACCCTCACCCCCCCCAACCCCCCAGCATGTCCCATCACTTTCTCCACCTCCTGCCCTGGCCCCGTCCCCTCCTACCCCTCCCACCATGTTCCTTTGCAGCTGGTGCTGCAGGGGAACTCTGTTGAGAGTCCTCCTCTGATGAGCTCCCACTCTCCTCCTGTCACAGTTGTGCCCATGTTTCTTGCTCTCAGTCCCCTCGCCCCCCTGGTGGTTAGACCTGGTGGCTGCTACGAACTGATGGCTTGACGTTTCCCATGTTCCAGAAGATATTCTGGTCTGGTCCAGATCTTCCAGCCTTCCAGATTGTTTTGGGAGTTTTTTGGAACTAAGCAGTACCCATACCTGGTGAACTCCCTTGTATGCTGCCTTTATTAATCACCTGGGAAGTTTTCTAGTTTACTCTACTGTCTACTGCCTGCCTAAGACCCGGCTTGCCTTCTGGTGTATTCTACTGTCTGCTGCCTGCCTAGACTCAGCTTGTTTTCCAGTTTTTTCCACTGCTTGCTGCCTGCCTGGGACCCCGGTGTGTTTTCTGGAGTGACCTGCGGTTTGGCGGCCGCTGACTCCTGCAGTTCTGACTACCTGCCCTGTCCAGTAAGTCCTGCCAGCTGCTTGCACCCAGGGGCTCAACTCCTGAGGAACAGCGGTCAAGTGCAGTTGAAGTTTGGCTGTTTTCCTGTCCTGCTTGCCCCAGCTTGAGTTGCCTCTGCTGCAGCCTCAGTCTGGTAGTTCCAGTCCTGGGTTTGCCGGTACGTCTGTTCTGCCTTGTCTTGTGTTTGGGTGATTATCCTGCCACTGTTGCTCCTTGGCAGTGGTCCAAGGGCTCACTAACCCAGAGGTTCCACGAGAAACCTAACAGATTGCAAGGCCATGAGCTTGGAGGGATCATCCATCGTGCAGGCGCTGCAGGAGCATGCTAATGGCCTTCACGCCTTGGAGATACGTATGGACCAGCTAGAGAGACTAATGACGGCATCCCTAAAAGCCGCAGCTCCTGATGCTTCAAGTTCAGGTCTAGCACCGGCAAGAGCTCCGGTCACATCAGGGATCCGTCTGAAGTCACCACCTAGATATGACGGTAATTCCAAAGACTGTAGAGGTTTTCTCAACCAGTGTGAAATAATTTTTGAGCTCCAGTCCCAAGATTTTCCTACTGAGAGAACCCATATAGCTTATATTATGTCTCTCTACTGTCCGGTCAAGCATTAGCTTGGGCATCCCCGCTTTGGAAGAAGAACGATCTGGTGCTTCATGATCTCCAGGGTTTTCTGTATCAATTTAAACGAGTTTTTGAAGAGCTTGGGAAAGTTACTTCTGCACTCCTGAGACTCAAGCAGGGAACACAGACCTTGGGGGACTATGCGATTTAGGTTCCGCACTTTGGCTTCTGAATTAGCCTGGAACAATGAAAGTCTGGTCGCGACCTTCTGGCAGGGGTTGGCACCGCAAATTAAGGATGAGCTGGCCGGACGTGAACTCCTCACCAGGTTGGATGACCTAATTAAACGTTGTAATATGATTGATATTCGATTCCAGGAGCGTAGCCGAGAACGGCGTTCCTTAGAAAAGATAGGTAGTATGACACCTAGTCATCAGATTTTACCACCGACTCCTTGTCTGCAGGAGATTCCCCCCCCCCCCCCCCAACCACCAGTAGAACCTATGCAACTAGGTCATACTCCTCTCATGATTCAAGAGAAACAGAGGCGTCGGACCATCAATCTTTGCCTGTATTGTGGTGACACGGGACACTACGCGGTCAACTGTCCACTTAAACCTGGATCCTTGGGGCAGGGTCTGACTGCAGGCACTGTAATCAGTCAATCTTCTAACCTTCTGTGTAACCAATTCTTAGTGCCAGCAGTGCTCAACCTAGGTCACAGGCAGGAGCATACTGAGGTCTTTCTGGACTCCGGGGCAGATGAAAGCTTTATAGCCGAGTCCCTAGTCCATCGACTTAACATTCTGACACAACAATTATCTAAGACCATCTCGCTTTTTTCAGTGTATGGATGCATTCAAGGATATGTAAACACTCAAACGACTCCCGTGAACTTGCGCATTGGCGATCCCAGGGAGCACATCTCCCTATATGTCCTTCCATCACAGTGCAGCCCATTGTGTTGGGTCTTCCATGGCTACAGAGACACAATCTGAGCCTGGACTGGGGAGAGGGTGAGATCTTGAACTGGGGCGAGTCTTGCAGAAAACTTTGTTTTATCCTGGACACCGATAGTGTGGTCAGCGAAAAGCAGGACCAAGATTCAGATGCGTGGACGGATATTAGTGACTCCCTGGACTCTAAGACCTCTATCGGTGGTCTGACCTGCACCTGTGCTTTCCCCAGACCAGCCAGTGCCCAGCCCTCAGAGTCCAGCCAGCAGGGGCTCTGGGATGACTCCTTGGGGCGGGTGGTCCCGCACCTTGCGTAGGAAACCGACCCCAGGTCCTAAGCTTCAGGACAATCCTGAGATGCGGAACTCTAAGAATCGGAAGTCTAGCTCACAGCAAATGGCCCGTAGGTCTACTCCAGCGAAGGGCATTCAATCCAGCTCTGCTGACAAAGCCCAGCCTCACCCTCAATCGACCATCTCACGACCCGTGCCTAATGATATGGGCGTTGATGACAGCCTAAACTTGTCAGCATATCCCACCAAGAAGATCTATGGAAACCCAGACCTCCCAAGAAGTCCGGGGAGGCCTTGAGGGGGAGGTACTGTCACAGTTGTGCCCATGTTTCTTGCTCTCAGTCCCCTCACCCCCCAGTGGTTAGACCTGGTGGCTGCTACGAACTGATGGCTTGACGTTTCCCATGTTCCAGAAGATATTCTGGTCTGGTCCGGATCTTCCAGCCTTCCAGATTGTTTTGGGAGTTTTTTTGGAACTAAGCAGTACCCGTACGTGGTGAACTCCCTTGTATGCTGCCTTTATTAATCACCTGGGAAGTTTTCTAGTTTGCCTTGCAACAGAGGTCCTCAGAGGAGTTTCCTTTTGGTGAGAGTTAGTTGCAGTGCTTCAGTGCTATTTCCCAATTACGGCTTTGACCCTGCTTGTCTGCTGGTTTACTCTACTGTCTGCTGCCTGCCTAGACCCGGCTTGTTTTACGGGTTTTTCCACTGCTTGCTCCCTTCCTGGGAACCCCGGTGTGTTTTCTGGAGTGACCTGCGGTTTGCCGGCTGCTGACTCCTGCAGTTCTGACTACTTGCCCTGTCCGGTAAGTCCTGCCGGCCGCCTGCACCCAGGAGCACAACTCCTGAGGAACGGCGGTCAAGTGCAGGTGAAGTTTGGCTGTTTTCCTGTCCTGCTTGCCCCAGCTTGAGTTGCCTCTGCTGCAGTCTCAGTCTGGTAGTTCCATTCCTGGGTTTGCCGGTATGTCTGTTCTGCCTTGTCTTGTGTTTGGGTGATTATCCTGCCGCTCCTTGGCAGTGGTCCAAGGGCTCACTAACCCAGAGGTTCCACGAGAAACCTAACACTCTGCTGCGGGTGGTGGAGGGAGAGCCTCTGCTGTGGGTGGTGGAGGGAGAGCCAGCACTGCTGCTGCTGGGTCCTGTGGTTCCACCCCATGGTCCTGTGTGGTTTCTTGTGCAGACCCACTGGTTTGGTGCTCTGTGTGCTGGGGCTGGTGGCCACTAAGGCCAGCTTCTTCCTCTGAGTGGCTGTCATTACTTGCATAGCAAAAGGGGGGGGAAGTGTGTTGGTCAAAATAACCCACTTTTGTTTTTCAGCTTTCATATACATAGCCCCACACACAAAGACCGAGCAAAGAGATGGAGAGGAATGGGATTGGCAGGCAAACCACAAATGTCATTGTACATGGTACAGAGCTGGAGACGAGGAGCGCAGTGTACTACAGAGACTGATGTGGAAAACAGCCACACAGGCAGGTGGGTAGTGTGAAAAGGATGAGGCTTATGTGATGTGATGATGATGAAGCTCCCACCTCAGGATCCCAGGTCCCTCTTTCACTCAGGGTGAGCTGGTTCTCAGTATGCAGATTTATGCAAATTACTCTACCACCCTTTTCTGCTCAGGGTGACCTGCTTCTCAAAAAGCAAACATAGTCAGGTTTCACCAATCAGGCTATTTCCATACACAACTTTATTCCAGCCTCTGGGGCACACTTCTTTTAGCTTAAAACACTTTCACAAGATACAAGCTTCAACAGTTCTTCCAGCTTAACCATTTCTTCTTGCACAGTTCAATATCCATAGATTTCTTCCCCCTGAGCCCTCTCACACAGGCCTCTGGGCTCAGTACCAACTCAGTCCCTGGACACACAGTCCCTCCTTGTAGCACACAGCTCTAGACACAGTCTTTTCATCTGGGACCCACAGTCCCTCTTCACTGTTCTAGACACACAGCCTTTTCCTCTGGGACACACAGTACCTCTTCACTGCCCTAGACACACAGTCTTTTCAGCTGGGACACACAGTACCTCTTCACTGTTCTAGACACTCTAGGGCCTTCTTACCCCAGCCAGCTTCCTTCTTGGGAACACCCAGTTCTACCACCAGTCCAAAGGGCACAGCCAGTACTTCTCATGGGGGTTCCTCTGCTTCATTTACCAGCCCCTTCTTCAGCTGCCAGCTCTCCTTCCTCCCTTCACAACTCAGAAGGAGTATAAGTAGTTAACAGCCAAACAGGCCCCAGCCCCTAACCTGCTGCACCTGTTTCTACCCCCAGGACTCTCCCCGGTCCTAACGACCTCCAGCTATACCTCCCCATACTGGCTCCCTTCAGCACTCACCCAGCCCTTCTCCCTGGACATTTTAGGGGAACTACGCCCTCTAGGGGCCTAACCAGGGTAGGACAGCCTCTTCCTTCTTACAGTAGACATAGAACTGTGGAAGGCGTGCAGAGAACACAGTGGCTACAGCACAGAGGTGTGGGAAGGAGATATGCAGATTTGGTGATGGGAAAAGAGGAGGGAGTGGGGAAGGCCCCCAAAGCTGTGAAACAGTGGTAACCTACACACACATTGCTGGAAACTTCTTGCATCTTGCAGGACAGCTGGTCAAGAGGATTGCAAGAGACAGCAGTGGACTGTAATACACTGGACTCTGAGAGCCTTGATTGTTTCTACCCAATTCATTTTACAGATGTCTTGTCCTCTATTGGACACACTCAGTAGTGGTTGCTTGTGGGGTAGGGTGGGGGAGGGTAAGAGGCCCTGAGAATGGATGTGTGCATCCCTCATGGTCTAGGCATTCAAATCTTACCTCTATTTTCACCAGGTTTACGGGTATCCACAGCTGGTAGTTTTTCTCCCGCTTTCCACCTCATGTGTCTCCCCGCTAGGTTCCATCCTTCTTTATGTGGTGAACCCCAGTCCCCTTTTATGATGTGCCCACCCATTCTCAAGGTTGCTGGGGGTGGGGAGGGTGGGAAGCATATATGCACTGAATGTCTTTTCCACACTATTCAACAAAGTCTTACAATCCTCCATAGTTATGGAACAACAACCTTTCTAAATTCTATCCTTCAAACCATTTTCAAGGTGGCCACAGGTGCGTGCCTACCACAGCCTTGAGCCCTTAAGTCATGGTGAGGGGTTCTGGTTACAGTTCCTATTCTAAATTACCTGCAGGTGGCTACAGCCCAGTGCCTATATAATTCCCATAACCTGTGACCTTCTGTACCTGATGTATTATATTGCAATTGTGATGAAGAAATCATCCATCTAATGCTTTTACCGTTGTTTTCTCTTTTCTCCTCAGCACTATATACCATTACTGATACATGCAATGTGAAAAGATGACCCAGCTGTTTGTAGCTCCTTCCTGGCCCTCACCAATGTGGTTTGGTTGTGGGTAAGGGTGTCTGGTGATCAGAGAGCAAACATCGTCTATGCGCTACCTATGGTTATCTACAAGTTTGTACTTGGCAGATCACTAGTGCTAGACAACATACCTATTATTTACACAACTCTGTGCTGTGAGGCTCTACAGAAATGCCCAACCAGCCTCCTCCCCCCCCCCCCCCCCTCCTTACCATACAGCCATGCAGTTTGGAAGGAACAGTTGGCCTTCTGTATAGCCACACTTATGACACATATGTACCAAAGTTTCTCTGACATACTTCACCTGTCATGCAACCCAGATTGCTGCCTCCTCTCACATCAACCCCAGCATTTGATAATATGTAGTGCACAAAGTACAGACACCCCACCCCCTCCAGAGGAGGCATATTTGCCCATCGGTCCTCCTCTACCGCTGCCTCCGCCTCCTCCTCCTCAGCCACCTCCTCCTCCTCCTGTGCCACTAGTGCTGTGGCCTCCTTTTCTGCCTCCTTCTCCTCCTCCTGCTGCGCCACTGGTGCTGTGGCTGCCACAGCTGCCTCCTCCTCCTCCTCCTGCTGCTGCCACCCTGTGTATATAAAAGGATTGTCTTTGAGATCAGTACATCCAACATGGCTTGCATAGTGCAGGAGCTGGCTTGCATAGTGCAGGAGCTGGCTGGCCTGAGGCGAGGGATGGGGAAAGGTGTGGTGAGCCCTGGGCTATACCCATGGGGTGTGAGATGCATGAGATGACATGACAGGGAACCCTGGAAGCTGGTCTGACACACAGTACACAGGATATGTTGGCAGACCACACTCATTGGTCAGCAGCATGTTTGCATTATGATTTGTGACTATGGTTGGCTGACCAGTTTTTTTTTTTTTTGGGGGGGGGGGGGCACATAACTTTAAAATGAGGCAATGACATCCACTAAGAGTAAGACCTCAGGCAGGAATACCATGAAACAGTATCCACCCCAGAAAGGGGGATACAGAAGTGAGGCATGTCATCTCATTTATCTCAGAGGAGGTTAGTTGGAAGTTGTAGCCACACTCATGGGAGTTTAGCTGTAACCTCAGCAGTGGCATAGTTAGGTGGGGTGCAGGGGAAGCGGTCGCTCCCCTAAATCGATTTCTCAAAAAAACGGCGCCTATGCACATGCAAGTGTCTCACCTTCCCGCCTATGCACATGTGCCGCCAACTTCCCACTTGCACGCGGTGCCATAACCGGTTCTAGAACAGGGTCGTCGTCGTCGTCACCTGCTGCTGTGAACCGCCCAGTGTCCGCATACTCCCTGTCTCCCGCCCCCATACTGTGCTGCCTGCAGAAGTGCTTGAAGCCAGGAGAATGAGAACGTCGTCCAGAGAGCTGCTCAGCCGGAGCCGCAGCGGCCGTTGTGAGTTGTCTCAAGAACATTCTTCTCCTCCTTCTCCTGGCTTCAAGCAGTGCAGGCAGGCAGCAATGTGGGGGCATGCGGGTCCTAGGCCAGGGTCCTCTTCAGCGCACGGTCCGCATCGCCCGGTGTGTGGTTGATGCAGAGCAGGCTGCGCTGCTGCATCCCGACTGTCCAGCGGTGGCGCTTGGCCTTGGCTGTGTGAGGCTGATGGATGTGAGCAGTTCTTCTTTCTTCTTTGATGGCTGGCTTGGCTGTAGAGGTAAGGTAAGAAGGGTCCAGGGACCGTTTCACGGCACGTGCTGTGTGTGTGTGCTAAAGCAGTAGCAAAAGATTATTAAAAATAAATGTGTGGGCCATCTGTAAAATGTCTAAAGCTATGCCACTTGGATAAGCATTAGGCAGTGCCTTCAAAGGTGGAGGACAAAAGATTTTGTTTTCTTTTTTACTTATTTGACAGCTTTTTAATTTATTTGAAAGCTTCCCATATCTTGATTTAAATAATATGAAATAAAAATTGAACATCACTAAAACAGCTTTTAGTGATGTTCAATTTTTATTTCATGATATTTAAATCTAGATATGGGAAGCTGGTAGAAACAAGCAGTTATCTCTGTATTTTGTGCTCATTTTGCTGCGCTATTCTATACAATACAGATGTAGAAATTTCAGTGAGAATATCCTGTTTCTTGGTCTTAACTGTTCATCTGTTTCTGTAATCTGCCTTTGGGAAGCCTAGTGTTATAAAGAAGGAATATATTGAAATTAAATGGAAATAGAATTAAACTCTCTTTTTATTGGGGCACATAGAATCACATCTGCATCTGGTGTCTGTTTTGGTCACTTGGTGGCCCTTTACTAACATTTCTGCATGAATATAGGGGGAGTCCCTATAGCCAGCCCCTCCAAATGACACTGATTTAAAATGTAGAACAAATTAGTACTCTAATCGATGAAACCAATACTTCCTCTGTGTACATCCATATGCTGCACAAGCCAGCATGTTTGAAAATAAGTGAAATTAAATAAAAATGCTACCAACAATAAAGAACAACAACAAGGATGTAGCAGCTCATAGGTTTGCTTGCTTTGTTTTGAATATATTAGATGATGGCTGGGGGGGAAGGGGGAAACATAGACTAACTTAATTGGCTTCAACTTTTTGATGTCATCATCCCATCTCCTGTTTTCTTCAACCTTCTTAATATCAGATGATGGGATTGGAGGAGGCAAGGGAAACAAGGAGGAGATACCAGACCTTTGGGGGGGGGGGGGGGGCAAGGGGAGGGATGAGAAGATGCTGGATCCGGGCAGAGGGAAGGAGCAGAAGATAGATGGGACTGGGAGGGGTGGTGAGCAGAGGGAAAAAGCAGTAGATGGATGGGACTGGGGGTGGGAGAGGGGAAGAAGCAGGATGTGAAAATAGGGATATGAGAAGAAGGGCAAGAAAAGGGGATGACATGGGGAAAGGTTGAGAAATAATGTGAATGACCTGGAAGACTGGAAAGAGGATAGGAGGCATTGAAAAGGGATTTGGATACTGGTGAGGGGTATAGGAGAAGGGGATGAGTTTCTGAAGGGAGTTGAGTTAGGGTAGAAAGGGGTTAAAAAGATGGTGAAAGAGAAGCTATTGAGCATGGGGTATATGGTAACAGACAGAAGAGTGACCTTGGAGGCAAGGGAGGGAAGGAGACATGGATGGAGCTGGGACCGATAGGGTGATGAGATGAAGTGGAGGGTAGATGATGGCAAAGAGAGTGATTACAGAGGATGGGAATTGGGGACTAATGAAGTGGGTGAAAGATGGGAGAGGAACTTAGGAGACTGGGTGAGGGAGAGATAGAGGGGGGAATGGGAGTGCTGGAATGGAAATGAGAGGGAGATGGTCAAAGCCAGTAGGTAGATGGATACTAAGGACTAAAGAGTGTGAGAAAAGTGGGGGGGGAAAAACATAAAATGAAAGATCAGTGCCAGACAGATGCAGAGAAGGACAGAAAGAAGACAAGACAAGAGAAGAGAAGAGCAAAGAAATGGGAAAGCCAACCTGGAAAAGAATTTAGGAGGACTGACACATGAAAAGTGGAAAAGAGACTGGGACCAGCCCAACTAGAAAAATAGAATGCTCAGACAACAAAGGTGGAAAACAAAAAAATTTTTTCGTATTGTTGTATTTTGCAAAGTACAGGAGAAAATACATTTCTGTTTCTCTTTTACCAGTATTTGCACTGCTTACAGAGTCTGGCTTTCTTGAAGAGATCTATATTTCAGTTTTTGTGGGCATGTTTTTTGTGGTTCCCTATTTTGTATCACATGAGGGTCTGTCCGTGTTCTGCATATGTGACTGAGGTGACTGATTCTGCTAGCATGTAGTGTTTTGTGTAGGATTGTGTAACAGTCCAGCTTGTTCCATTTTCCAGTAGCAGGTATATTGGTGCTCTAGGTTCCGGTGTCTTTTCATAGGTGGGTTAGGACTCTTATGTGTTAAGTTTTCTGTATTGATTTTGAGTGTCTTTTTGTAGGGTTTTGTGTTATTTCATAAAGTGTCTGGCCCTATTGTTTTTGACATGCTGGCTTCATATTCAGCATTTTAGTCTAGTGCATGTGTGTGTGTGTGTGTGTGTGTGTGTGTGTGTGTGTGTGTGGTTTTTTTAAATTGCCTTAACGAATATGTATGAGATGTGCATATGCAAATGAATATGCAAATGTGCCAAACCACACCCTTTGCCCCCCAAAATGAAACAGTCAAACTATGCCCATGTCTGGCGCCTATTTTACAAAAGTCTGCTCCCCCAGACATCAAAACCTAGCTACGCCTCTGAACCTCAGGCCTTGATCTGGGACAGAGGTGTTATGACTTACTAGTTGCCTATTAGCCACATGGAATCTGATATTGTACATGACATTTGCATTATTAAATAAATACATTTACAAATGAGTACAGGTGCCCTGTTTATAATACTTACGTTGAGCCCTAAGGCGCCATGGCATTGCCCTTATCATGTCAGGGCTGCGCCTCAGGGACACAAGGTCCCTCCGAATACCAAATCTTCTGCAAGATATACGTTTGTACACCAGAGTCAGGGGATGGCCTTTCATGCCTTCAGCACACAAATTCATTTGGAAGCCAAATAGGAGAGACACACAACACTGATTGGGGGGGGATGACATTACATTGTTACAGGTGATGTCATTGAGGTGGACATGAGGACAGGGATTACTGTTTGTGTGCAGTATTGTAGGGATGTGGGAATGGTTTTCCTTTCTAGTACATAGATTCTATTCATGAATGTGCATGTGCACATATCACTGATTACCCCTGAATGCAGACTACAGTTAGTGCTTACATTGCTAAGGGAGCTCTTTTATGTGTAGCTACAGGAGGGGGACCTGATAGCCCAGGAGGGGGGGGGGGGGAGCAAACACTTACCTTTCCAACTTGTCTCTTATTTGACATCAGACTTGGATAGAGACAGTCCTGTGGGGCAGGTGGTGGTGGTGCATAAAAAGAATGCACCGGTGTTTAAAACAATGGTGCACCAGGCACAAGCTTTCAGCGACACTGAAGTTTGGTTCTCTTCTGAGCGCCATCTCAGTGAATAACCGTTGGGAAACGTGCATCGCCTTATATGGATGCCCATGCGTGATGGATGTCCTTACATGCACAGTTCCATATATGGACGACCAGCCCCATATATAGACGGGTCAGCATGTGGACGTCCTGGCATATATAATGGGTCCGCATGTGGATGGCCGTCACACATGGACATCCATGACATGCATGCACCATCGCCACGCGTGCGGGGCCTTATCTGGATGAGTAGGTGTTAACAGGTGCGGAATCTTCTTTATATGGATCATTATCAAGTGTGCGAACCTCTTCATATATACACAATAAAATATGTATGTTCCTTATATTTCCAATAGCTGCATTTTCTGCAAGTACAGTGCATGTAGTTGCGGACATCCAGGTACGAGAAATAGAAGGAAAATTCATAGTGATAAATACATTAAAAAATAAGTTTCTCACAGAACTGCCAAAGGATGTCCCTCTTACAGGCCCGCGGTCCTTCGGCGGGCCTAGTAAGATGGATGTCCTTCGGCAGTTCTGCAAGAAGCATGTCCTTGTTACTGTACTTTCCACTTATGAATATTCCTTATATTTCCCGTACCTGGATGTCTGCAACTACATGCACTGTACTTGTAGAACAACAAGATACATCAGAGAAGTTCAAAGCATAGTAATAAGGACATCTTTCTCGTAGAACCGTCAAAGGACATTCAAATGACAAATGTTGGCAAGTACAGTGAATGTTGGGGATGTCCTTTGGCGGTTCTGGAAGATGGGCGTCCCTTTTTACTATACTTTGGGCGTCCCTGATTTGGGCGTTTCGCACTGCGATAATGGAATGTCTAAGGAAGTCCATACTATTTTTCGATTATACCTACCTGCTTTTGGACAACTTTGCGAGGGCGTCCTAATTCATACTTGGACGACCTTTCGAAAATGACCTTCCATGTGTGCATGATCTGATAGTGGGATACTTTCTACTGGAGTGGCATGCTTTATCTAAAAAGGAGCTGGATATCAAATAATCTATTCTGGAATATGAATTGTGAGGTAGGGAATAAAATGGGTAATACCTCTAATTATTGTGCATAAGGTGCCAAGCATCTTGTACAGGTAGCTGTATCATTACATCATGTAGAGGTGACCAAGCCTTAGATTTTTTTGAAAGGATATACAGATTTTCTATCGATTTTCAGGATTTTGAATTATATTAAAATTTCCCCCTAGTCACTTTCATTAGATATTACATCAACAGCAGTGTGAAAGAAATCAGGAATATCAGAATTAGGAGCATGTATGTTCATTATGATGAAGGGGTTGCCTCTGATAGTGACTACACTATTTTTTTGCCTGCTGGAGAGAAAATTGTTGGTAGGGACCATTTGGTTTATAGCTCAACAGATTCTGCCACATTTAAATCCTGAAAGAGTATAAAATCTGGTGACAATTTAGACACAGATAATGATTTCTTTTAATGGGGTTGTTCAGTCTAACATTCAGTGAAATGAAGGTGACAACCATTAATATAAAATATTATTGAGGATAACTCCACTCAGTTGTGTAGTTGTATAGAAAAATATGGGATATGGTAGAGAAGCATACCTTAGCAGCTGAGAATATGAAAGAATATTTATTAAAAATGTAACAATATGCAATGAAGCAACATACAATGTATAAACCATGAATTGATGAGACCAAGGAAAAAATAACCACCTGACACAGACCTCTATTAGATGGAATGACAGTGAAATACATTCTTAATTAACATAACAACCACAATCTTAACTTTTAGTTGAATGAGTGAATATGAATATTGGAAGAATTAATAATGGAGCGTATTTGCATCCACATTAAATTATAATAATTATAACATAACTGTGAATAGCACCTCATAATAATAAAGCAATTATAGTTGCAATGTATACTCTCCATTTACTAAGCTGCATTAACAGCTACCACTCGGCAATGCCAACACAGCCCATTCAAACTGAATGGGCTGCATCAGCATTAATATACCGCCAGCTACTAGCATGGCTTAGTAAACAGGGGGGTTAGATAGTTAATGAGATGTAGCATTATATAATGTAATATAATATAGAATGACAACTATAAACTATGCAATTAAACTTAGTGGGGAACCATAAAAATTCAGAGTTATTCCTGATATCCTAGGTCTTCAATTTACTAAGGATTTGGAGATAAACTGGATATACTTTGTCCCAGCATGATAAGTTCCCGAGGCCTATTGTGATGAAAGTGCTGATATATGCACAAGGCACGGAGATTTTACAGCACATCAGAATGAGAGCGCCATTGAAACACGAGGACAATGTTCTACAATTTCACCCAGATTTGAGCATGAATACCATGAAGATCAGAAAGCAATTTCTTGCTTTCAGACTCAGGTTTTGGGAGATAAATGCTCACTTTGTTCTTTTTTTTCTGTCACGAATGTGAATCTCTTACGACAACTACACAAACAAATTTATGTATCCCGACACACTGGTATGGTATAATATTAAGATAGGTGTGGAGAAGGTTCATCAAAAGTGAAGATTCTAGACTTCAATAAAATAGCTTTGTTTAGATGGGGGATTACCTCAATGAATTGTTGTCTGGATGGGATTGCCTCCATCCCCAATTCCCCCTTCTCTTTCTCCTCAGACCCTAGCTGAGCACTTACACGATAAAATCCGTAAAATTGACCTTGAATTTTCATCCAAACCCTCCCCACCTCTCTCTCCTTTAATCCACACCCCCTACTCTCCCTCTTTTTTGTCCTTCTCTGAAGTTTCTACCGAGGAAACTGCCCTTCTTCTTTCCTCCTCTAAATGTACTACCTGTTCATCTGATCCCATCCCCACTCATCTACTTAGCACTATCTCTCCTACTATCATCCATATCATCTGTCACATCCTTAATCTCTCACTCTCCACTGCAACTGTTCCTATGGCCTTCAAACATGCTATTGTCACTCCACTCCTTAAAAAACCCTCACTTGACCCTACCTGTCCCTCCAACTATTGCCCCATCTCCCTTCTTCCTTTCCTCTCCAAATTACTTGAACACGCTGTTCACCGCTGCTGTCTTGACTTCATTTCTTCTCAACCTATTCTTGACCCACTCCAATCTGGTTTCCGGCCTCTTCACTCTACTGAAACTGCACTTACCAAAGGCTCTAATGACCTGCTGCTGGCTAAATCCAGAGGTCTCTATTCTATCCTTATCCTTCTTGACCTATCTGCTGCTTTCAACCATACTCCTTGATACGCTATCCTCGATTGGATTCTAGGGCCCTGTCCTTTCCTGGTTCTCCTCTTACCTCTCACTTCGCACTTTCAGTGTTCACTCTGGCGGTTCCTCTTCAACTTCCATCCCACTTTCAGTTGGTGTCCCCCAGGGTTCTGTCCTTGGACCCCTCCTTTTCTCCATCTATACCTCTTCCCTTAGTACCCTGATTTCATCTCATGGCTTTCAATACCATCTTTATGCAGATGACTCTCAGATCTACATCTCCACCCCCGAAATCTCAACCGTAATCCAGGACAAAATTTCATCCTGCTTGTCTGACATTGCTGCTTGGATGTCTCAACGCCATCTGAAGCTAAACATGACTAAAACTGAACTTCTCATTTTCCCCCCTAAATCCACCTCCCCTCTTCCCCCATTCTCTATCTCTGTTAATGGCTCTCACATCCTCCCTGTCTCCTTGGCTCGTGACCTTGGAGTCACCTTTGATTCCTCTCTCTTCTTCTCTGCGCGTATTCAACAGATCGCCAAAACCTGTCGTTTCTTTATCTACAACATTAGCAAAATCCACCCCTTCCTTTTTGAATATGTTACCAGAACCCTTGTCCAAACCCTTGTCACCTCTTGTTTGGATTATTGCAATTTACTTCTCACTGGTCTTCCTCTCAGCCATCTCTCTCCTCTCCAGTCTGTCCAAAATTCTGCAGCACGACTTATTTTCCGACTTATAATCTCTCTTGTCGTCCTCCTTCTCCTCCACTGCTAACTCCAGGCTTTGTTCCTTTTCCCTCGCGGCACCTTATGCCTGGAATAGACTTCCTGAGCCTGTACGTCTAGCTCCATCTCTACCTGTTTTCAAATCTATGCTGAAAACCCACCTTTTCACCACTGCTTTTGGCTTTTAGCTACTACTCAATTGCCTTCCCTTGTTCCTTCTCACCCAGTACTTCTCTCGCCCTTGTCTTGTCTGTCTGTATTATTTTTAGATTGTAAGCTCTATTGAGCGGGGACTGTCTCTCTATGTCAGGTGTTCAGCGCTGCGTGCGTCTGGTAGCACTATACAAATGTTAATAATAATAATAATAATAATAATGGGAATATCTGAAGAAGTTGGAAAGCAGTGGTTAAAACTGAAAGGATCTATTGTAAGAGCTATTGTAAGGGCAACAAACCTTTTTGTGAGGAAAGTAAATAAAAGTAACAGTTCTCAAAAGTACTAGCTGACAAGGTAATAAAATGAAGGTAGGGGGTCTTTTACTTAGGCGTGCAGACATTTTTAGCACACGTTAAAAATAGGCCTGCGCTAAAACGCTAAAGATGCCCTTAGGAATACATTGGCGTCTCTAGTGTTTAGCATGCGCCTATTTTTAACATGCACTAAAAATGCCAGCGTTTCTAAGTAAAAGACCCCATTAGCCTTTATAAACTACAAGAGATCACAGAAAGGGGAAAACTGGCAACAATATCTGCAAAACCTAAGAGAAGCTGATAGAGTAGTCAGGAAAACAAAATGCAAATGGAAAAATAATAGCTAATATGGTAAAATGGGGAGGGGGACAGGATATTTTTTAGATGTTAGAGATAGGTGGAAGTGCAAAAGTGGCATTGTGAGACTCAAAGGTGAAAAGGATGAATATGGAGAAGCTGATTAAGATAAGGCGGAATTGCTTAACAGATATTTCTGTTCTGACTGGGAGCAGGATTACAGAAGGGAAACACAAATAGGAACAGAAATCGCTAGCTGTGTGCTAGGAATTGACGTCTATCAGGTCTTTTCATTTTTTTCAACTTTTTTTCATCAATTTGGATGTGATACTACCAGCACGCAATAGATTTTTGTAAAACATATAGACTATCATATAAGACTTCTACTTAAAATAATTTAAAACTAAATTCTATTATTAATCACCATTTGGGTTGCTCCCTTTTATGACTTATCCGGTATGCTGTTTTTTTGCACAACCCTTTGAAGATATATGCTTCCACACCTTCTAGACATCTGAGTTTATTTTTTAGTTGATGATATACTTCATCACATCCATTTTTTATATCCACTTAGTAATTTTCTAATATCCATTTTTTATTTTTAATGATTTTTTATATTTTTCCAGTTTATACAGCGATACTAATATTTCTTTGACAGTAAAGGAATATTATATAGGTGGGTGTCTTGTTTGTTTCTCAAGAATTATTGTTGTGTTTATCTAATTTATTTTAGGTATTTATGCTCATGAATAATGTTTATGTTTTATTTAATTAACTTTATATTAAATCACATTGATTTTTGACTCATTCATCGGGTATTATAAAAGAACAATATATTATATTGGTATGTTATTATTTTGTTTTTCATGTGGGATATCTATATTTTATTGTTTTCTAATGTGATATTTTATTTTGATATTTTACCTGTGGTAGCCCTACATATTTTAAAGATTCTATACAAAAATTTCTACATTAATTCATATATGTCGCTTTTAGAATATACATATCAATTTATATTGGTTGTTGAGTATATAAATCATTGATTTTTACGGATATTAATACATTTTTATATGTTTTTAATTTTGTACATCTAGACACATTTTGTTTGTGATTATACAAGTTTTTAAATGTCAAGTCATTTGTTTTGTAGCCCCTGATGCAGCTCTGCTGGGTGAAACACGGCCTGTGTCGGACTGATTCTGAATATTTTTGTTATTTAATAAATTGATATTTCTCTCTTATCGATCTGCTCTTTTGTGTTTCCATTTTGGAGTTTGCAGACCGGTTGCCCTGTTGTTTTCTTGGACCCTTCCTACAGTTTAGCCTGTCTTCATCCAGGCGAGATTTACATGCAATTTTGGAAGTCGAGTTGTACACATAACTTAATTAACAATCATTCAGCAGCAATAAATGGACCCTATCAAGAAATTAATGACACTAATTGCCAATAATTAGAATTTATGTGCACACTTCCTAAGAGTATTTTATAAAGTAATACTCATAAATTCTGGAATGTGGAAAACAACAAAGCAGATCAGTGGTAGATGTACACAATCTTTATTAATAGAATTGCATTAAAAACATAAATGCCCGACACAGGCTGTGTTTCACCCAGCAGGGCTGCGTCAGGAACTATTCAATGATCCTTACTATGAAATTCTTCTAAAAAGATGTTTGTTCCAACAATGTTTATCAACTGTACCGATGTCAGAAAAAACAGCACAGATCAAATTTGTATAATTGAGGGACGACCCGTGATACAACCAGCATTGTACGGTAGAAGTTTTCCCTGGTGTATCCTGTTCGACTTTACCACTTACACCTGTGTCGAGCATTTATGTTCTTAAAGCAATTCTATTAACAAAGATTGTGTACATCTTCCACTGATCTGCTTTGTTGTTTTCCACTTTGGAGTTTGCGGATCATTTGCCTTGCTGATTTTTGGGATACTCATAAATTCTTCCATGCAGATCTCAAAAGCGGGACGAGCAAGTGTAATGGAAGTGAATCTTAAAAGATTGTTTTTCAACTCTGTCTTTGACCGAAAGTAACATTTCTTGTAAATATAAAAAACAAGTTGGAATGCAGAAGATAAGACACAGCTCTAACTAATTTGGTATGCAAAGGGGAGGATGGTTCTTATTTCCCAGGCCCAGCTTGGCCACCTGGACTTGGGAAAGCATGTGACCACGTTTCCATAGATCTAAGCATTCTGTAATTTTCCTTAGCCTTAATTTTCCATAGCTCTGGAGATGGGCTCAGAGCCTAATAAAAAGGGAGGGCTGTCACAGCGGAGTCGGGGTTTATCTGTGAGCAACGTATGGACTGCGCAGAGGGTTTGCTCCTGCTCTAAAGCTCCTAGCTCTCACTGTGAACCGGGTCCCCCCAGCTGTTGATAAGAGCCTGGATGATGGAGACCAGTGATGAATGTATGTATAGTATAATTATTGTTTCTTTCCTGGTCTACGAACTCTTTGCATTGCTTAGATGTAGAGACCAGTGATTTAATGATTGTTTATAGTGCTAACCAAAGTATATATATATATATATCTTAATCATTGTAGAATTAGCTTCCCTAATAAAGGTTTAATTTACTTATTATGAATCCAAAAGAATCCACGGTACTTATTGGGTAGTTTGTGTCAGTGAGACAGGCTGTAAATCCATAGCAGTTCATCAAGGTTGTGTCATGGGCATTCCTAAAATTTATGAGAGTCTTTTACTAAGGCATGCTCACGTTTTTGGCACGTGCTAAAATTGTGGGCGCACTAAATGTTAGAGATGCTAATGCATTCCTATGCACTTTATACGGTATCCAAAATATACTTATTAGAGGGGGTTTCACTTATACAAATCATCTATTAATACTCAACTGTCAAACAAATCTTGCAGCTCCTTTATACAGATTAAAGGGTATTGTTGTTTAGGATCTGTCAGACAACCATGTCACCGCCACTCAGGCTATACTGTGAGCCAGGCACTTTTTATGGTGGGCAGGCATTCCTCATTGATCCATATTTTTTATTTTTCAACTTTCTAAATTCATTACTCAAAATTCACTTAGCATTTAAATGTAGCATCGCTATATTTTCTTCGTTTTCTACTTTTCTATTAAAAGATCAGTCATCTCGGAGACCTCTTAATCCGACATGAACTCATGTTTCGCAATGAATGCTGTATCAAGGCATGTCTCCTACAAGATGAAAATAAATAATTACATAGTATCCTACCTTATCTCTTTATAGAACCTTCAATATCAGACAGTCTCATACTATTAATTACCTTTATCAAAGCTGGAAACATTTCTGTGCTCTCTCCGATTTTAAAATGACCGCGGCGTTCTAACTATTTATATAGAGATTTATGTCACCTCTCATCAGCTGATATACTAGCATACCAATCCCAGAGCCCAAATCCTAACTCCCCCCTTTTATTTAAATTACTGACATCCATTCAATTTCTCAGTTTAACCCATTAGGTTGTACTGTATTTAAAGAAGATATCCTATATTGCCACCCTCCCACCCTACTTTAATATGATCAATAACTCTCCATTTTATATCAGAGATCTTATGTTTATAATCAATCCAATGTTGAACAAGTGGAGCTTCCACTTTATTAGTCAAGATCCAAGACTTATGTTCATTCAAGCAAATCTTAATAGGTCATTTACTTCTGCCCACATTTATCTTCTCACAAGGGCAGAGTATCATGTAAATTACCATCGCTGTCAAGCAATTCGTTGAAGAATATGATTTCAATATTTGGTTTGGGGATCCATCCAGGTAGGTCCTGCTATCACTTGGTCACACCATTGGCAACAGCCAAAGCAACTATGTTGTGGATTCACATCTTCAATCCCAAAAATTCTTTTTTTCTTTTTAGATAGTAGTTCTCCTACATTTTTAGCTCGAGAAAATGCTATTATTGGTCTTTCTGGGAACATATCATCTATCTGTAGGATGTGCCAATTTGTCATTATGGACTGGAAAAATGAACTTCGCCAAAGAGGAAAAAGGGAGCACACATATCAATTTTTCTTCTTCTTCCTCTATATAAATAGTTAGAACGTTGTGGCCATTTTGAAATCAGAGAGAGCACAGAAATGTTTCCAGCTTTGATAAAGGTAATTAATAGTATGGGACTGTCTGATATTAAAGGTTTTATGAAGAGATAAAGTAGGATACTATATAATTATTTATTTTCATCTTGTAGGAGACATGCCTTGATACAGCATTCATTGTGAAACATGAGTTCATGTCGGATTAAGAGGTCTCCGAGATGACTGATCTTTTAATAGAAAAGTAGAAAATGAAGAAAATATAGCAATACTATATTTAAAAGCTAAATGCATTCCTATGGGCATCTCTAACATTTAGCGCACCCACAATTTTAGCATGTGCCAAAAACGTGAGTGCGCCTTAGTAAAAGATGCCCTATATGCAGTGTTATAGAATATTCCTGCTCCGCGCCTGTTAGGTGTAGGAATTTACTTGACGTAAATGGTCATGCCTACATTTAGTCACAGGGACAGGCATTAGGCATTGTCTAAAAACGTGCTGAACTTTAGACAAAGTTATAGACTTCTATTAGATATATTTTTTCAGTGCTGATTTTTTTAGGTGGCATAAATACAATCTAGCCCTATGAGTATATCGTAAACACTGCCAATGGTAGTGACAAGGGACCTCTTTCAAAAACAAGCTCCACCCTAATGTTGCTTCATAATGAAAACATGTCTGCTAAATCAGGAGAAGTTTGTATTGCTTGAAGTTAGGAATGTATCCCTGCACTGAGCTTCACTAACAAATATTTTTTCTCTTTTTCATTAGCTTCATCATTATCTGAAGAACCTTCACTTTAAGAATGCTCTGGGTGAGGAAATCTTTTTTGATGAGAATGGTGATCTCGCCATTGGTTATGAAATTATAAGCCCAGTTATCCTACCTGAAGGGACACGGATTAATGAAATTGTTGGAAGTTATAACCCTTATGCTCCACCAGAGCAGGAATTTACTATCTATGAAAAGGCGATGACGTGGGACAGCACATTCACCAAGGTCAGGTTTCAATTCAATTTAAACTCCTTGCTCTGGCATTTAAGGCTATTCCCTTTGGCACCCCTCTCTTTTACCTCACTACTCTCATTTCTTCCTACAACCCTTCTCATCTTCTCCATTCTCTCTTTGCCTCCCACCTTTCTATCCCTCTGGCCATTCTAACTCTCCATTCTGAGCAATTATTGGGTTATTTTAAGTCACCTGCTTAAATTATCCTTTCCCTTTGTTACACTCCCTGAGGCCCAGGATTGGAGCCGTGGGTCTACTTAGTTTTCTAAGAGGGGCATTTTCAATATGATGTCTAAGTCTGACTTTGGACGTTTTGCAAAAAATGTCCAAAATCTGAATAGGTAAGAAGGTCATTTAAAAAAAAGAAAAACGTCTATCTTTTTTTTTCTCCAAAAATACTGTTTTGAATGAGGTTTTGTGATTTGGATGTTTTGTGTTTTGGTCCATTTTCGAAAAAAAAAGCTGTCCAAGTGCAAAACGCACAAAATCAAGCCATTAGGCTGTAGGCGGATCCAGCATTTTTAGTAGACTGGGTCCCCTGACATCCCAGGAAAGCAATGGGGTACCCTAGGGGGCACTGCAGTGGACCTTGTAAAACACTCCCAGGTACACATCTCACTATTGTTCCCTTATCTTGTCTGCTGAACCCCCAAACCCCTCCTCAAAACCCACTACCCCCAATTGTATGCTACTACCATAGCCCTTATAGGTGAAGGGGGCACCTATATGTGGGTACAGTGGGTTTCTGGTAAGTTTTAGAGGGCTCACAGTTTCCTCTGCTAGTGTAACAGATAGTGGGAGGTATGGGCCTGGGTCCACCTGTCTGCACTGCACCCTCCACTAGGCTATTCCAGGGACATGCATATTATTGTTCCAATGGACCTGAGTATAACATCTGAGGTTGGTGTAGAGGCTGGCAAGTAATGTTTTTAATCACATTTTTAGGGTGTGGGAGGGAGTTGGAGACCTCTGGGGGAGTCAGGGTAAGTCACCCCTGATTCCCACCAGAGGTCATCTTGTCATTTAGGGCACCTTTTTGTGCCATATTCGCTATAAAAACAGATCTATCTCAAAACATCTTAATGTTAGTCTTGGACACTTTTGTTCTGCTCCATTATGGCTGAAAAATGTCCAAGTGTTAGGAACGCCCAAATCCCATCCTTAACATGCCCCTGACACACTCCCTTGTGATTTGTCTGCACTTCTGACAGACTTCATAGAAAAACATCTAAAAATTGGGCTTGAAAATACCAATTTGGATGTTTTTGTGAGAAAATAAACGTCCAAATGCAGATTTATGTCACTTTTTTGGATGTTTTTCTCTTTTGAAAATGAGCCCATACATTTACTAAATTTAATTTAATTTTTACTTTATTTATATTTCCATCTCATTTTATTTTAATGCACTTATGTTCTTCTTTTTCTTCTTTCCTCCTGGTTTTATTTGAGTATTGTACAGTGCTCAACTTTTAGAGGCTTTTATAGAATCCAAGGTATTATGTTTGTTGCTGTAAAATATATAACAATTTATTCAGGTGTTTTTTTTTTTATTTCTATTTTTTTAGTCTCCTATATTGTTTACTAGATTGATTGTCTTATTCAGGGAGTTTTTTAAACATTTCTTGTTCAATGTCATCGATAGTGTACCCTATCTATATAATAATTGGTAACTCTGCTTCCTGGATGGTTGGCTGGCTGGGTTCATAACAGCATGCTAACGTCAGCTCGCCTCCAGCGTTCCCCTCCCACTCAATGTCCCGCCCTCGTGGAAAGACGAAATGACATCAGAGAAGGGCGGGACACTGAGAGGGAAGGCTGGAGGCGATGCTAGCCGAGTCTGCCGCTGCTGCGACCTGAAGTAAGATGAACGGCTTAAAAGCAGGGTGGCAGGAAGGACAGAGTCACTGGCCATGGATGGGATGGGAGGCGAGGGGAGAATCGAGGGACATGGATAGGAGGGCAGAGCAGAGGACAATCACTGGACATGGAGGGGAGGCCAGAATTGCGGGACACGGAGGGGAGGGCAGGGCAGAAGAGAATCGCTGGACATGGAGGGGAGGCCAGAATTACAGGACACGGAGGGGAGGGCAATGCAGAGGAGAATTGCTGGACATGGAGGGGAGGCCAGAATCACGGGACACAGAGAGGAGGGCAAGGCAGAGGAGAATCACTGGACACGGATTGGATGGGATGGGATGGGATGGGATGGGTTGGGAGGGGAGGGGAGGGAAGAATCACTGGACATGGAGGGGAGGGCAGGGGAGAAAGGAGAAATCGCTTACACAAGAGCCTTCCTAGGGCCTGTTTCATTTTTCACGAAATGGGCTTTGTTGCTTGTTATATAATAGTCTGCACTGTTATTCAAATTGTGCACAGTATTGCTCAAATAATGTGCCCTATCTCTCCAAATTATACACTATAGACTAAGAGCCATGTTTACTAAGCTGTGCTATAGGCACACTAGCATTTTTAGCGTGTGCTAAAAATTAACATGCGCTAATGTTAGAGACACCCATAAGAATATATGGGTGTCTCTATCATTAGCACACGCTAATTGTTAGTGCGTGATTAAAATGCTAAGCACCTTAGTAAACAGGGCCATAAATTAAGTAAATTGCTTCAACAAATTGACGCAGAAAAACTTATGCATTGAGCTCTATTCTATAAAGGATATTCACACTTTATAGAATTGCACTTAAGTGCCTAATCTGTGTCAAATTTAAGGTGCTTGCATTTACACCCACTCAAACAAGGTATACATGCCAGAGCCTAAATTAGATGTGAATTGGGTTATTCTATAACTTGTTATGAATTGGGCTTATTCTAAAACTAGATGTGTAACTCATAGGAATGCCCCAAAAATCTCCTAAGCACCCCCCCCCCCCACACACACACACTTAAAATTACATACTTCAGGAGTTACATGCACATCATTATAGAATGCAATATATATTTCCAGCTCTCAATTAAGGCCAATAATTGATTGTTAGCAGTCAATTATTGGTGCTGATTGGCTCATTAATCAAGTGGCATACGCAAATTGGCTATGCATGCTGATTTGCATGTGCAACTGTAGTTGCCATATATAGCATTCAGGGTATGAGTGCCTATTCAATAATATTATGTGTTATAGAACAACAGTGCTTAATACTGAGTAATAGGGCACACTATTAAGTAATAGCGTGGCCAATTTGAGCAATCAATGGCTCTATTTTAACAACAATGCTCACTTTTAGTTATCTGGGCCCCAAATTATGGAACAATCTCCCACTCGACGTATGTAATCAGTTCTCTTTTCCTGCCTTCAAACAAGCCCTGAAGACTATCTGTTCTCTATGGCTTTCCCTCTCTCTTCTTGATGTCTTGATCAATCTCTCGTCCTTTCTCCCTGATCTTCCCTTCTACCTGGAAAAAGACCAAGGGTCCATCGAGCCCAGCATCCTGTCCACGACAGCGGCCAATCCAGGCCAAGGGCACCTGACAAGCTTCCCAAACGTACAAACATTCTATACATGTTATTCCTGGAATTGTGGATTTTTCCCAAGTCCATTTAGTAGTGGTTTATGGACTTGTCCTTTAGAAACCGTCTAACCCCTTTTTAAAATCTGCCAAGCTAACCGCCTTCACCACGTACTCTGGCAACGAATTCCAGAGTTTAATTACGCGTTGGGTGAAGAAACATTTTCTCTGATTTGTTTTAAATTTACTACACTGTAGTTTCATCGCATGCCCCTAGTCCTAGTATTTTTGGAAAGTGTGAAGAGACGCTTCACATCCACCTTTTCCACTCCACTCATTATTTTATATATCTATCATGTCTCCCCTCAGCCGTCTCTTCTCCAAGTTGAAAAGCCCTAGCCTCCTTAGTCTTTCTTCATAGGGAAGTCGTCCCATCCCTGCTATCATTTTAGTCGCCCTTCGCTGCACCGTTTCCAATTCCACTATATCTTTCTTGAGATGCGGCGACCAGAATTGAACACAATACTCAAGGTGTGGTCACACCATGGAGCGATATAACGGCATTATAACATCCTCACACCTGTTTTCCATACCTTTCCTAATAATACCCAACATTCTATTCGCTTTCCGAGCCGCAGTAGCACACTGAGCAGAAAGTTTCAGTGTATTATCGACGACAACACCCAGATCCCTTTCTTGGCCCATAACTCCTAACGTGGAACCTTGCATGACGTAGCTATAATTCGGGTTCGTTTTTCCCACATGCATCACCTTGCACTTGCTCACATTAAACGTCATCTGCCATTTAGCTGCCCAGTCTCCCAGTCTCGTAAGGTCCTTCTGTAATTTTTCACATTCCTGTCGCGAGTTAACAACTTTGAATAACTTTGTGTTATCAGCAAATTTAATTACCTCGCTAGTTACTCCCATCTCTAAATCATTTATAAATATATTAAATAGCAGCAGTCCTAGTACAGACCCCCGAGGAACCCCACTAACTACCCTTCTCCATTGTGAATACTGCCCATTTAACCCCACTCTCTGTTTCCTATCCTTCAACCAATTTTTAATCCACAATAGGACTTTTCCTCCTATCCCATGACCCTCCAATTTCCTCTGTAGCCTTTCATGAGGTACCTTGTCAAACGCCTTTTGAAAATCCAGATACACAATATCAACCGGCTCCCCTTTGTCCACATGTTTGTTTACTCCTTCAAAGAATTGAAGTAAATTGGTCAGGCAATAAATAAACAAACAGATGCTTATCATTCAATAAGCCAGTTGATAACAGAGTCTGATGCAGTGTACAAAGCCTCAAGACCACAAGGTAGACATGTGAGTGGACGTGTATTGGTGATGTGTTCCAATGTCTGGTAAACAGTACATAGACAGTTTGGATCACCTTTAAAGCTCCAGTGCCATTCATTAAATGTGTACTGACCATAGCCTGACGGAAACTGGTTTATAACTATGACCACAAATGATGTGGAAGATTGAAACCAGGTCATCAGATCTTGTACAAGATCCGAGTAACATGTATTTGTGGTCAACTGTCTTGCACCACAGACCGCCTTCGGTCAGGTCCGAGTTTGGAATGTGAAATCAGATTGGATTTCTCAACAATAGGTGTCTTGAGAGTGAGTTGTAAATGTCACGGTGAAGTGGAAGCTCTAGGACTTCTTGGATCCAAGCGAGTAAACTACCTGTGGTGCTCCAATGACAAATGTTTGATGGGCTAATATTACTCATCATTGGTAGCCACTGAGTATCAGTAGGTCATGTGGAGGGGCATAATCGAACGGGACACCCAAGTTTTCCTGAGGACGTCCTTGCAGAACGTCCCCGCGAAGGGGCAGGGAAACCCGTATTATCGAAACAAGATGGGCGTCCACCTTTCGTTTCAATAATACGGTCAGGGATGCCCAAATCTCAACAATTAGGTCGACCTTAAAGATGGTCGTCCCCGATTTTCGGCGACAATGGAATCTGAGGACGTCCATCTCAGAAATGACCAAATCCAAGCCATTTGGTCATGGGAGGAGCCAGCATTCATAGTGCTCTGGTCCCCCTGACATGCCAGAACACCAACCGGGCATCCTAGGGGGCACTGCAGTGGACTTCAGAGATTGCTCCCAGGTACATAGCTCCCTTACCTTGTGTGCTGAGCCCCCCAAAACCCACTCCCCACAACTGTACACCACTACCATAGCCCTAAGGGGTGAAGGGGGCACCTACATGTGGGTACAATGGGTTTGTGGTGGGTTTTGAAGGGCTCACATTTACCACCACAAGTGTAACAGGTGGGAGGGATGGGTCCGCCCGCCCAAAGTGCACTGCAGTACCCCCTAAAACTGTTCCTGGGACCTGCATACTGCTGTCATGGAGCTGGGTATGATATTTGAGGCTGGCATAGAGGCTGGAAAAAAATATTTTTTTTTTTAGGGTGGGAGGGGGTTAGTGACCACTTGGGGGAGTAAGGGGAGGTAATCCCCGATTCCCTCCAGTGGTCATCTGGTCAGTTCAGGCACCTTTTTGAGGCTTGGTCATAAGAAAAAATGGACCAAGGAAAGTTTCCCAAGTGCTCATCAGGGACGCCCTTCTTTTTTCCATTATCGGTCGAGGACGCCCATGTTTTAGGTACACCCAAGTCCCGCCTTCGCTACGCTTCTGACACGCCCCCGTGAACGGAAAGCAGTTTAGGACGCCCAAAATCGGCTTTCAATTATGCCAATTTGGGCAACCCTGGGAGAAGGACGCCCATTTCCCGATTTGTGTCAAAAGATGGGCACCCTTCTCTTTCGAAAATAAGCCAGAGAGTGTCACTAATGATCCACTTTGTGGAATTTAGCAGTTGTACATCAAATTGGTCCACTACTCCAACAAAGTGTAACAGATCAACAGAGCACTTGTTCTCAAAGGGCTGGTCCAACCATTAGACATGACTAGCTAGACATCTAGGAAGCCAGCTTCTTCAGGGCAGCAAAAAACACATGCAGTCAAAGCAAATTAATAGGTTCTGACAGCCAAGAAAACTCAAAGAAACAGCAAATTTGTTAAAAAAAGGGGTACATTTAGGATACTGACTCCCAAAATTAGGCCCATAAATCCATTGATAATTACCCTATCAAACTATACACAAGGATGGGTTGCAATTCAGTATGCATGGATAGGCTGTTGTTTGCATGTTGCTAATGTTAGTGATGTGCATTCCTTTCAAAAAAGTACTCACTCTTTTCTCCATAATACACTCATTGAAATCATTGTGGAAAGGAGTGTGCATGATTTCAACATAAGTGTTGTCCTATTTGCAAATAGTTTGCAGTCTTCCATAAGAGTGAACATTCAGTGATTTTGTTCCCATGACAACAGCATTGGTGACATGGACGTCTTTTTTAATTTGGACATCCCTGACTGCACTTACGTGTTTTTTTTCTTCCGATTTTTGCTCTCTGCATGGGTCCTGCGCAGCACCAACTAAACTAAAATTGCTCCGGGGACCTGCATACTGCTGTCATGGAGCTAGGTATGATATTTGAGGCTGGCATAGAGGCATCTCAGGAGGACCAGTGCACTACGAATGCTGGCCCCTCCCAAGACCAAATGCCTTGGATTAGGTCCGTTTTTGAGATGGCCAGCAGCGGTTTCGATTATCGCTGAAAACCGCAGATGGCCATCTCTAGGTCCAGCGATCTCACCATTTGTGTCGTCTATCTCTAGAGTCGACACAAATGTTGGGATTTCAGCGGGCCGAACCATATAATGGAAACCGAAGATGGACAGCCATCTCGTTTCGATTTTACAGTTCGCTCCGCCTCTTCGCAGAGCCGTCTCCGGAGATGGACGTTTTTACACATGGGCGTTCGCGTTCGATTATGCCCCTCAATGAATCCTGGAAAGGAGATAACAGTGGTATACAAGAAATGATTTGAATTTAATTGAATTTTCATTTACTATGTTACCATGACTGCTTAAAGATGTGCTAATTTATCTGCATATTTTCATGCTATATTCAATAGTAACATTTATACTTATTATGATTTATTTACCACCTTTTTGAGGGCATTCACTCAAGGTAGTGTACAGTAAGATAAGCCAAACATAAGCAATAGACAATTACAGTAGTCAAAATATTCAAACAACAATATAAAATGCTAGGAAAAAAGGCCCGTTTCTGAAACCAATGAAACGGGCGCTAGCAAGGTATTGGCTTCCTGCAATTAATGTTTTGAAAGGGATTGTTAGGAGAAATGTGTTGTCATGCTAATGAATAATTTATATTGTTGTATTATGTGTAATATTTCTTTTTGTTGTTTTTCTGTTGTTTTTTCTTTGTGATGGTTGTGTGTGTGGGTGTGAGTGAGTGGGTGAGTGTGAGATGCTGATTCTGCATGTTAGAGCTTGTGTATTTATTGGGGGGGGGGGGGGTGTGGGTGTGAGTGAGAGACAGAGATCTTTATTCACCATGGCAGAGTTTGTGTATGATGTTGTGGTGGTGGTTGGGGGGAATGTGTGTGTGTGTGTGTTAGTGAGAGAGAGAGAGAGAGAGAGAGATCTTGATTTTCCATTTTACAGTTTGTGTATTAAGGGGGGTGGGAGGGGAGTGTGTGGGTGTGAGTGAGAGAGAGAGAGATGCTGTTTCTCCACGGCACAGTGTGTGTATGATGTTGGGGGTGGAAGGAATGTGTGTCTGTGTCAGAGAGAAAGATTGTGATTGTCCCTTAGAGAGTTTGTGTATGATGTGGGTGGTGGTGGGGGTGGTGGAGAGGGTGGCAGAGTTTGTGTATAACGTGGGGGGGGGGGTGGAGAGGGTAGCGGTGTCTGTGTGTGAGAATGTTTGGAGGGGGGAAATTGTTGGCATGTGGGGTGGCGAGCTGCAGGTCTTCTCACGCAGCTGTTGTTTGGGCTCTCTGGATGATGTCATCCGAGGCTTCAGTCCCAGGCACAGCCAATCAGAATGGAGGCAAGGGCCCAGGCAGCTTCATGGAATGTTCATGGTGCAAATTATTATATAGGATGGTATACTAAGCTACATTACGATGACAACAAAATATGCAATAAATCATTTTAATAGGATAGGGTGTCAGCAAAGATGGAACATATAGATAGATAAGATAGAGTAACAGGAGTAAGAAAATAAGATAACAATTTAAAGAAAGTGACAAATGAGGTCAGGAAGTGCTTGAATATTATCGTAGCAAGGGTTGGAGTGGAAAAACAGTAACTAGCAAGTTAGTTGCTTCTTCCAATAAAGGATTGAAACGCCAACTTTTTACCTGCTCCTTGCAGCAAAGCCTTTCAGGGAATACATTCCAGAGCGGGGCTACTCCGGAGAAGGCTCACTTGCAAGTGTCACATCATGTGATCCCCTTTGGAGAGGGTGTGGTTAGGGATACTCCTTGGGAGGACCTTAGTGAGCTTGGAGGACTATAAAGGAAGATCCTGTTCTGCAAGTGCTCTGGGCCATTTCTTTTAAGGGCCTTGAAGATTAGAGTTTTAAATTTGGCCTTGTGTTGGACTGGTAGCCAGTGAAGGTTTTGCAAAAATGGCGTATTGTTGTCATATCACTATATAATTTAGCTTGCTGAATACACCGACCTAACTTTATATAGATAAGTTAATAATGAAGTTTGACCTGCTATTTCTGCAGTATAATTTGATATCTGGACAGTAGTTGAGCAGTATTGCTATTTGTATAATATTCCTGAAACAACCTTGCTGCATCCTTCAGATATCAATTATATGATGCCTTAAATGGCAAAAATATATCTATCTGACAAGGCAACAAGTTTAAACAAAAACATCTAGTGTGCCTGAATGAAACTCACTCTGGATAAAGATGATAGCTAAACAATTAATGAGTAAGCAACCAATTAAGAGCAGATCCAGTAGGTAAATGTTCAGTGTTAGAGATAGGAAAGTAGGCTACAAAGACATCACCTAAAAGTCCTTTTCTCATAGTGCAAGTCTTACGAAAAAAAGGGAGAATTCAGAGTTATTTGAGAAAGCAGATGTATTTTCTCATACTTTTATTCAAACTTACAGTAACATTACTTACAGTAACATTGTTCAAAACATTCCCCAATCTGCCTGAATGACTGATTCCATGTCAAACTTATTTCATATTATTTATATTTCCAATCAAAATAGAGCTCATACTAACCTGCATATTCTATTGAATAGCTTGGTAATGAGCTCAAAAACTAAATGGGGAAAACTGGCACATGTTTAGACAGAAATGTAACACTGCATTTGCAAAGTCATAATTCTGTATTATGTCAAGTTATTCAGA
Source organism: Microcaecilia unicolor (assembly GCF_901765095.1). Classification (NCBI taxonomy): domain Eukaryota; kingdom Metazoa; phylum Chordata; class Amphibia; order Gymnophiona; family Siphonopidae; genus Microcaecilia; species Microcaecilia unicolor. The sequence goes on from NC_044033.1 coordinate 239,087,452, forward strand.
TTTTTTTCTCAATCCTCAGACACCTCCAGAATCCAGATGCAGCCCAAGTTGCCCTTCTGGGTTCAGGAAATTAATCAGGGAAGGAAAGCCTGTCTGCTGCTTTGACTGTGTTCCCTGTCCAGAGGGAGAGGTCTCCAACCAAACTGGTAAGTGAATTCATGTTACAATTTGTCACGCTCATGGGCACTGTTTAATCACTATGAGGCCTATATTCAGCCTTTATTGAAGACCCAACATGGCAGCAAATATGTATGCATTCCTGTTTTTTCAAAACATCAATCTAACAGTGAATCTTAATGCAAACACTCTCACTGTTTTTAAGAATAAGAGAGGAAATAACCTCATACAACTGTGGCAAACATCATAAAGAACGGGATCGCTAAATCAGAGAAGTCACATGCACACAGTTACAAATGGCAATCCTAGGTCAAAAAACCTCCAATTTAAATTTACTTACATTTGCAATCCAAAATGAAAAGTTCAATCAAAATTGAAAAAGAGTCTAATGTTTCACAAAATCTTCAACATACTTGTGTCATTCAAATTAAGTCACAGTATGTGAACACTTATCTTAATAATAATCGTATCCCAGTGGATGGTCACTCAGTCTTAGCAGGATGGAATGAAACAGTGTGGTCCCGACCAGGGCCGGTCTTAGGCAGAGGCGACCGAGGCGGCCGCATAGGGCCCCGTGCCTAAGGGGGCCCCGCGCGGCGTGCCTCGCCTCTGCCTCGCCGACCACGCTCGTCTGCCCTCCACCCATGTCCCGCGACGCGAGTCTCCTCGTTCCCCTGCTGCTCCCCCTCCCTCCAGCCACCTGAGACATCTCCCGTCTGACCCCCCCTCTCCCCTCCCCTCCCCTCCCCGCCACGCCAAACGACCCTCTTCTGTCGCCCGCACCTCACCTGACCTGACCCAGCATTTAAAAAAACCCTCCAAGCGGCGGTGCCGGTGCCTCGCGTCTGAGGGAAGAAAACTCGCTTCGTCATTGGCCGGCCTTCCCTCAAGTCCCGCCCTCTGATGTAACTTCTGCAAGGGCGGGACTTGAGGGAAGGCCGGCCAACGACGAAGCGAGTTTTCTTCCCTCAGACGCGAGGCACCGGCACCGCCGCTTGGAGGGTTTTTTAAAATGCTGGCTCGGGTCAGGTGAGGTGCGGGCGACAGAAGAGGGTCGTTTGGCGGGTCAGGGAGGGGGGGGGGGGTCAGACGGGAGATGTCTCAGGTGGCTGGAGGGAGGGGGAGCAGCAGGGGAACGAGGAGACTCGCGTCGCGGGACATGGGTGGAGGGCAGGGGGGACGGGGGGGGGGGTTACAGGACATAGGTGGATGGCAGTTGGCAAGGGGGGCAGGAGGGTTGCTGGACATGGGGTGGATGGAGGGGAGGAGGGCTTCTGGACATAGGGGGAGGGCAGGGGCACAGGAGGGTCACGACATGGGTGGATGGCAGGGGAGGGCATAGGGGACAGGGGGGGTTGCTGGACATGGATGGCGGGGGGGACAGGAGGGTCGCTGGACATGGGTGGATGGCAGGGGAGGGGGGTTTCTGGACATAGGTGGATGGCAGGGGAGGGCAGGGGGCACAGGAGGGTCGCTGGACATGGGTGGATGGCAGGGGAGGGCATAGGGGACAGGGGGTTGCTGGACATGGATGGCAGGGGGGACAGGAGGGTCGCTGGACATGGGTGGATGGAGGGGAGGGGGTCTCTGGACATAGGTGGATGGCAGGGGAGGACAGAGGGGACAGGGGAGTTGCTGGACATAGATGGATGGCAGGGGGGACAGGAGGGTCGCTGGACATGGGTGGATGGAGGAGAGAGAAGAAATGCTGGACATGGATGGAGGCGAGGGAAGAGTGAGGAAGGAGATGAGGTGAGGGAAAAGGAAGAGAGGAGAAAAAGTGCGCATGGATATAGAAAAATAGGCAGAAGCTGGATCCACTGGACAGTCAAGTCTGCGGCGGACCCAGCTTTTACTTACGGATGTAGGGCAAGAAATGAAGAAGAAAGGCGGAAAGTAAAGACGTAAATGGAAAGGAAGCCCTGGAAACGGAGTTAAGAGGACAGATAGCAGCACAATTGGATACTGAGCCAGCATGATCAGAAAAACAAAGTCACCAGACAACAAAGGTAGAAAAAACTATTTTATTCAGGATTTATTAATTGGAATATGTTAGTTTTTGGAAATGTGCATCTGTGATATTTTTCATGTAAGTTTTAATTTTTGTAGTATTGCTACATACTGAGTCTGACTTCTTGAGGTAACTTTCCAGTTCAGTATTTTGCATTCATGTGTTTTTCAGGTGTGATCAAGGAAGGTGCTGTATTCTGCTAGCGTATAGTTTGCAACCCTTTTTGTTTGTTTTTTTTCACTAGGTTGTGCACTGGTGTTTTAGAGCCCGGTGTAATTACAGTTGCCTTTCCACGCCACGCATAAGGTTGTAGCTCGTCCTGTCCTTGGAATTAGTGCTGTTTATGGTTTGTTAAGGTTATGAGTGTGTTTTTGCACACGTTTGTGTATAGTGTTTTGCAGTGGAGAGATTGTGTGTTGGCCTTACTAAGGTGGCACCAAACATCGGAAAGGGTGTAGAGCCTAAATCATGACACACTCTCTCTAAAAGGGTGTTTTGTGGCTCTACATGAGAATTGTGATATTATGATCCCTTGCTAGCTTCATATTGTTGATAATCTGCATTTTCCTTATGGCTGGTATATTGGTGTATAAGGTATTAATTCTGACTTTTTTTTTTTTTACTTATTTTTTTCTGTGTGTTGTCAGACAATTATGGATGACAGAGTCGGAGTCTTCTTGAGTCAGAGAGTTGTGGTATATATTTTAAAACAATTTTAATACCTTGGTGGTCTATATGTTTTTATATTGTACATTATATTTTACATATCACTTAATTTTATTGTATATCTTTTCATTTCATTTTTATTTTATTGCATATATGGGTTACAGAGTAATAGGGGAATTTGAAAGTACTGAATCTTTTCTTAATATTTTTCCTTTATTCTCCTTTGTTATGAGAATTGGAACTACTAATTGTAGTGGACTTGAACTGAATAATTTCTGGGGAGGGGAGGTTTCATGATAGCATTGTGCTTATTATTTCAATCAGTTTTTTGTACAAGTTTAGCTTCATTTGTCTTTATTTGAAATTTCATAAATAAAAAAATGTTCTAAAAATGGAATAATTTTATCAATGGGGTGGAGCTAGGGTGGGGGCGGGGCTACGGTGGGGGTGGGGCTAGGATGGGGCCCCACCAAATTGGTCTGCATAGGGCCCCGCACTTACTAAGACCGGCCCTGGTCCCGACAGACCTGGTTCATTTTCAGCTTCTCCTGGAGACCTCACTGTGCCCCAAATCTGCAAACCAAGATACCAAAATCAACTTGAGGACCCACAAAAAAAGAAAAAGTAAAGGATGGAGAGTGCTTCTGAAATTCTAACTCAAACATATTGGCGGGTTGTTTCTCAGCTGTGAGACAGCTAGCTAACAACGGAGAAAAATGGAGTTCGCTTTCAAAAAGAAAGCCTAGAACCCAGCTATTAATCCGAGCTGGACACATCACAACTCAAATTCACTCAATCATTGGTCAGAGAAACGCTGCCGAATTTAAAGAAGAATTGAATCCACAAAGTTCTACTGTCTGCAATCTGAGGACACAACACTGTTCAAACTGTAGCAGTCTTCTATTAATATTACCTCCATGGATGCTGCTGGACACATAATCAATCACCCAGCACCAGAGGGACTCAAAAAAATGTTGGAACTCTCTGTAATGAGAAACTAATGGAGCACCTAACTTGTTGCTGGTCACACAGGATTTGTGCTCACTCAGTCGAGTAGAAAGCTTTTGTTCAGTCTTGAATACGTAGAATTTGTTACATGGACACTGCAAAATGTATACCACATGATCAGATTTACAAGTAGTGTGATTCCTCAATTTATAGATCTTCCCTTCCACGGGATTTGTAAAATCTGTGCATTGTACTGTCATAGAATATTATAGGCAATTTCCACATCTTAAGTGTCCACCGGAGCCTGTAGGCATATGTCTTATTAGATCGGATGGGCTCAAAATTTCTTTCAGGTTCTGATCTCAAAGCGATTCTCAAATGATGTTTCTGAAATAGAGTATGGGACTGCAAGATGTCCAGTTCTTGCGAATAATGTTGGCCACCTCTTCCCCTTCCGTCTTATAATGCAAAATGAAAGTCTCACAAGGGTCTTCCTGGGAAGATTGAATTCCATCAGTAAGCAAAAAATCGCGGTTATTAAACCACGCTCTGGTATATGATTTTCTCAAAACCTGGCTGCGGAGGATACCCATGTTGCATCAATGCTCCTGCCAAGTCTTTAGCTTGTTGTTTATCACATGTATTGTTGCAAATCCTGCAATATCTCAAAAATTGAGAATAGGGCAGGCTGTTTTTTAATGACCTCAGATGACAGCTATGATATTGTAATAACACTTTTCTATCCTTAGGATTTTTGAAAACTTTGGTGTGAAATGCCCCATCCTTGATGTCCATCGTTATATAGTTTACTTATGAATACTTAAGTTTATTTATGAAGCTCACATCTGAAGCTTCATAAGTAAACTATATAGCAGTGTTGCAAGTATTTAACCAGTCAATGAAGTGTCTTAACTACAACATGTCTCCGCTCCACAGCATAAAAATATCATCAATATAATGTTTCCAAATAAGGATGTTTTTATTGAATAGGGAGTCAGACAACCAAGTTTTTTCAAAATTAGCCATATAGAGGTTAGCAATGGAAGGAGCAAAAATAGCTCCCATCTCTACTCCAGACGTTTGTAAAAAGAAATTATTCTGAAAAAGAAATTTTTTTTACACAAAGCCAACTCAGCCAATTCTAATAAAAATTCAGAAGGCACCTCCAGAGGCCTAGGTCTTGAGTCCAAAACCGCCTTGATGACTTCCAAAGCTCGGTGTGGAATAGAGGGATACAGCGAACTGATGTCCAATGTGACCATGAAAAAAGACCACTTTTTCAAGATCTAGGCCTGTGGAGGTCCCTTCTGAATTTTTATTAGAATTGGCTGGGGTAGCAATGAGAGCTTCTTTTCCTCCTTAAATCGCTAACCCCTATATAACTGAGTTTGAAAAGACTTGGTTGTACGACTCCCCATTCAATGAATACATTCTCATTTGGAAACATTATATTGATGATATTTTTATGCTATGGAGGTGTTTTTTGTTTAAACTTGCCTTGTCAAATGGACATATTTTGGCTATTTAACCATCATATAATCCAAAATTATCTTGACATCTGAAGGATTCAGCAAGATTGTTTCAGGAGCAGGGTCTAATGTTATACAAATAGCAATACTATTCAGCTAGTGGCAAGATAATGTATCAATTGATATGAAAATACAGCACACTACTTGCAAATCTAATCATGTGCTATACATTTTGCAATGTCCATATAAAAAATTCTACCTAGGCAAGACTGAACAAAAATTTTCTATCCAACTGAGTGACCAGCAACAAGTTAGGTGCTCCATTAGTTTCTCATTACAGAGAGTTCCAACATTTTTTTGAGTCCCTCTGGTGCTGGGTGATTGATTATGTGTCCAGCAGCATCCGTGGAGGTAATATTAATGGAAGACTGCTACAGCTTGAACAGCATTGGATTTTCAGATTGCAGACAGTAGAACCTTGTGGATTCAATTCTTCTTTACATTGGGCAGCATTTCTCTGACCAATGATTGAGTGAATTTGAGTTCTGACATGTCTAGCTCGGATTGGTAGCTGGGTTCTAGGCATCGTTTTTGAAAGCGAGCTCCATTTTTCTCCGTTGTTAGCTAGCTGTCTCGCAGTTGAGAAACAACCCGCCTGTATGTTTGAGTTAGAGTTTTTCTTTTTCTTTTTTGTGGGTCCTCACATTGATTTTGGTATCTTGGTTTGCAGATTTGGGCACAGTGAGATCCCTAAGAGAAGCTGGAAGTGAAATGGGTCAGTTGGGACCACACTGTTTCATTTCATCCTGTTAAGACTGAGTGACCATCCACTGGGATACGATTATTTTTAAGATATGTGCTCACATATTGTTACTTTAGTTCGTATGACACAAGTGTGTAGAAGATTTTGTGAAACATTAGACTCTTTTTCAATTTTGATCGCACTTTTCATTTTTGCATGTGTTGTAAGTAAATTTAAAGTGGAGGTTTTTTGACCTATGATTACCATTTTTAACTGTGTTTATGTGGATTCGCTTATTTAGCAATCCCACTCTTTATGATGTTTGCCGCAGTTGTATGAGGTCTTTTTCTTCACTTATTCAAAAATGGTGAAAGTATTTGCATTAAGTTTCACTGTTAGATTGAGGTTATCCTGGAGTTTTGTGTAGTGAATTAGATCTGTGTTGAGTTGATTCTTGTGATTTCCAGAACATCACCAGAATTGAGCACATCCTGATTTGGATGTCTACATTGCAATCTTGGTATTCTATGTAAAATGGGTCTTCACATGGCCTAGTGGAATACCTTGTGTCTAATCCAAAAATATGATCTGGATACTGCTAGTAAAACTAATCACACCCTAATTGGATAAGAAGTAGTGAATCCTTTAAAAGCATCCATTTCAGGTGAAAGTACTTCTAACAGGTAAACCCAAAAAGCACACAGAGAAGCGGTCTGCAACATCTAGAACAGCAAAAGAAGAGCATAATCATGAAGACAAATGAAATAATATTTGTTCAATGCAGATATATTCTTTTTGTTAAATCATATTATCTGATGGCATTTTATGTATTCATTTTACAGTTTTATGTTAACCTCCTGTCTCATCTCTTGTTAGGGTGAAACATGGCCATGTTGGCCGGTTAGAGGAAAATTGTATGCTGTTTTTATGTATCTGCATTAAATATTCTTTTTTCTGTGTGGGTCTGCTCCTCGTTTGCCCTTCTAAAAGATAATGCATGAATTCATTTCCAGTAAGCTCGTTGTTCATTACTCTTTAGTGTTTGATACTGTGTCAATTTGAAGCGAGTCTTATTATAAGGAAAAGCTATTGTCCTATAATTGATCCTATTTGTGAGATATTGGGACACATTTTTTATTCTTAGATATGGATGCTTGTATGAAATGCCCAGAGGAACAATGGCCCAATCAGATGAAAGATGCCTGCATCCCAAAAGTGATAACCTTCCTGACCTATGAAGAACCTTTGGGGATAACTTTGACTTTCATCTGCATTTTCTTCATTCTCATTAATACTGTCATCTTAGGGATTTTTATTCATTACAAAGACACCCCCATAGTGAAAGCAAACAACCGAGAACTCAGTTACATTCTCCTCATCTCACTCATGCTCTGCTTTCTCTGCTCCTTGGTTTTCATCGGCCATCCTGACAAAGTGACCTGTATTCTCCGACAGACTGCCTTTGGGATCAGTTTCTCCATTGCTCTATCCTCAGTATTGGCCAAAACCATCACTGTGGTCACAGCCTTTCATGCCACCAAGCCTGGAAGCAAACTCCGGAAATGGATGGGTTCCAGAGTCTCACTTTCTATAGTCATTTCCTCTTCCCTTATTCAAACTGTTCTGTGTCTTGTCTGGTTGTTCACTGCTCCCCCATTCCCATATCTTAATAAGAATTCAGAAATTGGAACAATACTAATTGAATGTAATGAAGGGTCAATAGTTGCATTTTACTGTGTTTTGGGTTACCTGGGATTTTTGGCTGCTATCAGCTTCATCGTAGCTTTCCTAGCAAGAAATCTGCCTGACAGTTTCAATGAGGCCAAGTACATCACCTTCAGCATGCTGGTGTTCTCCAGTGTCTGGATCTCATTCATCCCAACATACCTGAGCACCAAGGGCAAGTACATGGTGGCAGTGGAGATATTTGCTATCCTGGCCTCCAGTGCTGGACTTCTGGGCTGTATCTTTTTCCCTAAGTGCTATGTTATTCTGCTGAGACCTGAAAGGAACAACAGAAAATGCTTATCAAAAAACTAGAATTATCAATATTTGTGTAAAAGATGGATTAATTTAAATAATGCTTTTAGTTGTTGGGCAAGTCCAAGTTGAATGTCCTTTTTTTAACCAAAAATTAAATCAGTGGTTGGGGACATCCTAAATTTCACATATTTTATATTGTAGGAAAAATTAGATAGTGTACACAGTTTGAATATAAAATTAAGAAGATATTGTGGTCAATAATAACAATTTTGGTGATATATTTTTATTGGAATAACTTTATCTATTGAATAGACTTCTGATTCATCCTCTACTCAATGGGGAAACAATGCAGTAGCACTTAGGGGCTTGATAGGATGGGGGAGGGGGACTTTATATACTGCCTTTCTGTGGTTACATTCAAAGCAGTTTACATGGTATAGATAGATAGATGATAGATAGATAGATAGATAGATAGATAGATAGATAGATAGATAGATAGATAGATAGATAGATATAAACTCATAGCATAAGATATGATGCAATACTACATATGTATGCTTGATCTTCATTTGTCTTTGCCATTTTTGGGGCATAGACCATAGAAATCTGCCTGGCACTATCCATGATCTCCAACTACAGAAGTAGTCATTAAAGTCCCACTCTAGTCCATTCAAATCTATGAAGCTGCAATCAGGGCACAGACCGCAGAAGTCTGCACGGCACTGGCTTTGCTTCCCAATTACTGGTGTTGCCATCTTATCACTGTTAAGCTTGTTTGGTTCTATGTCTTCTCTAGGATTCCTTGGTGTTTATCCCACACATTTTTGAATTCCATTATAATGTTCATCTTCACCAACTCCCACGGAAGGATATTCCATATATCTACCACTCTCTCCATAAAAAAGTATCTCCTGACATTATTCCTGAATCGGCTCTGGATTTTTACCCCCAGATTCTACATGGAGGGGCATAATCGAATGGGGATGTCCATCTCTAAGGGCGCTCATCTCTAAGGACGTCCCGGAGAAGGGACGGGGAAACCCGTATTTTTGAAACAAGATGGGCGTCCATCTTTCATTTCGATAATACGGTCGGGGACGCCCAAATCTCAGCATTTAGGTTGACCTTAGAGATGGTTGACCTAAATGTTGAGATGGTCATCCTTAGAATTGGTTGTCCTCTGTTTTCAGCCATAATGGAAACTGAGGACGCCCATCTCAAAAATGACCAAATCCAAGGCATTTGGTTGTGGAAGGAGCCAGCATTCATAGTGCACTGGTCCCTCTCACATGTCAGGACACCAACCGGGCACCCTAGGTGGTACTGCAGTGGACTTCACAAAATGCTCTCTGGTGCATAGCTCCCTTACCTTCGGTGCTGAGCCACCACAACCCCCCCAAAAACTCACTCCCCACAACTGTACAACACTACCATACCCCTACGGGGTGAAGGGGGCACCTACATGTGGGTACAGTGGGTTTCGGGTGGGTTTTGAAGGGCTCACATTTACCAGCACAAGTGTAACAGGTGGGGGGATGGGCCTGGGTCCGCCTGCCTGAAGTGCACTGCAGTACCCACTAAAACTGCTCCAGGGACCTGCATACTGCTGTCATGGAGCTGGGTATGACATTTGAGGCTGGCAAAAAATAATAATAATTTTTTTTTAGGGTGGGAGGGGGTTGGTGACCACTGGGGGAGTAGGGGGAGGTCATCCCCGATTTCCTCTGGTGGTCATCTGGTCAGTTTGGGCACCTTTTTGAGGCTTGGTCGTGAAAACAAATGGACCAAGTCGACCAAATGCTCATCAGGAACGCCCTTCTTTTTTCCATTATGGGCCGAGATCGCCCATCTCTTAAGCACGCCCCAGTCCCGCCTTTGCTACGTCTCCAACACACCCCCATGAAGTTTGGTCGTTCCCACGACGGACTGCAGTTGAGGATGCCCAAAATCGTTTTTTGATTATGACGATTTGGGCGACCCTGAGAGAAGGACGCCCATCTTCCGATTTGTGTCGGACGATGGGCACACTTCTCTTTCGAAAATGCCCCTGATAGTGTGATTGAAGTTGCATGCACAAATCAAGTCGTATTCTGATTTGCGTATGCAACTTGATTATCTTAACAAGCTAATCAGTGCTGATAATTGCCACTTTACAGGTAATTATTTACATTAATTGGCATTAATTAGAATTTACAAACAGAACTTGCTAAGCATATTCTATAAAGTTTTGTGCATAAATTCTAAGAAGCAGAATGGAAAAGGGCGTGAGGTCACTGGCATAGACTGGGTGGGTTGTATGTATTTCTAAAATCTATGTGCACTGATATTTATTCACCAGCATTTACACTTGGCATAAATACCTATGACTAAATTTCATCACATGGACAGGCGCTAGGAGTATTTTATTAACGGCACATAACTATAGGTGTACTTTAAAGGTGTATCTTTTTCAGCACCAATTTTTATGGCACCATATATAGAATCTAGTCCTTAGGGGCCAATGTAGTAAGCTGTGCTATCCATTAACATAGTATTTTACTCTTGATTTTCTTGTGATATCTTTTCATCTCAGAAAGGATTTTAATGGTGATATATAAGCTCAGGGAACCACTGCACTGAAGAGTAATGAAGTCAACATATAAACCACATGTAAATCTACTAATTTGGAATTGTTCTTGTTGTAATTTGGAATTGGTATTGATGTAAAAAATGCCCTTCATTTTGGCGATTTTTTCATTCTCCTTTAGAGCACAAGCTTTACTTCAGCAGAGGTTGCCACTCCATCCCATCTGGCCTGAGGCAAGGGCTCCCCTCTGGATCAACACTTAACTGCAATGTGCTCTTTTTTTGTTTCCATTTGGAAAAATAGTGAGGTCTGACAGGAAAAGAGGCACTCTTGTCCAATGCAGCAATCTGTGGTATGAGCTGTTTTTCTGTCATTACACTTTTTTTTTAAATGCAACAGTACTTTGCATTCTATTAGGGACTAAAAGTTGTTTTTTTGCACATGCATTAGAAGACTGTGTGCTCTGCTCTAACATATAGATTATTACATCTGTACCTTGACTGCACATAACCAGAGAGGTTTGTACCAGCAAAACACTTTACAATAATAGTAAAAGTGCTAAAAAGAAAAGACCTTCATCATTTAGACAAAAAAGAAATATGAAGAATATGTGAAGAAAAGAGAAATAAAGCTATGAAACGCTGAGGCCCCAATACTCAAAAGTCACCATAAGAAAACGTTTGCGTCTAGATCTGCAGTTGAGGTTACCGATTACTTCATAGTGAGCAATGTTTAAAGGAAATCAGACACAAATTCGATCATTAGGCATATAGATAGCTGGGTGGCTGGTGGACGTGAGGATCGCCTGGTGACTTGCCTGCCTGGTGCGAAGGTGGCGGACCTCACGCGTCACCTAGATAGGATTTTATATAGTGCTGGGGAGGAGACGGCTGTCTTGGTACATGTGGGTACTAATGACATAGGAAAATGTGGGAGAGAGGTTCTGGAAGCAAAATTTAGGCTCTTAGGTAGAAAGCTGAAATCCAGATCCTCCAGGGTAGCATTTTCTGAAATGCTACCTGTGCCACGCGCAGGGCCCAAGAGACAGGCAGAGCTCCAGAGTCTCAATGCGTGGATGAGACGATGGTGCAGGGAGGAGGGCTTTAGATTTGTTAGGAACTGGGCAACATTCTGGGGAAGGGGGAGCCTATTCCGAAAGGATGGGCTCCATCTTAACCAGAGTGGGACCAGGCTGCTGGCATCGGCGTTTAAGAAGGAGATAGAGCAGCTTTTAAACTAGAAATGGGGGGAAGGCCGACAGTCGCTCAAAAGAGCATGGTTCGGGATAAGGTATCTTTCAAAGATATCACCATAACAGGGAAGATAGAGTATCCTGATAGTGAGGTTGCAAAAGAGATTGTAGTAGATCGGGTATCTTTAAATAACAATAAAAATCAGACAAAAGATTGCCAATTAATACTGTCAAGTACTAAGCATGATGTACTTAGGAACAACAAACATAGTTTGAAATGTCTATATGCGAATGCCAGGAGCCTAAGAAATAAGATGGGGGAGTTGGAATATATTGCACTAAATGAAAAATTAGATATAATAGGCATCTCTGAGACCTGGTGGAAGGAGGATAACCAGTGGGACACTGTCATACCGGGGTACAAATTATATCGTAGTGATAGGGTGAATCGGATTGGTGGAGGGGTAGCATTGTATATTAACGAGAGCCTTGAATCAAATAGATTGAAAATTCTGCAGGAAACAAAACACTCCTTGGAATCACTGTGGATTGAAATTCCATGTGCAAAGGGGAAAAGGATAGTGATAGGAGTGTACTACCGTCCGCCTGGCCAGGACGAACAGACGGATGCGGAAATGTTAAAGGAAATCAGGGACGCAAACAAACTGGGCAACACAATAATAATGGGGGATTTCAATTACCCGCATATAGACTGGGTTAATGTAACATCTGTACACGCAAGGGACATAAGATTTCTTGATGAAATCAAGGACAGCTTCATGGAACAGCTAGTTCAGGAGCCGACAAGAGAAGGAAAAATACTAGACTTAGTCCTTAGTGGTGCTCATGATCTAGTGCAGGGGGTAATGATACGAGGGCCGCTTGATAACAGTGATCATAATATGATCGGTTTTGATATTGGCATTGAAGGAAGTGAAACTAGGAAATCAAGTACGCTAGCGTTTAACTATAGAAAAGGTGATTACGACAAAATGAGAAAAATGGTGAAAAAAAGACTGAAAGGAGCAGCTCGCAGAGTAAAAAACTTGCATCAGGCGTGGATGCTGTTTAAAAACACCATCCTGGAGGTTCAGGACAAATATATTCCACGTATTAGAAAAAAGGGAAAAAAGACTAAACGTCAGCCGGCGTGGCTAAACAGTAAGATAAAGGAAATCATTAGAGCCAAAAAACAATCCTTCAGAAAGTGGAGAAGAGAACCAACTGAAAGTAACAGGATAGATCATAAGGAATGCCAAGCCAAATGCAAAGCGGAGATAAGGAGGGCAAAAAAGGACTTTGAGAAGAAATTAGCGTTGGAAGCAAAAATACATAGTAAAAATTTTTTTAGATACATTAAAAGCAGGAAACCGGCCAAAGAGTCGGTTGGGCCGCTGGACGAAAATGGTGTTAAAGGGGCAATCAAGGAGGACAAAGCCGTAGCGGAGAAATTAAATGAATTCTTTGCTTCGGTCTTCACCGAGGAGGATTTGGGGGGGACACCGGTGCCGGAAAGAATATTTGAAGCGGGGGATTCGGAGAAACTAAACAAATTCTCTGTAACCTTGGAGGATGTAATGGGTCAGTTCAGCAAGCTGAAGAGTAGTAAATCACCGGGACCTGATGGTATTCATCCCAGAGTATTAATAGAACTAAAAAATGAACTTGCGGAGCTACTGTTAGAAATATGCAATCTGTCCCTAAAATCGAGTGTAGTACCGGAAGACTGGAGGGTAGCCAATGTTACTCCGATTTTTAAGAAGGGTTCCAGAGGAGATCCGGGAAATTATAGACCGGTGAGTCTGACGTCGGTGCCGGGCAAGATGGTGGAGGCTATTATTAAGAATAAAATTGCAGAGCATATACAAAAACATGGACTGATGAGACAAAGTCAGCACGGATTTAGTGAAGGGAAGTCTTGCCTCACCAATCTAATGCATTTTTTTGAGGGGGTAAGCAAACATGTGGACAATGGGGAGCCGGTTGATATTGTATATCTGGATTTTCAGAAGGCGTTTGACAAAGTGCCGCACGAAAGACTCCTGAAGAAATTGCAGAGTCATGGAATCGGAGGTAGGGTATTATTATGGATTAAGAACTGGTTGAAAGATAGGAAGCAGAGAGTAGGATTGCGTGGCCAGTATTCTCAGTGGAGGAGGGTAGTTAGTGGGGTCCCGCAGGGGTCTGTGCTGGGTCCGTTGCTTTTTAATGTATTTATAAATGACCTAGAGATGGGAATAACTAGTGAGGTAATTAAATTCGCCGATGACACAAAATTATTCAGGGTCGTCAAGTCGTAGGAGGAATGTGAACGATTACAGGAGGACCTTGCGAGACTGGGAGAATGGGCGTGCAAGTGGCAGATGAAGTTCAATGTTGACAAGTGCAAAGTGATGCATGTGGGTAAGAGGAACCCGAATTATAGCTACGTCTTGCAAGGTTCCGCGTTAGGAGTTACGGATCAAGAAAGGGATCTGGGTGTCGTCGTCGATGATACGCTGAAACCTTCTGCTCAGTGTGCTGCTGCGGCTAGGAAAGCGAATAGAATGTTGGGTGTTATTAGGAAGGGTATGGAGTCCAGGTGTGCGGATGTTATAATGCCGTTGTATCGCTCCATGGTGCGACCGCACCTGGAGTATTGTGTTCAGTACTGGTCTCCGTATCTCAAAAAAGATATAGTAGAATTGGAAAAGGTACAGCGAAGGGCGACGAAAATGATAGTGGGGATGGGACGACTTTCCTATGAAGAGAGGCTGAGAAGACTAGGGCTTTTCAGCTTGGAGAAGAGACGGCTGAGGGGAGATATGATAGAAGTGTATAAAATAATGAGTGGAATGGATCGGGTGGATGTGAAGCGACTGTTCACGCTATCCAAAAATACTAGGACTAGAGGGCATGAGTTGAAGCTACAGTGTGGTAAATTTAAAACGAATCGGAGAAAATTTTTCTTCACCCAACGTGTAATTAGACTCTGGAATTCGTTGCCGGAGAACGTGGTACGGGCGGTTAGCTTGACGGAGTTTAAAAAGGGGTTAGATAGATTCCTAAAGGACAAGTCCATAGACCGCTATTAAATGGACTTGGAAAAATTCCGCATTTTTAGGTATAACTTGTCTGGAATGTTTTTACGTTTGGGGAGCGTGCCAGGTGCCCTTGACCTGGATTGGCCACTGTCGGTGACAGGATGCTGGGCTAGATGGACCTTTGGTCTTTCCCAGTATGGCACTACTTATGTACTTATGTACTTATGTAAATGAGATGTACAGAAATTTTGCAAGCGACTTGGTAGGCAAAGCATCTAGCACATGCATACTACAGTGTCTCGGTAAGTGTTGATGTTATATGAATGCTCAGAGTCAAGACGCCAACTGCATTATAGGTGTGTGCTCTGGATGTGCATTCTACTACATGATATTATGGGGTGTCTGCATGTTCCATGACAACAGTACTGTTGCATGCGGCAAACACACACACACACACACACACACACATATAATGCACACACATGGCACATTTAACACACGCATGCAAGTACTACTCAAAAAAGCAAGCAGACTGCTCCACCGAGAAGTTGCCTTCCTGCAATGACAGCTCCAGACCTGCTGCAAAAATTTTGCATGTTAAAGATAGGTCCTTCTTTCTGTGCAATGCATGGAAATATCCATGCATCACTTGGGATGCTCATTTTAATACTAATGATCTAATTGTAAAACATTTGCATAGGATTATTGGTAGCTGCTACTGCGAACGGTAAAAGCAATGCATAAACCTTTTCTGCAGTCAAGGCTAAATAACGTTCCTGGCCAGTTAAATGACACTTAAGCTGCTATCTGGCAATATTCAGTGGGAGTTAGCTGGTTATATCCCAATCTCATCTCTATTCCTCTCCTCCTCCCCTCCTCTCTGCCCTTCTCATGTGCCCTATGGAATGCCAGCTCCATGACCTTTTCATCTCTCGCAGCCTCCATCTGCTTGCCATAACAGAAACTTGGCTCTGCCCTGATGACTCTGCTTCAGTCGCAGCCCTCTGCCATGGTGGTTATCTCTTCTCCCATACTCCTCGCCCTACTGGCCGCGGTGGTGGTATTGGTCTGTTACTCTCACCCTCTTCCAAATTTCAATCTCTTCTGCCACCTCATTCTCTCTGCTTTTCTTCCTTTGAAGTCCACTCCATCCACCTATTCACTCCTTTGCCTCTTCAAATAGCAGTTATTTCTCCGAGGACAAGCAGGCTGCTTGTTCTCACATGTGGGTGACGTCCAATGGCAGCCCCAGATCGGAAATCTTCCCAGCAACAAAGTTTTGCTGGCCCCCGCGTGTCATCACGCACTGCGCATGCGTGACCGTCTTCCCGCCCGCAACGCAAGCGTGTTCCTAAGTCTTTCTTTTTCCGCGGCTCAGGACAGTGTTTTTTTTCTACTGTTCTGTGCCCCAGAAAGGCCCTCGCTGCGTTCGTTATTTGTTCGCTGTCTTTTTCGCCAATTTTCGGCTGTCTACGAGTTTCTTGTGTCTTTCTCTACTTCTTCTTGGTTAAAATTTTTAAAAAAAAGAAGTTTTTCCCTTAAGTTTCCTTTCTTTTCCGGTGGCGGCCATTTTGGCTGCCCATACGGGTTTTTCCCTCTTTTTGGTGCCCTTTTTTTTGGCATCATCGCGTTTGACCTCGCCGGCGCGATTTTCCCGCCCATGTCCTCGAAGCCTACCAGTGGATTCAAGAAGTGCACGCGGTGCAGCCGGACTATCTCGCTCACTGATAGACACGCTTCGTGTCTTAAGTGTTTGGGAGCTCTTTGAGCAGGGACTGTCTTTCTTCTATGTTTGTGCAGCGCTGCTTATGCCTTGTAGCGCTATAGAAATGCTAAATAGTAGTAGTAGTAGCGGGTCATTGTCCCAACGCCTGTATGCTGTGTCTTCAGCTGAAGAAAAGGACCCAGGCGGTGAGATCGGCCTAATGGAATCTTCTATTTGGCCAGTCCGGTCCCTCAACGTTGATGGAGCCAGCGGTACCGAGGTCATCGCAGGTATTGATGTCGGCATCGGAGGGTGCATTGACGTCCGGAGCGCAGGTGATGGCTGTCCAGAGGTCGCATGCTGGTAGCGGTGAGCCATCAAGTGAGTCTCCACCTGTCTCGAGGGCTCCTGCTCTGCAGGCCCCCCCAGGACCGACCCTCTTCGGACCCGGCCCCGAGGAGACGTGTGGATTCCATGTCCTCCTATTCGGTACTGGAGGATACTGCTGGCATGCTTTGGGCGAAGGCTAAGAAGCATCACCATCGGTCACCTTCCCGCCACGATTCCGAGAGCTCTGGGAAGCCGAGGGCATCGGCACCCGAAAAGCGTCGACACCAGGAGGACCGCTCACCCTCTGTTCAGGAGGTGTCGACGTGCTCTTCTCCGGACAGCCCGGTACAGCCTCCGCGCTCCATGCAGGTTCTGAGATCGACGCCGGTACTGGCCCCACTGCCTTTCCCGACTGACACTCTGGACAAGCGCCTCAGAGCCATACTTCCAGAGATTCTGGAAGGGCTGCTGCGCCCTGCTCCTCCGGTGCCGCCGGTACTTGCGCCGCCGGTACCGTTGAGGGAGGCGCCAGCTAGCTCACCTCCCATGGTGAGGTCACCGACGCCGGTACTGCTTGCGGTATCGGCGGCCACCCAGGCTGACTCCCCGCCGACATCACTGGAGGAAGCTTCATCGCCGGCGGCGCGGGAGTCCTCCTCTCGGCACCACCATGGAGGACATGGTTACTCGGCGTCAAGACAGGTCCAGCTTCGGACTGAAGTTCACGAACTTGTGTCCGATACCGCGGGTGAGGCCTCGTGGGATGAAGGGGAAGAGCCAAGATATTTCTCTGATGAGGAGTCTTGCGGTCTTCCTTCAGATCCTACTCCCTCACCTGAGAGGAAGCTTTCTCCCCCCGGAGAGTCTGTCCTTCTCCTCATTTGTCCAGGAAATGTCTATGGCCATTCCCTTCCCGGTGGTTTCTGATAATGAGCCCAGGGCTGAGATGTTCGAGGTCCTGGACTTCCCTTCTCCACCTAAGGATTCGTCTACAGTTCCTCTTCATAATGTCCTCAAACAGACATTGATGACGAACTGGGCAAAACCATTAACTACTCCCCACATTCCCAAGAAGATTGAGTCCCAGTATCGGATCCACGGGGACCCTGAGTTGATGAAGACCCAGTTGCCTCATGA
This sequence comes from Microcaecilia unicolor, assembly GCF_901765095.1. NCBI lineage: Eukaryota > Metazoa > Chordata > Amphibia > Gymnophiona > Siphonopidae > Microcaecilia > Microcaecilia unicolor. Next base: position 239,105,341 of record NC_044033.1, read on the forward strand.
CTCTGGTGTGGTGGATCTGGCCCTCAAGAAAGCCAAGAGTTCTAGGGATTACGCCTCGGCGCCCCGGGGCAGGAGTCTAAAACTCTGGATTCTTTTGGGCGGAAGGCCTACCATTCTGCTATGCTCATGTCCAAGATCCAATCATACCAGCTCTACACGAGCATCCACTTGCGGAACAATGTGCAGCAGTTGGCGGACTTGGTGGACAAGCTCCCGTCGGAGCAGGCCAAGCCTTTTCAGCAGGTGGTCAGGCAGCTGAAGGCGTGTCGTAAATTCCTGGCCAGGGGGGTTTACGATACTTTTGATGTTTCATCCAGGGCCGCTGCTCAGGGGATAGTGATGCGCAGACTCTCATGGCTGCATGCCACTAACCTGGACAATAGAGTCCAACAGCGAGTTGCGGATGCGCCTTGCCGGGGGGATAACATTTTTGGTGAGCGAGTCAAACAGGTGGTAGAGCAGCTCCATCAGCGGGACACTGCATTCGACAAGCTCTCCCACTGGGTGCCTTCAGCATCTACCTCAACTGGTAGATGTTTTTATGGGGGAAGGAGGAGTGCTTGCTATTCTTACAATAAGCGTAGGTACATTCCACCTTCCCGACAGCCTGCGGCCCAGGCTAAGCCCCAGCGCACTCATTCTCATCAACGGCGTGCGCCACAACAGGCCCCTGCGGCTCCCCAGCAAAAGCAAGGGATGAGCTTTTGACTGGCTCCGGAGAAGCATAGCCGAGAGAACAGTGTCTGTGCCGGACAATCTGCCGGTCGAGGGGAGGTTGAAATTTTTTCACCAAAGGTGGCCTCTTGTAACCTCTGACCAGTGGGTTCTCCAAATAGTCCGTCTAGGATACTCCCTCAATTTGGCCTCAATACCTCTAAATTGTCCACCGGGAGCTCAGTCCTACAACTTCCAGCACAAGCAGGTACTTGCAGAAGAACTCTCCGCCCTTCTCAGCACCAATGCAGTCGAGCCCGTGCCACCGGGGCAGGAAGGGCAGGGATTCTATTCCAGGTACTTCCTTGTGGAAAAGAAAACAGGGGGGATGCGTCCCATCCTAGACCTAAGGGCCCTGAACAAATATCTGGTCCGATAAAAGTTCAGGATGCTTTCCCTGGGCACCCTTCGTCCCATGATTCAGGAAAACGATTGGCTATGCTCTCTGGACTTAAAGGATGCTTACACTCACATCCCGATACTGTCAGCTCACAGGCAGTATCTTCGATTCCGTCTGGGAACACGGCACTTTCAGTATTGTGTGCTACCCTTTGGTCTCACCTCTGCGCCCAGGGTATTTACAAAGTGCCTGGCGGTAGTAGCGGCGTCGCCCTTATCTCGACGATTGGCTGGTGAAGAACACCTCCGAGGCAGGAGCTCTACAGTCAATGCAGATGACTATTCAACTCCTGGAGCTACTGGGGTTTGTGATAAATTACCCAAAGTCCCATCTTCTTCCTGTTCAGAAACTAGAATCCATAGGAGCTCTGCTGGACTCTCAGACCTCTCGTGCCTACCTCCCAGAACCGAGAGCCAACAATATCCTGTCTCTCGTTTCCTGGGTACGGGCGTCTCAGCAGATCACAGCTCGGCAGATGTTGAGATTGCTTGGCCACATGGCCTCCACGGTTCATGTGACTCCCATGGCCCACCTTCACATGAGATCAGCTCAATGGACCCTAGCCTCTCAGTGGTACCAAGCTGCTGGGGGTCTAGAGGACGTAATCCGACTGTCCACAAGTTTTCTCAAATCCCTACATTGGTGGACAATTCGATCTAATTTGGTCCTGGGGCGTCCCTTCCAAATTCCTCAGCCACAAAAAGTGCTGACTACGGATGTGTCTCTTCTGGGGTTGGGAGCTCATGTCGATGGGCTTCACACCCAAGGGAGTTGGTCCCTCCAGGAACAAGGATTTCAGATCAATCTCCTGGAGTTGCGAGCGATCTGGAACGCTCTAAAGGCTTTTAGGGATCGGCTGTCCCATCAAATTATTCAAATTCAGACGACAACCAGGTAGCAATGTATTACATCAACAAGCAGGGGGGCACCGGATCTCGCCCCCTGTGTCAGGAAGCAGTCAGGATGTGGCTCTGGGCTCGCCGTTAAGGCATGGTTCTCCAGGCCACATATCTGGCAGGCGTAAACAACAGTCTGTCCGACAGATTGAGCAGGATAATGCAATCCCATGAGTGGTCTCTCAATTCGAGAGTGGTACGTGAGATCTTCCAAGTGTGGGGCACCCCCTTGGTGGATCTCTTTGCCTCTCGAGACAACCACAAGGTCCCTCAATTCTGTTCCAGACTTCAGGCCCATGGCAGACTAGCGTCAGATGCCTTTCTCCTGTACTGGGGGAACAGTCTCCTGTATGCTTATCCTCCCATACCTTTTGTGGGGAAGACTTTGCTGAAACTCAGGCAAGATTGAGGCACCATGATTCTGATCGCTCCTTTTTGGCCGCGTCAGATCTGGTTTCCTCTTCTTCTGGAGTTGTCTTCCGAAGAACCGTGGAGATTGGAGTGTTTTCCGACCCTCATCACTCAGAACGAGGGGGCGCTTCTGCAACCCAACCTCCAGTCTCTGGCTCTCACGGCCTGGATGTTGAAGGCGTAGACTTTGCCTCCTTGGGTCTCTCCGAGGGTGTCTCATGCATCTTGCTTGCTTCCAGGAAAAATTCCACTAAGAAGAGTTACTCTTTTCTATGGAAGAGGTTTGTTGTCTGGTGTGACAGCAAGGCCCTAGAACCGCGTTCTTGTCCTACACAGACCCTGCTTGAATACCTTCTGCACTTGTCCGAGTCTGGTCTCAAGACCAACTCTGTAAGGGTACATCTTAGTGCAATCAGTGCTTATCATTTCCGTGTAGAAGGTAAGCCGATCTCAGGACAGCCTTTAGTTGTTCGCTTCATGAGAGGTTTGCTTTTGTCAAAGCCCCCTGTCAAGCCTCCTAAAGTGTCATGGGATCTCAATGTCATTCTCACCCAGCTGATGAAACCTCCTTTTGAGCCACTGAATTCCTGTCATCTGAAGTACTTGACTTGGAAAGTAATCTTCCTGGTGGCAGTCACTTCAGCTCGGAGGGTCAGTGAGCTTCAAGCCTTGGTAGCTCCTGATCCTCACACTAAATTTCATCATAACAGGGTAGTCCTCCGCACTCACCCTAAGTTTCTGCTGAAGGAGGTGTCAGAGTTCCATCTGAACCAGTCAATTGTCTTGCCAACATTCTTTCCCCGTCCTCATACCAGCCCTGCTGAATGTCAGCTGCACACATTGGACTGCAAGCTAGCATTGGCCTTCTATCTGGAGCGGACACAGCCCCACAGACAGTCTGCACTATATCCAATTGGCTAGCAGATTGCATTTCCTTCACTTATGCCCAAGCTGGGCTGACTTTGGAGGGCCATGTCATGGCTCATAATGTTAGAGCCATGGCTGCGTCAGTGGCCCATCTGAAGTCAGCCACTATTGAAGAGATTTACAAGGCTGCGACGTGGTCATGTGTCCACACATTCACATCTCATTACTGCCTTCAGCAGGATACCCGACGTGACAGTCGGTTCGGGCAGTCGGTGCTTCAGAATCTGTTTGGAGTTTAGGATCCAACTCCACCCCCCTAAGCCCATTTTTATTCTGTTCCAGGCTGCACTCTCAGTTAGTTGCTTATGTTGTTAGGTCAATCAAAGTTATGTCCTCGCCGTTGCGAGGCCCAATTGACCATGTATGTTGTTTTGAGTGAGCCTGGAGGCTAGGGATACCCACATGTGAGAACAAGCAGCCTGCTTGTCCTCGGAGAAAGCGAGAGCTACATACCTGTAGCAGGTGTTCTCCGAGGACAGCAGGCTGATTGTTCTCACCAACCCGCCCACCTCCCCTTTGGAGTTGTATCCTTTCTGTCTTTGCTTTCTAATTTGACTGAGGAACACGCTCGCGTTACGGGCGGGAAGACGGTCGCGCATGCGCAGTGCGTGATGACGCACGGGGGCCAGCAAAACTTTGTTGCTGGGAAGATTTCCGATCTGGGGCTGCCACTGGACGTCATCCACATGTGAGAACAATCAGCCTGCTGTCCTCGGAGAACACCTGCTACAGGTATGTAGCTCTCGCTTTATCATCCCCCTAATAAGTCCCTTTCATCGTTTCTCAGCGACTTGACATTTGGCTTTCCTTCTTTCATGATCCCTCTTCCCCCCTCTCTCATCCTTGGTGACTTTAACATTCATGTTAATGATCCCTCCAACTCTTACGTCTCCCAGTTCTTCGCCTTAACATCCTCTTTCAATCTCCAACTATGTTCCACTTCCCCTACTCACCAAAATGGTCACTGTCTTGATCTTATCTTCTCCTATAACTGCCCTCCCTCTAATTTCTTTGCCTCAGATCTTCCCCTCTCTGACCATCATCTAATTATGTTCACACTTAAACTTCCTCCTGCCCAATCCCGTCAGATCTTAGCCAAATTATCTAGGAATCTCCAGGCCGTTGACCCTACTACCCTATTCTCCAATGTCTTGAATCTCTTCTCTACCATTGCACCATCCAAATCTGTCAATGAAGCCATCTCTTCCTACAATACTATCCTATCCTCTGCTTTAGACACTCTTGCACCTCTCATGCCCCGTCCTATAAGGCGTACCAAACCCCAGCCTTGGCTGATCTCTAAAATCCGCTACCTACGTTCCTGTGCCCGCTCCACCGAACGCTTCTGGCTGAAATCTCATGCTCTTGCTGACTTGATACACTTCAAATTCATGCTGACCTCCTTCCAATCTGCTCTTTTGCTTGCCAAGCAGGACTATTATATTCAACTGACTAATTCTCTTGGCTCAAACCCTCGACTTCTCTTCGCCACACTGATTCTCTCCTCAAGGTGCCTCCATCTCCTACTCCACCCTCACTATCTCCTCAGACCCTAGCTGAGTTCTTCCACGACAAGGTTCAGAAGATAAACCTCAAATTCTCATCCAAGCCACCCCCACCTCTCCCTCCCCTTGTCCCTCCGCCTGTCCATTTCCCTATCTCCCCAGCCCCCCTCCTTTTCCTTCTTTTCTGAAGTCACTGATAAAGAAACAACTCATCTTCTCTCCTCCTCAAAATGAACTACCTGTTCCTCTGATCCCATTCCTACCCATCTTCTTAACACCATCTCTCCTACTCTCACCCCTTTTATTTGTCATATCCTCAATCTTTCACTTTCCACTGCAACCGTTCCTGATGCCTTCAAACATGCTGTGGTCACACCACTCCTTAAGAAGCCTTCACTTGACCCTACCTGTCCTTCCAACTATCGACCCATCTTCCTCCTCCCCTTCCTCTCCAAGATACTTGAATGTGCCATTCACCGCCGCTGTCTTAACTTTCTTTCATCTCATGGTGTTCTTGACCCACTCCAATCTGGCTTTCGCCCTCTTCATTCAACTGAAACTGCACTTACAAAAGTCTCCAACGACCTGTTTCTGGCCAAATCCAAAGGTCTCTATTCCAGTGGCGTAGCCAGAAGGCAATTTTTGGGTGGGCCAACAGGTTGGATGGGTGGGCACTAGAGTTGCGAACTTTTTTGAAAGAGAAAAAACAGCAACCTGATGCACCCATGCTCTGTCACTACCCCACTCCCATAACTTCAATGAGGGTTGCAGTGCAGGCTTCAGTGGCTACAGGCCAATTGAGAGCTAGGGGAAGTACAATAGACTGCACTATTCAGCCCCACTGAGCCATGGTCCTCCAACACATATATGGTATTGAAGCCAAACACATTCTGCATCCAGAGAACCTCCTGGCCATCCACCAACAATGGATACAGAGCACAGCAAGGACAATTCTCCATAAAACTCATCATATAAAGAAATTTTGTTTTCTAGTGTAATCTCAATTACAGACATATTATAAATTAACTTTAAAAAAATCTATAAATCAAAAGTCACTCAGAACCTAGAGCAAATCTACCATGCCAACACTAACTTCCAAAAACAAAGATCCTACCTATGAAAAAGAAGTGCCTTAAATATTATATTAGGGCCCTAAAATACAAATACATTTATCAGGAAAGCTGAACAAGCCAAATTACTACAGAATGCTACATGGAAACTTCATGCTAACAGAATACCTCAGTCACACACACAAGACACAAATGCCAAATACAGAATAACTGACAACAAACTCTAGAAATATAAATTAAACGGAAACCCCAAGAAACTAGACCTTGCATGTAGTACAACACCAGAGAAACAAGAAAGAAAGGCATTTGCTCCTGTGCAAAATATAAAGATGGCACATGCCAGGGATGGTGTTAGGGGATGCAACTAGGGCAATTGTGCTTGGTTCCTTGGCCAGAGAAAGCCTGCATGCTGGAAGCTGAAGACGCAGCCTGGTAATGGACTTTGGGGTCCTTTCCTAGATTTCTGTCCTGGACCCTAGCCATGTTTAACATCAACTTTGGCAAGATGTACATTCCAAATCCAACATATTATATTCACAACATTGAAAATAAAATATTTTTTATACCTTTTTGTTGTCTGGTCATTTTTTCTCAAATCATATTGGTCCCAGTCTCTGGTTTCTGCTTCCCTCTGTCTTCTCTTAACTCACTTGCCAGGGTCTCCTATTTGACATTTCTTCTTTCTTCATGTCCATCATCCATCTCCCATCTCTGTTTTCCTATATTTCCTTGTTCAGTATCTCCCCTGTGTTCATATCCCCTCATCCATCATCATTCCTCTGTGCACCTATGCACCCCATGCCCAGCATATCCCTTCTGCGTTCCTATTCTCTCCCTTGTCTGGTATCTCTCCCCCCCCCCCCCCCCCCCCGTGTCCATATACCCACCTCTCCAGTGTCCAGCATTTTATCTCTATTTCATATCCTCCCCCCCCCTTTGGTCAGGCATTACCCCTCTGTGCCCATGTGCCATCCCCATACAGCATCTCACATTTGTGTCCTTGTCCCCATGCTCCCACCTAATGCCCATCATCTCCTTTCTGTATCTGTATACTTCCCTATGTCCCCTTTCTCCCTCCTCCACACCAATGTGTCCCTCTCCTCTCTGATCCCACCCCCAACCAGCTTCTCTTCCTCTCTTTCCTTCCCCTTATGCATCTGGCTCTTTCTCCCTGCATCTCTCTCCCTTCCCTCTGCATATCATCATCTGCATATCCAGCACCTCTCCTTCAGCACCCCCCCCCCCCCCACACGTCCAGCATCTCTCTCCCTTTCATCCAGCCCCCCTACATGTTCAGCACCTCTTTCCCTTTCATCCAGCCCCCATACATGTCCAGCACCACTCCCCTTCACTTCAACCCTCTGCATATCCAGCACTTCTCCCCTTTACCTCCACCCCCCCCTGCATATCCAGCACCTCTCCTCTTCCTTCCACCCCCCTATATATCCAAAACCTCTCCCCTTCCTTCCAACCTCCCCTCTGCAAATCCCAAAACCTCTCTCCCTTCTCTCCAACCTCCCCTCTGCAAATCCCAAAACCTCTCTCCCTTTCCTCCAACCCTCTGCCCCTGGCAAGTCCAGCACCCTTCTGTTCCCTCCCCTCCCTGCCTCCCCTTACTGGCCAGCACGCAGCACCCCACTGACTTCCTCACCCTCTCCCACCCCTGCAGCAGCGCTTCATTTAATGTTGTCGGCGCTGCTGTTACAGTTTCCCATCCCCGCGGCAGCGCTTTACACTTTACCTGACAGCAACGCTACAGATGCAGCGCTGACGTCCGATGACCTGCTTCGGGGCCTTCCACGCTGATGTAACTTCCTGTTACGGAGGCGGGATGCCTCCAGATTCCTGGTTCTCCTCCTACCTCTCACTTCGCACATTTAGTGTACACTCTGGTGGATCCTCTTCCACTTCTATCCCACTACCTATCGGTGTATCTCAAGGTTCTGTTCTCGGTCCTCTCCTGTTCTCCATCTACACTTCTTCACTTGGCTCTCTGATATCATCCCATGGTTTTCAATACCATCTCTACGCTGACGACTCCCAGATCTACCTGTCTACCCCCGAAATCTCAACCAGCATCCAGACCAATGTTTCAGCTTGCCTATCTGATATTGATGTCTGGATGTCTCAATGTCATCTGAAACTTAACATGGCCAAAACCGAGCTTCTCATCTTTCCCCCTAAACCCACCTCTACTCTTCCCCCTTTCTCTATTTCTGTGGATGGCACTCTCATTCTCCCTGTCTCATCAGCTCGTAACCTTGGGGTCATCTTCGACTCCTCTCACTCCTTCTCTGCTCACATTCAGCAGATTGCCAAAACCTGTCGTTTCTTTCTCTATAACATCAGCAGAATCCGTCCCTTCATCTCTGAGCACTCTGCCAGAACCCCTATCAACAATCTTATCACCTTGCCTAGATTACTGCAACCTGCTTCTCACTGGCCTCCTACTTAGCCATCTCTCTCCTCTTCAGTCAGTCCAAAACTCTGCTGCGCGACTCATCTTCCGCCAAAGTCGCTATGCTCAAATTAGCCCTCTCCTCAAGTCACTTCACTGGCTCCCTATCCGTTTCCGCATTCAATTCAAACTTCTCTTACTGACCTATAAGTGCATTCACTCTGTCGCTCCCCAGTACCTCTCCACTCTTGTCTCTCCCTACGCCCCCCTCGGGTACTCCATTCTGTAGATCAATCTCTCTTGTCTGTCCCCTTCTTCTCTATTGCTAATTCCAGACTCCGTTCCTTTTATCTCACTGCACCTCACGCCTGGAATAGACTTCCTGAGCCTGTACGTCTAGCCCCGTCTTTTACCGTTTTCAAGTCTAGTCTTTGACACTGCTTTTGACTCCTAACCTCTACTCACTTGCCCTGTACCCCACCTCTTTAATTCCCTTACCTCTTAGTTGTTCTGTCTGTTTACCTATCTTATTTAGATTGTAAGCTCTTTGAGAAGGGACTGTGCCTTGCCATTTCTGAACCCAGTTCTAGCCTTCTTCCTATGTCTTAATGTGTTCCTGTGTGGGTTCAGTTCTAGCCCTTTGTCTTGCTTTCTTGCCTTGTCTGGATACAGCTTCTGTCTTGCCTGTCTTGTCCAGTCGTTCCTAGCCTTGCCTTGTCTTGTCGAGATCCAGTCCTTGCCAAGTCCTTGTCTTGCCCTTTTCTGGACCCAGTTTTAATCTTGATCCATGTCTCGCCTTGTTCTGCCTTGCCTTGTATTGCCTGGGTCCCAGTTCCAGTTTTAATCCAGTTCTGAGTCTTGCCTTGTCCTGCCTGGGTTCCAGTTCTGTCCCTTTGCCTTGCCTTCCTTGCCTCATCTGGATCCGGTCCTTGACTTGTCTATTGTACTTTGTTGCCTCTGCCTTGCTTTGTCTAGTCTCCTGGTTTATTGTAGTCCTGTCTTTCCTAGTCCAGTCTTGCCTTGCCTAGTCCTTTCTTGTTCTGGCTCCTGCCTTCTGCCAGTCCAGGTGACTTGTCTGCCTCAGCTCCAGCTGCAGTCCAAGGGCATACTATCCCTGAATCTGTGACAAACCCACTCACACGATATCAAGGAGGACTACTGGAACACACTCATACAATCCTGTAATCAACTCACACAATATGAAGGAGGACTACTGGAACCCAATCAAGCAATATCGAGGAGACTTAATGGAACCCACTCATACAATACTGGAACACATGCACACGATATCAAGGAGGACTACTGGAACACACTCATACAATACTGGAACCCACTCTCATGATAGTAAGGAGGAGTACTGGAACCCATTCATACAATGCTCAAACCCATGGAATGTTGCTACTATTTGAGATTCTACATGGAATGTTGCTAGTGGAGGAGTAGCCTAGTGGTTACTGCAGTGGACTTTGATCCTGGGGAACTGGGTTTGATTCCCACTGCAGCTCCTTGTGACTCTAGGCAAGTCACTTAACCCTCTATTGCTAGCAAAGGGGCATAACCAAAGCATCTGGAGTGCTGTGGAGGAACAGTAAGGAACTCAAGCAAGGCTAGAGCTGGTTGATGAAGGTGGGTGATATTTGGGAAAGCTGGGCAATGTAAGAGAATGCATAGGATGAAAAAAAAAACAGCGCCCATGCTGACTTGAACATGTCTTTACTACTATTCATTTCTATAGCACTATTAGACATATGCAGCACTTTACACATTATATGTAGGTACTTTCTCTGTCTATAGAGGGCTTACAATCTAAATTGTGCAGGAGCTTCCATATGCCTTTCCAGGGTCTCCTGCACTAGGACACTCTGAGCAGGCTCCTCTTCTATGCATATCCTCCAGCTTCACTATTCACTGATGTTCCAGGCCATTTCAACTAGATCCATGGTGTCACTTTCCACACTTTTGCAGTTACTTCTGGGTGTGATCCTTTGTTCTGTATTTTGTGAACATCGGTCTGTGTTTTGTGTTTGAAAAAGTAATTTAGAGTTATTTTATGGTCACCATGCTTTCCATCAGTTTGACTGTTAGTGGGATAGATGCAACTGGGCGATAGTTGGTGAGTTCGGTTGTTTTTTTCTTGGTATCTTTTGGGATTGGGGTGAGTAGGATGTTGACTACACAAAGACTCCAGTATTTTTTCTTTATCACAAAAACATTTTATTGTATTGCAATGCCCGCTAACCTCACTAGCACTGCTGCCTACTATTAAAACCTCACACATTCACTCCTCCGCTCACCTTGCACACCTGTATTTAATTTAAATACAAAACAGTTGATTTTACATTTTAAACTGCATACTTATACTGTTTCGTATTGTGCATATGTTTTGCCATGCTTATACATTATATCATACTCAAATAATCAAAACTCAGTCCTGGCAGCAAAATGGTTCTTTTCCTACAAACGCCACGCCTTCCGCATGGACACACTGAAAATGTTTCCACATAAACGCTGGATGACTGTTCTTCATGGACAAACTCTGTATGTCCGTTAAACCTCCGTTGGCTGTTCAAATACACCACCTCCAGTCATTAGTATGCATCACAATACAGGTGCTGTGTGCTCGGTGACTAACTCAACAGTCCACCATATCTGTTTCATGTTATGCCGGCTCCTCAATGAAGGACCGCATTTCACAAATCTTCCTCAGGAGGAACCACCATCAAATTTGTTCTACACCTCCAGTGGCTGCATGCCGGATTGAAACTCCCTTAGGGCTGAGCCACAGACGCCGCCCAGGATGTTGTCATATTCCTCAGGGAAAAGACCTTGTTGGAGCATGTAGTTTAGGTGGGATGTGAGGTCTGTTATGAAGCGGTCAGGGGCGAATTTTAGTAGGTAGCTAGGGCAAGTATCCAGTTTGCAGTGAGTTCTAGAGAACCTTTTGATCGCCTGGGCAACTGTTTCGACAGTGAGGGGTTGTGAAGTTTGACCAAGTTCGGTCAGCTAGGTATTCTCCAGGGTTTGGATCCATACTGTCGATGAAGTTTTCGGTATCAGTATTGTCCTGAGGTAGTGTTTTGCATAAGTTTGTGATTTTTTCATTGAAGTATTTAGCGAGTTTATCTGCAGATGGAATGTCTGTATTGGTTGCAGTGATCACTGCAGTGTCTAGTAAATTGTTAACAAGTTGGTATCGTTTCTTCGTGTCTTTGAGGTCAGGCCCTATTTTAGTTATGTAGCATGTTCTTTTGCGACCTATTTTATGCAGTTGTGGGTTCCTTTTCTCACTGAAACATTTATCACATTCAGAACGTTTACATGGTTTTTCACAGTTTCCAGAGTATCCAGATGGGTTAGTTTTGTGCATACCTTGACAGTCATGAACTTCATTCCTAAGCCCACTTATGTGGTGCTCAATAAAATTGGAGTCGGTAGTAAAGGTTTCCCAAACATCAGCACTTTTAAAATCTCTCTCACCATTGAGTCTTCCAGGTTGAGTCTTGGGAAATAGCTATAGTTTCTCTTTTGTCCCTCTAATCTTTCTCCTTTCTGGGCTGCAGCTTTCTCATTGGTTGGTATTATGCTACCGATACCTCCTTCACAGTCTGCTGAAGGATCTGTGCTGTCTCTGGAGGAGGCTTTGCATTTTAATTCCTTTTTATGCTGCTCATCACACATTCTCACTCTTTCACTCTCATTCCCAAATCCATCATCATTTGGATAAAAAATAAGAGTACGATCATTAATTTTACAGCTATGGAAAAGGATATACTTAAGGTGGGCAGGAGCGAGGAGAATGTGCTCCTACCCCAGAAACTCCACTGGAGCACCGGGGCTAGAGGTAGAACCGGGGGGGGGGGGGGGGGAGGTGGAAAGAAAGGATGTAGCATTGTCAGGATAGCTGTGGGGGGGTGGGGGGAGTTCTAACAAGAATGGGCCCAATTGGATCCCAGGAAATGCATCTTTTATGTGCCTTCTCAATCAAAAATAAAATGACATTTTACAGAACCATCTTCTTTGAATTCTAAGCTAAGAGAAATTGTACATAAGTCTGTTGTAAGGAAGAGGCAAGAAGACCACTGACCATCTCTCACTTGTTGGTCTCACCTAACAATCAGATATAGGTGTTCCTCCTGCCGGCCTCTCCCTTTTGCCTGTGTATCCCAATTACCCTGCGTTATTTCTGCTGCAAAAGTTTCTTATTTTTTCAAACTTTGGTAAGAACAAAACATTACTAATGTGATAAGATTCTTTTTGTTTCTAGTTTTCTTTTTGTCATTTACCAGGCCAGTGGTTCCAAGAAAGACAGTTGGGATAATTTGTTTGTGGGAATCCGGGTTCTGGTTCCGGTTCCAACTGAGACCCAAACAGGATTTAAGTGGGCAGGAGTCTCTCTACATGGCAGGGGGCTGTAGGAGTATTTGCTGTGATCTCACCCACCCTGTGTGCATATGAGAGCACCTTTACAGCCAAAATGGACGCTGCAACCTTTCACCTATATGTCTGACTACCAACTGTGCAGAAGTCAGCATTTCAGCTTGTAATAGACTTACTGAAGCCTGCACCACCTCCAAGGTCACTCTGTATCGGGGGAGAATGCATGTCCCTGAGGGAGAGAGAGTGAGAGAGAGCTTACGAGATAAGACGGACAAAGGAAGCTTCATACAGATGCTGGGAGTACATGGTGGGATTATTTCTGATTGGCTCCCAGAAAACTGATGGATCTGAGAAGCGGGAACAGAAAGAGACTAGTTCCTGAGAGAAGAAGAAGAGAGAAGAACAGAAGAACAGAAGAGGAGAACACTTGCATTTCTGCAAGCACCTAATTTACCTGAGAGACTTACTGATAATACCTGGCAAAGCTTTTCCCCAGATTACAGCTGTCTACAGGATCTATACTGAGTCTGTATCATCTGTGGCTGATCAAGACAAGTGCATCACCTGAGCTTGTGGGACCTCGCTGAGACATTCGGCTGAGGCATCGGAAGGAATCTGATCTGGTAACCGGGATGGTGAGATCATAGTTTACTTCCTTCAGGCTGGGTTAGATAATTAGTCTGTGCTCGGACCCAACAGATGTGTGACGTCAGGATTTATGATCTCTAGTTGCTGTTAGCCTAGTATAAGATTTGTGTGGTAATCATTAGGATCTTGGTATTGTGTTTATCTGTCAGTACAGATTAGCCAATAGGATAATCATAGTTATTCTCTATATTTTTGGTATCATTGTGCATGCAATCAGGAATTGCTGATGCTATAAGCTGATAAGAGTTTTCTATATTTTTGTATATAACGCTGTATAAATAAACTAATATATTCCATTGGTCTGTCCGTTATTTTCCATGCAGCTAAGGTTGGGCAGAGGCCACGCCCCCTAGACATAAGCGAGTACATAGGTAGGAATTGGCCTCTTACAAAAACATATATATAACCACCTACAAATTGGGGCTCTCGTCCGGGACGGTTGGTGCAGGAATAACAAGTTAAAACGTTTTCTGGGTCTTTTCAGAAAGCTGTTTTGACTCTCTGTCTCTCTTTGCACGAACTGCAGATTTACCCTAGCTGACGGCAGACCTTGTTTATACAGCTGTGTTTTATTGCTGTAATTGGTTGACAGATTTATTACTCTGAGCTCCAAAAGAGAAAGAAACGGTTTCTCTAACTCTCTGGAAGGAAAACAGGGTGTGTTTAGTCTTTAACATGGCGACCGGCACTGTTGGCACATTGCCTGAAATTCTTCTGAGTGAACAGGAGAGGGGCGTGCTTAAAATATTACTGCCACTCTCTCATAGTAAGGCGAAACCAGCTCCTCCTACAGTAGAGTCTGTACGTGCTTTATTTAGTAGCAGTTCACCGAATAGCTCAGAAGCATATGCTACGGTTTTAAATACAATTATAAAAGAGAAACAGCATTTGTCACAATGGATGCTTTGTGAACTGGGCGTGTCTCTTTTGGCAGTTAAAGACTCTTTGATGAATGAGATAAGACAGGTATCTGTACCTCTAACAGATCGCATAGCGGAGTTGCAGTTAGATTTGTCCCAGACTAGGGAAACTGTCCAGGAGCGAGACAGTGAGTTAGCTGCATTACGAGTTGATTTACAGACTGCCAAATCTGCTTTAGCAGGGACCAATGTAAGCCCCGCCCCACCTCATTCCTCTGAAGACATTTGTACGCAGTGCCAGACACTGGATGATAAGTGTAAAACTTTGCAGTGTGACCTAACTGATTGTGAAGCACTTAATTACACATTAAAGCAAGAAATTGCCCAGTACCTCGTGTCTTTTGATTCGTTGCAAGAGAAATTTTCTCGTTTGACTGATGCATTACACAACCAGATTAGGGAAACAGATAAGTTGCAGACATTAAATCGGGAGCTAAAACAGGTCTCAGAAGGTGTTCAGAGTGAGTTGCGCAGGGAGCTAGTGGCCACTCAAGAACAATCTGTGTCTGTGTTTCAAGATTGGCACGCAGCCAAGCTAGAGTTGGCGGAGTTAAAAGAGAAGCAGGAGACAGTCTCACTGCAATTACAATGTACAGTGAAGGACAGAGATTCATTGTCTAAAGCATTAGATGAGTGCACTGTAAAGATTTCCACAATGCAGCAAGAGCTTACGCACATGGCGCAGGAAGAAGTACCGTATACCTTAGAGTTCCCCGACAGTTTTGCTGTGGGTCACCCAAGCCCAGCTCCCGAAATGAACCGTTACGTGAGCCGGGAGGGACCCGAGTTAAACACACCCACTGGGGGCATGGCTCCGGCTCTTTCCCGCCCCTCTGTACAATCCAGCCCCATAGTGGCTGGTGACCTAAGCAGCAGACCCGAGACAGTGCCACACCCATTGGGGGCACGGGCCCAGGGACTGCCTGCTGAAATCATCAGCTCACTTGGTCAGGTGCCTAGCTCAGGGCCTCAGCCTTCGGCAGATCCACCCAGTTTTAGCAATACACCTGCCCCGAGGTTCTCTACACCTGGTAGTGATCAGCGGCATGTCAGGCCGGAACCCAAGAAAGGAATGTCTATGGAGAGGCAGGCATATGTTATAAAGATGCTACGCACCGTAATAGCGCCTTTTAAAGCGTCTGCCTCGGTATCCATAGAAACCCATCTTAAGGCAGTGCATGAACTCCTGCAGACCATGCACGTCTCTTCTGAGGATGACATCAGAGCCCTCCTCAAATGGACCTTTAGTACCGAGTGCCATGAAGTTCTAGATTTGATCATGTCCGATAACCCCGATTTACGGTCAGTGGAGCAAGCCTTAGCGAAGCGCTACGGTCTCTTTGCCAACTCTCTTGAAGCTAAGCGTGCAGCGTATACTATTAGTTGTAATCCAGAGGAGAGTCCGCGGGAGTGGGCCCATCGCTTGAAGCGTGCATTTTACCAAGGGGGGGTCCCGCCTGATTCTAAAGATCTTGAATTTGGTGATTTCAGGGAACTTTTCATACAGGGTCTGCCTGATCCGATAAAGATTCCCTTGGCAGGAAAAAACGCAGAACCCTATTCCAGCCTTCTCAAGCAGGCTGAAGGAATTTTTGAAATCTGCCGCGCCAAGCCCATCGCAGAGACTCCGAGACCGGCGTCCAAGAGTCGCAACAGGGTGATACCACCCGCCGTTTGTGCGGTCACTTCCACGCTTTCTCTGGAAAACAAAGCGCCGAGACCAACTACGCCGCCGGGCTCTCAGGCCCTGCCGCGGGATGCAGCGCCCCCTATTGCACAGGAGGGACAGCAACAACCTAAAAAGAAGCGGTTTAATCAAAAGAAGTGGAATGCAGAGAAGATCCGCGCTATGCAAGCTCAGCTGGACCAATTGATGGCCAGATGTTCAATCGCGGAGTCTAGCAGTGTACCTAAGACACCTCCATCTCATAAAAAGGTCAAATTCCAGAAGCAGAAGGACCAGTCTTCTAGACCGCCGACCCCTCCGGGGCTTAGTGTTAAATCTGTTGAGGTGGAACAGCCATCCTCTTCGGAGGAAGAACAAGCATGACTAGACGTGGCCACAACACCTGTTACCGCAAGCGTCCCCACTGTCCACGTGGATGCGTTGTCGCCCATCAGTGAGGAGTCCCCCGTGAACCATGCTGCGTCTCAGCCCTCGAACCCGGAAGGGCCTCTTTCAAAAGACTCATCCCAGGAAGTCAGGTATTTTCTAGGTAAGCTTATATCTAAAGGTTACAGATATACCGTGGAGTTGTTAATTCAACAAGTACTTTCCTGTGAAGGTCTCCTGGATACAGCCTCAGAGGTGACTTTGGTCACCCAGGGCCTGTTTCAGAAACTAGAGGCATCTCTAGGGGGGGGGGGTCAGGATGTGCTGCATGTCACACCGAGCGACTTGTCACTGGTGGCCTATGGCAATCAAAGTATTGGAACTGTGGGACAGGTTTGGCTATCTTTACAGCTTGGACAGATGACCATCAGGCACCCTGCCATCATCACTACCAGTGAGGGTGAAGAATTTCTGATTGGAAATGACCTTTTGAAGAGATTTCGGCCTGTTTTGGATTATGACGAGGAAACGATCTGGTCTAAAGTCACTCGACCCCTTAAATATGTGCGAGGGAGATACTGGCGTACAGTCGGTGATGCCAACTCTGTGGAGCTACAGGACACTCCCCTGCGGACTGATCTCCGGTGTTCTGCGGATCCGCCCATGCGGGAGCCTCCGTTGACAGAGGCACCAAAAGGGGGTCAGAAGCATGAAGAGCTGGTGCAACAAGCGAACCATCCAGAGATTGTTTCACAGGACTCAGCTTCGCTTGAAATCTCACCTCCTATCTCTGGTCCTGATTTTGCTCATCCTTGCAAGGTGACTGTCATCACCCAGAAAGGTGATGAATTCACCATACCAGTTCAGGTGGCTAACACCCAATTGCTTCAAGCTACTTTACTGTTCACTAGTGATCTCTCCTACATCAGTGACTCTTTGTACAGCCAAATTCGTAAGTCTGTACAACTTCCCTTCAGCAGATGTTCCTCTACTTCGGTACAGGTACCGGGACAAGGCTCCAAGCCGCTTGACGGAATATGTGGCCTTCCCTTGACTGTGGGAAAGAAGACATTCACTCACCACTTCTCTATTGTCCGGGGCTTGAGGGAACCCTTATGTTTGGGGTCAGATTGCCTTGTACGACTGGGAGTTTATGTGGACCTGGTGAATCTTGTCCTGTGGAGTAGAATGCAGAACAACCCAGTGGAACTTGAACCTACGGCTGTTTGTCTGAAGTCTGGACAGACCATTCCCCAGGTCTGTGAGGTAGTCTGTGACAAGGATGTAAACATTCCAGGAAGAGTTCGGGATTTTTCCCTCAAGCTTCGCCTCGCTCAAGGACAACGTCTGCTGGATGATGTAGTGTTCTTTAACCCACATGCCCACTTTCGAGACCTGGGATTGGCAATTGGTGTTCTGCCATGTTTGGAGGTCACCGGTACCACCTTATACCTGTTGGTCACCAATCCACAGTCTGCTGAAGTTGAGCTATCTGCTGGAGATTCTTTTGGCTTTCTGGTTGGCCAGTCTTTCCATGATGTCGAGGTAAGTTTGCCTATCCTTGGCAGGCTGCCTTCTTCTTGGGACACCTGCCAGGGGGGGGAGATGACTGACAGTTGGTTTACCTCTCCCAGGGGCCTCATATCTCTCGAGTTTGTTTGGCCCTATGATGCGACGTGTGCTCAGGTACAGGTGGAAGATGACTTCTTGTTCCTGTCCAGGGAAATGTCTGTACCTCAGAAGCCTCGAAGGGTGAATTCTGTGGAAACCTCAACCTTGCAGGAGGACATTGAAGAACAGGTGGAAATTGCATCCAACCAACCTTTCTCAGAGTTTGATGCTATGGTGAAAGAGCAAGTGGAACAGGCTGATGCTTGTACTACTCACACAGAGATGATGACAGGTAGGGAAATGACATTACCAATTCATTTGTTGTACAGGACTAATGATGTGAACTTGTCCAGTGCTACCTCCACTCATGAATATGTCACCCAGTTGCGTAAGCATTTGCAAAGTGCCTTTGCCTTTGCTCAGAAAAATTTGGAAAGTAGCGCTAGAGGTAGAAAAGCCTATTATGATCAAGGGACTACCTCTAAAGAATACCAAATTGGCGACAAGGTATTCTACTTCAATTTTGCCAGAAACAAGGTTAAAGAAAGGAAGTTTCTGCCTAGTTGGCGTGGTCCATTCCCAATAGTGGAAAAAGCTTCACCTGTGGCTTACCAAATTTGCCTCAAGAAAAATATTAAGGGTGAAGACACCCTTAAATGGGTCCACATCAATCAGTTGAGACCACGTCATCCCAGTCATTTGATTCCAGACGTATGTGTTGATGACACGAACTGTACTAACACCCCAACAGCATAGTCTGTTTTCTTTGTACCTTGCAGATGCAGAAAAGAACCTTGATGATCGTGTTCTTGATCTCCGTGCTGCTGGGATCGTGGTCCAAGATGATCGAACCTGGTCCCATGTCTGGAGTTGTTCTGCAAGATACCCCTGGCTTCCTGATTACCCAGTTCCACATGTCCACTCACGTTGTCATCCCACTTTTGACCATCTCGTGGGTCATCATGCTCCTGTGTGCTGTAGTGTTTTGGAGAGACCTTCGTCATTTACGCTATCGCGTAAACACTTTGTCACCTACGGCAATGAGATTGCAAGACTTTATGTAGTTACCTCTAACCAGAGTTTTGCCAACAAGTTATTCCATTTTCACTTTTCTGTACTAATATGCTTTGCTTTGCATGATGTGATTTTCATGATCTATGTGATTATGGTTCATGATTTGTTTGATTAATTTTCATGTGTTAAGACTTTTAACTAACTGCACATGCGGGTTCTATTATTCAGTATTTTGCTGTATTAGCATGTGTGATTTCCTTGTGAACATTATTTTGCTTAATTGAACTGTTTGAAGAGCGTTAGTTTGCATTAGTTGAGATTTACTTTGAAACTTTTTGTAGTTGACCATGAAGTTTGTACCTGAATCCTGACTGAACTGTCTGGCTTATTTTTGTAGTTAGGTTGGAGAAGGCCTTTACTCCTTTGTAGTAATTTCCATCTCCAAGGGGGGGAATCTGTAGGAGTATTTGCTGTGATCTCACCCACCCTGTGTGCATATGAGAGCACCTTTACAGCCAAAATGGACGCTGCAACCTTTCACCTATATGTCTGACTACCAACTGTGCAGAAGTCAGCATTTCAGCTTGTAATAGACTTACTGAAGCCTGCACCACCTCCAAGGTCACTCTGTATCGGGGGAGAATGCATGTCCCTGAGGGAGAGAGAGTGAGAGAGAGCTTACGAGATAAAACGGACAAAGGAAGCTTCATACAGATGCTGGGAGTACATGGTGGGATTATTTCTGATTGGCTCCCAGAAAACTGATGGATCTGAGAAGCGGGAACAGAAAGAGACTAATTCCTGAGAGAAGAAGAAGAGAGAAGAACAGAAGAACAGAAGAGGAGAACACTTGCATTTCTGCAAGCACCTAATTTACCTGAGAGACTTACTGATAATACCTGGCAAAGCTTTTCCCCAGATTACAGCTGTCTACAGGATCTATACTGAGTCTGTATCATCTGTGGCTGATCAAGACAAGTGCATCACCTGAGCTTGTGGGACCTCGCTGAGACATTCGGCTGAGGCATCGGAAGGAATCTGATCTGGTAACCGGGACGGTGAGATCATAGTTTACTTCCTTCAGGCTGGGTTAGATAATTAGTCTGTGCTCGGACCCAACAGATGTGTGACGTCAGGATTTATGATCTCTAGTTGCTGTTAGCCTAGTATAAGATTTGTGTGGTAATCATTAGGATCTTGGTATTGTGTTTATCTGTCAGTACAGATTAGCCAATAGGATAATCATAGTTATTCTCTATATTTTTGGTATCATTGTGCATGCAATCAGGAATTGCTGATGCTATAAGCTGATAAGAGTTTTCTATATTTTTGTATATAACGCTGTATAAATAAACTAATATATTCCATTGGTCTGTCCGTTATTTTCCATGCAGCTAAGGTTGGGCAGAGGCCACGCCCCCTAGACATAAGCGAGTACATAGGTAGGAATTGGCCTCTTACAAAAACATATATATAACCACCTACAGGGCAGAGAATGAGAAGACACTGCATGGAGAGAGAGAGAGAGAGAGAGAGAGAGAGAGAGAGAGAGAGGCTGCATGGCAAGGGAGACAGAGTGAAGAGGGTGCAAGGCAGGGGCACAAAGAAAGAGGAAGCTGAATGGCAGACAGAAAATGAAGAGATGCAGAGCAGGGGGAACAGAGAGAGAGAGAGAAGCAGCTTCACTGCAGGGAACAGACAGAGAGAGAGGGCGAAAGAGAGAGAGAGAGAGAGAGAGAGAGAGAGAGAGAGAGAGAGAAGAAGACACTGAATGACAAGGGACACAGAGAAACAGAGAGAGAGAGAAGAGGTTGTATTGCAAGGGGCAGAGAGAGAGAGAGAGTGAGTGATGAGGCTGCATTGCAACTGGCACAGGGAAATTGAGAAGAGGGTAGGGTGGAAGTGCAGAGGAAAGAAGGGGAGAAATGGGACGAGGGAGGAATGGGGACACAGAAGGCAGATACTGAACATGGGAATAGGGACAGGGACACAATGGAAATGATGGTGGACATGGAGAAAGAAAGAATACTCTGCGTCACAATCAACCACAACCTTACTCTCGAGAGCCAAGTAAACTCAGTAATAAAGAAAATGTTCTACTCAATGTGGAAACTGAAACGCATAAAACCTTTTTTCTCGAGGGAAATTTTTCGAAACCTTAGTCAATCCAGTGTTGGGTGGGTTTTGTGCTTTTGAATTGTTTTGTATTCTTAGAAGTCATGTGTTTGTATTAGAAAAGTATGATAATCTGAGTCTGGCATTTATTTTATTCATAGACCGATACCCCTGTCAGTATGATGTAACTGAGTGGTTCCTGATGAAGCCCTGCTATCCGTGAAACGAATCGGGCCCCATTGAAAATCAACAGTTGAATTGTGGGGTTGTCAAGCCAGCATTTATTGAGCTAAGTTGATGCACGCTATGCTTTAGCTTGAAGAGTTTTTGTAACTCAGTTATCTTTAACATTTGTTCTCTACCATGGGCTTTTTTGTATAAAAAAAATTTGTGCTCCATTATGGGCAACTTTGCATGATGCTCCTACTGTATATGGGCAATTTTGAATGAGTGGAGTAGGGAATATTTACCCCATGAAAGTGTTGCAGGAATTACCACTATTGTTAGCAGAATCTGTGGTACTTCAGGAGTCAAACAGCACACACCAGAATGAGGGAGAAATCTTCTTTATTTGCCAGCAAACAAAGTAGAACATCAGCACTAAGTCTCTTCTTCTCTTTCTCAGCTCTCTGGATCTCTTGGCTTCTGTCTCAGCTCCTTCTCTTCTTCTTAGCTCTCTCCTTCTTCTTCTCTCCTTCTTCTTCTGACGTAAGCTGCTTCTGCTCCCAGTTATATACAGTTTTAAACCCCTCTAGCCCCCCTTACTTTCCAGATGGTAAAGAATAGATTGATTACCCTGTCTGAACCAATCATCTCTACACATATATTCAAAATATCAGTTACATAGGTTTGATATTTTCTGAACTGACCTATGACCTGGGGCCTCTCACACTAGACATTGTGTCACCTATCTCTTGGCATTTTATTATGATTAAATTCTCAGCTAACTTCATAACTTAGGTTCATTGAGGGGCTAAGGGGCCAGTCTTACATTTACCTATAATTAATCAAGACTTTCCCTGACCTCTTTCACCTATTAGCTTTCTACACAGAACTCGCTAGGACTGTAGATAATTCAAACCAGATGCTGACCTCTTAAACTGCAGACAAAGCTTCACTTGAAAAGTCAGCCACTAATGTAACACTGAATTAAAAAGAATATTCTACATAGAAATAGAACTTATTAATTACACAGAATAAAACATATTCTAAAATAAGCAGAAATCAGAATTCCTTATAAGACAACATCTAACTCATCAAGAATATCTAGAATTATTTAAACTACAAACTTCTAACCAGCATTCAACTAATCCTTTAAACTGCCTGCAATATGCCTGGCTCATAATGGTATCCATATGTGATAAATAATTACTTCTCTCTGACCTTTTAAACTCTAGTCTAGCAAAAGTTAGACTTCTAAGTAATCTAAACCATATGGCATTCCTCCATCACTTGCAGGACTGAACCAAACTTTAAACACCAATTAACAATTAATATACAGTAATTTCTCTGCCCAGGCTGCCTCAAAAGAAACTTGATCACAGGCACAAAGTCTTCTATAGACAACAGTGTCTTGTTGATTAGACCTTGGCAGAAGCCTTGGTTTCTGACGGTATTTCCCACTTTCCTCATGTCTTTACATTCATTCCACACAACCCTTTGGATTGTGTTTGGCTGTTTTTCAGTTTTCTGGAGTTTATTTTCTAACCCTAACTGCAGATTTTGATATTTTTACCCTTGGAAAAAATCCCCCACCTTTTTCTGGCAGATGGGCAACTGTTCTTTCTCACTTCTGCTTTTTTCATGCACCTGCAATCTCTGTGGTCAGAATCTATTTTCATCATTTTCATCATTCCAAATCATCAAACTACTGTCACAGTTAGAAAATGCTCTTTTAAAATTAATTCTTCCTTGGTTTGTCTTTCCCAGCAGCCTTTGAGGCTGGGCCAGGCTCTTCCAGCAGGTCCCAAGCTGGGTAGTAGGCCTCAGGCTTATACTATATTTATACAGTTGGCAGTCAAGGGAACCCCTTGTCTTGAAGCTTTAGGCGACTCTGGTGCGGAGGGCAATTTCATCAGCGAAGATTTGGTGCGAAGTCATCAAATTCCTACCGAAGGATTGCCTCACCCCCTCTCCATCTCAGTGGCATTGGGACTGGTTCAAAGAGTGTTACACACCAGGACCATGCCTATGATGATACGGGTTGGAGTCCTACATAAAGAAATTGTCACCTTTTACGTGCTCCCATCAGCCAATGAGTCCATCATTCTAGTATTACCCTGGCTTCGCTTGCATAACCCCCGCATCGACTGGGACCGGGATCAGTTGTCAGCATGGGGTCCAGAGCCTGCCATAGAGCCTGTCTGGACAAAAGTCTCTCCGGTACCAGCACTGCTTCCTCTGGCCCAGACCGGTAAAAATCCTTCAAAGATGTGTTTTCTAAACAACGAGCGGAGACTTTACCTCCTCATCAACCTTATGATTGTGCCATTGACCTAGTACCGGGAGCTGAAACCCCTCATGGCTGAGTATATCCTCTCTCCTGTCCAGAAACCGAAGCAATGACCCAGTATATACAGGACAACCTTGCTCGAGGGTTCATTCGTCCTTCTAAGTCACCAGCGGGCGCAGGGTTTTTCTTTGTGGAGAAGAAAGATGGAGGGTTGCGCCCATGTATTGATAATAGAGGGCTCAATGCTATTATGCGAAAGGACAAGTATCCTTTACCCCTAATTGCGGAGATGTTTGATCGACTTCAAGGAGCCCGGATATTTTCCAAACTGGATCTTAGAGGGGCCTATAACCTCATTCGGATCTGAGAAGGTGATGAGTGGAAGACCGCATTTAACACCGGCGACGGGCACTATTTTATTTCTTTCTTGCAAAACCTTAACCCCCAGATTCTGTATATCGCACCTAGATTTCCATGCAGAAATCCGAGCAGATCCCATAACAATGCGCATAATCTAATTGGTTAACAAGCCAATCAGCAGTGTTAATTGGATGTTAACAAGCAATTAGGAGCACAAATTGACATTAATTAGAACTAATATATAGAACTCACTAAGCGTATTTTATAACATGATGTGCGTAAATTGTAATACGCATTGTTAAAAAGGGACATGACCATGGGTGTGGAAAGGCCGGGTCATGGGCGTTCTGACCATTTATACACAGGGTTATAGAATATACCGGCTCTGTGCCTCGTTTAGGTGTTGGGATTTACACCAGATTGTACTTGGCGTAATTCCTCGTGATCAAAGATAGTCATGCGGACCACCATCAGCGTATTCTATAATCCGCATTGGAAATTTTGTAGAATACGCTTAGGCGAAAATGATTTTCCAGGCGTCATATATTGAATCCAGCCCTAAATGTATAAGTTTACCAGCACATATGGCAGGTAATTTTGTAAAGGCTCATTTCTCTGGGTGCAGCACTTGTTTCTCATGGAGATGACTTTGAAAAATGCCCTGTAAGGGAGTGTTTCTATAACTACATTTCATGCAGAAAAAGCATGCCTAGTTTTTGATGTTGCTCAAAGAAGAAGTCCATGTGCGCTTTCCCTTTGAAAAGTACCCCAGGAAAATAATGCACTTACAATTATATCTGCTTTTTGGATCCACAGGTTTCTTTCTGGGTTAATTTACTGTATATGTTTATACGTGAATTTTCAAACACATCTTGTAACTGAAACCCTGCTCCTGGGAATGTTTCTGCCCATTGTAGATACATTTTGCAAAGCTAAATTGATGAGAGTACTGTTACCCATAGACTCTTGAATTTGCGGGGGTGGGGGAAGGGTGGTCTGTGACACTTTAGCATATTAATTTGCATATGTACATCTCATATATATTCATTATGGTTCATAGGCACATTTGTGATATATGCTGTATGCACAATGTTGTCACAAGGACCAATGTTAGGAATCTTTGAATCACTTATCCCTACGGTGGCCATGCCGTTTTGCACTATGGCTTCATCAAAGGACATATGTATGACAACTTCACCAGCACACTCATTCTTTGAATGGCTGTGAATTTTATTACAGTCAAAAATATAGACTCTTTCAGCACTGCTGTAAGAGTTCAGCAGCCAAAAGTGTCTAAATTGTTTACTGTATTATCTGTATCAGCTGTATCTAATGGTTAGAGCAGTATGCTGCCAACCAGTGAAGTCAGGGTTTAAATCCAACTGTGGCTCCTTGATTTCTTCGATGAGTGACAACACTCCATTGCCTCAGGTACACACTTACCCCCCTGTTTATTAAACTGCACTAGCAGCTGGAAGTGTGCTAATGCTGACACAGCCCATTCCTCTGATGTAGTTTCCTGTTTCCGCGAGGGCGGGACACTGAGAGGGAAGGGAAGGCTGGAGGTGAGCCTGCTGCTTTCACTGCCACCACCACCACCGTGATTTTCAGGGTAAAAAAATAAAAGATTTAAATGCAAGGCAGCAGGAATAGAAAGCAGGGCTGTCAGGAAGATGAGGGCGGGCAGGTGGGGCTGGGGTTGGAACTGGAACTCGACGGGGGCTGAAAAGGGGGCAGGTGGAGGCTGGGGCGAGTCACTGGACATGGATGGGAGGGGAGAATAGGAGGAAAACGAGAATGACTGGACATGGAAGGGAGGGGAGGGCAGAGGAGAATCGCTGGACATGGAAGGCAGGGGGAGGAGAATCGCTGGACATGGTTGAGAGGGAAGGATGGGGTACAAGAGAATCGCTGGACATTAATGGGAGGGGAGAGCAGAGGAGAATCGCTGGACATGGATGAGAGGGGAGGGCAGGGGAGAGAGGAGAGTTGCTGGACATGGATGGAGGAGAGGGAAGACAGGAAGGAGATGCACATGGATGGAGGGGAGAGAGGAAAAATGCTGGACATGGATGAAGTGGAGTGCAGGGAAGAGAGGAGAAATGTTGGAGGGAAGGAAAGACAGAGAACGGAGATGCACATTCATTCCCATCTAACATTGCCCTTCTGTCTTTCACCCTCCAGCGCCAAGCATTACCGTCTCTATCCTTCCTCCCTCTCTCCTTCCATTCAGCTTAGCCTGTCTCTCCCCAATACTGTCTCTTTTCCCTTCCCCCATCATGCAGTATAGTCTCTCTCATCTCTTTCACTCACCCCACCATTGCCCCATTAAAGCCTCCTGAGTCTGCAGCTTCCTGAAGGCAAGCTTTCCTACCTTGCTTCTTGCTCACTTTCTTCCCCTGTTCCCCCTATCATACAACATAGTTCCATCTCTATTTCCCTCACCCCACCATTGTCCCATCTCTCTCCTTATCCCTCTCTTTTTCCACTTTGCTCCATCCTAGTGACTAATTAATGCCTCGAGTCTGCAGCTGCCTGGAGAAACCATGAGCTGTCCTGCTTCTCCCTTGCACATTCACTCTCCTCCCTCTATGTCACGACGGCAAAACAAAACGAAACCATGGGTGGGGCCGTAGCCCTGCATGCACCGCTGCCGGCTTCCTTCCTCCTCTTCCCCTCATGATGCAACTTCCTGCTTTGGGGACGGAGGGAGGAGGATGGAAGCCGACAGTAGTGTGTGCAGGGCTACAGTTTAATTAACGTTTTAATGCTGTGATGGAGAGTGAGCAAGGGAGAGGCACAACAGCTTGTGGTTTCTCCAGGCTGCCGCAATAGCAGCCCTGGAGGAAGTCAGTATCTAGATGCCTGTGCCCATACCCCTGCCCAAGTAAGGGCAGCTCATTTTGGGGGGGGGGGGGGCAAAGTCCCCTCACTCCCACCAAACTACACCCATGCATCAGGTAGAATATTCTGGAAAAGTCCTATTGAATCCAAGAAATGGCTTTGGATTTTACCATCCAAGGGGTCATTTAATCAATGTCTTTCTTTGTGTAAAGCTGTAAGTCATATTTTATAGAACTGAATACTGATAGATGCCTCCAAATGCTTGTTTGAGGTGGATACTTTAGCTTTGGGAATGGCTGAAAACACTTTTTAGTTCTTTTTTACACGGAGATATACCCTTAGGCGTGTTTGTAGTTTTATGACTGACCAGTTGTATAGCAATTCCTGAAAATGTAGTCAGTACAGTTATGCCAAAACATGGACTAAGAAATAAGAAAACAGTATTAAGAAGATATACACTGAACTGTTCTATTGCATTTTTATTCTCAAGTTTGATTTTAACAATGAATAAAGAAGTTTTATATTTGGGCTGTTGTCTATCTGCTCTTCTTTTGAGACAAGCTTACACATGTGTCACATGTAGGTGACCCTGGGGTGAAGGGTTGTGATGTGCATGTGTTGAAAAACAAATATGTGAGCACACATTTAGAGAACACACACACCTTTTTACGCGCTTCATAGTAGGCAAAAATATGTGAGTTGGTGTTTGCATCTTACTGAGTCTGGATCTGGGAGCCTTTTTGACAAGGCACTTTATAGAACAGGCATAAACAGATGCCTTTTTGAACCTCATGTGAATGTGCTGTTATAAACTAAGACCCCACATGGATAACTTACCCTTTGAATAGCAGCAGAGTGAGAGGACCACCATAAGAATAAGCTTGTTCATCTTCTCTTCACCAAGTAAGGAAGATTCCCACTGCAGGCACAGGCAGCTCCTTGTGACTCTGGGCAAGTCACTTAACCCTCCATTGCCCCAGGTACAAATAAGTACCTAAGCCGCATTGAGCCTGCCATGAGTGGGAAAGCGCGGGGTACAAATAAAAAAAACAAACAACCTTTTAGATGAGTTGCAACCTTGATGTTGAGTCAGTGGATGAGTCTTATCTGTCTTCCAGCCTACACCTACATAAGCTTTTATACATTCTCAGGGAAAGTAGCAACCAATCAACTTCTCTAGATTTCTATGTGTCATAAGCTTCTTATATAATATATTGGCCATCAATTAGCCAATATTTCCAGGAGATACATCACTGTCTTGTTCTCTCCTTGATGTACTTTACACATGTACAAACTATGCATCTACCCATGGCCCAAATGTTCAAGACGGGCCCTTTTAGCTATGTTAATTTAATAACTCTAAAGGCATATTTGTGCCCTGGTGAGTTAGCTGCTGTCAGAAAGAAGAACGGTGGGGAGCGGGAACCAGAGCTACTGGTGACTGCAGAGATCTGTCTATTCTCCCCACTCCTTGTGCATTATAGTCTTCCAGTCAACAGAAGAAGTTTTAGAGGACGGCTTCTTCCCTGCTGCTTCTGTCTCTACCAGTTTCCTCTGCAGTCAGAACTCTATGTGGCTCTATTTATGGGAGTTTTAAAATGTATTTATATTAGGACAGGGCTACACAATGTCTTTGCCTAGGACACACCAAAGGGATAATTCCACCGTGCACATATAGAATAAATGTATAGGGGATGGTGATGATAAAATCTTAGGATGTGGTGAAAAAAAAATCGTAGAAGCACAGACTATGATGACAAATAAAGACCTTATGGCTTATCCAGTCTACTCATCCATATTATCACTATCCCTTCTGCTCCCTTATTTTTGTTACATTTGTACCCCACACTTTCCCACTCATGGCAGGCTCAATGCGGCTTACATATTATATACAGGTACTTATTTGTACCTGGGGGAATGGAGGGTTAAGTGACTTGCCCAGAATCACAAGGAGCTGCCTATGCCTGAGGTGGGAATTGAACTCAGTTCCTCAGGACCAAAGTCCACCACCCTAAGCACTAGGCCACTCCTCCTTAGAGATCTTATGTACTTGTCCCATGCTTTCATGAATTCAGATACAGTCTTCATGTCCACCACAACCAGCAGGAGGCCATTCCACT
This sequence comes from Microcaecilia unicolor, assembly GCF_901765095.1. NCBI lineage: Eukaryota > Metazoa > Chordata > Amphibia > Gymnophiona > Siphonopidae > Microcaecilia > Microcaecilia unicolor. Next base: position 239,134,176 of record NC_044033.1, read on the forward strand.
CATTCGCCATCTTTTCCATAAAGACGTCTTATACGTTTGAGATGGATTGTAGACAACAAGATGACAAAAATACCACTAGTTACATTTGTGCCTTCCTCATGGAGTATCAGGATTTGCCATTAGTATGTCAGTATTACATGTCTTATTTTTATTTATTTATTTGTTGCATTTGCATCCCACATTTTCCCACCTCTTTGCAGGCTCAATGTGGCTTACAATACATCATGAATAGTGAGAATACATGAGAAGGTACGCATTTAGTATAACAGAAGGATTTGGGGTAGCATGATTATTAGCTCAGAAACAAATTTCACACAGACAATATCATTAGCACACATCTCTCACAAAGCTGTGAGACTGAAATAAGTCTGAATTAATTCACACCAGTGGCGTTCCTAGGGGCGCTGACACCCGGGGCGGTCGCCGTTGCGCCCTGCCCCCTGGGTGCAGCGCCCCACCCCCCCAGTGCAGCGCGAACCCCCTCGTCACTCCCCCACCCTGGCGAAAGACCCCCCCCGGGTGCACGCCGCTGGGGGGGGGAGGTGGTGCCGTATGCCGGTTAGCTTCGTTGTTTCCATGCTCCCTCTGCCCCGGAACAGGAAGTAACCTGTTCCTGAGCAGAGGGAGCATGGAAACAACGAAGCTGACCTCCACACGGCACCCCCCCAGCGGCGTGCACCCGGGGCAGGCCGCACCCACCGCCCCCCCCCCCTTAGTACGCCACTGATTCACACTAATAAAAGAAGATCCCATTTAGATTTTAAACTTAAGCTTTGAATCTTGTATATCAAGTGGTGTCCTTTTCACACTCTTATCTCATCTTGCTGATAGTAGATGTTGTGATCTCAGATCACACCCCCCTCTCTTTATCTTTCTTTTTTCTTCCATTACTTCAACATGCCTGTTTCTACTTGCCATGTATACAAAATACTATTAAAGAGATGATACCATTTCATATGCTCTAATCCAACAGACAGGGATAAACACCTCAGGTTACTGACTACATTTTTCAGCAAAGTTTAGAACCTTAAAATTAGTTCTGGGAAAATGACATCTTCATTAAAAGAAATGCAGGGAGTCCTTGCAATACAAAGAAAGACTACAGAGCAAGCAAACTTCACAGATCGAAAAGAAACAAAGCACAAGCCATAGAAGACCAATATGGAGTTTGTCAGTTTAGTATGGTTAGAGAGAAAGCCAAATCTTTTTTTCTCAGAAGTCACCAAGACTAAGATTTCATGTAACCTGGCTCCTATTGGTACCTGAGAACCATAAGTCTTTAAGTGGTCATCTAGGTGTCATTCCACACAATGCCCATGATTTCTTCTTATCTATTAGGATTATAAAACTTGTCTTGCAGCCTTTCCAGCTCCAACTGACCTAAGGATTTCATATTCTGACCTGGGAACTGAACCAAGATTCTTGTGCACAGGGCTTATCATCTGAACCACCGGACCATCCCCTCAGTGGCGTAGCCAGACTGCCAATTTTGGATGGGCCTGAACCCAAAGTGGGTGGGCACAAAATTTTCTCTCTACCCCCCTCCCCCAGCAAAATTTAGTCACGCTAATCAGATGCATTTGTCACACCGGGTAAAGTGCTGCTTTTCAGTGCATCAGATTTCAGAAAATTTATTTAATAGCCTAACACCCTTTTCAATGAGCTTTCAGAGGCCAAAACCTCCTGCCTCAGGTCAGTATAATGCTGTTACGGTATCCTCGCCTGACCTAAGGAAGGAAGTATTGGTCTCTGAAACTTCATTAACACAGGTACCATATTACTTTATCCTAAATTAAAAGTAAAATTATTTTCTTTACCTTTCTTGTATGGCCATTTACTTTTTTCTCATTGTGTCGCTCCCAGTCTCTAGATTCTGCTTTCCTTCGTTTTCGCTTAACTCTTCTGCCACGGTTTCCTGGCCATTTCTCATTTTTCTCTCCTTTTTCTTTGCTTTCTTCAATATTTTTCTGCCTCTCTCTCTCTGTCCTGATTTAATTCATTCTTACTATCCATTCTTTAATTTCCTTCATCTACTTATGGCTTTTCATCTTTTTCTCACCCTTGTTCTCCCCATGCCCCTTCCTCTTATTCTCCAGTCTTTCACTACTCTCCTTTTCCATCCATCAGCTCTCTTCTTTCTCTCCCCATCCTTCCAGTAGTCTCCCCTCTTTCTTTCTGCATCCTTCCGTCCAGTGTCACCTCTTTCTCCCTACCCTTCCATCCAGCGTCTTCCCTCTTTCTCTCCCCATCCTTCCATCCATCTATCCTCTCTCCTGATCCTTCCATCTAATGTCTCTCTCCCTCTTTCTAACCAGTGTCTCTGTATCACTCTACCCTTTTCTGTTCAGTGTCCCTTCTCTCTCCACATCCTTCCAGTCTCTCACCTTTCTCTCTGCATCCTTCCAGTCTCTCCCCTTTCTCTCCCCATCCTTCCATCCAGAGTCTCTCTCCCCATCCATCCGTTTTCCCTCTTTCTCTCCCCATCCTTCCATCTGTTTTCTATCTTTTCTCCCCATCCTTCCATGTTTTTCCTCTTTCTCCCCATCCTTCCATGTTTTCCCTCATTCTCTGCCATCCTTCCATCTGTTTTCCCTCTTTTCTCCCCATCCTTCCATGTTTTCCCTCTTTCTCCCCATCCTTCCATCTGTTTTCCCTCTTTTCTCCCCATCCTTCCATGTTTTCCCTCTTTCTCCCCATCCTTCCATGTTTTCCCTCTTTTCTCCCCATCCTTCCGTTTTCCCTCTTTTTTCTCCCCATCCTTCCATGTTTTCCCTCTTTCTCCCCATCCTTCCATGTTTTCCCTCATTCTCTGCCATCCTTCCATCTGTTTTCCCTCTTTTCTCCCCATCCTTCCATGTTTTCCCTCTTTCTCCCCATCCTTCCATGTTTTCCCTCTTTTCTTCGACGAGGCCCGCCCTGCATGCCAGCGCCAGCTCCCATTGCCGGCCACTGCTGCTTTTCCTGTTGAGCAGCAGGGCCGGCGTTACAAAAAGAAGAAGCACTAACGGCGCTAAGGACCGTAGGACGAGAAATGTTAAAAAAAAAAAAAAAGCGCGGCACCGGCTTGCACTGTCTCGGCAGCCTTGAGGCATTGGCTGCTGGCTCGCAGGCTCCTCCCGCAGACGGGAGGAGCCTGCGAGCCAGCAGCCAATGCCTCAGCAGCCAAAGCCTCAAGGCTGCCGAGACAGTGCCTGCCGGTGCCGCGCTTTTTTTTTTTTTTAAACATTTCTCGTCCTTAGCGCCGTTAGCGCTTCTTCTTTTTGTAGCGCCGGCCCTGCTGCTCAACAGGAAAAGCAGCAGTGGCCGGCAATGGGTGCTGGGGCTGGCGCTGGGCGGGCCTGTGCTGAAATTGGGTGGGCCTGGGCCCAGCCAGGCCCACCCGTAGCTACGCCCCTGCATCCCCTGCAAAACTCCATGGAACCTCCCTGACTCTGCCTCCTGTAAAGCCCACTCCTGCTGACTTGCAATATGGTTGGTTAATGCTAATATTCAGAAGCTTTGCCCTTTTAAGTGCGACAGAATATCACTGGATAGCTGGGTACAAGTGCTTTAACCAGGCAGGAGCCTCTGCTGTCCAGTTAAATCTCTTAACTGGAGAGCAGATTTTCCTTTTGGAAATGTTACAGCACACACAGGAGGTACAAAGGTATTTGAAGATATGTACTTGTTTTATAGCTGTGAAGAGTACATGTTTGCAAATACTGATAGTAAATTAAAAATGAAATAGTAGCACGTTTCCCATTCTGGCACGTATATACTATTATTCTAATCATTTAAATTTATATTGATTTATTTATTCATCCTTTCGACTATGGCCAGATCAGATTACATTCATAATACATTCATATCAAAAACATGCATTCATAATAAAAACACAATACACACACAAACACACACACATAAAATCAATAAATCAATCTGCCAACTTAATAAATAAAACAGTCCATCCATTCTCATTGAAAGAAATGAGTTTTTTCAGCCTTTTGGAAATTTAGGAGATCATTATTAGATTTCACAGCAAGAGGCAACCTATTCCATAGCCAAACTAATGAATAGAAAAAAGTTTGTGAATGAGCACATTTGTGCTGGAAAGACCTTGTGGGGATAAAAAGCACTTCTCACATTGAGAATGTAACAACATATTTGCGTCTATGTTTACTAAGCGTCGCTATGGGTGTGTTAGCATTTTTAACGCAGTAAATGGTTTACACACATTAAACGCTAACGCGCCCATTGAAATGTATAGGCGCGTTAGCGTTTAACGTGCCTTAAATTTACAGGTGCATTAAAAATGCTAATGCACCTTAGTAAACATACTCCTTGATGTATAACTTGATAGCTTCTCATACACATAAGTTGGAACCATATCATGAAAAATCTTAATAGCTAACACCAACATTTTAAAGATGCACTGTTTACTAATAGGAAGCCAATGCATTGACAGAAGAAAAGGTGAAATGTTCACACAATGACTAATTTTTTTAGGAGCCAAATTGCTGAATTCTGGACCTGCTGGAGCCTTTTCAAACTGTTATTAGGCAACCCCACAAACAGTGCATTACAATAATCTATGCACGAGATCATATTGGCATACAACTGGATGTATGTATTTGTCACATAAATGTTAGTTATAGAATTTACAACTGACAATATATTTTCTCCATTTTATTTCAGGTAATTCTAACAACCTCAATTTCTCTGTACATGAATCTTCTGTAATGCCAATTGGAATTATCTCTGCCAGAATGAAAGTCAGTAAGAGTTTGCATCTCATCCATTCTTTAACCCCTATATATTCCCACTTAGGAATTTATCCCTCTGCCTCGTAAGCAAGCACAATACAATAGGAAAGTGGAAAAATTGATTTAATAAATCATGATATGAATGTTATTTCATCAAATGGAAAAGAAATCCCCTCACGTCTTCCCCCAGAGAAAAATATTCAAATGGTCATGTAAATTGGAGACCTTCTTGTTTAGGTGGATGCAAGTCATGATATACCTTAAAAATTCCCCTATTTTGGTACAGTACCAGTGACCATTAAACCCATGTGGAGAGGTATTTTCGATATGACATCTAGGTCGGACTTTGGATGTTTTGCACTAAATGTCCAAAATCTGAATAGGAATAATAATCATTTTCAAACAACAAAATGTTTAGCCTTTTTTTTTCTGAAAATGACCACATGTAAGATGGTGCACTACTGGAACCAGGATCTCTAATACCTAATAAAAGTTCATGCTGATAAATTCCAAAATATTGCCAAAATGTGTGTATAATAAATAATTTTTTATTTTGTTTAGAGTACCCTCAGATATTCCCACTATCTTCGGCACACAGTAACACTGTTACCTAGTGGTGTAGCACTTCATTCATCGGGTTACTCATTTAATGTGTAATTAAAACACCGCATAAGTGCTAACGGACTGGTATGTTCGCACTACTTTCTAAGTGGTATACCTTCTAAACTAGCCTCTATGTGAAAACCAGCCTTAAATGCAATAAATTGTGTAAACCAACACCGGTATTCACCAATGGCAATACTCTCAAGAAATCAATAAGCACATATCTGTTTTTTCTTTTTCTTTCGTGCTGTCTCCTCAATGCCTCGCTATGTTCAAAGATTAAATTTGTAAAAAACATCCGGCCAATTGCCTTCCCCTGAATATGCCTGACTTCCCGGGTTTCAAGATTCTTTCTTCAGGGACTAGGGTTAAGGCGGCCCTCTGCACCATCTGTTGTTGAAAAGCAAACTGTGAGACCAGATGGTCATTTAGGGCACCTTTTTGTGCTTTATTTGTTCTAAAACAGGTCTGGACTAAAATGTTGAAGTTTTCACCCTAGATGTTTTCAGTTTGTTCCATTATGGCTGTAAAACATCCAAGTGTTAGGAATGTCCTAATCCCACCCCTGAAATGGCCCTGGTATGCCCCCCCCCCCTTGTAATTTAGATGAACTGCAGATGAATTGCATAGATAAACGTCTGCAAAACAGGCCTCAAAAATACCAATTTGGACATTTTGAGATGAAATCCATCCAGATGCTACTTTATAACACTTTTGGGATGTTTTTCTCTTTTGAAAATGAGCGCCATTATGTACAAGCTTGTCTCTATATGAAAGCAGGAGCTGGATTCTTCTTCCTCCAAATCCTTTTTGTACTTGTAGGTTACACATACCAACATAAACATCTTCAAATATATATGTACTGTGTTAGAAGATGAATGCAATGACAGAACAATCAAACACTGATTCTTATATTTAATTTGCGATTCTTTAGTTCTCCTTTATAAAAATAATGATATAATTTTTAAAACTTTTTAAGTCTTTACATATCTTGTTAGGTACTTCTTATGGTTCTTCTCAGGCCTCAGAAGGATCCTGTAGCATTTGGGGATAAAAATACAGCCAAGCAGTCCTGCACTGGAGGCAAGGATAGCAAATGTCTCCACTGCTACCATGTACTTGCCCCTGGTGCTCAGGTATGTTGGGATAAAAGACACCCAGACACTGCAGAACACCAGCATGCTGAAGGTGATATACTTGGCCTCATTGAAACTATCAGGCAGATTTCTTGCTAGGAAAGCTACAATGAAGCTGACACCAGCCAGAAATCCCAGGTAACCCAAAACACAGCAAAATGCAATTATTGACCCTTCATTACATTCAATTGCTATTGTTCCTATTTCTGATTCAGTGTTAAGATATGGGAATGGGGGAGCAGTACACATCCAGACAAGACACAGGATGATTTGAAGAAGAGAACAGCAAAGGACTATAGAATTTGACAGACTGGAACCCATCCAGTTCCGGAGCTTACTTTTGGGCTTGGTGGCTTGGAAGGCAATGACAACAGTGATAGTTTTTGCAAGTACTGAGGATAGGGAAATAGAAAATGTGATACCAAAGACAACCTGTCGAAGAATGCAGGTCAACTTATCAGGGCGACCAATGAATATTAAAGAACAGAGGAAGCACAGCATGAGGGAGATGAGGAGAATATAGCTCAGGTTCCTGTTGTTTGCTTTTACTATAGGAGTATGCCGGTATTTAATGAAGATTCGCAAAATGAGAGCACTGATGAAACAGAAGAATATACTGATTAGAGTCACAGATATCCCAAAGGGCTCCTCATAGGAAAGAAAGGTTATCACTTTTGGGATGCAGGCATCTCTCTTCTGATTGGACCACTGGTCTTCTGGACACTTTATACAGTCATCCATATCTGAGAAAAAAAGAATAGTGCCCCAGTTTTTCACAAACTGCATCAATTTTTGGACAGTGACCCCGGATTCTAAACAGATCACCCAAATGGGTGCAGATCGCAAATCCATGTGCAAACTAATTAGTTAATGAGCTATTTACTATCATTAATTAGTGTTGTCACTCATTTGGGTTTATGTGCAGATCTGCCCTATGTCCTATTCTATAACATGTGCACCTAAATTTTATAATTTGCAAATCAGGAGGGGTGTGGAGGGATCAAGGGGAGTTCCCAGAACTTAGGCACAATGTTATAGGTTTATTTACATACGCCCAGCTACCATTAGTTGCATGCCAGTATTTACACCAGGTTTCAGCAGGCATAAGTGCGGCACCTAAAGTAAAGTACGAGCTCCATGCTATTCTATAAAGGGTACAAACCCTTTGCAGAATACTATCATAGAGCGAAAGTTCCTGAAACCTAATTTAGGCCCCCTTTTACAAAGTCATGCTAGTGACTGCAAGTGCGGTAATGCCGACATAGCCCGTTCACTTTGGACTGTGTCGGCATTGCCATGCAGCTTTGTAAAAGGGGGCCTTAGGGTGCCATTCCTAGAATTTCCCGCTGAATGAACATAATTCTATTGGGCCTGATATTCAGGCCGTGGGAGAGCACCTGGAGAACTCCCGCGGTTGGCGTCAGCCTGGATAGTCAATGCCAGGCCATTTCTGGCAACCAACAATGAATGTCCAGATGTTTTTTGGCTGGTTTAAATTTAATGGGCCAAGCTAATATTTAGCACTGTCCAGTTAAGTTTAAAATTTCTGCTATTTAAGGGGTCCTTTTACTAAGGCACGCCAAAAAACGGCCTGCGCTAGTGTAGGTGCATGTTTTGGATGCTCGATGGTCAATTCAGCGCGCCTGTAGAAAAGTCCTTTTTTTGGCCAAAAATGGACGTGCGGCAAAATAAAAATAAGTGCCCATCCATTTTGGGTCTGAGACCTTACCACCACCCATTGACTTAGAGGTAAGGTCTCACGCGTTAACCGGGTGGTAATCATCAGCGCTCATACACTGCCGATTACCGTCCGGTCAGTGCTGTGTGCTGGAAAATAAAATAAATATTTTCTGATACGTCTATCAGATATGCGTAAAAAAATGGAATTACCACCTGGACCACGCAGTAGTCGGGCGGTAGTACCAAATTGGAGTGCATTGGATGCATGTAGGCGCCTAAGCGGCTTAGTAAAAGGACCCCTTAGTGGCCTAATTTGGCCATCAAACTTAGCTGGCAATGTGTTGAATATTAGCAGATAACTGGTTACATAGCGCGACCTAACCAGCTGTCTGCTAAGCACTAAGTGGCAATATTCAGTGTGAGATAACCAGCGATCTCCCACTGAATATTGCCAGATAGACGGTTAAGTGGCATTTAACCAGCCAGGAGCCATTCCTGGATGGTAAAATGGTTTTAAATGTCGAGGGGAGGCTTATAATTAGGGATATCTTAGTTTATAATGTAGATTAGACTAGAATTTGTAGAGCTATAATATCTTAATGATGGAAATGTAGACACTTGGAGATAGGCATGATTGATATAAAAGTACCCTGCTGAGGACATTTTCTGTGTTGCTCAGAAAACTAAAACAAATACTACAGCAGTTGCCACCACTGCCCACTTAGTACTAGATTCTACATAAGTACATAAGTATTGCCATACTGGGATAGACTGAAGGTCCATCAAGCCCAGCATCCTGTTTCCAACAATGGCAAATCTAGGTCACAAGTACCTGTCAAGATCCCAAAACAGTACATTTTATGCTGCTTATTCCAGAAATAAGCAGTGGATTTTCCCCAAGTTCATTTTAATAATGGTCTATGGACTTTTCTTTTAGAAGGTCAGCCAAACCTTTTTTTAAACCCTGCTAAGCTAACTGCTTTTACTACATTTTCTGGCAACAAATTCCAGAGTTTAATTACACGTTGAGTGAAGAAATATTTTCTCCGATTTGATTTAAATTTACTACTTTGTAGCTTCATTGCGTGCCCCCTAGTCCTAGTATTTTTGGAAAGAGTAAACAAGCGATTCACGTCTACCCATTCCACTCCATTCATTATTTTATAGACCTCTATCATATTTCCCCTCAGCTGTCTTTTCTCCAAGCTGAAGATCCCTATCATATCTCCCATCAGTCGTCTTTTCTCCAAGCTGAAGAGCCCTAGACGCTTTAGCATTTCCTCATAAGGAAGTCATCCCATCCCCTTTACCATTTTTGTTGCCCTTCTCTGTACCTTTTCTAATTCCACTATATCTTTTTTAGGATGCGGTGACCAGAATTGCACACAATGTTCAAGGTGCGGTCGCACCATGGAGCGATACAAAGGCATTATAATATCCTCTTTTTTGTTTTCCATTCCTTTCCTAATATTACCTAACATTCTATTTGCTTTCTTAGCGCCCACCGCACACTGAGCAGAGGGTTTCAATGTATCATCCACGATGACGCCTAGATCCCTTTCCCAGTCAGTGACTCCTAATGTGGAACCTTGCATTACATAACTATAATTCGTGTTCCTCTTTCTGTCATGCATCATTTTGCACTTGCTAACATTAAACGTCATCTGCCATTTAGATGCCCAGTCTCGCAAGATCCTCTTGTAATTTTTCACAATCCTCTTGTGACTGATGCTGAAAATATTAGCACCTGGTGCTATTTTATAAACCATACTTACAGTTAGATGTGATTTATAGAATAGCGCCTAGCTCTGAAAACCTGATATAAATCTCTGTAAATTAGGCATGGACCCCGCTAATTCTATAACAACGTGCATAAATTTTAGGAATGCAACCGATCCACCCATGCCCCTCCCATGGCCATGCCCCCTTTTTGGATTCACAAGCTACAATTTACACACACCTCTATAGAATACACCTAAAAAGATGCCTGCATAAATTATAATTATTGCCAATTACTGCCAACAATTGCTTTTTATGGCTTGATTATCATTGCTGATTGGCTCATTAATCAGTTAATTTGTGTACGCAAATTAAATGCACATCAAAATTTGCAAGTGCAACTGAAAGCACCCTATATAGAATTCAGGGGTTACTGTTTTTATTTGTCTCATTTCTAAAAGTGAATAAGATAGTACTAATAACATTGCATGCCTAGTGTCAAAAGACAATCAGAATGGTAGAGGAAAGTGGAAACTCAGTTCACTAGGCTACTCTTGGGAGCTGCTTCTGCTCTGTTGGGTATGCCCGTAATACCTGATGATGCCTTGTATCCCCTTTCAGTTTCACTTTTTAGGGAGGTGGGAGGGGGATAGCATCCACTGTGGGACTAAGGAGGGTTAAGCCTTAATCAATCCAGTAATCAGTTGGTCATTCAGAGCACCTTTTTAAAAACTTGGATGTGATTGAAACAGGTCTAGATGAAAACATACTTCACGCGTCTTTCTGTTCCATTATCGCTGAAAGATGTCCTAATTTTTAGCTTGCTCTAGTCCTGCCCACAACATTCTACCTTGTTATTTGGACAAACTCAGTGGAAAGCTTGCAAATTCTGCTGTTTCGAAAATCGTGATTTAGATGTTTCAGCAGATAGCTGTATTTTTGGCCATTTTGAGACGTCTGCTTTGAAAATGTCCTCCATAGTGTTTTTAAAAGTTCTTGTTTAGGTCAGCCTTTTATAGGAAGGATTAGGTGGACTATTCTCCTTAATTCCTCATTCCATATATCTTCCTCAAAATTGAAACAAATAAGAAATTGCCCACTCTGTATTTTATTAGCAGCAGTCATATTCTATTTAAACTGAACAGCCTAGCTAATAAGCATCAATAATATTTCTTTTTATTTTTAGTTATTCCTGACATTTATACCCCACATTAGCCCAAAATAGACTGAAGTTCAATGTGGCTTGCAAACAAACAATAAAGTGAATAAAACATAATAGTGTACAGAATATAACACAAATTACAATAAGTTCAAAAAACAAATTAATATATGTGCAGTAAGTAACTGGGGATTTAGACTATCTCAAGGACAAACAAATAATTCAGGGTGGATAGGTGAGAGAATAATTAGGCAGGACTAGATGGGAAATGAAATTAAGAAAAGGGTGTGGGTAAAATTCAAATAAAGTTATTTGTATTCAGAAAGGCCATACGGAAGAAATGTGTTTTTAGAACATGATCTGATGTGTCAACTATGAACCGATTATATGCATTTTTCTTATGAAAGATAGTTCACGTAATTAGATAGGTCCTGCCATTTCAAGGCAGTTGAAGGATTAAGGTGAGAATCTGGGTCTGGCTAAGTTGCTTCTTAATAAAAACACCCCTCCCACCTAGTCCACATTATTTAATGCAATGTGGATTGTCTGTTTGTAGGAGGGGGGGATTTTCACAAATTAATGGGAAAGGGGTTATTTATCATTGGTTTGCTCATTAGTAATTGTTATCAGGTTTTTTTTTTGGTGGGGGCTATGGTGCTTTGGCTTGCTATGCAGAACATTTCCTAATTCCTCATAGACAACTTTTCCGAAGTATGACATGTCCTGTTTATATTGAACGACCTACCGGAACAAGACATTTGCCACATGAGATAAGTAATTCAGCCCACATGACACTGTTCCACAGGAGAATTGTTGATATTTGCTTAAACTGTATTTTTGAAAGAATCTTTTCTTGAATTTTGCTTTGCTTATACTTTTGGCAAATTTTGAACAGGAGGGTTTTTGACCGATGATTATTAATTTTCAACTGTGCACATATTGCATTGCTAAAAGTTGCGGATTGTGCCACAAATTTATGAGGTCTTTTTCTTCCCTCTTCTTTGTAGAAAGCAATATATGAAGATAAGCTGAGAATGTTAATGTTGTGATTCACTGTTTGGTTGGGATTAATTTTAATCTGGCCATTGAGCCCACCCCCACCCAGAAGCCCACCAGCAGTCCAGCATTACACATAATTACATTTAAAACATTTGTTTTTACCTGGGCTTGAATGTTCTTGAGTTTCCCAAAAGACTGCACTTATGTACACCACGTGGAGCAGAGCACTACAGGCTGTGCAGGCTCCTGTGCCTGGTCCTGTTTGTGGCCACAGGGGAGTGCTGAGGCCTGGATGAGGCTGAACTGAGAACCCAACTTCTCCAGCTGATACTCCAATCTGGGTTGGGTCCAAGAAGGAGCTCAGTGCTGACAGTGGCACACAGGCACTGTTGGAGGAGACCGGGTGCAGCCAAGCCACATGCGTGCTTGGGGGGGGGGGCAGAGTAGCAGGTGCAGTTAGAGCAGCTGCAGAGTGCAGACAGAGCACTATGGCAACGCAGTATCGACGATGAGCCGGTAAACTAACTGCTACCCTCTCAGAGCAGGTCATCCCACAGACTAACTGCACTCCTGACTTCCCAGTCCTGGACCCAAGCACAGCAGGAAAGCAAATTAGGCAGGTTACAGGTAGGACTACAGAGAGCTGCAAATAGGCTACTGCTCCAGGCTTGCATGCACGTGGCTGAGCGTGCAACCTAACCGGCGCCTAGAAGATTGGCACCAATTGGTGGATCAGACAAACTGGGTGGGCCTGAGCTGAGATTAGGTGGGTCCACCCACAGCTACGCCCCTGTGTATGACTGCAGCTGATGTTTTGTTGTGGGTATGAAAACTGCAATTAAGGCCCCCTATTACAAAGCCACGTGGCAATGCCAACACAGCCCATTCAAAGTGAATGGGCTGTGCCGGCATTACCACACCGCCAGTCTTTAGCACAACTTTATAAAAAGGGGCCTACGTTTCTATTGAAGCTTATTTTCTCCTTTTCCCAGCTGTCAGGACCTTACTGAGCTATAATTGCATCCTGTATCACTCACCCACAAGTGCCTTCACCACACTGCTAATGAGAGGAAAGAAATTGCTGGGAGAAATTTGTGGTATGGTGTTTCCTTGTGTTTTTGGTTCATGCTACTCCACTGTCCAATTGTGCAGGAAATAAATAATAAGGAATGCTTTATTTTTAAACATCAAATCATGTTTAAAATATAAAATTCAAGATGCAGAGGATAAAGAGGTATATAACTCGTACCTCCACTCTTAGTCCTGCCCATTTTTCTTTTGGTTAAATATTTTCATAAATATCTATCCGCAGGCAGTAAACATGCCACGTATCACTCACCATTCTGGCTGGAGATCTCTCCATCTGGACAGGGAACACAGTCATAGCAGCAGATGGGCTCTTCTTTCCTGGCCATTTTCCTGAAGCCAGGAGGACAGCTCTGGCTGCATTTGGACTGTGGAGGTGTCTAACAATGAGAAATAAATTTGAGTATCTGGGCAATGGTTTTTAAAATGCAGTGTTTCTTTTCTGTCCATTTACAGGTCAATTCAGATCTTTTACCTTTATGAACTCATTACCAAGCTATACATTAAAATAAATTACTGAGTTAAGAACCCTATTAAAAATAATTCTATTCTGTGGAACATGTTTATTAAAGTGTGTTAGGTCTTTGCACTTAACGCAGATTAGAAGCCAAAATCAATGCGTCTAAGTACAAAGGAGGCGTGTCCAGTAGTCCCCCTGCAGTTTCCACGCAGACAGATCCCTAAGAGGCCCTTTACAAAGGCACGTTAGGCGCTCTGCGCATGCAGTGTGCACCTAAACAAGACTACTGCCAGTAATTTTAGATTTGGCATACACCCATAATGCCTGGATGATTGATTGATTTATTTATTTCCTCCCACGTGCATTGTTTCTGGCGGTAATCAGCAGTTGACATGCGCCGACCAGTCACTGCAAGTGTAGCGCGTGAGACCACTAGATCAATGGGTGGCAATAAGGGCTCAGGCTGGTTTTGGACGCTCGCCGGTTTCAGTTTCACTGCATGCTCTTTTCCCGTCCCATTAAAAAAAAAAAAGCAGTGTTTGCAGACACGGTAAAAACTGGCCTGGCGTGCGCCCAATACTACTACTACTTATCATTTCTATAGTGCTACAAGGCATATGCAGCGCTGTACACCATACACAAAAAGACAGTCCCTGCTCAAAGAGCTTACAATCTAGATAAGACAGGTAAACAGACAGAACAATTAAGGGTAAGGGAATAAAGAGATGAGGATAAAATGACAGGGCAAATGAGTAGTGGTTAGGAGTCAAAAGCAGTGGTAAAGAGGTGGGCTTTAAGTTTGGACTTGAAAACGGCCAAAGATGGGGCTAGACGTACAGGCTCGGGTAGTCTATTCGAGGCGAGAGGTGCAGCAAGATAAAAGGAACGGAGTCCGGAATTAGCAGTAGAGGAGAAGGGGACTGACAAGATTTATCTACAGAACGGAGTACCCGAGAGGGGGCGTAAGCTTAGTAAGCTTACTGTGGCTTAGTAAAAGGACCCCTTAATGTCCTTAATTTCAGGTTGAATGAATCCAGGTTCACCTAACACCATCATAGCTCGCTTTATCTGTCCTTTACACTGCACATGGGATTTACTGTTTGCTGATTACCATGTGAAACTGCACCCACGTTCCATCCATTCCCTCTCCATTCTATGCCACAACCCACGCTAAGCACTTAGCATCAAATTTATACTGTACTGGCTGTTTTAATGTGTGATAGGCAGATGACATTTAATGAGCAAGTGCAAAGTGATGTAGGTGGAGAAGAGGAACCTGGGCTATAGCTACATTTTTTAATTTTTTTTATTTTTGTTACATTTGTACCCCGTGCTTTCCCACTCATGGCAGACTCAATGTGGCTTACATCGGGCAATGGAGGATTAAGTGACTTGCCCAGAGTCACAAGGAGCTGCCTGTGCCTGAAGTGGCAATCAAACTCAGTTCCTCAGTTCCCCAGGACCAAAGTCCACCACCCTAACCACCATAAGAAAGTGCCTGGCTCACAAATATAGCCAAAATGGTGGTGACATGGTTATCTGATAGATCCTAAATCTAATGTCCCTTGAAGATTGTATAAGTATAGTAATAAGGCACATGTGTAGTTGGGTAACAATAAGGAACTGTGTATAAGGAACCCCCTCCATTTAAATATAACATTGATACCGTGAGAGTTGGATAATGCATTCTTATGGGCATCTCTAACATTTAGCGCTCCCACAATTTTAGTGCACGCTAAAAACGTGAGCGTGCCTTAGGAAAAGGGGGCCTGAGTTCTTAAGGACTGAATATCAGCATTTATGCCTGGAATAGACTTCCTGAGCTGGCACGTCAAGCTCCATCTCTGGCCGTCTTCAAATCTAAGCTAAAAGCCCACCTTTTTGATGCTGCTTTTAACTCCTAACCCTTGTTCACTTGTTCAGAACCATTATTTTATCATCCTCACTTTAATATTCCCTTATCTCTTGTTTGTCCTGTTTGTCTGTCCTAATTAGATTGTAAGCTCTGTTGAGCAGGGACTGTCTCTTCGTGTTCAAGTGTACAGCGCTGCGTACGTCTAGTAGCGCTTTAGAAATGATAAGTAGTAGTAGTAGTTAAGTGCCAGCCAGCTCACATACCCAAATATTCAATGTTGATGCTTGTACATGGCCTAGTATTAAATATCTGGGCATAATTGTGGTGGTGATAGTCATAAAAAAAAAACTGACCACTGCCAGCTGAAGATTAACCCTTTTATTTTTAGATGTATTTGGTAATGATAGTTAAAACACTATCTCATATGATCCAATCAAATGGTCCACTAATCCCTAACCAGTATCATCAATGGAAGTGAACAAAGCATCTCATGTGTATCTTCTTGTATATGTAAGTGCTTCCTAATTTTAGCCCTGAATTAGATAAATGAGATTTATGATACAATTCACTTGTAGCAAGAAAAAAAAATCAAAATGTAGTTTAAAACCACCTAATATTAAAACACTATCAGAGTCCTGACAATAATTTATGATTAACTCCACTAAAAAATCCAGGGAAGATATACATTCCAGACCAAAGCCAAAATATCTATCACAAATTCACAACCTGAGCCTGTCCATATATAAAAACAAAACCTGTCTGAACATACTATAGTAACATAGAAGGGCATAATCGAACGTCGCCGGCGAAATAGATCGCCGGCGACCTATTTTGGCGGTGGCGCTACAGCTGGCCAGAACTGCATTATCAAAAAAGATGGCCGGCCATCTTTTTGTTTCGATAATACGGTTTAGCCCGGCCAAATGCCAGAGTTCGCCGGGTTTGAGATGGCTGGTTTTGTTTTTCAGCGATAATGGAAAAAATGCTGCCGATCTCCAACCCGGCGACATCCAAGGCATTTGGTCGTGGGAGGAGCCAGCATTTGTAGTGCACTGGTCCCCCTGACATGCCAGGACACCAACCAGGGGGCACTTCTAAAATTTTTTTAAAATATACAAATACCTACCAGGTGCATAGCTCCTTTACCTTGGGTGCTGAGCCCCCCAAATCCCCCCCAAAACTCACTCCCCACAACTCTACACCACTACCATAGTCCTTATGGGTGAAGGGGGGCACCTAGATGTGGGTAGAGTGAGGTTTGGGGGGGTGGGTTTGGAGGGCTCAACACTTAGCACCACAAGTGTAACAGGTAGGGGGGGATGGGCCTGGGTCCACCTGCCTGAAGTCCACTGCAACCAACATAAACTGTTCTAGGGACCTGCATACTGCTGTCAGGGAGCTGGGTATGATATTTGAGGCTGGCATACAGGCTGGCAAAAAAGGTTTTTATTTTTATTGTTTTAGTGTGGGAGGGGGTTGATGACCACTGGGGGAGTATGGGGAGGTCATCCCCCATTTCCTCCGGTGGTCATCTGGTCAGTTCGGGCACCTTTTTGAGGCTTGGTCGTGAAAATAAAAGGACCAAGTAAAAGCAGCTAAATACTGCTTGATGCCGCTTTTTTTTCCATTATCCGCAAAAGCCAGCCACCAGGTAGCCACGCTCATGCCCGCACATGTCCCACCTTTGCTTCGCTGCCGACACCCATTTTTTTTTTTCGATTATCGGCCGAAGGCGCCTATCTCTCCTCGGCCGATAACCACGCCCCAGTCCCGCCTTCACCAGGCCTCCGACACGCCCCTGTCAACATTGGCCATTTCCGTGACGGAGTGCAGTTGAAGGCGCCCAAAATCGGCTTTCGATTATACCGATTTGGATGCCTTTGCGAGATGGGCGCCCATCTCCCGATTTGGGTTGAAATATGGGCGCCCATCACTTTCGAAAATAAGCTGGATTACCATCTTTGATTTCAAAATATAAAATAAGAATATAAGAACATAAGAATAGCCACACTGGGTCAGTATAATGGTCCATCTAGCCCAGTATCCTGTTTCCAACAGTGGCCAATCCAGGTTACAAGTACCTGGCAGAAACCCAATTAGTAACAACATCCCATTCTACCAACAAGAACAAAACACTTTACAAAATAGCATGAATAATTATTTTGAAAGTAAGTAGGTGCCCAAAACTGCCCATAAAGAGAAACACTAAATGACAAGTCATGACCCTTTGGCATACCCTTCAGTACCTCACATTCAGCATATTTGTTATGGTGCTTGGTGATGATGTCAACAGTGTGGGCAGAGGTTTTCACCCCACTGCCTTTGGTTGCATGATGACTATCTAACAAAATGCCTCAGTTCTGATGGAAAATTCCACAACTGGGGTAGATGGGCAACTGATGGCAGCACAGATGACAAAGTCAGGTTAAGGGAGCCCTCAGAGCCAGTGAATTTTTCATGGCACTTGGCAATGTCAACCAGGGCCAGCCTTAGGCAGGGACAGTTTCACAGAGCCTCATACTCCCAGGGGCCCCGCGCCAGCCTTGGCATGTCCCTCTCCCCATCTGAAATCCAGCCTATCAACCTCTCTCCTTGCGGGATCTGGTACTAGTTTCTTCCAATCCTTCCTTCATTCCGTTCCCTGAATTGCTGGCTTCATTTAATCTTCCATGGCGCTGCCTGCCAGTGTCGGTGAAGTAAGCAGACTGCCTTTGTCACCAATATGGGTGGAGTCTAATATCCCACTGCCTTCAGCCACATTATGAATATCCAGCAAATGTTTCAGTTCTGTGCCAAATCCTACAGCTGGAATAGATTATTAACCAAAGGCAGCAAAGATGACAAGGGCAAATCAAATGAGCCCTTAGATCTCACATGTTTTTTTAATTGTACTCAGTGAAGATGTCAGCCATGTGGGCAGAGCTTACTAACCTACTGCTTTTGGCTGCATGAAGAATGTCCAATAAAACACTTCAGTCCTCATGGCAGATTTCACAGCTGGGGTAGATGGGCAGCATGAGCTCAAACTAATCAGAATGACTAGCAACTACTTGTTAAGAAAATGAGCTTCTTTTTTTCATGTTCTAACATAGATGGATACATCCACCCTAACAGGTGCTCTTGCTACAGTGAAACATGCCTATATTTACATCCACTGAATCTTCTCCAGGTCTGGATTGCTCTTTCTGGTTTTCTCTTATTTATACAATATAGCTACCGGAGAATGGTTTGCCAGTTCATCACCCATATGGTTGTTTCCCTCTGTCTGAATAGTAAGCTGTGGTCCACTGGTTGAGCACAAGGAGCCTTAATTTTTTTTTTTTATTTGTACCCCGCACTTTCCCACTTATGACAGGCTCAATGTGACTAAGGTACTTATTTGTATCTGGGGCAATGGAGGGTTAAGTGACTTGCACAGAGTCACAAGGAGCTGCCTGTGCCTGCAGTGGGAATCAAACCCAGTTCCCCAGGACCAAAGTCCACCACTCTAACCACTAGGCCACTCCTCCATTCCGCAGTTAGCAGCTGGTAGATCAGTGATATTCTCTTTTTTTGCTGTCTCAACTGGGTGCCACATTTTCTCACTGTGTCCCTCTTCTACTGACCTCTGGGGTACCACCATTGACTCACTCTATCCACCAGTATCTAGCCCATCGACCACCAAGAGTAACAGTTGCTTGATTCCTGAGGAAGATTTAGGGTTGGAGGTCCAGGTCGTGTTTTGGGTGTTTGTACCCTGGAGCTTCTCTGCTCTGTACAGCCTGTGCTGAGGAGGTGGAAGAGGGCAGCTGAGGACATCCCATTGCTCTGCCTTGCTTCCCTTGGAGATGAGGCTGAGACCTGCCCCACTTCTGGAAGGGATAGTAGATCGAGCTGACTTTTTTCAGGCTTGAGGGTTTTGGATCTGGTTGGTATTTAGTTTATTTTAATTAATTAATTAATTAATTAATTAATTCTTAAATCCCACAATTATCCAAAAACAAGTTTTAGCTCAATGTGGCTTACAATTATTATGTGATTACAGTATTAGCATTCTATTACATATATTGTGGAACATTTGTGCATATGAGATTAAGCATAAACTTTCTTGAAAAGGTATGTTTTTAGTTCTTTTCTGAACTGGAGGTAATCGTTGATACCAATGCTTTGGAAAAAGGGGGGGAGGGGTGTTATTGATTTCAATCCTGTTTTCAAGGTTCATTACTCTGTTATATTGGGATAAACAAGAATTTGTAGCAGTAAATCACATTATTGAATTTCTCACAACTGAAGGACAGCAAACATGATATGGTTTGATACCTTCCATCGTGATCTCATATTACTTATCTCTGACCTGAGTGAATGAACTCTCCCACACGATTGCCTTCTCATTGATAATGAAATCCTGCCCTGAGAGAGCATGTGGGTTATAACTTCCAATAATTTCAGTCCTCTCCGTCCTATTGAGCAGATGGATTATATTTGCAATTTCATAATCAATGGAGAAATCCCCATTCTCATCAAAAAAGATCTCTTCACCCAGAATGTTCTTGAAGTGGATGTTCTTCATATAATGATGAAGCTAAAGAATAAGGGATGGATTTTCAGTAGAGTCCATAAGTGCCAAACTCATATAAAACCAACCTGATTTCCTTTCTTTTTTAAAGTTTTGAGATATGTACAAAGGACTACATAATAAAATAACTCATCTACAAATAAATCTAGGGCTCTTTTTACTAAGCTGCGCTAAAAAGTGACCTGTGCCATGACCAGTGCGTGGGTTTCCTGTGCACTCAGGCCACTTTTAGTGTGGCTATAAAATGGCAGCAATTTCCATTTCCTCAATTAATAGCCATGCTCCCATGCTAACCACACGCTAATCAGAATGCAGTATGCAACTGCAATAACCGATTAGCACTGGGCATGCCTACTCTCCACCCCCCAACGTACCCGACACTAAGAAATAAAAGGTATTTTTTAGCGCATGGGAAGCACACAGATCTGAAAACTACCATGGGATGCCTGAATGTGCCCCGCAGTAGTGGATTTTAACCTGTGGTAAGCATGGGTTTAGTGGTAAGCATACTGTGGTTTAGTGAAAGGACCCCCTAAATGCATAGATTGCATAGTCTGAGAAAAAAAAAGATAAATAAAAACAATTATAGGAAAAGACTGAAAGAAATACTAAAGGAAGCAATTCCAGAAGATTTGCAAGTGTAAATGATACATTTCATACATGTAATGTGGCATATAAATGTAAGTAGCATGTTTTGAAAAGGCTCATTCATGCAACATACACAGATTTCAGGAGCTTGCGTTATGAGCATAGGTTGGGGAAAATTAAAAATTATTTCTGTTCATTATGTTTTTTTTAATGGAAATACACATATAGTTCAAATATTTTTCCATCAGCATTTCCCTTTCAGCAAGATGCTGTCCAGTGTGAATGTTTCAATTGGATATCTTTTCCTGAGCTTGCGAACACGACCAACCCTGGACGAGCTGAAACCGGAGCTGTGAACACCGGCGGCCCGAGCGAAGCCAGCTGAGTCCTAACGCGAGGAAGGAACCGAGGTGAACCGCAAGTATAGACCTACCACGTGGCCGACAAACACCCCTGGTCGGGCTGTGACTAGGTACACCGGACTTACAAAGTGAGAAGCTCCCGAGCTAAAAGTGCTCCCGAACTGACCTAGTCCCAGGAGCCGCCAGTTAGGGAATGACTTGCTTTGTTTCCAAATGCATGCACCGCTTTGTTTGTTTCAACTGTATGCACCGCTCACAGCTATAATTTAAAAGTCTCATACTTTGCTTTGCTATGCTTTAAATAGAAGGCAAATAAGTTGCCATGCCTAAATAGTTGCACTGATTAAATGTAAATGCTTTTGAATTCCTCATAAATTTTATACAGAAGGCAAATGAGCAACCTAGACAAAACAACATTATTTTCTGTAATGATTCAAATGCAACTGCCTTGCTTTGGTAAATGCAAGGCAGGTGAGCAGCTGTTCTGATCGCAAAGCAAAGAAAATTGTCGCTTGCACCGCTAATAGCTTTAATTTAAATGCAATTATCTCACTTTGCTTGTTCTGACCTTAGACAAATTAGCCACCTTGCACAGTAATTTAAAAGGTTAATATGTAATGCTTATTATTATGCTCTAATTGTAAATGCAGGCTCTACTTTGCTTTGATCACAAACCAAGCATAATCAGCATGAACTGTTGCCAAGTTTAAATGTAAACGCAGGCTTGCTTGCTTTGAATGTAAACCAGCAAACTAATCATTAAAGCACCTCAAACACTGACATGAATAGCAGCAAAACTCTCCTAATCATCTACTGTCTCACCCTACTCCCACATGGAAACACAACCCATGACCCAGATAACAACAAACCCATAACTCACAAATCATACATCACTTACATACACAAGATGTCCACCCTAAAGAACATACACAATAACCTAACCACAATACACCAACTTTGTGTACAACCTATCAATAACTCACCAGACCAAAGATACAACAACCATCCAAAAGGAAAAAACTCCACATACGAAAACCACCAACAAAAAGAAAGAAAAAACAATAACAAATTCAACCAACGAGAAAACAGACAACTAATAAAAATAAACACATCGACCCCCCCCCCCCCCCCCACGGAACCACCCGGCTCAATCCAACTAGGATATATCAATGCAAGATCAGCAGTAAGCAATTCAGTAGACATACTAGACTGGATTACCACAGATAATCTAGACCTCCTATTCATCACGGAAACCTGGTTCCACAGCCCGACAGACCCCGACATCTTAGAGACATGCCCACCAGAATATAAAATCACCCACTGGACAAGAAATGGAAAAAGAGGAGGCGGAATAGCCATTATTTATAAATCCGAGTTCACCATCACAACCACTGGAGAATCCACCTCACCACAACTTGAAATTGCCTCGACAAGAATCAATCATCCAAACCTACTAGGACACCTCAACGCAATCCTATTCTACAGGCCACCAGGAAAGTGGCAAGATGCCCAAACACAACTTATGGACTTCATCTCAAACACATGTGTCTCTGCCGCAAACATCCTCATAATAGGAGATATCAACCTACATCTTGAAGACGACACCTCAACAGGCACACGAGAATGCAAAGAATTTCTAAAATTCTGGGATCTACACGCACCTAACACTCAACCAACACATACAAAAGGACACACACTAGACATTATTACACACAAATTTGACCCAAACTCAACAATCCTACTCACGGACACAAGATGGGCACCCACACTATGGTCAGACCACCATAAAGCACAGGTCTCCCTTCACTGGCGAACAACACAAAGAAACGCAACCAACAAACATGAGCGAACCACATACACCACAAGAGGAAAAATTGACCCCACAACATTCTGGCAACAGATTTATCAAAACGAATGCTCAACCCCTAATCTCACCACACCCATACCTCTACTCACAGAAAAATGTATACCATATGCTTCACATAGCGCCCCTTAATTTCCTGTTGTCTCCTTCCAATGTCTCAATGTTCTTTTCAATTGATTTATTCCTTAACGATTTTGATTTTGCCTCGTTTAACTCTTCACAATTTAATCCATAACCTGAATTGTAACAAATTGTATTTCCATTATTCATAATGTATTGTAAGCCACACTGAGCCCGCAAAAATGTGGGAAATGTGGGATACAAATGCAATAAATAAATAAATAAATAAAAACAAATGCAGACACCATCCAATTCCTCCAAGAATGGGACGATATATGTAGAACAACATTAGACAAAATCGCCCCAATCCAAACCAGAACATCACATAGGAAAAAGTCAAATCCTTGGTTCACCGAAGAGCTGAAAAAACTCAAAACACAAGTCAGGAAACTAGAACGTGCATGGTACAAAAAGAAAGATGAACAAACACTAGGTGCCTGGAAACTACTTCGGAGAAAATACAAATACACCATAAAACAGACTAAAAGACTACATTACAAAACAATGATCGGACCAAACTACAAAGACACACACAAACTCTTCAACCTTGTGAATAAATTGCTAGACACCACACCAGTTACAAACAACAGCAAAGACATACCAAGTGTTGACAACCTTGCGAAATACTTCAAAGAGAAAATTATACAACTACGACTCAAAATACCCACCAGCCCTATTGAATACACCACACTCCTAGACTGTCTAGACCCAGAAGACGGAATATACCCAGCAGACAGAACCTGGACCGAATTCGAATTACTATCAGAAGACCTCATCTCTGAAACACTCAAAAGATTCGCCAAATCCTACTGCAAACTAGATATATGCCCAAACAACCTTATGAAATCAGCTCCTCAACAATTCATAATAGACCTGACGAACCATGTAAACTTCATGCTACAAAACGGACTTTTCCCAAAGAAAAAGGAAAACTTTAATTCACCCCAATACCCAAAGACACAAAGAAAAGTGCAAGCGAAATAACTAATTATAGACCAGTAGCATCCATACCACTAATAACCAAAATAACCGAAGGGATGGTAACAAAACAACTTACAAGTTATCTAAACAAGTTCTCAATACTGCATGATGCCCAATCAGGATTCCGATCAAATCACAGCACAGAAACAGTACTAATTACCCTGATGACTAAATTTAAACAAATGATTGCAAACGGCAACAATATACTTCTGCAATTTGACATGTCGAGTGCCTTTGATATGGTTGACCACGAAATCCTACTAAACATACTTGAATATTTTGGCATCGGAGGCAATGTGCTAAACTGGTTCAAGGGGTTCCTAACTTTGCGCTCATACCAGTCACATCAAATTCAACTACATCTGCAGCATGGACACCTGAGTGTGGAGTACCGCAGGGATCACCCCTCTCACCAACAATCTTCAACATGATGATGACACCCTTGGCAAAACTTCTATCAAACCACAACCTTAACCCATATATATACGCTGATGATGTAACAATATACATCCCTTTCAAACAAGACATCAAAGAAATCTCCAATGAAATCAACCAAAGCTTACACATCATGAACACCTGGGCAGATGTATTTCGATTGAAACTGAATGCAGAAAAAACCCAATGCCTGATACTTACCTCCCAATACAACACGAATAAATTCACCGCTATAAACACACCAAAACTAAATCTTCCAATCTCAGAAACTTTAAAAATCCTTGGAGTTACTATTGACCGCCACCTAACACTTGAAACCCACGCAAATAACACAACCAAAAAGATGTTCTACTGCATGTGGAAACTGAAAAGAATACGACCATTCTTCCCAAGATCCGTCTTCCGAAGCCTAGTGCAATCACTCGTGCTAAGTCATCTGGACTACTGCAACTCACTGTACGCAGGTTGCAAAGAGCAATTACTGAGGAAACTTCAAACAGCCCAGAACACAGCAGCCAGACTCATCTTCGGGAAACCAAAATACGAAAGTGCGAAACCCTTACGAGAGAAGCTACACTGGCTCCCACTCAAGGAACGCATCACTTTTAAAGTATGCACACTAGTCCACAAAATCATTCATGGTGAAGCCCCAGCCTACATGTCTGACTTAATAGACCTACCACCCAGAAACGCTAAAAGATCATCCCGAACTTACCTCAACCTCCACTTCCCTAACTGCAAAGGCATAAAATACAAAGTGCTGCACGCGTCAACCTTTCTTATATGAGCACACAATTCTGGAATAAACTACCACGAAACCTGAAAACAATCTACGAACTAACCAACTTCCGCAAACTACTAAAGACCCATCTTTTTGAAAAAATCTATCGAAAGGATCAAAACATATGAAGTCCACACACACTGTTAGCAATGCATCAATACATTCTCTTCTGTACGCTTATCCCCCACAATTTTAACACATCTAAACCGAATTTACAGGTAAAAACAGAAAATATTACACCTGAACGATCTCTTGCTATTGCTCTGTTGCCCTATCATTATCCGCTACTCTTCTATTGTTCAGTTGTTCTTTTCCATTGTTTTAGTCTCCTTAACGATACTTGGACTTTATTTTAACTTAACTCCTCACAATGTAACAATAATTATGTTGTAACAGATTGTACTTCCATCACTACAATGTATTGTAAGCCACACTGAGCCTGCAAATAGGTGGGAAAATGTGGGATACAAATGCAATAAATAATAAATAAATAAATAAATAATACACAATTTGTACACCATGCAAATTCCAGCTACAGGTTCTAGGCGGCTTACAGCATAAGACTCCCATTAACAAATGGGGACTTACATTGTCATTAAAATGATAAAGAATTACATCAGACCAGAGCTGTCAGCAAAATAAGTCATCAGAACTATCAAATAGAAAAATTTACAATTTATGGAACCTGGAACACTTTATAACACTTATATAACGTTGGACTTCACGTATAACAAGTTCAAATATAACCATTTACATAACAGATCCTATCAAGAGGCATTTACATGTAAAACATAGAAAGACATTAACAGAAGATAAAGACCAGCCCCCTGATATTCAGAACAATTTGACTGGGAAGGATCAGCACCTGGCCAGTTAAATTCCAAATAACCGGCTATCCGCCAATATTCAGCAGTTCTTTGCTGGCCATGTATGCTGAATATTGCCAGTTAGCGGACAGCAGATAGCTGGTTATATCAGGTGATATAGAGTTTCCAAGGGGGCCAACCCACTCATCAGCAGATCTAGGTCCCGCCCCTAGCCCAACCCATTCTGCTGCTAGCTCCACCCCATCCCACCAATTCCTCTGCCCAGCTCCACCCATAACTCTGCCCATTGCTCTGCCCATCCCAACCCATTGCTTTGCCCCAACACAGCAGCAGCAAAAGAAGTGGTCTCATCCAGCGGTAGCAGGAAACACCTTCATAAAACATCATCTCCTGCTGCCATGGGATAAGTGGCAGTAGGAAATGGTGCTTTATAAGGGCGTTTCCTGCTGCCGCTGGACAGGGAGGCCACTCAGTGGGAGATCTTGGCTTCTTGATGGGAGTGTGGAAGATGACCTGCAAAAGTGGGAATCTCCTGTTGAAAATGTTTTCTTCGTAGAAAGTAATACAATATTATTAAAACTCTGTAAGAGCACTCCTCCCTTGTTATCCTAATTAGAATAACTGACTATAAATTAAGAGTTGTGGTAGGGGTGGGTGGGTGGGAGTTGGCAGGGGTGGGTGGGATTGATGACTGATCTAGGCCCTGCTGTGCCTGCTAGAATTTATCTGTTAATGCTTGTCATATACCTGGAACATCAGACATGGAGGCAGAGGCTAGCATACACTTCTCCCTTAAGTTCCGGTTTGATGCACCTATACTTTGGGCATGTCTACACTTTGGACACGCCTACACTAATGTCAGACACCTTCACTTTAAAACTAGGAGTTTCCCTCCTCTCTTTGCCTCAGCTACTTCTTCCTGGTATCTGGTGCACTCCTGCTGTGATTATTCCTGTTTTACCTGGTTTTGACTCTGTGCCTGGACCTGAATTCATTGGATTGCTGCTGCCTTAACTCTGTGCCTGGACCTGACTTCGATGGATTGCTGCCTGCCCTGATCCTGTGCCTGGAACTGACTTTGTTGGATTGCTGCCTGCCCTGACTCTGTACCTGGACCTGACCTCTGTTGATTAAATTGTCTGTCTCTGTCATCTCCTGAGTCCTGCTCTCTTCCTACTTTCCAAGTCCTGCTGGCCATCTGAACCCAGGGGCTCAACCACTGGGGAACAATGGCCGCCGCAGGTGAAGCGTGGGGATTTCTGACTGCTGGTCTTCGGATCGGCACAAGGGCTCACTCCATTCCTGGACATTGTGACAATGCTGTAGTACAAAGTTTAAGTTTTAAAACTAGGGGGGAAAGAGCATGGAGATTAGTTGATAAAGTTTGCTTTTTTATATTTTTATTTTGCCTATCTATAACCTACAATTCTTCCTTTAAACCCCAATCTTTAAGTTCCCAAAGCATAGAGCAAAATAATGTTCACTTACCAGAGAAAAGTCCTCTTCACATTTCCAGTTGCATCCTAAATCATCAACCTGGGCTACTAAATTTTTGCTAGTGTCTCAGTTGACATCAAGCTTAACCCTCCCTTCTATAATTGACCCTATATGTATATCTTTTACTTTTTGATTGGATGCAAAACAATCTGAAGCATCTAAGCAAACATATAAGTAATAAATTGAACACCAATATTTGTTGCTTCTGTAACTTACACATAAAAGTGCCCATATTCAGTAATCCTACTTATAATTTATCTGGCTGATATTCATCCAGTGGCGGTCAATGTTTTTAAGTCTCCTGCTGGCTGTATTCTCAGATTTTCAATTCTGGGTCATGTCTGGGCACCGGCATTGAATATCCAGTTGTATGTTGCCAGCTAAAACTTAATCTCTCCAGTATAGGTAGTAAAGTACTTTAACAAAACTATAGTCCTGTGAAGTGCAATAGAACCTTAGTGAAAAAAAAGGGGGGAAAGCCTCTGAACCCAACCCAACCTCTAACCAAAATCATTGTTTTCAAAAACAAAGGTTGAGGAAAATATATGGGTTATTTCTCTTCATTGGCATAAAAACCCTTTATTCTTTGGTTCAAAATTGCTAAACAGCACAGAACTGATAATTTATGGATCCACAAAAAGAAGTAAAAGGACTACTTAACTTGAACTTCAAAGTGCAGGTGAGCAACAACGTGTGTATGGTCAGTCAATCACACCGACTATGGCCAGAGTTTCGCTGCTGGTAGCTGTCTCCACCTTTAAAAGTGGACTAACATGGCTACACCATCAATTTACTCATTAATATTGTGGAAAGGTGAACAAATGAGTATTTTCAAGCTGAGACGGAGTGGCCTAGTGGTTAGGGTGGTGGACTTTGGTTCTGAAAAACTGAGTTCAATTCCCACTTCAGGCACAGGCAGCTCCTTGTGATTCTGGGCAAATCACTTAACCCTCCATTGCCCCATGTAAGCTGCATTGAGCCTGTCATGAGTGGGAAAGTATGGGGTACAAATGTAATAAAAATAAATTCCTTATCATATCATATGGAATGCATGTATCTGTGAAGAGATTATTGCCTACAGTGCTAAACAAAGTAAGCTCCAGAAACAAAAATTATCACTATAGATGAGAATATTAAGTTCAAGGAACACCAGTTTTATGCTCATCCAACTCCAGCTTTGCAAGCTCAGTTACATCAACTAAAAGTTCAGCATAATTCCATTGTGTCTGAAAGAGTGGGTAGGCTACATTTTAGGGAAAGTGCTGTCTAGTATGTACAACGGAGTAGGGCAGGAAGGCTACTTGCCAATTATTTAAAACATAAGTGTAAATGTGAAAAAAATCATGCTATCCAGTCAGGAACTGCTCTTTACATTGATCCAGTGAATATTGGAAAAAAAATTAACTTATTTTATGAGCAACTTTACACATTGGGTACCAATCCTAATCACTCTCATATATTGCAGTTTTCCAGATCTCTTACTCCTCCTACTATTACAATGGCCCAATTGGAAATGCTAAATGGTCCCATTACATGAGTGGAAATAGGGGCATCCATCAAACGTCTTAGACAGCGCAAGATCCTGGGGGTGATGACCTGTCAATTGACGTTTATCATATTTTTCAAGGTTTCCTAATTCCTAAGTTATTGCAGTTATATATGTCCTTTCTGGAGTGTGGTGCTAGTGCAGGATCCATTATTGAGGTGGTAATTGTTGGTTTTTTCAAACCCAGTAAGGGTTAGTGCATGCTAATTTTAATATGCGCTAAAAACACTAGCACACCTTTGTGAAAGGGGCCCTTGGTCTTATATAGGGATAAAATTCAAACACACCCTGCAAGATAATATACAGTTGTTGCTAACCAAGGTTAGCAAACTCTGTACTGCATGGTTGCCTTTATGTCTCTCTTGGTGGAGTCCTATGGAAGCCATAAGAAAGTTGATTGCACCTCAAGTCCTTTATGTGGTACAGATGCTCCCGCTTCCCTTTCCAGCTTAGCTATATAACACCATTGATAAACTGCTGGTAAAATTTTTGTGATTATGTAAGCCACCACCTACAATTTCTCTCAGTAAGTTAAAGTGGCCTAAAGAATTTGGAGGAATCAGATTTCCTGATTTTTGCCACATATGATAAGGCCACTGTTTTGCATGCTGCCTGTTTGTGGTATAGCGAATGCTACATACCTGTAGAAGGTATTCTCGAGGACAGCAGGCTGATTGTTCTCACTGATGGGTGACGTCCACGGCAGCCCCTCCAATCGGAACACTTTCCTAGCAAAGGCCTTTGCTAGTCCTCGCGCGCCTATGCGCACCGCGCATGCGTGGCCGTCTTCCCGCCCGAACCGGCTCGTGTTCGTCAGTCCCATATGTAGCAAAATAAAGGCAAGGGAAGACACAACTCCAAAGGGGAGGCGGGCGGGTTTGTGAGAACAATCAGCCTGCTGTCCTCAGAGAATACCTTCTACAGGTATGTAGCATTCACTTTCTCCGAGGACAAGCAGGCTGCTTGTTCTCACTGATGGGGTATCCCTAGCCCCCAGGCTCACTCAAACAACAAACATGGTCAATTGGGCCTCGCAACGGCGAGGACATAACTGAGATTGACCTAACAATTTTTCCAACTAACTGAGAGTGTAGCCTGGAACAGAATAAACATGGGCCTAGGGGGGTGGAGTTGGATTCTAAACCCCGAACAGATTCAGAAGCACTGACTGCCCAAACCGACTGTCGCGTCGGGTATCCTGCTGCAGGCAGTAATGAGATGTGAATGTGTGGACAGATGACCACGTCGCAGCTTTGCAAATCTCTTCAATAGTGGCTGACTTCAAGTGGGCTACCGACGCTGCCATGGCTCTAACATTATGAGCCGTGACATGACCCTCAAGAGCCAGCCCAGCCTGGGCGTAAGTGAAGGAAATGCAATCTGCTAGCCAATTGGATATGGTGCGTTTCCCCACAGCCACTCCCCTCCTGTTGGGATCAAAAGAAACAAACAATTGGGTGGACTGTCTGTTGGGTTGTGTCCGCTCCAGGTAGAAGGCCAATGCTCTCTTGCAGTCCAATGTGTGCAGCTGACGTTCAGCAGGGCAGGAATGAGGACGGGGAAAGAATGTTGGCAAGACAATTGACTGGTTCAGATGGAACTCCGACACAACCTTTGGCAAGAACTTAGGGTGAGTGCGGAGGACTACTCTGTTATGATGAAATTTGGTGTAAGGGGCCTGGGCTACCAGGGCCTGAAGCTCACTGACTCTACGAGCTGAAGTAACTGCCACCAAGAAAATGACCTTCCAGGTCAAGTACTTCAGATGGCAGGAGTTCAGTGGCTCAAAAGGAGGTTTCATCAGCTGGGTGAGAACGACATTGAGATCCCATGACACTGTAGGAGGTTTGACGGGGGGCTTTGACAAAAGCAAACCTCTTATGAAGCGAACAACTAAAGGCTGTCCTGAGATCGGCTTACCTTCCACACGGTAATGGTATGCACTGATTGCACTAAGGTGAACCCTTACAGAGTTGGTCTTGAGACCAGACTCAGACAAGTGCAGAAGGTATTCAAGCAGGGTCTGTGTAGGACAAGAGCGAGGATCTAGGGCCTTGCTGTCACACCAGACGGCAAACCTCCTCCATAGAAAGAAGTAACTCCTCTTAGTGGAATATTTCCTGGAAGCAAGCAAGATGCGGGAGACACCCTCTGACAGACCCAAAGAGGCAAAGTCTACGCTCTCAACATCCAGGCCGTGAGAGCCAGAGACCGGAGGTTGGGATGCAGAAGCGCCCCTTCGTCCTGTGTGATGAGGGTTGGAAAACACTCCAATCTCCACGGTTCTTCGGAGGACAACTCCAGAAGAAGAGGGAACCAGATCTGACGCGGCCAAAAAGGAGCAATCAGAATCATGGTGCCTCGGTCTTGCTTGAGTTTCAACAAAGTCTTCCCCACCAGAGGTATGGGAGGATAAGCATACAGCAGACCCTCCACCCAGTCCAGGAGGAAGGCATCCGATGCCAGCCTGCCGTGGGCCTGAAGCCTGGAACAGAACTGAGGGACTTTGTGGTTGGCTCGAGATGCGAAGAGATCTACCAAGGGGGAGCCCCACACCTGGAAGATCTGTCACACTACACGGGAATTGAGCGACCACTCGTGAGGTTGCATAATCCTGCTCAACCTGTCAGCCAGACTGCTGTTTACGCCTGCCAGATATGTGGCTTGGAGCACCATGCCGTGACGGCGAGCCCAGAGCCACATGCTGACGGCTTCCTGACACAGGGGGCGAGATCCGGTGCCCCCCTGCTTGTTGATGTAATACATGGCAACCTGGTTGTCTGTCTGAATTTGGATAATTTGGTGGGACAGCCGATCTCTGAAAGCCTTCAGAGCATTCCAGACCGCTCGTAACTCCAGGAGATTGATCTGCAGATCGCGTTCCTGGAGGGACCAGCTTCCCTGGGTGTGAAGCCCATCGACATGAGCTCCCCACCCCAGGAGAGACGCATCCGTAGTCAGCACTTTTTGTGGCTGAGGAATTTGGAAAGGACGTCCCACAGTCAAATTGGACCAAATCGTCCACCAATACAGGGATTTGAGAAAACTCGTGGACAGGTGGATCACGTCTTCTAGATCCCCAGCAGCCTGAAACCACTGGGAAGCTAGGGTCCATTGAGCAGATCTCATGTGAAGGCGGGCCATGGGAGTCACATGAACTGTGGAGGCCATGTGGCCCAGCAATCTCAACATCTGCCGAGCTGTGATCTGCTGGGACGCTCGCACCCGCGAGACGAGGGACAACAAGTTGTTGGCTCTCGCCTCTGGGAGATAGGCATGAGCCGTCCGAGAATCCAGCAGAGCTCCTATGAATTCGAGTTTCTGCACTGGGAGAAGATGGGACTTTGGATAATTTATCACAAACCCCAGTAGCTCCAGGAGGCGAATAGTCATCTGCATGGACTGTAGAGCTCCTGCCTCGGATGTGTTCTTCACCAGCCAATCGTCGAGATATGGGAACACGTATACCTCCAGCCTGCGAAGTGCCGCCGCTACTACAGCCAAGCACTTTGTGAACACTCTGGGCGCAGAGGCGAGCCCAAAGGGTAGCACACAGTACTGGAAGTGACGTGTGCCCAGCTGAAATCGCAGATACTGTCTGTGAGCTGGCAGTATCGGGATGTGTGTGTAGGCGTCCTTCAAGTCCAGAGAGCATAGCCAATCGTTTTCCTGAATCATGGGGAGAAGGGTGCCCAGGGAAAGCATCCTGAACTTTTCTTTGACCAGATATTTGTTCAGGGCCCTTAGGTCTAGGATGGGACGCATCCCCCCTGTTTTCTTTTCCACAAGGAAGTACCTGGAATAGAATCCCAGCCCTTCCTGCCCGGATGGCACGGGCTCGACCGCATTGGTGCTGAGAAGGGCGGAGAGTTCCTCTGCAAGTACCTGCTTGTGTTGGAAGCTGTAAGACTGAGCTCCCGGTGGACAATTTGGAGGTTTTGAGGCCAAATTGAGGGTGTATCCTTGCTGGACTATTTGGAGAACCCACTGATCGGAGGTTATGAGAGGCCACCTTTGGTGAAAAACTTTCAACCTCCCTCCGACCGGCAGGTCGCCCGGCACTGACACTTGGATGTCTGCTATGCTCTGCTGGAGCCAGTCAAAAGCTCATCCCTTGCTTTTGCTGGGGAGCCGAGGGGCCTTGCTGAGGCGCACGCTGCTGACGAGAGCGAGCGCACTGGGGCTTAGCCTGGGCCACAGGCTGTCGAGAAGGAGGATTGTACCTTCACTTACCAGAAGAGTAGGGAACAGACTTCCTTCCCCCCCAAAATTGTCTACCTATAGAGGTAGAAGCTGAAGGCTGCCGGCGGGAGAACTTGTCGAAAGCGGTATCCCGCTGGTGGAGCTGCTCTACCACCTGTTCGACTTTCTCTCCAAAAATATTATCCGCACGGCAAGGCGAGTCCGCAATCCGCTGCTGGATCCTATTCTCCAGTTTGGAGGCACGCAGCCATGAGAGTCTGCGCATCACCACACCTTGAGCAGCGGCCCTGGACGCAACATCAAAGGTGTCATACACCCCTCTGGCCAGGAATTTTCTGCACGTCTTCAGCTGCCTGACCACCTCCTGAAATGGCTTGGCTTGCTCAGGGGGGAGCTTGTCCACCAAGCCCGCCAACTGCCGCACATTGTTCCGCATGTGTATGCTCGTGTAGAGCTGGTAAGACTGGATTTTGGCCACGAGCATAGAAGAATGGTAGGCCTTCCTCCCAAAGGAGTCTAAGGTTCTAGAGTCCTTGCCCGGGGGCGCCGAAGCATGCTCCCTAGAACTCTTAGCCTTCTTTAGGGCCAAATCCACAACTCCAGAGTCGTGAGGCAACTGAGTGCGCATCAGCTCTGGGTCCCCATGGATCCGTTACTGGGACTCGATCTTCTTGGGAATGTGGGGATTACTTAATGGCTTGGTCCAGTTCGCCAGCAATGTCTTTTTTAGGACATGATGCATGGGTACTGTGGACGCTTCCTTAGGTGGAGAAGGATAGTCCAGGAGCTCAAACATTTCAGCCCTGGGCTCGTCCTCCACAACCACCGGGAAGGGGATGACCGTAGACATCTCCCGGACAAAGGCCGCGAAAGACAGACTCTCGGGAGGAGAAAGCTGCCTTTCAGGGGAGGGAGTGGGATCCGAAGGAAGGCCATCAGACTCCTCGTCAGAGAAATATCTGATGTCCTCCTCCTCCTCCCATGAGGCCTCACCATCGGTATCAGACACAAGTTCACGGACCTGTGTCTGAAGCCGTGCCCGGCTCGACTCCGTGGTACCACGGCCATGGTGTGGGCATCGAGAGGTAGACTCCCTCGTCCGCGCCGGCGAAGCTCCCTCCGCCGACGTCGTCGGGGAGCCTTCCTGGGAGGCGACCGCAGTCGGTACCGGATGTTGGAGACCTCACCCCGGGCAAGGGGCCAGCCGGCGCCTCACTCGACGGTACCGATGGCGCAAGCACCCCCGGTACCGGAGGGGAAGGGCGCAACAGCTCTCCCAGGATCTCTGGGAGAACGGCCCGGAGACTCTCGTGCAGAGCGGCTGTAGAGAAAGACATGGAAGCCGATGCAGGTGTCGATGTCAGAGTCTGTTCCGGGCGTGGAGGCTGTTCCGGGCTGTCCAAAGTGGAGCGCATCGACACCTCCTGAACAGAGGGTGAGCGGTCCTCTCGGTGCTGATGCCTACTGGGTGCCGACTCCCTCGGCGACCCAGAGCTCTCGGTACCGATAAGGGAAGGAGACCGGTGTCGATGCTTCTTTGACTTTTTCAAATGAAGCATGTCACCGGAGCTTCCCGGTACCGACGAGGAGGACGTAGAATCCTAGAATCCAGCCGTCGCTTCCTCGGGGCCGAGGCCAAAGAAGGTCGGTCTCGGGGGGGCTGTACCGCAGGAGCCCTCAGGGTAGGGGGAGACCCACCCGAAGGCTCACCGCCACCAGCAGGGGAATGGACAGCCCTCACCTGCACTCCAGTCGAAGCACCACCATCCGACGACATCAGCAGAAGTGGAGGTCCCGGTACCACCGACGCCGACGCAGCCTTCCGATGTCTTGGCCCCGATGCAGAGGGTCGATGCCTCGATGCACTTGATGCAGTCGCGGCCGAGGATGGAGGTCTTGACGCTGTCGACGCCGAAGCACTCGATACTCCCGGTGCAGATGCCGACGAACAGCCCGAGAACAAAACGTTCCACTGAGCCAATCTCGCTACCTGAGTCCTTTTCTGTAAAAGGGCGCAAAGACTACAGGCCTGCGGGCGGTGCCCAGCCCCCAGACACTGAAGACATGACGCGTGCCTGTCAGTGAGCGAGATTACCCGGGCGCACTGGGTGCACTTCTTGAAGCCGCTGGGAGACTTCGATGACATGGGCGGAAAAATCATGCCGGTGAAATCAAAACTCGTAATTGCGGTAAGGCACCAAAAAGAGGGGGAGAAAAAATTCGACCCGAGGCCTCAAAAGGGCCTACCCCGAAAACGAAAAGAAACTTAACGGGGCAAAAACTGGAAATACAGGACGGGGAAAAAGACCGAAAAGGCCTTCTTCCAAAATCCTTTTTCCCTTTTTTTTTTTTTTACTAGCGAAAAGTCCAAAAAAGACGCGCGAGGTCAACGTCTCTGATGGTATTTTCGAAACAAAAGATGGACATCCATCTTGTTTCGAAAATACGGTTTTCCCCACCCCTGGATTTGGACATTTTGCAAGGACGTCCCTTTCAAAAATGCCCCTCTTGGACTTCCATCAAGACACGAGCAGTCAAATCCAAATTTGCTTCCAATTGTTGAAGATGTCAAAGCAGTTTGGGTACTTTTCAACATATGATATATGACTGTCCTGTTTTATCTTCTTTCTGGTCTGATGTTTGGTCTATGATTAGTCATATCCTTCCAATACGTGACTCTTTATCTTATACTACCGTAATCCTACGTTCAGCGGTGAATGACTATGGTCTCGATGAAGAT
The DNA here is from genome assembly GCF_901765095.1 of Microcaecilia unicolor. Taxonomy (NCBI): domain Eukaryota; kingdom Metazoa; phylum Chordata; class Amphibia; order Gymnophiona; family Siphonopidae; genus Microcaecilia; species Microcaecilia unicolor. Next base: position 239,170,114 of record NC_044033.1, read on the forward strand.
CAGCAAAAGTTACTGGACATCGTGCTTGCCATGGCAATAAAAGTGATATTAAGTCATTGGTAAACTACTGCAGAATTATTTTGATCAAATAACCTAATATGATTATCATCTTGCAGAACTTGCTCGACATAATACAGTATGTGCACCACTGATATTGTTTAGAGAGTCTTGACTGATTTTGTCATAACCTTGGAGGGCTTTTCAATAGTGCTATTTAGAGCTGCCATTTGCTTTTGTTCTTGAATTATTTTGTGGTTGTTTATATGTATTATATTTGTCTACTGTTCTCTTGGTTTGATGTTTTCTTTGATATTGCTCAGGGCTGATCGCCTCTTTTCTCTGTATGGCTGTGATTTTTCTTGGCTTGAAAATGTCAATAAAAATCAGTACTAAAATAGAAGGACTGACTATTGACACTTAAGCGCGTAAGTGCCAACTCCGCTCCTGGAACACCCTCAAGTTAGCCAGTTTCGGCAAGGCGTTAACTGCAGATGTTTAGTGGTACTAACCAATTAGGGATTCTGTTTACTAAGGTGCACTAGCGTTTTTAGCACACGCAATTTAAAAGAATTATGAGTCAATTAGTGCCAATAATTGGCTTTTTAACAAGGAATTATTGACACTAATTAGATTAATTGGGATTAACAAATATGAAGTTTGGTGCAGGATCTGAGACTAAAATTTATACGCGGTTCAAAAAGGGTGCACGGAAATAGGTGGGACATGGGCATTTTGGGGTGGGGCATAAACATGATTTTGAGTTACATATGTACTTTGGGCACCAGATGTAAGTTTAGGCATGGTTTATAGAACAGTGCTTAGGTGATTTTATTCACTGCTAACTTTTTAGGTACCACATAAAGAATCTATCTCTCTATATATAGCGCCACTGATTAGGTTATTAATTTGAAATATCCAGACAAGACACTGATATCAAATGTTTCTCCAAATATTTTGCTCAAAATTAAGCTTAGATTTTTTCTAAAAATGATGTTACCTTCCATGGCAAATAATCTGAAACTTTCTGACTTTCTTCACTCCATGTGGTAGTTTTACCAGACTCTGACATGACCATGTCATGCAAAGCGTGTGCCAGGGTGTACACAGCATTGTACACTCTATAACTGCTTCCAAAGTACTTGTTGTTACAGTGTAGAATGGAGGCTGTTTCCTTAGTTTTGCAGGATCTTCTGACACTTTCGGAGCACCGGCTGTCACACAGTTCCCTCCACCATATCTGGGTATACTTATTACTTGGAAACAAGGTAGGATTCACCTCTTGGACAAATTTTGAAATGCTTGGAATATTCTTGTTTACCATTGTGAATGTCAAAATATTCTTCTTCATGCTAAACTCCAATGAATAGGTCGAGGAAACATCCCATTCAGCTGTGGTGATCCATATTTTGCCAGGTATCTGCATAATGTTTATGTGCTGAAATAAATTCCAGATATATTCTCTATTACAATAGACAATGATCACGCTTGCTGATGATGAATGAATACTATCACTAATTTTATTTATCTTTTCTGGTGGCACAACACTAGTATGAGGAAACATTTCTATGAATTCAGTGCAACCATTGTTCTGTTCAATGCCTTCTTTCAGAATTTGGACAGCCCTCACACTGCTGTCATCATTGGATGCAATGATACCAACCCAGGTCCAGCTGAAATGCTTTAGTAACCTAAGGATCCCAGTGCAGAGGTGGAGCTCACTGGGGACAGTCCGGTAGAAATAAGGAAACTTGAGAACATCGCTCATAAAAAGATTATGTGATATGTAACTGATCTGTGGAGAAAAATAATTCTATCACCATCTCTGTCACTGTGAGATTACATTTTAAATAAATATTTAACTGTACATGTGTAAAATGAAAGTTTAATCAGAGGTTTAGAGGGACAAAAGGTTCTCATTTTCAAAGCAGATAAACATCTTAAAATGCCTAAAAGAAATGTCCAGCTGCTAAAAACTTCCAAATCTCGATTTTGGAACATCAGAATTTGGACGTTTCACACTGCAGTTTGTCCAAATAGCAAGAGCATAGGTTGTGGATGAATTTTGTGTGGGACTAGAGAGGGCCTAAAAGTTGGACATCCAACAGAAATTTTTGAATAGGAAGAAACGTCCTTGTCTAAAAAGGAGGACATTTTTATCTAGACCTGTTTTAGTCATATCCATGTTACAAAACATTGCTTTGATTGAGCAGCTGACCATTGGAGGGATAAAGGCTTAAGATGTGACTCCCTCCTTAATCCTCCAGTGGTTGCTGTTCCCTTCCCTTTCCCCTGAAAATGAAACTGGAAAGGAAAACCAGGCTCTGTGTCATCTGCAGGTATTATGGCCATTCTGACCACATCAGTAAGTGTAATGGAAGTATTTTAAAGATTGCTTTCCAACTCTATCTGAGTGACCGACAGTGCACTTTCTCATTAAAGTGTATAATTCTGTTTATGTGAAAATGATTTGGAATGTGTAAGAAGAGAGGGTGGTGGATGCTTGGAATGCCTTCCCGCGGGAGGTGGTGGAGATGAAAATGGTAACGGAATTCAAACATGCGTGGGATATACATAAAGGAATCCTGTGCAGAAGGAATGGATCCTCAGAAGCTTAGCTGAAATTGGGTGGCGGAGCAGGTGGGGGAAGAGGGGTTGGTGGTTGGGAGGCGAGGATAGTGGAGGGCAGACTTATACGGTCTGTGCCAGAGCCGGTGATGGGAGGCGGGACTGGTGGTTGGGAGGCGGGGAATCCTGCTGGGCAGACTTATGCGGTCTGTGCCCTGAAAAAGACAGGTACAAATCAAGGTATACGCATATGAATTTATCTTGTGGGCAGACTGGATGGACCATGCAGGTCTTTTTCTGCCGTCATCTACTATGTTACTATGTAAGATAAGACACAGCTATGTGCGGGGGGAGATGGAGCATGTTTCGAGTCCAGACTGGCCACCTGAACAGAGAAACATGTGACCAAATTCCCATGTCTCAAGCATTCTGTAATTTTCCTCAACTCTGAAAATGAGTTCTAAGCCTAATAAAAATGGGAGCTCTGACCAGTGAAGTCGGTAGCTCATCTATGGGTAGATGTATCGCATAGAAAGAAACTCCTGGTCGCAAGCCTCCAGCTTCGCTGAAAAAGGGGCTTCTCTCAGCTGATGTAAAAAGTCTGGGTGATGTAGTGACAAGTGATGTAAGTATAGTTTATTATTGCTTCTTTTCCTGGTCTAGAAACTCCTAGCTTTGCTTGGATGTAGTGGTCAGTGATGTAATGATTGTTTATAGGTATTGTTTCTCCTCAGCTATATAGCCTAATCATTGTGTATATATCTTAATCATTGTGTTCCTTAGACAATAATGACTTATACACTCTCCATTTAAACCTCTAATAAAAGTCTCACTTACCTAATATGACTCCAAAAGAATCCACAGTAATTGAGTAGTCTGTGTCAGTGAGGCAGGCTGTAAAACCAGGTCAGAACAGTAAGCAAGTAAGTCTAGGTGTTAGTGTAATAGACTGTGAACCAAGAGACTGAGGTTCAAGTCCCATTGCAACTCTTTATTTTTAAAATAATTCTGAGCCTTCCAGAAACAGAAAAAATACCTACTGAACCTAAAGATATAAGACACCTGCAAGCTTGAAGGCTATAGAAGTGGTGTACATTCAGGTAAAGTCAGGGCTTTTTTTGAGGGGGTACTTGGAGGTACTGAGTACCGGCACCTTTTCCATTGTCTGCTAAAATTGACCCATGGTCCCCAAGTTTTAATGAAGGAACTCAGACTCTACACACCAATTCTGCCTTGTCATAGATTCTGTGACTGGTTGCAGAGGGCCTAGCTATTGTGGGGTGGGTCCCTCAGTGATCACCCTACCCCATAAGGGTGGCCTGGCATTTGAGTACTGGCACCTTTTTCGCTAGAAAAAACGTACTGAGTACAGTAGACATTTTTTCAGGTCCTGGATGGATCACATAAAAAAAATAAAAAAAAAGAGTTACAGTGTGTTTTGAACCTGTGTTTCTTGGTTTACAGTCCACTATACTAACCACCAGGTTATTCCTCTGTTCTGCAGAGACACCTCTGTAACCATATTTTTGAAAATAATGCCAGACAGAGGTTCATGCTCCTGGTTTTTTTGTCATTCAAAAGTTGGATGTTTCACTTTGGAAAATGGCTATTTTTAACGCGTGGGTTTCACATAAGATGTGACCACTTTTTATTTTGGATCTAAAATGACAATTTTAATTCATGTCATTAATGTCCACACTCTAATTTCCCAATTAACGCCTGGAATCATCAGAAGAGGAACAAAATGTTCTGCAGTTCAGAAAGTAGTCCAAAGGAGAGCAGAACACACATCTTAGTATGATAAATCGGTTTTATTTTTGCCACTCTGTAAAAAAGTCCCGACGTGGCCACATTTCGCCTCCCTAGAAGCTGCATTAGGAGCTAAAACAGCTATTGCAGTCCCAAAGGGCACAAACATGCAATAGCAGTGGTGTACCAAGGAGGGGCGGTGGGGGTGGTCCGCCACGGGTGCACGCCGCTGGGGGGGGGGGGGTGCCGCGCGCCGGTCAGCGTCGTTTGTTTCCATGCTCCCTCTGCCCCGGAACAGAAAGCAGCGTGCACCCGGGGGGGGGGGGTTCTTTCACTGAGGTGGGGGGGGGGTGTCCTTTTGCCGGGGGTGGGGGCGCTCTGCACCGGGGGGGGCGCTGCACCCGGGGGGCATGGCGCATTGGCGATCCTCCCCAGGTGTCAGCCCCTCTAGGAACACCACTGTGCAATAGAGCTAAAATCCAATGAAAGCAGCAACAGTCAGCCTTGCAGCTCACAGGGTAGATAGAAACACAGCAACCGTCTGATCGGTCATAGCACAGCAATGTTCCCGTGCTGCATGATTACTGCAGAGTACGCCTACTCTCCCCCCCTCCGCTCCAAAAAATAATTTCTATTTTCTAGTATGGGAATCGGCACACGAACCAGAACTACTGTGTTAGGCCTCAGCGCCCCCCTGTGGTAATGCTGTTTCGCCACATGCTACCTGCGTAGTAGCCCTACTGCCATTTAGTAAATGGGACTGTAAGGGGCCCTTTTACTAAGCCGCGAAGGCGCCTATGCGCACCCAATGCACGTCAATTTGGAGTTACCGCTCAGCTACTGCATGGCCCTTGTGGTAATTTCATTTTTGACGTGTGTCCACTATGTGTGCGGCAGAAATCGGGTAGTAATCATCATTCTACATGGGGATGTACTATCCTCTCGCACCGAGGGTATGTCTTCAAGTGCTGCTCGGGAGGGAAAGGTTAGGACAGCTGTTGTAGTTGGTGATTCGATCATTAGGCATATAGATAGCTGGGTGGCTGATGTACGTGAGGATCGCCTGGTGACTTGCCTGCCTGATGCGAAGGTGGCGGACCTCACGCGTCACCTAGATAGGATTTTAGATAGTGCTGAGGAGGAGTCGGCTGTTTTGGTACATGTGGGTACCAATGACATAGGAAAATTTGGGAGAGAGGTTCTGGAAGCCAAATTTAGGCTCTTAGGTAGAAAGCTCAAATCCAGATCCTCTAGGGTAGCATTTTCTGAAATGCTACCTGTTCCACGCGCAGGGCCCAAGAGACAGGCAGAGCTCCGGAGTCTCAATGCGTGGATGAGACGATGGTGCAGGGAGGAGGGTTTTAGATTTGTTAGGAACTGGGCAACATTCTGGGGAAGGGGGAGCCTATTCCAAAAAGATGGGCTCCATCTTAACCAGGGTGGGACCAGGCTGCTGGCGTCAGCATTTAAAAAGGAGATAGAGCAGCTTTTAAACTAGAAACAGAGGGAAGGCCGACAGTCGCTCAAAAGCGCATGGTTCGGGATAAGGTATCTTCCAAAGATATCACCAAAACAGGGAAGATAGGGTGTCCTGATAGTGAGGTTGCAAAAGAGACCGTAGTAGATCAGGTGTCCTTAAATAAAAATAAAAATCAGACAAAAGATTACAAATTAATACTGTCAAGTACTAAGCATGATGTGAATAGGAACAACAAACATAGTTTGAAATGTCTATATGCAAATGCCAGGAGCCTAAGAAATAAGATGGGAGAGTTAGAATATATTGCACTAAATGAAAAATTAGATATAATAGGCATCTCTGAGACCTGGTGGAAGGAGGATAAACAGTGGGACACTGTCATACCGGGGTACAAATTATATCGTAGTGATAGGGTGGATCGAATTGGTGGAGGGGTAGCATTATATATATTAACGAGAGCCTTGAATCAAATAGATTGAAAATTCTACAGGAAACAAAACATTTCTTGGAATCACTGTGGATTGAAATTCCATGTGTAAAGGGGAAAAGGGTAATGATAGGAGTGTACTACCGTCCACATGGCCAGGATGAACAGATGGATGCAGAAATGTTAAAGGACATTAGGGATGCAAACAAACTGGGCAACACAATAATAATGGGTGATTTCAATTACCCAGTTATTGACTGGGTAAATGTAACATCGGGGCACGCTAGGGAGGTAAAATTCCTTGATGAAATCAAGGACAGCTTTATGGAGCAGCTGGTACAGGAGCCAACGAGAGAAGGAAAAATTCTAGACCTAGTTCTTAGTGGAGCGTATGATCTGGTGCGGGAGGTAATGGTGCTGGGGCCGCTTGATAACAGTGATCATAATATGATCGGATTTGATATTAGCTTTGAAGTAAGTATACATAGGAAATCAAATACGTTAGCGTTTAACTTTAAAAAAGGAGAATATGATAAAATGAGAAGAACGGTGAAAAAGAAACTTAAAGGAGCGACTGCGAGGGTCAAACATTTACATCAGGCATGGATGCTGTTCAAAAACACCATCCTGGAAGCCCAGGCCAAATATATTCTGCGTATTAAAAAAGGAGGACAGAAGACCAAACGACAGCCGGCATGGTTAAAAAGTGAGGTGAAGGAAGCTATTAGAGCTAAAAGAAAATCCTTCAAAAAAAGGAAGAAGGAACCATCTGAAAATAATAAAAAACAGCATAAGGAATGTCAAGCCAAATGCAAAGCGCTGATAAGGAAGGCTAAGAGGGACTTCGAAAAAAAGATTGCGTTGGAGGCAAAAAACACATAGTAAAAATTTTTTTAGGTATATTAAATGCAGGAAGCCAGCAAAGAATCAGTTGGACTGCTAGATGACCGAGGAGTAAAAGGGGCAATCAGGGAAGATAAAGCCGTAGAGGAGAGATTAAATTAATTCTTTGCTTCGGTCTTCACCGAGGAAGATTTCGGTGGGATACCGGTGCTGGAAATGGTATTTGAAGCTGACGAGTCGGAGAAACTTAATGAATTCTCTGTAAACATGGAGAATGTAATGGGGCAGTTCTACAAACTGAAGAGTAACAAATCTCCTGGACCGGATGGTATTCATCCCAGAGTACTGATAGAACTGAAAATGAGCTTGCGGGAGCAATTGTTAGAAATAGTAATTTATCCTTAAAATCGAGTGTGGTACCGGAAGATTGGAAAATGGCCAATGTAACGCCAATTTTTAAAAAAGGTTCCAGAGGAGATCCAGGAAATTAAAGACCGGTGAGTCTGACGTCGGTGCCGAGCAAAATGGTAGAGACTATTATTAAAAACAAAATTATAGAGCATATTCAAAAGCATGAATTAATGAGACAAATTCAACATGGATTTAGTGAAGGGAAATCTTGTCTCACCAATCTACTACATTTCTTTGAAGGGGTGAACAAACATGTGGATAAAGGGGAGCCAGTTGATATTGTGTATCTGGATTTTCAGAAGACGTTTGACAAAGTACCTCATGAAAGACTCCAGAGGAAATTGGAGAGACATGGGATAGGAGGTAGTGTTCTATTGTGGATTAAAAACTAGTTAAAATATAGAAAACAGAGAGTAGGGTTAAATGGTCAGTATTCTCAATGGAGAAGGGCAGTTAGTGGGGTTCCCCAGGGGTCTGTGCTGGGACCACTGCTTTTTAATATATTTATAAATGACCTAGAGATGGGAGTAACTAGTGAGGTAATTAAATTTGCTGATGGCACAAAGTAATTCAAAGCCATTGAATCGCAGGAGGATTGTGAAAATTACAAGAGGACCTTACGAGACTGGGAGACTGGGCGTCTAAATGGAAGATGATGTTTAATGTGAGCAAGTGCAAAGTAATGCATGTGGGAAAGAGGAACCCAAATTATAGCTACGTCATGCAAGGTTCCACGTTAGGAGTCACGGACCAAGAAAGGGGTCTAGGTGTTGTCGTTGATGATATGTTGAAACCTTCTGCTCAGTGTGCTTCTGCAACTAAGAAAGCAAATAGAATGTTAGGTATTATTAGGAAAGGAATGGAAAACAAAAATGAGGATGTTATAATGCATTTGTATCGCTCCATGGTGCGACGGCACCTCGAATATTGTGTTCAATTCTGGTCACCGCATCTCAAAAAAGATATAGTGGAATTAGAAAAGGTGCAGAGAAGGGCGACGAAAATGATAAAGGGGATGGGATGATTTCCCTATCAGGAAAGGCTAAAGTGGCTAGGGCTCTTCAGCTTGGAGAAAAGGCGGCTGAGGGGAGATATGATAGAGGTCTAGAAAATAATGAGTGGAGCTGAACGGGTAGATGTGAAGCGTCTGTTTATGCTTTCCAAAAATACTAGGACGAAGCTACAATGTAGTAAATTTAAAATGAATCGGAGAAAATGTTTCTTCACTCAATGTGTAATCAAACTCTGGAATTTTACACTGCTTATCCCAGAAATAGTGGATTTTCCCCAAGTCCATTTAATAACGGTCTATGGACTTTTCCTTTAGGAAGCTGTCCAAGCCTTTTTTAAACTCCGCTAAGCTAACCGCCGTTGCCAGAGAATGTGGTAAAGGCGGTTAGCTTAGCGGAGTTTAAAAAAGGCTTGGACAGCTTCCTAAAGGAAAAGTCCATAGACCGTTATTAAATGGACTTGGGGAAAATCCACTATTTCTGGGATAAGCAGTGTAAAATATTTTGTACTTTTGGGGATCTTGCCAGGTATTTGTGACCTGGATTGGCCACTGTTGGAAACAGGATGCTGGGCTTGATGGACCTTTGGTCTTTCCCAGTATGGCAATACTTATGTAGTTATGTAATGCATGGTTAACGTATGAGACTTTACCGCTAAGTCAATGGCTGGTGTAATGTATCAGACCCAAAATGGACGTGTGCCAATTTTTATTTTGCCGTATGTCCATTTTCAGCAAAAATTTAATAAAAGGCCTTTTTTACAGGTGCGCTGAAAAAGGATCGACATATGCCCAAAACATGTGCCTACACTAGCGCAGCCCATTTTTCAGCGCACCTTAGTAAAAGGGCTTTTAAGTGTATAAGATTGCTTTTTATGCAGTCCACTTATACAGATAACATCATCTAGATAGTGAGTAAATATTACCATTGTCTGCTTAACGTTTGATCCTGTACGCTCAATGAGATTGCATGGAGGTACTTTTGAGATAGACGGGAGGAAATATTTTTTCACTCAAAGAATAGTTGGGCTCTGGAACTCGCTGCTGGATGATGTGGTGGCAGTGATTGGTGTGTCTGGGTTTGGATAGGTTCCTGGAGGAAAAGTCCATAGTCTGTTGTTGAGATGGACATGTGGTATCATGGAATGTTGCTGCTATTTGGATTTCTGCCAGGTGCTTGTGGCCTACGTTGGCAACTGTTGGAGGCAGGATGCTGGGCTAAATGGACCATTGGTGTGGTTATTCTTATGCTTTAATATATTTCCTCAACAATTTTGTTTATACTTTGGCTTATATGCACAAAATGTATCTGTTTTGCTGGTGACAAATATTTAAAGCACATTAATTAATATTTTAAAGGGTCCTGTCAGGTGCCTTCCAGATGCCAATTTCTAGGCATCGCATAATAGAATTGTCCTTTATACAATCAGTGCACTGAATATTCTTACAGACCTCCTCACCATTAGAGATATACAGCTAGAAAAGTTTAATTCCATGTTATTCCCATCATTTCCTGGAATATTTGTTTTGCTTGATTTTCTCCTATGTCAAGTCAGGGGAATTATTCAAACCCAATAAAGGGCAAAGCAAAATAAAACTCAGCACAGTCTTTCTGAACTTCACTCTAAAGCAGGGATTCTCAACCCAGTCCTAGGGACACTCTCAGCCAGTCAGGTTTTCAAGATACCCACAATAAATAGGCATGTGATAGATTTGCATGCACTGGCCTCCATTGTATGCAAATCTCTCTCCTGAAAACCAGACTGGCTAGGTTTGTCCTGAAGACTGTGCTGAGAACCCCTGCTCTAAACAAACAAAATTACAGCACACCCATTTATGGCAACCTGTATTAGCGCTGTACACGCCTCCATTGTATTGCCATAAAACCCTCCAGTTGAATATCTTTTTTCTGATGCACAATTCAGACTGCTGAAAGCCAAAGTCCAAGGTTGGCCAGCGTTTCATCGCTTTGCTTCAGGGTCTTTGGGAACTTATGTGTTTATGTTTATTAAAAATTTGCTATACTATCCGCCTTATTTTCGAAAGAGAAAGATGCCCATATTTCGACCCAAATCGGGAGATGGGCGTCTTTCTCCCATGGGCGCCCAAATTGGTATAATCGATAGCCGATTTTGGGCGTCTTCAACTGCACTCCATCGCGGAAACGGCCAAAGTTGACGGGGACGTGTCGGAAGGCGTGGTGAAGGCAGGACTGGGGCGTGTTTATCGGCTGAGACATGGCGTCCTCGGCCGATAATCGAAAAAAGAAAGGCGTTTTTAGTGCGAATTTGGGTCACTTTTTTGGACCCCTTTTTTTTCACGAACAAGTCCCAAAAAAGTGCCCTAAATGACCAGATGACCACCGGAGGGAATCGGGGATGACCACCCCTGACTCCCCCAGTGGTCACTAACCCCCTCCCACCAAAAAAAAGAACTTTCAAAACTTTTTTTCATCCTGTATGTCAGCCTCAAATGTCATACCCAGCTCCATCACAGCAGTATGCAGGCCCCTGGAGCCATTGTTAGTGGGTGCAGTGAACTTCAGCCAGGTGGACCCAGGCCCATCCCTCCCTACCTGTTACACTTGTGGTGGTAAATGGGAGCCCTCCAAACCGCCCCCAAAACCCACTGTACCCAAATCTAGGTGCCCCCCTTTCAGCCATAAGTACTATGGTAATGGTGTAGAGTTGTGGGGAGTGTGTTTTTTTTGGGGGGGGGGGGATTTGGGGGGCTCAGCACCCAAGGGAAGGGAGCTATGGACTTCAGAGGTATTTAACTTTTTTTTTAATTGTTACAAGTACCCCCTAGGTTGCCCGGTTGGTGTCCTGGCATGTGAGGGGGACCAGTGCACTACGAATCCTGGCCCCTCCCATGACCCAATGCCTTGGATTTGTTCGTTTTTGAGCTGGGCACCTTCGGTTTCCATTATCGCTGAAAAACGATACCACCCAGCTCAATCCGCACAAATCCGATGCATTTGCCTGGCACACACCGTATTATCGGAAAAAAGATGGACGCCCATTTTTTTTTTTAAATATGGGTTGTCCCGCCCCTTCACGTACCCGTTCTTGGAGATAGATGCCCATGGAGATGGGCGTTCGCGTTCGATTATGCCCTTCCATGTAATTCAGCTGGAGGCTCTAACGCAGTTTACAACTTAAAACGCAATAAAATACTGGAAAAGAATTCTGTTATTAAAAAAAAAAAAGGTACGACAAGTGTCCATACAGACCCAGTCACCCAGATGAATAGTAGATAGCCAACAAGGGATCATAGGCCCAGAACCACTGGCAGAGACTTACTAGGACCCACCCTGAAATGCTAGGGAATAGTATAGTAGTAATCAGTGTCACAGTAACCATGGTTTGCAATACTGGCTGCTCTAACTGAATCTTGAGCCAAATGTATGTAGGCAGCCTGCCCTTAATGATGATTTCATAGGTAATTTTGAATATTTTGTGAAATTAAGCCTCTGCATTTCTATAACAGTACACTTCCACTTATAAGCTCCCTCCCAGGCCCCTGATGTGGCACCCCCCCCCCCAATAAAAGCGCCCCCCCACTGATCAGCATCCCCCTCCTACCCCCACCCCACCCCAAGGGGGCCTACCTAATCTCCCTGGTGGTGCAGCGGTTGGGTAGCAACACACAATTTAAGCAGGTCCTTTGTGTATGTCTATAAAACTGCTGCTTCCATTGTGCATCCTGACAAACACACTAGATATTACTCCTGCATTTGTTTATTTACATTGGTTTCCAATTGAGTAAAGGGTGATAACCGATAAAATTTCCCCTGTGATTGCAGCAAGTTTACATGCACACTAGCCAGCCCAGTCCTTGAGGTATGCCTCTTCTAATGTGCTTGACGTTCCTCAGTGGGTGGTGGGAAGTGCTCCCCTAGAATTGGCCGTGTGACAAGTGCTTCACTTTCCACACTGCCATTTCGTGAAAAAAACCCCCAAAGACCTGCCTTTTACCTGCTGCAGTAAATGGGCTCGGTGTGCACCAAAAACATGCACCGACAACAGAGCAGGCCCCCCTTTGCCACACCTTCGCAAAAAGATCCCTTAATAAACACGGGATCACCGTCATTTCTCTGAGTGACAAAAAATCAGAAGAGCAGTAGGATGGTATGATCAATAAAATTTAATGTATTGAACAAATTAAGAATATGAAGAGTTCTGCAAAACATTGAGACTAATATGACCTTGATGCTATAGCTCATAAATATGTGCACTCAGTTCATTAGTACCCTTTAAAAAAAAGTAGGGGCCCATTTACAAAGGTGCATAAGGGCTTATGTGCATCCAGCATGTGCCAAATCTGCATTGCCACCTGGCTACCTTGTGCCCTGGGCGCAGAGCTGCCAAGTTACCCATTCCAGGAGGGAGACTGTTTGGCCACTCATGGATTTCTGCCCACCTCATCCTGGTGCATTATGGGACCTGCAGCACTGATTTTAGTGGATAGAATCATGGACTACAAGTCCCACACTGCTTTGGGAAGTAAGTTTAAAACCAGGACCAGCCAAAAAGTCTCCCTCCTGGAATGGGTAGCTTGGCAGCTCTGCGGGCGGTAATTCTGAATTTTGTGTGTGCTGAAAACACAAGGCAGAAAATATTTTCTATTTTCTGTCACGTGGCACTTAACCGTCGGTGAACAGCAGTGGAAGCGTGCTGCATGCCTACCACCCAGGTAGCGCGTGAGACCTTACTGCTAAGGTCTCAGGCCAAAAATGGATGTGTGCTGATTTTTATTTTGCACAAAAAACCACCAAAAGAGAAGATGTGGGGACTATTAAATAATATACATAAACATGTCCCAGACATCAATATGGAGCACAGGTCATGATAGATAACATTCTAATATCCGGGGAACATCAGATATAACTGCCTCACACAACCATCAGAATAAATATTGTTCCATCGCAATAAGCGAAATGGTGTGGTGCAAATCCTCATAGACTCCCCTCATTATTTTACAAATATTTTTTCATTTTTATTTTGTTTTATAACTGTATATAATCTCATGAAAAATCTAGTGCTTCTAAGAACACTTATCTTAAAAGGCAGCAGCTTAAAGATATCAAGGAACCCCCGCCGACATGGCCAAGTTTCACGTGAAGCTTTTTCAAGGAAGAGGCTCACTTTACATCCTGCATGCGCTCCTGCATACAAAAGATGGTTGTGTGAGGCAGTTATATCTGATGTTCCCCGGATATTAGAATGTTATCTATCATGACCTGTGCTCCATATTGATGTCTGGGACATGTTTATGTATATAATTTTTATTTTGCTGCACGCCCATTTTCTGGCCCCTTTAAAAAAAGGCTCTTTTTCCAGGATGCGGTAAAAACTGGCCCGGTGTGCACCCAAAAGTCATGCTCGCACTGCTTCAGGTCATTTTTTGCCATGGCTTAGTAAAAGGCCCCGTAGTGCACAAGAAGTCAGTTCAGCTTATTTGGAAGTAGGAGGCTTTGGTTGGGGTGGGGGTTGATCAGGGAGTGGAGAACCATGAATAGGGTGGGGTCTTGACAGGGGACAGCAACTAGCTGGGGGAGTTGGATTGAGAGAGTCTTGCTGCACATGTTTTTAAAAATGGGACACGGGGCAGCAGTCGTGTCATGACAGTTAGTGCAGCTGCTTAGCTTGGTTTAGTAAATCGGCCCCTTTATTTCAGCTTTGACTCTCTCCTCTCTAAAATTTCACAGGATTTAAGATGGGCAGCTGAACAAAAATAGGTACTGATTTTCAGGATCCAATTCCACTCTAGCTTGGAAGTAACAGAAGTCTATACTTTTTCTTTTTATAATTACTCTCTTGTATGCATTTCAGTTTTCAAATATAGCATTTGTCTCTTAAGTAACAATATTTGGTCTTCCTATCTTGCTAATTTTCAGTGTCTCTGGATAATTTGGTCTCTAATTAGGGAATATATTCGTTAGGGTGGTAATGTAATACAGAAACCCTTTACCTGTGGGTAGTGGTATATCCTGAACACCTTGGATATCTGACTTGATTCCTCAGCTGAAAGGCCTTCAATTATAGCAGCAAGGGTACCAGATGTTTTGCATCTGTAATTTGGGAGTCCTGAAAATATATTCATGGCAGCCCGAAATACAAAGATAGGATTGTTGTAAGAGTCATAAATCTGAAAACCCAGAGTGAGATTGGGTAAGAGCTCCGAGCTATTGTTAATTTCCTCCACTGTAGACACAAAGGCCAGGAAGTCATAGTAGTTTCCTAGATAAAAACTGTAATGACATTAAAGTGTTCATTTTGTTATTATTATTTTGAATTTTGCTAACATCTTTTTCACTAGTATCAAGACATCCAGATCAAGACATGCTCAACCCCCCCTGATTTTTACAAAAGGATCTGTCATACAGGGACCGTTTTGTAAAATATGTATAATGACATGCAGAGGAGCACATGTATTTACTAGTATGTATAGCAGAAGCAGCCATTTAACTCATTACATGTGTACAAAAAGATTGGCATCAACTCGGTAGATTCTATTTGTGTCGAAGAGGTGAATTTTTAACTTGGTAGATTCTATTTGTATGTCAAAGAGGTGAATTTTCAACTTCAGTGTGTAAGTCCCAAAGCTATATGAGCAAATGTCACCAATTTAGTAGTGAAGCAGCAACATTTTTGTGGAGGGGAAGGAAATAAATAATGGATGATTAAAAAGAATTATTCTCAATTCTTGGCTGAAAAAAGCACTTTTTAAAAATCTGTGTTTCCAAACAGGATACAGCCTGTTCTAAAATATGCGAGATAGATGCTCATGCACTGGAACTATCCAGCATGAACATCCATTTTACAAAATGGAAAGTCCAGATTTTGAACAAGGAAAGCAAGGGACATGGGCATCTGTATAGCAGTATTTTTAGAAAATGGCCACACAGATGTCCATGCAGAACAGAGGGTCATAAGGGGTACTTTTACCAAGCTGTGGGAAAAAGGGTCTTGCACTAGTTGTGGGAGGCCATTTTTCCCATGTGCCAGGGCCCCTTTTCTGCAGCAGATAGAAAGCCCCTAGGACTGAGGTGGTGATAAGAGCTCCTGTGCTAACCCGGTGGTAAATGGGCAGTGTGCGGCGATGCCTGATTACCACCGGGTTACTGCAGCATAAGCTATTTCCGGGGTTTTCTTTTTCCCCCAGAAATGACGCATGCTCGGGGTGGGAATACCGCGTTGGACTGGTGGTAGTCCCAGAAGAGTGAGCAGTAAGTCCATGTTGAGCTTAGCGCTGATCTGTAAAAGGGCCCCTGTGAACATAAGAACATAAAAATAGCCAGACCAATGGTCCAATCAGCCCAGTATCCTGCTTCTAGCAGTGGCCAAGCCAGGTCACAAGTACCTGGCAGAAACCCAATTAGTAGCCCATTTCATGCTACCAATCCCAGGGCAAGCAGTGGCTTCCCTCATGTCCAACTCAATAGTAGGCTTTAGAGTTTTCCTCCAGGAACTTGTCCAAACCCTTTTAAAGCCCAGATATGCCAGCTGCTGTTACCACATCCTCCAACAAAGAGTTCCAGAGCTTAACAATTTGTTGAGTGAAATAATATTTCCTCTAATTTGTTTTAAAAGTATTTCCATGCAATTTCATCGAGTGTCCTTTGGTCTTTGTACTTTTTGAATGCGTGAAAAAACAATTAACTTCCACCCATTCCACACCACTCAGGTGAGTGCAGTGGACTGTAAACCAATGGGTCCAAGTTCAAATCTCACTTTAACTCTTTGATTATTATTATTATTATTGTGAATCCTCCAGGAACAGAAAAATATCTACTGTACTTGTATGTACAGAACTTCAATAGCCTTCAGTCTTGCAGGTATCTTATATATTTAGTCACCTTAGGTATTTTTCTGTTATGGAAGGCTTATAATTTTATTTTTATAAAAGAAGGATTGAAGTCGGATTTGAATCTGGGTCCCTTGGTTTACAGTCCAGTGCACTAACTATTAGGTACTCCTCAAATTTGATTCCTGCTCTGTTAAGAGCGCCCATAATACCTTAAACTGTCATAGATCCTGGTATCCCCTTCTGGTGTCACTTTCAGGGGAGAGGAAGGGGGTAGCAACTAAGTAAGTTTCCTGCCTTAATCCATTCAGTGGACAGCAGTTCAATCTTTGTGTAACCTGGACAATCCTGAAACAGGTCTAAATAAGCATGTCTCTTAGGAACATAAAGAGAAATAAAACATACCAAATATGATGGAACCAGCACATTGAAGATTTTTAAAACTATCAACTCCCCTCCCCCAATTTTTTAAAAACTTAGCTGCAGTATTTTGGAATAACAGTAGTCTATTAATTGAGGGGCCCTTTTACTAAGCCACAGCAAAAAGTGGTCTGCAGCAGTGCGAGTGTGTCTTTTGGGTGCACCTGGCCAGTTTTTGCTGCGTCCTGGAAAAAGGGCCTCTTTAAGCGGCAAAATAAAAACCAGCACGCATCCATTTTCAGCTTCAGACCTTACCACCATCCATTGACGGTAAGGTCTCACGAGCTACCCGGGTGGTAGGCAAGCAGTGTGCACCCACTGCTGGTTACTGCTGGGTAAGTGCCACACAGTAGAAAATAGAAAATATTTTCTACCATGTGTTTTCAGCACATGCCAAATTCAGAATTACCACCCGGGGCACACGGTAGCTGGGTGGTAATTCTGATCTGGCATGCCCTGGATGTGCGTAGGCCCTTACACGCCTTTGTAAAAGGGCCCCTGAGTTAGCCAATGCACTCAACAGTATTGCAAGAATCTAGATGAGATAAAATTGTCACTTGAACCAAGTTTCACAGATAATCTCTCTTCAAAAATGGTCTAATCTGGTTTATAACCATTAGGGGCCCTTTAACCAAAGAGCAGTAAAAAGTGGCCTTAGCATGTCTTTGTGCAGGTCATTTCCGTGCACTAAGGCCATCTTTACTGCTTGGATAAAATGGCATTTTTTGAGCACCTATGCCATCTATTATGGAGACAGCAAAGGCTCATAAGTACATAAGTATTGCCATACTGGGAAAGACCAAAGGTCCATCAAGCCCAGCATCCTATTTCCAACAGTGTCCAATCCAGATCACAAATACCTGGCAAGATCCCAAAAAGTACAAAACATTGTTAGCTGCATAAAGCCTGCTATGTTGGGAATATGTGGGATACAAATGTTCTAAATAAATAAATAAATACTGCTTATCCCAGAAATAGTGGATTTTCCCCAAGTCCATTTAATAACGGTCTATGGACTTTTCCTTTAGGAAGCCGTCCAAATCTTTTTAAAACTCCGCTAAGCTAGCCACCTTTACCACATTCTCTGGTAACGAATTCCAGAGTTTAATTACGCGTTGAGTAGCTTCATCGCATTCCCCCTAGTCCTACTATTTTTGGACAGCGTGAACAGACGCTTCATATCTACCCGTTCAATTCCACTCATTATTTTATAGACCTCTATCATATATCCCCTCAGCCGCCTTTTCTCCAAGCTAAAGAGCCCTAGCCGCTTTAGCCTTTCCTCATAGGGAAGTCGTCCCATCCCCTTTATCATTTTCGTCGCCCTTTTCTGCACCTTTTCTTTTTCCACTATATCTTTTTTGAGATGCGGTGACCAGAATTGAACACAATATTCGAGGTGCGGTCGCACCATGGAGTGATACAAAGGCAATATAACATCCTCATTTTTGTTTTCCATTCCATTCCTAATAATACCTAACATTCTATTTGCTTTCTTAGCCGCAGAAGCACACTGAGCAGAAGGTTTCAACATATTATCAACGACACCTAGATCCCCTTTCTTGGTCCGTGACTCCTAACGTGGAACCTTGCATTACGTAGCTATAATTCAGGTTCCTCTTTCCCACATGCATCACTTTGCACTTGCTCACATTAAATGTCATCTGCCATTTAGACGCCCAGTCTCCTAGTCTCGTAAGGTCCTGTTGTAATTTTTCACAATGTTCCCGCGATTTAATGACTTTGAATAACTTGCTCACATGCTAAGCACACGGTAATCAGTTAGCATATGGCGATGTTGCTGCGCTAACCTATTACCACAGAACATGCCTACTTTCTACCCCCAGACCGGCCCCCGTTGCTAAAAAATTAATTCTATTGTATAGCACATGGGTAGCACATGCACATGCAAAAATTATCGTGGGATCCCTGAGCGCGACCAAAAAATCGTTTTTACAATGAGCCCCACATAAGTCGCCATCATTAATCTAAGAATCCAAAACCACTCCTAATCTCTCTGGAAAGGGTGATAATTCATGTTTTGTGTTTATGCTGATCTCCTTTTCCAAATGAGTATTAAAATCTTCAACAATCACTATAACATAACATAACAGTTTATTTTTATAGCCCACAATGACTCATGGTTCGAATGCTAGTTACAAACAATAAATCTGAACAATCCAGAAATACAAAGTTACATGAATACAAAAGCTAACAGTCATTTCCTATTAAAATTCAAAACCAAGTGTGTCTTAAGCAAACGTCTAAAATGTCCATACATAAGTACATAAGTAATGCCACACTGGGAAAAGACCAAGGGTCCATCAAGCCCAGCAACCTGTCCACAACAGCGGCCAATCCAGGCCAAGAGTACCTGGCGAGCTTCCCAAATGTACAAACATTCTATACATGTTATTCCTGGAATTGTGGATTTTTCCCCAAGTCCATTTAGTAGTGGTTTATGGACTTGTCCTTTAGGAAACCATCTAACCCCTGTACTATTAAAGAAGAAATATCTTTACCCAGTTTGGCAGCCTGGCAAGATATTAAAGAATTTATAATTTTCTTCCAAATTTTTCCCTTTAAAGATGGAAAAGAAAACATTAGATGATCGGGTATCACGCATAAAAATTGACAAAACAAAACAATTTGTTAGATATGAAGGAGCTAAACTATGAGATACTTTGTACATCAAAGAGGCTAATTTAAAAACAATATGAGCTGCCACTGGCAACCAATGAACTTTTGAATAATACATTGTTAAATTATCAGAGTATTTTTCAGAGTATTTTTGTCTGTAATTTCCGAATCACAATAGTCCAAAGAACTATGTTCTGAAATTGCATCATTTGCTGGGTTATCACGATATAAATATCCTAAACTACTGTAAACTAGTTCCCTGGAGGTCTATAGAAGACCAACAACCCCAAATCCACATATTTGCCCTACCATGTTAATTTTAATTGAAGTGACTCTAGGTTTTCTCCAGTCCATTCAGTATAACTGCTATTCTACTTCCTCTTTTATTATTTCTGTTGGGATAGGGATACTTGAATAGTGTACCCTTGTGGACAAACTGATTTAAATATAGGAGCATCATGGTTTTCAAACCAAGTTTCTGTAATAAACATCATTCCACATTGTCAATAGCCCAATAAATTTCTAATAACATTAACTATTACAAACAGCGATTACATTAAGGTACCATAGTGGGATTGGAATAACGACTTCTGAGATGTTTGTACACATCCCCCAATGATCTTGGGGAGGGGGGTAGGTGGTTAATTCATCTATTCCAGTGGGGATAAGTTATGTACTTATCCTCCAATGATCTTTCCACCCTCCATTTCCTATTGTGCTGATCTCTATATTTCCCAAAGCTTGTGGTCACTGGAATAGATGAATTAATCATTGCACAGCCAATCAAAACTTCTTCAAACACTTTTCTCAAATTAATCCCTTTCTTTTCCTCATGAAATTCCTCTCCACCCATATAGCACTAGTATTATTATGTTTTCCCAAACTAGATTTGAAGTTCATATAATTAAAACTTCCATTGATCATAAAAGCCGCAGTAAAAATAAAAGTAACCTCTCCGCTTCCTCCCTTTACTTAATGTATGAATTTGATTTTGCGGTACCCCAAACAGCATGCTAAAATATTGACCATATATACTCAATTAACATAAATAAGCAATCCAATACAACAGTCCATCTAAAAAAAAACCTAATCTGATCTAACTTACAACCAAGAAATAAATTATCTAGATCATGAATATCAGAACCAAACTGGTCCAAAAAAATTCTCACAAAGGGGATCACACCTGCCCCTTTGGCATATCTCTTTGGTGCCATACCTCAGAAGTGGCTACTGGTGACATCATCAATGTGCGACTAACACCTCTGTCACATTCACTTCTCCAGGTGTATGGTATAGTCCCTGGGAAAGCGCCACAGTGTTCTGAGGTAGCTGACATCAGTAGTAGCAGCTACTTGTAAGAGGCTACTGGTGAAAAACAGGATGAGTGCAAATACATCTGCATGCAGTACAAAGAGCCTGATAATAGAAAGAGCTAGGTGCCACATCCTAAAATATGGTTGCCTAGATGCTGCTCTTTAAAAATAGTTCTGGAATCAGAGGTAATTTTATAAGGAGCTGCCTAAAGTTACAGAGAAAGTATATGCATAAATACTGGTATTTCTCGTCATTTGCATACATATGTGAACCTATAGATGCATAAATAAAAATAATCCTGCTATGCCGTATGCATGTACTTTGCAGATGGATGAATCTCCCCCATTTTTGTTTAAATAGTCAATTATCTTATTCTTTTTCTCTTCCAAGGACTCTTGTTATTGTGTACAAGATGTCTACTCCTTGACATAATGGTAACCAGCGATGACTTCTCTTGTGCCCTACACCCTGACTTTTATAAATAAAATAGAGAATCTATTTCATTCTTTTTCACACTTTTATTTGAATTTCTATCTACCACTTAAACAAACAGATAATTATCAGTCCCTAATTATCCCACCCACAAATTATTCTTATTGCATTTCAGCAGACACTCGTATTTCTTCACACACTCTCCTTAACTTCACCTTCTGCATTTTTTGAAATGTAGACTGTATTGACTGTACATATAAATAACATCTTCTCCCAAATTCTATAAAAGTCACTAAAAATTGAGCATGTAAATTTGAGCATATGCCCAATTTGCAAGTGTAATTAAACTGAATGAGACAATTAGCACAAATAATTGGCTTTGTAACAAGCAATTATTGGTGCAACTAAATTTGATTAAAAGAAATTTAGGCACAGGCATAGGCGGTCGGTGGCCCAACTGTTTGGGGAGGCTAAAAGGGGTGGGGTTAGGGGTGGGCCAGGGGTGGAGCTTAAATCCATAATTGTCTGATAACACAAAGAAAAAATAAATAAATAAAAATAAAAGTCACAATTAATACCTTTTATTAAATTTAGATATTAGATATGTATAATATGTCAAAGAATAAAGTGGTTGCTCAAAGCACATACTAACCACAATCGCTCAGCTGCAAAACACTATGCACAACTTTGTGCAAAAACACACTCAGAACCTTACTGCACCATAAATATTACACTGGGCAGAACCTAATACACCAATATACCACCCATACGGAAAATGCAGACCGTCAACAATATGAAACAATTCTCATGTAGAGCCACAAAACACCCTAATTCATGTTTAATGTGGGATAAAATGCCATAAATAAGTAAATAAATATAAACTTTTAATGTTGAGCACCTGATTCTCAAAGTGGACATATTCCAAACACTATAATGAAAATAAAACGATCTTTTCTACCATTGTTGTCTGGTGACTTTGTTTTTCTGATCATGCAGGCTCAGTATCCGATTCTGCTGCTATCTGTCCTCTTAACTCCGTTTCCAGGGCTTCCTTTCCATTTATTTCTTTACTTTCCGCCTTTCTTCTTCATTTCTTGCCTTATATCCGTAAGTAAAAGCTGGGTCCTCTGCAGACTTGACTGTCCAGTGGATCCAGCTTCTGCCTATTTTCTCCATTGATATGCAGGTTTTCTCCCTTTTCCCTCATCTCATCTCCTTCCTCTCTGTTCCCTCCCCTCCATCCATGTCCAGCATTTCTTCTTTCTCCCTTCCCCTCCATCCATGTGCATCTCCTTCCTCTATCTTCCCTCCCCTCCATGCATGTCCAGAATTTCTCCCCTTCATCCATGTGCATCTCCTTCCTGTATTCCCTACCCTCCATCCATGTCTAACAATTCTCCTCCCCTCCATCCATGTCCAGCAACCCTCCTCTCTCCCCTTCCCTCCATCCATCCATGTCCAGCAGCCCTCTTCTCTCCCTTGCCCTCCATTCATCCATGTCCAGCAACCCTCTTCTCTCCCCTGCCCTCCATCCACTCATGTCCAGCAACCCTCCTCTCCCCTCTAGCCATCCATGTCCAGCAACCCTCCTCTCTCCCCTGCCCTCCCCTCCATCCACCCATGTCCAGCAAACCTCCTCGCCTCTGACCTCCCCTCCATCCATGTCCAGTAACCCTCCTCTCTCCCCTTCCATCCCCTGTATCCACCCATGTCCAGCAAACCTCCTCTCCCCTGCCCTCCATTCTGTCCCCTTTCCCCCTCCATCCATACCCAGTGCGATTCTCCTCTCCCCTGCCGCCATCCATCTGGTCCAGCGGCGCCGTGGGTCTCCCCTTCCCTCCCCTTACTTCCTATCTACCCCGTGATGCCCTTTAAATCTTTAATTTACCTCGTCCCAGCGGCAGCCATGTCATTTCAGCCCGCCCTGCCCGTCTCTAGTCTTCTCTCCCTTCGTCGTGACGTGAGTCCGTTCCGCAGAATCCCGCCTTCTGACATCATTTCCTCAAGGGCGGGACTCTGAGGGAACGAACTCACTCCCTTCATGAGTTTGTTCCCTCAAAGTCCTGCTCTCAAGGAAATGATGTCAGAAGGTGGGACTCTGCAGAACGAACACGTCACGAAGGGAGAGAAAACTAGAGATGGGCAGGGCGGGCTGAAATGACGCGACCGCCGCTGGGACGAGGTAAATTAAAGATTTAAAGGGTGGCGCAGGGCAGATAGGAAGGAAGCGGAAGGGGAGGGAAGGGGAGACTCATGGCACCGCTCGGTCGCCCAGAAATTTAGGCAAACGGGCGGGCGGGCGGCCAAAACCCCTCGGGCGCCGGCTGGGGAGGCTTAGCCTCCCCAAGCCTCTTATACCGGGCGCCTATGGGCACAGGATCCACAGGGGTCCAAAAAGGGGACATGGCCTTGGGAGGGTCAGGGGCGGGTCAGGGGTGTTTATACAATTTATATGAATTGTTATAGAATTTGAGAATCTGTTCCTAATTTAGGAACCAGGATTTAGAACAAGGTTTCATTGGTGTAACTGATCACACTTAAATGTAGTTGCAGCTCCTGGTGCTAAACAGTATTCTATAAATGGTTCACCACCTTGGCATCCTCCGCACATAAGGTGGTATATTGTTTGAATAAACAATAAATGGTAAGTGATGTCAGTTAATCTCTGTAACAAAATGGTATGGTCCAAAGTATCAAAAGTAACATAAGCAACATAACATAACAATAGACATACTAGGTCAGCCGAATGGTCCATCTAGTCCAGTATCCTGTTTCCAACAGTGTCCAAGCCAGGTCACAAGAACCTGGCAGAAACCCAAATAGCAACAACATTCCATGCTACTAATTTAACATCACAAGTACCACACTCAAATTCACATAAAAGTTCAACAAAAATAGACAAAAATAGGGTTTCAATTCTATAACATTTGGGAAAGACGTATTGATACCTATGAGGTACTTCCTTTCTTGCCACAAACTTGCAAATGGGGGAAAACTACCCTTGTTTTTCTAAAATCTTAGTTAAGAACAATATTAAGGACACAGGTCTATAATTATTGGGATCCTCGGCATCAAAACCATCCCTTTCTAAAATAGGCTGTACAATAGCTTTCTTCAAGAGTTGGGGTACTGATCCAGTGGATCAGCAAAACAGAAGTGAGGCATGGAATAAGAGGGCTACAGCAATTATTTAATCAAGCAATAATTTCTCTAACCCTATGTTCAGATACCCGATCAAATTCAGACCAGATCAGGGTCCTTTTACTAAGTTGCAGTAGCAAATGGCTTTAGCACACCCATACGTGGCTCATGGCCATGCTCTAAGGCAATTTTTACCATGGCCATAAAAACCTAGATTTTCTATTTATTCCATCAATGGCCGTGTGCTAATGTTGCCATTAGCACACAGCTATCTTTAAAATTTACTGTGGGAGCACTTATTGCCACCTATTTTATAGACATCATGGTATTAATGTGCTACATCTAATTCAGGAAGCAGGTAAAAGCCTGGCTCTTCTCCCAAGTCTTTAATACACAGGATGATTATACACTCATTCTGCACCTAGACTAGCTTGCTACACACACTGTAACTTAAATCAGATCCTTATATCTTGTTTAACTTTACAAATAACCTACCTAAAGTTTAGCCACCCGTCTATTTAGCCCAACTGACTCTGTTCCAACCATCTTGTCCCCATCTATATATTTTCACTTGGCTCCTCAGCTATATTGTAGAAAAACATTAGTATCATAGCAATGTTTTTTGAGGGTTCTTTTTACTAAGCTGTGTAGGCACATATGCGCGTCCTACGCATGTCAATTTTGAACTACCGCCTGGCTACCGCATGACCCAGTGGTAATTTCGTTTTTTACGCACAATCGCTATACGCAATGGAAATTTTTCTAACACGTGGTGCTAACCGGGCAGTAATTGGCATTGTATGCATGCTGATGATTACCGCCCGGTTAATGTGTGAGACCTTACCACTAAGTCATTGAATGGCGGTAAGGTCTCAGGCCCAAAATGGATGCACACCAATTTTCATTTTGCCACATGTCTATTTTTGGCCCCCAAAAAAGGCTTTTTTTGCAGGTACGCTGAAAAATGAACCTGCGCAAGTCCAATACATGCGTCTACACCAGCACAGGTCATTTTTCTGTGCACCTCAGTATAAGGACCCCTGAATGTTCTAATCCATACTTTTTAGATGTTTTATTAGTATTTTGCTGACATCATATTATATTTCTATTTTGAATTTCAGTGCTGTTAAATGTGTATATTTTTGATACAATTTCATGGTAGTCCTATTATTAGGTTCCAATTTGCTACTTTCAATTGTATTTCATTAATTGCACTTTATACTTGGTCTATTTACTATTGTTATGCTGTTAACAAAATTGTAAGTTTTATGTTAAACTCTACCTGCTGTATACCGCCTTGGGTGAATCTGATGGTTAATAAATCCCAATAAATAAATAAATAAACCAGTTAGCGTGCGGTAATGTACGCATGCTGTTTAGTTTAGGAATGCCCACTCTCTGTCCCCGACATGCCCCTTCAAAAAATACAAAAAAGCATAAGCACGTTGTTAGCACACGAATACCCAAAACTAAAACAGAAAACATTAGTGTGTCCCATATTAGGCTTTTTTTCCTGCATTAGGCACATGTTAGCATCTAACATAGCTTAGGAAAAGGACCCCTAGGGGGGTCACGTGATGCGATGAACAGGAGGGGACGCTAATCGCGCAGCTCCTGCCCTCTCCTCAAGAATCTTTCAAATAAATCGTCTTCAACCCCGACGTACCCTTTTAAAAATGACAGATACCTCTAGCATAACATTTAGAGCATAGCATACCAAGAAAATCGACGAATATGGCATCTAAGGTGACCAGAAAAGACCGAGAAAAGACACGGCCTCCTGATGACAAAATGGCGGCTCCGGCGAGCCCGAGTTCATCGGCGATGGGATCCGCATGGGCAGCCGAAATTGTAGGAGAGGTCACTCAGGCACTGGAAGCCATATTAGAAAGAAAATTGAGTGCGCTGGACAATAAGCTGGAACAGTTACATAATAGCGTGAGTCAGATACAAACGGACATGGCGCAATTTCAACAACGGGCCAGCGCCACAGAAGACCAAGTGGGCAACATGGAAACAGAAGTAAGCCAGCTGACAAAACTTATTGAATCCTATGCTGACAAAATAGAAGATCTTGAAAATAGATCGCGGCGTAATAATATTCGCATTGTGGGGCTCGCTGAGGAACAAGGGGAGCGGGACCTGCCTTGATATTTGGAATCTTGGCTGACCAACGAACTCCAGCTGCCAGCCGAGCTAGGCCCGCTGCGCATTGAAAGGGCACATCGCCTAGGTCTCAAACAACTGACAGAAGGAAGGCCCAGGGTGGTTATCTGCCACGTACTTAATTTTGTTCACAAGACCGCCATTCTACAAGCGCTGAGAGGTGCAGCACAAAAGAAGAAATTCTCCCCAGTGTGTTCAGATTTGGTAAAGCGGAAAATAAAATTTGCGTTATTATATCCAGCAAAGCTGAGAGTAAATCACCAATCGGGCACCAAGGTATTTACAACTGTGGAAGATGTCAAGGAATTTTTACAACAACTGGAAGGGGAAAAATGAAACGCCAACTTGATAGTGCGGGAGACGAGCAAGCTCACCGGAAGTGGAGGACAAGGACATGAATGGCTGACTCCAGACAAGAGCAGCCTGAACTTAGGACAAGAACAGAAATCAGACTTGTGTTAAAAAATGCACAAACGTTTGTGCCACAAATAAAGAGGATTGCAGTTGGAAGAAATTTAGTTGCAGGTCTGGAACCTTAACACAACACAACACGCCTGGAAAATATTGATAAGAGAACATTGATTTGGGGAACCAATCAGTTGATTGTTTGAATTTGGTTTGAATTATAGATGAGAGGCGATTGCTAAATTTTGTGGAATGAAACACGGGACGCTAATTCAGGATGATATGGTGCTCAGAAGTGAATCATTGCACCATTAAAACGACAGAGACTACCAATGATGAGAGTGGCCAGCTGAGTATAATTATAAAATGGTTTATGATACTCATGTTATTCTGTTTAGTTGTGTAAAGGTTAAGCAAGGTCATAATTGTCACAGAGAGAGGACAACATTAACCTATTAGACGGGAGAGAGAGATATCATGTTGGGGGGAACATCAGAAAGGAGCTTAAAGGGAATGGGGTATAATAATAATGTTAAGGGATGTTAAGGGGGGGGGGTGGATAGAAGATTAGGGAACGGGAATATGATAAGGAACACTAGGGGAAGATGAATACCAGATCTTTAGGATTATATTAGGAAGAGGAGAGGCGTTAGGGGTGACCTAATTCCATAAGGAATAAGAGGGGTACAGAAAGGGGGGAGTAGGGTATATGGGGAAGGGGAGGGATTTGGGATGGGGAAGAGGGAGGGGATTCTTAGGAAACATCATTTGACACTACAATTGCTGTACGAATGGAAAGAGAGATTTCTCCCTCCGATTATAGGAATTGAAGGGAGGGGCTGGGGGCTGGGCTGGCTCCTTCTGAGTATTAAGAGCACACAAGATTGGACATGGATGGGCTAATTAAGGTAATTACTTGGAATGTAGGGGGCATTCCTTATGCAAGAAACACATCTGTCAGATATTGAGCACTCTAAACTGAATAGATGGTGGGTTGGAGAATGTGTGGCTTCAGCAGCAGTAGGGCGAAGAGGAGAGGTGGCAATTCTTATTAGAAAAGGAATAGCAAGCCAAATACATAAGATCGTTCAAGACCCAGAGGGTCGATATATTTTCTCCCTTGTAACAATTAATAGGAAAAAAATTCTGCTGGGCAATATATATGCACCAAATGTCTTAGATCTCAAATTTTATAAAAAATTAGTAGCACAAATTACACAACTAGAATCAGTGCCCATGATGCTAGGAGGAGATTTTAATATGACATGGGATCCTTTATTAGATACATCGCACCCCCAGTGGCAAAACAATGACTGAACACTAGGGGGTTACCTGACTTTTGTACAACTTTAGATCTTATAGATGTATGGAGGACTTTGCATCCTGGGACCAGGGAGTATACACATATGTCGAGAGTACACAGATCCTCCTCCAGGATAGATTATTTGCTAGTTTCATGCACACTTTTTACAGAGATCAGGGATGCAGATATAGGACCATGTGTCA
The DNA here is from genome assembly GCF_901765095.1 of Microcaecilia unicolor. Taxonomy (NCBI): domain Eukaryota; kingdom Metazoa; phylum Chordata; class Amphibia; order Gymnophiona; family Siphonopidae; genus Microcaecilia; species Microcaecilia unicolor. Next base: position 239,198,431 of record NC_044033.1, read on the forward strand.
TTTTGGACCACGCGACGGTACATTTGCTTTGGAGTGGAGGCCAGGCAGAAGAGAGGCTAAAGGGGTGGACGTTCCTAGCTTATTTAATGAGAGACATGAGGTTTAGAGAACATCTGCAAGAGAAATGGGCTGAGTATAAACACTTTAATGAGGGGTCAGTAGTAGGACTTACAAATTTCTGGGAAGCTGCAAAAGTAGTATTAAGAGGAGAGATAATAAGCTACACTACACAATATTAACGTTCAAGAGATCGGGAAATATTACGTTTAGAGAAACAACTCAGGGGAGTAAATAGACAATATGCGTTGAACCCTTGTACTCACCTGCAACAACTGGTGATAGAAGTACAAGTTGCCCTAAACTCTCTACTTCACGACAGGGAAGTGAAATCCCAGGTATATTATCGTTATCAACTATATAAATATGGGAGCAAGGGAGGTAAATTTCTGGCAAGAGTTATCGCCCCTAGATATGCCTCTAGAAATGTTGCTACTCTTAAAACAACAGAAGGGCGTTTGATACATACAAACCATGAGATCAGATCGGTTTTTCAAACATATTATCAGAATTTATATAGGGCTACAGAACAGGAAGGACTCCCAGGTGAGCAGTATTTGACAAATATTAAAACCCCGAAGCTGAGGGAACAGGATCGCAACTGTTTAAATGCTGAAATTAGTGAAGATGAGATAACATGGGCTATAGGACGCAGTAAAGCGGGCAAAGCACCAGGCCCCGATGGGTATAAAGCAGAATTTTATAAATTGATGGGGGAATCGATAGTACCCACTTTGGCCAAGATGTTCAATGAATGGATAGAGTGTGGCAGATTGCCAGAACACTTGAATTTGGCTCGAATAATTGTTTTTCCTAAGCCTAAACGAGACGCGCAGTTGGTAACGTCATATCGACCTATCTCACTTATCAATCAAGAAGCTAAAATCTTTGCAAAAATTTTAGCAAATAGACTGGGCCGAGCATTACCTAATATTATTCACGAAGCCCAGGTAGGATTTGTGCAGGGCCGCTCGGTCGCAAAGAACATTAGACGCATACTGACATCCTTGGAACATTTGGGGCATACTAAAGAACAAGCCTTAATAATTAGCTTCGACGCTGAAAAGGCATTTGATAGAGTGGAATGGCCCTTCTTGTATTCAGTGATGGAGGGATATGGCTTGCAAGGTAGATTTATGCAGGCGATCTGAGCTTTATATGAAGCCCCCCGAGCGCAAGTAATGGTCAATGGGAATGTGTCAGATGAAATCCAAATTGGCAGGGGAACAAGACAAGGATGTCCGCTATCACCATTACTCTTTGCGCTCTATTTAGATCCACTAATTAGGGAGATCCATGAATGCCCTGCAATACCTGGAGTGAGAATACAACAACAACAGTTCAAATTGGCCGCATTTGCTGACGATCTATTAGTGATATTAACGAAACCGAGAGAAGCTCTGAGTAATTTGTTAGAAATCTTCCATGAGTTTGGAGATTACTCGGGTTTTACATTAAATTTGGACAAATCGGAGGCATTAGCTTTAAACATTGACACCCACAGTCTCTGGCCAGCAGATTTTCCATTAAAATGGGCAACTAATTACTTTAAATATCTAGGTATATTGCTCCCGGTTAGTTTGAGGGATTTACATAGTTTAAATGTTAACACATTGCGGGAGCAAACAATGCAACAACTGGATTCCTGGAGCAATTTAACGGTGTCGTTGGCGGGGAGGATATGTCTTGTGAGGATGGTGATATTGCCGAGATGGCTATGTGTTCTTCAGACATTACCAATAAAGCTTAAACAGATAGACATAAAATATTTTTACAGAATTTTGATGCGGTTTTGCTGGGCTGGGAAATGAGCCAAACTCCAACAGAAATTTCTATTAGGAGGGTGAGGAGTGTGGTAGCCGTGTTAGTCCACTCTTAAGGTTATCAATAGAAATCAAACAAAATAAAACATTGAAAAGAAAATAAGATGATACCTTTTTTATTGGACATAACTTAATACATTTCTAGATTAGCTTTCGAAGGTTGCCCTTCTTCCTCAGATCGGAAATAAGCAAATGTGCTAGCTGACAGTGTATATAAGTGAAAACATTCAAGCATTACTATGACAGTCTGACAGGGTGGGAGGAGGGGGGTGGGTAGGAAGGGTGGAAACAAGGGGGAATGGGCATACCAAATATCCAGTATTACAATATGGCCTGTTTATTGCGGCAGGTGAGAGATTGGCTATTTTCTACTTAAGATCACACACCTCTTGAGTATGAAACAGCGTATTTTACTCCATATAGTCCTATCACATTGCTACATACTCAGTATAAAATGCTTCCCAGCAGATTTAGGTACAGTGTGCTGCTGCTGCCCATCAGAGAAGCGTGGAGATTTTTAGGTAAATTATTAGGGGGGATCCATCCGTCATGGAGCTACTAACAATTAGGGGTAATCCGATGTTTTCCCCGAGTTTAGAGAATCAAACATTTATTAGATGGGAACGAACTGGAATAGTCAAATTGCAAGATGTACTAAGACCAGATGGGACCATAAAAGATCTATCACAATTACAGGTTGTAAGGACGGACAATTGGGGGGATCAATTCGCGTACCGTCAACTTCAACATTATGTACGCACTCTCCATAGGGAATCTCTTACTAAAAAGCTGGGTGAAAAAAATGGTAAATTTTATGAGGAAATTTCTGAGAATGCCCCATCCATTTCCAATCTACATTTGAAATTGTGGGAGTTGGTGCCTGGGAGGGGGCTAGCCCAGCTTCAACAGCGATGGGAAATGGACATGGGAAGAGAACTGACAACATGGAATATTATCAAACAGATTAAGGATATCCCCAGGGTAGTGGGGGGGGGGGCATGCCTTAGAGAATGCACGTTTAGAATGATACATAGAGCCTATTTCACCCAGACACAGCTGTTCAGATTGGGAAGAATACAGACAGCTACCTGTGTGAAATGTAACGGGGCAGAGAATACATTGTACCATGCGCTCTGGGTCTGTCCATTTATACAGCGTTATTGGAGACAAATTACTGTATTTCTGTCTACCATTGTGCATAGCAGAATTGAACTGAATCCATTAATGTTATTATTAGATATGCAAGAAATGTATCCTAGATTGAAAGCAGACAGAATAATGTTCTGTCGTAAAGTGTGTTTGTTAGCCAGAAAATGCATAATGCAATACTGGACTACAGCACATCCACCGACCTTCTGGAACTGGCGCAATTAGGTACATCAACTGCTGACCTGGGAAGCGAGAGAGGCGAAAGGATCATATAAGCAGAAAACACGTTTGGGGGTGTTTATTGGATAAGATGACCCACAAAGGGAGGAGTCTAATTCTCAATACTCTGTAATAATAAATGGGATAATTGTAGTGGCATGATATATATGTAACAGACTGTATAGGGAGGGGTGGGGGGAGGATGGGGGGGAGGGAGAAAATGTAAAAATATTGTTGTTTGGGACTGAGGTTATGCCTGTTTGTCAGTGATATCTTTATTATATGTTTAATGACCAGCATGTTGGAATTATTCATTCATCAATAAAAATGTTAAAACATTAAAAAAAGGACCCCTAAGTGACTTCTATGTGCCAATTGTAGAACAGTGCCCAGCATTTACATATATATCCACCATAAGTGCTAGTATTCTATACTATCCCCCTAATTCTGTGTGCAATTTAATTAAATAACAAGCTTTTTAACAAGCAATTATTGGCACTATTTACATTTAATTGAACTTTATGCGCATAATTTAGGCATGGAATGCATGCCTAAATTTTACATGTGATCTGAAAAAGGGGACGCAGAAATGGGAAGGTTATGGGCAGAATAACAAAGATTCACGCTTAATGTAGATATATACATTTGCATCATGTTTCAGTTGGTGCAAATGGCCACACCTAAAGTCTAAAGTCATTAAATTTCTATCACAAGGCTCAGTTTAGTGAACAAAAATGTTTTATATATAATTCTTCAAGCAACTGTGGAAAATAAAGAATTTGTTATAAATCATATGTGTTTTGATTGTTGGACATATAATTGCCCCCATCTTGCACATGAGATGAATCTTTAAGTGTGCCTGTTTAAAGCTGATTCACACCTAAAGTTAGGCATGATTTCTGGGCGTAAGCACTATTCAATAATCAGTGCCTAACTTTGTGCAGTTCACAGAATAGCGCTTTTTCAGCACCAATTGTTTTGGCACCATATATGGAATCTGGCACGTACTTTTAGAACTCAGGTTATAGATTTGTCTTTTTTTAGATTGTAAGCCTTCCAGGAACAGGGAAACACTTACTGTACCTGTGTGTAACTCACTTTGAGCGACTACTACAAAACGTGTGAGCTAAATCTAAATAAATAACTTAAATTGTGTTAACTGTGCAATGACAATAAAACATGACTAAACATAAGCAGAAAACGTAATCAACAAGGCAAACTTAGAGATAAAGCAAGTTAAATCCTACCAAGAACAATGACATGATGCAGAGTCAGAAATATTACATATCAAAGCAACACCGTGAAACATCACAGAAAAAGGATAAATGTCAGCAGTATACAAATGATATACCTGAAGAGGTAAATAGAAGAGCATTCATGTAATTAAAGAATACTCACATCAGTAGAATACCATGAAACATCTTAATAAGTAGCTGTACTTTCAAGAAGAAGAAAGGTAAAGGGAAAATGTGATGCAAACACTCAGATGTGTAGTAAGATTCAACAAGACACAAGTAAATATCATTTTCCATAGAATGAAAATCAGAAGGTCAAGAAGTCACCAAATGAAGAGGAAAGGAGGAAACATAAAAGATAGATGAGAAAATATTTTTTTTCCTGGAGAGATTGGTGGACGTTTCAGTTTGTAGACTAAAACATTACACATAAGCAGGCATGAATATATAGGCATGTGGTAAATGCTAAAGGTGCCCTTAGGAATACATTGGCATCTCTAGCATTTAGCGCTCACCTATTTTTAACGTGCATTAAAAAGACCAGCGTGCCTAAGTAAAAAAAACCCCTTTATGTCTTGGATAGGAGCTTACCTACATTAGCCACAGTGCTACTTACATATTAGCTCCAGTCAATGTAGGAGAAAATGTAAAGGGCAGAGGGACGGTTATTTGAAAATTGTTAACAGTTACGATTCCTCCAATTATGATGTCACCATCCTTGTGGTATCCTAAGTCTGACCTCCGATAATTCATTGTTGGACATTGACAGTGAACAATCTTACTCAGGATGTTAAAAAGTATCAATAAAATCCAAACCGGAGGACCTCCCATCTTCTAAATTGTGATACAGCTTTTCCTATAAAACACTTGTTGTTCCTGCTCTGTGACTGCACTTAATTTTTTTATGGAGGACAATATACAGATTTTGCTAACCCCTGTTACTCAAATCTTTCAATTATGGGCAGATAGACCTCTGCATTGATATAAGGAACATCGAAGGCACCTGTGGTCCTTATACATTTCTGTTACTGAAAGGTTCAACCTCAAGGGATATGTCCTCCAGACCTGTGCATTTCATATTAAATATAGGCTTTTTAAAAAAAATATATAACCTTACTAAATCCCCACCTTCATTATCTGAAAAACAAATATTAATTTTATTGAATGCTTGATGATGTCTCTAATAACACTAATCATGAGCATCTCTCATGAGGTCCTAGAATCTAAAAAAAAATTAAAATAAAATAAAGAATGAACAAATTGCTTCTTTAAACAAAATTTGCTAGATATAATGCATTTTTTGTATTTGACTAGGGCAAGGACTTAGTAACGTGTTTCTATTTCTGACATCAACAGAGTTTTTTTGGGACATAGTGTTATGGTGTTTCCTGATGTTTGTAAAAAGAAGCAGGAAAGAAGGAGATAATTCTTTGCCGTGCATCAGAAATTGCTTTCCTTAGCTGCTAAATGTTTGGTGTCTCTTTCTTGTGTTATTCAGTCTGGGCATAAGTCATATTTTCTTTAAACCTACACAGATCTGTTATGTTTTAGACAATACATTAGTAGCTTCATGGTAAGCTCAATGTTTGTTGAACACAAATAGGCTGCCTTGCAGGGCCACTGAGAGACAGAGCCAGGCCTGGGGCAGGGCCGCCATTGCCTGCCCCCCCCCCCCCCCCCCCCCACTTGGGATGCAGCCATCGGACTGTTCCCACTTGGGACACAGCTGCCGGGCCCCACCCCATCCACACTTAGGATGCAGCCTTTGGGCCCAATCCAGAATGCAGCCGCTGACACTGCCGCTGCCCCTCACTCACTCTTGGGCTGCCACCAGATCCCGGCACCAGGCCCTCCTTGAATGCCGGGGAGGAGCAGATGCACTGACATGGGGGGGGGGGGCACTCCAAGATGGCTTTATTTTTTCAGCAGTAAGGCAGCTTTTTTTCGTGTGCTGTTCTCTGAGCATTGGGAGGGAATAGGAAATGACCTCATAAACATCTGTTTGACTACAATAGCATGTTATTTGTGCTGATCTTTGTTGCACTTGTTATTTCCCTCGCTAGAGCTTCTGAGCATTCTGTGTACATAAGTACGTAAGTATTGCCATACTGGGAAAGACCAAAGGTCTATCAAGCCCAGCATCCTGTTTCCAACAGTTGTCCAATCCAGGTCACAAATACCTGGCAAGATCCCATAAGTACATAAGCATCGCCATGCTAGGACAGACCAAGGGTCCATCGAACCCAGCACCCTGTCACTGACAGCGGCCAAAAGAACAAGCAATTTGTCCTGCCCATTGTGAAGAGGAGGAGGAGGGGTGGATAAAATGGAAGTGGAAGAGGAAGAAGTGAGGAGGGTCAAGAGAAAAGGGAGACAGAACAGAGCCTTGCCTTTGCTACTTCCACAGAGAGAGAAAAGAAAAGGGTTTCTCCCCACGGGAAAATGGAGGGGGGAGAAAGACTACACTACCCAGCAGCCCCGGGGAAAACCCTGGTACAGAAACTATTTTCCCCAGCAGCCTGTAGGGAAGAACCTGGACAAGGCTAGGGAGTTATCCCCAGAGAGTAATCAGGAAAAGGAGGAACAGCTGAAAAGTGGGTGGGACGAGGAACCCATGGAGTGGCAAGAAGCCGAGGAGAGAGTGAGAGAGGAGAACCTGGAGGAACCAATGGACATAGCAGCATGGGCCCAATCATTAGGGAAAAAGCTAAGCAGGTGACTTCTTGGTATGGCAGCTGGGCCGGAAGGGGAAAGAAAAGAGTCATGCGGGAACAGGGTCAGTGATATTGAAGTGTGACCCAGAAAGAGTGGGACCCTTGTTTCTCCCCAGAGAGAGTTCAGGCTGTTTTTGAACTGCGTGTTGCTGGACTATTCAGAGTAAAAAGTGTGTTGTGTTGGGAGGGATTACTATTTTCCCCGATGGGAACTACTCACATCGAGAGGAAGCTGTTTTCGTTTTTGAATTGTTTGCCATTGCACTGAGTGAAGACAGGTAGCAGTGGTTTCTTTTTGGGTTTTTTTTTTTTTTTTTTGCTGCAGTCGGCAGTCCCTCTCCCCCAGAGGAGGGGAAGGGGAGCCCTGGGCTGCAGGATTGTTTAAGGTGGAACAAACTGAGTTTTGAAAGCAGCGAGGGATTTATGTTGTTTTTACCCTGCTGTGTTTATGCCCCTGAGAAGGGAAAACAGTGGGGCTGTGTTTTGGATTCCTGTTTTATTTGGAACTGCTGAACTGTGAACCCCAAGGAAATAAAAACTTGCTGATTTTCTTTTGGAGTTTTGATTACCTGAAGTCCGGCCCTGTGGATTACAATGGGGCTATGAGGCTGGGCATTAATCCTGTTCCCTAGCTGGAATCTCTAAGGCAGAGTGGGATGGATCTTTCACGCCATCCTACAAATACTGTATTATTCCCTCCTCCATTCAATAACATTCTATGGCTTTTTCCTCCAGGAAGCCGTCCAACCCTTTTTTTGAAGTCCGCTAAGTTAATCGCCTTAACCACCTTTTCCGGCAGCGAATTCCAGAGTTTAATTATGTGTTGAGTGAAGAAACATTTCCTCCAATTTGTTTTAAATTTACCACACTGCAGCTTCATTGCATACCCCCTTGTCCTAGTATTTTGGAGAGCATAAAATGACACGCCACATCGATCTGTTCCATTCCACTCATTATCTTATAGACCTCTATCATATCTCCCCTCAGCCGCCTTTTCTCCAAGCTGAAGAGCCCTAGCCTCTTCAGCCTATCCTGATAGGGAAGTCGTCCCATCCCCTGTATCATCTTTGTCGCCCTTCTCTGCACCTTTCCAATTCCATTATGTCTTTTTTGAGGTGCAGCAACCAAAATTGAATACAATACTCGAGGTGCAGTTACACCATGGAGCGATACAACGGCAGAATAATATCCTTATTTTTGTTTTCAATCCCTTTCCTAATGATACCCAACATTTTATTTGCTTTCCTAGCCGCAGCAGCACATTGAGAAGTTTTCAATGTATCATCAACGACGACACCTAGATCCCTTTCTTGGTCCGTGACTCCCATTGCTGAACTTTGCATGACGTAGTTATAGTTTGTGTTCCTCTTTCCCACATGCAACACTTTGCACTTGTTCACATTAAACGTCATCTGCCATTTAGACGCCCAGTCTCCCAGTCTTGTAAGGTCCTCTTGTAGTTTTTCACAATCTTCTTGCAATTTGACTACTTTGAATAACTTTGTATCATCGGCAAATTTGATTACCTCACTAGTTACCCCCATCTCTAGGTCATTTAGCACCGATCCCTGAGGGACCCTGCTAACTACCCTTCTATATTGTGAATATGACCTTTTAATCCTACTCTCTGTTTCCTATCTTTCAACCAGTTTTTAATCCACAGTAAAACACTACCTCTGATCCCATGTCCCTCCAATTTCCTCTGTAGTCTTTCATGAGGGACCTTATAAAACGCCTTCTGAAAATCTAGATATACAATATCAACCGGCTCACCTTTGTCCACATGTTTGTTTACCCCTTCAAAGAAATGCAGCAGTTTGGTGAGGCAGGACTTCCCTTCATTAAATCCATGTTGACTTTGTCCCATTAGTCCATGCTTTTGAATATGCTCTGTAATTTTGTTCTTAATAATAGTCTCTACCATTTTGTCCAGCACCGACGTCAGACTCACCGGTCTATAATTTCCCGGGTCTTCTCTGGAACCTTTTTAAAATATCGGCGTTACATTGGCCACTCTCCAATCTTCCGGTACTACGCTCGATTTTAAGGATAAATTACAAATCAATAACAGTAGCTCTGCCAGCTCATTTTTTAGTTCTATCAGTACCCTAGGGTGAATACCATCCGGTCCAGGAGATTTGCTACTCTTCAGTTTGCAGAACTGCTCCATTACGTCTTCCAGATTTACAGATATTTCAATAAGTTTTTCTGACTCTTCAGGTTTGAATACCCTGTCCGGCACTGGTATCCCACCCAAATCTTCCTCGGTGAAGACCGAAGCAAGGAACTCATTAAGTTTTTCTGCTATTTCTTTGTCTTCCTTGATTGCCCCTTTTACACCCCAGTCATCCAGCGGGCCAACCAATTCTTTTGCCGGTTTCCTGCTTTTAATGTATCTAAAAAAATTTCTACTATCAGTTTTCGCCTCTAACATTATCTTTCTTTCAAAATCCCTTTTTGCCTTTCTTATCAGCGCTTTGCATCTGACTTGACATTCCTTATGCCGCATCTTATTTTCCTCATTCGGTTCCTTTTTCCATTTTCTGAAGGATTCCTTTTTAGCTCCAATAGCCTCCTTTACCTCACTTTTTAAACAGGCCGACTGTCGTTTGGTTTTCCGTTCTCCTTTTTGATAGGTGGAATATGTTCAGCCTGGGTCTCAAGGACGGTGTTTTTGAACAGCATCCACGCCTGTTGTAGGTTTCTTACCCTCTCAGTCCCTCCTCTAAGTTTTTTTTTTTACCGTTCTTCTCATTTTATCATAGTTTCCTTTTTTAAAGTTAAACGCTAATGTTACCACCCCTCTCGGCTGGACTGTAGTGATGTGCTCCCAGATACCTGTTGTTATAGTCGTGGTGAATATCCAGGAAACACACACTCACAGCCGAGGGAGTAGAACAAATAACCAAACCTCGTCCTTTACTCTCAAAGAATAAAGGAGGAAATTTAGGATTTGTTCCTGAAATGGAAGGACCAAACTTTCAGATTTGCCAGATATCTTTTTCTTTATTGAATACAAATGCAAGCAAATTTTCATTCAAATAAACTCAAATTCACAATTAGTGTGTGGCTTAATAGAACTGCAATAACCTATTCAACATTCAAATGTAGAACTATATGTATACCCTTAACTTTTTCTGTTTCACCTAAAAAGGCAGAAAAAACCTTTTCAAATAAGTATTTAAATTGTCTTTTATCAAAATCAGATATTTGTTGTTATTCTCTTTCCTGATGTAAAAATTGGAGTCTTTTGAGTGCACTATTGGTGTTTTTGCAGGGATCTCATGGATTTTTGCTATTTGATGTTCTGTTCCTTTGTTTTCCATTAAGATGTTGTGAAAAAATATATATTTCTTTCAACACCATTGGCAATGTCGCTTAGCTGTAGTTGAATTTATTTAGGTGATGTCTTTCTTGCGTTGGAGCTCATCTGGAAATCCTTCAGCGGATGATCTACAGAGTTCTTCTTCCTAAACCTCACTTATAAAGAAAATAAATGGATGCAAAACCTTGAACTCCCTGTGCTAGTCCAGGAACTGATTCTACACTGCTTTAGTTGCCAGTGTAAGAGTATAGAGAGTTGTTGAGAGCAGGTGCTTGGACAGGACTTTTTCCTCCTTGCATTGTCCATTGCTCATATTTTGGGTTTTTTTCAACAACACCTGAAGAAGGTATTAGCTCTGGCCTCTTGAAGCTTCCTGTAGCATTAATTACTTGTTGCTGTGGTCAGATGCAGAACTCTTCCTAAGTCACTTACCCGGATGTAGTCTATTTCTTGAAGGGAGTTACTCATCTCCATTCTCCCTTGGATTTTATGAAGTTTCCCAAATAACCCAACTTACCTTTTGTTTCCATCTTCCCATTTCAACCCTAATAGTTTTAATATGTAAACCACTCAAATACTTGTTTCTATTTGAGGTATATTAAATAAAACTGAACTGTGAACTGTGATAGTCCATTTTGCTTGCATGGTATTCCAGAACATGGATGCTCCTATTATCTTAGACTTTATCGTGTGAATCCTCCCTCTCTGAAACAAGTCTTTGGGTCTTCATTAGTGACCCATCGTCACAGTAAATAGCAATCTAGTGCACCTTACATTGGCTACATATGGCATCATCAGTGAAATGGCAATCCTGGATAGTCCACACTGTCATAACACAGTTTCCTTAAGACCATGGTGCTGACACAAACTCCGAGAGGTAACCTACCTTCTCTAGCAGAATGCAGTATACAACCTTCAGGTGTCCAATAGCCAACAGTCCATTAGGTGTGTGCAGTGTGTGAAGCTTACACACTGGGGAAGGTTGGGGGGAGGAAGTAGGTGGCCATGTCGATAATGAGGAAAAGCAACAGAGCAGATCAGTAGGAAATAAACACAAATTTATTAAATGAAAACCAAATGTTCAGATCAGCCCGACACAGGCTGTGTTTCGCCCAGCAGGGCTGCGTCAGGGTCTTCAAGACAAATAACATAAAATTTAAAAAATCTATATAATACCAAACAAAGATAATAATAATGTATATAAATACATATACTATAAAAACAGAAAATTAATAAACACATATATAAAAATAATATATATACTCAATATTAAACCATTTATAAACAAATAATACATGTATATATAAAATTTTAAATGTAAAAGAATTATCTATAAAGGCTCTATAATTCTAATATCCCACACTCAAAAATATATTTTTAAGAAGTGATAATAATACTAAATCATAAATAATAAACAGTAATCATAAATGGACTCCCACAAAATAAATTATAAATAATGTCATCTTTATAATACATAATGTAAATAATATATAAAAGAAAATATTATTATATACAAAAGAAAAACATTTAACAGCTCTGTAACAAATAAATAAAACAAAATGAATAAAACAGATAAAAATGTCAACTTAAAAAAATAAAATAAATTATACACTAAATGAAATACATAGATAAATACAATAGTATGTAAATAAATTGTAATGAAAACAAAATAGGACACCCACCTACACAATGATCCTTTATTATCAAAATCAGTGGATATATGTACTGATGAAAAATAACTGAAAAATATGAACAATCAAAACAAATCAATCAAAAAGCATATAAAAATCATTGTAAAATGACAAAATATGATGATAATAAAAATGAAAATGAATAAATAAGAATACAAATAAAAATAAACTCACATGTATAGGGGACTGAGGTCATAGATCTTCTCAAATATAAGGTAAAAAAAACAGCTCAACTGAATAATCATAAAGAGTGGTGACCTAAATCAAAAGATTAATATAAAATTGAAAATAAAAATATGAAACATAAAAAGGATAATATGACAATATAATGCTAAAAAGAAGTCCATTTATGATTACCATTTATTATTTACTATTATTATCACTTCTTAAAAAAATATTTTTCAGTGTGGGATATTTGAATTATGGAGTCTTTATAGATAATAATTCTTTTACATTTAAAATTATTTTTTTAAATATATATTCATATCCATGTATTTATCTGTTTATAATTTGTATCTTTATTAATAAATTCAATTTTCACAACAAAGTGTAAATATGCAATCGGCATTATTCTACAAATGAAAATTCAAAATACAATTGAATAATTGAAAGAAAAATGTAAGTGCCTATTTGTCCACAAACAAAGAAATTTGGTACCAAGATAAAGGAATTAAAAAATAAATTAAAGCATATTAGCGGCTGCTGCCTCGGGTTATCGACCCTAGCCTGCTTGTTAGGGTGGGCATACTACATTCACATCGGCTCTAGCATCAAGAAATTCTTTAAACTGTTTTGGGTCTACAAACTGAAACTGTTTACCCTCAAGCAGTACATTACAAATACAAGGAAAACGTAATACAAAATTAACTCCCAGTGCCAACGCTCTAGGGCGCTGCTCCAAAAAAGCCTTGCGCCTTATCTGTGTAGGCCTCGAGAGGTCTGGAAAAATTCGAACCTTTGAGCCCAAAAACAAGTTTTCTAAATGTCTTAAGGAAAGTCTTAAAACAGCATTGCGGTCAGGCTCCAGTGCAAAAGTGACCAGCATAGTTGACCTCTGTGTAATTATTTCCAATGAATTTTCCAGGAAGGAGGTAAGATTCATCCCATCCCCCACCACTAGGGGATTTCCAACAGTCCCCTTCGGATTCCAGATGTAATAGGCCCGAGTAATGGGAGGTAGTGAGTCTCTATCCATTCCGAGAATATCAACCATATATTTTTTTGCCATCTCAATAGGAGAAATTAAAGGAGATTTGGGGAAATTTAGAAACCTAAGGTTAAGTTTCCTAACCTGGTTCTCCAGGTACTCCATTCGTTTATGCATGAAATTATTGTCTTTGACCAATGCAGTTTCCAAATTCCCCATTTCTTGAAGCTCATTATTCACTTTATCTAATTTCAAGGTCTGCTGTGCAGTCACTTGCGCTTGGAGCAGCGCAGCTTCAGACAAAACTTTAATGTCACCAGTATGTTCTTTCAAAGTATTCTGCATAGAAACCTGAATGCTGTACACCATGTCCCACAGTGACTCAAGTGTCACTACTGCTGGTCTAACCACGCCACTTGGAGCTGGGAGAGATTAAGATTGGGCTTCAGTTCGAGATAGTTTTAAAACAATATCTTAAGGTAATACCTGTGAGGCTGATTGAATTAACTGCTCTCGTTCATGAGCTCCGTTCTCTATGGCTGCAGACCTTCCCTCAGACAGGTTCGGTTGAGTCCCTTCGGCTTCCGTCACTGTTCGGGCTGCAAACACCTCTCTCCCAGGCTGAGGCGGAGCAATACGATCCACAGGGCTCAAGGAAGCCCCGTTAGGACTCTCAATCGGCGGCAAAGCGTCGAGAGCTGCAGTAGGGGTCGAAGTGCCCCGAGGCCCCGATTGTTGCTTGGAGAATTGCAGGGTCGTCTGCTTCAACGTTGGGATGGTCTCTGGAACCGAGGGAAGTTCCCTGACCTTTCCCCTCCGCTTCCCCATCCGAAAAAATGAGGAGACAGAAGCACCAACGGAGCTGAAGACCGGAGCTTCCTCGAGAGCAACTTCAGGTGCGTCCGTTTAAAACGCCATCTTGGCTTCCCTCGGAATCTGTTTATAAATGGGTTAATATATTTTTTTTATTTGTATGCTGCACTTTCCCACTAATGGCAGGCTCAATGTGGCTTACATATACAGTTGCTTATTTGTACCTGGGGCAATGGAGGGCTAAGTGACTTGCCTAGAGTCACAAGGAGCTGCCTGTGCCTGAAGTGGGAATTGACCTCAGTTCCCCAGAACTAGAGTCCACCACCCTAACCACTAAGCCACTCGTCCACCTTATGACGTTTCTGTTTTTATAGTATACTAGTAATAAAGGCCCGTTTCTGGAGCAAATGAAACGGGCGCTAGCAAGGTTTTCCTCCCCAACACCCCCCTCCCTCCCTCCCTACCTACCCACCCGTTCGTCATTCTGCAGCCACTGACGCCATTGCTGCGGACCTCGTGAACGCACCTTCATGAGATTCTTGGTTCTGAAGCCACTGACGCCATTGCTCTGCCCTCGATGCGTGACGCCATTGCTCCGCCCTCGTGTCAAATGTGATGACTTCGAGGGCGGGGCCCAGAGACTTGGTGCTTTCGGTGGCTTCACCACCACGAACCCTTCATGACGGAAGTGACGTCAGTGGCTTGGCTGCATTGAAGTCAGTGTCCTCAGAACGTTGAGGGTGAGTTTTATTATATAGGATGTATTTATATACATTATTATTATCTTTGTTCGGTATTATATAGATTTTTAAATTTTATGTTATTTGTCTTGTAGCCCCTGACGCAGCCCTGCTGGGCAAAACATGGCTGTGTTGGGCTGATATGAACATTTGGTTTTCATTTAATAAATTTGTGTTTATCTCCTACTGATCTGCTCTGTTGTTTTTCCATCTTGGAGTTTGCAGATCATCTGCCTTGCGATAATGAGGAAAAGAGCAGGGAGTGGCATGCACAGGGAGATTTCAGGCCTTATTGCAATTGTACCCACATGCATATCTTTGGTAGACACTAAGGCATATTTTCAAAGCACTTAGACTTACAAAGTTCCAAAGCTTACTATATAACTTTCTAAGTCTAAATGCTTTGAAAATGAGCTCCACTGTATCTAGAGCTCTCCTCATTCCCAAAAGTGAATGCAAGTATCCAACCCGCAATGTGGTAGAACACATTTTAGTAAGTGTCAAGGCAACCCATCTTACCTCTCACTATGCGGACCTTTTACAAAGCATCGGTAAGCCCAACGCTAATATGGAACTACCGCTGGCTCAATGCGGGCACCGGTGGTAGTTCCAGCCCCAGCACACACCATTTGTCGCGCTAGGGAAAATAGCTGGCTATTTTCTAGAATGGCACTAACCCAGTGGCAATCTTGCAGCACCGTGTTACCCATTTACTGCCGGGTTAGCACGGGAGCCCTTATTGTCACTTCAATGGGTGGCGTTAAGTTACCCCCCACACATGGCCATGCGGTAAAGAGCAATCTTACCGCATGGCCATGGCTATTTTCAAGCATTTTTACTCGCTGTGGAAAAAAGGACCACAGCATGTGGCAAAAATGGCCCCCTGTCAGTAGCACAGGGCCCTTTTTAGTACAGCTTAGCAAAAGGACCCTTATAGTTGCTAAACATGCACCTATGACATTAACGATTATAATGCTGTGGCTGCCTGTACCATATTGAGGCTGTAAGAGGGGTCTAATGAGTCAGACCACACACCAATTTCATGCAGGCTAAGGGACCTGACACTATAAAGATAAGTAATAAATAACCACACTTTATTCATGAGATGAGCAAAATCTGAATAATAAATTCAAAGAATAGAGAGCTCCTGTGATCAGATCTGAACCTGCCTTAACACATATCTGATCAATAGCAAACTCATGCCCATAGCCTTCTTAGTCTTGCCACAAGCCATGACCATATCTCCTTCCACCCCCACCCTCTGGAAACGTAGCTGTTTTTGTTTTGTTTTGCAGGAAAGTTGTGACTTCTATCTGTGTCTGAAACTCTCTGTGTTTTATCCATCAATTTTACTTGTGTTTAAAATTATAAAGATCAGAACCACACTATTTATAAAATATGAATCACACTGGATTATAATGATTTTCTTCTCACTAAGATTTTCTATATAATTGATATTTGTTGGTTAATGAACGTGCAATTTCTATAAGATATATTAAGAATAACCCCCCCACCCCCCCAAAAAAAAAAAAAAAAAACAACTATATTTAATGCCAAACACACATATCTGGAGAAGACATCCCTTGAGTCTGAATCTTTGAGGAGCAGAACTCTATAAAGATTTAACAATGCCTTCACCAAATGCCGAATCAGAGCTAATAATCAGAGATCTGTGCAACATCAGTAGACTTGTGCTGTCTTTCCTCAACCTCCTGTGTGTCTTTGCACAGATTAACTGGTGTGCAATTTGAAAATTCTTGGTTATGACTTTTTCTGCACATTATTTTAATATCCAAGACCTCTGAAACTTCCTCCCTCATACCACAATTGCAGAGCAGGACAAGCAGGAGTTTGTTTCATAGGAAAAGCTCTTTCACAACCTGAGAGATGGCAGCTCCTCTGGTCCTGATTTTCATACTTTGCTACATGCAATGGAAGACCACTGAGGGCCAGTGTCCACCAATTAAATATAGAAACTTAAAACCAGGATACCACAAGGATGGAGACATCATGATTGGAGGAATTGTTACAACGAACAGTTTATATATTAAACATCCACTGTCCTATGCAACTTTTCCCACATGGAATCTTCAGTACGTGTAAGTAGCACAGTGGCTTAGTTCCTATTGGAGACACACTTGGATTCATACTTTTAGGATGGTCTCTAACTTGAACTGTCAAGTTGATTTGTAGCTTAATGAGGGATCTTTAGATAAAGGAGACCTTCTTGAGATTTTACATTTGATGGTTTACACTTAAAAATCTGTCAAATTAATTGCCATTACCAAAATACAAAGAGGTAGATATTCAAAATGATTTAATTTATTTATTTTATTTATTTATTGCACTTGTATCCCACATTTTCCCACGTATTTGCAGGCTCAATGTGGCTTACAAAGATCTGTTATGGCATCGCCATTCCAGGGTAAAAGAAGCAATTGGTGTTACAAAGAGATCAAGGATGACAAAAAAGAACTAGGCAAACAGTTATAGAAGAAGACATTCAAAATAAGAGTGGAGTGGTGGTGCGTTAAAGTTAAGCTATGGATTCTCGTGGTAGGCTTTGTTGAAGAGAAAGGTTTTCAGCAGTTAACTTCTGGTTTTTAAATTTTCGGCTAGCAAACTGAAAAAAGTGATAACTTAGGTCAGTTATCAAGATATCTTGTCTGAGTTATATGCATAAAAGGAGGTGAGAACTGAATTATTCCCAGGGTTTAGCTTAATCCAAAACTGGACAGCAGTGATATTCATTCCTTTTTCAATCAACTTTATCTGTTCAAGCAGGATAATAAATAGCTGTTCTAACTTATACAGAAAACTTATTCGTTTGAGGGCTACATAATCATTGGTCCTACTTAAATAGTGTGATTGAATCAAGCTGAAACGGAAAGGAGATTGGACTCGATATACTGCTTTTCTATGGTTACAATCAAAGCTGTTTACATATTATATACAGGTCCTTACTTTGTACCTGGGGTAACAGAGGATTAAGTGGCTTGCCCAGAGTCATAAGGAGCTGCAGTGGGAATTAATTCCTGTTTCCCAGGTTCTCAGACCCTGCGCTAACTACTAGGTTACTCCTTACATAGTAACATAGTAGATGACGGCAGAAAAAGACCTGCACGGTCCATCCAGTCTGCTCAACAAGATAAACTCATATGTGCTACTTTTTGTGTATACCTTACCTTGATTGCATCTGCCATTTTCAGGGCACAGACCGTAGAAGTCTTGCCCAGCACTAGCCCTGCTTCCCAACCACCAGCCCCGCCTTCCCCCACCAGCAGATTTGTATCTGCCATTTTCAGGGCACAGAGACCGTAGAAGTCTTGCCCAGCACTAGCCCCGCCTCCCAACCACCAGCCCCGCCTCCCCCACCGGCTCTGCCACCCAATCTTGGCTAAGCTTCTGAGGATCCATTCCTTTTGAACAGGATTCCTTTATGTTTATCTCACGCATGTTTGAATTCCGTTACCGTTTTCATCTCTACCACCTCCCGCGGGAGGGCATTCCAAGTATCCACCACTCTCTCCGTGAAAAAAATCTCAGCTGGATTGCTATAACACTGTCAGCCTTCCCACAGCAACTCTTTCAATGCCTTCAATCAGTACAAAATACCAAAATCCAACTTCTTTTCCATATACATAGGTATGACCACATCTCACTACTCCTCTGTTGCTATCACTGGTTTCCAGTCTTGTTTAAAATTCAGTTGAAACTCTTGACTCTGGTGCAAAGAGCTGTCTATACTAGTATCCCTCCCTATTTGGATGAATTCATCATCCCATGCTCATGTTCCCATTTTTTGCATTCATCAAATTCCTTGTGGCTTTTCATACCTCCGCCTTCATTTGATGCTTCTTGATACCACTAGACATGCAACGTTCTTCTTTTTAACTTTTACTTTGTGGAATTTAGGTGGAAATTATCAATATGGGCTACCATGAAGGCATGTTATTTTACTGTTAAGCCAGGTTATTTTTTCAGGTATATAAAAAGCAGAAAACAGGCAAAAGAATCAGTTGGGCCACTGGATGACCAGGGAGTTAAAGGGGCACTCAGTGAAGATAAAGAAATAGTAGAAAGATTAAATGAGTTCTTTGCCTTGGTCTTCTCCGAGGAAGATTTGGTTGGGATACCGGTGCCGGACAGAGTATTGAGGCTGACAAGTCGAAGAAACTTAATGAAATCTCTGTAAACCTGGAGGATGTAATGGGGTAGTTTTGCAAACTAAAAAGTAGAAAATCTCCTGGACCAGATGGCATTCATCCCAGGGTACTGATGGAACTAAAAAATGAGCTTGCGGAGCTACTGTTGTAATTTATCCTTAAAATCGAGTGTGGTACCGGAGGATTGGAGGATCGCTAATGTAACGCCGATTTTTAAGAAAGGTTCCAGGGGAGATCCGGGGAATTATAGATTGGTGAGTCTAATGTCGGTGCCGGGTAAAATGGTAGAAGCTATCATTAAGAACAAAATAATAGAGCACATTCTAAAGCATGGACTGATGAGACAAAGTCAGCATTGATTTAGTCAGTTCTTTTTTTGTAGAAAAAAAGGTGCTGGTACTCACTGTGGGCGGAGTCACCACATATTACTCCACCCCTATTATAGCCACTCCCACATTAGCCACACCCCTTATACCAGCCATGGCACATATAAACAGACATCATTGAAAATATTATACTAGTAGTAGTATAGGAGAAAAAAATTACGTGATTTTTGTTCATTATAAATAATTTCTGTAAGCTGTCACAGCTCCAATATACCCAGAGCAAAATAAGACAGCAGATGTAAATTCTCAAATTGGACATATTCCAGACACTAAAATGAAAATAAAATGATTTTTTTCTACCTTTGTTGTCTGGTGACTTTCTTTTTCTGATCATGCTGGCCCAGTATCTGATTCTGCTGCTATCTGTCCTCTTAACTCCGTTTCCAGGGCTTACTTTCCATTTATTTCTTTACTTTCCTCCTTTCTTCTTCATTTCTTGCTCTACTACTACTACTTAACATTTCTAAAGTGCTACTAAGGTTACGCAGCGCTGTACAATTTAACATAGAGGGACAGTCCCTGCTCAAGGAGTTTACAATCTAAGAGACAAGTGAACGGACAGTCCGATAGGGGCGGTCAAATTGGGGCAGTCTGGATTTACTGAACGGTAAGAGTTAGGTGCCGAATGCAGCATTGAAGAGGTGGGTTTTAAGCAAAGACTTGAAGATGGGCAGGGAGGGGGCTTAGCGTAAGGGCTCAGGAAGGTTGTTCCAAGCATAGGGTGAGGCGAGGCAGAATGAGCGGAGCCTGGAGTTGGCGGTATTGGAGAAGGGTACAGAGAGGAGGGATTTGTCCTGTGAACGGAGGTTAAGGGTGGGAACATAAGGGGAGATGAGGGTAGAGAGGTAGTGAGGGGCAGCAGACTGAATGCATTTGTAGGTAAGAAGGAGAAGCTTGAATTGAATGTGGTATCTGATTGGAAGCCAGTGAAGTGACCTGAGGAGAGGGATGATATGAGTATATCGGTTCTGGCGGAATATGAGACGTGCCGCAGAGTTCTGAACAGATTGAAGGGGGGATAGATGGCTAAGTGGGAGGCAGGTGAGGAGTAAGTTGCAGTAGTCAAGGCGAGAGGTAATGAGAGCATGGACGAGAGTTCAGGTGGTGTGTTCAGAGAGGAAAGGGCGAATTTTGCTGATGTTAAAGAGGAAGAAGTGGCAGGTCTTGGCAATCTGCTGGATATGCGCAGAGAAGGAGAGGGAGGAGTCAAAGATGACTCCGAGGTTTTGGGCAGATGAGACGGGGAGGATGAGGGTGTTATCAACTGAGATAGAAAGTGGAGGAAGAGGAGACGTGGGTTTTGGTGGAAAGACGATGAGCTCCGTCTTGGACATGTTCATGCTCTATATCCATAAGTAAAAGCTGGGTCCTCCGCAGACTTGAATGTCCAGTGGATCCAGCTTCTGCCTATTTTCTCCATCCACGTGCAGCTTTTCTCCTTTCTTCCTTTTCCCTCATCTCATCTCCTTCCTCTCTCTTCCCTCCCCTCCATTCATGCCCAGCATTTCTTCTCTCTCCTCCATCCACCCATGTCTAGCAGCCCTCCTCTCCCCTGCCCTCCCCTCCCCTCCATCCACCCATATCCAGCAACCCTCCTCTCTCCCTTGCCCTCCATCCACCCATGTCCAGAATTTCTTCTCTCTCCCTTCCCTCTCCTCCACCCACCCATCTCCAGCAACCCTCCTCTCCCCCCTGCCCTTCCCTCCATCCACCTATGTCCAGAAATCCCCTCCCCTTCATCCACCCATGTCCAGCAACCCTCCTGTCCTCCCTGCCCTCCCCTGCCATCCACCTATGTCCAGAAACCCATTCCCCTCCATACACCCATGTCCAGTGACCCTCCTGTCCTCCCTGCCCTCCCCTGCCATCCACCTATGTCCAGAAACCTCCTCCCCTCCATCCACCCATGTCCAGCGACCCTCCTGTCCCCCCTGCCCTCCCCTGCCATCTATCTATGTCCAGAAACCCACCTCCCCTCCATCCACCCATGTCCAGTGACCCTCCTATCCCCCCTGCCCTTCCCTGCCATCCACTTATGTCCATAAACCCCCTCCCCTGCCATCCACCCATGTCCAGCAACCCTCCTGTCCCCCCTGCCCTCCACTCATGTCCAGCGACTCTCCTCGTTCCCCTGCTCCCCCTCCCTCCAGCCACCTGAGCCACCTGAGCCCCCCTCCTGTCTGAGCCCCCCTCCCCGACCCAGTCCCCACCTGCCACCAGACGACCCTCTTCTGTCACCTGACCCGGCCGGCACCTGACCCAGCATTTTTTTAAATACTACGAAGCGGCGGAGAGGTGCCTCGCGTCTGAATAAAAGAAGAAAAATCGCTTTGTTTGTTGGCTGGCCTTCCTTCACTGTGTCCCACCCTTGCGGAAGTTACATCAGAGGGCGGGACACAGTGAGGGAAGGCCGGCCGACGAAGCGATTTTTCTTCTTTTACTCAGACGCGAGGCATCGCTCCTCCGCTTCGTAGTTTTTTTTTAAATGCTGGGTCAGGTGCCGGCCGGGTCGGGTGGCAGAAGGGTCGTCTGGCGGCACGGAGGGACTCCAGGCTAGCTCGGGGGAGGAAGGGAGGGAGGGAGGGGAGCCGGCTCCAGCACAACTTCCAACCTAAAAAAAAGATGCCGGTACGACGTACCGTTGCGTACCGGCACAAAAAAAGCACTGGATTTAGTGAAGGGAAGTCTTGCCTCACCAATCTACTGCATTTCTTTGAAGGGGTAAACAAACATGTTGACAAAGGTGAGCCGGTGGATATTGTGTATCTGGATTTTCAGAAAGCGTTTGACAAAGTCCCTCATGAAAGGCTCCAGAGGAAATTAGAGAGTCATGGGATCGGAGGTAGTGTATTGTTATGGATTAAAAACTGGTTGAAAGATAGGAAACAGAGAGTAGGGTTAAATGGTCACTATTCGCAATGGAGAAGGGTAGTTAGTGGGGTCCCTCAGGTATCTGTGCTGGGATCATTGCTTTTTAACATTTTCATAAATGACCTGGAGGTGAGTGTAACTAGTGAGGTTATCAGATTTGCTGATGACTCAAAGTTGTTTAAGGTCGTCAAATCGTGGGAAGATTGTGAAAAGTTGCAAGAAGATATTGCGAGACTAGGAGACTGGGCGTCTAAATGGCAGATGACGTTCAATGTGAGAAAGTGCAAAGTGATGCATGTGGGAAAGAGGAACCCAAACTATAGCTACGTCATGCAAGGTTCAGTGTTAGGAGTCACGGAACGAGAAAGGGACCTGGGAGTCATCATTGATGATATGTTGAAATCTTCTGCTCAGTGTGCTGCTGCGGCTAATAAAGCAAATAGAATGTTAGGTATTATTAGGAAAGGGATGGAAAACAAAAATGAGGATATTATAATGCCACTGTATCAGTCCATGGTGCGACTGCACCTAGAGTATTGTGTTCAGTTCTGGTCGCCGCACCTCAAAAAAAGATATAGTGGAATTAGAAAAGGTGCAAAGAAGGGCGACGAAGATGATTAAGGGGATCGGACGACTTTCCCATGAGGAAAGGCAAAAACAGCTGGGGCTCTTCATCTTGGAGAAAAGGCGGCTGAAGAGTGATATGATAGAGGTATATAAAATAATGAGTGGAGTGGAAAAGATAGATGTGGAGCGTCTGTTTACGCTTTCCAAAAATACTAGGACAAGGGGGCATGCGATGAAGCTGGAGTGCAGTAAGTTTAAAACAAATAAGAGAAAATTTTTCTTTACTCAGGGCGTAATTCGACTCTGGAATTCATTGCCAGAGAATGTGGTTAAGGCGGTTAGCTTAGCAGAGTTTAAGAAAGGTTTGGACGGCTTCCTGAAGGAAAAGGCCATAGAATGTTATTAAATGGACGTTGGGAAAAATCCACTATTCCTGGGACAAGCAGTACAAAATGCTTTGCTCCGTGGATCTTGTCGGGTGATTGTGACCTGGATTGGCCACCGTCGGAGACAGGGTGCTGGGCTAGATGGACCTTTGGTCTGTCCCAGCGTGGCAATGCTTATGTCTTATTTGTTTCTATTGCATAAAATGGGACCTCTGCTCAAACAACAGAAGTCAGCAGTAAAATTACCCATCTTAATGGTAGACCACATTGATAACTTCCCCCATTAGTATCCATGTAGCCACTGAGTGGGATATGTACTTGCTGAAGAAAGAGGGAACCTGGTGAGAGAAAAAGTAAAAGACATCTAATTTGAACTATATAGAGAGAGTGACATTTCCCAACCAGCTGTGTGTGGAGTGGAGGAGTAGCCTAGTGGTTAGTGCAGTGGACTTTGATCCTGGGGAACTGAGTTCAATTCCCACTACAGCACCTTCTGATTCTAGGCAAGTCACTTAACCCTCCATTGCTCCTGCTACAAATAGTACCTGAATATAATATGTAAACCATTTTGAATGTAGTTGCAAAAAACACAGAAAGGTAGTATATCAAGTCCCATTTCCCTTTCCCCTTATCAGATGGATCTATGCATCTTTCTGAAGACTACAATTAATGACCTGTAGATCAATTTCTAGAAGGATTTATGTGATTTCCAGCATCAGGTAACCACATAAATTCTCTCTTCATATAATTCCAATACAACATACAGATAGTATACATTGAATTTTTGACTGACCGGCCTTATTACATCTATATACCCTGGGGGTGAAGGAAGGACTGAGCCAGGGCAGTAATAATAATTATCCCTATGCCCAACAATTCTATAAACAAAGCGCCAAGATTTAGGTAACAAATATGAATTGAAGTGATTAAAGTATTTATTTATTTATTGCATTTGTATCCCACATTTTCCCACCATACGGTAGGTTCAATGTGGTTTACATATTGCAAAAAGGTGGTTACAAAGTTTAGATTTATAGAAGTATAGCACATAATACAATAATAATAGTACAATAATCGCTTAGATTGGGTTAGTATGATATATTAGCATATTAGAGAGAAAGGTTGGTGTTATTGTTTTCCATTTCTGAACATTTTGTGATGTTTGGTGCTGTAGAAGCAGGGGCGTAGCCAGACTTTGGCGGGAGGGGGGTCCAGAGCCCAAGGTTAGGGGACACATTTTAGCCCCCCCCCCCCCGGCGCCGCCGATCCCCCGCCATTTTTTACCCCCCTCCACCGCCACCACCACCACCAACAACTTTGACCCCCCCCCCCCCCGGTGCCAACTCTTTCAACCCCCATTCCCACCGCCACCAACCCTCCCCCGCTACCGCCGTCACCGTCGGGTACCTTTGCTGGCGGGGGACCCCAACCCCCGCCAGCTAAAGTCCTCTTCTCCGGTGCGGCCGTGTTGCTGGCTGATCTGCAAGGCTTTGTTCTGTTTCTGTGAGTCTGATGTCCTGCACGTACAACATGCAGGTCGTCAAACTCACAGAAACAGAACGAAGCCTTGCAGATCAGCAATGCACCCGCGCCGGAGAAGAGGACCTCGGCTGGTGGGGGTTGGGGTCCCCCGCCAGCAAAGGTACCCAATGGCGGCGGGGGGAGGGGGGTCGAGAGGGTCATCGCACGGGGGGCCAGGGCCAAATCTATGGGGGCCTATGCCCCGTGGCCCCACATAGCTACGCCCCCTGTGTAGGATTAGGCAGATCCAGGGGGGGGGGGGAAGGACTTCTTGAAATTGATATTCATACATCAGTGCTGATATTCTGCTTATTCACTGTTCTATATCTATATGAATATCTTTAATAGTGTCTGGGTGGGTCACTTGCAGGGCTCACATATATACATAGGGATAGATTCAATATATGGTCACAATAAAAGTACATATGGGTATTCTATAAGGTGCATCTAAAGGTAGGTGTCGTTTATAGAATTAGCGCTTATAGCTGGAAATCACGCCTATCTGAAACATGTTGCAAATCATCACACCTAAATTAGGCATTCATACCCCTTATTCTTTAAATTTCACATGTACATTCTTGGAATGCCCCTGAACCACCTATGACCCTCCCATTTCCACACCCCCATTTTAGCATCACATGTTAAATTAAGGTGTGGATTCCGTGCCTAAATTTATGCATGAACCTTTTAATTAAAACCTATTAGTGCTAATTGCTTGTTAGGATGCCAATTATCAGCGTTAATTGGATTATTATTCAGATAAAATACACGTGCAGATTGTGTGCATGTACAATTTTTAGCACTTTTTATTGACTTAGGGGGATAACGTATAAATACTGTGCATTTCTCCAGCATTTAGTTGTGAGCATTTACTCTAGCTCTGTGACTGATGTATGTGCTGTGCACATACAGGTATATACCCACTTGCACTAGTTTTCTGTAAAGGAGGGTGGGTTACTACCAGTTGCCCTCCAGTCACCCATGTACAGGTTCCATTGTGGCGATATTCGGCCTGTATACAGATAGTCTGTGTATTTAAGTTCAGGCCTAAAACTATAAGCCTGAGATTAACCTGTATATTCAGTGTCACTGCCTATGATCACGATCTATGAACAAACCAACTTCCGTAAGTCATTGAAGACACATCTTTTTGATAAAATCTACGGAAAGAACCAAAACACCTAAAGCTCACACTCACTGCTCATTAATACATCAACATATCCACTTATAACCCTCAACCCCTAATCTCACCACACTCACACCTCTACTCACAGAAAACGCCCTTAATTTCCTGTTGTTCCCTTCCAATGTCCCAATGTTCTTTTCAATTGATTTATTCCTTATTGATTTTGATTTTGCCACGTTTAATTCCTCAATGTAATCCATAACCTGAATTGTAACATATTGTATTTCCACCAATCATAATGTATTGTAAGCCACACTGAGCCCGCAAAAAAGTGGGAAAATGTGGGATACAAATGCAATAAATAATAATAGCATTCTTAATATATTTATTTTTTCAAACTCTGTAGCTGGATTTTAAAACACACACACTGACCATTGGCTTTGAAAACAGTTCTATAAGCTTTCTTTCGATCTTTCAGTAAGATTGTCTGATCTTTCTTGTCTTTACAGTTTATATGAAAACAACTATTTTAACTACCTGGCCTTTATTTCTGCAGTGGAGGAGATTAACAATAGCTCAGAGCTCTTACCCAACTTCACGCTGGGGTTTCATCTTTATGACTCTTACCTCCATCCATTCTTTGTGTTTGGGGATGTCATGAGTATATTTACTGGTATGGACATCTGGGTTCCTAATTATCGCTGCAAAACATCTGGCACGCTGGCCGCTATCATTGAAGGTCTTCAATCAGAGGAAACAAGTCAGATGTCCAATATGTTCAGGATGTACCAGTATCCACAGGTAAAAGGACTATTCTGTATTCTCTCACTGTATAATCCATTAAGAAAGAGTGAAGGAGGGGGAACGCTGTGATGAACCAGTTTAAATTAAAAAGACCATTGGGAGGGGGCAGTGTAGCTAATTGCATTTAAGTCTTCCTTTCAGTGCCTACATTTGGCTTTACTAAGCTGCATTACAAAGTGGCATTAGCATGGATTTTTCCTACATGCTAAGGACATTTTTACCACAGCTATGAAAATGGCCTTTTTCTCATTTTCACATTAATGACCATGCATTAATGTTGCCATTAGAGTTCAGTGTTTAAATTATTAGGTTCTAAGGGCTCAGATGCTATTCCTGTGCTAATCAATAAGGATGGAATTCAAAAAATAGCACTGAAAATGTGGGGCTGATAAAAGTAAGCACTATGCACAGACAGTGGTTAAAGTGGCCTCTCAGATTCTCAAACCAGCCACAGCAAAGGTGCTGAGATACACCCAGGATGCAGGACCCCACACTGGGGCAAGCTGGAACGGGCATCCACCTCAATGCCTGATGTCAGAAGGCAGTGGATAAAGCGGTCTCACAGGTTCTCCCTAATTTAGGGGTTCTTTTACCAAGCTACGGTAAAAAGGGCCCAGCGTTAGAGGCAGGGGCCATTTTTACTGCAGCGGGTAAAAGGCTGAATATAGCCATGGCCATGCGTTAAGATTGCTGTTACCGTGTGGTGATGTGAGGGGGAGCATTTACTGCCACCCACTGAGGTGGTGGTAATGACTCCCACGCTAGCCTGGCAGTAACCATGTAGGCATTGCCATATTACTGCCAGGTTACTGCAGTGCTAAAAAAATACTGCCCTATTTTCCCCAGCGTGGTAAATGGCGTGCACTGGGGCTGGAGCTATTGCCATTGCCAGTGTTGGGGCGGTGGTAGCTCCAGGTTTGCATGTGGTAAAGCCCACGTTGAGATTACTGGCGCTTTGTAAAACAGCCCCTTAGGTTCCTAACATTTTACCCTATTTTTAGTGAAATATAGAATCCTAAGTTTTCTGATGAAAAATCACCTAAATGTAGGAGCTTAAAAACTTATAAAAATTATTTAAAATGTGATGTTACTCTCTTACCTATCTATATGTTTCATCTTTGCTTATACACGCTGTCTAATAAAATGTTCTATTACGTATTGTGTTGACATTGTAAGTAGTATACTATCAGGTTTATTTTCGAAAGAAAAGGGCGCCCATTTTTCGACACAAATCGGGACATGGGCATCCTTCTCTCAGGGTCGTCCAAATCGGCATAATCGAAAGCTGATTTTGGCCATCCCCAACTGCTGCCCGTCGCGGGGACGACCAAAGTTCCCAGGGGCGTGTTGGAGGCATAGTGAAGGCAGGACTGGGGCGTGCTTAAAAGATCGGTGTCCTCGAGCGATAATGGAAAAAAGAAGGGCATCCCTGACGAGCACTTGGCTGACTTTACTTGGTCCATTTTTTCTTACGACCAAGCCTCAAAAATGTGCCCGAACTGACCAGATGACCACCAGAGGGAATCGGGGATGACCTCCCCTGACTCCCCCACTGGTGACTAACCCCCTCCCACCCTGAAAAAAACAACTTAAAAAACTTTTTTTATGCGGCCTCAAATATCATATTCAGGTCCATCGCAGAAGTATGCAGGTCCCTGGGGGGAGGGAGGTGTATGTGTGTGTGTCAGCAGAGGCATAGCGAAGGCATGGATATCCTTCTTTCAAACATTTTGGATGTCCTGAACTGCCCCCCCCCCCCCCACAGGGACAGCCAAAGCACTGGTCTTGCAATTCAGAGGTGGCAGGTTCAAATCCCACTGCTGCTACTTGTGATCCAAATTCCAAATAAATAAATAAAGGGGGTGTCAGAAGCATAGCAAAGGCATGGATGTCCTTCTCACAGAAACATCTACATTTTGGACATCCACTGCCCATTGCAGGGACAGAGGCATAGCAAAGGCACCTAACACTTGGGTGTCCTTCACCCATACTCAACCCCCCCCCCCCCCCAAAAAAAAAAACATCCCTGATGAGCACTTGGATGTTTTCACCTGGACTTGTGTTTTTTAAGGTAGTAGACACCAATTTATTTAAGTTTGTAGATGGCTATTATACACGCAGCTTGTCTGCGTGTATGAAGCCATCTTTGGCATGCACAGAGCAACCATGCTTAACGCTTGGCTGCTCTGCACTGGGTTCCCCTCCTTAGGAAGGAAACCGTGTGCAAATGAGCTAACAGCAAGCAGCTCATTTGCATGCGATTTCCTTCATGTATGCCCGTTCCTTTCCGAATCGCTAAGGGATCGGTAAGGGAAGGGCTTTTTCCGTTCAGTTAGTGCATCAGTAAGTCCACTGCAGTGCCCCCTAGGGTGCCCGGTTGGTGTCCTAGCATGTCAGGGGGACCAGTGCACGACGAATGCTGGCTCCTCCCACAACCAAATGATTTGGTCGTTTTTGAGATGGGCATCCTCGGTTTTCATTATCGCCGAAAAACCGGGGACGACCATCTCTAAGGTTCACCTAAATGTTGAGATTTGGGCGTCCCCGACTGTATTATCGAAACAAAAGATGGGTTTCCCCACCCCTTCGCGGGGACGCCCTCAGGAAAACTTAGGCAGCCCCGTTTGATTATGCCCCTTCACGCCAAACTTTGTATTGTTATTTGAATATTTTTACTGCTTTAATTTTCTATTGCTTATGTTTGATTTATTCTTACTATACACCGCCTTAGTCTTTCTTCATAGGGAAGTCGTCCCATCCCCGCTATCATTTAGTCGCCCTTCGCTGCACCTTTTCCAATTCTACTATATGTTTCTTGAGATGCGGCGACCAGAACTGAACACAATACTCAAGGTGCAGTCGCACCGTGGAGCGATACAACAGCATTATAATATCCTCACACCTGGTTTCCATACCTTTCCTAATAATACCCAACATTCTATTCGCTTTCCTAGCCGCAGCAGCACACTGAGAAGGTAAGGGATCGGTAAGGGATCGGTAAGGGAAAGGCTTTTTCCGTTCAGTTAGTGCATCAGTAAGTCCACTGCAGTGCCCCCTAGGGTGCCTGGTTGGTGTCCTGGCATGTCAGGGGGACCAGTGCACGATGAATGCTGGCTCCTCCCACAACCAAATGATTTGGTCGTTTTTGAGATGGGCATCCTCGGTTTCCATTATCGCCGAAAACCGGGGACAACCATCTCTAAGGTCGACCATCTCAACATTTAGGTCGACCATCTCTAAGGTTCACCTAAATGTTGAGATTTGGGTGTCCCCGACCGTATTATCGAAACGAAAGATGGGTTTCCCCGCCCCTTCGCGGGGACGTCCTGCGAGGACGCCCTCAGGAAAACTTGGGCACCCCGTTCGATTATGCCCCTTCACGCCATACTTTGTATTGTTATTTGAATATTTTTACTGCTTTAATTTTCTATTGCTTATGTTTGATTTATTCTTACTATACACCACCTTGAATGAATTCTTCCAAAAAGACGGTAAATAAATCCTAATAAATAAATATTATTATTTTATTTTTTATTTTTTTAACAGATCAGTTTCATCTCGCAGAATCTTCTAATGAGTGACACAGTTAAGTTTCCTTTTTTCTACCGGACTGTCCCTAGTGAAATGCACCTCTGTGCTGGGATTGTCAGGTTACTAAAGCATTTTGGCTGGACCTGGGTTGGTATCATTGCATCTGAAGATGAAAGCAGCTTGAGGGCAATTCAGATCCTGAGAGAAGGGATTGAGCAGAATGGTGGCTGCATTGCATTCATAAAACTATTCATTAACAACAAGCTCAATGTAATTACAATGGTAAAAATATATAAAATAATAATGGACAGCTACATGTTACCAATTAAAGTGATCATTCTCTATACTAATGCAGAAAATATATTCCATATACCCGTTTTTTTAATGATCCCTGGGAAGGTCTGGATCACCAAAACTGAACTGAATATGCCCTTGAAAGTTAAAGGAAAACCTAATATAAAGAACAACACTTTATCTTTTGCAATTGTACAGAAGAAGATCTCAAGCTTTACAAAATTTATTCAGGAGGTGAACTTTACCCTGCTTCCAAGTGATGATTTTACTAAGCAGTGGTGGACGGGCCTGTGTGACAACCAGTGTCCAAAAGACATAATAAGATCCTGCAATTCTGATGTAAAATTGTCAGCTATTCTACCCTGTAACACCAACTACATTAAGAAGAGCAATAGTGTATATAACGCAGTGTACGCCCTGGCACACGCACTGCATGACATGCTCATGTCTGGCTTTGGAAACAATATCACATGGAGTAGAGAAATGTGGAAATTATCCGATTATTTACCATGGAAGGTAACATCATTTGTTATGTTGTGTTGT
Organism: Microcaecilia unicolor; assembly: GCF_901765095.1. Classification (NCBI taxonomy): domain Eukaryota; kingdom Metazoa; phylum Chordata; class Amphibia; order Gymnophiona; family Siphonopidae; genus Microcaecilia; species Microcaecilia unicolor. Next base: position 239,229,539 of record NC_044033.1, read on the forward strand.
TCAAAAGAAAGAGAAAGTGAGACAAAGCAAAGCGGGAAAGCAAAGACTTTGAGGAAAAGGAGACGTGGAGGGGCATAATCGAAAGGTCGTCCAAGTATGCATTAGGATGTCCTTACGAAAACATCCAAAATCAGGCAGGTATAATCAAAAAATAGTATGGGCGTTTTTCGACAATCGATTATCCCTGTTGCAAAACGACCAAATGACGAGCACATAAACGTGACTAGCTAGCGTGCCCTAACACGGTCGATTATCGCAGCTGAAAACGCCCAAATCAGAAAGTGTGTAAAACAATGTACATAGGTGTACCGCAACTACAGTACATGCTGTTCTGGACATCCAGGTAGGGAAAATATGAGGGACGTTTATATGCGTTAACTACAGAAAGATCCTGCTGATCCCCCGAACATTCCTCATATGTGCCCTATCTGGATGTCTGGAACTGCATGCACTGTACCTACTGAACATGCAGCTATATGCATATTGGGTATATGTGAAAAGGGTCGGGTGCTTCATACTAATCTATATAAGGCAAGTTCCGCACGCAGGAAGGGGCCGCACATATAACAACCAGTCATGCACGTCAAAGACGTCTATGCTTACGACGGCGTCCACATGCTGATAGGGCCATATATGGGATGGTCATCCATATATGGAGCTGTGCACGAAACGACGTCCGTCACGCAAGGACATCCATATAAGGCACTTGTTTTCCCACACCTATTCTCACTGAAAAAATGGCGCATTTATGGAGGGAGCCAAATTTCAGTGAGGAGGAGAACCTGCTGCTGGAGCGGCTATGCCTTAGGTATCGGTACAGGCTCTTTATCACCCACCACCACCTGCCCCCCAGGCTCCAGGCCATGAGAGCCTGGTCCCGCATCAGGGAGAGGCTGAAGAGGTAAGTGTTTGCCCCCCCCCTCCTGTACTCACACATATAACAGCTCCCTCCCTCATCAATGTAGCCAATAACTGGAGTGTGCATGCAAGGATAATGAGTAATAAAATGTATGTTCTTGAAAGGACGACCATTCCCATATCCCTACAATAATGTATTTTGTTATTTCATTATTTCTTGCATTTGTATCCCACATTTTCCCACCTCTTTGCAGGGTCAATGTGGCTTACAATACATCATGAATAGTGGAAACATTTAACAAAATAAATGTATAGCATACAGAAGGTTCTTCATAACATGGTAATGATAACACATATAAAGTAGTTTTACAAGCATAAATTATAATGCATACAAACGGTACTTTCTGGTCTCATGGCCACCTCTATGGCATCATCTGCATAGGAGCCAACTCGGTGGCTGCTGTGGGTGCTTGAGCACCCCCAATATTGAATAAATTCCTTGTATGTGTCCAGGGAGGGGTGATCCCCACTGGGGTTAGCACCCCCAATAATTTAAAAAAGGTGGCTCCTATGAATCTGTACCAATGGAAGTGGTCCCCCCCCCCCCCCCCCCAACAGTGTTGACCCTCTCTGCTATTTGATTGACAAATGAATGTGTGTGTAGAGGGCAAGAAGGACCATCCCCTGACTCCTGCTCTACAAACTTATATCTTACAGACGATTCGGGGTTCACAGGGACCTCGAGTCCCTCAGGAGGAGGTTCCGCTGGGTAAGGCGTGAGCGCCCAGACGTCATCCGGGCAGTGCGACGGCACCTGAGGGCTCGCCGTAAGTATTCAATACAGGACACCTGTACTGATTTGGAAATGTATTTATTGAATAATGCAAATGTGCTGTACAATATCAATTCCTATGTGGCTAATAGCCAACTAGTAAGTAATAACATATCTGTCCCAGATCAAGGATGCAGGTTGCACGTGCCCTCCTATGAGTGTGGCTGCAACTTCCAACGACCATCCCCCTGAGATGAATGAGATGACATGCCTTACTTTACTATCCCCCTTTCTGGGGTGGCTGGATAGTGTGTCCTGGTAGACCTGCCTGAGGCCCTACTTTTAGTGGATGTCATGGCCTCACTCACATAAAAGTTATGTGCTCAACACCCTTGCCACTGGCCCCTCCCCAATAAAACCAACAACAACTGCCCATCAACCCCTCGTCGCATGTCACAATGCAAACATGCTGATCAGCAATGAGTGTGGTATGCCAACATGTCCTGTGTGGTGTGTGTCAGAGGAGGTTCCAGGGTTCCTTGTCATGTCATCTGATGCATCTCATTCCCCATGGGCATAGGCCACGCCTCACCACACCATGGCCCATCCCCCGCCTCAGGCCACCCAGCTACTGCACTATGCAAGCCATGTTGTATGTGCTGATCTCAATCACACTCCTTTTACATACACAGGCCTCCAGCACTAGCAAGAGGAGCAGGCCGATGAGGAGGGCCACCTGCAGGAGGAGGAGCCAGGCCAGGAGGCCCACCTGGAGGAGGAGGAGGAGGAGGCGGCAGCACGGGAGGCCACCAGGAGAAGGAGGAGGAGGAGGAGTCGGGCTCGGAGGAGGGGGTCCTCATAATTGATGAGGACTATATGGAGGACCCCTCCCCACCTGTACCACCATCAGAGCCCTCTCCCTCCCCTCGGCCACCCCCATCCCCTGAGGCAGCTCCATCACCTGCCACAACGCCTTCCCCTGGGCCTGCTCCATCCCCTGGGCCTGCTCCAACCCCTGGGCCTGCTCCAGCCCTTGGGCCAGCTCCAGCAGCCCTTGGCGCTGGTGCAATGATGCACCTCCTACAGTAGCTGGTAGATGGCCAGCACCAGCTGGTAGATGGCCAGCACCAGCTGCTGCAGGAGGTCAGAGCCCTACGGCAGGGCAATGAGCAGCTCCAGGGCCCACTGAGGGTACTGCTGGGGCTGCTCATTGCCCTGCTACAGAAGGCATTACTCAGAGGGCGTGCCTGCCCTTGAGTAACGTTGTGGGGGGGGGGGGGGAATTGTTGGGGTTGTGAGGAGTTGTGGGGGGGAGGGAATTGTTGGGGTTGTGGGGAGGTGTTGGGGTGGGGGGATGTGGGGAGATGTGGGGGGGAATCACAATGTTGGTGGGGCTTTGTTGGGTTGGGGGGTGTTTTGTAGGGATGGGGTGGGGGGGGGGAAATAAATGTATTTGTTACACTTTAAATAACAGGGTGTGTGTGTGTGTGTCTCTCCCTTGTGCATTACATATAAGCAAATGGTGCTGTTGAGTTGAGAGGAAGGAGGCAGCAATATTCATAGCATGAAATGTGCAGTGTGAATGAGAAAGTTGATGCATGTCTGAGAATGTTGGCCATACAGAAGGCCACCTGTTCATTCCAACCTGCATGGCCATATGTGCAGGGGGGTGGGTGGGCCGGGGAGGCTGGATGGATATTACTGTTCACGAACACAAATGCCCAGCCAGCCTCTCTCCCTCCCCTCCCCCGTTACCATACTGACCCACAGCACAGAGTGGCATCAATAAGAGATATGTTGTCTAGCACTTGTGATCTGCCAAGTAGAAACTTGCACATAACCCTAAGTAGCACATAGATGATGTTTGCTCTCTGATGGCCAGACATCCTTACCCACAAGCCACATTGGTGGGGGGCCCATGAAGGAGCTACAAACAGCTGGCTCATATTTTCACATTCAATACATCAGCAATGGTATATAGTGCTGAGGAGAAAAGGAAAAACAATGGGAAGGGAAGCCCATTAGATGGATGGTTACTTCATCACAGTTGCAATATAATATAAGAGTTACAGAAGGGCACAAATAAATATGGTGCTCATTATTTGGAGGTTTGATCACACTTTCTCCAGTAGTAGCTCAAGGTGAGTTACATTCAGGTATTCTGGGTCTGGCTCTGTCACAGGATGACTCAAAGTTTGTACCTGAGCCAACCGAGAGTGAAGTGACTTGCCTTAGATCACACAGAGCAGCAGTGGGAATTGAACCAACAATCTTGTAATTACAAGGCTGGTGCTCTAACCACTAGGCCACAGCAGCCACCAGGCTGCAGCCACCTGCAGGTAATTTGGGTTGGGACCTGTACACAGAACCCTCTTCCTCACCACCACATCTTAAGGGCTCAGTAGGCAGTACCTGTAGCCACCTTGAGCCTACTTTCCAGGCTACCAAATGTTAGAAATGTTCTTGTTCCCTAACTATGGAGGATTTTAGGAAGGTGTTCAATAATGTGCTAAACACATCCATTGCATATATTATTCCCCCTCCCCCTCCTATCGACCTTGACAATGGGTGGCCACTTCATAAATGGGGACTGGGGTTCACCACATAAACAAGGAAGATGGAACCTACCGGGAACCAATACAGCAGCTCCAACAGCTGGCCCACACCATTGAGGACCTGCCAACCCCACACAGTACAGTGCTGATGGCCTCCAACCAGTGCACAGGAACCTGGTGAAAAGAGAGCTAGCTGAGAGTTGACTGCAGACTACATACAGTGAATGGACACTCCTTGATTATGAGCAGAAAGAGAAGAGGTGGCAGACAAATGAGAGCTTACCATGAACGTCTGTTTCAAGAATGTGTAGTGCACTTCTATCTTCTGGAACATTAGCTGGACGTCTGCCTCAGTGAACTGACCCTTACCGAGGGGTGCTTGATTTGGGGCGATTGTAGCAATTTCTTCGCCACCACAGACTGCCTGCTACAACCAGGCAGAGAGAATAGGAGAAAGAAAGGGAGACTCACGGGATGTGGAAGAGTAGAAACGGAAGGCGTGGTGGCTGAGGGCCAGCCCTAATCACAACCCCCCCCCCAAAAAAAAAAATATACAGGTGTACCCAAGCATACATTGCCAAACACAAACCTTATTATAAGTGAGGGTAAAACCGTGTAAACGTATGTTAAGAACAACCGGCAACGTCCCAGCGCAGGAAATGGCGGTTTAAATGGCAATGAAGAAAGGGAAGGCAGGTGGGGACGCCCATACTAATGTACCCATAATCGAAATCACACGGGCCTAATCGCTACCTCAGCTGGAGACGTTTAGGAAATGTGTGTATAATCAAAAATAAACCGCCCATATCTGGAACGCCTATCCCCTGTCCAAAATGGGGTCCCTGGCGACTATTTAAACGCCCACTCCATATTTTCGAAACCCCATTGGTACAATGCCGCCGCGTCAGCCCCCAACCCGGAGGGGAAATTTTTCAGATGGAGAGGTAGAGCTACTGGTGCAGGAGATCCAGCAACGGCACCAAAATCTCTTTGTTCCCACAGGGCAGAGGCTGGCTGCAACCACCAAACAGCAGAAGTGGAAGGCGGTACGTGACAGCATCAATGCAGTCTTCCATTGTGCAAGGGACGTGGAGGACTGCAAGCGCAAGTGGCGGAAGCTGAGGAGGGATGTGAGGCGCAAGGCTGGTGCCCATCCCCCACCACGACACAGACAACTTCACCCCCCTGGAGCTCATGGTCCACTCCCTCCTACCCCAGGAGGGCATCCATGGAATAGGGCCCCTTGACACCTCGGTAGAGCCTGAGGGCTCAGGTAGGTTGACGATTATGAAGCTGGGCTATCTGTTCTGCTGCACTAAACTGTGTTATACAAGTTGGGGCTAGGAGGTGGGAGGTGGGGAGTGGGGGGCGGGAGGAGGGGGAGCGAGTTTCAGGCGGGTGTACTCATATGTAGAATAAACGACCATCTTTATGATGCTGTCCTGAGAGAGGCAGTGATTTTGAGGTGGACAGGGATGGGGTTATTCCTACGTGTCTGGGGCTGAAGGAAGGGTTTCAGCTGCTCACAAAGCTGCACAATGGTGTCCCTATCAAACCTGAACCTTGTTAGACACTGCTGGTCAGTGAGTTGTAGGAAGGTGGTGCAGGGCCTGAACACTCGAGGCCGTGAATACCTCCTGCGGTGTGTGCCCTCTTCCTGTACCATGCCAGCCACCAGTGCATTAACTGCATCCATGTCCCCACCTGTGCAAGTATTAGTACTAGTAGTAAAACACAAACAGCACACAGATCTCTCAGTTTCAGCCACCACGCCCTCTGGCCACTCACTTGCCAAACAGTACAAGAACACAGAGACAAACAGAGGTCAGGGACTACAGTATACACATGGGAACAGTGAATGGAGAGGGATAGGGGGAGGGGAAGGGGGCGATAGAGCAAGGAGTAGGAGTAGGGAAAGGTCAAAGGGTAAGACACAAAAGAGGCAGAGCACACAGACGAACGTAACAAGTACTCAACACACTCAACACACTCAGCTTTCTCTCTGCAACCACCAATTCAGCTCTCCCAACAACGATCTCGCCACTCTCCAACTCCACACAATCGCTAATGGGTCTGAAGACGATTTTGCCCTTGCTGTGGACGCTTTTATTTTGGATCTAACCAATGACGCCCATGTTCCCGCCCAACCAGAGCCATTTCGCTATCCGTTATACATTGTAGATGACCACCTCGTGACACCGCCCCTAACATGCCCCCCGACACGCCCCTTATTTGGGCGTTTTTCTCTGAACGTACGTGCACCACGGACGCTCTAAAATTTTTCTTTCCATTATATTGATTTATTCGTTTTTGGGAGATAAACGTCTATCTCGTGATTTGGGTCACTATATAGGCGTTTTTCTCTTTCGATTATAAGCAGGTCAGTGCACTGGAAACTCTATAATCCCAGAGAGACACTGAATTGCCACGATCACAGAATGTTTTTCATAAGATTCTTTACAAGAGGAATAGCTGAAGAAGTGGGGAAAGAAACAAAGCATGGTTAATGTGATTCTTTTCACCTTTTCTACACATATACCCCTAATTCTATAAAAAGCACTAAAAATTACACATGAATGAGCTAATTAGCACCAATAAGGTGGCATTTTATCAAGCAATATTTGATGCTAATAAGAGTCAGAAAAGGGGGCGTGGAAATGGGAGGAACATGGGTGGATCAGGGCAGATCCCAGGCTTGACTTTTAGTTACATGGGTAATTATAGAATAAGGGGACTCCACACCTAAGTCTAAGCAGGGGCATTTGTACCACATTTATGCTGGTACAAATGGCTGCACTAAATATAAGCGTGGTCCTGGGCTTAAGCACTAGCCTATAAAACATGACTAACTTTAGGTGTGGTTTATAGAATAACCTCTACCCCCTTTTTTCAGGCGACATTTCATGAATTCCTCCCATAGGGGTAGATTCAAATAAGGGAGTTAAAAAGTAGGCACCAAAAATATGAGCACTAAAGGGAAGATTCCATTTATGGTGCCTAAAAAATCCATGTTGAAAACATTGCCAACTAAGCGTATTCTATAAGCGGCGCCTAGATATAGGCACGGTATATAGAATATGCTTAGTTGATATCTCAGCAGCTAAAACTATGCACCTCCATTTACACCAATAAAACATAGTTATCATCAATGCTAATTAGCTTGTTAAGCTAATTAAATTACACACATTGTTATAGTATATACTTGGATTTCAGCAGGATCTCTAGGCGCATTATATGAAATCTGGTGGCAGAGAGTGGAGGTAAATGGAATCCACTTGGAGGAAAGGAAGTTCTGCAATGGACTTCCTCAGGGGTTGGTGCTGGGGCCGATTCTGTTTAATACATTTGTGGGAGATATTGCTGAAGAGTTGGAAGGAAAAGTTTATCTTTTTGCGGATGACACGAAAATAGTCAATAGAGTGGGTACTCTGGAGGGAGTAGAAAGGATGAGAAGGGATCTCCGAACTTTAGAAGAATGGTCAGGGTTTGGCAGTTAAAATTTAATTACTTGTTACTCACGGAGACCACCATGCAGCTGCAAGGCCTATTATATCACCCAATAATTAAACAATCAGACCTTGCTTATATAGTTCAAATACACATTAATCTTTTGCTTCATAAAGAGTAACTAACATAAATATGTATATGTATAAAAATCCTCTTGTGTACAATGTCATCCCGTGATGTCTACCTGTTTAATGCATCATTGTGCTATCTCTCTAATTATCCATCTTGAAGTCCACTATTATTACACAGTGTTCTCCATATCGTTTGCCATAAAATGTCCTTGTTATAGCCAGCAATTATAATGTTGATCCCCTTCTTTGATTCCTTGTCTTCTTATACCAAGCACAAGCACAAGTAAAGACCTCACAGTTCACTACTCTTCTAAATGTTCTCCTTTTCATTCAGCAGGTCATTTCCTCGTGCCTCCCAACACAGGTAACACTTCCTAAGTATTGACACTGTTACACCTTTAAGTAATATTTCCTTTGCTTCTCGATGTGGGACCGCATTTCGATTACCATCTTCTTCAGGAGAAGCATCCTACCCCTTTAACAAAGTATACAACCACCATAATGTTAAGCTATATATCTTCTATTATTAACCATATATCATTTTAAATCACAATTAACTCAAGAAACGGCTGCTTACCAGTGGGGCTAGCGTCCACCAGGTGATGGCACCAATCATTCCGAGCAGATATCCTGTCTGCAACGCTAAACTTATATTAATGTGATGCAGACACATATCACACGCTGTGGCCAATCACCACTCTACTTCTAAATTTAACCCGCCCAGAATGACAGTATGCCACATACAGATAAATCTTTGCTCTGTGTTCAATAGTGCTTGTTTGATGTCAACCCCCTCTCCATTTTCACCTGAGATATAATCACAAATCTGACATGGTCTATTGTGTGACCTTTCACAACCCAGTGGGTTACTAGAGAGGCCTCTTTGCGTGATTTTTTAGTGTTGCTGATGTGTTCCACAATGTGAGATTTTACTTTCTGTTTCGTGTGACCTATATAATAAAGGCCACACGGACATGGACATGTAATACAGTACATCACTTGAGAAAATTTGCATGTGGTGTCCTCATTCAAATAAAATTTCTTGTTTGTCCCAGGTATTACAATATAGTCTGTGTGCATTGAGTATCGGCAGTACACGCATCTGCCGCATGGGGCATGGACCCCTCTATTACTCCTGTTGTTAGGCCTTTTTAAAAACTCTCCAATATTTCTACTGCGTCCAGACGCAATTTTTGGGTGATTGGTGATTGGTAATATGACTCAGTATTTGTGAATGATCCCACCTATGGCATGGGCTTGGGTAGAATAGGGAAGTACGCATACCAATTGATTTTCTCTTTCTTTACTGTGGGGGTGGGGGTGGGGGTGGGTGAGGGGGTTAATAACCATTCGCGATGGGAGTATAATGCTCGTTTAAATGCTTTTTTGACCACCTTATGGGGGTACCCTCTCATAATGAATCTTTTTACCATATCTCCTGCTTGTTTTTTAAACTCCTGTTTAGTGGAGCATAATCTACGTAGCCTAAAGAACTGGCCGACAGGCACACCTTTTTTCAAAGATACTGAATGAAAGCTCGAGCAGTGCAACAAAGTGTTTCTGTCAGTTTCTTTTCTAAAGATCGATGTATCAAAACCGTTAGCTCCTTGTTTATTTACCTTTATGTCCAAAAGCTCTATTTCATTCGTACTTATTTTGCTTGTGAATGAAATATGAGGGTCCACCCCATTGATGTATTCAATAAATTTGTGCAAAATCTCCTGGGCTGACTTTTACGGTCTATGCCCTGAGAATGGCAAGGTCATATCAGACTTGGGTATAAAGTATCACATACCATGTGAAATGAGTTTATCTTGTTGGGCAGACTGGATGGACCGTACAATTCTTTATCTGCCGTCATTTACTATGTTACTATATAGTAACATAGTAAATGACCCCTGGTAACCCTTCCTCAGCTGAGGTGCCCAGCTCTACCACCGGCTGCCTTTCAGATGCTGTGGAGGACTTGCAGCTCATCTGCATATCCTTTACAGCCTTCTCCGGGGTGACTCCCAGGTCCACTCCGATCCACTCAGGGCTTCCTCTCTTGCTGCCCAGCGCTTCCACCAGGCGCTGTGGAAGACTTGCAGCCCTTCTGCATTTCCTCACAGCTGTATCTGGGGTGACTCCCAGGTCCACCCCGATCTTCCCAGGGCCCTCGCTCCAAGTGCCAGGGTTTCCAGGTGCTTTTTGGCTAGGATCAGGCGACCCTCAGGGGGAGGAATGCTGGCTTCGGCTTAACCCCTGGTAAGCCTTCCTCAGCTGAGGTGCCCAGCTCTACCACCGGCTGCCTTTCAGGTGCTGTGAAGGACTTGCAGCTCAACTGCATATCCTTTACAGCCTTCTCGGGGTGACTCCCAGGTCCACTCCGATCCACTCAGGGCCTCTGTTCTTGGTGCCACGCGCCTAACGGCGCACAGGGCATTTTTCTCTTTACATCTATTTTCTCCCAGTCACTACTGACCTCACCCAATTATACCTAATTCTGAATCAAGCTATGGCCCCTATACACATTCTCTTCCTTGCCCTGTCCCTTCCTAATCTTTTCCCTCACCCCCTACTTCTCTCCACTACAGGAACTCACTGCCCATCCATCGACTTCATCACCTCACCTTCTCTCCTACCCTCTTCCTCCCTCTTAGCCTTTAATCTTCATCTCTTTCTTCCTTCCATTTTGCCTTCCCCATTCCACCTAAATACCTCTTGCCTTCGACACCTTCATGGCCACACCTCTCCTACTCTCCTCCACTCTCTTTTACTCCTTCTCTTACTCTCAGCCGGTGACATCAATCCCAATCCTGGCCCTCCTCACCAACTATTATCCCAACTCTACAGATCTCACCGTGACCTCTCTAACCTCATCACTATTCCTCTACTCCCCTCCTCTTCTCTGCCTTTCTCTTGCGCCCTTTGGAATGCCCGCTCTATGTGCAACAAGCTCTCATATGTTCATGACCTCTTTATCTCGCGCCACCTCCATCTGCTCGCCATAACAGAATCCTGGCTCTGCCCTGATGACTCTGCTTCAGTCACAGCCCTCTGCCATGGCGGTTATCTTTTTTCACATACTTTTTGCCCTGCTGGCCGCGGGGGCGGTGTTGGATTACTTCTCTCTCCCTCCTCCAGATTTCAACCCCTTCTTCCACCTCAATCTCACTGTTTTTCCTCCTTTGAAGTCCACTCTATCCGCCTTTTCTCTCCTCTGCCTCTTCGAATAGCGGTCATTTATCATCCCCCTGATAAGTCCCTTTTATCCTTTCTCAGTGACTTTGATGCCTGGCTTGCCTTCTTCCATGATCCCTCCTCCCCCTCACTCATCCTTGGTGACTTTAATATTCCTGCTAATGATCCGTCTAACTCTTATATTTCCAAGTTACTCACTTTAACATCCTCCTTTAATCTCCAACTATGCTCCACCTCCCCCACTCATCAAAATGGTCACTGTCTTGATCTTATCTTCTCCTCCAACTGTTCACCCTCTAGTTTCCTTGCCTCTGATCTTCCCCTCTCTGATCACCATCTTATAACTTTCACACTTAAATCTCCTCCCTCCCAGTCCCATCCTATCTTATCTAATTTATCTAGGAATCTTCATGGTATTGACCCTTCATCTCTATCCTCCCATGTTTCAAACCTCCTCTCGACTGTGGCACCATCCACGTCTGTCAACGAGGCTGTTTCTTCTTACAACAATATTCTATCATCTGCCTTAGACACTCTTGCACCTTTGATGACCCGCACTATAAGGCGTACAAAACTCCAACCTTGGCTGACTTCTAATATCCGCTACCTACGTTCCTGTACCCACTCCGCCGAACGCCTCTCGTGGAAATCTCGGGCCCTTGCTGATTTCTTACACTTTAAGTTCATGCTGACCTCCTTCCAATCTGCTCTTTTACGCGCTAAACAGAATTATTATATCCAACTGACTAACTCTCTTGGCTCTAAACCTCGACTTCTCTTCACCACATTGAACTCTCTCCTCAAGGTGTCCCCTCCCCCAACACCCCCTTCATTATCTCCTCAGACCCTTGCTGAATTCTTTCACGACAAGGTCCAAAAGATAAACCTTGCATTCTCTACCTCGCCACCTCTCCCTCCACTAGTCCGTTCCCCTCTCTCTCCTTCCCCTCATTCCCTTTCCTCCTTTCCTGAAGTTACTATTGAGGAAACTACACTTCTCCTTTCTTCCTCCAAATGTACTACCTGTTCCTCTGAACCCATTCCCACCCACCTTCTTAATGCCATCTCTCCTGCTCTTATTCCTTTTATCTGTCACATTCTCAACCTCTCACTTTCCACTGAGACTGTCCCTACTGCCTTTAAACATGCTGTGGTCACACCTCTCCTTAAGAAGCCTTCACTTGACCCTATTTGTCCCTCTAATTACCGACCCATCTCCCTCCTTCCCTTTCTCTCCAAATTACTTGAGCGTGCTGTTCACCGCCGCTGCCTTGATTTTCTCTCCTCACATGCTATTCTTGACCCACTACAATCTGGTTTTCGCCCTCTCCACTCAACCGAAACTGTACTTACTAAAGTCTCCAATGACCTATTACTGGCTAAATCCAGAGGTCAATATTCCATCCTCATTCTTCTTGATCTTTCCGCTGCTTTTGACACTGTCGATCACAGCATACTTCTCAATACCCTGTCCTCACTTGGATTCCAGGGCTCTGTCCTTTCCTGGTTCTCTTCCTACCTCTCCCTCCGCACCTTTAGTGTTCACTCTGGTGGATCCTCTTCTACTTCTATCCCTCTGCCTGTCGGCGTACCTCAGGGTTCTGTTCTTGGTCCCCTCCTCTTTTCTATCTACACTTCTTCCCTTGGTTCATTAATCTCATCCCATGGCTTTTCCTACCATCTCTATGCTGATGACTCCCAAATCTACCTTTCTACCCCTGATATCTCACCTTGCATCCAAACCAAAGTTTCAGCGTGCTTGTCTGACATTGCTGTCTGGATGTCTCAATGCCATCTGAAATTAAATATGACCAAAACCGAGCTTCTCATTCCCCCCCCCCCCCCCCCACAAACCCACCTCCCCGCTTCCCCCGTTTTCTATTTCTGTTGATGGGTCTCTCATTCTCCCTGTCTCCTCAGCTCGAAACCTTGGGGTTATCTTTGACTCTTCTCTCTCCTTCTCTGCTCATATCCAGCAGACCGCCAAGACCTGTCGTTTCTTTCTTTACAACATCTGTAAAATCCGCCTCTTTCTTTCTGAGAACTCTACCAAAACCCTCATCCACACCCTTGTCACCTCTCGTTTGGACTACTACAATCTGCTTCTTGCTGGCCTCCCACTTAGTCACCTCTACCCTCTCCAGTCGGTTCAAAACTCTGCTGACCGTCTCGTCTTCCGCCAGGGTCGCTTTACTCATACTAACCCTCTCCTCAAGTCGCTTCACTGGCTCCCTATCCGTTTTCGCATCCTGTTCAAACTTCTTCTACTAACCTATAAATGTACTCACTCTGCTGCTCCTTAGTATCTCTCCACACTCATCCTTCCCTACACCTCATCCCGTGCACTCCGTTCCCTGGATAAATCCTTATCTGTTCCCTTCTCCGCTACTGCCAACTCCAGACCTCGCTCCTTCTGTCTTGCTGTGCCCTATGCCTGGAATAGACATCCTGAGCCCCTACGTCTTGCCCCATCCTTGACCATATTTAAATCTAGATTGAAAGCCCACCTCTTTAACATTGCTTTTGACTCGTAACCACTTGTATCCACTCACCTCCACCTACCCTCCTCTCCTCTTTCCTCTACACATTAATTGATTTGTTTGCTTTATTTTTTGTCTATTAGATTGTAAGCTCTTTGAGCAGGGACTGTCTTTCTTCTATGTTTGTGCAACGCTGCGTACGCTTTGTAGTGCTATAGAAATGCTAAATAGTAGTAGTAGTAGTACTATGGGGGTAAATGCCAATTCTGTAATGATAATTCCACGTACAATATTTGATGGAAAATCCAGCAGTTTTCTTTTTTCAGAGGAGCTCTCACACCAATGCTTCTATCTGGGTTAAGCTCCCTAGCTCCTCATCATCATAAACTTTTAGCAAGGCAGAGAAGGGTGATTATTAGCCCAGCTATTGTATCAAGTAAATGATTATTTATCCTGGTAAACTGCTTTGACAATCACCCTCAATTTCTCTAGCTTTGGTCCCTCTCTTTTCCTTTCTTTCTCATTTCTCTATTTTTCTTTCATTCTCTTCATTTTTTCAGACTATGAAATCTAAATAAGCATGTATTATAAATTAGATTTTAAATATCTGATTCTTCTATAGCCCTAGCTATATATATTTTTATAATGATTTTTCTATAGCCCTATCTAAATATATTTTATATTTTCATAATAATAATCATACTGTCACCTGGTATTGATAGTTCTGTGATTCACACCTGCTTGTCCTTTTTTTCAACCACTGTTCAGTCTGGTATATTAGGATACAAATAGACAAGCACCTACCACATATAAAATATGATTTAACAGTGATTTTAAAATAAGAAAAAGCAGGTGTGAATCAGTGACTTGTAAAGAGCAAATGATAGTTGAGTTGAAGAGAAATGTCTGAAGTAATGCCAGTAGTAATTAGCGCCCTTGGTGTAATCCCCAATAACCTGGACAACTATCTAAATACATTAGGCCAGGATTGGGCAACCACGATCCTCAAGGGTGACAACTCAATCGATTTTCACCATTTCCACAACAAATATGTAGTGGAAACTGCATATGCAAATCAATATCATTCATATTCATTGTGGAAATCTTGAAAGCTCGCCTGGGTTGCAGACCTTGAGTACATAAGTATATAAGTGCTGCCATACTGGAACAGACCGAAGGTCCATAAAGGCCAATCCAGTTTAAATGTACCTGGCAAGAGCACAAAACAGTACATCCTAGAAATAAGCAGTGGATTTTCCCCAAGTCCATCTCAATAATGGCTTATGGACTTTTCTTTTAGGAAGCTATCTGAACCTTTTTTTAAATCCCGCTAAGCTAACTGCTTTTGCCACATTCTCTGAAAATGAATTCCACAGTTTAATTACATGTTAAGTGAAGAAATATTTTCTCCAATTTTTTTTAAATTTACTACTTTGTAGCTTCATTGTGTACCCCCCCCCCCCCCCCCCCAGTTTTAGTATTTTTGGAAAGAGTAAACAAGCGATTCACGTCTACCCATTATACTCCACTCATTATTTTATAGCCTCTATCATATCTCCCCTTAGCTGTCTTTTCTCTAAGCTGAAGAGTCCTAGCCACTTTAGCATTTCCTCATAGGCAAGTCATCCCATCCCCTTTATCATTTTTGTCGCCCTTCTCTGCACCTTTTCTAATTCCACCATATCTTTTTTGAGATACAGTGACCAGAACTGCACACAGAATTGGAGGTGCAGTCGCACCATGAAATGATACAAAGGCATTATAATGTCCTCATTTCTGTTTTCCATTCCTTTCCTAATAATACCTAATATTCTATTTGCTTTCTTAGCTGCCACCGCACACTGAACAGAGCGTTTCAAAGTATCATCAACGTTAACACCTAGATCCCTTTCCTGGTCGGTGATTCCTAATGTGGAACCTTGCATCATGTTACTATAGTTTGGATTCATCTTTCCCACATGCATCACTTTGCACTTGCTTACATTAAACATCATCTGCCATTTGGGGGTGTGAGGGAGTTGGTGACCATTGGGGAAGAAAGGGGAGATTATCCCTGATTCCCTGAAATGGTCATCTGGTCATTTAGGTCACTTTTTGTGGCTTATTCATTAATAACACCTACATATAAATGAGCGCTACTCAAGGATCCGTCTATTGCACATTCTATCACTTTAAATCCTATCAATGAACCATGCATATACTGTGTATTGTATCAGAGGAAAAGCCTCAACAGACTCCTACTTTCCAGCTTCACAGCTCTTAAGTATAGGGAGTTCTAGCTGTCATCATAGGCTGAAAAACCTCCGTTAGTGTCTGTATTTAGTCTCTCAAATTCTTAAATTAACAGCACTTATCTTTGTACATATCTTCAAACTGCCATTATCTTTCCATGGCTGACAATGGCCAAGGTTTCGGTATTTCTTCTCTCCCAACCTGCTCCAGGGTCCGTGGTGATGGCAATCAATGGACAGTGGACAACTTTCGCTCAAGTCTGGTTCCCACTGCGGGTTGGTCAGCGAGGGGAATGACAGCATGGCAAATGGTATAGCAATCAAAGGGAGGAAAGGGTTAAAGAAATAAGGAGAAGCCTAAAGGAGGAGTAAAAAGCAAAAGAGAAAGCGGGGGGGGGGGGGGGGGGGGGGGGTAGGTGGCAGTTGGAGAGAGGAGAGAACACAGAGAGCAGCGCTGACCCAGACCACCTACCCTATGGCCAGAGCAGTAATATTCGTGGCCTGGCGTTACGCTACGTCAGTTATACGTTACCAGCGCTGGGTACACAGCATCTTGGCAGATAACAGTTATAAGTTGATGTTAAATATTTGGATTAAAGTAGAAATGTAATTAAAGAATTATATGCCCGCTTGCTAGCGGACATATTGACAGAAAGAATGGTGACACAGCTTGGATGGTCAGGAGGCCCAGTACATCAGGTGTGTGGAATGAAAGATAGGTGCATCCTTCAACGGCATACGCCCAAAGAACAACGGGTGCTCGCTGAGACAGCACAGAGAGGAAACACAGGGTGCTTAGACTGCACACCTGTGAGGTAACGAAATGTAGCAATTGAGAAAGGGCTGTGTATGTTACCACCCCTCTCGGCTGGACTGTAGTGATGTGCTCCCAGATACCTATTGTTGTAGTCGTGGCGAATATCCAGGGAACACACACTCACAGCCGAGGGAGTAGAACAAATAAACTAACCTCGTCCTTTACTCTCAAAGAATAAAGGAGGAAAAGAAGCTAAATTTAGGATTTGTACCTGAAATTGAAGGACCAAACTTTCAGATTTGCAAATTATCTTTTTCTTTATTGAATACAAATGCAAGCAAATTTTCGTTCAAATAAACTATAATTCACAATTAATGTGTGGCTTAATAGAACTGCAATAACATATTCAACATGCAAATGTAGAACTACAGGTATACCCTTAACTTTTTCTGTTTCTTTCAACAAAATCACCTAAAAAGGCGGAAAAGAACCTTTTCAGATAAATATTTAAATTGTCTTTTATCAAAATCAGATATTTGTTTTAATACTCTTTCCTTGCTATTGATGTCAGAATTTGAGTCTTTATGGGTATTATGGATGTTTGTGCAGGGACCTCACTTGAACTCAGAACACTTAGGCCGTTGATTCTCTATTCTAAACTGTTGCAGAAGGCTTTTGCACTGCGTTTAGGGATCTCACACAGTAACCCATTCCATATTCAAATGGTGATTCAATATTCCATCTCACAGACTTCACAATAAAACATAACATTTCCCTTTATAACTATCAGATCTATTTTGAAAATACAGCACACTCAAAAAGAAGCAGTGTTGTATATTCCTTAACCTGCAGCCTGTTTCCAAACCCTGTACTGCACTCAGAACTCTCACAAACAACACACCTTTCCCACAGACACAGCCTAATAGCTTCTTTTTCCAAATATCAAATTCACCTTCAACCTCTCCTCTGTCACACTTTAAATCCTTACACCCTTTTTCCCGACACCCTTATAGGCTTTCTCATTTAGTACAATTCCTACCACAAATCACAGCCTCTCTCACCCTAAAATGGTAAATCACGGTTTATCTCTTGAAATTCAGTGCTAACACTGAAACCCCATTCATATTCACCTCAGCTCACTTTCAGTAACTGGCACACATAAGCCTGGGTCTTAATTGCTTTTCCAATCACTTATTTTACTTTAAACACATAAAATCTATACTTTTTCTCTTAAATTTCACACACCCAGCAAACGTTTTTTTCCTCACTCTCTGTGCTCAGCCTGCTCTCTTCTTCCAGTTCAGCAGTCTCCCTAGCAACTCACCCCCCCCCCCAAAGGAACATCTGACATCCCTCAACCAATCAGCTTGTCAGAAAAAGACAGGTTTTTTTCTTATCTGTTTTAGAATCTTGGCTGTCCTAACTGAGGCCAAGATGCACAAAAGTCCTCGTTAGAGTCGTTCCGTACCGAATTCCATAATGAATCGGTACGGAACGGCTATGTACGAAGGATAGGGAATGCAAATGAGCTGTTTGTTGCAGCTCACTTGCATTCACTAACCCTTCGTTAAAAACGTCGGTAATCGGCCCGTAAAGCATGCGCAGAGCAGCCAAGCATTATGCTGGTTGCTCTGCGCATGCCACAAACGAAAAAAAAAAAAACAATCCCCCCCCCCCAAACAAACACATCCTTTATGGACGGCCTTGCCCCCCCACCCCGCCTGAGGTCACCGCTGCTCCCCGCTTCCCAAAAATCAAAACTTTAAGCTGCCCTGGTCCCTCTCCGTTCCTCTCTTCCTCTCTTTTTCCCCAGCTCCGCCTCCTGCCATCCTCTGCCCCCGTGTCCCGCCCCCACCGCCCCACCCCCCCTGAGGTTGTCACCACCGCTCCCCCCCTCTACCGGGCCACCCTCCGTCTTACCGGGCCCGTGCAGCACCTCTCACCTCTGTGTGAAGGCGCTGCATGGGCAAGAATAACAGCTGATCGCCTCTTCGCCGAGTCTTCGGACATCCCTCCTTTCCTCCTGGGCCAGCCCTCATCTGACGTAAGTTACCTATCTCAGCTGGCGGGAAAATGCTTCTTTCCATCTTGGCAGTCTACAGCAGGCATGCGCTGAAAACTGAGCATGCGCAGGTGCCGGTATCGTGGAGAGTAGCGTTTTCATTACCATCAGGGGGAAGTCTTCAGCTGGCTGAGCTTGAGATCCCCACCAGCTACCGTTAAACGTGTGCTACTGTTGGGTGGGCCTGAGCCCTAAGTGGGTGGGCCCTGGCCCACCCAGGCCCACCTGTGGCTACGCCACTGCTGTGAGATAACGAAAAGTTGCAATTGAGAAAGGGCTGTGTACCTAGGCAACAGCTAAATGTTAAAATATAGCAAGTTGAATTAATATTGTATGTAAAGTTTTGTTTTTTTATAAATGCAATGTTTGAAGTCATGGCTGCAGCCAAAATAAATTCCACTTACAGTTGAAATAAGACTATTGTGTGGTATGTTTAGTGCAAAAGGAATACCTCTGAGTGTACGAGTGCCCAATTTGTGAAAATGAGTCCCAGAAGTGCTTTGAAAATAAGCCCCTGTGTAAAGCATTATATAATAATAATAAAATAAATCTGAGCAGAAATATGTTTGAACTTGCCAATTAACTTGACAGATACATTCACTATTGAAATTCTAATTTTCAGCTTCATCATTATCTGAAAAACGTCCACTTTAAGAACAATCTGGATGAAGAGATCTTTTTTACTGAGAATAGAGACCTGAACACTGGCTATAATATTATAAATCTGGTCCATCTACCCAATGGAGTACTGCATCGAGAAATTGTTGGAAGTTATAATCCTTACGCTTCCCAAGGGCAGGATTTCATCATCAATGAGAAGGCAATTGTATGGGAGAGTTCATTCACCCAGGTCAGATTTAAGAAACATTACAGAATGAGGGAAGTCGTGGGCCACGTTGCATCATGTATACTGTTAACTGCATCTGTGTAACTGGATTAGCACAATTTTACACAACGCAAAAATAATAGAGCAGTAGACCTGGCAAATAGGTTTTAAAATTGATAAAGGAGTATTTATGTTCAGAGAAAGCTGAGAATATGAACAATTCTGTAGAAGATATTACTGTAAGTCCTCCATACATATTTGTAAAGATTTCAGATATAGAATAACAAAATATGACCAAGAAGTGTTTTAAATAAATGCTTTTATTCTAATTAAGATGTGTTAACTATTAGAATTAGTTAAAATGTTAAATAACCATAGAATCTTTGTTAACGTGTGCAGAGATGAATAACCCTAGTTAAAAAATTTAAGTAAGCTGTTACAGCCAAAATTCTGGGCCAAACCAGACAAAAATGTAAACCCCAACAATACAAGAACATATAAATTCAGCTGAATCTTTTACAGTAAGTGCATTGCAACTCTTTTACAGATCCTTTTCACTTTAAGTCCTCATGGAACATCCTTAGACCCCCTTTTACAAAGCTGCACAGCAATGTCGACACAACCTTTTCAAAGTGAATGGGCTGTGTCGGCATTACTGCACAGCCTGTTGCTAGTACAGCTTTCTACTACTACTACTTATCATTTCTATAGCGCTACAAGGCATACGCAGCGCTGTACACCATATACAAAAAGACAATCCCTGCTCAACGAGCTTACAATCTAGATAAGACAGGTACCCTTACCCTTAATTGTTCTGTCTAATAAAGAGATGAGGACAGGGCCGCTGAGAGACTGGGCCGGGCCCAGGTCAAGGCTGCCCCGGGCCCACAGCCCTGCCCCTGGGTCCCGCCCCCACTACCATCCCCCCAGGTTGTCATCGCCGCCCCCCCTGAGGGGGTCCGGCGCCACAGTCCCACCCGCCTCCGCCACCGCCACCGGGCCCCTTCCACCCGAACCCCCGCCAGCAGAAGTGCTGTCCTCTGAGACTCCGGCGTGTGCGGCCCACATAGACGCGCTCCTCTCAGCTGATCTTCACTGTACTGTGCAGGGCTTTGTTGCGTCTGATGCACCGAAGCCCTGCACAGTACAGCGAAGATCAGCTGAGAGGAGCGCGTCTGTGTGGGCCGCACACGCCGGAGTCAGAAGACAGCACTTCTGCTGGCGGGGGTTCGGGTGGAAGGGGCCCGTGGCGGTGGCAGGTGGGACTGCAGCGCCGGGCCCCCCTTGGAGGCCCGGGCCCCGGGAATTTTGTCCCCCCTGTCCCGCCCTCTCCACGGCCCTGGGTGAGGATAAAAGGTCAGGGCAAGTGAGTTAGGTGTCAAAAGCAGTGGTAGAGAGGTGGGATTTGAGTAAAAGGGGGCCTTAATCTTTAATGTAGTTAAGAAGATTTCTTCAACAAGGCTTTTATCTAAGCATCAGCTAAGTATAACAAATTTTGTTGTAGGACAATAGCAATTTTCCATTAAGCAATATAAACCTAGGCAGGTAAGTATTTAGAGTAAACCTCAGGTAAGTTAGTTTCTCGCTTAATTGTGTGAAAACACTCTTAAAATTGTATTTTTGACTCAGTCTGTACACGTGGTGTGTGTTTGCACTGGTGAAGAAGACTTATCTGACTTCCAATTTCTTTGTCTTTTCTTCCACATTGGGGCTGGTCCTTTTCATCTTTCTTCAGCTGAGGATCTTTGACTCTCTGCTTATCTCTGTGTCTTATAAGAAGAAATCAGGATACCTACATACTGTCAAGGGGGTCCTTTTCTAAAGCCACATAAGTGCCTACGTGCTTATAACGTGTGTCAATTTTGAACAACCGCTGGCCCGGGCGGTAATTTCATTTTTTACGCATGTCCACTATGTGTCTTAGAAAATATTTTTTATTTTCCGGCACTTGGCGCAAACCGGGCAGTGATTACCATTGTACGTGCGCTGACCATTACCACCCATTTAATGCGTGAGACTTTAACGGTAAGTCAATGGCTGGCGGTAAAGTCTCAGACCCAAAATGGACTCTCACCAATTTTTATTTTGCCGTACATGTATTTTTGGCAAAAAAGGGTCTGTTTTATAGGCTAACTGAACAATGGATCTGTGTGCATACAAAAGATGCACCTACACTAGCGCAGGCCATTTTTTAGTGCACCTTAGTAAAAGGACCCCTATGTGTTTCTGCCAGATGCACCAGGATACCTGTACTGTGAAGACTCTCAAGGGTCCTTTTACTAAGGTGCACTGAGAAGTGGCCTGCGGTAGTGTAGATGCATGTTTTGGGCGCACACAGAATTATTTTTCAGTGCACCTACAAAGAAATGCCTTTTAAAACGTTTTTGACGAAAATGGACATATGGCAAAATGAAAATTGCTGTGCGTCCATTTTGGGGCGGATACCTTCCCGCCAGCTATTGACATAGCAGTAAGGTCTCATGCAGTAACAGGGCGGTAATGACCTATGAATGTCAAATGCCACTTGACGCACATAGCTGACGTGTGACAGAAATAAAAAAATATTTTTCGGATGCGTGTAACGGGCACGCACCAAAATTGAAATTATCACGAGGGCCACATGGTAACCAGGCAGTAACCCCAATTTGGCACACGTTGGGCATGCATAGGCACCTACAAAGCTTAGTAAAAGAGCCCCTCACTTTAAAATGAAATAATAATAATTATTATTTAAATCCTTTGCTAGATTTCCTAATTTGATCTGACCTCTTATTCCCTAGCCTATTCTACTAGTCTTCTTGTTGGGTTAGATGTCTTCAGAAAAATGCTTCTCCACAATCAGCTCTCACTTAGGCCCCCTTTTATCAAGCTGTGCTAGCAGTTGTCACTTCAGTAGTGGGCTTTGCATTACCGTGCGGCAGCTGCTAGCGCTGCTTGATAAAAGGGGGCCTAAGTTATAACCAGTAAGTCCCCTCCCCCAAAAATAAAAAAATTAAAAGCTGGATAATATTTTCTTTTAGTTGAAGTAGTTGGAATATAATTAAAATTATAACCTCCCAGAGAGATATTGTTTTCACTTAAATCTCTGTTTAGAAGTCCATCAAAACTGGAACAATAAGGTCAAAATTTACTCAGTTCAAACCTGTTACTTGTATAGATTATTTTAAATTCCACCTTATTTTATTCAAGATGACCAGAAAAATTAGAAACCTTTAGATTTCTTTAACTTCCAGTAATTCTTTAGCTAAGAATCAATTTTATCTAAGAGAGGTTCTAAAACCTTCAATATTCATAAGCAGGACTCCTTATTTTTCATATCAGAGTCACAGAATACTTTAAATATTTATATATAAACCCAAGACTTTTTAATATCTCTGCTTAAGACTTCTCAATCATGGACTAACTCTTCAGGCTTTCTATGAATCGTCAGAAAATCACAGGATTTTACTCTCTATATTGAAACACTGACAAAATCTCAGAAATTTCTTCACTTCACTCTCAATCTTTAAGAGGGAAAATCCTTTACATCCAGGAGAGGACTTAAATTTCCTACCAAAACACATTTCTTAAATATAAATTCACTTTTCTTTATACTTTTCTCCTTATAATCTGCAATTTTACTTTTTCTCAAATTCTCTCTCACACATATCATGCAGACCACAACCACTCAACCTCCTTCTTCACAATCCAACACACTTGTGCCCTGGAAAAAATCCCCAGAATCAAGTCCCTTCTCTGAGCTGTGCAGCCAAGCAGATTCAAGTTATGCAGTTGTTTGGAGACGGCTTGTCAAAACTGAGCCCTGCACACATAGGCGGTCGGTGGCCCAACTGTTTGGGGAGGCTAAAGGGGGTGGGGTGGGGGTGGAGCCAGGGGCGGAGCTTATATACATAATTGTCTGATAACACACAGAAAAAATAAATAAGTAAAAATAAAATAATCACAATTATGCGATTGTGCAACTGCCGCTCATCGTTCCAGGATCAGGGCACCATCAAGTCCCTTCTATACGGGTTACTTCCTGCCTCCTGGGACACCTTATTGAATTATAAATATAGGTCTCTGGGTGGCCAAACTCTTTATTTTTATTTGCGGGCCTCACTAGTGATATTAGTGATGTCGCCACATGCTGCACCTCCGCTCACGAATGAGATCTTGTCACCAGCCTACCCCTGGCTCACACTCAAGCCAGGGACTTTCTTGCTGCACCTCCCTGCCTGAAAATGAGCCTCCAATGGCTCAGAAGTGGGTTCTCCAGCCTGAAATTGGAGCACCCATGGCGGGGGACCATGAATCACGCAGGCACAACTCATGGGTACACTATTTCAAAAGCATGACCTAAAACAACAAAAAAAAAGACTATTCACAAACAAACAACAGTGCAAACAATATTAGAAATGAAATGAAAAAAAATCTTTTTGAGCTGCCCATCCCTATTTATGACTAAACCAAGACAACTGAGGGTGAGGAGGAGAAAAATATCATGTAAATAGCCAGTTGCTGTTGGCCTCTGCCTAATTCTGGTAATTGTTATAAACACTGTCCCTTATTGCTGAAACAGATACATCTTAAGTAGAGTTGGTAGTTCAGAACTCCAATTTGTGACTATACTGAATTATTGAAAGCAAGAAGGTGCAGCGTGAATGGATGTGAACAGCTTATTAAGGAGGGTCCTTAGTTTTCAAAGTAACCTGAAAAATAAGAAATAGCAGCACACATGACATTTCTGTTCCAAGCTGAATTTCAGAGGCTTGAAAGCATGCTTTGGCCCATAGGTGGACAGATATAGAAACCTGCATTTTATCACAGGTGAATGTTATATCAAATTACCCAGATTCTTCTTTTAATATTTAGACACCTCCTCAATCCAAATGCAGTGAGAGCTGCCTCCCTGGCTTCAGAAAATCAGCCAGGGAGAGACAACCCATCTGCTGCTATGACTGTATTCCGTGTCCACAGGGAGAAATCTCAAACCAAAGTGGTGAGTGATATTATGTGGCATGTCAGTGACTGAGGGTTATTAGCTATGGTGCTCATTTTCAAAAGAGAAAAATGTATCAAAAGCAGCACAAAACAACAGATGGATATTTTTTCTCACCAACTTGTCTAAATTGTAATTTTCAAAACTCAGATTTGGGACTTTTTACTCTATAGTTCATCTAAATTGCAAGGGGGCAATGTTGGAGGTGTGATTTGGGTGAGATCTGGGTGGGCTTTAAATATGAATATTTTTCTGCCATAATGGAACAGAAAAAAAGGTCCAAGGTAGAAAAGAAGTACGTTTTTCTCAAGACCCGTTCTAATCTCCACAAAGTCTGAAAAAGGTGCCATAGCCAACCAGCTGATCACTGGAGGGATGAAGGCATGTCTTTTGACCTGGAACAATGCCCAGGAAAGAGGAGAAAGCAAGCAAATGTTTCAAAAGATAAAATGCTAGCTCCAAGCCTTTAAAAGCAAATATTATATGGTCCATGAGCATCGGGCTGATGTTTTGAAGCCCGACGCTCCAGGATGGCAAAATGACCAATTAATGACTAAAATGCGGTGAATTAAAAATTGCTGCAATATTTTTAGGGTCATAATGCACATTATTTGGCCTCACTCAAGCCACCCCTGAGTTGAAAAAAAAGGCTGAGATATATAGGAAACAATACCAGTCATATGTTTTTATATTTGTGAGATAAGTTGAATTTATTCTTGGCAAAGCGTCTGTCTACTGTACATACTGATTCTGATTTGTAACTGGTTGATCTGCATCAAAACTACTTCACCAAACTAAACATCAGGATATTATAGAGAAACATTATTTGCTGTAGTCTGAATATAGAGAATTAATTTAAGGTTAATGCACTATCCCAAAATCAATACTGTTTATGAGATATTGAGACTATATTCATTTTCCTCAGATATGGACAACTGTGTGAAATGTCAAGATGACCACTGGCCCAATCATAAGAGAGATACCTGTATCCCAAAACCAACAATTTTCCTGTCCTATGAAGAGGCTCTTGGGATGGCTTTGACTATCAGCAGCATTTTCTTCTTTCTTATCAATACAATCATTTTGGGAATCTTCATTATTCACCGAGATACACCTATTGTGAGAGCCAATAACCGGGACATCAGCTATATCCTCCTCATCTCCCTTATGATCTGCTTTCAATGCTCCTTGATGTTCATTGGCCGTCCTGAGCCTGTGACCTGCATTCTCCGTCATACTACCTTCGGGATGACTTTCTCAATCTCTCTCTCATCTATTCTGGCAAAAACCATCACTGTGGTTATGGCCTTTCATGCAACCAAGCCTGGAAGCAAGCTCCGGAAATGGATGGGTTCCAGGATCTCATATACTATAATACTTTCCTGCTCTATTTTTCAGTTTATTCTCTGTCTCATCTGGTTGTTTACTGCTCCCCCATTCCCATATCTTAATATGCAATCAGAAACGGGGTCAATACTAATTGAATGTAATGAAGGGTCAATGATTGCATTTTACTGTGTTCTGGGTTTCCTGGGATTTCTGGCTGGTATCAGCTTCATCATTGCGTTCTTATCAAGAAATCTACCTGACAGTTTCAATGAGGCCAAGTACATTACTTTCAGCATGCTGGTGTTCTGCAGTGTTTGGATAACTTTTATCCCAACATATCTGAGCACAAGAGGAAAATACATGGTAGCAGTGGAGATATTTGCCATACAAGCTTCCAGTCTTGGGCTGCTGGGATGTATCTTTATGCCCAAATGTTGCATTATCCTATTGAGGCCTGATATGAATAGCAGACAATATGTAACCAAAAACAACTGAAATGAGTGGGGTTTTTTTTTTAATGCTGTAGAAGTTCAAGCTGTGCTAATCAAATTTGTGGCATTATCTTTGATCTGCATCTTTAATTGATGCTTAGGTTTTCTATCCCTTATTTTTGCATTTGCTCCTAGAACCCTAATACCCAAAGGGTCCAATATTCAAAGTAATTTAAGTGAATAGGAGAGGCTCTGCCCTCTTAAATCCCCTTGGGCTGCCTATCCCTCAATATTCAGTGGTAATAAACCAGACCATACCACTGAATATCGCCTAGCAGAGTTTAAAAAAGGTTTGGACAACTTCCTAAAGGAAAAGTCCATAGACCACTATTAAATTGGACTTGAGCAAAATCCACTATTTCTGGGATTAGCAGCATAAAATGTTTTGTACTTTTTTGGGATCTTGCCATGTAGTTGTGACCTGGATTGGCCACTGTTGGAAATAGGATGCTGGACTTGATGGACCTTTGCTCTGTCCCAGTATGGCAATACTTACGTACTTATGCCTCTGATCAGTACTAAGAAAATGTGCAGGTCAGGGACAGTACAGGGGGGTGTGGGTGGGGCGGCAGCATTATAAGGAGTCCAGCATTATGCGGGTGCCTTTAATATTCAATACCATCACCCTCACTTCTCAGTGGTTTAATTTAGGACAGTTCAAAAGCTGTCCTAAATTAGGCTGCTAAGAGATCTCACAATCCCATTTTTGTAATTCCTCCCTGTCATTAACACATCTAAAAAATGTCTTGTCCCCCATTTACCTTAGTAACGTTTTTTTCTTCCATTTGTATCTTTGCTTTCCTGACTACTCTATCAGCTTCTCTTAGCTTTTCCAGATATTGTCATCTGTTTTCCTCTTCATTCAGTCTCTTGTAGTTTATGAAGGCTAATGTGGTTTTCTTACCTTTTCAACTATTACTAACGTTGGTATATTCTTAAGGTGTCCTTTTACTAAGAGCGAGTTTTGGGCGCATGCTGATCCATTTTTCAGCGTTTCTGTAAAAAAAAGGCCTTTTTAAAATTTTTGCTGAAAAGGGACTTGCAGCAAAATCAAAATTGTGGTGTGTCCATTTTGGGTCTGAGACCTTACCGCCAGTCATTGACCTAGCGGTAAAGACTCACATGGTAACCGGCTGGTAATGGCCTACGTGCATGAAATACCACTTGGAATGTGTCCGATACACAAGCCAAAATTGAAATTACCACAAGAGCTACGCGGTAACTCCATTTTGGTGTACATTGGAAACAAATAGACACTTACGCGGCTTAGTAAAGGGCCCCTAAGAAATTCACCCCCTAAATTAAAAATTGGAACCAAGATAAGAATTCCTTTCTTTGTTAGAAGATAATTTTCCCCTGATATTCAGGTGGCAGCAGACAGCATTTTCTTTTAAATGTGCTAGGTGTTGCCGGCTATATTAGCCCCTGATATTCAGTGTTGGGCTGTTTACCTTCACTCTTGCGCCCGATCTGCTGAACGCCTCTGGAGGAAATCTTGCACCCATACCAATTTCCTTCATTACAAATTCATGCTTTCCTCCTTCCAGTCCTCCCTATTCCTTGCCAAACAGGACTATTACACCCAATTGACTAATTCTCTCAGCTCCAACCCCCGTCGTCTCTTCGCCACCCTTAACTCCCTCCTCAAAGTGCCCTCTGCTCCCACCCCCCCTCACTCTCTCCTCAATCATTGGCTGACTACTTCCGCGACAAGGTGCAGAAGATCAACCTTGAGTTCACTACCAAGCAACATCCTCCTCTTCACCCTTCAACCCACTCCCTCAACCAACCAACCCAGGCCTCCTTCTCCTCTTTTCCTGATATCACTGAAGAGGAAACTGCCCACCTTCTTTCCTCCTCAAAATGCACCACTTGTTCCTCTGACCCCATCCCCACCAACTTACTTAACACCATCTCTCCGACTGTCACCCCCCCATCTGTCAATTCCTCAACCTCTCTCTCTCCACTGCAACTGTCCCTGACACCTTCAAGCACGCCGTAGTCACACCACTCCTCAAAAAACCATCACTTGACCCTACCTGTCCCTCCAACTACCACCTCATCTCCCTCCTACCCTTCCTCTCCAAGATACTTGAACGCGCCGTTCACAGCCGCTGCCTTGATTTTCTCTCCTCTCATGCCATCCTCGATCCACTTTAATCCGGTTTTCGCCCTCTACACTCGACAGAAACGGCACTCTCTACAGTCTGTAATGACTTGTTCCTTGCCAAATCCAAAGGTCACTCCTCCATCCTCATCCTCCTCGACCTATCCGCTGCTTTTGACACTGTCAACCATGAGTTACTTCTTGCACACTGTCCTCATTTGGGTTCCAGGGCTCTGTTCTCTCCTGGTTGTCCTCTTATCTCTCCCACCGTACCTTCAGAGTACATTCTCAGGGATCTTCCTCCACCCCCATCCCGCTCTCTGTTGGAGTTCCTCAGGGATCTGTCCTTGGACCCTTTCTTTTTTCAATCTACACCTCTTCCCTGGGCTCGCTGATCTCATCGCATGGTTTCCTTTTTTTTTTTTTTGAAAAATTATTTTTTTATTAATAAACAGCTTTTCAATACAAACCTTAGCTCAGGCTAACAGTACACTCTAGTCTTTTTGCATTAAAGATCCAACAAACCTCCCCCCTCCCATCCCCCTCAGGATATCTCAGACAAGAAAATACACACTGTCATCGCTGTAAAAGTCACCAAGTACAGACATCAGCCTGTAAGACCCCGCCATTCCACATAGGAAGACCAGGTTTTAAGAAATTTCACCATTCCTCCTTGTCGCAGGGCAGTTAGTTTATCCATTAAACAGCAGTAGTCCACTTTGGCGAACACTTGATCCACAGTGGGTAGCACTTGTTGTTTCCAGTATTGTGCAATTAAAGTCCTGGCTGCTGTAACAATATAACTTAAAAGTGCAAAGTAGGAGCCTCGGCTCTCTTAAAACTATGTTCAGCAAGCACAAGCCAGGATCAAACACTATCACCATCCCCATCCCGCTCTGCAGTCTGGTCTGTAAGTCCTGCCAAAACTGCTTTATCATTGGACAATCCCACCATATATGCCAAAATGTACCCTCTGCCCCACACTTACGCCAGCAAGCTGCCGATCCGCTTTTGAAAATGCAGACAAGCTGGCTAGGGGTCAAATACCATTGATACAACATTTTATATCCATTTTCCAGCAACGGGGTAGCCACTGAGAATGCCAATAATCGTTTAAATGTTCTTCTCCAAACCATTGGGTCATATGTGATACTCAGTAAAGTCTCCCATTTCTTAAGGCATTTGTCCAATGGTTGGGTCTTATGTAACAGAGCTCTGCAGATGCGAGATATCCCCCCTTTACCTTCCCCAGATCTCATAGCTAGTTCAAGCTCTGTGGCCGCAAGGGATAAGTCCTCTCTCGCTTTTCTCTGAATAAAATCCCTGATCTGCATATAGAAGAAGTGGTCTCTGTCCCCTAATCCAAATTCCTCTTGGAGTGTGTTAAACGAATGGCACTTCCCATCTTCCCATATTTGGCCCAACAAGCGCAGAGAGGCCGCTGACCACTGTCCATATACCCTACTACCCGACCTGGCATAAAGTCAGTTGCTTAAATGATAGGGGTCATCATATGATATTTACGCCCAGGAAACCAGGCCGCTCTACACATAGCCCACTCCCCCAGAATCACCCTCATCTGACCCCTCAGTCCAGATATGAGGCTTCGCAGTAGCCGCAGGGGGAGCCATGCCATGGCCCCTAATGGCACTCCTTTTAAGCCCCACTGTGCTGCATAGGTCCATAGCTTAGTCGGGCCTCTCTGTACCGTGGACAGCATTTGGAAGAGGGCAGCTCTGTAGTATAGGCTAAAATTAGGAACCCCCATGCCCCCGTCTTTCCGAAGTTGAAAGAGGACATTACGAGCCACACGAGGTGGTCTTTTACGCCAGATAAAGGCAAACATTTTCTTATTTAGTGTGCGAAAAAAAGTATGTGGTATATGAACTGGCACCGCCATGAAAAGATACAGCAGCTTGGGCAGCAGTGTCATCTTAACCGCTGCTATTCTGCCCATCCATGACATGTGCAGCCCTCCCCATCTTTCCAATTCTTGCAGGAGCTCGCGTAATTTGGGGATAAAGTTTTCCCGAAATAGGTCCCCAGTGTCTGGTGTCAAATTAACCCCCAGATATCTAATGTACCTAGGGGTCCAAAGAAAATGGAAGGAGGCTTGTAGTTGCTCCTGTAGCTCATTCGAGCATTGTATAGGCATAATCTCAGACTTTTGCATATTAATTTGGAGACCGGCTACCTGACCATATCCCTGGAGTATCTGCATCACAGCTTGCAAAGAGCTCTCAGGCTGCGACAGTGTCAGCAAGATATCATCTGCATAAAGCAGTAGCTTTGTTTCATGTCTCCCTATTCTAATACCTTGTACTGTAGGGTCTGCTCGAATCAGAATTGCTAGTGGCTCCATAACTAGTGCGAACAATAATGGGGAAAGGGCACAGCCCTGTCTAGTGCCTCTAAATAATTCAAAAGGCTCCGTAGTCGTGCCATTAATCCGCAGCTGACTCATAGGCTGTTGGTAGAGCGCTGCGACCCAACTTAGATATTGACCACTGATTCCAACTCTCTGTAGCAATTCAAACAGAATGGGCCACAGCACTCTATCAAATGCCTTTTCGGCGTCCAATGACACAAAAACTGCAGGGTATCCCATTTGTTTGATTCTATCCAATAGGTATTGCGCCCGACTGGTGTTATCAAAGGTCTGCCTATTTGCTATAAACCCGGACTGGTCTTCGTGAACCAGGTAGGGCAACACCTTCTGCAGCCGAGCGGCCAAGATAGTGGTTAAAATTTTATAATTGGTCCCCAGCAGAGAGATTGGCCGATACGAGCCGCAGCTCTGCGGATCTTTTATGCGGTTTAAGTATTAAGACCACCTCCGCCAGGCGCCAGGATCGCGGGAGCCCGGAGTCAGCCTGAATAGCATTAAACACTCGAAGTAAAATTGGTGCTAAGAGAGAGTTAAAACATTTGTAGAATCGATTACTGTATCCATCTGCTCCCGGGGCTTTTCCACTAGGCAGACCTTTGATTGCCGAGGTCACCTCCTCCAACTCTATGGGTGCAGAAAGCATCTCCTGATCATTCCCCCTCAAATTCGGTATATTTATGTTATTCAAATAGGTCTGAAGAACTTCCTCATCCACCCCCCCCCCCCCCCCCCCCCCCCCCCCCGTCTGGTCGATAGAGCCTCTGATAGTAATCAGCAAAGAGTCTCTTAACATCTGCCGGTTGATCCCATGTCCACCCATCTTCCGTTTTCACTCTACTGATGACATTCCTATGCCTTAGCTGTCTCAGTTTATATGCTAATATTTTACTCGCTTTGTTATTGAATTCATAGTATTCCTGTTGTGTCTGCTGCATCTGGTCTTTAATAATCTTGAGGCCAGGTCTAATAGTTGCACCCTAGATCTATGCAATTCCGCATGCTGACTAGGCATAGCCTGATTCTGTTTGGCCAGTGATTCTAACTGTTGTATTGTTTGCCTCAGAACTGTTTCTTTTTCCCTGTGATCTTTCTGTAAAAAAGCTTGCAATGATATCAGAGTCCCCCTGATCACTACCTTCAAGCTTTCCCATAGAGTCTCTGGTGCTATTCCCAGGATATCATTGAACTTCAGGAACTCCCTGATCTCTCCTGCAATTTTTTGAACATTTTTAGGATCATCTAACACTCTATCAGGGAACTGCCTCCTCATCTGTCTATCCTTCACCGGGAATCCTCAGAGAGTTATAGAGAGGGGGGCATGATCTGACCAAGTTCTTGTATGTATCTCTGAAGACTCCACCTGCAGAGTCACACCCGCACTTCCCATCCACATATCTATTCTCGAATAGGAATCATATGGAGTCGAGAAGCACGTGTAGTCCCTCTCGCCCCTATGTAGCACCCTCCAAATATTTACCAGGCCCCATTGATTCAAGAACTGGAGCAGTTTATCTCGGTCTGGTTGCGCATAGCTCGCCATCCCTTTCGAGTTATCTAAAGCAGGGTCCATCGTCAGATTGAAGTCCCCGCCAATCAGAAGCTCCCCTTGCACATAGCGCGAGAGTTGAATGCTAAGTGAGTCATAAAATGCTCCCTGGGAGTGATTGGGAGCATAGATATTAATAAATGTATAAGTGTGATCTCCGAGAGTCTCTACTACAATCACATACCTGCCCCCCGTGTCTTTCTTAACCTTTTGTATGTTCCAATTTTGCCCTTGTTTAAATAGTACCCCCAATCCCGCTGTCTTTGCTGGTTGCCAATTGGATGCCAAATACTGATGCGGGTATCTAGAATGCTGCATCAAATGTTCATGTCGGGGTAACAGGTGTGTCTCTTGTATAAAGAGAACATCAGCATTTACCCTCAACGCCTCTCGGAAGAGCCTCCTACGTTTTAGAGGGGAATTAAGACCTCGTGCATTGAGAGATAAACATATAAGCCCTGTCATGCTGGTTCATTATAAGGGACTCTAGCAACCTTCCCCAGGGTCCAGCTCACCTTATCACGGCAGTGTGTAATACTATCTTTTTCCTCAGAAATCCCCTGATCCCACCCCACCCCTCCCCCCATCACATATCCTTATCCAACCGGTGGGTAAGCTGTATCCCACCTCAGAATTATGAGAACGGTGACTACCCACACGCCAGTAAATGTCCCCAACTTTCCCATACATTTGTATATAACCACAATATTATTGC
Organism: Microcaecilia unicolor; assembly: GCF_901765095.1. NCBI lineage: Eukaryota > Metazoa > Chordata > Amphibia > Gymnophiona > Siphonopidae > Microcaecilia > Microcaecilia unicolor. The sequence continues at coordinate 239,262,399 of NC_044033.1, forward strand.
CTTTACTTTCACCCAAGATACAAACCCGTGAGCACATAAACCACAGCAAATGAGTACTGAGTAGCAATGTTCAAGTCACAGCAGTCAAGTTATATTGGAGTGTGGTGGTGGCAGCTGCTTGTCGGAGTGCTGTCTGGTGAGGCGACCCTTGCCTCTCGCCACTCGCGTCCAGCGTTGTCTCATCGGACGTGCGGTCCCTTCCACTCTGGCCTGCTCTTCCGGGTCACTCTACCTCTGGCCACCTTTCACGAGCTTCCTCCACAGTAGCAACCCGATTCCATGTTCCATCTTGATTGTATGCCAAAGCAAAAGGGTGCTGCCACCTGTAGAGTATTCCTTTATCTCGCAGATATCTGGTAAAGTTCCGCAGCTCCGCTCGTCTTTTTAATGTGGCAGGGGCTAGATCTTGGTAGATTTCAATCGGGAAGGAATCCCAATGCACCTCTTCCAGTTTCCGTGCCTTACGGAGGATCGCTTCCTTGATTTTATAATCCGAGAAGCAGGCAATAATGTCCCGAGGCACATTAGCTTTCATTCGTGCCAACACTCTGTGTGCTCTGTCTATTTTGATCATTGTAGGGGCCACTTCCTGCCCTTCTTCAGATAACAGCATGCTCGCAATTTGCTGTGTGACCCGCTCACAGTTCAAATATTCAGCTTGCTCCGGGATGCCTCTGATACGGAGATTAGATCTCCTTCCCCGATTTTCCAGATCCTCCACTTTTTCGCTCAGAGACCTACACAGGGCCTGTTGCGCCTTCAAAGTAGTGTCGACGGAGCTCAGGGCTTCTTGCTGACTCTCCACTTGATCATCTAGCTCCTCCAATCGGCGCCCCATCTCTGAGATTTCGCCACGGAGATCTGCTGCTAGGGTCGCGAAATCTTCGCGAACCCCTTTAATATCCGACCGGATCACCTCAAGCAGTGCCCAAAAATCTTTTGCTGAGAGTTCCCCTTCCATTGCATTATCAGTGGGTGAGCTGCTGTGGCCAGCGCTATCAGTTTTCCCACGCTCCTCCACGGGCGCCATCTTGTCCGCCGTCTGGTGTGGCTGATAGGAGAAATCTTTTAGTGATTTGCGGGGTCCCACAGCCTCTTTTCCTGCCATCCCTGTGCTCCGCAGCTCCTCCAGCACTCGCAGGGTAAGTCTGTGCGCTCCGAGATCGCTAAAGTCGGCTATAAATTATCGATCTTCGATACTGGCGTGTGGAGCTGTTCTCTCACACTACCATTGCTCAGCGTGACGTCACCCCACATGGTTTCCAATACCATCTTTATGCTGACGACACTCAGCTTTTTCTATCCACACCAGACATCACTGAGGAAACCCAGGCCAAAGTATCGGTCTGCTTATCCGACATTGCTGCCTGGATGTCCAACCACCACCTGAAACTGAACATGGCCAAGACCGAGCTTATCGTCTTTCCACCAAATCCCACTTCTCCTCTTCTTCCACTCTCTATCTCAGTCGATAACACCCTCATCCTCCCCGTCTCATCTGCCCGCAACCTCGGAGTCATCTTCGACTCCTCCCTCTCCTTCTCTGCGCATATCCAGCAGATAGCCAAGACCTGTTGCTTCTTTCTCTTTAACATCAGCAAAATTCGCCCTTTTCTCTCTGAGCACACCACCCGAACTCTCATCCACTCCCTCATTACCTCTTGCCTTGACTACTGCAACCTACTCCTCACTGGCCTCCCACTTAACCATCTATCCCCCCTTCAATCCGTACAGAACTCTGCTGCGTGTCTTATATTTCGCCTGGACCGATATGCTCATATCACCCCTCTCCTCAAGTCACTTCACTGGCTTCCGATCAGGTACCGCATACAGTTCAAGCTTCTCCTTCTAACCTACAAATGCACTCAGTCCACAGCCCCTCATTACCTCTCTACCCTCATCTCCCCTTACGTTCCCACCTGCAACCTCCGCTCACAGGACAAATCCCTCCTCTCAGTACCCTTCTCCACCACCGCCAACTCCAGCCTCCGCCCTTTCTGCCTCGCCTCACCCTATGCTTGGAATAAACTTTCTGAGCCTATTCGCCAAGCCCCCTCCCTGCCCATCTTCAAATCCTTGCTCAAAGCCCATCTCTTCAATATCACCTTCAGCACCTAACCTTTATGCCTCTATTCAGGAAATCTAGACTGCCCCAATTTGACTGCCCTATTTGACCGACTGTACACTTGTCCTTTAGATTGTATGCTCCTTGAGCAAGGACTGTCCTTCTCTGTTAATCTGTACAGCGCTGCGTAACCCTAGTAGCGCTTTAAAAATGTTAAGTAGTAGTAGTAGTAAATGTGGTGAGAATTGCTGCTGGAGCTTATGCAGTTCTGTCCAATACTCAGCTATGGCCTGCATAAGATCCATCTAGTACAGGACGTGAATAGGAAGAAAGAGTAGGGTAGGGAACGCGGCAATGATGGAAACCGGAGATGAAGAAGGCTTCGGATGAAATTTGGGGGGCCCAGGACTCCTTGGCCCTACCTACCACTGATGAGAAGTACTCCTGGTTCAGTTAATCTATATTTGTAGGTAGCTATTTTATTTTAATTAAAGAACTGTTGAGTTCGTTTGATGGATGTTAAGAATACTGGTCTATCTGATTGGCAATCATTGCTGTGGGCATATTTTGAGGCTAATTTCGAAAGACAGCCATATATTTTCTGTGCTGCATACAACATGGATGCTCTGTCAGACCTTACAGAATAACTTCTCACTCCAGCACAGCATTGTCCCCTAGTGTTTCTTGGTAAATAAAAGGGCTGTAAACAAACCAAGTAAATAAAGAACACACTTTCTTTCAGTAATGCAAGAACAGAGTAAATCTTCCCCCTCTGTCTATGTTATCTTGATTAAGCATTTAATATTGTTTTTATTATTACATTTGTTTATTAAGCATTTAATATTGTAATAATAAATACAAATAAATCAGAGTAGGAAACAAAGGGGTCCTTTTACTGAGGAGCACTGAAAAATGACTTGCGGTATTGTAGGCGCGGGTTTTGGGCATGCGATGCCCCAAACCCACTCTACCACTAGTCCACCACTCTAACCACTAGTGGCCTAGTGGTTAGAGTGGTGGACTTTGGTCCTAGGGAGCTGGGTTCAATTCCCACTGCAGGCACAGGCAGCTCCTTGTGACTCTGGGCAAGTCACTTAACCCTCCATTGCCCCCGGTACAAATAAGTACCTGTATATAATATGTAAGCCGCATTGAGCCTGCTATGAGTGGGAAAGCGTGGGGTACAAATGTAATAAAAATTAAAAAATGATCTAGCACACCTGTAAAAAAGGCCTTTTTTTTTTGTCAAAAATGGACGTGCGGCAAAATGAAAATTGTTGCGCGTCCATTTTGGGTCTGAGACCTTACCTCCAGCCATTGATCTAATGGTAAAGACTCACATGGTAACAGGGCGATAATGACCTACATGTGCGAAATTCCACTTGGCGCACGTCCGTTACGCACACCCGAAAAGAAATAATATTTTTCAGACGTGCATATCGGAAGCGCGCCAAAAATGAAATTACCACAAGAGCCACACAGTAGTCAGGCAGGAACTCCATTTTGGCCCACATGGATGCTTAAGCGGCTTAGTAAAAGGGTCTTTTAAACTAGATCAGACTCTCTGTAATCTCATACTCATTCCATCCATTTACTGTAATTCATTCTATTCATCTATTTTATCAGTCAAAAGAGACTATGGGGTCCTTTTACCAGGGGCGTAGCTACATGGGGCTATGGGGGCATGGGCCCCCGTAGATTTGGCCCTGTCCCCCCCTCCGCTGACCTTCTCGACCCCCCTCCCACCGCCAACCTGCTGCCGTCGGGTACCTTTGCTGGCAGGGGATCCTAACCCCCGCCAGCCAAGGTCTTCTTCTCTGGTGCAGCCGCATTGCTGATCTGCAAGGCTTCTTCTGTTTCTGTGAGTCTGATGTCCTGCACGTACAACGTGCAGGACGTCAGACTCACAGAAACAGAGCAAAGCCTTGCAGATCAGCCAGCAACGCGGCCGCGCCAGAGAAGAGGACTTCGGCTGGTGGGGGTTGGGGTCCCCCACCAGCATAGGTACCTGATGGTGGTGGTGGTGGGGGAGGATTGGTGGTGGCGGGAAGGGGGAGTCGAAAGGGTTGGTGCCGGGGGGGGGTCAAAGTTGGTGGTGGCGGCGGCAGAGGTGGGGGGGGTCAAAAATGGTGGGGGGCAGCAGTGCCGGGGGGGGGGGAGCTAAAATGTGCCCCATCACCTCGAGCTCTGGACCCCCCCTCCCGCCGAAGTCTGGCTATGCCCCTGCCTTTTACTAAGATTTTGTAAGTTCCTAATCAATGTACGCTAGCTGCATGCGTAAAATATTTTTGAATGTTTGTTGGAGGGGTGTGACAGGGGTTTGTGTCCACATTACCACATGTTAATTGATTAGCACAGGATTACTGGGTCAGTTCTTACAGAATACAAAATAGGTATCAGTAAGTTCTCCCATGGCAAGTTTTGAATGACTGCTAATTGCAACATTAGTTCAAGGCCATTAAAGGTACAAATACTAAATTAGACATTTTCCAACTGAGGTAAAATGTCCTTAGTGCGCAGGAAAAGCCCACATAAGAGCAACCTAATGCCCCTAAGTTAATTGTCCACAGCTCCTAAATAACAAAATAACACGATGTACGAATACGGCTTTGGTACTGTTAAAGCAATGAGACACTGTAGACTCCCAGCTGCAAGCCCCCGTCCCTCAAAATCTAAGTCTCCCGGGCCTACCTGAATACCAATAGTGGTCTAGCAGGGTCCATTGAGAGCAAAAGTGATATCCATTTGCTCCTGTCCATAGCCACACCACAATCAATACTGATGAATTCAGACCAGAGCTTTGAAAATAACTGCCCTGATAAATTTTATACATTATTTCTTCTCATTTCCATACTTTGAAATGAGACTGAGAAGGTAGGATCTAGCTATTCAGAATCAACTCACCCAGGCTAGACTTTCAATCAACTGCCGTAGGCCTCCTTTCCGAATGCCACCAGTAATGCCGGCAGAGCCCATTCAAATTGAATGGGGCTGTGTTGGCATTAGCACACCGCTAGGTGATAGAGCGGCTTTGTAAAAAGGGGGTCTTAATATGGAATCTTCCTCACCCTATTGTCCCAGAATTCCTTCCTTTAAATCAGTACATCTGACTGGTTCATATTATCTATGATGTCACAAATATAACAATGAAAACAAAACAGATACTATAACACATATTTTTCCAAATTATCCAAATTTTCTAAAAGGAAACAAAATGATTTCTTATAACATTGGGTAAGTTTCCTATTTGTTTCAATCATAATCGTACTATTTGCATACCAATCATGCAGTGTTAATATTGTGGGTTTTGCTTACCTTCTCTTCAATAGATCAAAAATTAGGAGGAGAAAACAGTAGCAGCCATTCAAGTTTATGCATTTTTATTTAGCGAGGTGAAATGTTTTTAGCAAAGTGCCTTCATACCAGACATTTTAGTTTTCATTTGTGAGTCACTTCACCAGTTTAAACATCAGGATATTATAGTGCTGCATTTTCTGATGTAGTCTGAGGTATAGAGAATTACCATCTCTAAATTCAATACAACTGTGTTTATGTACTACCCCAAAACCTATGTTTATGAAATAATATTCATCTTCTTCAGATATGGACGACTGTGTGAAATGTAGGGAGGACCAATGGCCCAATCATAAGAGAGATACCTGTATACCAAAACTGATAATTTTCCTGTCCTATGAAGAAACTATAGGCATAGCTTGACTACCAGCAGTTTTTCTTCTCATTAATGCTGTCATTTTGGAAATCTTTATTAATTACTGAGACACACCCACTGTGTGAGGCAATAATCAGGTCATCAGTTATATACATCTCATCTCCCTTATGATTTTCTTTCTGTGCTCCTTAATGTTCATTGTTGTCCTAAGAAGATGACGTGCATTCTCCAACAAGCTGTTATGGGGATGATTTTTTTAATCTCTCTCTCTTCCATCATGGATTCATGGGCAAATGCATTTCAACTAAAACTCAATAAAGAAAAAACTCATTGTCTCATCTTCTTATCCCAACACAGTGCAGAAATCCCCATAAGTATCAACATCCCAGATCGCACCTTTCCTATCTCAGACAGCTTGAAAATCTTTGACGTTACAATGGACCGTAACTTAACAATAGAGAGCCAAGTGGCATCCAAACAAAGAAAATGTTCCACTCAATGTGGAAACTCAAAGGTGTGAAGCAATTCTTCCCGAGGGAAACATTTCGCAAACTGATACAATCAATGGTACTAAGCCACTTAGATTACTGCAATGGAATTTATGCGGGATGTAAAGAACAAACCTAAAAGAAACTTCAGACCGCTCAAAACACAGCAGCCAGGCTTATATTTGGTAAAATGCAATTTGAAAGTGCAAAACCCCTCTGCAAAAAACTACACTGGCTCCCAATCAAAGAACGCATCACCTTCAAAATCTGCACCCTGGTTCACAAAATCATCTACGGAGAAGCCCAGATTTACATGATAGACTTGATCGACTTACCAATTTGAAATACATCCGAATCAACACGATCTTCTCTAAATCTGCACTACCAAAGCTGCAAAGGACTTAAATACAAAACAACTTATGCACCTAGTTTTTCCTACATAAGCACACAACTGTGGAATGACCACCTAAACTTCCGGAAATCACTAAAAACCAACCTGTTTAAAAAGGCATACCCTACCGATCCAACTTAAATGCCTAATCTCTGCAACACAACCAAACTAAAGCATGTAATGGACATAACACAACTCTTCCTTTCTCCGATTCCCTAATGTGGCTGTGCCACATGAACTTGATATGACCATAACATCACCCTGTATTTGTTCGCACCGGAGCCTGCAAAGGCCTCTCTGGTACTATGTAAGCCAAATTGAGCCTACAAATACAGTAGGTGGGAAAATGTGGGATACAAATGTAATAAATAAATAAATAAAAATACTGGCAAAAATCATTACTATAGTTATAGCCTTTCATGCAACCACGCCTGGAAGCAAGCTCTGGAAATAGATCATGTTTTTAGTGGAGTCTGTGGTTATATGGTCCCCTCTGAAAACCACCTAGTCTCAGAGAAGGCTGTAATATGTGGGAATTCTTTCTCTGATCCTACTACTTACCATAAGAAGTACACCATTTGGACAAGTGGGGCAATAGGGTTTCTGCCTCCTTACACCCACCCCAAGATATAGTGGACCAGCTACCCCAAGATATGGGGTGGCAGAGAAGACAGAGGCTATGTTCCTTCGAAAGAGAAAGTTTTTATTCCTTACCAATTTAGATAATAAAGCAATTAGGCAATAACAAATAGCAATTTGTTATGAGAGGGAGAGAGAGACCATCGCTGTAAAGATTTACTCACTGTTGATCATCGTAGCCTCTGCCCAAATACAATACAACAGTGACTTATGTACCTTTTTGTACAATGGATTGGTCATTAATTCCCTACCAAATCATACAGCTTCCAACTTTAGCTAATTTCTGTCTTACTGCATTGTTTTGATAGAATGGAACACACTATCTGAATGTTATGGAACACAGCATCTTATAACAAGTCCAAAGTTTCTTTTACAGGAGATTGTAGCCATCATTTTGCCACAGGAATTTCTCCAAGACCCAGGTCTTATCATTATTTTGTCTAGTAACCTCAACACATCTTCGCTTTCAAACTGTGTATACATTCTTAGTGTCCTTGTGATGTAGAGTCAGTGGCACCAACTCTGTCAGGGAGGGGAAGAGCGCTCCTTGCTGTAGATCATCATGACCTCGAATTCACAGCTTTCAGCAGAAAGTACAGAAAGATGCAGCTTTCAGGCATTTTAAGTTTGAGCCTTTAGCTATGCAGTTTATGGGTCATAACTGACTTGTCAGTGGTCAGAAAAGTGCAAATCAATTCATTCCCCTCTTGATGATTGGGAAATCATCACCTGTACAGATAATAATCGTTAATTCCGCCGGGTGCCTATTCGATGTCCATCGATGAAGGGTACAACAGTTGGAAAAGGAAGGAACCCAACCTAAACCTATCTATGCCTGGGGAACTGAAATAAGCTCTAGAAGGATAAACTCAAGTAACAAATAAGCAGCTAAACCAGGAAAAATGCTGAAGATAAATTTAAACATTCAATTTCATAAAGACAAGATTCAAAATGGGTGAAACAGGTACAAAAAAAAAAAAAAAAAAAAAGGAAAAAAATATGTATAAAAGAAGAATATATATAATATTTCAACTAAAAGCAGATTGAGCAGAATAAATGTCTTCCTGAAGGAGGTGTACTTGCGTTACAGGCAGTAAATGTTCTAATAATAATACAATGAATAAGGTTAACATGTCATATCGAATTTTCTGAAGCACATGTACCAGAAAAGGAAATACATTGAAGAGCAGAAATAAGAGGATAAGCTGCAAAGACAGGAGAAAGAGATAGTGGACAATTAATACGACTAATAAAGAATTCAGTACAGTTATCCGCAATACAAGAAGAGTTAATCAGTATAGCAGCAGACAGCATATGATACAAAGCATTAGAAAACTAGGCAACAGAAGCTGCAGACATATTAGGAGTAGTATTAATGGTAAGAAGAGAAACAGAGGTTGGAGAGTGAGCAACAAGAATAGGAGAACAGCAAAGAGTTGTAAGAATAAAAAACAAATTCATCATTATAGCAAATACTTCATTATGGCTAAAGTCCAAAATAAACAAATCCTTCTCAAGTTCCAGACAAAACAGTAGGTGAAGGGCGAATATCAGATAGATGTGTCTAAGAATAATCTCCTTCAAGGAAAGATGATGTTGGGGTAAGAGTCCAAATGCAAAAGTGTCCAGATTAGACAGGAGCAGTCTAAAGTTTGTGTAGTAATTAAGCTACAGGAACTCGGCGTCAAGCTTGAGTGAAGTTCTCCAGCATCCGATTGAAGTGGTGTTGGGAATGAACCTTTTCCTGGTCTACAGGATTTGGTCCAACAAGAAGAAGGTCCAAGTCTCCCGTAAAAACCACAAGGAACAACAAAAAGAACGGAAGATAACCAAGATAGAACAGATAGTGGAGGAGTGACCTGGTGGTTAGGGTGGTGGACTTTGGTCCTGGGGAACTGAGGAACTGAGTTTGATTCCCGGCACAGGCAGCTCCTTGTGATTCTGGGCAAGTCACTTAACCCTCCATTGCCCGCCGCATAGAGCCTGCCATGAGTGGGAAAGTGTGGGGTACAAATGTAACAAAAAAAAAAAGATACAAATCACAAGGAGTAAGAGCACCAAAAAAGTGTTATTAGGACCCTACACGGTCTGTGTTTCGGCCTACAGGCCTTCCTCAGGGGTCTAAAATCAAACAGATGTATCAAGATGTGTACAAACTCATATATACATAAAAGATGGCAAGTATAAAAACATATACATCAAATATATAAGTGACACACAAAAATAATTAGAAACAAAAAGGTTAAAAACAATCTTTACAGATTTTATCAAAACATATGTAAAAGATATAAAAACATCCAAATTAATCTAAAAACACAACGGCAATGAAAAATAGAACTAATAAATAAAGCTAATGATTACAGAAATACCAAACACACCCATCAAAACATATATATATATATATAGAAATGTGATTATGATAATGTATTTGAAAAGTATACTTCAAAATATCAGAGAGTTTTTTCATATTATAAGTGGTGTAATTTGATAAATAGTATAAATGAATATTAATTTTCTTTTTTAAATAACTGATGTCTTAAACACTGTGCAGACAAGGGCATATAGAAAATGAAAACATAAGCCACCTTCAAACTGACTCCAGAATTCTCATGGGATGAAACATACAGACTATAAGAAAAACAAAAACCCGGAATGACCATAAATGAATATGAAAAAAAGGAAAAGAAAAAGAAAAGATAAAAATGAGAAGTAATAATAATATTCTTAATAATGTGAAAAAATAATGATAAACATAGAAAACCAAGTAAAGCTATATAAAAAAGAATAAATATATGAAAATATGCACCATCAAAACAGACATAAAGATGACTGCCGTCATCTACACAGGGGGTGCCTAAAAATATGTCCCTCGTGTCGGGTCATTGATTAATAAAGTACTCCTGTTATCCTAGTTCTGAAGGCCCAGTGTTGCCTTTTTCTTTTGATTTGTCCTCAAGATATATGCCAGCTCAAAGGTAATAAAAACTGACCATTGTCAATTATGCTGTATGAATAATATGGTAGAAGTGGCAAATAAGTAAGGCTCTTGAAAAAACTGCTACGCAATAATCTACTAGCAGAAGAAACTAAGGTACAAAGTATCGCTTAGAGCGTCCGCGATAATCAAACTGCAAGCATGAAAAGAAAAAATTAAAAAGGTTGAAAACCTATGATGGCTGTGAAAGCCAAACATGGTGGGGGTAATAAAGTAAAATGACCACCCGGTGCAATAGTGTTAGAGATTTAAACATTCTGTCACGCCGTGCTAAGCATTAAAATATTGGTCATGTGACCGGATTCGCGAAGGATAATGTTAATGTCAGAAAACGCCTGCGAATAAGAATCTCTGGTGTCGAGCCCCAATGAGGGTGGTCGCCAACGTGCAGAAATAAAAATAAATATATGCCATAAAGATCGCGAATCGTAAGCACAAATAGGCACTTCCTGTTCAATTTGGTCTAGACACGTCACTCGGCGTCTAATACGGTTGGTCACGTCATGGAGTTTCCTCTTTAAATAACTGCGCCCTCCGCCTCTTCTGGTTTTTACAGATATTCGTGCCCTTGCTTTATATCAGATTGCACCAGCGGTAGGTTTTAAATTTACAAAATTATGTTTTACTATTTGTGCTTACGATTCGCGATCTTTATGGCATATATATATATATATGTTTAAATCTCTGTTTTGATGGTGCATATTTTCACATATTTATTTTTTTTATATAGCTTTACATGGTTTTCTATGTTTATCATTATTTTTTCACATTATTAAGAATATTATTATTACTTCTCATTTTTATCTTTTCTTTTTCTTTTCCTTTTTTTCATATTCATATATGGTCATTCCGGGTTTTTGTTTTTCTTATAGTCTGTATGTTTCATCCCATGAGAATTCTGGAGGTATATATGTATACGTCAGTTTGAAGGTGGGTTATGTTTTCATTTTCTATATGCCCTTGTCTGCAGTGTTTAAGACATCAGTTATTTTTAAAAAAAATTTTAATATTCATTTATACTATTTATCAAACTACACTATCCAGCTTATAATTGAAAAAGGAAAACGCCTATATTGCGACCCAAATCGGGAGATAGACGTTTATCTCACAAAAACGAATAAAGCAGTATAATCGAAAGCCGAATTTGGACGTTTTCAACTGCACTCTGTCGCGGATGCGGACAAAGTTGATGGGGGTGTGTCAAAGGCGTGGGGAAGGTGGAACTGGGGCGTGGTTATCGGCCGATCAGAGATAGGCACCTTTCGCCGATAATGGAAAAAAAATACGCGTTTTTAGCGAGAATTTAAGGCACTTTTCCTGGACCCTGTTTTTCCACGAATAGGGCCCCAAAAAGTGCCCTAAACGACCAGATGACCACTGGAGGGAGTCGGGGATGACCTCCCCTGACTCCCCCAGTGGTCACAAACCCCCTCCCACCACAAAAATATGCCGTTTCACAACTTTTTATGTTCACCCTCAAATGTCATACCCACCTCCCTGGCAGCAGTATGCAGGTCACTGGAGCAGTTATTAGGGGGTGCAGTGGACGTCAGGCAGGTAGACCCAGGCCCATCCCCTCCACCTGTTACACTTGTGCTGGTAAATGGGAGCCCTCCACACTGCCCCCCAAACCCAATGTACCCACATGTAGGTGCCCCCCTTCACCCCTTAGGGCTATAGTAATGGTGTAGACTTGTGGGTGGTGGGTTTTGAGGGGGATTTGGGGGGCTCAACACACAAGGGAAGGGTGCTATGCACCTGGGAGCTCTTTTACCTTTTTTTTTTTTTGTAACAGTGCCCCCTAGGGTGCCCGGTTAGTGTCCTGGCATGTGAGGGGGACCAGTGCACTATGACTCCTGGCCCCTCCCACGAACAAATGCCTTGGATTTATTCGTTTTTGAGCTGGGCGCTTTCATTTTCCATTATCGCTGAAAATCAAAAACGCCCAGCTCACAAATTGTCGAATAAAACATGGACGTCTATTTTTTCCCAAAATACGGTTCGGTCCGCCCCTTCACGGACCCGTTCTTGGAGATAAATGCCCATGGAGATAGACGTTTTCATTCGATTATGCCCCTCAATGTATAATATGAAAAACTCTCTGATATTTTGAAGTATACTTTTCAAATACATTATCATAATCACATTTCTATATATATGTTTTGATGGGTGTGTTTGGTATTTCTGTAATCATTAGCTTTATTTATTAGTTCTATTTTTCATTGTCGTTGTGTTTTTAGATTAATTTGGATGTTTTTATATCTTTTACATATGTTTTGATAAAATCTGTAAAGATTGTTTTTAACCTTTTTGTTTCTAATTATTTTTGTGTGTCACTTATATATTTGATGTATATGTTTTTATACTTGCCATCTTTTATGTATATATGAGTTTGTACACATCTTGATACATTATGTTTCTGTTTGATTTTAGACCCCTGAGGAAGACCTGTAGGCCGAAACAGGAACCGTGTAGGGTCCTAATAAAACTTTTTGGTGCTCTTACTCCTTGTGATTTGTATCTGTTCTATCTTGGTTAACTTCCGTTCTTTTTGTTGTTCCTACAGGATTTGGTGTCTGTTTAACCGCATCTATGACATGGAACAGGAGGATGATAAGAAGTATACCACAGATGGTTCCTAGGACCAACCTGATTGTTATCTGTTGGTCAGAGTCCAGATTGCTCTCCTCCTTTCCAGTCATCCAGTCAATTGTTCACGTGGGTCATCTGGGTCAGATATTAAGGCCTCCATTTTGACCCTAAATTCTAGCTTAGGTTGTTGGTTTCTTCACCGGGTTTGAGATGAGGGTTCCCTTTGCAGCCGGGGTTACCCTTGCAAGAAGGTGGTCTACTCTGGTTGCCTAATTTCTGCTCCTGGCCTTCTTGCAGGGCGATAGGTGTACCCAGGTACTTTTTTCAGCTATTTTTACAGCTGTGGGGTACTCAGGAATACTTGGTATGGACCTTCCCAGCGAGGTGAAGCCCAATTTTCCCTCTTGATGATCTTGATTAGGACCCAGTCTCCTGCTTGATCCTTTCCAAGTATAGTAAGTTCAGGATCTTTAAACTGATCTGAAATAACATTAGAGAGAGAAACTTCTTTGTTAGGTAAATTTTTCTTCATATATGTTGCCAGTGATTTCACAGCCTCCACATGATTGTTTTGCAGTGAGGCAAACTGAGGGATACTTAGCACAGAGCAGACATTATGAACAGAAAAAAACTAGAGTATTGTGATAACCCATATGCTGTAAATATTATTCTTACAATTGTTACCATCTATCCTGTTGAGTGCCAGATCCAGGAAGGTTATTTCTGTATGTATCTGGAAAAGACTGTCATGTAAAGGGGCAGTTAATGCTGCACATGAACAAATGGTGAGCTGCCTAAGAAGGAAGACAGCAGCCAGTAGTTGAAGGATAAGAGGGCATATACAGAAAATTAGAAACAAAAACATTTGACTTTGAAATGGACAGCACACAGCTGATTTTGTGAACATAACACCTAATAAGCAGACAGAAAGCATTATAACTCAAAATGTAACATAAATTACATAAAAGCAAAAATCCTGCAATCAGAGCAACAGTGTAATCACTGGGGTAGAGTTCAACAGTTCATGCAGTAAAAGGAGCAGGGCTTAAATCACTAAATAAGGGTGCTTTGAAGGAAGACAATAAAACAAGTAAACAGAGCAGAGCAATGAGGACTTCATAGGTGTTTATAGGCATGAGGTCATAAAAGTCACAGTTCCCAATGTCACGTTCCCTGTCTGTGCAGAGTTTGGGCATCGGAGGATGGGACGGCCATCTTGGATTTGGGCTTGTTCCAGGTTTGGGAGGCCATCTTAGTAGGGGGGCAACTTAGGTTATGGCAGCCATCTTGGAGTAGGGCAGCTTCAGGAAGGAAGTCCATATTTGGGCCTAGGTTGTCACCGATGGGAGCAGCCATCTTGTTTTCAGCTGTGCTTGTTTGGGCCTAATTTCTACACTATTTAAGACTCAGGCCTTCCGTGCTTCGGCTTCTACTCAGTTCGCTGTTTAGTTGCACTGCCTTTGGATCTGCTATTGACCGCTGCCTGGTACTGACCTTTGCCTGTCCCTGGATCTGCTATTGTCCACGTATATTGACAATGGTTCACAGAAAGAACCCCTTGAAGACATTATAGGTCTTCCAGGAGGATGCACTGGATCTGTATGCACCTTCAATAATGTATATATTACAGGAATAATGGGTATTTTATTGTTCAGAAATTGAAAGTCTTTTCCCATGAGGAACCCTTGCTCAAGGCCCTCTTGGGTGACCGCCTTGATCAAGCTGGAGACCTCCTGAGTAAAATCATCGTGCATCTCTTGGTATGCAGAGGTGTCTGCTAGTTGTGATTCCACTTCAGCTACATATTGTGTCTTGTCTTGAACGATCACAGCCCCTCCCTTGTCTGCACTTTTTATTACGATGTTTAGATCTTTTTTCAAATTTTGTAAAGTTTGATGTTCTGGCTTACTAAGGTTGTCATGGGTCCTCCGGTGTTCAGTGTTATACAATTTATGAATGCCACGTAATACCAGCTGTTTGAACACGCTTACCACAGGATCAAGAGGGATAGGTGGTATCCACTGAGACTTGTAGTATACCCGGGAACGTGTCTCCACTGGCTCTGAGCCTCCAAAGAAGATCCATAATTGCAGGGTTCAGATGAATTTCTCCAAGTCTATCCAGAATTGAAAGGGATTTAATGCCTTAGTCGGCACGTATGACAGCCCTTTTGATAGTAAAGATGTTTGTGCAGGGGTCAAAATCGTGCTCGACAGGTTAATCACGTTGGTGTCATTCAAAATTGGGAGCGTGTCTGAGGCCACGTCCTCAATTGTCCTCGGTTGGCACCGCGTCTTCCATCCTAGAAAAAAGCAGTGGATGTTCAAGTCCATTTTAATAATGGTTTATGGACTTTTCCTTTAGGAAGCCATCCAAACCTAAGCTAACCAATTTTACTACATTATCTGGAAATGAATTCCAGAGTTTAATTACACATTGAGTGAAGAAAAATTTTCTCTGATTAGTTTTAAATGTACTATTTTGTAGCTTCATTGCATGCCCCCTAGTCCTAGTATTTTTTGGAAAGAGTAAACAAGTGATTTACGTCTACCTGTTCATCTTAAGCAGCCTGTCAGGGGTGTAATACCAGCGATAAAAAATTTTAAAACCATTTTCAACCCAATTGCTAGCTAGAGACACTTAAAAAAGATATTTAAAGCTCCTGTCCCAACATGAAGCCAGCTTGTTAGAGTGTCAACATGTAGAGAGACCTGAGCCTCTCCATGTGGAGGCAGTAATGCTACTGTCCGATTTCTTAGGCCTTAGAAATTCATGGTAATGCTTTACCATTAAGCAGTACACACAAACCAGGACTTATAGCCACCAACTTCAAGAGAGTGCTGTAAAACAGTTTACACCAGTATAATATTATAGAAATATTTTTTATGTGTATAGAGTACCCTCAGATATTCACCACTATAACTGCAGTCAATAATGCTGCTACAAAGTGGCATAGCATTTCTTTCATCAGGTAACTCTAACAAATTTTTTGGGGAGAGCAACATATGCTCATTTTATATGCTTCCCAATCACCTCAGTGCTATAAAATCACTTATTACTTTTAAAATTGTATATACTAGGTGAAAACTGTGCACTTATCTCTTAAGTTCTTGCCTTCCAGGCAGAACTATCTTGCCTTGCTGAAACATTCATCAGTTGCCTTCCCCTGAAACCGCCCGACTCCGCGGGGTTTCAATCACTTTCCTCAGGGACAAGGGTTAAGGCTGCATAAATCTTTTCTTCCTCCTTGTTTTCTTCTCTCAAGCAATCCAAGGTTGTGGATTGCTTGAGAGAAGAAAACAAGGAGGAAGAAAAGATTTATGCAGCCTTAACCCTTGTCCCTGAGGAAAGTGATTGAAACCCCGCGGAGTCGGGCGGTTTCAGGGGAAGGCAACTGATGAATGTTTCAGCAAGGCAAGATAGTTCTGCCTGGAAGGCAAGAACTTAAGAGATAAGTGCACAGTTTTCACCTAGTATATACAATTTTAAAAGTAATAAGTGATTTTATAGCACTGAGGTGATTGGGAAGCATATAAAATGAGCATATGTTGCTCTCCCCAAAAAATTTGTTAGAGTTACCTGATGAAAGAAATGCTATGCCACTTTGTAGCAGCATTATTGACTGCAGTTATAGTGGTGAATATCTGAGGGTACTCTATACACATAAAAAATATTTCTATAATATTATACTGGTGTAAACTGTTTTACAGCACTCTCTTGAAGTTGGTGGCTATAAGTCCTGGTTTGTGTGTACAAGTTATTGAATGTTACCAGAGACATTGATATTGTGGATTCGTTTACCATTAAGCAGGGCTTTTTTTGAGGGGGTACTTGGGGGTACTGAGTACTGGCACCTTTTCCGTTGTCTGCTAAAATTGACCCATTGTCACGGAACCTGGGATGGTGAGCCCTTGGGCTGCAGCCAGGCTGCAGCAGACAAGTCCTCTGGGGAGGTGCAGAGCAGAGGCGAACCAGGCACTGAATACAAACAAGATACCAGACATGGCAAATAGAGCACACTCAAGACAAGGTGAAACCAGAGCCTGGCTAAAGCAAAAACCAGGAACGGAACTTAACAAAAGCAGGAACCAGGAACAAAGGAAGGACACTCATGACAAGGCCAAACTGGAACCCACTCATACCAGAGGGAAGGGAAAAGAAACAGAATGAAATCTCTTCAGCAAGTACTACTCAAGCAGTGCACTCACTGCACTAAACAGAGCCACAAACAAGGGGTCAAAAGACCCTACACACAGGCACAAAGAAACTGAAGGGGAAAGGACAACCCCACTTAGACTCACATGGTAGAAACCACAAATAAAAGATAAGAAAACCACACAGGGAGGCAGCACAGGGCTGTGCTTGAAACCACAGCTATACACGAATAGTCCTAACCAAGTCAAACAGAAATCACACAGAGAGGTAGCTCAGGGCTGAGTTAGTAGTCCCAGCTAAACGGAAGAGCTGTCCACTCGTGCCACACACAGAAGCAGCTCAAGGCTGAGCTAGTAGTCACAGCTAACAGAAGAACCACCCACTCAAATAGAACCAAACAGAGAGGATGCTCAGGGCTGTGCTAGTAGACACAGCTAAACGGAAGAACAGCCCACTCGTGCCACGCAGAGAGGCTGCTCAGGGTGGCGCTAGTAACATAGTAACATACATAGAAAATGACATCAGATAAAGGCCTGTATGGTCCATCCAGTCTGCCCAACAAGATAAATTCATTTACATGGTATGTGATACTTTATATGTATACCTGAGTTTCATGTGTCCTTGCCTTTCTCAGGGCATAGACCATAGAAGTCTACCCAGCACTGTTCTTGTACTAAGTTCTGGAGCTAATATCGAAGCCCCTTAAAATTTACACTCCATCCCATCCCTATCTATTCAGTCACAATCAGGGCATAGACCGTAGAAGTCTGCCCAACTCCCATTTAGTTTCCCAATTACCGGCGTCGCCACCCAATCTCCGCTAAGATTCCATGGAACCATTCCTTCTAAACAGGATTCATTTGTGTTTATCCCATGCATGTTTGAATTCCATTACCGTTTTCGTCTCCACCATCTCCTGCGGGAGGGTATTCCATATACCCACCACCCTCTCCGTGAAAAAATACTTCCTGACATTAGTCCTGAGTCTGTTCCCCTTCAACCTCAATTCATGTCCTCTAGTTCTACTGCCTTCCCGTCTCCAAAAAAGGTTCATTTGCGGATTAATACCTTTCAAATATTTGAATGTCTGTATCATGTCACCCCTGTTTCTCCTTTCCTCTAAGGTATACATGTTCAGGTCAGCAAATCTGATCTCGTACGGTTTGCAAAATAAATCCCATACCATTTTTGTAGCTTTTGTTTTTGTAGTAGTCACAGCTAAACAGAAGAGCAACCCACTCAAACACAAACAGAAACCAAACAGAGAGGACACTCAGGGCTAGTAGACACAGCTAAATGGAAGAACAACCCACTCGTGCCACACAGAGAGGCTGCTCAGGGCTGCGCTAATAGGCACAGCTAAACGGAAGAGCAACCTACTCAAACTCAAGACAGAAACCTCACAGAGAGGACTCAAACAGAAATTACACAGGGAAAACTCAAGACAAGGCCACATGGCCACAGTAAAGGAATACTCATGGCTGTGCCACATAGCACTCAAAGGAAAAAGGAAGCCACTCATAGGAATACACAAGGCTGTGCCACACGGCACTCAAGGGTAAAGGGAAGCCACTCATAAGAATACACAAAGCTGGCCACACAAGGGTAAAGAGAATCCACTCATAAGAATACACAAGGCTGGCCACACAGCACTCAAGGGTAAAGGGAAACCACTTATAGGAATACACAAGGCTGTGCCACAGAGTCAAATATAGTAACATAGTAACATAGTAGATGATGGCAGAAAAAGACCTGCACGGTCCATCCAGTCTGCCCAACAAGATAACTCATATGTGCTAATTTTGTGTGAACCCTACTTTGATTTGTACCTATGTTCTTCAGGGCGCAGACCATATAGGTCTGCCCAGCACTATCCCTGCCTCCCAACCACCAGCCCCGCCTCCCAACCACCGGCTTTGGCAATAACAGACACTAGAGACAAAGGGAAAAGTTGCAAACAGGGAAAGCTGCCTTTATATACACAAATCAGATAAGGAGCAATGCTCACAAGAATCAGGAGACAAACACAGCAGACAAAGAGTTAAAGCAGGCTAAAGGGAAGGGCTGCTTCTAATACACAAGTCAGAAAGAAGCAGGGGTTACACTGCAGTCAAAGGTTTAAAGTAATCAAAGGGAAAAACAATGTTCTTACCAAAACTCAGTCAGCACCCACAGCCAGGTAGGGAAAGGGAAGGCAGGCAGAGACAGAGCAGACAGAGCACATGCAGCTATATAGAAGTAAAGTAATCAAGGAAAGCAGCTGGCAACAACCGGCTCTCTGAATAGTGAAAGATAACAAGGGAAACCACACAGGGAAACAGAACAGGCTATGCTGGAGAGTCTAGTTAACAAGGAAGTAATCCATTCAGATTCAAACCAGAGCCACACACACACAGACAAACAAACAGAACAGGGCTTTGCTTGGAATAAAAAATAACAGGCAAATGATCCAAGTTGAAAACAAAACCACACACACAGGGCTCAAGGCTGTGCCCAGAGGCACAGCTAACAAGACCACCAGTTCCCTCAGAATCAGACAACAGTACAACAAGGAAAGGGAAAAACAGACCTGTTGCCAAGGTAATGTAGGAAAGCTCCCTGGGTCCTTATAAAGGAGTAGGCTGATGATGTTACAAGTAGGAAATGAAGCAGAAGCAGGGAGACCAAAGCAAGGCTTGGCTTTAGGGACACCAAAGTGAGGCTTGACTAACAGGAAGAAAAACAACAGGAAAAAAGGCAAGCTGGAGAGGCCACAGAGCTAGATACAGAGAAACAGTAGGTCTGGACAATAAGGGCACGGCCACAACCCTGACACCCTTGTTGGACCCCAAGTTTTAATGATAGAGCTCAGGCTCTACACATCAATTCTGTCTTGTAATAGATTCTGTGACTGGTTAACAGTGGCTTGGATATTATGGGGTGGGTCCCTAGGTGATCACTCTTAATTAAGGAAATGGAAAATTGTCAATTTTACAGCTGTACTAAAAAAGGCCTCCATTTAGCACAGCTTAGTAAAAGAGCCCCTAAATTACCTAATTATTCATATCTCTAGATCATTTATAAGTAATTTAAAAAGCAGTAGTCCAAGCACAGACCCCTGGGGAACCCCACTATCTACCCTTCTCCATTGAGAATACTGACCATTTAAACTCTACTTTATGTTTTCTATCTTTTAATCAATTCTTCATTCACAATAGGATACTGCCTCCTTTCCAATTTGTCCAACACCATTTGAAAATCCAGAAACACAATATCAACTGGCTCACCGTCTGATGGAAAGAATCTACTCCCTTGGAAAACAGTGTACATGCCTTGCCTTGAGCTAAAAGCTTATAGGACAGGGAGAATTAAATGTTCTGTTGGGACCCTGAGGACTGAATTTATCAATAACCATCCTGCAATTGGGATATCCCCCTTACGTTAGGATATAACAGAGAAGATAGCATATGCTAACAGTTTATGCAGCAAGGTGCAATCTTGTTAACTTGTATCAACCCCCCCTTCCCCCCCCAAAAAAAAGACCTAGAGGCATATTTTCAAAGCACTTAGCCTTCCAAAGTTCCATAGGTTTCTATGGAACTTTGGAAGGCTAAGTGCTTTAAAAATATGCCTGCTAGTGCCCTTTTTACTAACATTTAGTGAGATACCAATAGAGTTGGCACTTGTCATCTACTGTGATGGCCAATTATATGCCTATGAACATGATGATAGATAGCACATGCTAAGCCCAATAGCTCACACTAAGCTTTAGTAAAAGGGGCCCCTAATGCAGATTAGTAAATAGAGGCCTAACCACTTCCTGCCACACATGCCAATGATAGGATCCAGGCCCATTCTTAGAGGTTGCTGACAGGAGAACACCGGCCCCACTTTCTCAAGGAATGGACCAGGATTATGTCTGACCAGTGGTTGCTCAACATGATCAGGGATGGCTACAGACTAGAGCTTTCCTGCCCTCTTAGAATTTTTTTCTTGAAATATCCTTGAAAGCACCTCATAAGAAGGTAGCGGTTTGCTCTACTTTGCAAAGTATTCTGGATCTGGATACATAGATTCCAGTGTCCAAAAACAAGAGAATATTGGGTTGGTATTCTATCTGTTTCATCATTCCCAAAAAAGAGGGATCATCCACCCAATCTGGACTGCAAGAAAAGGAGTCAGATCCTTTGAGTTCCACATTTCAGGATGTAAACACTGCACTCAAGGATAGCATTTGTGCATCTGGAATTTTTTTTTTTTTTTTACAGTTTTAGATCTCATGGTCATGAGGATTTTCAGTTGTTGCAAGCAGTATGCATCTATGGGTCTAAATACCTTAACTCAAAAGTGGTCTCAGGACAATCTGCTCTATGTATTTCCTCCAAAGCCAACAGTAGATTGAGTTCTTCAAAGGATTGCATCTCATCCAGATCGCATGATCCTGGGAGCTCCTGATTGGCCCATAAAGCTCTGGTATGTAGAGCTGGTAAGGCTTTAGATTTGCTAGCCACTACAGCTGCTGCAAAGCAAGAGAAGCTGATCTCTTAGGGCCCATTCTCATGGCTTATATATTGAGTAGGATACGTTGGAATGGAAAGGTTATTCAGAGCTAGTAAATTCTATCCTGCTTTAGTTGCCAGTGTAAGAGTATAGAGTTGTTGAGAGCAGGTGCTTGGACAGGACTTTTTCCTCCTTGTATTGTCCATTGCTCATATTTTGGCTTTTTTTGAACAACACCTGAAGAAGGTATTAGCTCTGGCCTCTTGAAGCTTCCTGTAGCATTAATTAGTTGTTGCAGTGGTCAGATGCAGAACTCTTCCTAAGTCACTTACCCGGATGTAGTCTATTTCTTGAAGGGAGTTACTCATCTCCATTCTCCCTTGGATTTTATGAAGTTTCCCATATAACCCAACTTACCTTTTGTTTCCATCTTTCCATTTCAACCCTAATAGTTTTAATATGTAAACCACTCAAATACTTGCTTCTATTTGAGGTATATTAAATAAAACTGAACTGTGAACTGTGATAGTCCATTTTGCTTGCATGGTATTCCAGAACATGGAAGCTCCTATTATCTTAGACTTTATCATGTGAATCCTCCCTCTCTGAAACAAGTCTTTGGGTCTTCATTAGTGACCCATCGTCACAGCAAATAGCAATCTAGTGCACCTTACATTGGCTATATATGGCATCATCAGTGAAATGGCAATCCTGGATAGTCCACACTGCTGACACAAACTCCGAGAGGTAACCCACCTTCTCTAGCAGAATTCAGTATACAACCTTCAGGTGTCCGATAGCCAACAGTCCATTAGGTGTGTGCAGTCTGTGAAGCTTACACACTGGGGAAGGTTGGGAGGAGGAAGTAAGTGGCCATGTCGATAATGAGGAAAAGCAACAGAGCAGATCAGTAGGAAATAAATGAAAACCAAATGTTCAGATCAGCCCGACACTGGCTGTGTTTCGCCCAGCAGGGCTGCGTCAGGGGCTTCAAGACAAATAACATAAAATTTAAAAAATCTATATGATACCAAAGATAATAATAATGTATATAAATACATATACTATAAAAACAGAAAATTAATAAACACATATATAAAAATTATATATATATATATATATATATATATATATATATATATATATATACGCAATATTAAACCATTTATAAACAAATAATATATGTATATGAATATATATATTAAAAAACATTTAATGTAAAAGAATTATCTATAAAGACTCTATAATTCTAATATCCCACACTCAAAAATAATTTTTTAAGAAGTGGTAATAATCTCTCTATATAAAACGCACCTCCAACATTCTGAAGCCTCTGTTAGCCAACATTCTAAGTGAAGGGGGTGAGTCGCATTGTGTCTGCCCCGCCCACGCGTCAAACGTGATGACGTCGAGGGTGGAGCAATGACACTCAACCAATCGCAACGCTCGGCAGCGAAGTGTCAGGGAAGGAGGCGGCGCTCTCGACGTCTAGCCTTCCCTTCGCTGTGTTCCGCCTTCTTCTGACGTCAAGGATGACGTCAAAAGAAGGCGGAACACAGCGAAGGGAAACCTAGAGGTCGGGAGCACCGCCTCCTTCCCTGACGCTTCGCTGCCGGAACCGCCACGGAGGTAAATTTAAAAACAAGAAAAAAAAAAAAAAACCATGTTGGGGGGAGAGAAGAGGGTGGCCACTAAAGTACAACAATGGGAGCGGGAGGGCAAGGGAGGAACGACAGCATGGATGCGAAGGGGGGGGGGGGGGGGAGAAGAGGGCGGCCCAGGCTGGGACATGGGAGAGAGAGGAGCATGGATGCGAGGAGGGGGTCATGGAAGGGAGACAGGGGACTTGCTGGAAAAGGATGAATGGAGGCGGCAGGGGACAGAGGAGCATGGATGGGCATGGATTGGGAGGGCAGGGCTCAGGGAGAGAGGGAAATTGCTGGATAGGGATGAATAGAGGGGACAGATGGGCATGGATGGATATTGTTAATATATGGAAACAATATGGATTGCAGGGCAGGCCTCAGGGAGAGAGGGCAATTGCTGGATAGGGAAAAATGGAGGGGCCAGGTGACAGATGAGCATGGATGGACATGGATTGGAAGGGCAGGACTCAGGGAGAGGGGAATTGCTGGATAGGGATGAATGGAGGGGACAGATGGGCATGGATGGATATGGATTGCAGGGCAGGCCTCAGGCAGAGAGGGAAAATGCTGGATAGGAAAAAATGGAGGGGCCAGGTGACAGATGAGCATGGATGGGCATGGATTGGAAGGGCAGGACTCAGGGAGAGGGGAATTGCTGGATAGGGATGAATGGAGGGCACAGATGGGCATGGATGCATATGGATTGCAGGGCAGGCCTCAGGCAGACAGGGGAATTGTGGATAGGGATGAATGGAGGAGCCAGGTGACAGAGGTGCATGGATTGGAAGGGCAGGACTCAGGGAGAGGGAAATTGCTGGATAGGGATGAATGGAGGGGACAGATGGCCATGGATGGATATGGATTGCAGGCCAGGCCTCAGGCAGAGAGGGGAAATGCTGGATAGGGAAAAATGGAGGGGCCAGGTGACAAAGGAGCATGGATGGGCATGGATTGGAAGGGCAGGACTCAGGGAGAGGGGAATTGCTGGATAGGGATGAATGGAGGGGACAGATGGGCATGGATGGATATGGATTGCAGGGCAGGCCTCAGGCAGAGAGGGAAAATGCTGGATAGGAAAAAATGGAGGGGCCAGGTGACAGATGAGCATGGATGGGCATGGATTGGAAGGGCAGGACTCAGGGAGAGGGGAATTGCTGGATAGGGATGACTGGAGGGCACAGATGGGCATGGATGCATATGGATTGCAGGGCAGGCCTCAGGCAGACAGGGGAATTGTGGATAGGGATGAATGGAGGAGCCAGGTGACAGAGGTGCATGGATTGGAAGGGCAGGACTCAGGGAGAGGGGAATTGCTGGATAGGGATGAATGGAGGGGACAGATGGCCATGGATGGATATGGATTGCAGGCCAGGCCTCAGGCAGAGAGGGGAAATGCTGGATAGGGAAAAATGGAGGGGCCAGGTGACAAAGGAGCATGGATGGGCATGGATTGGAAGGGCAGGACTCAGGGAGAGGGGAATTGCTGGATAGGGATGAATGGAGGGGACAGATGGCCATGGATGCATATGGATTGCAGGGCAGGCCTCAGGGAGACAGCGGAATTGCTGGATAGGGATGAATGGAGGGGCCAGGTGACAGAGGAGCATGGATTGGACTCACACTTTCACTCTGACTCTCAAACACTCACTCTCACATACACTCTCCCAAACATACACACTCCGAGGAAAACCTTGCTAGCGCCCGTTTCATTTGTGTCAGAAACGGGCCTTTTTTACTAGTAATAAATAATAAACAGTAATCATAAATGGACTCCCACAAAATAAATTATAAATAATTTCATCTTTATAATATATAATGTAAATAATATATAAAAGAAAATATTATTATATACAAAAGAAAAACATTTAACAACTCTGTAACAAATAAATGTTACATAATTAATGTCAGCTTGAAATAAAACAGATAAAAATGTCAACTTAAAAAAATAAAATAAATTATACACTAAATGAAATACATAGATAAGTACAACAATAGTATGTAAATAAATTGTAATGAAAACAAAATAGGACACCCACCTACACAATGATCCTTTATTATCAAAATCAGTGGATATATGTACTGATGAAAAATAACTGAAAAATATGAACAATCAAAACAAATCAATCAAAAAACATATAAAAATCATTTTAAAATGACAAAATATGATGATAATAAAAATGAAAATGAATAAATAAGAATAAAAATTAAAATAAACTCACATGTATAGGGGACTGAGGTCATAGATCTTCTCAAATATAAGGTAAAAAAACAGCTCAACTGAATAATCATAAAGAGTGGTGACCTAAATCAAAAGATTAATATAAAATTGAAAATAAAAATATGAAACACAAAAAGGATAATATGACAATATAATTCTAAAAAGAAGTCCATTTATGATTACTATTTATTATTTATTATTACTATCACTTCTTTAAAAATATTTTTCAGTGTGGGATATTCGAAATATGGAGTCTTTATAGATAATAATTATTTTACATTTAAATTATTTTTTTAATATATATTCATATCCATGTATTTATCTGTTTATAAATGGTTTAATATTTTTTTTTATTTGTACCCTGCACTTTCCCGCTCATGGCAGGCTCGATGTGGCTTACATATACAGGTACTTATTTGTACCTGGGGCAATGAAGGACTAAGTGACTTGCCCAGAGTCACAAGGAGCTGCCTGTGCCTGAAGTGGGAATTGAACTCAGTTCCCCAGGACTAGAGTCCACCACCCTAAGCACTAGGCCACTCCTCCACTTTATGAATTTTCTGTTTTTATAGTATATGTATTTTTAAAAATTATTTATTTAAATTTTCCAATACATCACCACTTAAAGTGAATATGCAATTGGCATTATTTAACATTAGGAAACAAAAATAATAAGTATATATCTTTACAGCCCGTTTGTCCACAAGTTAAAGAAATTTGATTCCAAGATTAAGGAAATTCAAAAAAAAAGAAAGAAAAAAAATACAAAAATTAACAATCAATAGATGCTTCCTCTGGTTCAGACCCCAGCCTGCTGATTAGGGAAGGTTTACTATATTCACATCAACTCTTGCATCAATAAACGCTTTCAACTGTTTTGGGTCTACAAACTGAAAATATTTACCCTCAAGCATCACATTACAGAAACAAGGAAATCGCAAGACAAAATTTGCTCCCAATGCCACCACCCTGGGGCGAAGTTCCAAAAAGGCCCTTCGTCTCATCTGTGTAGGCCGTGAGAGATCTGGAAAGATACGGACCTTTGAGCCCAAAAACAGATTTTCTAAATGTCTCAACGAAAGCCGTAGTATGGCATTCCTATCAGGCTCCAGCGCAAAAGTGACAAGCAGAGTTAACCTCTGAGTAACTACAGTATTTCTAATGAGCTTTCTAGGAATGAGGTAAGATTCATTCCTTCCCCTATTACGGGGGGGGGGGTTCCTACCACCACTCCAGTACTCCCGATGTAATAAGCCCGTGTAATGGGAGGGAGTGAGTCCTTGTCCATTCCCAGGATGTCCACCAAGTATTTTTTAATCATCTCCAAGGGAGAAATTAACGGCGATTTGGGAAAATTAAGAAACCTAAGGTTAAGTCTTTTAGTCTGATTTTCCAGGTATTCAAGTCGTTTATGTAGGAAATTATTGTCTTTAACCAGAGCTGTTTCTATAGATCCCATTTCTTGAATTTTGATATCCACATGTTCCAATTTCTGGGTTTGCTGTGCAGTCACTTGTGCTTGAAGCAGGGCAGTCTCAGAAAGAACTTCAATATCAGAAGAATTCTGCTTTAAAGTAGTTTGCATAGAGGTTTGGATATTGTAAACCATATCCCATAGTGACTCCAGCGTCACAATTGCTGGTCTAATCACTCCACTAGCCACAGGAGGAGATTGAGATAGACTGTCAGCACGAGCTAACTTGGAAACAATAGCTTGAGGCAATACCTTTGAAGCCTGTTGTAGTAATGTTTCCCGAAGTTGAGAATCTATCTCCGTTGCTGCAGTCACACCCTCAGACAGGACCAGCTGAGCCACTTCGGCGTCTGTCTCTGTTTGAACAGCCAGCACCTCTCCTCCAGGCTGGGGAGGTTCAATTTGCTCCACAGGGCTCAGGGAAGCCCCGTTTCCACTCTTGATCAACTCCGAAGGGCCGAGAGCTGCAGAGGGGGGTCGAAGTTTCCTGAGGACCCGGTTGCTGCCTGGGAAATTGCAGGGTTGTTTGTTTCATCGTCAAGGAGGTCACAGGAACCGAGGGATATTCCTTTACCTTCCCTCTCCGCTTCCCCATCGTTGACGAGGCTACAGAGGCACGGAGGAAAACTCACAAACACAGCAGCCTCCAGGAGCAAACACAGGTGTGTCCATTCACAGCGCCATCTTGGAAAAGTCATAGTATATGTATTTATATACATTATTATTATCTTTGTTTGGTATTATATAGATTTTTAAATTGTATGTTATCTATCTTGTAGCCTCTGATGCAGCCCTGCTGGGCAAAACATGGCCTGTGTCGGGCTGATCTGAACATTTGGTTTTCATTTAATAAATTTGTGTATATCTCCTACTGATCTGCTCTGCTGTTTTTCCATCTTGGAGATTGCAGATCGTCTGCCTTGCGATAATGAGGAAAAGGACAGGGAATGGCATGCACAGGGAGATTTCAGGCCTTATTGCAATTGTACCCAAATGCATATCTTTGGTAGACACTGTATCTAGAGCTCTCCTCATTCCCAAAAGTGAATGCAAGTATCCAACCCTCAATATGGTAGAACACATTTTAGTAAGTGTCAAGGCAACCCATCTTACCCCTCACTATGCGGACCTTTTACAAAGCATCGGTAAGCCCAACGCTAATATGGAACTACCGCTGGCTCAATGCGGGCACCGGTGGTAGTTCCAGCTCCAGCACACACCATTTGTCGCACTAGGGAAAATAGCTGGCTATTTTCTAGAACAGCACTAACCCAGTGGCAATCTTGCAGCACCGTGTTACCCATTTACTGCCGGGTTAGCACGGGAGCCCTTATTGCCACTTCAGTGGGTGGCGTTAAGTAACCCCCCACACATGGCCATGCGGTAAAGAGCAATCTTACCGCATGGCCATGGCTATTTTCAAGCATTTTTACCCGCTGTGGAAAAAAGGACCACAGCATGTGGTAAAAACGGCCCCCTGTCAGTAGCTCAGGGCCCTTTTTAGTACAGCTTAGCAAAAGGACCCTTATAGTTGCTAAACATGCAACTATGACATCAACGATTATAATGCTGTGGCTGCCTGTACCATATTGAGGCTGTAAGAGGGGTCTAATGAGTCAGACCACACACCAATTTCATGCAGGCTAAGGGACCTGACACTATAATGATAAGTAATAAATATCCACACTTTATTCATGAGATGAGCAAAATCAGAATAATAAATTCAAAGAATAGAGAGCTCCTGTGATCAGATCTGAACCTGCCTTAACACATATCTGATCAATAGCAAACTCATGCCCATAGCCTTCTTAGTCTTGCCACAAGCCATGACCATATCTCCTTCCACCCCCACCCCCTGGAAACGTAGCTGTTTTTGTTTTGTTTTGCAGGAAAGTTGTGACTTCTGTGTCTGAAACGCTCTGTGTTTTAGCCATCAAATTTACTTATGTTTAAAATTATAAAGATCATAACCACACTATTTATAAAATATGAATCACACTGATTATAATGATTTTCTTCACTAAGATTTTCTATATAATTGATATTTGTTGGTTAATGAACGTGCAATTTCTATAAGATATATTAAGAATAACCCCCACCCCCCAAAAAAACCTATATTTAATGCCAAACACACATATCTGGAGAAGACATCCCTTGAGTCTGAATCTTTGAGGAGCAGAACTCTATAAAGATTTAACAATGCCTTCACCAAATGCCGAATCAGTGCTAATAATCAGAGATCTGTGCAACATCAGTAGACTTGTGCTGTCTTTCCTCAACCTCCTGTGTGTCTTTGCACAGATTTACTGGTGTGCAATTTGAAAATTCTTGGTTATGACTTTTTCTGCACATATCCAAGACCTCTGAAACTTCCTCCCTCATACCACAATTGCAGAGCAGGACAAGCAGGAGTTTGTTTCATAGGAAAAGCTCTTTCACAACCTGAGAGATGGCAGCTCCTCTGGTCCTGATTTTCATACTTTGCTACATGCAATGGAAGACCACTGAGGGCCAGTGTCCACCAATTAAATACAGAAGTTTAAAATCAGGATACCACAAGGATGGAGACATCATGATTGGAGGAATTGTTACAACGAACAGTTTATATATTAAACATCCACTGTCCTATGCAACTTTTCCCACATGGAATCTTCATTACGTGTAAGTAGCACAGTGGCTTAGTTCCTATTGGAGACACACTTGGATTCATACTTTTAGGATGGTCTCTAACTTGAACTGTCAATTTGATTTGTAGCTTAATGAGGGATCTTTAGATAAAGGAGACCTTCTTGAGATTTTACATTTGATGGTTTACACTTAAAAATCTGTCAAATGTATTGCCATTACCAAAATACAAAGAGGTAGATATTCAAAATGATTTAAGCAGTTAACTTCTGTTTTTTTAAATTTTCGGCTAGCAAACTGAAAAAAGTGATAACTTAGGTCAGTTATCAAGATATCTTGTCTGAGTTATATGCATAAAAGGAGGTGAGAACTGAATTGATCCCAGGGTTTAGCTTAATCCAAAACTGGACAGCAGCCATATTCATCCCTTTTTCAATCAAATTTATCTGTTCAAGCAGGATAATAAATAGCTGTCCTAACTTATTCAGATAACTTATTCGCTTGAGGGCTACATAATCATTGGTCCTACTTAAATAGATAGTGTGATTGAATCAAGCAGAAAGGGAAAGAAGATTGGACTCAATATACTGGTTTTCTGTGGTTACTATCAAAGCTGTTTACATATTATATACAGGTCCTTACTTTGTACCTGGGGTAACAGAGGATTAAGTGGCTTGCCCAGAGTCATAAGGAGCTGCAGTGGGAATTAATTCCTGTTTCCCAGGTTCTCAGACCCTGTGCTAATTACTAGGTTACTCCTTACATAGTAACATAGTAGATGACGGCAGAAAAAGACCTGCACGGTTCATCCAGTCTGCCCAACAAGATAAACTCATATGTGCTACTTTTTGTGTATACCTTACCTTGATTGCATCTGCCATTTTCAGGGCACAGACCGTAGAAGTCTTGCCCAGCACTAGCCCTGCCTCCCAACCACTAGCCCCGCCTCCCCCCACCTGCTCTCCTTATCAAAGCAAGTGGATCAATCATTTGCTTATCTTTATGCAGAGACTACCCTGCTGAATATCAACCTTACACTCACCAGGTAAACAGAGGAGAAACTGCTCAGCTGATTTCGTACTTAGCCCAAGGTATGAAATGTGCAAAACTAGTGACCTGGAAAATGTCATATAAGCAAATTTTGTCAACCCCATAATAATCTAAGAGGTTGGTATTTAAACTAATATAAATGGCAATAAAATGGCTCTTGGCCTTTTACATCTCTTGTATGGGGATATCTACTGATATTCAATGGCATCTAACCTTGTTTCTTAGGTACCTTGTAGGGATGTGTACACAGAAAATTTTCAGTTTGGTTTCCTCTTCTATTTGCTTTTGAATCATGAAAGCTCATTTGGTTCCATCAGTGTTCTGGTTAACCCTCTTTTGAAGAAACCTTCACATGACTCTTCAATTCCAGCAAATTATAGGCATGTCCTTCCTTTCTAAACTGATCGAGGAAACAGTTTTCTCCCAACTCCTATGCCATGCTGAGACCACAGATGTTTTCCATCCGTACCTATTTGTCTTTATTGCGGTCTATAGCATGGAGTCCATTCTCACTGGTTCTTGAGTGAGATTTACTATGTTCTTGATAAGGGTCAAATTATATGCCTCATCTCTTTAGATTTATCATTGTCTTTTGATCTCATGGTCAAAGTACTACTACTACTACTTATCATTTCTATAGCACTACTAGACATACGCAGCACTGTACACTTGAACATGAAGAGACAGTCCCTGCTCGACAGAGCTTACAATCTAATTAGGACAGACAAACAGCCAGAAGAATGCTTGGGTGTGTAGGGAGAGGGATGACCAGCAGGAAAAAGAGGTGATACTGCCCTTGTATAAGCCTCTGGTGAGGCCCCACTTAGAGTACTGCATGCAATGCTGGAGACTGAACCTACGAAAAGATATTAATAGGATGGAGTCGGTCCAGAGGGCAGCTACCAAATTGGTAAGTAGTCTCAGTCATAAAACATACAGTGATAGGCTCATGAACCTCAACATGTATATGCTGGAAGAGAGGCAGGAGAGAGGAGATATGATAGAGACATTTAAATACCTCAGTGGCATTAATATACAGGAGGTGAATCTTTTTTTCAAATGAAGGAAAACTCTGGAATGAGAGGGCATAGGATGAAGTTAAGAGGAAACAGACTTAGGAAGAATCTAAGAAAATACTCTTTCTCAGAAAGGGTGGTGGATGCGTGGAATGGCCTCACAGTGGAGGTCATGGAGTCAAAGACTGTGTTGGAATTTAAGAAAGCATGGGACAGACACGTGGGATCCCTTAGGAAAAGGAGGAGTTTAGTGGCTACTGTGGAAAGGCAGACTGGATGGGCCATTTAGCCCTTATGTGCTGTCATGTTGCTATGTTTCCTTGCCATCTCGTGATTTATGAATTCTGTGGCAGGGTATTAAATTGGTTCGACTCTTTTCTTAGTGATCATTCTTCTCAGTCTGTGCCTATTCTACTCCGTCCACTCCTCTTTCTCACCTCCGGTGTCGCTTGGGAGTCACCCTTTCTTTTCAACATAGTTCACTCTTTTGAACCTCAGATATCTCATGTTATTCATATCTGCTCATGAGAATTGCAGTAAATCGGGTCTTATCTTGACCAGGAATCTCAGATTATGTTCCTGCATGCTCACATCACATAGTAACGTGGAGGGGCATAATCGAACGGCGCCAGCCATCTACATGGGCGGCCATTTATATGGCCGGCGTCGTAAAGAGCTGTCCCCAACCGTATTATCGAAAAAGATGGCTGACCATCTTTCGTTTTGATAATACGGTTGGGGCCGGCCAAATGTCAGAGATGGCCAGGTTTGAGATGGCTGGCATCGGTTTTCTGTGATAATGGAAACCGAAGCAGGCCATCTCAAACCCGGCCAAATCAAAGGCATTTGGTCATGGGAGGGGCCAGCATTTGTAGTGCACTGACCCCCATGACATGCCAGAACACCAACCGGGCACCCTAGGGGGCACTGCAGTCAACTTAATTAACTGTTCCCAGGTACATAGCTCCCTTCCCTTGGGTGCTGAGCCCCCAAAATCCCCCCCCAAAACCCACTGCCCACAACTGTACACCACCACTACCATAGTCCTTATGGGTGAAGGGGGCACCTACATGTGGGTACAGTGGGTTTCGGGTGGGTTTTGGAGGGCTCCCATTTACCACCACAACTGTAACAGGTAGGGGGGATGGGACTGGGTCCGCCTGCCTGAAGTGCACTGCAGTACCCCTAAAACTGCTCCAGGGACCTGCATACTGCTGTCACTGAGCTGGGTATGACATTTGAGGCTGGCATAGAGTCTGGCAAAACATTTTTTTTTTAGGGTGGGAGGGGGTTGGTGACCACTAGGGAAGTATGGGGAGGTGATTCCCGATTCCCTTTGGTGGTCATCTGGTGAGTTGGGGCACCTTTTTGAGGCTTGGTCCTAAAAATAAATGGACCAAGTAAAGTCGGCCAAATGCTTGTCGGGGCCTGCCTTCTTTTTTACATTATCTGCTGAAGCCGGCCATCTCGTAAGCATGCCCCCGTCCCACCTTCGGTACACTGCCGACACACCCCCTTGAACTTTGGCTGGCCCTGCGATGGAAAACAGTTGAAGCCAGCCAAAATCGGCTTTCGATTATACCGATTTGGCCGGCCGTAAGAGATGGCCGGTCATCTCCCGATTTGTGTCGGAAGATGGCCGGCCTTCTCCTACGAAAATAAGCAGGATTGTAACATAGTAGATGACGGCAGAGAAATACCTGCACGGTCCATCCAGTCTGCCCAACAAGATAAACTCATATGTGCTACTTTTTGTGTATACCTTACCTTGATTTGTATCTGCCATTTTCAGGGCACAGACCGTAGAAGTCTTGCCCAGCACTAGCCCCGCCTCCCAACCACCAGCCCTGCCTCCCCCCACCGGCTCTGCCACCCAATCTCAGCTAAGCTTCTGAGGATTCCTTTATGAACAGGATTCCTTTATGTTTATCCCAAGCATGTTTGAATTCCGTTACCGTTTTCATCTCCACCACCTCCCGCGGGAGGGCATTCCAAGTATCCACCACTCTCTCTGTGAAAAAATCTCAGTTGGATTGCTATAACACTGTCAGCCTTCCCACAGCAACTCTTTCAATGCCTTCAATCAGTACAAAATCTCGCAACTTCTTTTCCATACACATAGGTATGACCACATCTCACCACTCCTCTGTTGCTATCACTGGTTTCCAGTTTTGTTTAAAATTCAGTTGAAACTCTTGACTCTGGTGCAAAGAGCTGTCTATACTAGTATCCCTCCCTATTTGGATGAATTCATCATCCCATGCTCATGTTCCCATTTTTTGCATTAATCTAATTCCTTGTGGCTTTTCATACCTCCTCCTTCATTTGATGCTTCTTGATACCACTAGACATGCAACATTTTTCTTTTTAACTTTTACTTTGTGGAATTTAGGTGGAAATTATCAATATGGGCTACCATTAAGACAGGTTATTTTACTGTTAAGCCAGGTTATTTTTTCAGGTATATAAAAAGCAGAAAACCGGCAAAAGAATCAGTTGGGCCACTGGATGACCGGGGAGTAAAGGGGGCACTCAGGGAAGATAAAGAAACAGCAGAAAGATTAAATGAGTTCTTTGCCTCGGTCTTCACCGAGGAAGATTTGGTTGGGATACCGGTGCTGGACAGGGTATTGAGGCTGACGAGTCGGAGAAACTTAATGAAATCTCTGTAAACCTGGAGGATGTAATAGGGTAGTTTTGCAAACTAAAGAGTAGCAAATCTCCTGGGCCAGATGGCATTCATCCCAGGGTACTGATGGAACTAAAAAATGAGCTTGCGGAGCTACTGTTGTTGATACGTAATTTATCCTTAAAATTGAGTGTGGTACTGGAAGATTGGAGGGTCGCTAATGTAACGCCAATTTTTAAGAAAGGTTCCAGGGGAGATCCAGGGAATTATAGACCGGTGAGTCTGATGTCGGTGCCGGGCAAAATTGTAGAAACTATCATTATGTTATGGATTAAAAACTGGTTGAAAGATAGAAAACAGAGAGTAGGGTTAAATGGTCACTACTCGTAATGGAGAAGGGTAGTTAGTGGGGTCCCTCAGGGATCTGTGCTGGGACCGTTGCTTTTTAACATTTTCATAAATGACCTGGAGGTGGGTGTAACTAGTGAGGTTATCAAATTTGCTGATGAGACAAAGTTGTTTAAGGTCGTCAAATCGTGGGAAGATTGTGAAAAGTTGCAAGAAGATATTGCGAGTCTAGGAGACTGGGCGTCTAAATTTATTTATTTATTGCATTTGTATCCCACATTTTCCCACCTCTTTGCAGGCTCAATGTGGCTTACAATACATCATGATAAGTGGAAATACAGTTAGAAAATATACAATTACTGGTACAGAAGGATCTTGGGTAACATTATAATAAGAGACATGATAGTAGTATAACAAGCAGATATAGTAAGACAGTTCTGAATATATATGGAGGAGTTATATATGTTCATATTTGTTACTTTTTGTGGTACGCCTTGTTAAAGAGATGGGTCTTCAGTAGTTTGCGGAAGTTAGTTCATAGATCAGTTTTAGGTTGCGTGGTAATGCGTTCCATAGCTGTGTGCTCAGGTAGGTAAAGCTAGACGCATGCATTAGTTTGTATTTTAGGCCTTTGCAGTTGGGAAGTGCAGATTAAGGAATGTGCGGGATGATCTTTTAGCATTCCTAGGTGGTAGGTCTATCAAGTCTGATATGTAGGCTAGTGCATCTCCGTGAATGATTTTGTGAACTAGAGTGCATATTTTGAACGTGATGCGTTCTTTCAGTGGGAGCCAGTGTAGCTTTTCTCGTAGGGGTTTAGCACTTTCATATTTTGTTTTACCTGAGTCTTGCTGCAGTGTTCTGGGCTGTCTGAAGTTTCTTGATTATTTGCTCTTTGCAGCCGGCGTAGAGTGCATTGCAATAGTCTAGATGGCTAAGTACCATTGATTGTACAAGGTTACGGAAAACGGTTCTGGGGAAGAAAGGTCTTACTCTTTTTAATTTCCACATTGAATGGAACATCTTCTTCGTTGTGTTTTTCGCGTGACTTTCCAGTGTTAGGTGTCGATCGATGGTAACTCCAAGAATTTTTAGGGTGTTTGAAATTGGCAGGTTCAGATTTGGTGTATTGATGGTAGTGAATTTGTTCGTGTTATGTTGTGAGGTGAGTATTAGGCATTGGGTTTTTTCTGCGTTAAGTTTTAGCTTAAATGCATCCGCCCATGAGTGCATGATATGAAGACTTTGGTTGATTTCATTGGAGATTTCCTTTAGATCTTATTTAAATGGGATGTAGATCGTTACGTCGTCTGCGTATATATATGGCAGATGATGTTCAATGTGAGCAAGTGCAAAGTGATGCATGTGGGAAAAAGGAACCCAAACTATAGCTACGTCATGCAAGGTTCAGCGTTAGGAGTCACGGAACGAGAAAGGGACCTGGGAGTCATCATTGATGATACGTTGAAATCTTCTGCTCAGTGTGCTGCTGCGGCTAACAAAGCAAATAGAATGTTAGGTATTATTAGGAAAGGGATGGAAAACAAAAATGAGGATATTATAATGCCACTGTATCGGTCCATGGTGCGACTGTACCTAGAGTATTGTGTTCAATTCTGGTCGCCGCACCTCAAAAAAGATATAGTGGAATTGGAAAAGATGCAGAATAGGGCGACAAAGATGATTAAGGGGATGGGACGACTTTGCTATGAGGAAAGGCTAAAGCAGCTGGGGCTCTTCAGCTTGGAGAAAAGGCAGCTGAGGGGTGATATGATAGAGGTATATAAAATAATGAGTGGAGTGGAAAAGATAGATATGGAGCGTCTGTTTACGCTTTCCAAAAATACTAGGACAAGGGGGCATGCGATGAAGCTGGAGTGCAGTAAGTTTAAAACAAATAAGAGAAGATTTTTCTTTACTCAGTGCGTAATTCGACTCTGGAATTCGTTGCCGTAGAATGTGGTTAAGGCGGTTAGCTTAACAGAGTTTAAGAAAGGTTTGGAAGGCTTCCTGAAGGAAAAGGCCATAGAATGTTATTAAATGGACGCAGGGAAAAATCCACTATTCCTGGGACAAGCAGTACAAAATGCTTTGCTCCGTGGATCTTGTCGGGTGATTGTGACCTGGATTGGCCACTGTCGGAAGCAGGGTGCTGGGCTAGATGGACCTTTGGTCTGTCCCAGCGTGGCGATGCTTATGTCTTATTTGTTTGTATTGCTTAAAATGGGACCTCTGCTCAAACAACAGAAGTTAGCAGTAAAATTACCCATCTTAATGGTAGACCACATTGATAACTTCCCCCATTAGTATCCATGTAGCCACTGAGTGGGATATGTACTTGCTGAAGAAAGAGGGGACCTGGAGAGAGAAAAAGTAAAAGACATGTAATTTGAACTATATATAGAGAGTGACATTTCCCAACAAGCTGTGTTTGGAGTGGAGGAGTAGCCTAGTGGTTAGTGCAGTGGACTTTGATCCTGGGGAACTGAATTTGATTCACACTGCAGCTCCTTGTGATTCTGGGCAAGTCACTTAACCCTCCATTGCCCCTGGTACAAATAGTACCTGGATGTACATTGTAAGCCACTTTGAGCCTGCTTAATGTGGAAAAAAGTGGGGTATAAATGTTCATAAATAAATAAAATATAAACCACTTTGAATGTAGTTGCAAAAACAAACACAGAAAGGCAGTATATCATTTCCCTTTCCCCTTATCAGATGGAAGGATCTATGCATTTCTCTGAGACTACAATGAATGACCTGTAGATCAATTTCTAGAAGGATTTATGTGATTTCCAGCAGCAGGTAACCACATAAATTCTCGCTTCATATAATTCCAATACAGCATAGAGAATAGTATACATTGAATTTTTGACTGACTGGCCTTAATACATCTATATACCCTGGGGGTGAAGGAAGGACTGAGCCAGGGCAGTAATAATAATTATCCCTATGCCCAACAATTCTATAAAGAAAGCACCAAGATTTAGGTAACAAATATGCATCGAAGTGATTAAAGTATTGGCTTATTCACTCATATGTTTATTTATTTTATTTATTTATTGCATTTGTATCCCACATTTTCCCACCATATGGTAGATTCAATGTGGTTTACATATTGCTAAAAAGGCGGTTACAAAGTTTAGATTTATAGAAGTATAGCACATAATACAATAATAATAGTACAATAATCGGTTAGATTGGGTTAGTATGCAGAGCCGTAGCGAGGGGAGCTGACACCCGGGGCGGGTCGCCACTGCGCACCCCCCGCGGAGCACATACCTGCGGCGAGGGACGGGCGGGAGGGCCGATCCGCCCCGACTGCACGTTGCTGGGGTGTGTCGGCTCCACTCTGGTTCACTGCTCTCTCTGTCCTGGAACAGGAAGTAACCTGTTCTGGGGCAGAGAGGGCAGTGCACCAGCGCGGAGCCGACACCCCCCAGCGGCGTGCACCCGGGGCGGACCGCCCCCCCGCCCCCCCTTCCTACACCACTGTTAGTATGATATATTAGCATATTAGAGAGAAAGGTTGGTGTTATTGTTTTCCATTTCTGAACATTTTGTGATGTTTGGTGCTGTAGGATCAGGGGCGTAGCCAGGCTTTGGCGGGAAGGGGGTCCAGAGCCCAAGGTGAGGGGGCACATTTTAGCCCCCCCCCCCCGGCGCTGCCGACCCCTTCCCCCTGCCACCACCAACAACAGCTTTGACTCCCCCGGCGCCAACTCTTTTGAACCCCCCTTCCCACCGCCACCAACCCTCCCCTGCCGCCGCCGTCACCGTCGGGTACCTTTGCTGGCGGGGGACCCAAACCCCCGCCAGCCAAAGTCCTCTTCTCCGGCGTGGCCGCGTTGCTGGCTGATCTGCAAGGCTTTGTTCTGTTTCTGTGAGTCTGATGTCCTGCACGTACAACATGCAGGACGTCAAACTCAGAGAAACAGAACGAAGCCTTGCAGATCAGCAAAGCACCCGCGCCAGAGAAGAGGACCTCGGTTGGCGGGGGTTGGGGTCCCCCGCCAGCAAAGATATCCGACAGCGGCGGGGGGAGGGGGATCGAGAAGGTCATCGGCAGGGGGGGCCAGGGCCAAATCTACGGGGGCCTATGCCCCCGTGGCCCCACATAGCTACGCCCCCTGTGTAGGATTAGGCAGATCCGGGGGGGGGGGGGGAAGGACTTCTTGAAATTGATATTCATACATCAATGCTGATACTCTGCTTATTCACTGTTCTATATCTATATGAATATCTTTAGTAGTGTCTGGGTGGGTCACTTGCAGGGCTCACATTTATACATAGGGATAGATTCAATATATGGTGCCAATAAAAGTGCATATGGGTATTCTATAAGGTGCATCTAAAGGTAGATGTGGTTTATAGAATTAGTGCTTATAGCTGGGAATCACGCCTATCTGAAACATGTTGCAAATCATCACACCTAAATTAGGCATTCATACCCCTTATTCTTTAAATTTCACATGTACATTCTTGGAATGCCCCTGAACCACCTATGACCCTCCCATTTCCACACCCCCATTTTAGCATCACATGTTAAATTAAGGTGTGGATTCCGTGCCTAAATTTATGCATGAACCTTTTAATTAAAACCTATTAGTGCTAATTGCTTGTTAGGATGCCAATTATCAGTGTTAATTGGATTATTATTCAGATAAAATGCATGTGCAAATTGTGTGCATGCACAATTTTTAGCACTTTTTATTGACTTACGGGGATAACTTATAAAATACTGTGCATTTCTCCAGCATTTAGTTGTGAGCATTTACTCTAGCTCTGTGACTGATATATGTGCTGTGCACACACAGGTATATACCCACTTGCACTAGTTTTCTGTAAAGGAGGGTGGGTGACTACCAGTTGCCCTCCAGTCACCTATGTACCGGTTCCATTGTGGCGATATTCAGCCTGTATACAGATAGCCTGTGTATTTAAGATTGGGTCTAAACCTATAAGGATAATGTCTGGCAGCCTGAGATTAACCTGTATATTCAGTGTCAATGCCTATTTATATAGCATTCTTAATATATTTATTTTTTCAAACTCTGTAGCTGGATTTTAAAACACACACACTGACCATTGGCTTTGAAAACAGTTCTACAAGCTTTCTTTCGATCTTTCAGTAAGATTGTCTGATCTTCCTTGTCTTTACAGTTTTTATCAAAACAACTATTACGACTATCTGGCCTTTGTTTCTGCAGTGGAGGAGATTAACAATAGCTCAGAGCTCTTACCCAACTTCACGCTGGGGTTTCATCTTTATGACTCTTACCTCCATCCATTCTTTGTGTTTGGGGATGTCATGAGTATATTTACTGGTATGGACATTTGGGTTCCTAATTATCGCTGCAAAACATCTGGCACGCTGGCCGCTATCATTGAAGGTCTTCAATCAGAGGAAACAAGTCAGATGTCCAATATGTTCAGGATGTACCAGTATCCACAGGTAAAAGGACTGTTCTATATTCTCTCACTGTTATTATTATTATTATTATTACATTTGTACCCCGCGCTTTCCCACACAATGCAGGCTCAATGTGGCTTGCATAGTAATTTGAAATACAAAGTTAATAGAATTTTAATAAAACAGTAGTAAAACAATGTAAAGTTGGGCTTAGTAGTGTATGATAAGTTGAGTTAGATAATATATGACTAGGATAAAAGAGGGTAGACAGGATAGGATAGTGTAATTGGGAGAAAGGGTAAGGAGGGATAAAATTAAGGAGAGATGGAAAGAGAAGGATGGGAGGTTGGTATTTAAATCAGAACAGAATTGGGGGTGGAAGTTGGCGAGATTAGGTTGGGGCATTTGGGTAGGCTTGCTTAAAGAGATGAGCTTTCAGCATTTTTCTAAAGGGCAAGAAGTCGTTTATTAATTGGATTGGTCTGGGTATAGCGTTCCACAGCTGGCTGCCCAAAAAGGAGAAACTGGATGCGTAGTAGGTCTTGTACTTAATTCCTCTACAATTGGGAAGGTGTAGGTTAAAATAAGTTCGTGAAGAAATAGATCTGTTTCTAGCAGGGAGGTTGATCAATTCATTCATGTAGCCAGGGGATTCGCCAAGGATGATCTTGTGGGTCATTGTATTGATCTTAAAATTTATTCTTTCTTTGATGGGGAGCCAGTGAAGCTTTGCTCAAAGAGGTGATGCACTTTTGAATTTTGATTTGAATTTTGTATAATCCATTAAGAAAGAGTGAAGGATGGGGAACGCTGTGATGAACCAGTTTAAATTAAAACGACCTTTGGGAGGGGGCAGTGTGGCTAATTGCATTTAAGTCTTCTTTTCAGTGCCTACATTTGGCTTACCAAGGGGTTCTTTACTAAGCTGCGTTACAAAGTGGCATTAGCATGGATTTTTCCTACATGCTAAGGACATTTTTACCACAGCTGTAAAAATGGCCTTTTTCTCATTTTCACATTAATGATCATGCGTTAATGTTGCCATTAGAGTGCAGTGTTTAAAATATTAGCTTCTAAGGGCTCAGATGCTATTCCTGTACTAATGAATAAGGA
The DNA here is from genome assembly GCF_901765095.1 of Microcaecilia unicolor. Classification (NCBI taxonomy): domain Eukaryota; kingdom Metazoa; phylum Chordata; class Amphibia; order Gymnophiona; family Siphonopidae; genus Microcaecilia; species Microcaecilia unicolor. Next base: position 239,303,405 of record NC_044033.1, read on the forward strand.
TGGAATTCAAAAAATAGCACTGAAAATGTGGGGCTGATAAAAGCAAGCACTATGCACAGACAGTGGTTAAAGTGGCCTCTCAGATTCTCAAACCATCCACGGCAAGGATGCTGAGATATACCCGGGATGCAGGACCACACACTGGGGCAAGCTGGAACGGGCATCCTCCTCAATGCCTGATGTCAGAAGACAGTGGATAAAGCAGACTCACAGGTTCTCCCTAATTTAGGGGTTCTTTTACCAAGCTGCGGTAAAAAGGGCCCAGCGCTAGAGGCTGGGGCCATTTTTACTGCAGCGGGTAAAAGGCTGAATATAGCCATGGCCATGCGTTAAGATTGCTGTTACCGTGTGGTGATGTGAGGGGAAGCATTTACTGCCACCCACTGAGGTGGTGGTAATGACTTCCACGCTAACCTAGCAGTAACCGTGTAGGCATTGCCCAATTACTGCCAGGTTAGTGCAGCGCTAAAAAAATACTGCCCTATTTTCCCCAGCTTGGGAAATGGCGTGCACTGGGGCTGGAGCTATTGCCATTGCCAGTGTTGGGCCAGTGGTAGCTCCAGGTTTGCATGTGGTAAAGCCAGTGGTGTGCTGGAGCTGGCTCTGTCCGGCTCGCAAGAGCCGCTTGTTAAATTTTGACAGCTCTTGCGAGCCGGTTGTTGTTGGGGGCGAGCCGGCTCCATTAGCTAGATCCACTGGACAGTCAAGTCTGCGGAGGACCAGAAATGAATAAGAAAGGAGGAAAGAAAGAAATAAATGGAAAGGAAGCCCTGGAAACGGAGTCAAGGGAACAGATAGAGAGCAGCAGAATCAGATACTGGACCAGCATGATCAGAGAAACAAAGTCACCAGACAACAAAGGTAGAAAAAAATAATTTTATTTTCATTATAGTGTTTGGAATATGTACACTTTGAGAATCAGGTGCTGAACGTTAAAAGTTTATATTTATTTACTTATTTATGGCATTTTATCCCATATTAAACATGAATTAGATTGGAACCTGGGATCATTTAATTTTTTTTCCTGGAGAGAGTAATGCATTGCCCCCTCCCCCCGGCTATGGCCAGCTCTGCAATTTTGGGGGGCCGCAGAGGTGGGGGGGGGGTGCAGCGGTGGACGGGGGGGGGGGCGCCGAGGTGGACCGGGGAGAGAGCCTGTTGTTAAAAATTTACCAGCACACCACTGGGTAAAGCCCACGTTGAGCTTACTGACGCTTTGTAAAACAGCCCCTTAGGTTCCTAACATTTTACCCTATTTTTAGTGAACTATAGAATCCTAAGTTTTCTGATGACAAATCACCTAAATGTAGGAGCTTAAAAACTTATAAAAATTATTTAAAATGTGATGTCATTGTGGCAAAGATTATGATGAATTAATTACTCTCTTACCTATCTATATGCAGTGCTGTAGCGAGGGCGACTAACACCCGGGGCGGGTCGCCGCTGCGCACCCCCCCCCCCCCGGGTGCAGCATGGCGCACCTCCCCCCAGCGCGCGCACCCCCCCCAGAGCAAAATTCTTACCTAGCATAGGAAAGGAGGCGGGCGGGAGGTCTAGTCCGCCCCGAGTGCACGTCGCTGGGAGCTGTGTCGGCTCCGCTGGTTCCCTGCTCTCTCTGCCCCGGAACAGGAAGTAACCTGTTCCGGGGCAGAGGGAGCAGGGAACCAGTGGAGCCGACACCCCCCAGTGGCGTGCACCCGGGGCAGACCGCCCCACCGCCCCTCCTTCCTACGCCACTGTCTATATGTTCCATCTTAGCTTATACCCTATGCTGTCTAATAAAATGTTCTATTACGTATTGTGTTGACATTGTAAGTAATATACTATCCTGCTTATAATCGAAAGAGAAAAACGCCTATATTGAGACCCAAATCGGGAGATGGGCATCTTTCTCCCGTGGGCGCCCAAATCGGTATAATCGAAAGCCGATTTTGGGCGTTTCCAACTGCAATCCGTCGCGGAAACGGGTAAAGTTGATGGGGGCATGGCGGAGGCGTGGTGAAGGCGAGACTGGGGCGTGGTTATCAGCCGAGGAGAGATGGGCGTCTTTAGCTGATAATTGAAAAAAAAGGCGTTTTTACCGTGATTTTGGGTCACTTTTTTTGGACCCTTTTTTTCACAAACAAGTCTCAAAAAAGTGCCCCAACTGCCCAGATGACCACTGGAGGGAATCAGGGATGACCTCCCCTGACTCCCCCAGTGGTCACTAACCCCCTCCCACCAAAACAAACCCACTTTAAAAACTTTTTTTCCAGCCTCTATGCCAGCCTCAAATGCCGTACCCACCTCCATGACAGCAGAAAGTGTTCTATCCTCTGACAGCCTTTCCCTGGTTCTGATGTGGCTCGCAGGTGAATGTGACACCTTTTCTGTTATGCGCACTGCAGAGTCACATCAGCAGTGCATTGTGGTGGGTGTAGGGTATTAGGCTTCGTAATTCCACTAGCTTGTGGCAAATGCTCACGATGTTGGTAGTTGGTAGGCTCTACTCCCATGGTGCTTTCCCCCCTGCTAACTGGGTCAGAGGGTGTTCAGTTTTGTTTCCGGTAGTCCATGAGGTAGTGGCCATTTTTGTAAGCCAGTTTTAGATCCCTTTCACGTGTTAGCCACGTTACAGAACTTAGTTCTTACCTTGAATGTGGCTGAAAGAGGGCATTGTACAGCATTCTGCCAGCTCTGACCTACTGCTCATCTCAGTACCAGGGAGACTCGTTGCCAGTGGGCCCCAACCTCTGATGTGCAGTTAACTGTGAGTAAAGGTGCTTATTCCAATAAAGGACGTTTTCAGAGCGATTAGTCTTCAGGTGTAAACTGGTGTGCCAATGTTATACAGCAGCAACAAGTCCTAGAGGCCTGCGTGTATGCAGGTCCCTGGAGCACTTTTAGTGGGTACCGTAGTGCACTTCAGGCAGGTGGACCCAGGCCCATTCCCCCCACCTGTAACACTTGTGCTGGTAAATGGGAGGCCTCCAAAACCCACTGTACCCACATGTAGGTGCCCCCTTCACCCCTAAGAGCTATGGTAGTGTTGTACGTTTGTGGGTACTGGGTTTTGGGGGAGGGGGTTGGGTGCTCAGCACCCGTGGTAAGGGAGCTATGCATGTGGGAGGTTTTTCTAAAGTCCACCGCACTGTTGGTGTCCTGGCATATCAGGCGGGCCAGTGTACTACGAATCCTGGCCCCTCCCATGACCAAATGGCTCGGATTAGGACGTTTTTGAGCTGGGCATTTTTAGTTTCCATTATCGCTAAAAAAAACAAATGCCCAGCTCAAAAACATCCATTTTTTCGAAAATACGGTTTGGTCTGCCCCTTCACGGACCAGTTCTCGGAAATAAACGCCCATGGAGATAGGCGTTTGCGTTCGATTATGCCCCTCTATCAGGCTTATTTTCGAAAGAGAAGGGCGCCCATTTTTCGACACAAATCGGGAGATGGGCGTCCTTCTCTCAGAGTTGCCCAAATCGGCATAATCGAAAGCCGATTTTGGCCATCCCCAACTGCTGCCCATCGTGGGGACGACCAAAGTTCCCAGGGGTGTGTTGGAGGTGTAGCGAAGGCGGGACTGCGGCATGCCTAAAAGATAGGTATCCTCGAGCGATAATGGAAAAAAGAAGGGCATCCCTGACGAGCACTTGGCTGACTTTACTTGGTCCATTTTTTCTTACGACCAAGCCTCAAAAATGTGCCCGAACTGACCAGATGACCACCGGAGGGAATCGGGGATGACCTCCCCTGACTCCCCCAGTGGTGACTAACCCCCTCCCACCCAGGGGCTTAGCCAGACACCCAATTTTGGGTGGGCCTGAGCCTAAAGTGAGTGGGCATAAAAATCCCATCCGGCATCTCTCCCTGCACTCCCCCCCCCCCCCCAGGCGACCAATAATTTCTCAATTCCACCCTCCCCTCCTTCCCTTCATACTTTTTCAAATCTTCAGTGATTCACTGTCAGCAAACAGTGACTCATACCCGCTGCTCTTACCAGTCCAGAGCCTTCCCTCTGACCTGGTACCATTATTGTGGAAACAGGAAGTTACATCAGAGGGAAGGCTCTGAACTGGCATGAGCTGCAGGTATGAGTCGCTGTTTGCGAAACATTGAAAAATTGAAAAGGTACAGAGAGGTTGGGTGGTTGACAGATGCCAAAATGTCTTTGGAGGAGGGGAGGGAGAGATGCTGAGAGTCTTCTGCTGACGAGGCTTGAGGCTCGCCAGCCACATCAGAGTTGTGCCACTTATGGGTGGGCCTGAGCCTAAAGTAGGTGGGCCTGTGCCCACCCAGGCCCACCTGTGGCTACGCCACTGCTCCCACCCTGAAAAAAACAACTTAAAAAACTTTTTTTGCCAGCCTCAAATATCATACTCAGGTCCATTGCAGCAGTATGCAGGTCCCTGGGGGGGAGAGAGGTGTGTGTGTGTGTCAGTGGAGGCATAGTGAAGGCGTTGATGTCCTTCTTTCAAACATTTTGGATGTCCTGAACTGCCCCCCCCCCCCCCCCACCACAGGGACAGCCAAATTTCAAGAGAGTGGAATGGAGTGGCCTAATGGTTAAAGCACTGGTCTTATAATTCAGAGGTAGCAGGTTCAAATCCCAATACTGCTACTTGTGATCCAAAATCCAAATAAATAAATAAAGGGGGTGTCAGAGGCATAGCAAAGGCATGGATGTCCTTCTCACAAAAACATCCACATTTTGGACATTCACTGCCTGTCGCAAGGACGGAGGCATAGCGAAGGCACCTAACACTTGGACGTCCTTCACCCATACTTAAAAAAAAAAACATCCCTGACGAGCACTTGTACATTTTCACCTGGACTTGTGTTTTTGAAGGTTGTAGACAGCAATTTATTTAAGGTTGTAGACAGCTATTATACACGCAGCTTGGCTACGTGTATGAAGCCATCTTTGGCATGCACAGAGCAGCCACGCATAACGCTTGGCTGCTCTGCGCTGGGTTCCCCTCCTTAGGAAGGAAATCGTGTGCAAATGAGCTAACAGCGAGCAGCTCATTTGCATGTGATTTCTTTCATGTATGCCCGTTCCTTTCCGAATCGCTAAGGGATCGGTAAGGGAAGGGCTTTTTCCGTTCAGTTAGTGCATCAGTAAGTCCACTGCAGTGCCCCCTAGGGTGCCCGGTTGGTGTCCTGGCATGTCAGGGAGACCAGTGCACGACAAATGCTGGCTTCTCCCACAACCAAATGATTTGGTCGTTTTTGAGATGGGCATCCTCGGTTTCCATTATCGCCGAAAACCGGGGACAACCATCTCTAAGGCCGACCATCTCAACATTTAGGTCGACCATCTCTAAGATTCACCTAAATGTTGAGATTTGGGCGTCCCCAACCGTATTATCAAAACGAAAGATGGGTTTCCCCGCCCCTTCGCGGGGACGTCCTGCGAGGACGCCCTCAGGAAAACTTGGGCGCCCTGTTTAATTATGCCCCTTCACGCCATACTTTGTATTGTTATTTGAATATTTTTACTGCATTTATTTTCTATTGCTTTTGTTTGATTTATTCTTACTATACACCGCCTTGAATGAATTCTTCCAACAAGATGGTAAATAAATCCTAATAAATAAATATTATTATTTTATTTTTTATTTTTTAACAGATCAGTTTCATCTCGCAGAATCTTCTAATGAGTGACACAGTTAAGTTTCCTTTTTTCTACCGGACTGTCCCTAGTGAAATGCACCTCTGTGCTGGGATTGTCAGGTTACTAAAGCATTTTGGCTGGACCTGGGTTGGTATCATTGCATCCGAAGACGAAAGCAGCCTGAGGGCAATTCAGATCCTGAGAGAAGGGATTGAGCAGAATGGTGGCTGCATTGCATTCATAAAACTATTCATTAACAACAAGATCAATGTAATTACAATGGTAAAAATATATAAAATAATAATGGACAGCTACATGTTACCAATTAAAGTGATCATTCTCTATACTAATGCAGAAAATATATTCCATATACCCGTTTTTTTAATGATCCCTGGGAAGGTCTGGATCACCAAAACTAAACTGAATATGCCCTTGAAAGTTAATGGAAAACCTAATATAAAGAACAACACCTTATCTTTTGCAATTGTACAGAAGAAGATCCCAAGCTTTACAAAATTTATTCAGGAGGTGAACTTTACCCTGCTTCCAAGTGATGATTTTACTAAGCAGTGGTGGACGGGCCTGTGTGACAACCAGTGTCCAAAAGACATAATAAGATCCTGCAGTTCTGATGTAAAATTGTCAGCTATTCTACCCTGTAACACCAACTACATTAAGAAGAGCAATAGTGTATATAACGCAGTGTACGCCCTGGCACACGCACTGCATGACATGCTCATGTCTGGCTTTGGAAACAATATCACATGGAGTAGAGAAATGTGGAAATTATCCGATTATTTACCATGGAAGGTAACATCATTTGTTATGTTGTGTTGTTCAAAAGAAAGAGAAAGTGAGACAAAGCAAAATGGGAAAGCAAAGACTTTGAGGAAAAGGAGACTCAGTGCACTGGAGACTCTGTGATCCCAGAGAGACACTGAATCGCCACGATCACAGAATGTTTTTCATAAGATTCTTTACAAGAGGAATAGCTGAAGAAGTGGGGAAAGAAACAAAGCATGGTTAATGTGATTCTTTTCACCTTTTCTACACATATACCCCTAATTCTATAAAAAGCACTAAAAATTACACATGAATGAGCTAATTAGCATCAATAAGGTGGCATTTTATCAAGCAATATTTGATGCTAATAAGAGTCAGAAAAGGGGGCGTGGAAATGGGAGGAACATGGGTGGATCAGGGCAGATCCCAGGCTTGACTTTTAGTTACATGGGTAATTATAGAATAAGGGACTCCACACCTAAGTCTAAGCAGGGGCATTTGTACCACATTTATGCTGGTACAAATGGCTGCACTAAATATAAGCGTGATCCTGGGCTTAAGCACTAGCCTATAAAACATGACTAACTTTAGGTGTGGTTTATAGAATAACCTCTACCCCCTTTTTTCAGGCGACATTTCATGAATTCCTCCCATAGGGGTAGATTCAAATAAGGGAGTTAAAAAGTAGGCACCAAAAATATGAGCACTAAAGGGGAGATTCCATTTATGGTGCCTAAAAAATCCATGTTGAAAACATTGCCAACTAAGCGTATTCTATAAGCGGTGCCTAGATATAGGCACGGTATATAGAATATGCTTAGTTGATATCTCAGCAGCTAAAACTATGAACCTCCATTTACACCAATAAAACATAGTTATCATCAATGCTAATTAGCTTGTTAAGCTAATTAAATTACACACATTGTTATAGTATATGCTTGGATTTCAGCAGGATCTCTAGGCGCGTTATATGAAATCTGGTGGCAGAGAGTGGAGGTAAATGGAATCCACTCGGAGGAAAGGAATTTCTGCAGTGGACTTCCTCAGGGGTTGGTGCTGGGGCCGATTCTGTTTAATACATTTGTGGGAGATATTGCTGAAGGGTTGGAAGGAAAAGTTTATCTTTTTGCGGATGACACGAAAATAGTCAATAGAGTGGGTACCCTGGAGGGAGTAGAAAGGATGAGAAGGGATCTCCGAACTTTAGAAGAATGGTTAGGGTCTGGCAGTTAAAATTAAATTACTTGTTACTCATGGAGACCACCATGCAGCTGCAAGGCCAATTATATCACCCAATAATTAAACAATCAGACCTTGCTTATATAGTTCAAATACACATTAATCTTTTGCTTCATAAAGAGTAACTACCTGTTTAATGCATCATTGTGCTATCTCTCTAATTATCCATCTTGAAGTCCACTATTATTACACAGTGTTCTCCATATCCTTTGCCATAAAATGTCCTTGTTATAGCCAGCAATTATAATGTTGATCCCCTTCTTTGATTCCTTTTCTTCTTATACCAAGCACAAGCACAAGTAAAGACCTCACAGTTCACTACTCTTCTAAATGTTCTCCTTTTCATTCAGCAGGTCATTTCCTCGTGCCTCCCAACACAGGTAACACTTCCTAAGTATTGACACTGTTACACCTTTAAGTAATATTTCCTTTGCTTCTCGATGTGGGACCGCATTTCGATTACCATCTTCTTCAGGAGAAGAGTCCTACCCCTTTAACAAAGTATACAACCACCATAATGTTAAGCTATATATCTTCTATTATTAACCATATATCATTTTAAATCACAATTAACTCAAGAAACGGCTGCTTACCAGTGGGGCTAGCGTCCACCAGGTGACGGCACCAATCATTTCGAGCGGATATCCTGAACTCTTTATATATTAATGTGATGCAGACACGTATCGCACGCTGTGGCCAATCACCACTCTACTTCTAAATTTAACCCGTCCGGAATGACATTATGCCACATACAGATAAATCTTTGCTCTGTGTTCAATAGTGCTTGTTTGATGTCAACCCCCTCTCCATTTTCACCTGAGATATAACCACAAATCTGACATGGTCTATTGTGTGACCTTTCTCACCCCAGTGGGTTACTAGAGGGGCCTCTTTGCGTGAATTTTTAATGTTGCTGATGTGTTCCACAATGCGAGATTTTACTTTCTGTTTCGTGTGACCTATATAATAAAGGCCACACGGACATGTAATACAGTACACCACTTGAGAAGATTTGCATGTGGTGTCCTCTTTCAAATAAAATTTCTTGTTTGTCCCAGGTATTACAATATAGTCTGTGTGCATTGAGTATCGGCAGTACACGCATCTGCCTCACGGGGCATGGACCCCTCTATTACCCCTGTTGTTAGACCTTTTTAAACACTCCCCTACATTTCTACTGCGTCTATACGCAATTTTTGGGTGATTGGTAATATGCCCCAGTATTTGTGAATGATACCACCTATGGCATGGGCTTGGGTGGAATAGGGAAGTATGCATACCAATTGATTTTCTCTTTCTTTACTGTGGGGGGGGGGGGGGGTTAATAACCATTCGCAATGGGAGTATAATGCTCGTTTAAATGCTTTTCTGACCACCTTATGGGGGTACCCTCTCATAATGAATCTTTTTACCATATCTCCTGTTTGTTTTTTAAACTCCTGTTTAGTAGAGCATAACCTACGTAGCCTAAAGAACTGGCCGACAGGCACACCTTTTTTCAAAGATACTGAATGAAAGCTCGAGCAGTGCAACAAAGTGTTTCTGTCAGTTTCTTTTCTAAAGATCGATGTATCAAAACCCTTAGCTCCTTGTTTATTTACCTTTATATCCAAAAGCTCTATTTCATTCGTACTTATTTTGCTTGTGAATGAAATATGAGGGTCCACCCCATTGATGTATTCAATAAATTTGTGCAAAATCTCCTGGGCTGACTTTTATGGTCTATGCCCTGAGAATGGCAAGGTCATATCAGACTCGGGTATAAAGTATCACATACCATGTAAAATGAGTTTATCTTGTTGGGCAGACTGGATGAACCGTACAGATCTTTATCTGCCGTCATTTACAATGATACTAAATTACTATGGGGTTAAATGCCAATTCTGTAATGATAATTCCACGTACAATGTTTGGTGGAAGATCCAGCAGTTTTCTTTGTTCAGAGGAGCTCTCACACCAATGCTTCTATCTGGGTTAAGCTCCCTAGCTCCTCCTCATCATAAACTTTTAGCAAGGCAGAGAAGGGTAAATATTACCTCAGCTATTGTATCAAGTAAATGATTATTTATCCTGGTAAACTGCTTTGACAATCACCCTCAATTTCTCTAGCTTTGGTCCCTCTCTTTTCCTTTCTTTCTCATTTCTCTGTTTTTCTTTCATTCTCTTCATTTTTTCAGACTATGAAATCTAAATAAGCATGTATTATAAATTAGATTTTAAATATCTGATTCTTCTATAGCCCTAGCTATATATATTTTTATAATGATTTTTCTATAGCCCTATCTAAATATATTTTATGTTTTCATAATAATAATCATACTGTCACCTGGTATTGATAGTTCTGTGATTCACACCTGCTTGTCCTTTTTTTCAACCACTGTTCGGTCTGGTATATTAGGATACAAATAGACAAGCACCTACCACATATAAGACATGATTTAACAGTGATGTTAAAATAAGAAAAAGCAGGTGTGAATCAGTGACTTCTAAAGAGCAGATGATAGTTGGGTTGAAGAGAAATTTCTGAAGTAATGCCAGTAGTAATCAGCGCCCTTGGTGTAATCCCCAATAACCTGGACAACTAGCTAAATACATTAGGCCAGGATTGGGCAACCACGATCCTCAAGGGTGACAACCCAGTCGATTTTCACCATTTCCACAACAAATATATAGTGGAAGCTGTATATGCAAATCAATATCATTCGTATTCATTGTGGAAATCTTGAAAGCTCGCCTGGGTTGCAGACCTTGAGTACATAAGTATATAAGTGCTGCCATACTGGAACAGACCGAAGGTCCATAAAGGCCAATCCAGTTTAAAAGTACCTGGCAAGATCACAAAACAGTACATCCTAGAAGTAAGCAGTGGATTTTCCCCAAGTCCATCTTAATAATGGCTTATGGACTTTTCTTTTAGGAAGCTATCTGAACCTTTTTTAAACCCCGCTAAGCTAACTGCTTTTGCCACATTCTCTGACAATGAATTCCACAGTTTAATTACATGTTAAGTGAAGACATATTTTCTCCAATTTGTTTTAAATGTACTACTTTGTAGCTTCATTGTGTACCCCCCTAGTCTTAGTATTTTTGGAAAAGTAAACAAGCGATTCACGTCTACCCATTACACTTCACTCATTATTTTATAAACCTCTATCATATCTCCCCTCAGTTGTCTTTTCTCCATGCTGAAGAGTCCTAGCCACTTTAGCCTTTCCTCCTAGGCAAGTCATCCCATCCCCTTTATCATTTTTGTCGCCCTTCTCTGCACCTTTTCTAATTCCACCATATCTTTTTTGAGATGTGGTGACCAGAACTGCACACAAAATTGGAGGTGCGGTCGCACCATGAAATGGTACAAAGGCATTATAATGTCCTCATTTCTGTTTTCCATTCCTTTCCTAATAATACCTAATATTCTATTTGCTTTCTTAGCTGCCGCCGCCGCACACTGAGCAGAGGGTTTCAAAGTATCATCAACGTTAACACCTAGATCCCTTTCCTAGTCGGTGATTCCTAATGTGGAACCTTGCATCATGTTACTATTGTTCGGATTCATCTTTCCCACATGCATCACTTTGCACTTGCTTACATTAAACGTCATCTGCCATTTGGGGGTGTGTGGGATTTTGTGACCATTGGGGAAGAAAGGGGAGATTATCCTTGGTTCCCTGAAATGGTCATCTGGTCATTTAGGGCACTTTTTGTGGATTATTTGTTAATACTACTACTACTACTACTACTACTACTATTTAACATTTCTAAAGCGCTACTAGGGTTACGCAGCGCTGTACAATAAAACAGGTCTAGACCAAAACATCCAACTTATAGCCCTGGATGTTTTTATTTTGTTCTATTATGGCAGAAAAATGTCCAAGTGTTAGGAACGCCCAGATCCCGCCCTTAACATATGCCCTTATGACTTGAATGCACTTCTGTCAGACGTCAGAGAAAAATGTCTTAAAATTGTTTTCGAAAATACTAATTTGAATGTTAAAATGTCCAAATGTAGATATATGCCACTTTTTGGACTTTTTCTCTTTAGACCTAGGCAAACCCATTAAGGGGAGGCTGAACACAAATGGGCTGAAGGCTAATGAAGACAGGAAGGGGGGGGGGCGGTTGGTCAGCGAGGGGAATGAGAGCATGGCAAATGGTATAGCAATCAAGGGGAGGAAAGGGTTAAAGAAATAAGGAGGAGCCTAAAGGAGGAGTAAAAAGCAAAAGAGAAAGCGGGGGGGGGGGGGGGGGGGGTAGGTGGCAGTTGCAGAGAGGAGAGAACACAGAGAGCAGCGCTGACCCAGCCCACCTACCCTATGGCCAGAGCGGTAGTTGTCGTGGCCTGGCATTACTCTATGTCAGTTATACGTTACCAGCGCTGGGTACACAGCATCTTGGCAGATAATAGTTATAAGTTGATGTTAAATATTTGGATTAAAGTAGAAATGTAATTAAAGAATTATATGCCCGCTTGCTAGCGGACATATTGACAGAAAGAATGGTGACACAGCTTGGACGGTCGGGAGGCCCAGTACATCGGGTGTGTGGAATGAAAGATAGGTGCATCCTTCAACGGGATACGCCCAAAGAACAACGGGTGCTCACTGAGACAGCACAGAGAGGAAACACAGGGTGCTTAGACGGCACACCTGTGAGGTAACGAAAAGTAGCAATTGAGAAAGGGCTGTGTACCTAGGCAACAGCTAAATGTTAAAATATAGCAAGTTGAATTAATATTGTATGTAAAGTTTTTTTTATAAATGCAATGCTTGAAGTCATGGCTGCAGCCAAAATAAATTCCACTTACAGTTGAAATAAGACTATTGTGTGGTATTTTTAGTGCAAAAGGAATACCTCTGAGTGTATACCGAGTGCCCAATTTGTGAAAATGAGTCCCAGAAGTGCTTTGTAAATAAGCCCCTGTGTAAAGCATTATATAATAATAATAAAATAAATCTGAGCAGAAATATGTTTGAACTTGCCAATTAACTTGACAGATACATTCACTATTGAAATTCTAATTTTTAGCTTCATCATTATCTGAAAAACGTCCACTTTAAGAACAATCTGGATGAAGAGATCTTTTTTACTGAGAATAGAGACCTGAACACTGGCTATAATATTATAAATCTGGTCCATCTACCCAATGGAGTACTGCATCGAGAAATTGTTGGAAGTTATAATCCTTACGCTTCCCAAGGGCAGGATTTCATCATCAATGAGAAGGCAATTGTATGGGAGAGTTCATTCACCCAGGTCAGATTTAAGAAACATTACAGAATGAGGGAAGTCGTGGGCCACGTTGCATCATGTATACTGTTAACTGTATCTGTGTAATCGGGTTATCTCAATTTTACACAACGCAAAAATAATAGAGCAGTAGACCTGGCAAATAGGTTTTAAAATTGATAAAGTAGTATTTATGTTCAGAGAAAGCTGAGAATATGAACAATTCTGAAGAAGATATTATTGTAAGTCTTCCATACATATTTGTAAAGATTTCAGATATAGAATAACGAAATATGACCAAAAAGTGTTTTAAATAAATGTTTTTATTCTAATTAAGATGTGTTAACTATTAGAATTAGTTTAAAATGTTAAATAACCATAGAATCTTTGTTAACATGTGCAGAGATGAATAACCCTAGTTAAAATATTTAAGTAAGCTGATACAACTAAAATTCTGGGCCAAACCCTGGCAGCGCTATAGAAATGCTAAGTAGTAGTAGTAGTAGCAAACCAGACAAAAATGTAAACCCCAACAATAAAAGAACATATAAACTCAGCTGAATCTTTTACAGTAAGTGCATTGCAACTCTGTTACAGATCCTTTTCACTTTAAGTCCACATGGAACAACTTTAGACCCCCTTTTACAAAGCTGCACAGCAATGTCGACACAACTACTACTACTACTACTACTATTTAGCATTTCTATAGCGCTACAAGGCATACGCAGCGCTGCACAAACATAGAAGAAAGACAGTCCCTGCTCAAAGAGCTTACAATCTAATAGACAAAAAATAAATAAAGTAAGCAAATCAAATCAATTAATGCGAATGGGAAGGAAGAGAGGAGGGTAGGTGGAGGCGAGTGGTTACAAGAGGTTTCGAGTCAAAAGCAATGTTAAAGAGGTGGGCTTTCAGTCTAGATTTAAAGGTGGCCAGGGATGGGGCAAGACGTAGGGGCTCAGGAAGTTTATTCCAGGCGTAGGGTGCAGCGAGACAGAAGGCGCGAAGTCTGGAGTTGGCAGTAGTGGAGAAGGGAACAGATAAGAAGGATTTATCCATGGAGCGAAGTGCACAACCTATTCAGAGGAGTGGCCTAGTGGTTAGGGTGGTGGACTTTGTTCCTGGGGAACTAAGAAACTGAGTTCGATTCCCACTTCAGGCAGAGGCAGCTCCTTGTGACTCTGGGGCAAGTCACTTAACCCTCCATTGCCCCATGTAAGCTGCATTGAGCCTGCCATGAGTGGGAAAGCGTGGGGTACAAATGTAACAAAAAAATAATGGGCTGTGTTGGCATTACTGTTGCTAGTACAGCTTTGTACTACTACTACTACTTATCATTTCTACAGCACTACAAGGCATACGCAGCACTGTAAACCATATACAAAAAGACAGTCCTTGCTCAAAGAGCTTATAATCTAGATAAGACAGGTAAACAGACAGAACAATTAAGGGTAAGGGAATAAAGAGGTGAGGATAAAAGGTCAGGGCAAGTGAGTTAGGTGTCAAAAGCAGTGGTAGAGAGGTGGGCTTTGAGTAAAAGGGGGCCTTAATCTTTAATGTAGTTAAGAAAATTTCTTCAACAAGGCTTTTATCTAAGCATCAGCTAAGTATAACAAATTTTGTTGTAGGACAATAGCAACTTTCCATTAAGCAATATAAACCTAGGCAGGTAAGTATTTAGAGTAAACCTCAGGTAAGTTAGTTTCTCGCTTAATTGTGTGAAAACACTCTTAAAATTGTATTTTTGACTCAGTCTGTACACGTGGTGTGTGTTCGTACTGGTGAAGAAGACTTATCTGACTTCCAATTTCTTTTTTCTTCCACATTGGGGCTAGCCCTTTTCATCTTTCTTCAGCTGAGGATCTTTGACTCTCTGCTTATCTCTGTGTCCTATAAGAAGAAATCAGGATGCCTACATACTGTCACGGCAGGAGCGTAGCCAGACCTGCCATTTTGGGTGGGCCCCAATTTAACCTGGGTGGGCCCCCTTCCCACCCCTACCCCTGTACAGTTATTTTAAAACTTTCCCTCTGCCCTCCCCAGCATCTGCTTCTCTCTCCCTCCTTGGCCTACCTGGGCAGTGCTTTCTCCCTTCTCCATCCCCTCCCGAGTTTTGCATTTCTCCGCTCTTCTGCCTGCTCTCCCTGTCCGTGTGGTCTGGTCATTTTTACTGCCCTGAAGCGCCATTCTCCCTCAAGCACCAGTGATTCCCATAGCCTTCTGTCTGCGTGCGTTTTCGGGGCCTCTCCTCAGGGGCACGGCCCACCTTTGCAGAAAACAGGAAGTTGCAGAGTAGGCGGGACGCACCTAAGGAGAGGCCCCAACGACGCACGTTGGCAGAAGGCTGACTTTGGGAATCGCTGGTTCTGGAGGGAGAACGGTGCTTCAGGGCAGTAAAAGTGAGCAGACCACATGGACGGGGAGAGCGGGCAGAAGAGGCAGGAAAAGATTGGAGCCTCAGTTGGGAGAGGTATGCCACTGGTTGGGGCTAGTTAGGGTGGGCGGGCCTGGAGCAAAAGTGGCTGGACCTGGGCCTGTCCAGGCCTGCCCGTGGCTACGCCCTTGTTGGCCTCTGCCTAATTCTTGTCATTGTTATAAACACTGTCCCTTATTGCTGAAACAGATACATCCTAAGTAGATTTGGCAGTTCAGAACTCCACTTTGTGACTATACTGAATTATTGAAAGCAAGAAGGCGCAGCGTGAGTGGATGTGAACAGCTTATTAAGGAGGGTCCTTAGTTTTCAAAGTAACCTGAAAAATAAGAAATAGCAGCACACATGACATTTCTGTTCCAAGCTGAATTTCAGAGGCTTGAAAGCATGCTTTGGCCCATAGGTGGACAGATATAGAAACCTGCATTTTATCACAGGTGAATGTTATATCAAATTACCCAGATTCTTCTTTTAATATTTAGACACCTCCTCAATCCAAATGCAGTGAGAGCTGCCTCCCTGGCTTCAGAAAATCAGCTAGGGAGAGACAACCCATCTGCTGCTATGACTGTATTCCGTGTCCACAGGGAGAAATCTCAAACCAAAGTGGTGAGTGATATTATGTGGCATGTCAGTGACTGAGGGTTATTAGCTATGATGGTGCTCATTTTCAAAAGAGAAAAATGTATCAAAAGCAGCACAAAACAATAGATGGATATCTTTTCTCACCAACTTGTCTAAATTGTGATTTTCAAAACTCAAATTTGGGACTTTTTACTCTATAGTTCATCTAAATTGCAAGGGGGCAATGTTGGAGGTGTGTTTTGGGTGAGATTTGGGTGGGCTTTAAATATGGATATTTTTCTGCCATAATGGAACAGAAAAAAAGGTCCAAGGTAGAAAAGAAGTACGTTTTTCTCAAGACCCGTTCTAATCTCCAAGTCTGAAAAAGGTGCCGTGCGAGGGGCATAATCGAACGCGAACGCCCATCTCCATGGGTGCCTATATCCGTGAACGGAACAACCCGCATTTTCTGATAATACGGGTTGTGCGGGGCAAATGCCTAGGAGTTGGCCGTTTTTCAGTTGGGCGCTATCGGTTTTCAGTGATAATGGAAACTGAAGGCGCCCATCTCAAAAACGAACAAATCCAAGGCATTGGGTCGTGGGAGGGGCCAGGATTTGTAGTGCACTGGTCCCCCTCACATGCCAGGACACTAATTGAGCACCCTAGGGGGCACTGTTACAAATTAACAAAAAACAATAAAAGAGCTCCCAGGTGCATAGCACCCTTCCCTTGTGTGCTAAGTCCCCCAAATCCCCCCCAAACCCACTGCCCACAAGTCTACAACATTACCATAGCTCTAAGGGGTGAAGGGGGGCACCTACATGTGGGTACAGTGGGTTTTGGGGTTTTTTGGAGGGCTCAGCATTAACCAGCACAAGTGTAACAGGTAGGAGGGGATGGGCCTGGGTCTGCCTGGCTGAAGTCCACTGCACCCACTAACAACTGCTCCAGTGACCTGCATACTGCTGTGATGGAGCTGGGTATGACATTTGAGGCTGGCATACAGGCTGGGAAAAAAAAGTTGTTAAAGTTCTTTTTTTTTGGTGGGCGGGGGATAGTGACCACTGGGGGAGTCAGGGGAGGTCATCCCCGACTCCTTCCGGTGGTCATCTGGTCATTTAGGGCACTTTTTTGGGACTTGTTCGTGAAAAAAAGGGTCCAAAAAAGTGACCTAAATTCTCGCTAAAAACGGCTATTTTTTCCATTATCGGCGAAAGCTGCCCATTTCCGTTCGGCTGATAACCACGCCCCAGTCCCAACTTCACCACGCCTCCGACACGCCCCTGTCAACTTTGGCCGTTTCTGCGATGGAGTGCAGTTGAAGACACCCAAAATCGGCTTTCGATTATACCGATTTGGCCGCCCACGGGAGAAAGACGCCCATCTCCCGATTTGGGTCGAAATATGGGCGTCTTTCTTTTTCGAAAATAAGCTGGATAGCCAACCAGCTGATCACTGGAGGGATGAAGGCATGTCTTTTGACCTGGAACAATGTCCAGGAAAGAGGAGAAAGCATGCAAATGTTTCAAAAGATAAAATGCTACCTCCAAGCCTTTAAAAGCAAATATTATATGGTCCGTGAGCATCGGGCTAATGTTTTGAAGCCCGATGCTTCAGGATGGTAAAATGATCAATTAATGACTAAAATGCGGTGAATTAAAAATTGCTGCAGTATTTTTAGGGTCATAATGCACATTATATGGCCTTACTCAAGCCACCCCTGAGTTGAAGAAAAGGGCTGAGATAAATAGGAAACAACACCAGTCATGTGTTGTTTTTTTTTAATTTAGTGAAATGAGTTGAAATTATTCTTGGCAAAGTGTCTGTCTACTGTACATACTGATTCTGATTTGTAACTGGTTGATCTGCATCAAAACTACTTCACCAAACTAAACATCAGGATATTATAAAGAAACATTATTTGCTGTAGTCTGAATATAGAGAATTAATTTAAGGTTAATGCACTATCCCAAAATCAATACTGTTTATGAGATATTGAGACTATATTCATTTTCCTCAGATATGGACAACTGTGTGAAATGTCAAGATGACCACTGGCCCAATCATAAGAGAGATACCTGTATCCCAAAACCAACAATTTTCCTGTCCTATGAAGAGGCTCTTGGGATGGCTTTGACTATCAGCAGCATTTTCTTCTCTCTTATCAATGCAATTATTCTTGGAATCTTCATTCATTACCGAGACACACCTATTGTGAGAGCCAATAACTGGAGTATCAGCTATATCCTCCTCATCTCCCTTATGATCTGCTTTCTATGCTCCTTGATGTTCATTGGCCATCCTGAGCCTGTGACCTGCATTCTCCGTCATACTACCTTCGGGATGACTTTCTCAATCTCTCTCTCATCTATTCTGGCAAAAACCATCACTGTGGTTATGGCCTTTCATGCAACCAAGCCTGGAAGCAAGCTCCGGAAATGGATGGGTTCCAGGATCTCATATACTATAATACTTTCCTGCTCTATTTTTCAGTTTATTCTCTGTCTCATCTGGTTGTTTACTGCTCCCCCATTCCCATATCTTAATATGCAATCAGAAACGGGGTCAATACTAATTGAATGTAATGAAGGGTCAATGATTGCATTTTACTGTGTTCTGGGTTTCCTGGGATTTCTGGCTGGTATCAGCTTCATCATTGCGTTCTTATCAAGAAATCTACCTGACAGTTTCAATGAGGCCAAGTACATTACTTTCAGCATGCTGGTGTTCTGCAGTGTTTGGATTACTTTTATCCCAACATATCTGAGCACAAGAGGAAAATACATGGTAACAGTGGAGATATTTGCCATACAAGTTTCCAGTCTTGGACTGCTGGGATGTATCTTTATGCCCAAATGTTGCATTATCCTATTGAGGCCTGATATGAATAGCAGACAATATGTAACCAAAAACAACTGAAATGAATGGGGTTTTTTTTTAATGCTGTAGAAGTTCAAGCTGTGCTAATCAAATTTGTGGCATTATCTTTGATTTGCGTCTTTAATTGATGCTTAGGGTTTCTATCCCTTATTCTTGCATTTGCTCCTAGAACCCTAATACTCAAAGGGTCCGATATTCAAAGTAATTTAAGTGAATAGGAGAGGCTTTGCCCTCTTAAATCCCCTTGGGCTGCCTATTCCTCGATGTTCATTGGGCATATCCCTCCAATTAATGCTCAGTCTTCACCTTCCTCATTTTACCTATACTTGTTTATCCAACGTGTTATGCCCTCATGTTCTTTCCCGTCCTTCAGACTTCTGTGTCATTACACTCTTTATATTGTAACCTTTTGTAAGATTGTAAGCCACATTGTGTTCGCTCTAGTGGGAAAATGTGGGGTATAAATGTACCAAAAATAAATAAATAATAAACCAGACTGTACCACTGAATATCGCTTAGCAGAGTTTAAAAAAGGTTCGGGCAACTTCCTAAAGGAAAAGTTAATAGACCATTATTAGATTGGACTCGGGGGAAATCCACTATTTCTGGGATAAGCAACATAAAATGTTTTGTACTTTTTTGGGATCTTACCATGTATTTGTACAAACTTAGATTGTGAGCCCTCCTGGGACAGAGAAATATCCAGTGTACCTGAATGTAACTCACCTTGAGCTACTACTGAAAAAGGTGTGAGCAAAATCTAAATAAATAAATTTGTGACCTGGATTGGCCACTGTTGGAAACAGGATGCTGGGCTTGATGGACCTTTGGTTTGTCCTAGTATGACAATACTTACGTACTTATGCCTCTGAACTGCACTAAAAAAATGTGCAGGTCAGGGACAGTACAGGGGGGTGGGGTTGGGGCGGCAGCATTATAAGGAGTCCAGCATTATGCGGGTGCCTTTAATATTCAATGCCATCACCCTCATTTCTCAGCGGCTTAATTTAGGACAGCTCAAAAGCTGTCCTAAATAAGGCCGCTAAGAGATCTCACAATGTCATTTTTGCAATTCCTCCTATCATTAACATATCTAAAAAATGTCTTGTCCCCCATTTACCTTAGTAACGTTTTTTTCTTCCATTTGTATCTTTGCTTTCCTGACTACTCTATCAGCTTCTCTTAGCTTTTCCAGATATTGTCATCTGTTTTCCTCTTCATTCAGTCTCTTGTAGTTTATGAAGGCTAATGTGGTTTTCTTACCTTTTCAACTATTACTAACTTTGGTACCTTCTTAAGGTGTCCTTTCACTAAGAGCGGGTTTTGGGTGCACGCCGGTCCATTTTCAGCGTTCTTGTAAAAAAAGGCCTTTTTAAAATTTTTGCCGAAAATGGACTTGCAGCAAAATCAAAATTGCCACGTGTCCCTTTTGGGTCTGAGACCTTACCGCCAATCATTGACCTAGCAGTAAAGACTCACATGGTAACCAGGTGGTAATGACCTATGTGCATGAAATACCACTTGGCATGTGTCCGATATGCGAGCCAAAATTGAAATTACCGCAAGAGCTGGTCGGTAACTCCATTTTGGTGTACATTGGAAACACATAGACTCTTACGCAGCTTAGTAAAGGGCCCCTAAGAAATTTACCCTGCAGGGAAGACAAGGGGGGGGGGGGCTGGAGAGCTGAGGGAAAAGGAGGAGGCCGCACCCTGGGAGACCAGGCATCTAATGGGATAAGGATGGTGGGTTCAGTTGGGGGCACAAATCAAGGACACAACCGAACAGGGCAAAGATCATTTCTGTCAAGCTACTCAGGGTGGCTAATGCCAGGGCTCTCGCTCTTACGTTGACGGGATAAACCGGAGCGGCAGCGCACTCACACCACTTCCCCTCACCACGTTTCTCTCTCTCTCACCTTTCATCCACCTGCCATGCAGTACGAGATCCCTCCCGTTGCACCTTGCCGGGTCTGCGCTAATTAACAACAGGCTTTCTCCCCGGTCCACCTCTGTGCCCCCCCCCAAATTGCAGAGCTGGCTATTCCCAGGGAGAGAGTTAGCTGGCTCTCTCTCTCCGGGCATAGCCAACCTATACTAAATGGCTAGCCGCCTTACTTTCAAAAGAGAAAGACACCCATATTTCGAGCAGGGACTGTCTTTCTTCTATGTTTGTGCAGCGCTGCGTATGCCTTGTAGCGCTATAGAAATGCTAAATAGTAGTAGTAGATCCAAATCGGGAGATGGGCGTCTTTCTCCCGTGGGTGGCCAAATCGGTATAATTGAAAGCCGATTTTGGGCGTCTTCAACTGCACTCCGTCGCGGAAACGGCCAAAGTTGACGGAGGCTTGTCGGAGGCATGGTGAAGGCGGGACTGGGGCATGTTTATCGGCCAAGAGATGGGTGTCCTCGGCCGATAATCGAAAAAAAGGCGTTTTTAGCGCGTATTTGGGTCACTTTTTTTGGACCCTTTTTTTCACGAACAAGTCCCAAAAAAGTGCCCTAAATGACCAGATGACCACCGGAAGAAATCGGGGATGACCACCCCTGACTCCCCCAGTGGTCACTAACCCCCTCCCACCCAAAAAAAAACAACTTTAAAAACTTTTTTTTCCAGCCTGTATGCCAGGCTCAAATGTCATACCCAGCTCCATCACAGCAGTATGCAGGACCCTGGAACAGTTGTTAGTGGGTGCATGCACTTCAGGCAGGCAGACCCAGGCCCCCCCCCCCTACCTGTTACACTTGTGGTGGTAAATGGGAACACTCCAAACCGCCCCCAAAACCCACTGTACCCACATCTAGGTGCCCCCCTTTAGCCATAAGTGCTATGGTAATGGTGTAGAATTGTGGGCAGTGGGTTTTTGGGGAGATTTGGGGGGCTCAGCACCCAAGGAAAGGTAGCTATGGACTTCAGAGGTAGTTAACTTTTTTTTTTTTATTGTTACAAGTGCCGGTGCCCGGTTGGTGTCCTGGTATTTGAGGGGGACCAGTGCTCTACGAATCCTGGCCCCTCCCACGACCAAATACCTTGGATTTGTTCGTTTTTGAGCTGGGCGCCTTCAGTTTCCATTATCGCTGAGAAACGAAACCGCCCAGCTCAAATCCGCACAAATCTGATGCATTTGGCTGGCACAAACCGTATTATCGGAAAAAAGATGGACGCCCATTTTTTTCGAAAATATGGTTTGTCCCGCCCCTTCACGTACCCGTTCTCGGAGACAGACGCCCATGGAGATGGGCGTTCGCATTCGATTATGCCCCTCCACGGATTTCTGAACATATACAGGCTTATTTTCAAAGCACTTTGGGAGGCTAAGTTCCATAGGTTTCTATGGAACTTTGGGAGGCTAAGTGCTTTGAAAATATGCCTAATAGTATCATTAATGGACAAACCTTTAAATGCTCAGTTGGGTATATATCATATATATGCTAATCTCAACTTTGTTAAATGTTTCAGACATATCCATCTATTTGTTCCCGTGATATAACTGAATCCTATTATTCTGTCTCACTGTATTTTCAAATGTAAGCCATATTGAACCCGACTTTGCTTGGAATAATGTGTGATAAATGAAAGAAAAAATAATCTTTTATCCTCCATCTTTTAAGACACTGCCTACCTGCTGAATAGTGATGGCACAAGGAAAGCAAGTTTGGTCCAGTGAAGACTAACTCAAAATAACCTGGCTGTTCCTTAGCTGGGCCCTAGTATTACCATATTGAAAATGCGACCATTCCAAGCCTCTGTGGTTATGCTCCACTAATAAGTTAAAAGATTAACTGGATTTCTTGAAAGGATTATATAAATTTAGGATGCATCATGACTAGGGACACACACATATGCTTATTTATTCAGTATCACAATTCTTCATGTATAGCCACAAAACAACCTTTTAGGTGGATAGTGTTTACAATGAGATCATTTTATTACCAACCAGACAGAGATAAGAGTTTTCAGTTTTGGCACAGTATAAGTTATCAATCATATACCTAAGCTCTCAAATTTAATATGAAAATCCAACCTCACAGCCTGAAAGCTGCAAATACACAAGTAGTTTCAATACACCTGATGTGACCCAGACAGACAAACACAACCCAGCCATTAGAAAGTGGAGAAAAAAAGCCTCAGTAATGCCACCCAGCCAGCCTGAAGAATTATCCAGCTATAAGGCGTGGGCCCGGCGCACCATCATAAGTTATCACAAGAACAAAATATAAGAAAACCAATATGGGCTGCATTAGGGGCTTATGTAGCCCATTTATGTTTAAACAAAAGAAATCTGCATGAAACAAAATATTTATTTTTATTTTGACTAATAAAACCACTTGCCCCTGAAACATGTTCAAAACAGAATAATCCATTTGTGTATCTAAAAGGTAAACTTCTACAAAACAGATGAAGATGTGAGTCCATGTGCCCCAATGAAAGGAGAATTTAATTCTACTTCCATTTAATTTCAATATATTCCATCATCTTTATAACACCAGGCTTCCCAAGGTAGATTACAACAACAGTTAAGATGAACCCATCAGGAAACAGGATATCCTCACTGAAATTTGGCCATCTCTATTGTATACAGTGTATTTATTTATTTATTTATTTATTTATTTATTTATTTATTATTATTATTATTAGTGTAGAAAAATGAGCACAAAATACAGAGTTTAAAATTGCAGTTTCTACCAGCTATAATAATTTTTTAAAGATGCTTTCAATTATTATTTCATGATATTTATACCTATATAGGAAGCTTTCAAATAAATTAAAAAGCTATCCAATAAGTAAAAAAAAAAACCAAAAACCTTTGACCTCTACCTTTTAAGGCACTACTGATCCAACTGAAACAGCTTTAGACTTGTTACAGATGGACAAACAATAAAGAACGGCAACGTGGATGCTGCAGCTCATAGGTTTGCTTGCTTTGGTTTGAGTGTACTAGAGGAGATGACAACTATTCGGGGGAATGTAAACAGAGATTAACCAAACTGGCTTCCTTGCTTACCGTGGACTAGATCACTTCAAACCTCCTTGGTCAAGACGGTCAAGGACGGTGTCCTTTGACTGCCGCATCCTGCCTACGCAGAAACAGCAAGTTGAATCAGAGTAGGCAGGACGTGGAAGCAGAAGGACCCCGACGCCGGCATCCTGTCCTAACCAATGCCTGCAGGTACAATGGTAACAGTTCGGTCTGGAGGACTATGGGAGGGGGGGGGGGACGAGGTTGAGTAGGGGAGGGGGAGGAGCGGATGCGAGAGGGAAGAAAATGAAAGCGGACAAAAAGTTCAACAGATGGAGCAGTGCAGGAAGGGCAGCATTTCTTACCAGAGGCCGAGGGTAATGCTGCTGTGCACTTCTGTAGCAAGTTCAGCCTAGCAGTCCTGCCTCTCCTGAAGTAAACTTACGGGCTGGCACAGGAAGCAGTAGCGGCAGGCAGAGAGCCGCGGTCCTGCGTCTCTGCGTTGGTTATTAGCGAGGACCCAGCGAGGTGCAACGGGAGGGATCTCGTGCTGCATGGAGGGTGGATGAAAAGGGTCACAAAAGACTGGGTAGGCCTGGGTCCACCAGGCCCACCCATACCTACGCCCCTGTGGCCGACTCTGACTGCCGACATGGCCGGCCACCGCTATCGAGACTGGTGGCAAACTGCCCGTGCGGACCGCACCGCAGGTGAGGAACGTAACAGTACCCCCTCCGGAAGCCCCCTTCTCCGCTCCGGTCTGGGTCGGGTAGGATGATGAGAGTGGAACTCCTGGATCAGGTCCGGAGCATGAACGTTACCTGCCGGATCCCAGGAGTTGTCCTCCAGACCAAAATGCTTCCAAGCAAAGAGATAAAACAGCCGACCTCCACGGCGTTTGGAATCTAGTATCCGGTCCACCTCATATTCCGGGTTGGGTTCGCTCTCGAGCACAGCCTCCCTTCTGGGCTCTGGATGCCATTTGGACTTGCGGAAGGGCTTGAGCAGAGATATATGGAAAGCGTTATGAACGTGGAGACTGCTAGGTAACTGGAGTTGGTAGGTCACAGCTCCCACCCGGGATTGAACTGCGAAAGGCCCAATAAATCGAGGGGCGAACTTAAGAGACGGTAGTCGAAGTCTAAGATATCTTGTGCTCAACCATACCTTTTGACCTGGAAGAAATGTTGGAGCTGCTCGCCGCTTGAGGTCAAAAGTGTATTTGGTTCTGATTGCTGCACGCTGTAGTTGTTCCTATACCTTCTTCCAGGTGTCTTGGAGGGTGATGACCGTGGACTGTACCTGGGGCGGAACCTGAGTAGGTGATATGGGTGGTGGTAGGCAAGGATGCCGTCCATAGATGGTAAAAAATAGGGACGTTTGAGAGGCAGAATGTAAACTGTTGTTATAGGCAAACTCGGCCCATGGCAACAAGGTAGCCCAGTCGTCCTGGCGCTGGTTTGTGTACCCCCGCAGGAAGGTTTTTAAGGTCTGATTTACTCTTTCGACCATGCCGTTAGTCTGTGGATGGTAGGCAGAAGAAAAGAGGGTAGTTACCCCGAACACGGAGCAGAGTGCTCTCTAGAAACGGGAGGTAAACTGAGAACCCCTGTTGCTGATGATCCTCTGAGGCAGTCCATGGAGACAGAAAATGTGCAGAATGAAACTAGTGGCAAGGGTAGAAGCAGTAGTTAGAGATCTCATGGGAATAAAATGGGCCATCCGAGAGAAGCGATCGATCAACACCCATATGACGGTGTTCCCTTGAGATGGAGGCAGATCCGAAATGAAATCCATGGGTAAGTCTTGCCATGGCTGTTGTGGTCCTGGCATGGGCTGCATCAACCCCCAAGGTTTGTGGTGTGACAACTTGCTCCGCGCACACAAAGGACAGGTGGTGACATACTGGAGAACATCCTGCGCCATCCGGGGCCACCAGTAGTAATGGGCAATCAGGTGCAACGTCTTCTGGAAACCGAAATGACCCGCAAACTCTGATGAGTGACCCCAACGCAGCACCCTCTTGCGCAGACGTGTTGGAACAGCCATCTTGCACGCTGTGGTAGCTCCCGGAATGGAGGGAATACAGGCTGGATTAAGTAGAGGGTACAGTTCCTCCTGGTCTTCGGGAGCCTCAAAAACCCGGGATAATGCATCCGCCTGTATGTTCTTCTCCGCCGGTCGGAATACGAGGCGAAAGTCGAAGCGGGCGAAGAACAGGGACCAACGAGCCTGTCACAGATTTAACTGGATAGCATTCTGTAGGTAGAGGAGGTTCTTGTGATATGTTATCACATTGACCGGATGTGCAGCTCCCTCAAGCAAATAACGCCATTCCTGAAATGCTAACTTAAGAGCCAGTAGTTCGCGGTCTCCAATTGTGTAGTTTCGCTCCGCAGGAGAGAATTTGCGAGAAAAGAAAAAGCAGGGATGTCTTTTCCCTGAGGTTAGGGATCCGGGGAAGTGCGGTGCAAGCCTGTGGGATCCGGGGAAGTGCGGTGCAAGCCTTTTTTGGGCGGTTGGATGTGTGGCAGGCATTCCAGAAAACAGTGAGGACTCCATTGACCAATCTCCCCTGCGGCCCAATCAATGGAGGGGGCGTGAAAGTGAAGCCAAGGTAGTCCTAGGATTACCGGGTGGATGGCTCGGGAGAGCACCAGGAACTGGATCACTTCTTGATGCAGGGCCCCCCTCCTGCATATGTAGGGGTGAGGTGATTCGTGTAATAGAGCGGGGAAGCGTGTCCCCTTGAATGGAGGTAACCCGGAGGACCGGTTGACAGGGCATAGATGGCTCTCCTAACCAGGACAGGAGACCGGCATCAATAAAGTTCCCTCTGGCCCCTGAGTCCACCAGGGCCAGGGTATGAACCTTGAACCCCTGTCCCTGCAGAAGAGCTGGAACAGAAAGCAGGTTATCAGGAAGGGAAGACAACCGGCCCAGAGCCACTCCCTTTACGGGGCCCGGGCCGGGGCATTTCTCGACTTGTTCAGACAGGTTCCAGTAAAATGTCCAGGTTGTCCGCAATACATGCATAAGTTATTCCTCCGGCGGTGAGCTCTCTCTGCCTCAGAGAGTCGGTGCCGTCCCACTACCATGGGTTCCTCCTCCGTCCTAACCGAGGCTTCTTTGGAAGTTTTAGGGGCCCCAGTTCGGACAGGTTGGAACGTGGATCTGTGGTCGGATCATTGGACGGCCCACTCCTGGGCCCTCTCCAGGAAACGGATGTCAATTCGGGTGCAGATGGTAATGAGCGCGTCCAGAGTTGTGGGAAGTTCCCTTCCCGCTAGTTCATCTTTGATTTTACCGTTCAGACCCTGCCAAAAAATGGCCATTAGGGCCTCCTGGTTCCAGCGGAGTTCGGCAGCGAGAGTTTGGAACTGAACAGCATAGGCTCCGACAGACCCGGCTCCCTGCTGGATGCATAGCAGTTCACTCGTGGCTGATGAGGGGTGACCAGGAACATCGAACACCATCCGGAACTACCGCAAGAATTCCCCAAAATCTGAGAGCACCGGGTCCCGTTGTTCCCACAACAGTGATGCCCAGGCTAGGGCAGGGCCTGAAAGCAATGAGATGATGTAGGTGATTTTCACCCTGTCAGATGGAAATGATCCTGGTTGTAGTTCAAATAGCATTTGACACTGGTTCAAGAACCCCCAACATCATGAGGAGGTCCCGTCAAAGTGGGGTGGTTCAGAGAGCCACAGACACAGGGCAGGAGACTCAGCCCTAGGGCCAGGAGTGCTGGCAGAATGCTGCTGCTGCTGAAGAGTGGGCATCTGGGAGCAGACGTCCTGGAGAACACTGGACAATCGATTCAGCTGAGTCTGTTGCTGCTGTAAAACTTGAGCCAAGTCGGACAGCTCGGTCTTGTCCGGCGAGCTCATGGCTTTGGCTTACTGTTATGATGACTGCAATACTGCTGTAGTGAGCCCTTGTGCTTTGACAGAGCACGGTGGACTGAAAAGGAGCACCGTACTCGGTCAGGCAGCCAGACAACCCCTAGCTTCACCTGGGGAGCGACCACCATTCCCCGGGAGTTGAGCCCCCAGGTGCAGGTGGCCACCAGGACTTCTGGATACAAGCGAGGTCGCACAGCCGCCGGCCGTGGCAGGCAGCAAAGCTGAGAATGATCAGGTCCAATCCAAGAGTCAGGGCAGGCAGCAGAACAGAGAATAGTCGGGTCCAATCCAAGAGTCAGGGCAGGCAGCAGAACAGAGAATAGTTAGGTCCAATCCAGTAGTCAGAACAAACAGCAAAGTAGACAGCAGAACGCTCAATCGCAAGCACCAAACCTCTATAACGATAGAAGCCGAAGCAGAGTGTGAAGGCGACTGGGTTCTTAAATAGTCCTCTCGTCGACGATAACCACAATCAGCTGGGAGAACGATCCTGGATTGGCTGACTGCTTGGAAGAGGTGGACCAGAGCAAGAAGCGGCCAATCAGACGAGGCGGAAGACCGAGCCGGAAGGAAGCCCCACCTCCACAAACACTGACAATCCGCGTGGCCAGCCTACAGGGCGAATCGGGATGGTCGGCCACGAGGCTGCAGTTAACCAGGCCGACGCCGACAGTCAACATGGCCGGCCATCGCTACCGGAAAGCGTCAGCGTGGCTGGCCTTCTGGGGCGAGATGATATGGCCAGCGACGAGACAGAAGCGACCATGGCCAACCCTGACCGCCGACATGGCTGGCCACCGCTATTGAGACTGGAGGCAAACTGCCCGTGCGGATGGCACCGCAGGTGACGAACATAACACCTGGCAACCATCTGACCCCAAGATGAACAGGGGATTCAATTTACTAGCAGAACACCGGAGCCCAGTACAGCTCTCTTGAGTTGTGCCCGAGCTTTCATATGCCTTTCCATGGCCTCCTGCACTAGGCCACTCTGAGCAGGCTCCTCTTCTGTGCATATACTCTAGCTCCAGTATCCCCCGCACTGATAAGTGCTGCTTTCTGATGTCCCAGACTACCTCAATTGGACCCAGGGTGCCACTTTCCACAATTCTGTGGTTACTTTCTGGGTGTGATCCCTTGTTCTGTCTTGTGAATGTCTGTTTGTGTTTTGTGTGTAAAGTCATTTAAACTTGATTTGTGTATGGTAATAATGGTGGGTGGTGAGATCAGGAGAGGGACAGGGAGGAGAGGGGATTAGAGGGATCCCAGCATGTCTAGCATCAGCTCTAGTTGTGATTAAAGGAAAGAAAGTTATCAGGTAAGACATAGTTTTTCCACACCCGTTCTCCTAACACATAAAAAAATTCTTCATGTGTTAAAAAAAACAAAAAACCTTTTTCTTAACAGGACTGTGTGAAACTTGCCAAATCCATTTCGTGAATTAAGGGAAATAGTCTACAAATGATCTGGAGTTAAACATTTGAGCTCTCAAAATGTGCAATACAATGTCCTTACAGTGCATGACATCAACAGGGAGAAAATGCTAGTCTGAGAGTTTTGAAAGTGCTTAATATGCTGACACAGACTGTATATGGTGCTCAGCAGCAGATTAGGCTGTTAGGTTACCTGAGCGAGAACGTGGGAAATGTGGGGCATTAATGAGAACGTGGAAGGAGGCTAAGACAGAGAGGCAGAAACTGTATTGTAAGGAGGTAAGGATGGTGAATTCGAGGAACAGCCTCCCAGTGCAGATGAAAACAGTATCTGAATTTAAGAAACCTAGGGACAAGTACATAGAATCTATAAGGGAATGAAAAGGAGAGTAGATGGTATGGATGAGGAGATTGCATAGGCCATATGGTCCTTGCCTACATTTTCTCTGTTTCTCTGGGTTCTCAGCCCACTGACCTAACCATTAGGTTCCTGCTCCACAAAACTCAGTTTCTTGGTGTAGAAGTGGTACAGATAAAGAAGCAGCCTGATCATTGTTCCATTATCTTTTCCAGAACTTATGGGGGGTCAGTATTCAGTCAACATGATATCTGGCTTAAATTAAGAGTTGACACTGGTGTTTAACATAATCTATAAAGTCAAAGCCATTATCTATGTAGGTAGTAGGACTGAATCTACTGATAGTGTGGTGTCCTAGCTGGCATTAAGTGTTTAGCTTAGGCCATTTGAATAAATCTGTATCAAGCAGATTTAATTATTGCAACGTCTTGTGGTTAAAGATGAGAAAGATGGGGTGCAGGATGGTAGTAATAGGGATCAGATGTGCTCTGCTATTCAAGGTGTTGGATTACCAAGGAAGGGACACAATAGACTACTCTGGAGAGATATTTTGTATCAGTCTCTCTCTAACTGGAATCTCAGATGTATCTAAAGCAGTATAGACATAATAACTGCAGAGTGGATGTGTTGCATAATGATACAATAGTGTGTTATCGTTAACTGTATTATAATGTTGGGTTATAGTGGGGTCCTTACAAACATTCCAATCAAATTTATATTTGTCTCTAAGTCAATGAAGACAGAGGATCCATAAGGTTATATTTAAAAGAAGCAACCTATATTTCACGGTAAATGAAGATGTCAGGAGCAGATATCCTTTAAGGCTGAACCTCTGAGATGTAGGGCCCAAGAGACCGTATGGTGTCCTCACAGGTATTGGAACTCATCTAGAAATAGAGTGGTCACTTCACCATAAGCATTACAATTTTGCTTTCTTCATCTTCCTTCTGTGTAAATGCACAGGTCTACTTCACTGCAGATTAATACATAATGTTTTCTGCCTATTATTTAAATATTCAATTAGATAGCACCATCAGGAACCATACAGCAGCCCACACTATGCCGAGCTATAACATTTGGAGCAGGAAGAGCAAACGTGATCACATTGGCAGAAGTAGAAGCTGTTTCACATCGTTAAAGGTAGAAGCTCATCTGATTCTGCTTCTATTGATGCTCTGTGACA
Organism: Microcaecilia unicolor; assembly: GCF_901765095.1. Taxonomy (NCBI): domain Eukaryota; kingdom Metazoa; phylum Chordata; class Amphibia; order Gymnophiona; family Siphonopidae; genus Microcaecilia; species Microcaecilia unicolor. The sequence continues at coordinate 239,333,971 of NC_044033.1, forward strand.
ACCTGTGGAAGACGGCTGAGTGTCAGTGCACACTTGGAAACTACCTATCAACAGAGTTACGACCAGGTTACCGTAGGGATGGGGACATCATGATCGGGGGACTTGTAACTGTAGAAACCTTTTACCCATATAATCATCCATCCTTCACAACTGTTCCCCCATTTGATGGACAAAGCTTGTAAGTAGCATCCTGGTTAAATTCCTATATGAGACAGGCTTGAAGGTGTTATTTTTGGTAGGTCACTGGCATGAGCTGCAAATATATCCTGATGACATTTTACTAATCCTCTCACATTATATCTGAGGTTTTTCCCTTTGAAATATGCGCTGGGGAAGAAAGACCTGCTAAGATTTTTATCTGCTTTATCTGTGAATATTTTCCCTTTAAAACCATTGTGATAATACATAACTAGATGTGTTGTTGTCTCTCTCAAACTCCCATACCTTTAGGACAGGTGAAAATATACTTTTATTTGTGTCTAATTTTTTCAATGAACAGAGTGAAAAGTTTTATGAAAGTTTTAAACCCTGGGTAAAAGTATTATGAAAAGTGACCTCCCCACACACACACATTTTTCCAAAGCACCTTTGCATTCTGGCGCTGTTTTATATTGAATTACTTTAGATATCCAGGCAAATATTTGAAAACTTGCATTATATTTTGCTTTTCTTCTTCTGTCGAGCATGTCTTTAGCTCCTTCAGCCCCTCTGTGTGTGACTTATTCTGCAAACTATCCACCATTTTACTCACTTTCATATGAATTACCTCCATCCTAATTCTCCTTTAATGCAGAAACTTTACTTCAGCTGAGGTAGCCACCCCACCCGAGGTTGATATCTGATCCCGAGCAACCTAGTAGCCACAGCACCACTGGCTTTTCACTCCCCCCAGATCCACACCCATTCTCCTAACACATGTTAAAAAAATTCTTCATGTTTAAAAAAAAACAACTTTTATTAACAGGAATGTGTGAAACTTGCCAAATCCATTTCCTGAGTTGTGGTTCCTCCTTTGTCTACTGTTAACTTGAAAAATGGTGACACCCGACAAGAAGGGAAATAAACACGCCCAATACAGCAATCCTTAGTGTGTGCTATTTTTCTATCATTGCATATTTTCTAGTGCATAAGTAATTTGCTTGTCATTATTTTACTGTATCAAGAGTAAAGTTCTGCACCTGAATTAGAGCATTTTGTGCAGAAGCTCAATGCAACACTCTAATGCACAGATGATTACATTCATCACTTGACAGCACATAACTAGTGAAGTGTTTGTCTGAATGTCCAGTGAAACCTAAAAACACACAATCTGTGCAGTAAGCTTTAGGAAAGTTATTTGTGTAAACAGAGTTTTCAGGCACAGATGTAGTAAAATGAGGGGTTTCTTGAGTTGTCTGCCATTTTGCACAATAGTCAACTAGAGTTACCCATAAAAATGAATTGGATAACAAACTTTTCCATGAAACTTTAAATTAGTCAAATAAGTTGAGGTTTAGTGGTCTTATCCCACCTCACCTCCTCTTCCTCCTTGTTCTTTCTTCCCTCCCTACCCCTCCACTTCCTCTTTTTTCTTTCTCCTGTGCTCTGGGACACATCTTCACCTGTGGCTGATATGAACTTCCGCCAATATTTTAAGCTGTTCTATCATGGGTCTGGCCTCATTTTTTTGCTGTGGATTGGGAATTTCCACGTGTACTTCCAACCATGCTGTGTCCCCTGATACCACTTCTTCATCCAATGTTCTTTGGCTCCTGAATAATCTTCAGGAGGAAGTTTATATTTTTGGTTCAGATGGATGAGCAGAGAAACAGCCGTGCTAAAGTCCGTGTTGGTAGGATGTGCATGCATCTGCTGTGGCCTGAGGGCATGGCTGAAGAATTGAACAAATATGGGAGGAGGAGAGAGAGGAAAGAAATGCAATTAATTTCTGCTAAACCTGGAGAATGCATGTTTTGGTCTTTGTTATCAGACCAATATGTAAAGTTTGTAACAAACAATGCTTCTAACCCTAATCCTAAACCTTTTTCACTCTTGTCTACTGCTAATGTCATATTTTAATGATATTTATTGTCCTTAAAGTCCTGTACCATTGAACTATTACAACTTCCTGGCCTTTGTGTCTGCAGTGGAGGAGATTAACAACAGCTCGGAGCTCTTACCCAACCTCACACTGGGGTTCCACATTGAGAACCCTTTTGACAACTTTTTCTTAATGTTTAGAGCTGCCATGAATATATTTTCAGGAATGGACACCGGGATCCCAAATTACAGCTGCAAAACATCTGGTCCACTGTTTGCTATCATTGAAAGTCTTCCTCCTGAGCATTCAAGCCAATTTTCCAGCCTGTCCAGGATATACCACTCCCCACAGGTCAGGGAGCATCTTTGATTTCACTTTGTTCCCTCTTCTATAATCTGGTTCAAACTTTAAGGACAATGTGATTAACAAGTTTGATGAATTATTTGAACCCATGAGTGTAAAATTATTAATGCTCAGTGCAATAAGAATTCTGAGAGGGAAATTTCTTGCAAGTATTGATTTATTGTATAATAACCAAACTAATGTGTGTGTGTGGGGGGGGGGGGGGGGGGGGGGAGGGTTAAGCAGCAGTTTCATTATAACTATTAATTTTCCTGAAAGAAACAAACAAACCAAAGTATCAGGTAGCCAGACTTCTACTTCATGGAATCAAAGGCCAGTTGCTCTAACTGATCCCAAGCTACAACTTTTTGTGGCAAACAATGTGCTGACTGAAGATCATGTTCCAAAGAATAGCAACTGCTACAAGGTGGGTAGATTTTTTCTTCTAACGCTGACTCAAGCCAACAAATTCTCCAGATGGTGAGCCTCACATGTGAATCTCAAATTAAAACCACAGTTATATAAAGGGATAATTGAGCCTGCCCATGGGCGGGAATATTGTGGGATATAAATGTCATAAATAAAATAAATAAATAAAGGGATAATTGAGAAAGTCAAATATTTAGAAAAGTCTATGAGTCTTATAGGTCTTGCTTTGAGCTGCTACAAAGAGAATGTATACCCCTCAGTTGGGACACCTTGCCTGGCACAAAAGGTTGTATACCTGTTACTTTTATTCTCCTTGAGCTTGAGGTCCTTGTGACCTTGAGCATGTCACTTAACCCTCCAATGCCATAGGTACAAAAATGTACATTTTTAACCCACTAGGCCCACTAAAGAAAGTACCTGCATATCAGGCTCTGTTCTATATATCACGCCTAAAACATTAGCTCTGAAAAAAAATATGCCTAGGAGTATTCCATAAACTGTACCAAAATTTAGACGCAGTTTATAGAACTCACCTAAATCTAGGTGTAGTTTATAGAATATGCCCTATGCCTATTTTCTTTGACTAGATTTAGCTGCAGCGATTTATACCAATGAAAACTTGGTGTAAATGCTGATGCCTAATTACTCGTAGAACGGGAATATTTTATAACACTGCATATCATTTTAAGTAATGCATGTGACCTGCCCATGCTCCTCTCATGGCCACACCGCCTTCTCAGATCCACATCTTAGAATATACACATATCCCTTTTAGAACACGCTTAGACAGTTGTGCATCTAAATACTAATTAATGACAATTAGTGTTAATACTTGCTTGTTAAGTTCAATTATTGGTGCTGATTGGCTTGTTAGCTAATTATGTTGCACTTGCAAATCCAGAATACAACCGGATTTACGCACGCAACTTAAGTTGCACTATATAGAATCCATAGGATAATGTGTACAGTGCTGTGTATGTTTAGTAGTACTATAGAAATGATTAGTAGTAGGAAATCATTTCATACTCAGAACTATCTCTCTGCTTTCCATTAATCCAAGACTAAGACAGGTGGAAATAATTTCCTAGGCACTGCTCTTCCCCTGAGTTGCTTGGAGACTCTCTTTGAGTGAGGAAGTAGTTTCAGGTTGGGGCAGGCCAGACTTTTAGGGGTCTCATGCAAAGTTCCCAGGGCTGCGGGTTTCCCACACATTTGGGCGGCTTTCTGCAACCAGTTGCGGGCAATTTTTGATGGCTGTGGGATGGCCTGCAGGCTGCGGGAAATTGGGCAGCTTTTTCACGGCAGCTGTGCGGGTTTGGGCGCTTTTTTCTCGGGGTAATGTTTTTTTTTTATTGGTGGTCTGCTCTGAGTACTCCGAGTCCGATTGGAAGGAAGCCGCCTTAGCCCGCCCCCAGAGCATTCCCTCCCCTCTTCTGCCTGCAGTCCACCTCCGTGGGGCTTCTATTGGTCCAATTTGGACCAATAGAAGCCCTGTGGAGGCTCTACGAAAGCTTACTGGTAGTCATCAAGTGGATAGCCCTAACGGAGCTGGACTCTGGAGGCGGAGCTCTCTTTTCATCTCACTAACGAATCCACTTCACTTCACACTTCCCCCCAAAATGAGGAAGAGCTTGAAGGGTTAGGGAATGTAAAGGACCGAGAGCAAAAGTAAAAAATCACCTTGCACATCCCAACCAAAAAGGTAATCTCTCTTGGGAAGGATCCTCCCTGCCGCAGCAGCCCATATGCCCCCGGTGGGGTGGAGAAGGAGACAGAGCCGGCGCTTTGAGTTGGGGGTTGCAGTTGCCAAGACGGAGGACAAGCGGCGAGGGAAAAACGCAGGCGAAGGAGATAGAGAAAACGTGCTCCTGGTCCACGGTACTAAGGTGCTCCTGCCGGGGGAGCACAGCCACTGCCCCAGAGTTTCCCCCTCCAGTTAGAAGAAAAAAAAAAAAGGAAAATTCTGATTTTCTCTGACTGGAGTTAAAGAGGCGGAAACGGAGGCGACGTCACGCGTCACGTCAGAGGCGGGGTTAATGACATCATCGGGGCGGGATTAATGACGTAGTCGGGTGGGGTTAATGACATTAGGGGTGGGGTAAATGAAGTCAGGGGCGGGTTTGATTTTGTGCAGTTTGGGGTTGGTTTGGGGCTGGTTTTGGGCGGGGAAAATTTTTTAAACCTGGCAACCCTGGTCTCATGCATCCTTGCTTTCCTTCAGAAGGGTCTAGACAAAGGGCTCTTAATGAACTCCTTGATGGTCCTGGTGCTGGACAAACTCTAAGTCTCCAAACGGTCTGTCTGTCTCCAACTCTATAATGACAAAGAAATTGAATCAGCTCAAAGAGGAGCTAGCAGCAAAAAAAGGAAATCTCCCCTCCATTTAAACTCCTGATCCTTTACCAGCACTCCCAGAAAGAATGAACTGACCCAGGAATAGATGGATCACAGTGGACTCTGGTAGATTATAACCTGTATTATAATTCACAGTTAATACCAGAATTCAAAATAATCAGATCTATACAAAAAACTTTTTTTTATTTTTAATATGCAGTGCTCAGTGTGTTGCTGTGCCTTTTACCATTTGTCACGGTAACTGCTGGTAGCATGCCAACTTCCAACCATCATTGCACTGGACCTGCCTACTCTTCCTTTATCATTCAATGCTGTTAACCAAGCACAAGGTGAAGCAGCGCATTGGGGAACATGTAAGCAATTTACGTATCAGGAAGAGAGAAGCACCCCTAGTGGAAAATTGGGAACAGTATGAGCACTCTATATCTGAGCTAGAGTATGCAGTCTTGTCTCAGGTAAACTTGCGTTGAGGAGGAGACATTTCAGCTATCCTTGTACAAATAGAACAGAGATTCTTATACAAATGGGGCACAGTTCAGCCCAATGGACTCAATAAAGCAATAGAATGGCTGCGTTAATGAATGGGAGTAGCCTGGGTCATCTGACACTTATCCTTTTCAGCTGTTGGATATGTATATAGCACTGTCACTTAGAGAGCATGTGCTTCAGCTTTGATTGTAGGGAGGAACTAGCAACTATTCAGCCTCCTGACGAGACCACATTTTTTGAATCTTGAGAGAGCCGTTTATAAGGTAAATTAAGCAACCGCTATTGAGAAATTGAAATATTAAGGAAGGAGTACTTACACTGTGTTGATTTTTTCCATTATTTTATAGACTGGAACTTATGTTCCCCTGAAGACGCCGTCAAGGTGAAACGTGGCACCACGTTGGGAACAACAATAGTATATACAGAATCATTTTTAAAGCACTAATGCACACAGACACTTGTGGATGAGAGTCACAGTAACAGAGCACACAACTGCACAAGACTTGCCCAAGATAAGTTACATCGGATTTGTTTTAGATAAGTCAAGCGCTTTGTTTTCATTCAACATCGCATGTTTAAATTGATAGAGACAGCATGCTTAACAGCATTGAATGATAAAGGAAGAGTAGGCAGGTCCAGTGCAATGATGGTTGGAAGTTGGCATGCTACCAGCAGTTACCGTGACAAATGGTAAAAGGCACAGCAACACACTGAGCACTGCATATTAAAAATAAAAAAAATTGCTATTTTCAAAACCAATTTTTTTAGATGTTTTTCTATGAAGTCTGTCAGAAGTGCATTCAAATCACAAGGGGGCGTGTCAGGGGTGTGTTAAGGGTGGGATCTGTGCACTTGGACATTTTGCTGCCATAATGGAACAAAACAAAAACATCCTGGGTTATGAGTTGGACATTTTGGTCTAGACCTGTCTTATTAACGAATAAGCCACATAAAAAGTGCCCTAAATGACCACTGCAAGGAATCAGGGATTACTTCCACTTACTCCCCAGTGGTCACTATCCTCCTCCCATCCACGCCCCCCAAAATGTAATTGAAAAACATTACTTGCCAGCCTCAGGTCCATTACAGCAGCATGTAGTGCTGGGAGAAATGCACTTCAGACAGGCCCATATCTCCCCGTACCTGTTACACTTGTGGTGGAAACTGTGAGCCCTCTAAAACCCACTATACCCATGTATAAGTGCCCCTTCACCCACAAGGGCTATTGTAGTGGTGTACATTTGTGGGTAGTGGGTTTTGGGAGGCTCAGCAGAGAAGATAAGGGAGCAACAGTGAAATGTATACCTCGGAGCATTTATTTGAAGTCTACTGCAGTGCCCCCTAGTGTGTCCCATTGCTCTCCTGGGGATGTCTGTGTGGCTAAAGAATGCTGGTTCTTCCTACATCCTAATGGTTTGATTTTCTGCGTTTTTCACTTAGACATTTTTTTTAAATGGACCAAAATGATAAATGCATAGAGCACAAACACATCCCAGATCAGTTCTTGAAACCTTTTTAAAAATCGTTGTTACATTGGCCACCCTCCAATCTTCCGGTACCATGCTCGATTTTAAAGATAAGTTACTTATTACTATGCTCTAAGTACTTGATATGTGAATGAAATATGATCTTTTCATGACAAAGATGCTGATAAATCCAATCTTTTATTTTCAGCAGATCAGTTACACCTCAGGAAATCTTGTCATGAGCGACACAGCTAAGTTTCCTTATTTCTACCGGACTGTTCCCAGTGAGCTGCACATCTGTGCTGGGATAGTCAAACTATTAAAGTATTTTGACTGGACCTGGGTTGGTATCATTGCATTTGATGATGAAAACAGCATGAGGGCTGTGCAGATCCTGAGAGAAGGAATTGAGCAGAGTGGAGGTTGCATTGAATTCATAGAAACCTTCCATCAGTCCCGCTCATTCATACTTCCAAATAAAGATAATATTTATAAAACCTTCAATACATCTTCAACTAAAGTGATTATTTTGTATTGTAATAAAGACTACAGAGAGGTTATAAGACACACACCCATTTGGGAAGCACCTGGAAAGGTCTGGATCATCACAGAAGAATGGGGATTTTTGTTCCCCTCATACAATGTTGATAGAAAAAACACCATAGTTTTGTTGTTGCAAAAAAGACTATTCCAAGCTTTCACAAATTTGTCCTTGAGGTGAATCCTGCTGTATTTCCAAACAATTCGTTCACAGAGATGTGGTGGAAGGACCTGTGTAAGAACCAATGCCCCAAGAGCATCCAAAGACCCTGCAGCAATGATGAAACATTATTTTTCCAATTACACTGTGAATCTATAAACTCTGGGGATAGCTTTAATGTTTACAATGCTGTGTACGGCCTGGCACATGCTCTGCATGACATGATCACTTCTGGATCTGGAAATACCACCCTGTGGAGTGGAGAAAGTGAGAGATATCTAGATTTTCTGCCATGGAAGGTAATATTCTTTGTTATAACAATGGTATTTTCAGAAAGAAGTGATGGTATATGATTGCGCAGTGTAAAAGAGAAGCAGAATGCAGTGAATTCTATATGCTCATGTTCTTTTCTTTATATATATATATATATATATTAGATTGTAAACGATTCTGACTCATTGCAGAAGGGTGGTATATCCAGTGTTTTAACTATTAAACAGACATTACATAAAGGTAGCTAATTACAGAGATAAAAATCACATATAAAAACTACATGGGTAATATTTATCCTGCAGCTGTCTGGGGTTTTCAAAATATTGATTCCTATGGGTTGAATTAGACCTGGATATTCTACTACTACTACTTAACATTTCTAAAGCACTACTAGGGTTACGCAGCGCTGTACAATTTAACAAAGAAGGACAGTCCCTGCTCAAAGGAGCTTACAATCTAAAAGACAAAATATGCAGTCAATCAAATTGGGGGCAGTCTAGATTTCCTAGATAGAGGAACAATGGTTAGGTGCCGAAAGCGACATTGAAGAGGTGGGCTTTGAGCAAGGATTTGAAGATGGGCAGGGAGGGGGCTTGGTGTATGGGCTCAGGAAGTTTATTCCAGGCATAGGGTGAGGTGAGGCAGAAAGGGTGGAGCCTGGAGTTGGCGGTGGTGGAGAAGGGTACTGATAGGAGGGATTTGTCCTGTGAGTGGAGGTTTCGGGTAGGAGCGTAAGGGGAGATGAGGGTAGAGAGGTAATGATGGGCTGCAGATTGAGTGCATTTGTAGGTTAATAGGAGAAGCTTGAACTGTATGCGGTACCTGATCAGAAGCCAGTGAAGTGACTTGAAGAGAGGGGTGATATGAGTATATCATCCAGGCGGAAGATAAGACGCGCAGCAGAGTTCTGAATGGACTGAAGGGGGGATAGATGGCTAAGTGGGAGGCCAGTGAGGAGTAGGTTGCAGTAGTCAAGGTGAGAGGTAATGAGAGCGTGGATGAGAGTTCGGGTGGTGTGCTCAGAGAGGAAAGGGCGAATGTTGCTGATGTTGTAGAGAAAGAAGCAACAGGTCTTGGCTGTCTGCTGGATATGCGCAGAGAAGGAGAGGGAGGAGTCGAAAATGACTCCGAGGTTGCGGCAGATGAGACGGGGAGGATGAGGGTGTTATCGACTGAGATAGTGTTGGGATTAACCCTGCTGAAAATACGAAACTTCTGGAGGCCCATGAGGACCTAGAAATTATGTTTGGCTATCTGATACTCAGAATGAGTACTCAGATTACCTCCTCCTGAAGCAGGTTACGAAGCAGGGAGCCCTTGTCAGGGTATAGAATATGTCTCTGGCTGTCTAGGTGATGCACATTGGAAAGAATAATCTGAATCACAGTTACTTGATGCTAGGATCCACCTTGGGGGTCAGCACTCAGGAAAAAGATTTGGGTGTTGTTGCAGATAGTACTCTGAAATCTTCTGCTCAGTGTATGGCAGCAGTCAAAAAAGCAAACAGGACGCTAGGAATTAAGACAGGAATGGTGAATAAGACCAAAAATACTATAATGCCTTTGTATCGCTCCATGGTGTGTCCGCACAATGAGTATTGCGTTCAGTTCTGGTCACAGTATTTAAAAAAACATATAGCAGAATTAGAAAAGGTTCAAAGAATGACCATATCATTTTGTCAAGGGGATGGAAGTCCTCTTGTATAAGGAAAGGCTAAAGAGATTAGGGCTCTTCAGCCTGGAAAAGAGACATATGAGAGGAGATATGATTGAGGTCTACAAAATCCTAAGTGGTGTAGAATGAGTAGAAATAAATTGATACTTTACTCATTCCAAATGTAGAAAGGCCTCTTTTTTCCCGAAAATGGACATGCGGCAAAATCAAAATTGCCGCACATCCATTTTGGGACTCAGACCTTACCGCAAGCCACAGACCTAGCGGTAAAGAATTTGGGCTGAAAGTCCATTTTGGTGCACTAAGAAAAATGTTTCTCGTTTTCATTAGCTTCATCATTATCTGAAGAACCTCCACTTTAAGAACGTTCTGGGTGAGGAAATCTTTTTTGATGAGAATGGTGATCTCGCCATTGGATATGATATTATAAATGTTGTCATTCTACCCGATGGGACACGGATTAAAGAAATTGTTGGAAGTTATAACCCTTATGCTCCACCAGAGCAGGAATTTACAATCTATGAAGAGGCGATCATGTGGGAAAGCACATTCAACGAGGTCAAATTTAAATTCAATTTAAGCTCCTCGCCCTGGCATTTAAGGCCCTTCACTTTGGCACATTCCCACCTTACCTCACTGCTCTCATTTCTCCTTACACCCCATAGTGCAGAGCTCCAAAGAGGGCGTGACCATGGAAAGGACAGGGACAAATGAGGGGCATTCCCATAAATTACACATGATGTTATAGAATACCTGCATTTGCCTAACTGCTATCAGTTGGGTGCCAGCATTTACACCAGACTTTAGCAGGCATAAATGCTCATACCCAAAGTTGTGTGTGAAATGTCCATTAAGCTAATATTCTGTAATGGTCTATTCATGCAGAGTGCCCTTTATAGAATACTAGCATATAGCACGTATTATTTCAGTGCCTATCTTTAACATATAAGAATAACCATACTGAGTTTTTTTTAGGGTGGGAGGGGGTTGGTGACCACTGGGGGAGTAAGGGGAGGTCATACCCGATTCCCTCCGGTGGTCATCTGGTCAGTTCAGGCACCTTTGTGAGGCTTGGTCGCAAGAAAAAATGGACCAAGTAAAGTTGGCCAAATGCTCGTCAAGGACGCCCTTCTTTTTTCCATTATCGGCTGAGGATGCCCACGTGTTAAGCACGCCCCAGTCCCACCTTCGCTATGCTTCTGATACGCCCCTGTGAACTTTGGTCATCCCCGCGATGTAAAGCAGTTGAGGATGCCCAAAATTGGCTTTCGATTTTGCTGATTTGAGCAACCCTGGAAGAAGGAAGCCCATCTCCTGATTTGTATCGAAAGATAGGCGCCCTTCTCTTTAGAAAATAAGCCTGATAGTATACTACTTACAATGTCAACACAATATGAAATAGAACAATAGATCAAGATAAAATTTGCAACAAGTTTAAACAAAAAATATCTAGTGTAGCTAAATGAAACTCACTCTGGTCAAAGGTGTTAGCTAAATGATTAAAGAAACAAAAATACATATACGTAAATAACCTATAGTGAGCAGATCCATTGTTCAGTCTTTGAGACCGAAAAGTAGGTTACAAAGACATCACCTAAAAGTCCTTTTCTCATAGCCCAACTCTTACGAGAGGATGGAGAATTCAGAGTTATTTGAGGAAGCAGAGATATTTTCTCATACTTTTAATCAAACCATTAAGGGTGACCAGCACAGAAACATTGCTCAAAACATTCCCTAATCAACCTGAATGACTGATTCCAGGTCAAACTTATTTCACTTTATTTATATTTCCAATGAAAATACAGCTCATATTGACCTCCATATTCTATTGAATAGCTTGGCAATGCGCTCAAAAAATAAATGGGAAAAATGCTCATGTTTAGACAGAAAAGTAACACTGTATTTGAAAAGTCATTATCCAGTATTACCTCAAGTTAATCAGTTTCTTCTAAATCCTCAGACACCTCCAGAGTTCAGATGCAACCCGAGATGCCCTCCTGGGTTCAGGAAATTAACCAGGGAAGGACAGCCCGTCTGCTGCTATGACTGTATTCCCTGTCCAGAGGGAGAAGTCTCCAGCCAAAATGGTGAGTGATTTCATGTTATAATGTGAAAGGTTCATATTAGGCCCATATTCAGCTTTCATTGAAGATCCAAAATGGGCCAGCAAATATGCATGCACTCCTGCCTTTTCCAAAACATCAATACAACTGAGAACATCCTGATCTGCATGTCTCAATTGCAATCTCAGTATTCTAAGAAAAATGGGTCTTCACACGTACAAGTGGAATACCTTGTGTTTAATACAAAAGTATGAGCTGAGTACCGCTAGCAAAACTAACCACACCCCGATTAGATAAGATGTATGGAATCCTTTGAAAACATCCATTTTAGGTGAAATTTCATCTAAAAGATAATACATGATTTCATTTACAGGAAGCTCATCATTCACTATTGTTTAATTTTTTGTTATTTAATGTTTGCTACTGTCTGTCATTTTGAAACAAGCCTTACATATAAAGGAAAAGATACTGTCCTATAACTGATGCTATCTCTGAAATAACGGGACAATATTTTTCATTCTCAGATATAGACACTTGTACGAAATGCCCAGAGGACCAATGGCCCAATCAGAAGAGGGATGCCTGTATCCCAAAAGTGATATCCTTCCTGACCTATCAGGAGCCTCTGGGGATAGCTTTGACTTTCTTCTGTATTATCTTAATTCTCATTAATACTGTCATTTTGGGGATCTTTATTCATTACAAAGACACCCCCATAGTGAAAGCCAACAACCGAGATCTCAGTTACATTCTTCTCATCTCCCTCATGCTCTGCTTCCTCTGCTCCTTGGTATTCATCGGCCACCCTGACAAAGTGACCTGTATTCTCCGACAGACTGCCTTTGGGATCAGTTTCTCCATCGCTCTCTCCTCTATATTGGCAAAAACTACCACTGTGGTCATGGCCTTTCATGCCACCAAGCCTGGAAGCAAGCTCCGGAAATGGATGGGTTCTAGGATCTCAATTTCTGTAGTCCTTTTCTGTTCCCTTATTCAAACTGTTCTGTGTCTTACCTGGTTGTTCACTTCTCCCCATTCCCATATCTTAATATGAAATCAGAAATTGGAACAATACTAACTGAATGTAATGAAGGGTCAATACATGCATTTTACTTTGTTCTGGGTTACCTGGGATTTCTGGCTGGTATTAGCTTCATCGTAGCGTTCTTAGCAAGAAATCTACCCGACAGATTCAATGAGGCCAAGTACATCACCTTCAGCATGCTGGTGTTCTGCAGCGTCTGGATCTCTTTCATCCCAACATACATGAGCACCAAGGGCAAGTACATGGTGGCAGTGGAGATATTTGCTATCCTGGCCTCCAGTGCTGGACTTCTGGGCTGTATTTTTTTCCCTAAGTGCTACGTTATTCTGCTGAGACCTGAAAGGAACAGCAGAAAATGCTTGTAAAAAAACTAGAATTATTAATAAAGGATGAATTAATTTAAATATTGTTATCAGTTGTTGGGCAAGTCCAAGTTAAATGTCCTTTTTTTACCCAGAAACTGTATCATTGGTTGAGGCCATCCTAAATTTCATATATTTTATATTATAGCTAAAATTATATATTGTACACAATTTCAATATAACATTAAGTAGATATAGAGGGGCATAATCGAACGCAAACGCCTATCTCCATGGGCGTTTATCTCCAAGAACGTGTCCGTGAAGGGGAGGGCCGAACCGTATTTTCGAGAAAATGGACGTTTTTGAGCTGGGCGTTTGGTTTTTTTTTAGCGTTAATGGAAACTACAAATGCCCAGCTCAAAAACGTCCTAATCCGAGCCATTTGGTCGTGGGAGGGGCCAGGATTCGTAGTACACTGGCCCCCCTGATATGCCAGGACACCAACTGGGCACCCTAGGTCAGTGCTGTGGACTTTAGAAAAAGCTCCCATATGCATAGCTCCCTTACCACGGGTGCTGAGCACCCAAACCCCCTCTCCCAAAACCCACTACCCAGAAATGTACAACACTACCATAGCTCTTAGGAGTGAAGGGGGCACCTATATGTGGGTACAGTGGGTTTTGGAGGCCTCCCATTTACCAGCACAAGTGTTACAGGTAGGGGGGATGGGCCTGGGTCCACCTGGCTGAAGTGCACTGCGGTACCCACTAAAAGTGCTCCAGGGCCCTGCATACACGCAGGCCTCTAGGACTGGTTGCTGCTGTATAACATTGGCACACTAGTTTACACCTGAAGACTAATCTCTCAGAAAACGTCCTTTGTTGGAATAAGCACCTTTACTCACAGTTAACTGCAGATCACAGGTTGTGCCCCACTGGCAACGAGTCTTCCTGGTACTGAGATGAGCAGTAGGTCAGAGTGTAACATGGGGTTAGGGATACTTGTGCTGGCGAACATTCCGCTGGTCAGCAATGCAGCTTGGAAGTTTGAGAAGGGTTTGGAACCCCAAGCTAAAGCCAGTTTCCTAGGTGACCAAGTGAGTGGGCAGTTAGCAGAGTTGGTTAGGCAGCTGGAGTGAGTGGGTGTGCTGAGCAGGGTGTGAGAGAGATAAGGAGAGATTTGAGGTAAAGGAAGATTTGAAGAGAGGGTTTGAGTGATAAAGAATGTACTGTTGTGAGTATGATAGTGTATGGATTGGTGAGATGAGTTTTATTTAAAGTTTAGCTGACTTTGAAGTTCTGGTATAGGAGGAGAAGGATAGATAGGCAAAAAGGTTTGGAATATTAAGGGGAGGTATTATCTAAGGCAATGCCATAGGAAGGGTGTTAATCTTAGGGGTTTAAACTCATTTTTTTTTTTTTTAAGAAAAAGAACCTGTAGGCTGAGAGAGCTTACATAGTGGGAAATAGGGTGGAATGTGAGGGTTTGGTGCAGAGAACGGAATGCTGTGAGGATGTGCAGTGAGTGAGAGTAAGCCAGCCACTCTGTACAGTATAGGGACAGTAATTAACAAGCATAGGCCTGGAAGAGGAGGGGATTTCATTTAATTTTATTTGATATAGTTTCTGGCCACAGTCTTTGTTAAGAATGCCATCCAGAATAGGGTTTCTGCTGCAACAATAGGCAGTCAGGGTTTTGCCTACCATTACTTTAATTAAGAGAGAGGTTTAGAGAGAAGAATTACAGAGGATCAACGGCATTCGACTGACGTCAAGGGCCCCACCACAAGAAAGTGAATCGTTCATCTTGGAAAGAGGAAAAGAATTCACCGCAGCTAAGTGACTGTGTGGGACACGGGGACACTTTGGATGGGGAGAGATAATAGGGAATAAAGGAAAAAGAAAATACTTACCTTTCTGCTCCTAGATAGCGGGTGGTGTTGAGGTTAAACCTGAAAGAAAAAAAGAACAACACAAAGAATCAAATTCTTGGGGTTAATAATTGAAGACGAAGTACAAACATGTTATGCTGGGTTGAATAAAATTGAGAAGTGAGGTATCATACTTATCTGAAAGTGATACTGTTGAAGGGATGAGATTCCTGTAAAAGGAAAGGGATAGAAGTTATTCCCAAAGTGCATTTCTAAAAGGAAACATATTCATTAATAGTGAATTCTGTTACATGAAAATTACCATTGTTTTGCATCTTACCAACATAAAGTGTTTCAAATAAAGCCTGTTACTATGTTAAAGAAGAACTGAAGTGCTGATCAAGGTAAATTTGGGAAAGAATTCCCAAATTAGTTTATTTTTCCTCTCCTATTCTTTGAGACTGGGAGACGTGGTTAGTGTCTCTGCATCACTCCCGGTGTTCTGCAGTGTAATTTCAGAACCTGGCCCGACTACAACCATCCGGTTCTGGGAGATACACAGATTCCATCAGGAACACCGGGGGTGCATGTTAGAAGAGCTGGCAGAATGCTGTACAATGCCCTCTTTCAGCCACATTCAAGGTACGAACTAAGTTCTCTAACGTGGCTAACATATGGAAGGGATCTAAAACTGGCTTACAAAAATGGTCACTACCTCATGTACTACCGGAAACAAAACTGGACACCCTCTGACCCAGTAGGCAGGGGGAAAAGCACCATGGGAGTACAGCCTACCAACTACCAACATTGTGAGCATTTACCACAAGCTAATGAAATCACGGAGCCCAATACCCTACACCCACCACAATTCAATGCTGATGTGACCCTGTAGTGCACCCGAGAGCCACATCTGACCCAGGGAAAGGCTGTCACAGGATTGAATACATTCTGCTATCATGGAGGTGGGTATGGCATTTGAGGCTGGCATAGAGGCTGGAAAAAAAGTTTTTTAAGTGGGTTTTTTTTGGTGGGAGGGGGTTAGTGATCACTGGGGGAGTCTGGGGAGGTCATCCCCGATTCCCTCCAGTGGTCATCTGGGCAGTTGGGGCACTTTTTTGGGACTTGTTTGTGAAAATAAAGGGTCCAAAATAAGTGACCCAAAATCGCAGCAAAAACGCCTTTTTTTTTTATTATCAGCTAAAGACGCCCATCTCTCCTCGGCTGATAACCATGCCCCAGTCCCGCCTTCACCACGCCTCCGGCACACCCCCGTCAACTTTATTCATTTCCACGATGGAGTGCAGTTGGAAACGCCCAGAATCGGCTTTCGATTATACCGATTTGGGCGGCTTTGCGAGAAAAACGCCCATCTCCCGATTTGGGTCGAAATATAGGCGTTTTTCTCTTTCGAAAATAAGCTGGATAGTGGTCAATAACAAAGTTGTTGTTGATATGTTTTTATTGTAATAAATTCATTTCTGAGTCATTCTCCACTCAACGGGTCTAACAGTGCAGTAACACTTGGGGATAGTTAGCAAAAGGGATGGGATTTGATATACTGCCTTTCTGTGGTTACAGTCAAAGCAGTTTATGTATTATATACAGGTACCTATTTTGTATCTGGGGCATTGGAGGGTTAAGAGGCTTGCCCAGAATCACAAGGAGCTGCAGTGAGAACTGAACCCAGTTCCCCAGGACCAAAATCTGCTGCACCAACCACTAGGCTACTCCTCCACTAGTATAATTCCGTGTAGAATCTCAAATAGGGAAAGGGAAATGGGACTTGATATACTGCCTTTCTGTAGTTTTTGCAACTACATTCAAAGCGGTTTACATACAGGTACCTATTTTGTACCTGGGGCAATGGAGGGTTAAGTGACTTGCCCAGAGTCACAAGGAGCTGTAGAGGAAATTGAACCCAGTTCCCCTGGTTCTCAGCTCATTGCACTAAGCATTAAGCTCTTGCTTCACCCTAAGCTTCATTAAGTGCTTACATGAAAATTCAAATGTACCAATAGTTAATATGGTACCATAACAAATCTTAACACATGAATTGTGACAGTTATTTCAGAGCAGATGGATAAACTCACAGACTTTTCACTTAAAGAGTTCAGTCAGTTTTTCACTGCTTACATATACCATTAAAACTCAGTAAAATACAGTGGTTGATATGTAAGAAAGTGCTGATGAGGCAGATGACAATTTTAAAAAACCTGGAGCAGAAGAGTAGCCTGTTAGAATGGGAAGCCTGGTCCGAATCCTACTGCTGCTCCTTGTGATCTTGGGCAAGTCACTTAACCTTCCATTGATTCAGGTGCAAACTTAGGGCCCCTTATATTAAAGTGTGGTAAAATCTGGACTCAATCCCCCTGATATTTAAAACCACTGAATTGACCAGGAAGGGCTCCTGGTCAGTTAAATGGCATTTAACAGCATATCCGACAGTATTCAGTGGGAAATAGCTGGTTCTCTCCCGCTGAATATTGACGGTTAGCACTTAGTGGATACCTGGTTATATCCTGTGATAAAACCGTCTATCTGCTTATATTTGGCGCATCGCTGGCTAAATTTGGCAGCCAAATTAGGCCACCAAAATAGCTGGCTTATCTTTGGCTGATTATTGGCTTAGGGGTCCTTTTACTACGCACATCCAATGCACATCAATTTTGAACTATTGCCCGGCTACCATGTGGCCCGGGTGGTAATTTCATTTTTTATGTGCATCTGATACGCGTGTCAAAAAATATTTTTTTATTTTCTAACATATGGTGCTAACAGGGCAGTAATCGGCAGAGTATACACATTGATGATTACCACTCGGTTAAGGCGTGACAGCTTACTGCTAAGTCAGTGGGTGGCGGTAAGTTCTCAGACCCAAAATGTGAGCGCCAATTTTTATTTTGCCACACTTCCCCTTTCGGCCAATAAAAAAGGCCTTTTTTTACAGGCGCGCTGAAAAATGGATCTGCATGCGTGCAAAACACGTGCCTACAATAGCGCAGGCCATTTTTTAGTGCACCTTAGTAAAAGGACCCCTTAGTTATGTTTAGACAGGCCACATGTAAACTGGTTATTCAATGCTAGTCACCAGAAACAACCCAGGCTCAGAGCCGACTGCGCGAAGCAGCACAGCAAGCTCCTGTGGTCTATATCGGCCCCAGTGAGCTTATTTATTAATTTAAAGTTTTTTTATCACAATTTCTAGACCGCTCTATCCCAGGTTCTAGGTGGTTTACAATATAAAAACTATTCATGAAATGTTCTAACGTGGGGCTTTCTCATTTAATGATTTAATGAGGCACTTATGGGGAGGGAAGGGGTGTTGTAAAAATATTAGTTGTACACTAACCTTGTCATTTGTGTGAAATTAGAAGAGAAAGAGAGATGAGGTCAAAAGAAGCACTTATATCCAGCAAGACAATTGGTGCAAACTTCCCTCCATCCAGTTGGCTACGAATCTCACTGGAGAGAGGCACAAAACTAGTTTCTAGACTTTTAATTCTCACAAAAATCTGATTGACGTGGGTGAAGAAGATTCTGTTTATCTACACAATCTTTCAATGAAATACCACTCTATCAACTATGCTAAGAAGAGATTGTTAAAAATGGGGCCAATACAGTAACCAATCGGCAAAGAGGGTTCCAATAGTCCTTTTTTCAAAATCTGTTTTTAACACAGATGATTTCAATGAAGCAGGTGAAATGCCAGAATAGAGACTTGTGTTTATTGTAGATAGAATAAACGAGTGGCGAGAATGACACCAATTTTTCATGACTATTGACGATATAGGATCATTTTTAGAAGAGGTTGGATGTGAAGTCGAATAAATTTTAGATAATCGAATAGAGGAGAGAAAATTGAATGATGACCAACACACCGTTTGAATGATCAGAGAGGCAGCAGAATTTGAGGTATCAGCTGAGATGTGACTAAATAGGTGTCAGGTTTCTCACGGAAACACTGGGTTAGTGAGCCCTTGGACCCCTGCCGTGGAGCGGCAGTGGCAGGCAAGATCACCTCCAAACCAGAGACACGGCAAAACAGGACTGGAGCCCCGGACTGGAGTTGCAGCCAAGGCAAACAAGCTGGAACAGGCAGAGCAGGAACAGCTAGACTTCACCTGCGCTTGACCACCGTTTCCCAGGAGTTGAGCCCCTGGGTGCAGGCGGCCGGCAGGGCTTTCAGGGCAGGGCAGGAACTGGATACCAACAGGAAACCCACGAGGTCTGGAATTCCCAAGGGAGGCTAGCCAGAATACTAGACAAGGACCCTCAACCAAATACCTCACTATGCAGAAAGCAGGCAGGGTGAGAATCAAGACAGGGATGCCCCCAGGCACCCAGACAAGAACTAGGCAGCAGTTAATAGCTGTTGCATTCTCGAGGACCTTGGCATTCTGTCAGGCTCCTTCCCTGGAAGAACTGGGTTGTGAGCCCTTGGACCACTACCGTGCAGCGGCAATGGCAGGCAAGATCACCTTCAAAGCAGAGACGAGGCAAGGCCGGACTGGAACCCCGGACTGGAGGTCTGCACTGGAATACACAGGATGGGAACGCACCGGACGGGTGCATACTGGACTGGCACCCACTGGACTGGTACACACTGGAGTGGAGCCCGCTGAACTGGAACACACGGGACCGGAACCCGCTGGACAGGAACACACTGGACCTAGGCTTCACCTACGCTTAGCCACTATTCCCCAAGGGTTGAGCCCTCAGGTTCGGGCAGCCGGTAGGGCTTACAGGAAAACCAGAACTGGAACTAGCAAGCAGGAACAACAGGAATCAGGATACAGAAGTGCCCCAAGGCACCTAGGCGAAAGCAAGGCAGACAGGCAGGGAATGTCCTGGTTCTGGCAATAGTCAGGGCTGGCCACAGGCAGAGAATATCCGGGTTCCGGCAGGTCAGGCAGCAGGCAGCAAATATCGGGGTTCAGGCAATAGTCAGAGACAGGTGGCAAGCAGAGAATATCTGGGTACAGGCGATAGTCAGAGACAGGCAGCCAGCAGAGAGAATATCTAGGTTCAGGCGATAGTCAGAGCCAGGCAGCAAGCAGAGAATATCTGGGTTCAGGCAATAGTCAGTGACAGGTGGCAAGCAGAGAATATCAGGTTCAGGCAATGGTCAGATCAAGTAGCAAGACTAGGGCTGGAGCTCCAGTAGCAAGGAGTACTGGCAAAGGACAGGACTAGGGCTGAAGCTCCAGAAGCAAAGGAAAACACACACAGGAAAACCAGAAAGCTAAATACAAGAAAACTAGTAAAGCTGTACACAAGCTAACAGGAAGCTATGCCCAAGCTGACTAGTAACAAGCTAGAAACTCACACTAAGCAAAACACAGGAGAACTAGTAAAGCTGTACACAAGCTAACAAGCAAAGCTATGCCCAAGCTAACTAGTCACACACTAGGAACTCACACAACACAACACACAGGAGAATTAGTAAAGCTGTACACAAGCTAACAAGGAAAGCTATGCCCAAGCTACTAGTAACAAGCTAGAAACTCACACTGAACTGGATAAGGTAGCAGTGCACAGAGCACTCTAACATACCAGGGGCCTTAGACGATGCAAAGGCAAGGGCTGCAGTCTCTAAGTGATTAATAAAGCCCTTCAACACCTGAGGAGCAGCTGCAGCCATCAGTAAGCAACTACGGAGGCTGTCCAGGCACAAACAAGAGAGACAAGTCCGGCAGCCTGGAAGAACCGGACCGGACTGGGCTAAAGTCTGGAACGGGTAGGAACAGCAAGACACACTATGGCAGCCACTGGCTCTGACCACCAGTGGGTGAGAGGAACACAAACCAAGGAGCAGGTAGAGTGCACTCAGAATATAGAGAGACCTAGAATACCTAGGTGCAGCACAGAGGAGTAAACAGAGCCAGGCTGGAAACAGAGGTAGAGCTAACTCAGGCAGCACCCCCAGTAGAGTGCAGTAGAGTGGAGTAATTAGAGCCATGCTGAAAGCAGCCAGCACACAGAAGGAAAACTACTCCAGAAAGGATAGGCAGAAGCCAGCTAGAAGCTGACCCCCAGAAATAAGGTAAGTCTTGAGGGTGGTCATGGCCACAGACGTGACAATAGCTGACCAACACGGACGAAAGCAGAGCTATGGCTGAAGCTCCAGTAGCTGAGAAATACAGGCAGAGAACAGAACTATGGCTGAAGCTCCAGTAGCTTAGAAATACA
The DNA here is from genome assembly GCF_901765095.1 of Microcaecilia unicolor. Taxonomy (NCBI): domain Eukaryota; kingdom Metazoa; phylum Chordata; class Amphibia; order Gymnophiona; family Siphonopidae; genus Microcaecilia; species Microcaecilia unicolor. The sequence continues at coordinate 239,355,188 of NC_044033.1, forward strand.
GGCAGGAAGCAGGGCTATGGCTGGAGCTCCAGTAGCTTACAAATACAGGCAGGGAGCAAGCTGTGGCTGGAGCTCCAGTAGCAGAGAAATACAGAGAGAGAACAGAACTATGGCTGAAACTCCAGTAGCTTAGAAATACAAGCAGGGAGCAGGTCTATGGCTGGAGCTCCAGTAGCCACTAAGAAAGAAACCCAAGACAGGAATACAAACCAGAGACAAGACTAGGAAAAGCAATAGAACCAAAACTAGCTACACACAAGCTAACTACAATAAGCTATACACAAGCTAACTACAATAAGCTATACACAAGCTAACTAGACACAAGCAAGAACTCAGACTAGAACTGGACTAGGCAGAAGTGCACACAGCACTCTAACATACCAGGGACCTTAGACGATGCAAAGGCAAACACAGAAGTCTCTAGGTGATTAATAAAGCCCATCAACACCTGAGGCTCAGCTGCAGCAATCTCTAGGCAGCTACGGGTGCTGTTCAGGCACAAACAAGAAAGACAAGTCTGGCAGCCTGGAAGATCCGGACTGGGCTGAAGCCTGGAACGGGTAGGGACAGCAAGACAGTCTATGGCAGCCACCGGTTCTGGTCACCAGAGAGCGAGGGGTGCACAAACCAAGAAGCAGGCAGAAAGCATACTGAAGCATAGAGAGGCTCAACATACACAGGTGCAGTATAGTGGAGTAATTAGAGCCATGCTGGAAGCAGCCAGCACACAGAGACAGAGGCAGAGCTAACTCAGGCAACACACACAGGTGCCGTATAGTGGAGTGCCGTATAGTGGAGTGATTAGAGCCATGCTGGAAGCAGCCAGCACACAGAGACAGAACTAATTCAGAAAGGACAGACAGAAGCCAGCTCAGAAGCTGACCCCCAGAAATAAGGTAAGTCTGAGAGGGGTCACGACCACAGACATGACAATAGGACAGAAAGCAGATAACAAAAGAGACCTCACTATCTGGCCTGATTAAAGATGATGGCAAAGGAGAGTCATTGACATATGCTTAAGATTTTGTCAGGGAAGAAAGCAGCTAATGAATTTGCCATAGGTAGCAAAGTTGATCTTACCTAGGAGATTCATCTTTCCCTAACAGCTTCTGACCCACACAGATAAGCTCCGTACCTGGATAAGAACCAGTTTGTACCCTACTCATTCTGTATAGTGTACAGTGGCGTAGCTAGGTGGGGCACAGGGGGAGCGGTCGCTCCCCTAAACACTCTTTCAAATAAAATGGCGCCTATGCACCAAAGGCTCCTGCTGCCTCGTGCTGGATTAACTTTTCCTCGCAGCCACTGCATTTTGATCTGTGGCAGTCTGCCCCTCCCTGACTGACTTGGAACTTAACTAAGCTAGCTGTTCATTGATAGCCCTATGCACGCTGGCCGCGATCCTGTGCCGCCTCTCTCTGCTAGTTTTTTCCCTCAACCCCCTCAAGATGTAACTTCTTGTTTGGGTTGGGAGGAGGGAGCGGAGGAAGGAAACCGGCAGAAGCAAGGCACCAGTAGCGCACATAGGACTATGGTCCCGCACGTGGCTTCATTTTTGTTGCAGCGGCGCAGCCAAGTTGGGGAGGCAAGGCAATGACACGAACAAGGAGGTCAACTGAAAACATTGAAACTTAAGGCAAGCCACTGCTGTATCTGTCTTTTACCTTTTGCTTCTATAGTCTCTCTCCCTTTCCTCCGCTCTGCGCAGCCGTTACACTCGAAGCAAGCAAATCTAGGAGGAGCTGCTCTATTTATGTTGTTGGTTTTAATCATTGGCAGCATTTTTATTTCATTATTGCTACTAAGTATTACATATTAAGGGCATTTGCTTTATACTTTTGTTTGAATTCGTTTATTTAGTCCTTATATGCACGTGGTTTTGCTTTTTAAATCCAAAGGTGAATGAATCCTAAGGGTGGTTGAACAATTGGGTATAAACTGTTGTTTCTGACTGCTTTGGGTCTGCTGATCTGTACATCTGCTGTCTAAAACTTTGGAAGATAGAAATAAGAAAATTAAAAGTTTGGGATGTACTCTGTAGAAGTTGTTTTGCAGTGTGTGTATGGATGCTTGTTCTGGTGTGTGCATGTGATATTTGAATAACTGGCTATACTTATGGCTATGATTTCTGAACAAGCAGCATCACTAAAGTACCGACTTTTAAATCCCAGTTGGTATATATGCTAATCTCAACTTTGTCAAATGTTTCAGACATGTCTATGTATTTGCTCCCATGATATAACTGAATTCTGTGGTGATGGACACAAGGAAAGCAAGTTTGGTTCAGTGAAGACTAACCTGTTCCTTAGTTGGGCTCTAGTATTACCATAGTGAAAATGCGACCATACCATGCCTCTGTAGTTATGTTCCACTAATAAGTTAAACGATTAACTGACTTTCTTGAAAGGACTATATAAACTTTGGATACATGACTAGGGATACAGTATACTTATTTATTCAATATCACAATTCCTCATGTACAGCAACAAAACAACCTTTTAAGGTTGATAGTGTTTGCAAGGAGCTCCTTTTATTACTGACCAGACAGAGAGAAGAGTTTTCATTTTTGGCACAGTATATGTCATCACAGGAACAAAATATAAGAAAACCAATGGACTGCATTAGTGGCTTATAGCCTGTTTAGTTATGTTTAAACAGAAGAAATCTGCTTGAAACAAAATATTTATTTTTACTTTGACTTATAAAACCAGTTGTTCCTGAAACATGCCTCAAAATGGAATAATCCATTTGTGTATCTACAATGTAAACTTCTACAAAAAAGATGAAGTTAAGATGTGATTCCATATGCCCAGGGCTGGTCTTAGGCCGAGGCGACCGAGGCGGCCGCATAGGGCCTCGCGCTTAAGGGGGCCCCGCGCGGCGTGCCTCGGTCAGCCTCCTTCGCTCCCTATTCCGCGGTATTTAAATTTACCTTACCAAGTTACCTCCGTTGCAGGCAGCGTCAGTGAAAACGCTGTCTGACGGCCCACCAGCCTTCCCTTCGCTCATTCGTTCCCTCTCAGTGTCCCGCCCCCAAGGAAATGACATCAGAAGAAGGCGGGGCACTGAGAACGAACGAGCAAAGGGAAGGCTGGTGGGACGTCAGAGAGCGTTTCACTGACGCTGCCTGCAATGGAGGTAAATTTAAATACAGTACTTGAAGATCTGAGCCTGCCATGAGTGGGAAAGCTTGTGGTACAAATGCAACTTTAAAAAAAGAGAAGAGTGGAACTTGGGGAAGGGAGAGAGAGTTGCTGGCGGTCTGGGAGGAGAGGGAGAGATGCCAGACCAAGTGGGTGGGTGGGGAGGTCATTAAGAGAGAACTGTGGGAGGGGAGGCAAGACAAGGCACAGCATATTAAAAAGAATGGGTGAAGGCACTGGGGGGGATGGGGAGGTTACATGAGAGAGAATGGGTGAAAACACAGGGGGGCCCACATAAGAGAGAGAATGGGTGAAGGCATGGGGACACATGAGAGAGACAGAATGGGTTAAGGCACAGAGGGCACATGAGAGAAATAGAGAATGGGTGAAGGCAAAGGGAATACATGATAGAAAATGGGTGAAGGCATGGAGGGGGGCAGGTGGACATGGGAGCGGGAGGGAAGGGGAGAGAGGAGCATCGATGGACAAAGATGGGAGGGCAGAGCCCAGGGAGAGAGGATTAATTGCTGGACATGGAGGGGAGGGAGGGAAATTGCTGGATTTGGATAGGTGGAGGAGGGAAGGGGAGAGAGGAGCATCGATGGACATGGATGGGAGGGCAGGGCCCAGGGAGAGGAGGGGAGGGCAGGGCAGGGGAGAAAGGAGAATTGCTGGATATTGAATGGAGGGAAGGAAAGACGAAGGAGATGCACATGGATGGAGGGGAAGGGAGAATGGTACACAGGACACCGGAGGATGGTGGACATGGTGAGAGAAAAAATATCAAATGGAAAGAAGACACTGCATAAAACAGAAGACACTGGGACCAAAGCGAATAGAAAACCTAAATGATCAGACAACAAAGGTAGAAAAAAGTATTTTATTCAGAATTTATTAATTGGAATATGTCAGCTTTTGGAAATGTACATCTGTGATATTTTGCATGTAAGTTTCAATTTTTCTGGTATTGCTGCATGCTGAGTCTGACTTCTTGAGTTAACTTTCCAGTTCAGTATTTTGCCTTCATATTTTTTGATTTCTAGTTCCTTGTGTCATGTCTGTTGTGTCATGTGTTTTTCATGTGTGATCAAGGTGCAGTATCCTGCTAGCGTGTAGTATTTGCAGCCCTTTTTGTTTTGCTTTTTTCACAAGGTAGTGTAATGGTGTTTTAGAGCCTGGTGTAATTACAGTTCTGCCTTTTCACGCATAAGGTTGTAGCTCGTCCTGTCCTTGGAATTAGTGCTGTTATGGTTTAGTAAGGTTATGAGTGTGTTTTTGCACAAGTTTGTGTATAGTGTTTTGCAGTGGAGAGATTGTGTCCACACCTCTGACCCCCGGGGTTATGAGAATTGGAACTACTAATTGTAGTGGACTTGAACTGAATAATTTCTGGGGAGTGTGGGTTTCATGATAGCATTGTGCTTATTATTTCAATCAGTTTTTCTGTACAAATTTAGCTTCATTTGTCTTTATTTGCAATTTCATAAATAAAAATAATAATCAATGGGGTGGAGCGGGGGCGGGGCTAGGGTAGGGCGGGGCTAGGATGGGGCCCCACCAAATTGGTCTGCACAGGGCCCTGCACTTGCTAAGACCGGCCCTGCATATGCCCCATAACCCCAGCTCTGGAACTCTTTGCCGGAGGATGTGGTAACAGCAGTTAGCGTAAAGACTGATTTATGGAACATGGAAATAAAAAAAAGCCTGGGACCAGCCCAATTAGAAAATTAAATTCCCAGACAACAAAGGTAGAAAATAAAAAAATATTTTTATGTAATACTTTGTAAGGACTGAGATGTACCTGCTTTGTAAAATGTACATTTTTTTCTTTTTTCTATTTTTATTTTGCAAAGTACAGGAGAAAATTCATTCTGTTTCTCTTTTACCAGTATTGTACTGAATCTGGATTTCTTGAGCAGAGTGGAGGAGGTCTCTATTTCAACTTTTGTATGGGGTTTTTTGTGGCTCCCTATTCTGTATTAGATGAGATGAAGGTCTGTCCATGCTCTGCATGTGTGACTGAGATGAAGGATTCTGCTAGCATGTAGTGTCTATGTAGGAATGTGTAACAGTGCAGCTTGTTCCAGTTTCCCAACAGTAGGTATATTAGTGCTCTAGAGTCCAGTGTAATATATATATAGCACTGTCTTTACACTGGTGGGTTAGAGCTGTTATTGTGTGGTAAGCTTGGTATTCTAGGGCAGTGTTTCGTAAGTTGGACCTAGAGTACCCCCTTGCCAGTCAGGTTTTCAGGCTATCCACAATAAGTATGCATGGAAATTGATTTGCATAAACTGCCTCCATTACATGCAGATTCATTGTGGATAGCCTGAAAACCTGAATGGCAAGAGGGTAATCCAGGACCACCTAAGGAAACACTGCTCTAGGGCCCAGTGTAATATTTGTAGCACCGTGTTTTCATAGGTGGTTTAGGGCTATTATGGTGTTGTAAGTTTTCAGTATAGATTTTGGGTGTCATTTTGCAGAGATTTGTGTTATTTCACAGTGTCTGGCCCTATTTGAAAGTAGGCTGTGGGGCTAGGGGTGCCTTTGGTGGCCCTTGTCACACAAAACAAAAATGCTCAAGGCTAATGGTCTCCACATCCTGTAGAGCCCCTCTGATTTAAACAAAGTGTCCAGCACTGGAAGAAGTGTATGTGCTGTTTCTGAGGTGATGGTCACAATTTTAATATTTTTACTTGTAGTTAAGAAGACAGGTTGCCTGCTCTGGACAGTCCAAGGATCTCTTCTGCGTCCTATCTCCTGATGTAACTTCCTGTTTCCTTGTAGGTAGGATGCAATAGAGACAGCCTGTATTAATCATCACCCGCCACAGCCACTACACCTGAAAACAACACAGGCACTGCTGTCTAGCTGACACCAACCAGCGCCTATTTTATAAAAGTCTGCTCCCCCTGATGTCAAAACCTGGCTACGCCTCTGATAGTGTACCAAAAGTTAGATGCCAATTCAGCAAGTAACTTCCTCTCTACAACACGCCAAAATGGTGGTGAAATGGTAGATATTAGTGTAAGCACACTTAAGCCCTATATGGTTCTAATGCTAACTACAACCTGGCAAGGGCATGGGCATGTTCCAAGGAGTAGAGGATGACATATGACTTCATGCATATAAGGAGAACATAAATCCTTTAGTCAAAACACCCTACTTGACCCAACAAGGGTCTGTCGGGGATACCGCCTGCATCAGGGGTCATATACAAATTGCTCTAGATGACAATGCTCTTATAAGTGGTGCTAGAAAAGCAGAGAAATGCAAATTGAATCACAGTATCACTGCTTCTCCATGACAAGTAAAATCGCTATTCTTCTGGGCGTATCATCAAGCAATGTATGCAACATAGGATACTGTCAGTTGCACATACTGGATGCCACATTTGACATTGCATAATTGAGTGCCCCTAAATGTTGGTACTTAGCTGTAGACTTACGCTAGTACCTATAACAGATTTGGCATGCAAATTTGCCCTTATAAAATACTAGCTAAGTGCTTAGAGTTTTGGCAAGTAACTTTTCACGCCTTTTGAAGAATTGTCTCCTTTATGTTTAGAGAAATAATCAAGTTTTCACTAACTATCATAGTTCGATATTCTCTGAATAGCTCAAGATAATCTTTGGTTTTAGATTTCCTCCAGAGCGTTTCGGCTATTCACAGTTGTCTGTAAATGAAAACCATCTTGAAACATGGATTTCCCTTCTTGCGATCAGCAGCTGAAGAATTAGCAGGAACTATCATATTGAGGGTATTTATTTATTTATTTATTTGTTACGTTTATATCCCACATTTTCCCACCTATTTGCAGGCTCAATGTGGCTTACATAATACCGTAAGGCGTATGCCAAGACCGGTAGAGAAACAAATACAAGGTGATGCAAGGGTAGGGCCGCATTGTGATTTTTTATGGGTCCTAGGCATTTTTCACTTCACGGGACGTTCCACAGTGGCATTTAATATATGACTGAGCTTTTAATTTGAACTTATATGCATATTTTATTTGTATATCTGTATTCTATTTATTGTATATATTTTCAAGGCTGAAAGGCAAGACATGAAAATAAACAACTTCATTTTTATTCTTTCTGATTAAAAAAAAAATTAAAATATTTTCGTGGGCCCTAGGCATTGTGCCTAATGTGTTTAATGGATAAGTCTGCCCTGGTTGAGTGTCTGAGAAAAGAGAAAATTGCAAATGGATGGCTGTGCTTCAAACAGGGGAAAATTATCAGGATAAAGACGAAGGGTATAATCCAGCTGGCAGTGGCCAGTGTTTAACAAAATACTGACTGCCACCAGCTGAATATTACCGTCATGTGTGTTTGGAGCCACAGATGGAACCACAAGGTGGAGCCAAAGACAAAAGAAGCAACTTTATCCAATGACCCGACACGGCCCGTGTTTCAGCAAATGACTTCATCAGGAGTCAGGTAATATTCCTTTTGAACGTCTTCGCTTCATAACAAATGAGGGTACCAAATGCACCCACTTCAAGTGTCTAAAGCAAACAGGCAGAATGTCCTGCATCATGCAAGAAACAAAATCCAGCAGAACTTCCTGTGTCATGCAAGAAACTGTGCAAGTACTTCAGAACTCTGCCCAAACTATGCTCCTAAACATAGTTTAGGTGTGTAAAAGTGCATATCTTCTTGTCAGCACCCATATTTTTACACACTATGGACCAAATTCTGTAAATGGCTCCGAAACCCCCCCACGTTAAGCGCTATTCTATAAATGGTGACCAAAGTTAGATGCAATTAATAAAATGGCGCTTAGCTCTGAGATCCAAGCCTAACTAAACCCTGGTGTAAATTCTTGCTCCTAAATTAAGTGCATAAATTGCAGAAATACCCCTGATCTGCTCCTGACCATCCTGTGGCCATGCCCCCTTTTTTAATGTGCATATCCTGATGCCTAAAAGTGTACATGTAAATTTTAATTGATGCCAATTAGGAGCGATAATTAGCTCCCAGTTATCGATGCTAGTTGGCTTGTTATTCAACTAAATTGCACAGGCAATTCTGAGTGCCATATAAAGAATTTGGGGGTATGTCATAGGGTAATTCTATAAAAGCCCAATTCTGTGGATAAAACAGGATTTACCCATAGGAACAAAAATGGGAAAATTGCCCCCTTTAAGTTCCCAAGTTTGGAGATGAATCAGTAGGACACCAGGAACCTGAAATAATAAGGTAAAGAATAATGGGAAATAAACCACATCAAACACAACAACCCCAAATATCATATCCATTAATACCCCAAATACAGACCCATGTTCTTAATCTTTTGGAAGACAGAAAAAATAATATCTCATAAAATACATTTTTATAAGCAATAGGGAAAGGATATACCGAGATCTTGCTGGGTACTTGTGACCAATCAGAGACAGATTGTTGGGTTTGATGGACTATTTGCTCTGACTCAACGTGACGTATCTTACACTCTTACAAGATAGATTTGGATAGGCTGGAGTGGGCTTTGATGGCAACTCCAGTAGTTGGAATATAAGAACAAAGTCTAGAGTACATCTACTGTCTATGTCCCAGAAACATCAAAGAAAGACCATGATCAAGTATTTAATATCACTTTCACTGTTGATTTAATCTTGAATTGATAATGAATGTGACTACTGAGCAGACTTGAAGGACCATTCAGGTCTTTATCTGTCATCAATTACTATGCATCTTTTTTACAAAGCTGTGAGAGGTCTAACGCGCAGGTAGCACATGCTAAATCAGCACTGCCACTGGGTCCAGCTCGCTGAATCCACAGTTGAAAATGTGTGTGTGTGTGGGGGGGAGGGATCCTGGTGATAATTGGTAGCATGGCCATGTTGGTGTGTGCTGCATGGTTACCACGCAGGTAGCACATGAGCCCTTACCACTAGCTTGGCAGGAGCAGGGTTCAGGATATACATACAAGCTTGGCAGGAGCAGACCACCTGCACAGCAGAGAGCTAATTAGGGACAATGCTGGCTACTGTAGACACTCAGAATGACAGACCAGGGCTCCATACACAGGCAATAGAACAGAACCAAGACTGAAGGCTGACAAGCCGCCACAAACAGGGACACGTAGGCACAGACACAAGAACCAAGGCTGAAGGCTACAAGGCAGCCACAAACAGGAACACAGACAGTGAACAAGGCAAACAGAAGGATTGGAAGCCCACAGACAAGAGCAAGACAAAGCAGAAGGGCAAGAGCCCACAGAACAAGACTAGGTAAACTATGCAACAACACACCGACTAACCTGACGACCCTTGGCAATGCAAAGGCCCTGAATGCAAGTACACCCACTTCCTTATAAGACTCTCACTGATGATGTCACCTACTGCAGGACAGGAGCAGGGAACACACTGACACCAAAGAGAGGCTTGGAACACACAGGAAGTGAGCACACAGGAAAGACAGACAAGAGCCATCTTGGAAGCTGGACAGACAGGAGCCATCTTGGAAGCTGAACATCGGGAAATAAGGTGAGTAAAAGAGGAGTCATGACCACAGTCGTGACAGTATCTCCCCATCAAGGTTCCCGTGGTCCCCACGGGAGATTCAGTTTTCTAAGGATAACTGTGATGAAACCTCCTGATGGGTTTCAAAACGTGAACATGGATCACTGGACTGGAAGTAACAAGGAAATCTGGAACTTGAAGACAGGAGTGGCTCTTATAAACAGGAGGCTCTTTCAAACAGCCGCTAGGCAGAATCAGAGTCTTGGATGCAGCAAGAGGAATCATACTCAAAAGGAACCCTCCCCTGAGGGAATCCACAACTTCCTTGACCTCCTGGCATATCAATGTAGTGACAGGAACAGAGCTAGAGCCAATACACAAGCTAAAATCAGAGGCTGGACAAAAACTCAAACTGAACTCAAGAGCTGGACCGGGACTGGCATCAGAGTCCTGACAGGAACTAGAAGTCTGAACAGGAGCTGAACCGGAACGGGAACCCGGACAGGAATCAAGATCCGAACCGGGGCTGGACCTCGGACTGGAATCAACCTCTTGATTGGAACTGGACCTCGGAGCGGACTCAGCATCTTGGCTGGAACTGGAACTCGGCCTGGACTCAGCATCTTGGCTGGAACTGGAACTTGGAGTAGACTCGGCTAGAAGCGCCACTCGGACTGGGATCGGAGGCTCAGCTAGAGGTGCCACTCGGACACTGGAGGCGCCACTCGGACTGGAATCAGAGTCTTGGCTGGCAGTGCCACAGGGACTAGCATCAGAAGCTTGGCTGGAAGCACCCCTTGGGCTGGGCTCAGAAGCTTGGCTGGACGCGCCCCTTGGGCTGGACTCAGAAGCTTGGCTGGACACTCCCCTCGGGCTGGACTGGAACGAATTTCTAAGACGCCGCCTTTTGGCGTTGGCTTCAGGAGTAATCCGCAGGGCAGGATCCAAAAGAAGACTGTGGTGGTACATATACAGTATCTTGCAAGTTCAAGAATTTATGAAGTGTTTTCAAGTATATTTCCTTAAAAAAATGGACTGATGACGAGAAAAGTTGGAAATTACTATTGCACCATTATATGATCAGCGGAGTTACTGCCTCTGATGGTTTGAGGATACCTTCTTATGTGAATGATTTTTTTCATTTAGTATAGCAGCAGTAGATGTTTATTGTGTGCATTAAGTATTATTACTTGCTATTCAAGAAATATATATATATATATTAAATTATTAGTGAAAAAGGCCCGTTTCTGACAGAAATGAAACGGGCACTAGCAAGGTTTTCCTCGGAGTGTGTATGTTTGAGAGAGTGTTTGTAAGATTGACTGTGTGAGAGAGAGTGAATGTGCGAGTGTGTGTGTGTGTGTGAGAGAGAGATAGTGAGACTGGGTGCGAGTATGTCTGTGAGAGAGAGAGTGTGTGTATGAGAATCAGAGTGTGTGCCAGGGGCCCCTCCCTCCTCCCTCCCAGTTCCAGGGTCCCCCCTCCATCCCTCCCTCAGTCCCTCTGAGTTCCAGGGTCATCCCCCCTCCCTCCCTCCAAGTTCCAGGGTCATCCCCCCCTCCGAGTTCCAGGTTCATCCTCCCCTGCCTTCGAGTTCCAGGGTCCCTTCCAGTTTCAGGGTCCCCCCCACCCTCCCTCAGAATTTCAGGGTCCCCACCCTCCCAGTTCCAGGGTCACCTTCCCTCCCTCCCAGTTCCACGGCCCTGTCCCCTCCCTGCTTGGTGGTGGTGGTGGGGGGGGGGGGGGGTTGCTATTTGCTGTCAACCTAAGGAGACACTGCTTCTGGTGTACAGCAGCTAAGTCCTGTCCTGACCCACAGGCAGCTGGAGCTCCCTCATACTCTTTCAGTGACACACATTGACAGGCAACGGTGGGGCTGACGCAGCCACGGGCACTTACCTGGATAAAGTTTGTATTGTTGACAAATGATCTGAAAATACAGAGTTTAAAATTGGTGTTTCTACCAGGTAGAATAATTTTTAAAGCTGTTTTAGTGGTATTTAATTTAGATTTAATGATATTCATATGTACAGATGGGTAGCTTTCAAATAAATTTAAAAGGTGTGCAGTAAGAAACCAAAAACAAAAACCTTTTGTCTTTTACCTGTTAAGGTACAGTTTATCCAGTAGAAACAGCTTTAGACGTGTTTCAGATGGAAGAAGAAAAAAAAACGACAATGTGGATCAGCAGCTCCTAGGTGTGCTTGGTTTTGAGTGTATGGGAATGACGGCTGTGTTGGGGAGTTGAAACAGAGATCAACCAATGGGCTTCCTTGTTTACTACTACTACTACTACTTAACATTTCTAGAGCGCTACTAGGGTTACGCAGCGCTGTACAATTTAACATAGAAGGACAGTCCCTGCTCAAAGAGCTTACAATCTAAAGGACACGTGAACAGTCAGTCTGATAGGGGCAGTCAAATTGGGGCAGTCTGGATTTCCTGAAAGAGTTAGGTGCCGAACGCAGCATCTTTCACTATCAGCTTCCATTTCAAATGATTCCTCATCCACCTCACCAGACTTCCAACATGATATTATGTTTTGATATATATCTTCATGAGGGAAACCTCCTTATCAAATGGTTAATTAATCATGGTCCAACTGTCATTAAGGGTCAGAGGACTATAGAAATAAGTTTTGATGTTTATTCGATATTCAGAACATTGACGAGACTTACTTATGGACTATATATGAAAACTATATATGTTTATATTTATTAAAAGGCTTTATATCCTGCTATTTCTGTTCACAAGTCATAGCAGCTAACAATAATAAATTCTAAAATCATGCATAAAATTGAAAGAAATGCCAAAGCATGATAGGAGAGCCAAAGACCAGTCATTAAGAGTCATTCAAACAGATAGTGTAGAGATCCAAAACGCACATTGAGTTGCTGAGACCAGACAGTTAATCTAAACCAAAGAAAGTGCCGAACGAAGCTGATAGTGAAGAGCATTGGCGTAAGGGCTCGGGAAGGTTGTTCCAGGCATAGGGTGAGGTGAGGCAGAATGAGCGGAGCCTGGAGTTGGCGGTGGTGGAGAAGGGTAATGAGAGGAGGGATTTGTCCTGTGAACGGAGGTTTCAGGCGGGAACGTAAGGGGAGATGAGGGTAGAAAGGTAGTGAGGGGCAGCAGACTGAGTGCATTTGTAGGTAAGAAGGAGAAGCTTGAACTGAATACGGTATCTGATTGGAAGCCAGTGAAGTGACCTGAGGAGAGGGGTGATATGAGTATATCGGTTCTGGCGGAATATAAGACGTGCAGCAGAGTTCTGAACAGATTGAAGGGAGGATAGGTGGCTAAGTGGGAGGCAGGTGAGGAGTAAGTTGCAGTAGTCAATGCGAGAGGTAATGAGAGCATGGACAAGAGTTCGGGTGGTGTGTTCAGAGAGGAAAGGTTTACATTGTAGTTGATTGGGTCACTTCCACTCGTGTGTAGTAATCGTCCTGGTGCATGGCCAGAGTCGGAGAGGAGAGGGGGTCCGGCGGAACGGTGAGCTAGCGGCTGCGGGAGGGTGGGTGAGGGGGACTGTGGGCGGGGGGACTGTGTGCAGCGGCGATTTTGTTTGGTTTTGAGTGTATGGGAATGACGGCTGCGTTGTGGAGTGGAAGCAGATTAACCAATGGGCTTCTTTGATTCGTTGAGTGTCAGTGCGCCGCCCTCGACGTCATCACGTTTGACGCGAGGGCAGGGCAGACACTCATGGGCTACACCACCACAAAGGGAGACGTTTCCGGCTTGCAGGTGAGGCTTCAATAGAACGTTGGAGGTGCATTTTATATAGATAGATTGGCATTTTTTGACTACATTTGTAAATGGGTGCCATTTATAGAAAAGCATTTGGCATGAGGATTTACATCAAGTAAAACCTGGTATAAATTCTTGCACCTAAATTAGATGCAGATCTCCAGTATTCTATAAAACTGCATGCAAATTCTGGGAACGACCCTGATCTGCCCTTGTCCCTCCTATGACTGCACCCCCTTTTCAGATCTCCATACCAATCTGTCCATTCTTTCACTATCAGCTTCCATTTCAAATGATTCCTCATCCACCTCACCAGACTTCCAACATGATATTATGTTTTGATATATATCTTCATGAGGGAAACCTCCTTATCAAATGGTTAATTAATCATGGTCCAACTGTCATTAAGGGTCAGAGGACTATAGAAATAAGTTTTGATGTTTATTCGATATTCAGAACATTGACGAGACTTACTTATGGACTATATATGAAAACTATATATGTTTATATTTATTAAAAGGCTTTATATCCTGCTATTTCTGTTCACAAGTCATAGCAGCTAACAATAATAAATTCTAAAATCATGCATAAAATTGAAAGAAATGCCAAAGCATGATAGGAGAGCCAAAGACCAGTCATTAAGAGTCATTCAAACAGATAGTGTAGAGATCCAAAACGCACATTGAGTTGCTGAGACCAGACAGTTAATCTAAACCAAAGAAAATATTATAGGGGTGGCTTCAAAGCCATATCAAAAAATAAGTCTTTAATAGAACTTTGAATTTAGACAATTTGGGAATGAATATAGGGATGAAGAGAGTTCCAGAGCAAAGGGGTGAGAAAATAAAGAGAAGCTGGGATGCCAAGGTGAAGGGCTTTATGTGTCAAGCAGATGTGTCAGGCAGAAAACTTTGAACATGCATCTGTATTGAATAGGAAGCCAGTGCAGTTGGAGAAAAAGAGGAGTGATGTGATCATATTTTTGAGCCTTACACAGAAAACGAGAAGCAGAATTATGCAAAATTTGTAGCCGACGAAGGAGATTAGAAGGAATACCGCAAAGAACAGAACTGCAATAGTCAAGTTGTAAACTAACAAATGTATGAAGGAGGGTGTGAATGTTATGACCTGGTAAGTGTGAGCCCTTGTGCCCCGACTGAGCTCGGCGAAGATGGAGTGGTGTAATATATGGTAACATATATTAAATGGTTTTTTTCCTGGGGCTCTGTGGGGGGCTGTTCCAGGGCTTTGGTGAATGTTGCTGGCTGGAAAAGATTTAAAGTTAGTTTGGGAATTGTTAATGGAGTTAGCTGAAGAAAGTGTGAGATGTTTCTTAAATATGGTTTTATTTTTCAAGAAATAAACCATGATTAAGTGGGGATTGTACTATAATATGTTTCTTGCTGTTTTGGGTACAAGTCAGGTTAAAATTGACTTTAACATTCTCTATATAGGAAGTTTTGCAGTAACTTCTATGGGGGAGGGAGATTCTAAACAGGTCAGAGAAAAAAACCAGTCTTTAGCTGACAAGCTGATTGGTTGAGTGATGTCAGGTGTTCCTCTAGGGGGAGGGGGTGAGTTGCCAGAGAGACTAGTAGCTAGTGCAATGTTGCCAGGTGGGCGGTTTTACCGCCCAATTGGGCGGTTTTCCGCGACCCGCCGCGGGAAATTTTTGCCCGCGGCGGGTTGCGGTTTTTTGGGCTGGTTTTTGTGCTTCGGGCGGTTTTTTTAGGTGGCTTTTTCGGCCGCGGTGGGCGGGGTTAGTGACGTGGGAGGCGGGGTTAGTGACGTGGGAGGCGGGGTTAGTGACGTGGGAGGCGGGGTTAGAGACGTGGGAGGCGGGGTTAGAGACGTGGAAGGCGGGGCCGATGATGGCGGGGGCGGGGTTGATGACGGCGGGGGCGGGGGTGATGACGGCGGGGGCGGGGGTGATGACGGCGGGGGCGGGGGTGATGACGCGGGGGCGGGGGTGTCAGGGGCGGGGTTTGAGTTTGGGCGGGTTTTGGGCTGGATTTTGGGCTCCTTTAGGCTGGAAAAATATTTTCCACCTGGCAACCCTGAGCTAGTGAGCAGAGACACAAGAGCAGGGAATGACTGGGAGAGAAACGTATGGTGTGTGTCTGTGTAAAAGTAAGAATAAAAGTATGGATTTTGTGAGTTTAAAGTGAAATGTGATATTGAAAAAGGGTACTTTGATATTGAAGGTGAGCCTTGGTACTGAGAATGAGATGATTTGAACTTAAAAGTGAGTACTTCAAGGGACTGCCTTTTTCATGGCTGTGTTGCTGAATACATGTGGGGAAAACTGATGTGTTCTGGGTGAGAGAGAGTTGTACTTATAGAAAGCTGTGAGAAATTTTAAACCAAATTTAGTTTGGTTTGGAGTGAAACAGAGGTATGTCCCTGCATGCAGTGAATGGAATGGTTAAGTTCTAAGGGAATTTAAGGGAAGACTGAAGATGAATCTGTGATTTGAAGAAAGTTGCTAGTAGGTAGTGTCTCTGTGGAAGCTGTGTTTTGTGCTCATGTTCTGATTGCAGAACTAGGTTTGTCAGGTGGCAGATTAAGCCCTGCTTTTGTATGATTGCTGTATTCTCCAGATTGATCTGATAGCTGTGCAGGGAAATGTTATGTTTATATGTGAAGTCTGTGAGATGGAATTTGAATATGGAATGTGTTACTGTGTGAGATCCCTGAATGGAGTGTAAACGCTTCCGGCCGCCTTATAGAATAGGGAATTAACAGTGAGAATAGGTTGTGAAGTGAGTACTCCTGTAACTTATTTTATTTCAATTAGAGAGTGTGGCCACAGTATTGAGAACTGATTAATTGCCACCAGAGTGGAGTCTGTTCCTGAGCAAGCCCAGGGAGTTTTAAGGTTTTCCATCCGGTTATTTTCTTTATAAGTGAGGTTTAGGGAGAAGAGATCGGTGAATTATCCTCTGAAGGGTTCTGGCCGAGCTCCAACGCAAGAAAGACCTCACCTAAATAAATTCAAACACAGCTACGTGACATTTGCAAAGGGTGTTGAAGGACATATACTTTTTTGTTGGTTTACAACATTTTAAGGGAAAACTAAAGAACAGAACAACATTAAATATAAAAAAAAAATCCATCTTTTCCTGACATGCTTAAGTGTTCTGGGTTCAAGTGAGATCCTTGCACAAACATCCATAATACCTATAAAGACTCAAATTCTGACATCAATAGCAAGGAAAGAGTATTCAAACAAATATCTGATTTTGATAAAAGACAATTTAAATATTTATCTGAAAAAGTTCTTTTCTGCCTTTTTAGGGGATTTTGTTGAAAGAAACAGAAAAAGTGAAGGGTATACCTGTAGTTCTACATTTGAATGTTGAATATATTATTGCAGTTCTATTAAGCCACACACTAATTGTGAATTTGAGTTTATTTGAATGAAAATTTGCTTGCATTTGTATTCAATAAAGAAAAAGATAATTTGCAAATCTGAAGGTGCGGTTCTTCCATTTCAGGAACAAATCCTAAATTTAGCTTCTTTTCTTCCTTTATTCTTTGAGAGTAAAGGACGAGATTAGTTTATTTGTTCCACTCCCTCGGTTGTGAGTGGGTGTTCCCTGGATATTCGCCACGACTACAACAATCAGGTATCTGGGAGCACATCACTACAGTCCAGCCGAGAGGGGTGGTGACAGTGGCACCGCACTCGGTCAGGCATCCAGACAACCCCTAGCTTCACCTGGGAAGTGACCACCGTTCCCTTGGAGTTGAGCCCCCAGGTGCAGGCAGCTACCAGGACTTCTGGAACCGGCGGGGTTGCACAACCGCTGACCAGGCTGGCTGGCAAGCAGACACAGTCCAATAGCCAAGTAATCCGTAGGGCAAAGAATAGTCAACACAGTCCGAGGTCTAGGCAGGCAGCAAACAAGCGTGGTCAGGAAAACAAGCCAAGGTCTGGAACACAGGAAACACAGGAATTTGGATAGCTGATATGGAACATGGATGAGAACCACGACCTCTACGCAGCAGAAGCCGAAGCAACGAAGGGCTGGGGGGCAGAGCCTTAAGTAGTGGAGGAATTAGGCTCAAACATGTGCAGCTGATCCAAGATGGCTGCCCCCATCAGCAGAGTAGCACAGCGTAGGGTTACCATATGGCTCCAGAAAAAGGAGGACACATTGATCCAGTCTGGGTTTTGCTTCCATTGAAAGCAATGGAAGTAAAACCCAGACTGGCTCAATGTGTCCTCCTTTTTCTGGAGCCATATGGTAACCTTAGCACAACGTCCAAATATGGGCTTCCTTCCTGTTCTCGTAACAAGATGGCTGCCCCCTCATGAGCTAGCCAAGATGGCTGCTGTTCTTGCTCCAAGCCGGATGATGGCTGCCGGAATAGGAAACAGAAACCAACCCATCCTGGAGAAACTACATCCAAAATAGCCGGCTATCTCTGCCGGACCGTGCCTCGCCGGTGAATCGGCCGCACAGGCCTGGAGCCAGGTGAGGAACGTAACAGTGAAGAGAAGTGAAATCCAAAAAATGACTAAGAGACTGGAGACGATGTAACCAATAGAAATCTGAAAGTCAAAGGGGGAAGTCTAAAGTCGATAATGGCGCCCAGAAACCAAAAGGGTTTGACAGGTATGATTGAGATATTGAACAGGGAAAGTGGAGCAGTGGGGGCAGGTAACGCAACAGATATGCAACATGCAAGTGTCTTTGCTGGGTTAAGAATCATTTTGTGGGAAGTAAACCAATGATGATACCAAAGCTGGTAAAGACAACGAGACTGATGTTGTCTTTTTAAATGACCTCTAAGGTTTGATGGTAAACAAAAAAATGTTATGATATGACGTTTTAGATCAGAGAGTGGTGGATGAGGATTTTTTTTTTAATATCCTCTTTCTACAGTATTCATCAAGGTGGTAGTTCCTTTCACCCTATGCCACTGAATATCAATCCGTTCCTTCTGAACATAGCACTTCTTATAAAAAGGGTGATACCTTCCATGGCAAATCATCAGAAATTCTCCTAAGGTCTCTGCTCCATGTGATGTTGTTTCCAACGCTGGACATCCTGTCATGCAAGGCATGTGCCAGGAGATACACAGCACTGTAAATTATATAACTGCTTCCCAGGTGTTTGGTCTCACAGTGTAAATCAACAAACATTGTCTTATTTGTTTTTCAGGATCTTTGGATGCTGTTGCAGCACTGGCTGTTACACAGAACATTCCACCACGATTCAATTAACACATCACTTGGTAACCGGAGAGGATCCACCTCAATGACAAATTTTGAAAAACTTGGAATACTCTTTTTTACTATAGTGAAGGCCAAGGTGTTGTTCTTCAAACCAAGGTCTACTGGATAGGTTGAGGAAAGCTCTCAGTTAATTGTGGTGATGAAAACCTTGCCAGGCATCTCCTGAATATACAATTTGTCATATATATTCCACTCATTCTCCATATTACGATAGGCAATGATCACATGCACTGATTTTGACTGGAGAAGCTTGTAAATTTTACGTATCCTCTCTAGTAACATGGAATTGGATTGAGTGTGACTGGAGGCCTCTATAAATTCAACAGAGCCCCCATTTTGCATAATCCCTTCTTTCAGGATCTGGACAGCTTTCAGACTGCTGTCATCATCAGGTGCCATGATACTGACCAAGGTCCATCCAAAATACTTCAGTAACTTGATCATCCCAGTACAGACATGAAGAACGCTGAGCACAGTCTGGTAGAAATAAGGAAACTGAACACCATCACTCATTAAAGGATTCTGAGAAGTATAGCTAATCTGTTGAGAAAAATAGAGTCATGTTGTTATTATTAAGATCATTTTAGAAGGTTTGTGACTAGACAGATACAGTTGGGCTGGAGTGGGCTTCAACAGAGGCTCCAGTAGTTCTATGTTCTATGCCCTGAGAATGGCAAGGACAGATCAAGATCAGATGTGGATATGTTATATCATATGCTATGAGTTTATCTTTGTGGATTTATTTTGATCTTTTATGTTAGTCTCTGCAAATGGACTGTACAGTAAAGCATAAAGAGAAATGTGAAAGTCTCTTTAGCTGCGGGTAGTGGTATATCCCAAATGTTTTGTACAACTAAGCAGATTCATCAGTTGGAAGGCCTTCAATGATAGCAGCCACTGTACCAGATGTTTCACAGCTGTAATTAGGGAGCCCATTGTCCTTCCTTGACATATATTCATGGAGGCTTTAATCATGGGGAGTTGATTTTTATAAGAGTCATATAGATGGAACCCCAGTGTGAGGTTGGGTAAAAACTCTAAATTGTTGTTAATTTCATCCAAAGCAGAAACAAAGGCCAGATAGTTATATTACATGTCTTGATAAAAAAAAAACTAGAATATGGAATGCCACATAATGTAGAATCAGAAAGCAACTGAAAAATATGGAGAAATGGGCATTCATTGAAGAATTGACCATAATCTTCATCCCAAACCAGTCATTAAAATCATGTTTCTTTCCATAGATGAACAACTCAATGCTTTTGAGTTAACCTCACTCCTACATTGCATAGGGGCAGTCCTTAGTCAATGACAGACCAAATGGATTGGTGACCTCTGGTTCTTGAGGACGTGCACCATTTGGTGTGTCTAAAAATGCGGTGATATTCTATAATATGTGCACTGAAGAAGCATAGGTGTAGGGCTTAACCTTTGCTGTCAAATGCAGATATGTTCTATGAAAGAAATGAGTTTTCACCTGGCTCAAAGGTCGAAGAATCTGAGTATTTTTCAGAGTTTAGCCCTCTATAGCTCTCCAGTTAACCCCTTTTCCGGTGCAGAGATTGTACTAAGATCCAACTTCTCAGCCCTCTGCTCCAGAGCTAACAAGGGTTACCTAGCTCCAAAAGGGTCATTTTTTGGCCAGTCCTGATTTTGAACTTACATCCCAATTCAGTGTGCTATTTGTAGTCCCTGACTCCACCCATTGAAATCAGCACTGCAGGTTGTATAATGCACTAGGATAAAGTTTTCAGAAAGCTGGGACTGGCCTGAAATCTTTCTCCTGGAATTAAGTATCTTGATAGCTCTCCAGCAATAACCTTTAAAACACCTCCATTCAAAGGTGGGCCTGTCTAGTCCCTGTGCTCACTCACAAACTATTGCGGTCTCTATGTCCACGCTAGCATTTGCAATTTTCCCTGCTGCTTCTGGAGAGGTGAAATGTAGGGGAACCATGAATGAAGAGATGGGAAGGGGGCAGGGAAAGTAAATTTCATTTGGCAGGGGGGTTGGAGAGAAAAGAAGCAAATGGAGATCCATGGTAGGGGGCCTCACAGATGTATATTTGGCTAGGTTCCAATTTACAATAAATCTAGGCCCGGGTAGCAGCACTTTCTACTATGATAAGTAGATTTCAATACTGGGTCGTAAATTTTTAGCTGATGCGTTCTAGTTCGGGGAGTAAGGTTGAATGATAACACCCCCAAACCGTAGCTTACTGCCATTTCTCAGCTTCTTTTTTGCAGTTTGGTAAGTTTTTGCACTTGCTACACTTAACAGCAGCAATAAATAAATAAATTAATTAATTTGTTACATTTGTACCCCACATTTTCCCACCTATTTGCAGGCTCAATGTGGCTTACATAGTACCGTGAAGGTGTTCGCCAAGTCCGGTAGAGAACAAATACAAGGTTATATTGTGGTTGAATAAGGTCAGTGTGTTTCAGACACCAAGAGGGTCGAAGAGAGGGAAGGTTGTATATTGTCCAGTATGATCATTGGTTTTGGTGTGTTGCGGGTATGGGGGTTTACGTGGAATCGGTAGGGTAAGCCTTCTTGAACAGGTTGGTTTTTAGAGATTTCCAGAAATTTAGGTGGTCATGGATTGTTTTCACAGCTTTTGGGAGGGCGTTCCATAATTGTGCGCTTATATAGGAGAAACTGGATGCATAGGTTGTTTTGTATTTGAGTCCTTTGCAATTGTGGTAATGGAGGTTTAGGTATGTTTGTGATGATCCGGTGCTGTTTCTGGGTGGCAGGTCTATAAGGTCTATCATGTATCCTAGGACATGTATCTGTAGATGATTTTGTGGACCAGGGTGCAGATTTTGAAGATGATCTGTTCTTTGATTGGGAGCCATTGCAGCTTTTCTCTGAGGGGTTTGGCACTTTCGAATCGTGTTTTACCAAATATCAGTCTAGCTGCTGTGTTTTGGGCGGTCTGGAGTTTCTTTGTGAGTTGTTCTTTACACCCTACATAGATTTCATTGCAGTAACCTGCTTGGCTTAGAACCATTGATTGTATTAGGTTTCGAAATATTTCTCGCGGGAAGAACGGTTTTATGCGTTTAAGTTTCCACATTGAATAGAACATTTTCTTTGTTATGGAGTTTACTTGGCTCTCAAGAGTAAGGTTGCGGTCGATTGTGACGCCGAGTATTTTTAGGCTGTCTAAGATAGGGAGGGTGTGTTCTGGGGTGATTATGGTTGTGGGTTTGTGTTTATTGTGTTGAGATGAGAGGATGAGGCAGTGTGTTGTTTCAGTGTTCAGTTTCAGTTGGAATGAATTTGCCCATGAGTCCATGATGTTCAGGCCTGTCTTGATTTCATTGGTTATTTCTGTCAGATCATGTCTGAAGGGAATGTAGATTGTAACATTGTCTGCATAGATGAACGGGTTGAGGCCTTGATTGGATAAGGACTTTGCCAGTGGGATCATCATTATATTGAAGAGTATTGGTGATAGTGGTGATCCTTGAGGTACTCCGCAGGTTGCTTTCCATGGTGGTGATATGTTTGAGTTTGATTTTACTTGGTATGTTCTGGTGGTTAGAAAACCCTTGATCCAATTAATTATATTTCCACAAATCCCAAAGTGGTCAAAGAGTCTTAGTAGTATGTGGTGGTTTACCATGTCAAATGCACTTGATATGTCGAATTGGAGGAGAAGTATGCTTTTACCTGTAGCTATTTCCTGCTTGAATTTGGCCAGGAGAGTAACTAGGACAGTTTCAGTACTATGGTGGGGGCGGAATCCTGATTGTGATTCGTGTAGTATTGAGAACTTGTCCATGTAGTCAGTAAGCTGTTTGGTCACCAAGCTCTCCATCAGTTTGACTACTAGTGGGATAGATGCAACTGGGCAGTAGTTGGCGAGGTCATTTGTGTTTTTCTTGGAGTCTTTTAGTATTGGGGTCAGTAGGATGCTACCATGTTCCTCGGGGAAGAGACCTTGTTGTAGCATGAAGTTTAGGTGCTGCTATGAAGCGGTCGGGGGCGGATTTAAATAGATGGCTGGTACAGGTATCCAGTTTGCAGTGGGTGTTAGCAAACCTATGAGTCACTTGTTTAACTGATTCATTGGTAAGGAGGGTAAATGTTGACCAGATACGGTCAGCTGGGTATTTGCCAGGGGTTTAGTCCAGGCCATTGATGACGTTTTCGATGTCGGTGTTGTGCTGAGGAAGTGTGTTGCATAATTTTATTATTTTTTCATTAATTAGCAAGTTTATCTGCGGATGGGATGTCTGTGTTGGTTGTGGTGATTGGGGTGGTGTCTAGTAGCTTATTTACGAGTTGAAATAGTTTCTTCAAGTCTTTGTAATCCGGTCCTATTTTGGTTTTGTAGTAGGACCTTTTGATCTGTCTTATTGCATATTTGTATTTTCTATGTATTTGTTTCCATGCATTGAGTGTATGTTCATCCTTTGTTTTTTCCCATGCTTGTTCAAGTTTCCTGGATTGTGTTTTGAGTTTAATTTGTCATTGAATCATGGTAACGAGTTTTGTCTTTTTGATATTCTTGACTTTAAGGGTGCTATTTCGTTTAGTACGCTTCTGCATCTATCATCCCAATGAGTGAGAAAGTGTGTGGAGTCCATTTGTGCTGTCCATTCATTGTTGTATATCTGTTGCCAGAATATTTTTGGGTCTATTTGCCCTCTTGCTGTAGGTTGTATGTTCTAGTGTGCAGTGTACTCCCTTCTTCCACCAGTTTAGGGATAAGTTCAGTTTGTAGTGGTTGGTCCAGGGTGTCACTGTCCATTTGATGTCTGTTATTGATAGGTTGTGATCTGTGGACAGTTTGTGTGATAGGAGATCCAGTGTGTGTCCTTTGATGTGGGTAGCTTGCATGTGAGGCCATTTGAGATCCCAGGAGTGTAGGAAGTCCTTGTATTCGTGTGCGGAGGTAGAGTTGGGATCTTCTAGGTGAAGGTTTATATCACCTAGTATTAGTATGTTGGAGTTGTCTACACAGGCATTTGAGATGAAGTCCATGAAGATAGGCTGGCTTTCCTTTCAGTTACCGGGTGGTCTGTAAAACAGGACGCAGTTTTGATGATCGGCCAGGGATTTGTTATGGTTTCTGATTGAGGCAATTTCAAGTTGGGGTGTTATGGATTCGACAATAGTTTCGGTGGTGAATTGGGCTCGGTAGATTAGAGCCATGCCTCCACCTCTCTTTTCCATTCTGGTCCAGTGAGTGATTTTAAATCCTGGAGGGCATAATTCGAGGATAATGGGGTCCTTTTGATCGTGGATCCATGTTTCATTGATGAAGATTAGGTCAAGGTTTTCTGACATGATCCAGTCTGATATTGTTGTTGTTTTGTTAACTGCGGATCTAGCATTAATGTAGCCCACTAGGATATTTTGGTATGGGGCTGCTGAGTTTGATGTGTGGATTTTTGTTAGTTGTCATACATTGATTAGTGTGTGTTTGTTGTGACCTTTCTTTCCGTTTTGTTGGTGTTGATCATGTTTAGGTATTCTTCCTTTAATTTGGTGGTTGTCAATTTGGTGAGGTGTGGAGTGACTGATCAGTCTTTGGTGATTTTGTAGGATGGGTATGATATTATTTTCTGCCATTGGGATGGATAGTGTTAGATGAGTCAGTGAAAGGGAGTAGATTGCTATGAATATTTTGATTGTATTCATTTTGGTGTCAGTTTGGAGGTAGATAAGTTACTCACAATCAGATGCTCGGGAATGACGTCCTGGGCGTGGAGACTCTGCAGCTTTGGGTATCGTACTGCTGGTTGAAGGCAGAGAGGTTCTGTAGTAGGGCACATTGTGCTGCTGGTTTGGGGTAGAGTTGCGGGCTGGTAATCCGAACTGGCGTGCGCCCATGCGTTTCGTCTGGCTACATGTGAGCCCCGATGGTCCGCCACGGTATAATCCATGCACCGACCTCTGTAGGCTGCGAGTAATCAGGCAGGCAGCACTGTCGGGCCTAGGAGTTAGTGGTTCGATGTGGTTTCGATGGGAGAGGACGTCTCGGCTGGTGGGGAGTGAAGGCAATAGGTGAAGCTCGTCCAGGCTTTGGCTTTAGGTAGGCAGCAGTTTTGGTCAGCGATGATGGGGGCTGGGTTATAAAGTGCCAGCATGTGGTGCTCTGTGGGTCCATGACGGGTGGTACGCTTCAGCTGGAGAGGAGGTGAGGCACCGTACTAGCTCCCTATGAACTCGGGCTCCGGGCTGGCGGTGGCGACGGTTAGTAGCACCTTCGGATAGGTTACTCACGGTCAGTGCAGGGTGGGTACTGGCCTTTCACTGTGCTGCTGCCAATACAATACAGTTAGTTATGTCACCCACCAGTATCTGCTTTACAAAGGCCGCTTTCTCCCTGTTCTGAGTGCTGGAAACTGCTCTCCCAGTGTACTGCATTGTAACGTAGTGCATGTTAGGAGCAAAGATTTGCCGTAAATGTTGTGATGAGCCCACTATACCTCTACATTTACTGCACAGAAAAGTTCTGTACTGCTTATTAACTGTATTCTCTCACTCTGTGTCTGGCCCATCACTACGATTCTTAAGAACATAAGAGTAGCCATACTGGGTCACCCCAATGGTCCATCTAGCCCAGCATCCTGTTTTCCAAATAGTGGCCAAGCCAGGTCACAAGTACCTGGCAGAAACCCAAATCGTGGCAACATTCCAGAACCCCAAAGAGTAACAACATTTCGGAATCATAACGAATAGCAAAATTCCATGAAGAATCTCAAAGAGTAGCAACATTCTGGAACCCTAAAGAGTAGCAACATTCCATGCTACAACTCCCAGGACAAACGGTTGCTTCCCATGTCTGTCCCAATAGCAGACTATGGACTTTTCTTCCAAGAACTTGTCCAAACCTTTTTTAAACCCAGATACACTTACCGCTGTTATTACATCCTCCAGCAAAGAGTTCCAGAGTTTAAGTATTCGTTGAGTAAAAAAATATTTCCTCTTATTTGTTTTAAAAGTATTTCCATGTAACTTCCTTGAGTGTCCCCTAGTCCTTGTACTTTTGGAATGAGTAAAAAATCAATTTATTTCTACTCATTCTACACCACTTAGGATTTTGTAGACCTCAATCATATCTCCCCTCATCCGTCTCTTTTCCAAGTTGAAGAGCCCTAACCTCTTTAGTTTTCCCTCATTTGAGAGGAGTTCCATCCCCTTTATCATTTTGGTCACTCTTAGAATCTTTTCTAATTCCATTATATCTTTTTGAGATACAGCGACCAGAACTGAATGTAATACTCATTGTGCAGATGAACCATGGAGCGATACAAAGGCATTATAATATTTTCAGTCTTGTTCACCATCCTTTTCTTAATAGTTCCTATTAAGTGAAGGACTGCTTGCTCTCTCCTTCTTGCTCTCTTTTGACTCACTGGCAAGTTGGTAATTAGTTGCAGCACCAGTTCACAGATGAAAGGATTAAGACTGCAGAAGAGAATTACATATAGGAATGAAATTTTGATAGACCTTGAATGATTTTATTAAGACTGTGTCTGTGAGGAGCTAGCCAAGCTGAAAATGAACAAGACAATGGGGCTGGATGAGATATATCCGAGGGTACTGAAGAAACTTAGGAAAGTGTTGCTGGCTCTGTTGTCTGAATTTTGCTTCCCTAGAGACGAGTGGTGCGTAAAGACTGGAGAACAGTGCATGTGGACCCACTCCACAAAAGCAAAAGTAACAAAGAATTATAAACCAGCCAATCTGACCTGGTGGTGATTAGCATCTAAAATAGAAAATAGTGAGGTTTCTGGAATCCAATGAATTACAGGACCTGAGGCAGCTTTGCTTTACTAGGTCTTGTGAGATAAATCTGATTAATTTCTGTGACTGGATAGTTGGTTCAAAGGAGAACCAAAGATGTGGTTTAGTTAGATTTAAGCAAAGTGACTTATAAATAAACTGAGTGCTGTTGGTGTAGATCCTAAAGTGACTGACTAGGTTAGGAACCGGTTGAGCGGAAAGCGACAAAGGACAGTTCACTCTGAGGAAAGGGACATCATCAGCAGTGTGATGAAAGGATTGACTCTTGGTTTAATTCTTTTTAACATTTTTGTGAGTGGCATTGAGGAAGTGCTAAACACTGTAACATAATGAATAACAGCAGATAAAGATCTGAACAAGCCATCCAGTCTGCCCAACAATAACACTCATGATCAATTCATGATTAAACCAACAATGAATATGAAGTATGTGTGGACATTCTTTGGCATTTTTGGGAAATAGATATCTGCTTGGCACTGCCCTTATGTTCCAGCTACTGGAGTTGCCATCGAATGCCAGTCCAGCTTGCCATTTGCGAGACTGTCTGTTTACGCTTTCCAAAAATACTAGGACAAGGGGGCATGTGATGAAGCTGCAGTGTAGTAAATTTAAAATGAATCAGGGAATTTTTTCTTCACTCAACGCGTAGTTAGACTCTGGAATTCGTTGCTGGAAAAAGTGGTTAAGGCGGTTAACTTAGCGGACTTTAAAAAAAGGTTGGACGGCTTCCTGGAGGAAAAGGTCATAGAATGTTATTGAATGGACGTGGGAATAATCTACTATTTCTGGGATGGATGAGACAAATTGTTTGTTCTTTTGACCGCTGTCAGAGACAGGGTGCTAGGCTTGATGGACCCTTGGTCTGTCCTAGCATGGCGATGCTTATGTACTTATGTACTTAAAAGTCTGCCCAACAAATGTCTGGTAAGATTTACCACTTTATGGATGACATCAAAATATACAATAGGGTAGACAACCTGGTGAGGTTGATACTGTAGGAATTAGATCCCTGCATATAGCTACACACAGAGCTTGGCTGACAACCTTCTGTAATCCACACTTTGGACAAGACTTCAATGCAGCCTGAACTTTAGTCTGTATTGGTCAGTCTGCACATCAGCACAGAAACTGCTTGTGGTTCACTTAACTGATGCTAGGATTGCTGAAGCCTCACAATCATCTAAAGAATTGTTTAGATTAGTTAAACAACTGACAACTCTGATAATTGAACAAATGGATCTAGATGCTACGGCTGAAGATTTTGCAACTTTTTTCAGGGTAAAACTTCAGATTATAGATAATGTTCCTGTGACCCAGCAGCATTAGAGATGCATTCATTTTTAAACAAAAATCAGAAGTTCAGGGTTTCTCTGGTGATCATTATTGGGATACTTTTCTTTCAGTTACTATTCTTCAAGGCAATTGTCTACTTGACCCATGCACAGCATGGTTATTAAAATATTTACCTAATTCTTTGGTTAGATGGTTAACTCTTATGGTACATCAATCATTACAAAAGAGAGCTTTTTCAGAATTGATGTAGAAAATTATTATGGCCCCAATGTTAAAAAATTCTAACTCAGGCCTGTGTGTAGTAACTACTGCCCCATTGCCAAGTTTCCAACAGGGTTTAGGTCACAATTTAGTACTGAAACAGCTTTGGTGACTCTACTGACTAAAGTCAGGCTGATTTTAGTTAAAGGAATTCAAATTATTTTTAGTGCAATTGGACTTATTTAGTGGCTTTTGATTTGGTACATTATAATTGTCTGTTCAGTATGTTGAGTGATATAAGTACATAAGTATTGCCATACTGGAAAAGACCAAAGGTCCATCAAGCCAGGTCACAAATAACAGGCAAGATCCCAAAAAAGTACAAAACATTTTATACTGCTTATCTCAGAAATAGTGGATTTTCCCCAAGTCCATTTAATAATGGTCTATGGACTTTTCCTTTAGGAAGCCATCCAAATCTTTTTTTAAACTCCGCTAAGCTAACCGCTCCTACCACATTCTCTGGCAACGAATTCCAGAGCCCAATTACACGTTGAGTGAAGAAAACTTTTCTCCGATTCGTTTGAAATTTACTACATTGTAGCTTCATTGCATGCCCCCTAGTCCTAGTATTTTTGGAAAGCGTAAACAGACGCTTCACATCTATCCGTTCAAATCCACTCATTATTTTATAGACCTCTATCATATCTCCCCTCAGCCGCCTTTTCTCCAAGCTGAAGAGCCCTAGCCGCTTTAGCCTTTCTTCATAGGGAAGACGTCCCATCCCCTTTATCATTTTTGTCGCCCTTCTCTGCACCTTTTCTAATTCCACTATATCTTTTTAAAGATGTGGCGACCAGAAATGAACGCAATATTCGAGGTGCGGTCACACCATAGAGCGATACAAAGGCATTATAGCATCCTCATTTTTGTTTTCCATTCCTTTCCTAATAATACCTAACATTCTATTGCTTTCTTAGCCGCAGCAGCACACTGAGCAGAAGGTTTCAATGTATCATCAACTATGATACCTAGATCCCTTTCTTGGTCCGTGACTCCTAACGTGGAACCTTGCATGATGTAGCTATAATTCGGGTTCCTCTTTCCCACATGCATCACTTTTCACTTGCTCACATTAAACATCATCTGCCATTTAGACGCCCAGTCTCCCAATCTCGTAAGGTCCTCTTGTAAATTTTCACAATCCTCCTGTGATTTAACGACTTTGAATAACTTTTGGGCTCATTTTCGAAAGAGAAGGGCGCTCATCTTTCGACACAAATCAAGAGATGGGCGTCCTTCTCCCAGGGTCGCCATATCGGCATAATCGAAAGCCGATTTTGGGCACCTTCAACTGCTTCCCATCGCGGGGATGACCAAAGTTCAAAGGGGCGTGTCGGAAGCATAGCGAAGGTGGGACTGGGGTGTGCTTAACGCATGGGCGTCCTCGGCCAATAATGGAAAAAAGAAGGGTGTCCCTGACTAACACTTGGGCGACTTTACTTGGTCCTTTCTTTTTTACAACCAAGCCTCAAAAAGGTGCCCGAACTGACCAGATGACCACCGGAGGGAATCGGGGATGACATCCCCTTCCTCCCCCAGTGATCACTAACTCCCTCCCACCCCAAAAAAATCTTTTAAAATATTTTTTTCCAGCCTCTATGCCAGACTCAAATGTCATACCCAGCTCTATGACAGCAGTATGCAGGTCCCTGGAGCAGTTTTAGTGGATACTGCAGTGCACTTAGGCAGGCAGACCCAGGCCCATCCCCCCTACCTGTTACACTTGTGGTGGTAAATGTGAGACCTCCCAAACCCACCACAAACCCACTGTACCCACATCTAGGTGCCCCCCTTCATCCCTAAGGTCTATGGTAGTGGTGTACAGTTGGGGGGGTTGGGGGGCTCAGCACACAAGGTAAGGGAGCTATGCACCTGGGAGCTTTTTCTGAAGTCCACTGCAGTGCCCCCTAGGTTCCCGGTTGGTGTCCTGGCATGTTAGGAGGACCAGTGCACTACGAATGCTGGCTCCTCCCACAACCAAATGGCTTGTAGTTGGTCATTTTTGAGATGGGCGTCTTCGGTTTTCATTATTGCCGAAAACCGTGGATGACCATCTCTAAATACAACCAACTTTAAGGTTGACCTAAATGTTGAGATTTGGGCGTCCCCGACCGTATTATCGAAATGAAAGATGGGCGTCCATCTTGTTTCAATAATACGGGTTTCCCCACCCCATCGCGAGGACGCCCTCAGGAAAACGTGGGTGCCCCGTTCGATTATGCCCCTCTTTGTGTCATCAGCAAATTTAATTACCTCACTAGTTACTCCCATCTCTAGGTCATTTATAAATATGTTAAAAAGCAGCGGTCCCAGCACAGACCCCTGGGGAACCCCACTAACTACCCTTCTCCATTGAGAATGCTGACCATTTAAGCCTACTTTCTAGAAGTTTCAGGCAACATATTAAATTGGTTTACTGGTCTTTTGAAGCACTGAGCCATCCATGTAAATTAGCAGGGAAAATGTTCAAGTGAATGGAGAATTGCACAGTGAACACCTCAAGGCTCCTGCTTTCATCAATTTTATATAAAATCTAATTGAGTAGTTTGAGGAAGATATTTCAGTCATTGAAAATATAGTATTTCTCTATGCTAATGACATGGTCTTGTTGTTTCCCATGCATTCTGATTTATCAGCAGTGTACAGTTTGATGAGTGAAGTTTTTGAAAAGATTTATATATGGATATCATTCCATCATTTAGGGGCTGTGACAAAATGCCTAGCCACCTGCCTAGGGTTACCTCATGGCCACTTAGAGGATTTATCCCCAGCACAAGTCAGGTCCGCCTGCACTTGCCGTTTGTGCTCTACACTAGCATCCTCCTCCCACCGACAGGGTCACAACCATCTCTGGGCGAGTCTCCCACTCTCAAATTGACCCCAGTGATTTCTAGCTTCCTGGAGATCACACTCCCAGTGGTCCCCCAGTTCCCAGAAAGCACTCACAGACCCCAACGTACAAACCACCAGGATTCTTTATCAGTCCAGACAGGCACAGTCAGCAAACTGATTGCGCACCCAGGACCCCTTTTACAAAGCTACAGCAAAAAGAGAGCTTGCACTGGAATCAGTGCATGTTTTTGAAGTGGACAATTCGGAGGGGGCCCTTACCGCCACCCATTGTAGCGCCGGATATGATGCTGTGCTGGGAGTGAGAAGTACTGCCGGGCTGCTGTGGTAGCCTTGCAGTACTTCCTGTTTCGTGAGCAGTAAGCCTGCATTGGGCTTACTGCTGTTTTATAAAAGGGGTCCCCAGTCTTTCTGAGGAATCTCATTGAGGTGACAAATTTTTTCAAAGGCAGTTAGATATCCATCTATGTTACCTCGGGTATCATTTAACTGTGCAAACAAGTTAGGCCCTATCCAAGCTATGGACCCTGTCTCTGACCTTGATGCAGGGGTTGGGCTGGAGCTTTAGATGCAAGTCATTTCCATCTCCATCTTTTTAATTTCTGCAGCTGGAACTCCCGCTCCTCTCACTGCAGCTGCTGTTGGCCTAGTCGCTGTCGCTCTAGCATGTAGATCTGCTGGATCTCAGCTGGTGTAGCATCTGCCCTGCCAACTCACGGCCTCTGCCCACAAGGGGTCTGCTCTCCCACCCTGCACAACTCTGCGTAGGCCTGTCCTACAGCTCCTCCCTGCTGAGGTTATCTGATTGCTCTTGTGTTAGGTCAGGCATCTCCAGTGTCTGAGGGCTGCTACAAGTCTCCATCAGCAGGCTGATTATCTCCCAACACTACCAAAAAGAAAACAATAAGAAAGGGACCATGTTACTGCTGTACTTGTTCACTGTGCTCCGTGTCTGGAGGTTACAGGTTAAAAAAAGACTCTGAACCACTCAGTGGATGGTGACTCTCATGCCACACAATCCTACCATGCTGTCACCAAAATAGGACAAGGGGTCTGTGATGAAATGCCTAGCCACCCACCTGGGGTTACTCCATGGCCACAGAAGATCTGCCTGCACCTGCCGCATGTGCACTACACTAGCATCCTCCCACCGACTGAGTCACAACCGCCTCTGTGCAAGTCTCTCACCCTCAAATTATCCCCAGTGATTTCTATTTTACTGAAGGCCACAATCCAAATAGTCCCACAGTTCCCAGAAAGCACTCACAGACCCAATACATAAACCACCAGTATTCTTTATCAGTCCAAACAGGCAGAGTCAACAAACTGAAAATGTTTATTGTTAGAACTTAAACAATGGACAAAAAAATGTGCAATCATCAAACTATAACAGGTAACTGAAATATAGATCAATTGTAAAACTATCTAAACATTTGTATACTGTCTAAACAGTACTTGGGAAGATCAGGACATATAGTTGCTCACAAGACATCAAATATAACTGTTTTACAGGACCTCAGCAAAGAGATCCGATTCTCTTTTCTTCCTGACTAAGACTGGGGAAAAAGCCAGTAAAGTCAAAATGAAATGAGCTCCTGGATAGGAAATCGATGTCCTTACTGAATCCAACATTAGCCGGTTCAGAGGTATTAATTAAATCAGAAATATAACTTCTCGGAGTGTCTCTTAATTGTGAGTTAGCTACAGGGTCTCATATTAGTAATACAGAATAGAAATTGTTTTTTTTAATTGAAGATGTTGCGAAGGCTGAAACAATACTTAGAAGTAAATCATTTTCAAATGATAATTCACTTATTCTTGGAACACTAGATTACTGCAATGCAATTTTTATTGGTCTTCCTCAAAAGCAACTAGATAGGTTGCAGGCAGTCCAGAATGCAGTGACCAAGTTGATTTTGGGAGGAAGAAAATATGACCAAGTGATGCCTTGTCTGATTCAACTTCACTGGTTGCGCTTGCAGGCCAGAATTGAATTTAAAGTTTTAATTTTTATTTTTAAAATTCTTTATGATTTAAGCCCTGGCTATTTAAAAGATGTTACAGCACTCATAGAATTATATGATGAATTAATGATTTGAAACTAAATAGACCAGCTAGAAATGTCTATCAATTGGTAGGTAGAGAACAATGGAAATGATTGGGTAAAGAAGCTGAACTATGGAACTCCTTTCCAGAAGATTTGAGAGAGATAACAAATTATGTGATATTCCATCAACATTTCAAAAAGTGGCTTTTTACAAAGTATTTGACAGTGTAATGAGGTTTGTACTAAGGATGAAAGCTGGGGGTTTGCTTTAGTATCTAGGGCAGATATATAGTTTTTTTAATTTTGCAAGTTCGATATCCATTAGGTGGAGAATTTTTTTAAATTATTTTATTCTTTAATCTGATAGTTAGGAGGAATATAAGTCTACTAAGATAAACTAGTAGAATCTGGGCAGGCTGCAGGTGGAAGCAGAACTTTATATGGTTAACTGATAAAATGATATGAGTTACATGCGTCAGAGGAGTAGGGTGTACCAAGAATTATTCACAGCCGGGTGTCAGTAAAAACAAATTTTATTCAGTACCACGCTAGTGTATGACCTGACAAGGGGCCGTGTTTTGACAGTACAACCGTCTGCCTCAGGAGTCTTATTGTAGAGAATCAAAAAAAAAATGGTGCAGAATAGTTCAATTGTTGATTAGTAAACTGCTCATGTGTAATGGAAGTTAAATGGATGCCAACAAGCTAGCCAAAAGAATTTCACAAATTCTCTACAATAAGTATCATACCCCCTGAGGCAGATGGTTGTACCATTGAAACACGGCCCCATGTCAGTTCATACATTAACGTGGTGCAGAATAAAAGTTGCTTTTACTGACACCTGGCTGTGAAGAATTCTTGGTCCTCCCCTACTCCTTTGTCTTCTGTTTGGATTATACGTAGGGTTCTTTACCTTTACCTTCAGATTTTGTGTGATGAGTTACATGTGTACCATCTGCATTTAGCTATGAATATGGCTGGCATAAGTGTTCATACTTAGGCACATATACATGGGGAAATAAGTATTTGATCCCTTGCTGATTTTGTAAGTTTGCCCACTGACAAAGACATGAGCAGCCCATAATTGAAGGGTAGGTTATTGGTAACAGTGAGAGATAGCACATCACAAATTAAATCCGGAAAATCACATTGTGGAAAGTATATGAATTTATTTGCATTCTGCAGAGGGAAATAAGTATTTGATCCCCCACCAACCAGTAAGAGATCTGGCCCCTACAGACCAGGTAGATGCTCCAAATCAACTCGTTACCTGCATGACAGACAGCTGTCGGCAATGGTCACCTGTATGAAAGACACCTGTCCACAGACTCAGTGAATCAGTCAGACTCTAACCTCTACAAAATGGCCAAGAGCAAGGAGCTGTCTAAGGATGTCAGGGACAAGATCATACACCTGCACAAGGCTGGAATGGGCTACAAAACCATCAGTAAGACGCTGGGCGAGAAGGAGACAACTGTTGGTGCCATAGTAAGAAAATGGAAGAAGTACAAAATGACTGTCAATCGACAAAGATCTGGGGCTCCACGCAAAATCTCACCTCGTGGGGTATCCTTGATCATGAGGAAGGTTAGAAATCAGCCTACAACTACAAGGGGGGAACTTGTCAATGATCTGAAGGCAGCTGGGACCACTGTCACCACGAAAACCATTGGTAACACATTACGACATAACGGATTGCAATCCTGCAGTGCCCGCAAGGTCCCCCTGCTCCGGAAGGCACATGTGACGGCCCGTCTGAAGTTTGCCAGTGAACACCTGGATGATGCCGAGAGTGATTGGGAGAAGGTGCTGTGGTCAGATGAGACAAAAATTGAGCTCTTTGGCATGAACTCAACTCGCCGTGTTTGGAGGAAGAGAAATGCTGCCTATGACCCAAAGAACACCGTCCCCACTGTCAAGCATGGAGGTGGAAATGTTATGTTTTGGGGGTGTTTCTCTGCTAAGGGCACAGGACTACTTCACCGCATCAATGGGAGAATGGATGGGGCCATGTACCGTACAATTCTGAGTGACAACCTCCTTCCCTCCGCCAGGGCCTTAAAAATGGGTCGTGGCTGGGTCTTCCAGCACGACAATGACCCAAAACATACAGCCAAGGCAACAAAGGAGTGGCTCAGGAAGAAGCACATTAGGGTCATGGAGTGGCCTAGCCAGTCACCAGACCTTAATCCCATTGAAAACTTATGGAGGGAGCTGAAGCTGCGAGTTGCCAAGCGACAGCCCAGAACTCTTAATGATTTAGAGATGATCTGCAAAGAGGAGTGGACCAAAATTCCTCCTGACATGTGTGCAAACCTCATCATCAACTACAGAAGACGTCTGACCGCTGTGCTTGCCAACAAGGGTTTTGCCACCAAGTATTAGGTCTTGTTTGCCAGAGGGATTAAATACTTATTTCCCTCTGCAGAATGCAAATAAATTCATATACTTTCCACAATGTGATTTTCCGGATTTAATTTGTGATGTGCTATCTCTCACTGTTACCAATAACCTACCCTTCAATTATGGGCTGCTCATGTCTTTGTCAGTGGGCAAACTTACAAAATCAGCAAGGGATCAAATACTTATTTCCCCCACTGTATCTATGCCATGCTAGTCCTATATAATAAAACGCACCTCCAACATTCTGAAGCTGACTGCATGTCTGAGGCATTCCTGCTCTCTTTGTCCATCTCCTGAATTTACATCACATACTTCCGGGTTCGTCACAAGCAGAAGTGACCAACCACACGAGGTTTCTCGGCTTCAGAATGTTGGAGGTGTATTCTATTAAATAGGATTGGTCAGTTCCTTGAAGCACAGCCAGAGCTCAGCGTCCTGCACAGTAATGCTCAGACACTAGATAGAGATAGGGGGGCCTAACACCAGAGAGAGGGAGGGGGGGCCTGACACCAGAGAGGGGGGGGGGGGTATTTCTGTCACACACACACACACTCTCTCTCACAGTCAATGTCTTTCTCTCTGTCACTCTCACACACTGTCCTCACACACTCACTCTATGTCTCACACTGTATCACATTCACTCTCTATGTGTCACACAGTCACTCACACACTCTCTTGGTCTCATACACTCAGTCTCACAGAGAGTCTGTGTCTCATACACACTCTCTCTCTCGCACACACTGTATCTGTGTGAAACACACTCTCTCTCTCTCACACTGTCTCTCACATACGCACTTACACACACTCTCATTCTCACACACACTCTCTCACAGATACTCTCGCACCCAGACTCACTCTCTCTCTCTCACACACACACTCGCACATTCACTCTCTCACACACAGTCACTCTCACATACACTCTCTCAAACATACACACTCCGAGGAAAACCTTGCTAGCGCCCATTTCATTTGTGTCAGAAACGGGCCTTTTTTACTAGTATTTTATAAAATACTGCATTAATCCTAACTTTAGACACCTACTTATAGAATTAACCCCTAATATACTCACATGTACTTTTATTTTGGTCTTTTACATGTGAATTTAAAACATAGAAACATAGGAAAAGAAGGCAGATAAAAACCATGTGGCCTATCAAGTTTGCCCATCCATAAGATCTACTATCCCTTTCTCTCACCTAGATATCATATCTACTTGTCCCAAGCTTCTTGAATTCACTCTTCATCTCCAACACTTCCACCAGGAGGTCATTGTTTTGTCCACCTCTAGTTTAGCTAGCTCCTCATGAACACAATCCTCTGAAAATGAATAAGGGTCTGCCACACCTCCATTCCTACATATATTTGTTAAGCAATTCCATTTTCTTTATCAGCTTCTACATATTTCTTCCCTTCCTCTTTTGAGTCTCACTGTGCCATTTCTTTTCCTCCTATCACTAATATATCTAAAAAAAAATCTTGTTCCCCATTTTACCATATTAGCTTTTTTTTTTGCATTTGTATCCTTGATTTCCTGATTAATTTACCAGCTTGTCTTAACTTTTTCAGATATTGTCATCTCTTTTGCTCTTTCTTCAGTCTTCTGTGGGTTATGAAGGCTAATCTCTTTTTTTTTTACATATTCAACTACTACTAACTTTGGTACCTTCTTAAGAGATTTACTCCCTAAATGGAAAATGGGAACTGAGATAAGAATTTCCTTTCTTTTTTAGAAGACATTCTATCTCTGATATTTAGCTGGCAGCAGACAACATTTTTTTAAGCGGAACCAGTGCCAGGGCTAAACATGTTGGAGATGGCTGCCAGAGCTTATGCAGGTTATAGTCGATATTCAACTGGGCCTGCATATCAGTCAGGACCCACATAACCTTTTAATGTGTTTTTATTATCGCAATCCCACTCCTGGTACCCTTCTTCCTTCCTAATCTCCCTCCCTCCAGCCCTAGCCATGTATAAATCAAGCCCCCTGGAAGGTCTCCAGTCTCCAACCTTCAACCCCCCACCCCTTCCAATGACAGATTAGGTGGGTACCCCTTGGGCCTAATTATGCTGCCTGGTGGTCCAGTGGGTAATTAGGGGCCAGAGCACAGCCCCCCTCGTTCCTATCCCTTGTGGCTGGGCTGAGAAAATGGCTGCTGCTACTTTTCATGGGAGCCCATGGGGGGGGGGGGCACTTAGTTTATGTATGGAGGGAGTAAAGGAAGACGGGAAGCCATGAGCGGGGCTCATGGCAATGAAATCACATTATAAAAGTTAATCAGGTGCCAGCCAATATTCATTGCTGGCACTTGCATCTCTCAGAGGCCTAATATCCGATAACTTTTTACTTATCCTAAATTAGGCTACTGAGTGTTGTGGATTATGGCATTGAATATTAAAGGTACCCAGTATAACCCTGAGCATAACCCTGAGCACTTCCCTAATGCAGTCCCCCATAATGCCCATTTTTTTTTAGCGATGGTCAGAAGTGATATTTAGTGATATTTTCCAGTTTAGAGCCGCTGAATATTGGGGGTTAAGACACCCCAAGGGATTTATAAGGGCAGGAGCCACTCCTACATTGAATATTGGGCCCTTTGAGTATTTGGGTCCTAGGAGTGAATGCATGACTAAGGTATAGAAAAATCTATTCTTATATGAATTAAAGATTCAAATGATAATTCCACAAATTTGAATTATCATAGTTTTAACTTCCTCAACATTAAAAAAACAAACAAACATCCATTTCAGTTGTTTTTAGTTAGATATTTTCTGCTGTTAATTTCAGGCCTGAAAAAGATAATGTAACATTTGGGCATAAAGATACATCCCAGCAGTCCAGCACTGGAAGCTTGTATGGCAAATATCTCCACTGCTACCATGTATTTTCCTCTTGTGCTCAGATAGGTTGGGATAAAAGTTATCCAAACACTGCAGAACACCAGCATGCTGAAAGTAATGTACTTGGCCTCATTGAAACTGTCCGGTAGATTTCTTGATAAGAACGCAATGATGAAGCTGATAACAGCCAGAAATCCCAGGAAACCTAGAACACAGTAAAATGCAATCATTGACCCTTCATTACATTCAAGTAGTATTGACCCTGTTTCTGATTGCATATTAAGATATAGGAATGGGGGAGCAGTAAACAACCAGATGAGACAGAGAATAAATTGAAAAACAGAGCAGGAAAGTATTATAGTATATGAGGTCCTAGAACCCATCCATTTCCGGAGCTTGCTTCCAGGCTTGGTTGCATGAAAGGCCATAACCACAGTGATGGTTTTTGCCAGTATGGAAGAGAGTGAGACAGAGAAAGTCATCCCAAAGGTAGTATGGCGGAGAATGCAGGTCACAGGCTTAGTGTGGCCAATAAACATCAAGGAGCATAGAAAGCAGATCATAAGGGAGATGAGGAGGATATAGCTGATGCCCCGGTTATTGGCTCTCACAATAGGTGTGTTTCGGTAAATAATGAAGATTCCCAAAATGATTGTATTGATAAGAAAGAAGAAAATGCTGCTGGTAGTCAAAGCTATCCCAAGAGCCTCTTCATAAGACAGGAAAATTGTTGGTTTTAGGATACAGGTGTCTCTCTTATGATTGGGCCAGTGGTCTTCTTGACATTTCACACAGTTGTTCATATCTGAGGAAGATGAATATTGTCTCAATAGCTCATAGACAGCAGTGGTTTTGGGATAGTGCATGAATAGTAAGTTAATTCTTTACATCTCAGAATACAGCAGATAATGTTTTTCTATAATATTCTAATGTTTAGAATGGTGAAGTGGTTTTGATGCATATCAACCAGCTACAAATCAGAATCCGTTTGTACAGTAGACAGACACTTTGCCAAGAATAATTTCAACTCATCTCACTAAATAAAAAACACATGGCTGCTATTGTTTCCTATATATCACATTCCTTTTCTTCCTTTTATGTTTGATCTATTTTCTAGAAAGTGAGCAACATTATTTATTTATTTATGTATTCCTATATCCCACTATTATCCAAAAACAAGTGTTGGTTCAAAGTGGCTTAAAATTTACATTTTGATGGAGTTACAGTAGTGTTGAGAGGGCATCTATAGTTTGTGTAGTTATTCATAGAGTTTTTGAAGAGATAGGTTTGAAGTGGAAGAGGTAGTGGTGGCTTTTGTGCTCAATTGTAGAGTTTTGGTGATATTTATTCATATACTTTTTAAAGAGGTAGATTTGAAAGGAAGGTAACGATAACTTTGTGATTAGCTGTAAAAATTTTTTGAAGAGGTAGGTTTTCATTTCTTTTCTAAATTGGAGGAGATTTGTGATGCTTCTTATAGTATTTGGTATCGAGTTTCATCATTTGGAACCCAGGTAGCTAAATCCTGCTGTGTAGATAGTTTTGTAGATGGTGTCTTTGCAATAGGAGTAGGTAGTTTCTGTTTTCTGGGCTTGTATTAACACTGTAAGATTGATATTCAAAGTGATTTAACCAGCTGCAAATGGCTTCTGGCTGGTTAATTCACTTGTTAAGGGCTATCTGTGGATATTCAGTTGCTCTTGACTGGTTAGAACCATGGAATATCATCACAGATCGTTAAAATGAAAGACGGCTAATGATAAGGTGGTCTGCGGATGGAGTCAGAATTTATTTATTTATTTATTTTATTTGTTGCATTTGTACCCCACATTTTCCCACCTATTTGCAGGCTCAATGCGGCTTACAAAGTACCGTCAGAGGCGTTTGCCCAGTCGGTGGATAACAAATACAAAGTTGTATAGTGATCGTATGAGGTATAAGTGGAGGGTGGGAATGGATGAAGATTGCATGTTGTCATGTTCGATCACAGTCATGCTGTGTTGGTAGGTGAAGAGGGTTACGTGGGGTTGTTGGGGTAGGCCTTTTTGAAGAGGTTGGTTTTTAGTGATTTCCTGAAATTCAAGTGGTCGTGGATTGTTTTTACAGCTTTAGGGAGCCCATTCCATAGTTGTGCGCTTATGTAGGAGAAGCCGGCTGCGTAAGTTGTTTTGTATTTCAGTCCTTTGCAATTTGAGTAGTGTAGGTTTAGGTAGGATCTTGATGATCTGACTTTGTTTTTTATTGGTAAGTCTATGAGGTCTGTCATCTATTCTGGGACTACACCGTATATGATTTATGCAGTTAAGCACCAAGGTTCAGCACTTAATTGCCTAAGTTAAGCAGCCAAATCACCAGCAAAAATAGGACTGTATAAAACACAGTCCTACCTTTATGCAGTGTCACATGGCTAGTTATGTGATGAACAGAAGATCGCTGACAGCTTAAACCTTGATATTCAATGCTGGTGCCTGGACATGGCCCAGTATTGAATATCCAGGAATAACGCTGGCCGCAGCTAAAACAAAATTGCTCACCACCGCTGCCTTAATATCAATCCTTGCATGTTTGTGTCCAAATACAAGAATAATGTTTGAATCAAATGGGAAAGCCAATCAGTATCTTAAGAAATCATTTTGTTTCTTTTAGAAAATAAAAATAAAAGTATGTGTTAGAATATCTGTTTTGTTTGCATTGTTATAATATCTGTGCCACCATAGATAATATCAATCAGACACATTGATCTGAAGGAATGAATTGTGAGACATTAGGGTTAGGATGGTTCCATATCAAGGCGGTTGAGAAATTGAAAGTATAACCTGGCTGAATTGCTTCTGAATAATAAATCCCCAGTCCCATTTTAAAATATATAAATAGAAAGACAAAAATTAAAAGATTTACAAGGTTAGTTATTTTGATAGTTCTAGTCTGAATTCATCTTTTTTTTTTTGCTTTGACCTTCTGGCAGTTGCAGCTGAGGTCTACAGAGTCTACCCTGCTTGACTAAGGTTGATAAATTTTTTTACATCATATTTTGGTAGTATGGAGTAGTGGTCAATAGAATGGATTACAGTAAATGGGTGTAATGGGGTTAAGAGGGTCTGATCGTGTTTCAGATTCCTACTTGATGTGCATCTTTTCATTATTGAAATACTACAAGCTTTATCAAGGCCAGAGATAAAGAGGGGAAAGATTTATTATCTTCCATGGTTAAAAGAAAGTCTACACTTTATTTACTTGCTATGACTGTAGTTCCTTTATTTACCAAAACGCACTAGAGGACAATGAAGTGCTAGGGTGAAAAATGTTTTTGTAGGTCTGTTAAAGTGTCTGTGTTGTGCACAGCAAAGAGAATGTAACCCTCTCTCTCTCTTTCTCTATCCCCCCCCCCCCCCACTGTATTTTTTATCACCCTCTTTTTTTCTTCAAGCTGCAAGCTGAGTAGGTGGAGGCCAGAGTTTAGTTTATTCAGTGTTTGCTGTACTGCTTTCACAAGCAATGACAATAAGTTGTTTTAACATTCAAAATTAAAAAAGGA
The DNA here is from genome assembly GCF_901765095.1 of Microcaecilia unicolor. NCBI lineage: Eukaryota > Metazoa > Chordata > Amphibia > Gymnophiona > Siphonopidae > Microcaecilia > Microcaecilia unicolor. The sequence goes on from NC_044033.1 coordinate 239,396,792, forward strand.
AAAGTGCATGGGTTAAAGTCAGATATCGGACAGACAACAGGAGGAAGACAATAATTTTGCATGAAGGATGAAGTTCAGAGGATAAAAGACATCAAAGGGACAATCATTGTTCTATCATCACATACAGCTTCTCTATATGCTGTGGTGAAATAAAAGGTCCCCTAAACCCATTTCAAACTTAGAGTAGGAAGCTCTCTAAGAAGAACTTCCTCCTGCTACAACAATAGAGAAGTACAGGGAATTACCACAGAAACAGCAACATTTTTGTAAGAAGCACTTGCCATTTGCATCAGTCCCCAGACATCAATCCCCACCCAATAATCAACACCTTCTGATGTCCAATCCCCCCAGTTCTCCAAAGGTATCCATTCCACCCCTCTGATGGAAAGCCTTTAATGCAAGCCTCTTGCAGGAAACCCACTTGATGCCATCTGCTGGTTCGCAATCCCTCTGATGCCTGCTCCCTGGCAACCATTGCACCACATTGTGGGCAACTATCCATCATATGTAACCCACTCCTCAAGGGCTGAATTACGAAATAAGCTCCCCCCCCCCCTCCCTGGCAGGCCTCCCTCAATCCACCACCCAACCATATATGAAAAACTGACACCTAGAGGTAGTGCCATTTTAATACCTGCTCAACTTGTGCAAGCAATTTAATTGAGTAATGAGCCAAACAAGCAATTAACAAGCAATTGTTGGTGATAAAAAGGGGGCACAGTCATGTGGGGGACATGGGCGAATCGGGGGCATTCTTTAATTTATGTGCACCGTTATAGAATAAAGGGGATTTGTGTCTAGTTTATGCACAGGGTTTTGTACCAAGGTTTTGTTGGGGTAAATCAGGAGATCTCAACCCAGTCTTCAAGACCCACCTAGCCAGCCAGATTTTCACGATACCCACAATGAGATAGATTTGCATACAACGGAAGTAGGCCATGCAGATCTACCTCAAGCATATTCATTGCGCTGCGTAACCCTAGTAGCGCTCTAGAAATGTTAAGTAGTAGTAGTAGTAGTAGTATTCTGAAAACCTGACTGGCTAGTCATGTCCTGAGGACATAATTGGAAACCCCTGCTGTAAATGGTCTCACCTAATTGTAGTTGCAGTTCCCAGTGCTAAGCGCTAATCTATAAATGGCGCCTAACTTTAAGCTTAAAATTAGTAGCTTTTCTCCTATACAAACCATTTTTTTATTTATTGGAAAATGTATTTTCTTTTAATCAAGAAACTCAGTTTTGACTAATGACAATTATTTAACAAATAATTCAAAATGCCAAATAACACATTGACCAGATAGACCATCTCAATCATAAGCCTGACATCCCCATTGCACAATGAACTGGTAGTTTAAATCCAGATAACGAGGAAGTTATCAATGTTTGCTATCATTAAGACAGGTTATTTTACCATTAACTTGTGTCATTTGAGCACAGGTCCATTTCATGCAATGATTCCACCTTGCTTATAACCCAGGTTAACAGTAAAATAACACCTCTTAATGGTAGCCCACAATGATATCTTCCCCCTAAAGTCTCAATTCTCCAAATGTTAAGCCATCACAGGGAATAGTTATCAACAAGATGTGTATTTACCACTCAAGGGTGCAGTTATCAATCTGGGCTATTATTAATCTGTACTGTTTCAGCACATTTCACCTAGTTATTAATAACTAGGGTTAACAGTAAAACATATCTCCTAATGGTAGCCCACATTGATAATTTCCCCCCTACAATAAAGGGTGAGCTTGGGAATTATTATCTAGGGTCATTTTCCTCTAACTACAACATAAAACAGGCACTCATCCCATCGAGAAAAATGGATGACTATAGCCTATGTAGATTTCTTATTTTTCTATAATTTTTTTGCAGTAGGAGCTGTGGATGGGCATTTTCGATATGACATCCAAGTATGAATTGAGAAGTTTTGCCAAAAATGTTTCAAAACAATGTCTAGCACACAGGCATAATTGAACCACGAAAACGTCTACATTTCTTGCTCAATTTTGGCTTTGTGCTAGAGGTTTTCAGAAGCCTAAGAAATAAGATGGGAGAGTTAGAATATATTGCACTAAATGAAAAATTAGATATAAGAGGCATCTCTGAGACCTGGTGGATGGAGGATAATCAGTGGGACACTGTCATACCAACGTATAAATTATATCGTAGTGACAGGGTGGATTGAATTGCTGGAGGGGTAGAATTGTATGTTAAGGAAGGCCTTGAATCAAATAGATTGAAAATTCTTCAGGAAACAAAACATATCTTGGAATCCCTATGGATTGAAATTCCATGTGTAAAGGGGAAAAGGATAGTGATAGGAGTTTACTACTGTCCGCCTGGCCAGGATGAACAGACGGATGTAGAAATGTTAAAAGAAATTAGGGATGCAACCAAACTGGGCAGCACAATAATAATGGGTGATTTCAATTACCCTGATATTGACTGAGTAAATGTAACATTGGGGCATGCTAGGAAGGTAAAATTCCTTGACAAAATCAAGGATTACTTTATGGAGCAGCTGGTACAGGAGCCGATGAGAGAAGGAAAAATTCTAGACCTAGTCCTTAGTGAAGCGCATGATCTGGTGCTGGGTCCGCTTGATAACAGTGATCATAATATGATCAGATTTGAGATTAGCTTTGAAGTAAGTATACACAGGAAATCTAATACATTAGCATTTAACTTTAAAAAAGGAGACTATGATAAAATGAGAAGAACGGTGGGGGGGAAAAAAACCTTAAAGGAACGGCTGCGAGGGCTAAAACTTTACATCAGGTGTGGATGCTGTTCAAAAACACCATCCTGGAAGCCCAGGCCAAATATATTCCGCATATTAAAAAAAGAAGATGGAAAACCAAACGACAGCTGGCATGGTTAAAAAGTGAGGTGAAGGAAGCTATTAGAGCTAAAAGAAAATCCTTCAGAATATGGAAGAAGGAACCGACTGAAAATAATAAGAAACAGCATAAGGAATGTCAAGTCAAATAGAAAACGTTGATAAGGAAGGCAAAGAGGGACTTTTAAAAAAAGATTGCGTAGGAGGCAAGAACACATAGAGGAGCATTTTCAAAAGGGACGTCCAAGTTTTGATTTGGACGTCCTCGCAAAAGTCCCGATCCAGGGGTGGGGAAAACCGTATTTCCGAAACAAGATGGACATCCATCTTTCATTTCAATGATACGGTCAGGAACGTCCAAATCCTGAAATTTGGTCATCCCTAGATTTGGTCGTCCCTAGACATGGACGTTTCTGATTTTTTCGGTGATTTTTGAAACCAAGGACGTCCATCTTAGAAATGACCAAATGCAAGCCATTTGGTCATGGGAGGAGCTAGCATTTCTAGTGCACTGGTCCCCCTGACATGCCAGGACACCAACCAGGCACCCTAGGGGGCACTGCACTAGACTTCATAAATTGCTCCCAGGTACATAGTGTGCTGAGACCCTCAAACCCCCAAAACCCACTACCCCCAACTGTACACCACTACAATAGCCCTTAAGGGTGAAGGGGGCACCTAGATGTGGGTACAGTGGGTTTGTGGTGGGTTTTGGCGGACTCGCTGTTTCCTTAACAAATGTAACAGGTAAGGGGGGATGGGGATGGGTGCGCCTGCCTGAAGTGCACTGCACCCACTAAAACTGCTCCAGGGACCTGCATACTGCTGTGATGGACCTGAGTGTGATATCTGAGGCTGGCATAGAGTCTGGCAATCAATATTTTGAAATATACTTTTTGAGGGTGGGAGGGGGTTAGTGACCACTGGGGGAGTAAGGGGAGGTCATCTCCGATTCCCTCCGCTGGTCATCTGGTCATTTCGGGCACCTTTTTGTGGCTTGGTCATAAGAAAAACGTCCAAGAGTTCATCATGGACGTCCTTGTTTCTTTCAATTATGGGCCAAGGACGTCCAAGTCTTAGGCACGCCCAAATCCCACCTTCGCTACGCCTCCGACATGCCCCCTTGAACTTTGTCCATCCTTGCGACAGAAAGCAGCTGGGGATGTCCAAAATCGGCTATTGATTATAACGATTTGGACGTTTCTGTGAGAAGGACGTCCATCTTCCAATTTGCGTCGAAAGATTGGCATCCTTCTCTTTCAAAAATGAGCCTGATAGTAAAGATTTTTTTTAGGTATACTAATAGAAATAAAACAAAATAAAACATGGAAAAGAAAATAAGATGATACATTTTTTATTGGACATAACTTAATACATTTCTTGATTAGCTTTTGAAGGTTGCCCTTATTCGTCAGATCGGAAATAAGCAAATGTTGGTAGATGACAGTATATATGAGTGAAACATCAAAGCATTTCAGTGACAGTCTACCAGGATGGGGGTGGATAGGTGAGAGACAGGGAGATATGCATGGAGACAGGAGGGTGACAAAGCAATACACTTTTATGGTTTATAATGGGCTAGAAAACCCAGATCTTTGTTAAGTTCTGTCTGGTGGGTGTCAAAATATTTAATCATTCTGACTTCAAAGGTCTTACGTTCCTTTATTGTTTTAAAGCTACCTTTCAGGATACTTACCATAAAATCACTGGTACAGTGTTCTGGTTTTGTAAAGTGCTGCCCCACAGGCGTGACATCTTTATTGGTATTAGCATTTTTCATATAGTGTCTGTGTAAATTAAATCTCTTCTTTAGCATCTGACCTGTTTCTCCAATGTAGCAGCCTTCGTTGCATTTTTTACACTGAATGATATGTAACACATTGGAAGATGAGCACGTGAAAGATTCCTTAATGTTGAACATTTTTCCTTTGTGAATGACCGTGGGGTCCTGTGAAATATTTTGGCATAGTTTGCAGCTGGATATATTGCAAGGATGTGTGCCATTCTTTTCTTTTTGAGTCTGTGTTAGGAGCTTACTTCTAATTAGCTTGTGTTTTAAGTTGGGTGACTGTCGGAAGACCAGCACTGGTGGGGATGGATATATCTCTTTCAGTAATTCAGTAATTGATTACCTTTAAAAGTGGACTAACACGGCTACCACACCTCTCTACTTTAGGTATATTAAAAGCAGGAAGCCGGCAAAAGAATCGGCTGGACCGATAGATGACCGAGGGGTAAAAGGGGCAATCAGGGAAGACAAAGCCATTGCGGAGAGATTAAATGAATTCTTTGCTTTGGTCTTCACAGAGGAAGATTTGGGAGAGATACCGGTGCCAGATATGGTATTCAACGCTGACGAGTCGGAGAAACTGAATGAAATCTCTATAAAACTGGAGGATGTAATGGGGCAGTTCTACAAATTGAAGAGTAGCAAATCTCCTGGACTGGATGGTATTCATCCCAGAGTACTAATAGAACCAAAAAAATATACTTATGGAACTATTGTTCGTAATATGTAATTTATCCTTAAAATCGAGCGTGGTACGGGAAGATTGTGGGTGGCCAATGTAACGCTGATTTTTAAAAAAGGTTCCAGAGGAGATCCGGGAAATTATAGACCGGTGAGTCTGATGTCGGTGCCAGGCAAAATGGTACAGACTATTATAAACAACAAAATTACAGAGCATATTCAAAAGAATGGATTAATGAGACAAAGCCAACATGGTTAGTGAAGGGAAATCTTGCCTCTCTAATCTATTACATTTCTTTGAAGGGAAGAACAAACATGTGGATAAAGGTGAACTGGTTGATATTTGAGGCTCATTTTCAAAGCACTTAGCCTCCCAAAGTTCCATAGAAACCTATGGAACTTAGCCTCCCAAAGTGCTTTGAAAATATGCCTCATTGTGTATCTGTATTTTCAGAAGGCGTTTGACAAACTACCTCATGAAAGACTCCAGAGGAAATTGGAAAGCCATGGGAAAGGAGGTACTGTCCTACTGTGGATTAAAAACTGGTTAAAAGATGAAAAACAAAGAGTAGGATTAAATGCTCAGTATTCTCAATGGAGAAGGGTAATTAGTGGGGTTCTCCAGGGGTCTGTGCTGGGACTGCTGCTTTTTAACATATTTATAAATGAAAATGATAAAGGGGATGAGACGACTTCCCTATGAGGAAAGGCTAAAGCGGCTAGGGCTCTTCAGCTTGGAGAAAAGGCGGCTGCAGGGAGACATGATAGAGGTCTCTAAAATAATGAGTGGAGTTGAATGGGTAGATGTGAAGCATCTGTTTACACTTTCCAAAAATACTAGGACTAGGGGGCATGCAATGAAGCTACAATGTGGTAAATTTAAAACGAATCGAAGAAAATTTTTCTTCACTCAACATGTAATTGGGCTCTGGAATTCCTTGCCAGAGAATGTGGTTGGGGCGGTTAACTTAGCAGAGTTTAAAAAAGGTTTGGACAGCTTCCTAAATGAAAAATCCATAGACCATTATTAAATGGACTTGGGAAAATCCACTATTTCTGGGATAAGCAATATAAAATACTAGTAAAAAAGGCCCGTTTCCGAAACAAATGAAACGGGCGCTAGCATGTGGTTTTTATTTTTGTTTTTTTTTCTGTTTGAGATTAAGGGATATAAGTGTTTTTAAAAAAGCCCACTTTTCTTTTTTAAAGTTGTATTTGTATTGTAATTGTTTCTTACATTATGAACATTTCATTGTCAACAATATGTTTTGTATAATTTTTGTTACAATCAGGTAAAAGGTGTGTTTGTTGAATTGTATTAATCTGTTTTTCAAATGCATTAGAAGAGTTATTTACTGTTGAAAAAACATACAGATGTCCACAGTGGTGGGCGATGAGTCAGAGTGCATGAGTGTGTGTGCGAGACATCAGTAATTGTATATGAGTGTGAGAGTCACAGTAGGGGTTTTTTGGGGTTGGGGAACTGTGACTGTGCATGAGTGTCTGTGTGTGGGGGGCAGTTTTAGATTGAAGTGTTTTTTGTTTTTTTTTTGGTTAAATAAAGCTGTACCTTGTTTGTTTATAGGGAAGTCAGCCTTTATTGTGTTACAGGAGTTTGCAGGGGTTTTTTTTCCTATTGCTGTTATGTGTGGAGAGTGAGAGAGTGTGTCTGTGTCAGAGTGTGTGTCACAGAGTGTATGGGAGACATATTGTGTGTGTAAGAGTGACTGAGTGTATGAAAGTGTGTTTGTCAGAGAGTGTGTGTGTGTGTAGTTCTAAGTTCCATGACCCCCTCCTTTTCTTCCCTTCACTCCTTCTGTCTGATGAGAGAGAGTGTGTGGGCCAGGGGCATATCTGGACTCTGGCGGTAGGGGGGGCCAGAGCCAGAGGGAGGGGGCACATTTTACCCCCCCCCCCCCCCCGGCACCACCGATCCCCCCACCATTTCCGGACCCCCCGCCACTGCCAGACCCCCCCCTCGCCACCAATGACACTCTCCACCCCCTCCCGCCGCCGCCAACCCTCCCCCGCTGCTGTCACTTACCTTTGCTGGCGGGGGACCCCAACCCCCCGCCAGCCGAGGTCCTCTCTTCCATGCAGGCTGCAAGTTGCAATGCTTCCTGTTCTTCTGAGTCTGACGTCCTGCACGTACAACGCGCAGGACGTCAGACTGAGTTCCAAATTCTGAGTCTGACGTCCTGCACGTTGTACGTGCAGGACGCCAGACTCAGAAGAACAGGAAGCGTTGCAACTTGCATCCTGCACGGAAGAGAGGACTTCGGCTGGCGGGGGCTTGGGGTCCCCCGCCAGCAAAGATCGGCGACGGGTTGGTGGCGGGTGTGCGAGAGGGAGGGGGAGGTGGAGAGGGTCGATGGTAGGGGGGTCCAGGGCAAAATCTGCGGGGGCCCAGGCCCCTGTGGCCCCAGGCAGATACGCCCCTGGTGTGGGCAGGACCACAGTGGTGGGCGATGAGTCAGAGTGCATGAGTGTGTGTGCGAGACATCAGTAATTGTATATGGGTGTGAGAGTCACAGTAGTGTTTTTTTGGGGTTGGGGAACTGTGACTGTGCATGAGTGTCTGTGTGTGTGGGGCAGTTTTAGATTGAAGTAGGGTTTTTTTTTGTTTGGTTAAATAAAGCTGTACCTTGTTTGTTTGCAGGGAAGTTAGCCTTTATTGTGTTACAGGAGATTGCAGGGGTTTTTTTTCCCTATTGCTGTTATGTGTGGATAGTGAGAGAATGTGACTGTGTCAGAGTGTGTGTCACAGAGTGTATGGGAGACATATTGTGTGTGTAAGAGTGACTGAGTGTATGAAAGAGTGTTTGTCAGAGAGATACAGTGTGTCAGTGAGTGTATGTGTGTAGTTTTAAGTTCCATGACCCCCTCCTTTTGTGGGCAGGAGTGTTGGTTGTTGCTGCTGCTTGGCTGATATTTTGAAGGGGGGTTCACTCTGGGCATTTCCCTTATGTGTTTCTGCTGCTGTGCCTATATTTTGAAGGGGGTTTCTTTTAAAGTTGCTGGGTGGTTAGATGTATTTGCTGAAAGGGTCTGTGCATTTCCCTTTTATTTGGCTGCTGCTGTGCTGATATTTTGAAGGGGGTTCGTTTAAAGTTGTTGCTGGGTGGTTAGATAGAGTTGCTGAAACGCTGTGGAAATTTTCCTTTTGTTTTGCTGCTGCTGTGCTGATATTTTGTTGGGTGGATCTTTTTCCCTGGGGCTTTTTTTTTTTTTTTTGTACTCGGGGACGATTGTGTAGGTCCCCGAGCCGGGCTGGATGTTCCGTTTGCATTTTTTCGACAGGTGAGTGAGGCAGTGGTGGGGGCCGGTTCTTTGAGGAGCGCTGCGATAGCCAGCGTGTAGTTTTTGTACTCCGGGGACGATTGGGCACGTCCCTGGGAGTGAAGTGCTGCAGCGAGTGGGTGCAGTGTTTTCGGGGTGTGGGTGGAGGGGTGGAGTTGTGGCAACATGTTGTGCTGCTGAGCGTCTGTTGCTTGCATCCCATTCCACCGATGGAGTGGCTGTGGCAGCTGGGTTGAGGCTTTTTTGGGGGCCAGAGCGCTGTGAGAGGCATTTGTGCTGTAGGCATTACATACCTGGAGAAGGAGCACGGGCGTCAGTGATATTCCTTGTGTCCCAGCTCCACAGAATCTGCTCGTTTGCGCTGTTCTTTCTCTTCCCTTCTTCTGCTTGTTTTCATTGGTTCCTTTACAATGCATTTTGTTGCGTGGCAACGGTTTGGCGGTCGCGTAGTAAGGGGTTGTTGGTGCCATTCCTTCTGTGTCGGTTCCTGCCCTAGACGTCATCATGTTCGACGCGTGGGCGGGGCAGACACTCATGGTGTAAAATTGATCTCTGGCGCCTCGCTTTTAGAACATTGAGAAAGTGAGGCTTCAGAACGTTGGAGGTGTGTTTTATATAGAGAGATTATGTACTTTTGGGGGATCTTGCCAGGTATTTGTGACCTGGATTGGCCACTGTTGGAAACAGGATGCTGGGCTTGATGGACCTTTGGTCTTTCCCAGTATAGCAATACTTATGACCTAGAGATGGGAGTAACTAGTGAGGTAATTAAATTTGTTGACAACACAAAGTTATTGAAAGTCATTAAATCACAGGAGGATTGTCAAAAATTAGAAGAGGACCTTACGAGACTGGGCGTCTAAATGGCAGATGACGTTTAATGTGAGCAAGTGCAAAGTGATGCATGCAGGAAAGAGGAACCCGAATTATAGCTACATTATGCAAGGTTAGGCCACTGTTGGAAACAGTATGCTACATAAGTACATAAGTATTGCCATACTGGGAAAGACCAAAGGTCCATCAAGCCCAGCATCCTGTTTCTAACAGTGGCCAATCCAGGTCACAAATACCTAGCAAGATCCCAAAAAAGAAGAAAACATTTTATACTGTTTATTCCAGAAATAGTGGATCTTCCCCATGTCCATTTAATAATGGTCTATGGACTTTTCCTTTAGGAAGCCGTCCAAACCTTTTTTAAACTCCGCTAAGCTAACCGCCCCTACCACATTCTCTGGCAACGAATTCCAGCGTTTAATTACATGTTGAGTGAAGAAAACTTTCTCTGATTCATTTTAAACTTATTACATTGTAGCTTCATCGCATGTCCCCTAGTCCTAGTATTTTTGGAAAGTGTAAACAGACGTTTCACATCTACCCATTCCACTCCACTCATTATTTTATAGACCTCTATCATATCTCCCCTGAGTCCCCTTTTCTCCAAGCTGAAGAGCCCTAGCCACTTTAGCCTTTCCTCATAGGGAAGTCGTCCCATCCACTTTATCATTTTTGTCGCCCTTCGCTGCACCTTTTCTAATTCCACTATGTCTTTTTTGAGATGCAGCGACCAGAATTGAACACAATATTCGAGATGCGGTCGCACCATGGAGCGATACAAAGGCATTATATCACAAAGACATTATATCATCCTCATTTTTGTTTTCCATTCCTTTTCTAATAATACCTAACATTCTATTTGCTTTCTTAGCCGCCGCAGCACACCGAGCAGAAGGTTTGAACATATCATCAACAATGACACCTAGATCCCTTTCTTGGTCCCTGACTCCTAATGTGGAACCTTGCATGATGTAGCTATAATTTGGGTTCCTCTTTCCCACATGCATCACTTTGCACTTGCTCACATTAAACGTCATCTGCCATTTAGATGCCCAGTCTCCCAGTCTCGTAAGGTCCTCTTGTAATTTTTCACAATCCTCCTGCTGGGCTTGATGGAACTTTGGTCTGTCCCAGTATGGCTATACTTATGTACTTATGTAGGTTTTCATGCTTAACATGTTCATCTGTAAGTATAATTTCTGAAAAAAAAAGTCCCAGGAATAAACATCCTATTTAATAATTCTCACCTCCAACGTTCTAATGTGCCTGGTACTGTGGCTCCCTCGGAAGTGGTCGGCTAGGCAGTTTAGAATGCACTGATGTCAGTGATGTCACTGACAGCTGATTCCAAGGCAAGGGGAGGAGTAGGGAAACACGCGGAGCGTGTTTCCCTACTCCTGCCTGGGAAACAGCTGTCAGTGCCCCCCCCTCGGCGCAACACCCAAGCCCCTGCCCTGCAAAACTGCGAGCCAGGCAGGGGGAGGAGTACCTACTCCTCCCCCTGCCTACCAATCAGCTCTCAGTGCCCCCCTCGACGCAGCACCCAAGCCCCTACCCCCCCCTCGACACATCACCCAAGACCCTCCCCCCCCCCTCGGGCACATCAACTCCCTCGCCACCCGCAGCCGCCAATACTAACGCTGTCCGGCCGCTGCTGCTTCTCCTGTGGAGCAGCAGTGGCCGGTACAAAAAGAAAAAAGCCAAAAAAAAAAAAAAAGATTTTTAACCTGAAACGCGGCTCCGTAGACAGCCATCTGGCATTGGCTGTCGTCACTGCAGCCGCTCCTCCTCTCCCCTCCATGTCACTGCCCCTGCAGGAAGACCCCGGAGGAGCGCAGCGACGTCAGAGGGGAGAGGAGGAGCGGCTGCAGAGATGACAGCCAATGCCAGATGGCTGTCTACAGAGCCGTGTTTCAGGTTTAAAATCTTTTTTTGGCTTTTTTCTTTTTGTACCGGCCGCTGCTGCTCAACAGGAGACGCAGCAGCGGCCAGACAGCATTAGTAACGGCGGCTGCGGGTGGCAAGGGGGTTGATGTGCCCGAGGGGGGGGGGGTAGGGGTTTGGGTGATGCGCTGAGGGGGGAGGGCAGGGAAGAGGGAGATGGGGAGGGAGTCCTGAGACCAGATGGGTGGCTGCAGGGGAGGGCAGGGGAGACAGAAGGGACGATGCAGGGGGGGCAGGGGGAGAGGAGGGTCACTGGACATGGGTGGCTGCAGGGGGGCAGGGGAGAGGAGGGTCGCTGGACATGGGTAGCTGCTGTGGGAGAGGAGGGTCGTTGGACATGAGTGGCTGCAGGGGGGGCAGGGAGAGAGGAGAGTCGCTAGACATGGGTGGCTGCAGGGGGAGCAGGGGAGAGAGGAGGGCCGCTGCATATGCGTGGCTGCAGGGGCAGAGGAGGGTTGGTGGGGAGGGGGTCCTGAGACCAGATGGGTGGCTGCAGGGGGGCAGGGGAGACAGGAAGGATGCTGCAGGGGGGGGGGATTACCTTGCTAGCGCCCGTTTCATTGCCTACCGAAACGAGTCTTATATACTAGTAGAATAATAAGCCATAGGAAGGTCTGTCTGGCAACATTCCTAGTGAACAGACAATACAGACAACCCAGTAGTGTAGAGGGATAGCCTAGTGGTCAGTGCAGTGGGCTTCACATAAAGGGACCAGTGGCGTAGCTAAGAGTGGGCCGGTGTGGGCACTGGCCCACCCAGTCAGCAGCCTATGAGGCCCCCAAAACTCTTCAGTGGCGGCACCTCACTACTGTCTCTCCTGCTTCTCCACTTGTGGCCTGGCCCCATCTCTCTCTGGAAAGTCCCCTCCTGGTCTACCTCAGAGCTACTGCCAGTGGCAATTCCTATAGGCATCCTGCGCCAGCCCTGCAGTCTTCTCTCTATCATGACCTGCCATCAATGATGTCACTTCTTGTTTCTTGGTGGGAATGTGGTAGAAAGAAGCCTGCAGGGCCGGCGCAGGTTGTCTATAGGAACTGTTGTGGGCAATGACTCTGAGGTAGGACTGGGAGAGGGGGTTCAGAGAGAAACGGGCAAACGTTGGGTCATTAAAGAAACCCACTCTATTGTATGTATGTACAGGCATAGGGGTGGGGTGGGAAGGGCCCACCTAGGTCAACTTTGGGCCCACCCAAATTGGCAGGTCTGTCTATGCCTCTGAAAGGGACCCAGGTACAAATCCCACCTAAACCACTTCTCAGCCTTCCAGGAACACAGAAAACCTACTCTACCTTAAAGTCCATCATTACAATAACCCTCAGGCTTCTGGTTCACTTATATATATATCTATATATATCTATATATCTATATATATATATATATATATATATATATATATATATATATATATTTCTGTGTTTCAGGAAGACTAACGTATTTGCAATGAAGTGAAAGAGCTAAAGTGGAAATTGAACCTGGGTTCCATTATTCACTGTCCATTGAAATGACCACAAGGCTACTCCATCCACTAGCTTGCTGTTATCTTAGAAATGGCCATAACATCTGGAGCTGTCATACAGCCTGGTATCTACTATCACTATCACATCTTTGGGGGTGGGTAGGTGGGAGGGTGTCAGTGAACACTGGGAGATTAAGGGGGAGTCTGCCTTCATCTTTCAGTGGTCAGCTGGTCAGTTAGAGCACCTTTTTCAGACTTAGTTGTAACTAGAATAGGGCTAGAGAAAAACATACTTCTTTTCTGCCTTGAACCTATTTTTCTGTTTCATTGTAGCAGAGAAAACATCCAGATTTAAAGCCTGCCCACCAAGAACACACCTCCAACATGCCCCCTTGCAGTTCTGAGGTTTGAAAATTGCAATTTAGATGTTTGGGCGGGAAAAATGTTCATCTGCCACTTTGCGCCACATTTGAAACATTTTTTTCTAAAATTGAACACCATAGCAAATAACCCACTGTCACTGATATGCCACATGATATCACATCACTTACCACTTTGGTTGGAGATCTCTCCCTGTGGACATGGAATACAGTCAAAACAGCAGATGGGCTCTCCTTCCCTGGTTAATTTCCAGAAGCCAGGAAGGCAGCTCTTACTGCATTTGGATTGAGGAGGTGTCTAAATATTGAAAGAAAAACCAGGGTAATTTGATATAACCTTCATCTGTGATTGTTAAAATGCAGGTTTCCATTCTGTCCACCTATGGACCAATTTCTACTTTCAAGCCTTTGGAATCTGAAATTCAGCTTGAAATGGAAATGTCATGCGTATTGATCTTTCATATTTTACGGGTTACTTTTAAAATTAAGGTCCCTCCTTACTAAGCTGTTCACATCCACTGATGCTGCACCCTTCTTGCTTTCAATAATTCAGTATAGTCTCAAGTTGGAGTTCTGAACCATCAACTTTACTTACAATTTATCTCTTTCAGCAATAAAGGACAGTATTTATAACAGTGACAAGAATTAGGCAGAGGACAACAACAACAACTGGCTATTTTCACAATATTCTTCTCCCTTTCAACTGACTTGGTTTACTAAGAACTAGGAATGGCAGCTCAAAATATATTTTTGTACCGATGGCTATGACAGTGTGCTAGGGGTGGGAAGTACCCAGTGTGTTTTATGCCTATAAAATGTATTTGATATTTTCCTGCATTGATTATGTTCTGAAGTGTATTTCCCCTATTTGGCCAGCTTATGGTGCATATTTATGCTAAAAGCTGTTACAGAGGACTTACTTCTCTTTTATTTGGCACACAGATAATAGGAAGTGCCTTTAGTGATGTAACCAGTTTTTATTTGAAACTTGACTGTTCTGGGCTTTGATTGGCCTGTAGTTTTGAAATTACCCAGCAGATGCTGGATGTTGTTTCAGTTTCAGCCTGGGAGAAGGAGAGAGAGATTTATTTTGCTGAAGCTCTGTGAACAGATATATGCCCTGATCTCTCCAGGTACTTTCTAGCAAGTATGCAAGTGCTTAGTTAGTGTTGTGATTGATCCTTATTTCAGTTACCTGTTCTTGCTTGTCAATTGCACTATTTTGTCCCACTGTTCAATATTTTTTAAAGAGAATAAACATAATTGTTTGCCCTGTTTGTCTGGACTGATAAAATATCCTGGTGGTTTGTGTTTTGGGTCTGTGAGTGTTTTCTGGGAACTGTGGGACCACTAGGAGTGTGGCTCCAATGACCTAGATATCACTGGGATAATTTGAGAGCGGGGAAACTCACCCAAAGGAGGTTGTCACCCAGTTGGTGGGAGGAGGGTGCTAGTGTAGAGCAGGAGCGGCAGGTGCAGGTGAACCTGAGCTGTACTGGGATAGACCCTCTAAGTGGCCACGGGGTAATCTCAGGTGGGTGGCTAGGCATTTCTTGACCAACAGTATTTCAGAAATAAAGTACACTCTTTCATGAAAATTTTGTATATGTGCTATGGTTCATGCATTCCCACACTATCGGAAAAAATGTGCAATCTTTCTAGCCACTGCAGCTGCTACAACACAATGGGCCATTCTGTAATTTCTTCCCTATTCCAATTGAGTTGCCCATGCGAAAGTCTGGAGAGTTGGTGCATGGACAGGGCTTTTTTCCCATTTTATTTGTCTGTTGCTCATATTTTGACTTTTGCTCAAGTAGATCTGAAGAAGGGATTAGCTCTGGCCCTCTTGAAGGTTCAGGTGGCAGCACTGGTTTGTTTCACAGGTCAGATGCAGAATTCTTCCATAGCTGCTTACCTGGATGATGCCCATTTTTTTTGAAAGGAGTTATTTATCTATGTCCTTCCTTGCAGATGGTTTGTATGGAATTGAATCTTAATCTGACAATCAAATCCTTGCAGGGTGTAATGTATGAATCTCTTATAAGATCTACACTTCAGGGACTTACCATTAAAATAGTCTTCTGGTAGCTACTGCCTCTGCCAGGAGAGTTTCTGAGAGCTAGTTATTTTCTAAGATCTAGTTATTTCTGAGAACTAGTTATTCCCCTACTTTTTATGGAAGCAGACTGGCTCAAGCACTAACAGGAAAGGTGATATTTAAAGTATACTGTGGCATTAATCAGCCTTTTATGCCCAATCCGATATCTCTTACCACCCCATCTAACATATCTGTATGGTGTCTAGCAGCACTCACCATACTCCCACATATCCAACCCTCTCCTCTTCATATATATATATATTAAAAAAAAAACACCCTTGTGGTATAGTGGTCCACATCCCCCCTGCCTCCCTCCCACATCTGCACAAATTTCCTGGTAGTCTAATAGCCCCCTCCCTTTCTCAGCAAGTCCCCCCAAAATCCATAATTTTATAAACACATAACAGCATCAGTTAAAGAGTCCTTTGAATTCATTAAAGCTGAAGGTACTTCATAGTCCTGTCTTGTGGGACTCATTCACGGCTTTTATAAAAAGTGACGTTATTTCCTACACGGTACAATGGAATAAACAGGACCTGAGTAGCTTAGAATCAAAAATCAAGAACTTAGAAAAAACCCATCAGGGAAACCTTAATGAAGTAACAATCCTGGAATGGCTGGAAAGATTAAGGTTTGCATACAATTCTCTGCTTAGTCATTCAGCTAATAAACAGATATTCATGCAGAATGCAAATAATAATAAAAGCAGTCATCAACTGGATGAATACTTGAAAGTGAAGTCTGAAAAAACTAATATCCTAAGCCATTAAGGATAAAGATGGTAATTTATTGACCAGGGATTGTGACATATTTCAACATTTCTATACTTTTCATCACCATTTGTATATGTCTGAAATATCAGCAGAAGCCAATGAATCCTCTTTCCTTGATGGCTTTACCTCATCCTATATTAACAGACTCTGATAATGCTTCTTTGGTTACACTGCTTGATGTGAAAGAGCCCTGGGGGGATGGAGGTCCCTGCCAGAGGACTGATATGTGTAGGCAGTGGCGTACCTAGGGTAGTTGACACCCGGGGCCGGTCATTTTTTAACACCCCCCCCCCCCCCCCCCCCCCAAATCCAGTACTAGGCATACCGAGAATACAAAACACTCAGGACCTATAGAGCAATTCTACCATACCATAAGCAGTCATTTCTACGAGTCACACAAGGAAAAGGAAAGCATCTTAAACACTACAGTGAGCACTAGAACATCAATTCACCTATTGTAAAACGAAACCAGACAGAACAGTACAGATCGTAGATCCTGCACAGTCAATGCCAACTGAAAGCCATGTCTTTTTCACAAACACAGATACACCCTAATCCACTATAGGATAAGTAATCATAAACTTTCTATTTAGACAAAAATTAAACTGAACCCCCGATGCCAGACTCTGTATACAATGCAACACCACAGAAACAGAAAATGTCCTCTAGTACTGTGCAAAATATAAAAACAGCAGATGTAAATTTGAAAAAAACTAACAAATACCAATCACCACTTTACAAAATAACAAACAGAAATAAAACAAATACAGAAAATAAAATAATACCATTTTACTGGACTAATACATTTAGCTTCCAGAGGCCAAAATCTCCTTCCTCAGGTCAGTACAGTATAGTGCTGTTACAGTATCTTATCCTGACCTGAGGAAGGGGGTTTTGTTCTCTGAAAGTTAAGTCAAAATGTATTAAAATTAGTCCAATAAAAAGATTACCTTATTTACATGTTCTATTTATAAACAACACAGCTACAATACTATATCCTAAAGCAAAATAATAAAAATATATATTTACAGTTTGTTGTCTCTGGCTTCTGCTTTCATCTTCTTTTCACTGTCTTCCTTCCATCCAGGATCTGTCTTTGCTCTCTCTCTGCCATCCAGTGTCTGCCCTCTCTAATGTCCCTTCCATCCACTGTCTGCCCTCTCTCTCTCTCCCTTCCATCTACCATTTGCCCCAGTCTGCCTTCTTTCTCTCTCCCCCTTCCACCAACCATCTGACCTTTCTCTCTGCCCCTTCAATCCGTCTGCCCTCCCTCTCCCATCCATCCAGGGTCTGCCCTCCCTCATGCTCCCCACTTCCTTCCAGGGTCTGTTGTCCCCTCTCTCTCTGCCCCCCCCCCTTTTCAGCCCCCAGTTCCACCTGCCCCTAGTTCCAGCCCCAGCCCACATCTCCCACCAGCCCCCCTTTTCAGCCCCACTATCCCACCCGTCCCCAGCCCTTTTCTCCCATCAGTCCTGAGCTTCAGCTCCCAGCCACTTCTCCCTGTCCGCTTTTCAGCCCCTAGTTTCAACCCCAGCCCTTTTCTCTCACCAGTCCTGAGCTTCAGCCCCAGCCAATTCTCCCTGTCCCCTTTAAAGCCCACAGTTTCAGCCCCTGCCCCGTTTCAGCCCACAGTTCTAGCACTAGCCCCCTTATCCCAAATACCCTCCTTTTCAGCCCCCAGTTCCAGCCCCCTTCATCCACCACATGCTTTGCAACCCCCCTTTTCAGCCCCAGACCCATTCTCCCACCTGCCCCAGGCATGGACCCATTCTCCCTCCTGCCCCCTTGTCGGACCCCAGTTCCAGCTTCAGACCCCTTCTCCCCTCTGAGCACCCCCACCCCTCCCCAATCCCCTTCTCCTCTCTGAGCACCCCTCTGAGCTCCCCCACCCCTCCCCAGTTCCCTTCTCCCCTCTGAGAACCCCTCTGAGCTCCCTTGTCCCCTCTGCGAACCCCTCTGAGCTCCCCCACCCCTCCCCAGTTCCCTTCTCCCTTCTGCGAACCCCTCTGAGCTCCCCCCACCCCTCCCCAATTCCCTTCTCCCTTCTGCGAACCCGAGTTCCCCCCACCCCTCCCCAATTCCCTTCTCCCTTCTGCGAACCCCTGAGCTCCCCCACCCCTCCCCAGTTCCCTTCAACCCTCTGAGAACCCCTCTGAGCTCCCCCACCCCTCCCCAGTTCCCTTCTCCCTTCTGCGGACCCCTCTGAGCTCCCCCACCCCTCCCCAATTCCCTTCTCCCTTCTGCGGACCCCTCTGAGCTCCCCCACCCCTCCCCAATTCCCTTCTCCCCTCTGCGAACCCCTCTGAGCTCCCCACCCCTCCCCAATTCCCTTCTCCCTTCTGCGAACCCCTGAGCTCCCCCACCCCTCCCCAATTCCCTTCTCCCTTCACGCGAACCCCTGAGCTCCCCCACCCCTCCCCAGTTCCCTTCTCCCCTCTGCGGACCCCTCTGAGCACCCCTCACCCCTCCCCAATTCCCTTCTCCCTTCTGAGCTCCCCCACCTCCTTCTCCCATCTCAGCCCCCCCCCCCCTCCGTGTAGAGTGACAGAGCCCTCTTCTCCTGCCACCATCCTGCGTTTTTTTTTAAATCCATGCAGCGACGCAGGCAGTGCCTCGTGTCTGCCCTGCAGTGTGCTGTCAAAAAAGAAAATCGCTTTGCCGGCGTCGGGCCTTCTCTCGCTATGTCCCGGCCACTTTTGAGGTAACTTCCTATTTCCTCGAGGGCGGGACATAGTGAGAGAAGGCCCGACGCCGGCAAAGCGATTTTCTTTTTTGACAGCACACTGCAGGGCAGACACGAGGCGCTGCCTGCGTCGCTGCATGGATTTAAAAAAAAACGCAGGATGGTAGCAGGAGACGACGGAGCACCCCCCCCCCCCCCGCCACCCGGGGCGGACCGCCCCCACCGCCCCCCCCCCCCCTTGGTACGCCACTGTGTGTAGGATGTTCCTGGGTGGGAGGAAGGCCAGTCCATGGGAAGGTGTTTTGGAATAAATTGCAAGAAGAAAGAGTTCCCTGGGAGTGAGAGACAAAGAGAAAGGAGTTACAGAACGCATAAAGGTTGGAATTTTGCCCACAATAGAATCTTTGGTTGCCTGAGAATCCCCTGCCAAGAGACCAGGAGGAGAGAAGGGGAATCCTAAGTAAGGATGTGACCTTTGGCTGTAAAAGGAGGTTTGCGGATCCTGAAAGTGGCAACCGGGATACTATGGGTGCTATGGGTGGGCATAAGAGAGACCCAGCCCGGGAGTAGTGGGATTGGGGCTAGGGAGAGCTCAGCCCTAGGTCTAGGGTTAATCCAGAGGGGGTTCACTGCTAGCAGATGGTCTGAACCCACAGAAATTGAATTTGTGCTGAGAGGAGGCGAGACTGCCACTGAGAATAGCACTGCCCTACAGGATAGGAATTGGCAGGTGAACTCTATACATGTACATATTTATCCCCCAATAAATATCTCTGTAAATATACCTGAGAGTAGAAGTGGTACAGGAGTTCCTTGAGGAATAACAAAGGGATTGGATATAAGTTGGAGTTTATGTGCTGTCTGGACTGCCTACTGAAGGTTTGAAGTACTGCCTGTCGCAGAGTTGGAATTAACTTAGGCATTCACACCTTCCCCATTCAGAACATAAATCACAAAGCATAAATGAATCACAATAACTCAGACTTGACAACTATTAGGTGACAAATCTTGGCCGCAGCTTTATTATTATGAATAAACTTTTTAGAATAAATGAACATAAATAACTGAATAGGACCAGACAGTGTCATACTACTCCATATATTCAATACATAACTCATTATGTCATACTAGTCCATATATTCAATACATAACTCATCTCTTCACAGCCTGCTGTAACGCAAGTCTACAAATAATTTAAATTATTTTTCAAACCCCCTATCCTTTAACCTAAAAGCATGGCGGTATCGCAGATGCCTTACCACCTACACTTTTAACAATCACCACTCACTTCTACTTCTATCACAAACACTTAAGCTGCGACAAAACCTACAATAATACAAGACTCTAATAAAACTCTCTAACCATCCAAAACCTACGTGGTGGGTGGGTGGGCAATTTCAATAATTAATTTAATTAGAAATTTTCAAAAGACTGTCCTCTCTTCAGCTGACTACTCCCTTCAGCTCCTTTCCCGCTCAAACTTATCTACTCCTACTTCATCCAATCACCTTCCTCCACACCTAAAACCTCCTCACCTCCCCCACATTCCATTGCTAATTCTCAGAAGCACTTCTTTTTCTGGAAGGGCTCAGACAAGTTATAGCACCTTCCTTTAACTTAGTTGGGCTAATTAACTTAGACATTTGCACCTTCCCCATTCAGAATATAGATCACAAAGCATAAATGAATCACAATAACTCAGACTTGACAACTATTAGGTGGCAACTCTTGGCAGCAGCTTTTTATTATAAATAAACTTTTAAGAATAAATGAACATAAATAACTGAATAGGACCAGACAGTGTCATTCTAGTCCATATATTCAATGCATAACTCATCTCTTCACAGCCTGCGGTAACGCAAGACTACAAATTATTTTTCAAATTCCCTTTCTTTTAACCTAAAAGCATGGCGGTATCGCACGTGCCTTACTGTCACTAATGGGAATTGCCAATGCATGTTCCCACTTACCCACTAAATTGCTGCCAAACCAGATCTGCCACAACCTTCAAAAATATCTTGAATACTACTCAAAATTATATCTTGTCCAATATCTTGACCAATATCAGACAAATGTATACCATCAGCTCTAATTAAAGCAGCACAGTCAGCTGACAATAAATCAGGCGAATAACCAAACCCTTTGATAAAACCACAAATTTTGAAATTTCCACATTAACCCGCTTCCTTAGCCTCTGAATTGCCTTATGCGACTTAGCATCTTTCCAAACTCTGCGCTGAACAATTGAAGACCAAATAATGGTAACATGTGGAAGTAGCATCGAATTGAAAATATATCCCTTTTCATTTGTCTAATTATGCAATTTGATATGTCCAGTGCATTTGGCATGATTGACCACGACATCCTGTTACACCTTTTGGACTATTTCAGAATAGGTGGAACTGAACTGGAATGGTTTAAGGGTTTTCTTTCATTTAGATCCTATTGAGCGAAAATGAACTCAACTTTATCTTTTTCATGGAATGCAATTTGTGGAGTCCCTCAGGGATCACCACTGTCCCCCATACTGTTTAACATAATGATGGCTCCACTAGCCAATGCCCTATCCAGGTTAAGTTTAAATCCTTTTATCTACGCAGATGATGTAACAATATATATACCATTTAATAAGAATTTGGATGAAATTACCAATCAAGTCACTCTTTGACTGCCCACAATGGACAACTGGGCCAACTCTTTCCACCTGAAATTAAATGCTGAAAAGACTCATTGTTTAATTCTATCGTCTCAGTATAACAAATATAATCCTACCTCTTTAAATACTCCCAACCTTACTTTACCAATCTCAGATAGTTTGAAACTTCTAGG
Organism: Microcaecilia unicolor; assembly: GCF_901765095.1. Classification (NCBI taxonomy): domain Eukaryota; kingdom Metazoa; phylum Chordata; class Amphibia; order Gymnophiona; family Siphonopidae; genus Microcaecilia; species Microcaecilia unicolor. The sequence continues at coordinate 239,418,398 of NC_044033.1, forward strand.
GATCACAATTGATCGACATTTAACATTGGAGATTCAAGTAATCAACACCATAAAGAAAATGTTCTATTCAATGTGGAGACTCAAATGAATAAAGCCATTTTTCCTCGTGACGTCTTCCGCAATCTGATTCAGTCAATGGTCTTAAGTCAGATGGATTACTGCAACGTTATATATATAGGATGCAAGGAACAACTACTCAAGAAACTACAAATGGCTCAAAATACAGCGGCTAGACTGATCTTTGGAAAACCCAAATTTGAATCTGCAAAACCACTTCGAGAAATTCTGCACTGGCTACCCATTAGAGAATGAGTAGCCTTTAAAATATGCACACTAATCCACAGGATAATTTTCGGTGAAGTCCCAGAATATATGCTCGAGTTAATTGACTTACCACCCAGAAACAGATCCAGTACCTCAAGATCATATCTGAACTTACACTACCCAGACTGTAATGGCCTTAAATACAAATCAATTTACGCCTCCAACTTTACATACGTGGAGGAGCATAATCGAACGCGAATGCCCATCTCCATGGACATCTATCACCAAGAACGGGTATGTGAAGGGGCGGGACAGACCTTTTTTTTCAAAAAAGATGGGCGTCCATCTTTTTTTTCGATAATACGGTTTGTGCCGGGCAAATGCATCGGATTTGTGTGAATTTGAGCTGGGCATTATCGTTTTTCAGCGATAATGGAAACCGAAGGCGCCCAGCTCAAAAACAAACAAATCCAAGGCATTTGGTTGTGGGAGGGGCCAAGATTTGTAGTGCACTGGTCCCCCTCACATGCCAGGACACCAACCGGGCACCCTAGGGGTCACTTGTAACAATTAAAAAAAAATTAAAATACCTCCCAAGTCCATAGCTCCCTTCCCTTGGGTGCTGAGCCCCCCCAACCCCCCAAAACCCACTGCCCACAAATCTACACCATTACCATAGCCCTTATGGCTGAAGGGGGGCACCTAAATGTGGGTACAGTGGGTTTTGGGGGCGGTTTGGAGCGCTCCCAATTACCAGCACAAGTGTAACAGGTAAGGGGAGGGATGAGCCTGGGTCCACATGGCTGAAGTCCACTGCACCCACTAACAACTGCTCCAGGGACTTACATACTGCTGTGATGGAGCTGGCATACAGGCTGGAAAAAAAGTTTTTAAAGTTCTTTTTTTTTTTGGTGTGAGGGGGTTAGTGACCACTTGGGGAGTCAGGGGAGGTCATCCCCGATGCCCTCCAGTGGTCATCTGGTCATTTAGGGCACTTTTTTGGGACTTGTTCATGAAAAAAAGGGTCCAAAAAAGTGACCTAAATTTGTGCTAAAAACGCCTTTCTTTTTTCCATTATCGACCGTTCGCGCCGATCTCTCCTCGGCCGATAAACACGCCCCTATCCCGCCTTCACATCTTCGACACGCCCCCATCAACTTTGTTCGTTTCCGCGACAGATTGCAGTTGGAGATGCCCAAAATTGGCTTTCGACTATACCGATTTGGGCGCCCACGGGAGAAAGACGCCCATCTCCCGATTTGGGTTGAAATATGGGCGTCTTTCACTTTTGAAAATAAGCTGGATAGGCACTCAACTATGGAAAGCCCTACCAAAATCAGTAAAATCTACCCAGAAATACCTAAACTTCTGAAAATTATTGAAATCAGTATTGTTTAAGAAAGCTTACTCCCCAGGTTTAACTTAACTTGAATTAACTATAAATTAAGATCCAAGGACAACAATTACCTGTTATTATCTCTTGCATTTTTGCTGCTTAATTGTTATTTTTATATCTTATTCTCAATTTGTAAAATTGTTTTCTTGCACTGTAGCCTATGTAGATTTATGTAAGCCACTTTGAGCCTGCTATCAGTGGGAAAATGTGGGATATAAATGTAATAATAAAAATAAAGAAGTAAATAAATAAATAAGATCTACACCTTTTATATAACAAATATTATTTCCCCGCAAATGAATAAAATACATTTTGGCAAACCATAACATTGATTAAGTAATAACAAAGGTAACAACTGAGCCCATCTCATACCTCTAAACCCCATCCATAACAATCAAATGTTATAAACCGTCAGTCCCAAATGCAAACTCCAATTTATTTATTTATTTATTTATTTATTTATTTATTTATTTATTTATTTATTTGTAGCATTTGTATCCCACATTTTCCCATCAATTTGCAGGCTCAATGTGGCTTACATTTGCTGTAATGGCGGTTGCCATTTCCGGGCAACAGAATTACAAATTTGCTTTGGCTGCTCTTTTTCTTGCCCAAAACACATAAGAATGTCCACACATCCATGCAGTAAATTCCAGGATACTCAATCGGGTATGCACTGGAAAAGAAGAAAATCAAATAAATCCACTTTAACAAATGTAAGTCTTAAAAGCAGACGAATGTCATCTCCCAATTCTCTTGTGTCAACAGAAAGACCTTGAGAAGCAGCACAAGGTGCTGCCCCTATTCTAAATGAATGTGTCCCATAGTTTTTTTACATTCTCACCCAAATTTTCCAAGCTATGATTTAAAATTGCACTAAATTGAAACCGTGAAATGGGGGAACCATCTTTATGACACAACCAATATAATCCTAATTTATTACGTATGGACAAGAATGTGAAAACACAATGAACTGGGCAAATAAGCAAATTCTTAACTCTTCTTAAATGCAACCAGGTTCCTACACCTGCTTGATCAGTCTTTCAACAATGAAAACAAATATGCACATACTACCTTTCTAATACCACATCCTGATATAACAAACCATGCTGCCCATCAGCAAACTTAGAAGAAGCCACCAACTCACTAATTCGTAATGCACCAAAGAATGCTAAAGAGTAGGCAGCTTTAAACAACGCCACTTCATAAGAAGAATTATAAACCAATGAAAGTGTAGTAAACAACTTTACTAGCAATTCAGGAGAAATAGATTGTCCAGGCAACTTATTAGGTGTATTATTACCACTTTTAACAAAACCTTGAATCATTTTATGACTGGAGGGTAGCCAATGTTACTCCGATTTTTAAGAAGGGTGCCAGAGGAGATCCGGGAAATTATAGACCGGTGAGTCTGACGTCGGTGCCGGGCAAGATGGTGGAGGCTATTATTAAGAATAAAATTGCAGAGCATATACAAAAACATGGACTGATGAGACAAAGTCAGCACGGATTTAGTGAAGGGAAGTCTTGCCTCACCAATCTAATGCATTTTTTTTGAGGGGGTAAGCAAACATGTGGACAATGGGGAGCCGGTTGATATTGTATATCTGGATTTTCAGAAGGCGTTTGACAAAGTGCCGCATGAAAGACTCCTGAAGAAATTGCAGAGTCATGGAATAGGAGGTAGGGTATTATTATGGATTAAGAACTGGTTGAAAGATAGGAAGCAGAGAGTAGGATTGCGTGGCCAGTATTCTCAGTGGAGGAGGGTAGTTAGTGGGGTCCCGCAGGGGTCTGTGCTGGGTCCGTTGCTTTTTAATGTATTTATAAATGACCTAGAGATGGGAATAACTAGTGAGGTAATTAAATTCGCCGATGACACAAAATTATTCAGGGTCGTCAAGTCGCAGGAGGAATGTGAACGATTACAGGAGGACCTTGCGAGACTGGGAGATGGGCGTGCAAGTGGCAGATGAAGTTCAATGTTGACAAGTGCAAAGTGATGCATGTGGGTAAGAGGAACCCGAATTATAGCTACGTCTTGCAAGGTTCCGCGTTAGGAGTTACGGATCAAGAAAGGGATCTGGGTGTCGTCGTCGATGATACGCTGAAACCTTCTGCTCAGTGTGCTGCTGCGGCTAGGAAAGCGAATAGAATGTTGGGTGTTATTAGGAAGGGTATGGAGTCCAGGTGTGCGGATGTTATAATGCCGTTGTATCGCTCCATGGTGCGACCGCACCTGGAGTATTGTGTTCAGTACTGGTCTCCGTATCTCAAAAAAGATATAGTAGAATTGGAAAAGGTACAGCGAAGGGCGACGAAAATGATAGTGGGGATGGGACGACTTTCCTATGAAGAGAGGCTGAGAAGGCTAGGGCTTTTTAGCTTGGAGAAGAGACGGCTGAGGGAGATATGATAGAAGTGTATAAAATAATGAGTGGAATGGATCGGGTGGATGTGAAGCGACTGTTCACGCTATCCAAAATACTAGGACTAGAGGGCATGAGTTGAAGCTACAGTGTGGTAAATTTAAAACGAATCGGAGAAAATTTTTCTTCACCCAACGTGTAATTAGACTCTGGAATTCGTTGCCGGAGAACGTGGTATGGGCGGTTAGCTTGACGGAGTTTAAAAAGGGGTTAGATAGATTCCTAAAGGACAAGTCCATAGACCGCTATTAAATGGACTTGGAAAAATTCCGCATTTTTAGGTATAACTTGTCTGGAATGTTTTTACGTTGGGGGAGCGTGCCAGGTGCCCTTGACCTGGATTGGCCACTGTCGGTGACAGGATGCTGGGCTAGATGGACCTTTGGTCTTTCCCAGTATGGCACTACTTATGTACTTATGTACTTATGTACTTGATGGATCAGGAAAACCAAATAATTTCGACACAAAACTGATACTGGCTACTGAAGCCTTCAAAACACTTTTCGAAAGTTTTAATTCCCATACCCTGGCTATAAATTTCAGCACTAAATCCAAATTCAATGGCCTCCATTAAACCATTTTTTGTGCACCTAAAACATTCACTTAAATACATAAGTATTAACATACTCGGAAAGACCAAAGATCCATCAAGCCCAGCATCCTGTTTCCAACAGTGGCCAATCCAGGTCAGATATACCTCGCAAGATCCCAAAAAAGTACAAAACATTCTATACTGCTTATCCCAGCAATAGCAGATTTTCCCCAAGTCCATTTAATAATGGTCTATGAACTTTTCCTTTAGAAAGCCGTCCAAACCTTTTTAAAACTCCGCTAAGCTAACCGCCTTTACCACATTCTCTGGCAACAAATTCCAGAGTTTAATTACACGTTGAGTGAAGAAACATTTTCTCTGATTCATTTTAAATTTACTACATCGTAGCTTCATCGCATGCCCCCTAGTCCTAGTATTTTTGGAAAGCGTACACAGATGCTTCACATCTACCTATTCAACTCCACTCATTATTTTATAGACCTCTATCATATCTCCTCTCAGCCACCTTTTCTCCAAGCTGAAGAGCCCTAGCCGCTTTAGCCTTTCCTCATAGTGAAGTCGTCCCATCCCCTTTATCATTTTCGTCACCCTTCTCTGCACCTTTTCTAATTCCACTATATCTTTTTTGAGATGCGGCGACCAGAATTGAACACAATATTCGAGGTGCGGTCGCACCATGGAGTGATACAAAGGCATTATAACATCCTCACTCATTTTTGTTTTCCATTCCTTTCCTAATAATACATAAGATTTTATTTGCTTTCTTATCCGCCGCAGCACACTGAGCAGAAGGTTTCAACGTATCACAAAATGTTTCTATCCTGATTCATAATAACTCCAAGTATTCTTTGACAAGGAGTTTCTTAATAATCTGTAAATTGAAGTGGAATCACTTCCCAAATGTCTGGTAGAATTACTGTCAGGTACTCTTCTGCACCTGGAGCTAAAGCAAAAAATTGCGCCCTCTGAAACCGAGATAAAGAATCTGCTATACTATTAGAAACTCCAGGCACATGCTTAGCAGTTAATGATACATTTAATTTCAGACACTGTAACACTGCTCTAGGCTCCTTTAAAGTATATTCCAAAATCCACCCTGCTTGATACATCAGTAAACAAATCTAAATCAATCTTAGATATTACTGGAAATTGCCAAATACAGGTACCATTGAATTCTCTCAAAAATAATTTCCATATCTCTAAATCTTCTTTTACCACACGATTCAAATGAATAAAATGATGTTTTCTCTTGATACCTTTAGTCAGTAATCCCAGTCTTCTAGTAAATACCCTCCCCATGGGTATAACCCTGCAAGCAAAATTCAAATGATCTACTAAACTCTGCAATTCATTTAATGTAATCTTCTTTGCACGTGCCACTAATGGGCTCATTTTCAAAAGAGAAGGACGTCTATCTTTCGACGTCTCCCAGAGACGTCCAAATCGGAATAATCAAAACCCGATTTTGGACGTCTTCAACTGCAGTCCGTTGCAAGGATGTCCAAATTTCAAGGGGGCGTGTCGCAGGTGGGACTTGGGAGTGCCTAACACTTGGACGTCTTTGATCCACAATCAAAAAAAGCAAGGACGTCCCTGACAAACACTTGGACATTTTCACCCGGACGTGTTTTTTTTTACAAATAAGGGACAAAAAGGTGCTCAAAATGACCAGATGACCACTGGAGGGAAACAGGGATGACCTCCCGTTACTCCCCCAGTGGCCACTAACCCCCTTCCACCCTCAAAAAATCATCTTTAAAAATATTTTGTGCCAGCCTCTATGCCAGCCTCAGATGTCATACTCAGGTCCATAGACAGTAACAAAAGAGAGGGTAACAACATACAAATATAAACAGAAACACAAAAAGCAAACAGTGGGCCTTCAGGATTGAGAAAAATGTTGTCCTTTATTCTGACAATGACCTGACATGGGCCGTGTTTCGGCGTGCAAACGCCTGCATCAGGGGTCAGAAAAGTTCTATAGGTCTGCTCAAGGACTAATAAAATAGAATAAACACTCAGGATATGTGTCCTGGTGTATGTGAATAATCTGTATAGCCTGCGAAAAATGCCATCAGTAGTAAAACCGCAGGTTATTCACATACACCAGGACACATATCCTGAGTGTTTATTCTATTTTATTAGTCCTTGAGCAGACCTATAGGACTTTTCTGACCCCTGATGCAGGCATTTGCACGCCAAAACACGGCCCGTGTCGGGTCATTGTCAGAATAAAGGACAACATTTTTCTCAATCTGAAGGCCCAGTGCTTGCTTTTTGTGATACTCAGGCCCATGACAGCGCATGCAGGTCCCTGGAGCAGTTTTAGTGGGTACTGCAGTGCAGTCGGACCCAGGCCCATACCCCCCTACCTGTTACATTTGTGGAGGAAGCAGTGAGCTCTCCAAAACCCACCACAAACCCACTGTACCCATATATAGGTGCCCCCTTCACCCTTAAGTGCTATGGTAGTGGTGTTCAGTTGTGGGTAGTGGGGTTTGGGGGGGGGGGGGGGTTCAGGGCTCAGCATGCAAGGTAAGGGAGCTATGTTCCTGGGAGCAATTTATGAAGTCCACTGCAGTGCCCCCTAGGGTGCTTGGTTGGTGTCCTGGCATGTCAGGGGGACCAGTGTACTACAAATTCTGGCTCCTCCCATGTCCAAATGGCTTGCATTTGGTCATTTTTGACATGAACGTTGCCGAAAGTCAGAAACGTCCAAATCCAAAGACGTCCAAATCTAGGGATTTGGTCATCTCTGACGGTATTTTCGAAACAAAAGATGGACGTCTATCTTTTTTCGAAAATACAGTTTTCCCCGCCCCTGGATTTCGACATTTTGCAAAGACGTCCAAATCGCAACTTGGACGTTTCTTTTGAAAATGCCCCTCCACATCTCTCAGTTTAGTTAACTTTTCTTCCGGTAACCGAGACTCCATCTTCAAAGAATCAATTTCAATACAAAAGAAATGTCAATCTGGTACAAGGTCCCTCAGATCTTTCTGTTGCTAAAGAAATGCCAAAACTTTTTGCCAGATGTTTAAATGTACCCATCATATCTTGACACAAAGAAGAATTCCTTGGACCGACGAACAAAAAGTCATCTAAAGAATGAATAATCGAATCTATTTGCAGCGCTTCCACCACTACCCAATGAAAAAATGACACAAAAGCTTCAAAATATGCACATGCCACCGGACATCCCATGGGCAAACATTTATCCAGAAATCACTAACAAAATCAGTACTGGCTTGAACACCATGGACTCATGGGCTAATGCATTTCAATTAAAACTCAATAAAGAAATAATCCACTGTCTTATCATTTCATCTCAATACACCACGGACACTCCCGCAACCATCAGCACCCCAGATCACACCCTCCCTATCTCAAACAGCCTGAAAATCCTGGGCGTCACACTGGACTGCCACATTACACTAGAAAGTCAAGTAAAATCCACAACAAAGATGTTCTACTCAATGTGGAAACTCAAACATGTGAAACAATACTTCCCAAGGGAAATATTTTGCAGCCTGGTACAATCGATGGTACTGAGCCAGGTTGACTACTGCAACGGAATCTATGCAGGATGCAAAGAACAAATCCTAAAGAAACATCAGACCGCACAAAACATGGCTGCAAGATTCATCTACGGAAAATTACGATTTGAAAGCGCAAAACCCCTTCGCAAAAAACTACACTGGCTCCCTATCAAAGAGCACATTGCCTTTAAAATCTGCACTATGGTTCACAAAATTATACACGGTGAAGCACCTGACTACATGACAAACCTTATCGACCTACCATCCAGGAACTCATTTGTATCAACAAGAACATACCTAAATCTACACTATCCAAGCTGCAAAGGACTCAAATACAAATCAACTTACGCATCTAGTTTTTCCTACATCAGCACTCAACTGTGGAATGCACTACCAAAAGACATGAAAACCATACATGACCACCTACACTTCAGAAAATCACTCAAGACCCACCTGTTTAAAAAGGCATACCCTACAGACCCAATGTAAATGATATCAGCAACACAACTACACTTCAGTTCGTAATAGCCTTCACCGACCTCTCTAGCTGAACACTTCCTCTATGTGGTCCTACCACATGAACATTACCCTATCACAACTTCACCTTGTATTTGTTTTCACCAGAGTCTCCGGCACTATGCAAGCCACATTGAACCTAAAAAGAGGTGGGAAATGTGGGGTACAAATGTAACAAATAAATAAATAATACTTCCCCATAAATTGAAAACCCAGCAAATGGAAAAATTCAGGGTGATTAGGCAATAATCTAAAAGCAGATTCGATATCAGCTATTGCCATTAAACAATCCGCATCACAAGATCTTAATAGAGCTATAGCTGAATCAAACAATGCATACTGAACCGAACATGATGCTGGGTTTATAAAACTATTCACACTCATTCCTTCAGGGTATGATAAGTATATAAGTACATACGTAAGTACATAAGTATTGCCACACTGGGTCAGACCAAAGGTCCATCAAGCCCAGTATCCTGTTTCCAACAGTGGCCAATCCAGGTCAAAAATACCTGGCAAGATCCCAGAAAAGCTCAATACATTTTATGATGCTTATCCCAGAGATAAGCAGAGGATTTTCCCCAAGTCAAAATGATAAATTGTGTATTAATCTAAATTTTACTTTCTCTTTATTTGGGATGACACCTAATGGAGAAATAACCAAATTTTTACGTGGAACTTCATCATATGGACTCACAATTCTACCAAGATCAATTTCTTTCTGTAATTTAATGAAACTGCAAAAGCATTCCTTGCTCTATGCTCTAATGGAGGCCACTCATAAAGTATCTAAAATCCAAATAAAAAAACTCTCAACCAAGACATTTGCAATCTTTTTATTCAGATAACCTGGGCTGGCAGGAAGGAGTCAGAACAAGACAGGAGTAGAATAAACCAGGAGACTAGACCAAGAAAGGCAGAGGTAACAAGATACAATAGACAAGACAAGGACCGGATCCAGATGAGGCATGGAAAGCAAGGCAAAGGAGCAGAACTGAAGACAGACAGGACATGGCAAGACTCGGAACTGAATTAAAACTGGGACCCAAGCAATACAAGACAAAGCAGAACAAGGCAAGAAACAGAACTAGATTAAAATTGGGTCCAGAAAAGGTCAAGACAAGGACACGGCAAGGACTAGATCTGGACAGGACAGGACAGGACAGGACTAGACAAGGCTAGACACAACAGAAGCTGAATCCAGACAAGAAAAGAAAACAAGGCAGAGGGCTAGAACTAAACCCACACAGGAACATGGCAAGACACAATCCACGAACTAACCAACTTCCGCAAACTACTGAAGACTCATCTCTTCGATAAAATTTACTGTAAGGAGCAATACACATGAAGTCCACACTCACTATTCCAGAAATACACCAATACATTCTTTTCTGAACTCTCATCTCCCGTAATCTCATCACACTTAAACCTCACTCACAGAAAATGTTATTTCGAATGTTCTTTTGTTAAGGTTCTATCACCCTACCAATTTCCCGTTGTCTCTTTCCATTGTTCCATTGTTCTTTTCCTTGTCCTATTCCCTAACGACACTTTGACTTTGTCTCGCTTAACTTCTCACAATGTAATCCATAACTGATTGTAACAAATTGCATTTCCATTATTTACAATGTATTGTAAGCCACACTGAGCCCGCAAATAGGTGGGAAAATGTGGGATACAAATGCAATAAAATAAAATAAATAACAAAGCAAGGCAGGTTAAGAATTGGATCCAGACTCACACTCATCAGACAAAACAGGGCAGGAGCTACATAAGTACATAACTATTGCCATATTAGGAAAGACCAAAGGTCCATCAAGCCCAGCATCCTGTTTCCAACAGTGGCCAATCCAGGTCACAAATACCCGGCAAGATCCCAAAAAAGTACAAAACATTTTATACGGCTTATCCCAGAAATAGTGGATTTTCCCCACGTCCATTTAATAATGGTCTATGGACATTTCCTTTAGGAAGCTGTCCAAACCTTTTTTAAACTCTACTAAGCTAACCACCTTTACCACATTCTTTGGCAACGAATTCCAGAGCCCAATTACACGTTGAGTGAAGAAAAGATTTCTCCAATTTGTTTTAAATTTACTACATTGTAGCTTTATCACATGCCCCCTAGTCCTAGTATTTTTGGAAAGCGTAAACAGACGCTTCACATCTACCCGTTCCACTCCACTCATTATTTTATAGACCTCTATCATATCTCCCCTCAGCCGTCTTTTCTCCAAGATGAAGAGCCCTAGCCGCTTTAGCCTGTCCTCAGGGAAGTCGTCCCATCCCCTTTATCATTTTCATCGCCCTTCTCTTTACCTTTTCTAATTCCACTATATCTTTTTTGAGATGCGGCGACCAGAGTTGAACACAATATTCGAGGTGTGGTCGCACCATGGAGCAATACAAAGGCATTATAACATCCTCAATTTTGTTTTACATTCCTTTCCTAATAATATCTAACATTCTATTTGCTTTCTTAGCCGCAGCAGCACACTGCAGCAGCACAGCTGGGCAACATGAACAAACAGAAGCTATACTATAGACAAAGCAGTAGCAAGACTTGGCTTGCCAGGAACAGGAACCAGGAACAGACTAGGCTTGGCAGGATCAGGAATCAGGAACAGACTTAGCTGGGCAGGATCAGGAATCAAGAACAGGTTTAGCTTGACAGGAACAGGAATCAGGAACAGACTTGGCTTGGCATGAGGAACAGACTTAGCTTGGCAGAAACAGGAATCAGGAGGCAGGAACAGAGCTTTGGCTGTAGCAGGAGCCAGGAACAGAGCTTTGGCTATAGCAGGAGCCAGGAATGGAGCTTTGGCTTTAGCAGAAAGCAGAAACAGAGTTTGGCAATAGCAGAAAGCAAGAACAGGATTTAACTGTAGCAAGAGTCAAGAGCAGGGCTAGACTAAAGCAGGAGCCAGAAGTGGAGATGAAAACGGTAACGGAATTCAAACATGCGTGGGATAAACATAAAGGAATCCTGTTCAGAAGGAATGGATCCTCAGGAGCTTAACCGAGATTGGATAGCAGAGCCGGTAGTGGGAGGCGGGGCTGGAGGTTGGGAGGCGGGGATAGTGCTGGGCAGACATATACGGTCTGCCTGAGCCGGTGGTGGGAGGCAGGGATAGTGCTGGGCAGACTTATACAGTCTGTGCCAGAGCCGGTGGTGAGAGGCAGGACTGGAGGTTGGGAGGCAGGGATAGTGCTGGGCAGACTTATACGGTCTGTGCCAGAGCCGGTGGTGGGAGGCGGGACTGGAGGTAGGGAGGCGTGGATAGTGCTGGGCAGACTTATACGCTCTGTGCCAGAGCTGGTGGTGGGAGGCGGGGCTGGTGGTTGGGAGGCGGGGATAGTGCTGGGCAGACTTATACGGTCTGTGCCCTGAAAAGCACAGGTACAAATCAAAGTAGGGTATACACAAAAAGTAGCACACATGACTTGTCTTGTTGGGCAGACTGGATGGACCGTGCAGGTCTTTTTTCTGCCGTCATCTACTATGTAAGTAGAGTCAAACTGTAACAGAAACCAAGAGCAGGGTTTGGCTGTAACAAGAGCCAGGCTTTCAGGAACAAGATTCAGAAGCAAGACATACAGGAACAAGAATTCAGGGACAAGACTCACAGGAACAAAGCCAGGCAGGAATCAAGGCATACAAGAATAAGGCATTTATAAACAAGGTTTGCAAAAGCAAGGCTTTCAGGAACATGGTTCAGGATCAAGGCTTTCAGATACAAGACTCATAGAAACACAAGTATGCAGAGACAAGATTTACACAGAAGTAAAGCTTCAGAAACAGGTGCACAGAAGCAAGACTTTCAGGTACAAGACTCAGGTAAGCAGGAACAAGAATACACAGGACTAAAGCTTCAGGATCAAGACTCACAGGAACAAAGCTAGGCAGGAATCAAGGAATGCAGGAATAAAGTCAAGCAGGAATTGTATCTAAACAGGGAACACAAAGAAAAGGTTTAGAGACCTCTTGCAAAGGCAAAGCGTCAGGGTTGCCAGGTTTAAAAAAATTTTCCCCGCCCAAAACCAGCCCCAAACCAGTCCCAAACCGCACAAAATCAAACCCCGCCCCGGACGTCATTAACCCCGCCTCCAATGACGTCATTAACCCCGCCTCCAACGACGTCATTAACACTCTCTGACGTCGCCTCCGCTCCGAGTCCGACCATGGGTGGCCCTGCCTGCGTCGATTTAAACCCTGCGGGTAAGATCGCATGGAGAACAACAGAAACACGCCGGGTGCTGGGGCACAAAGCGGTGGCAGGGGAAGGTGGGATGAGGCAGGCTGCCGGGATGGAAACAGGTTCTAGTGCTGGCAATTGTGAGGGCAAAGGAGCCAGTCCAAGTGCTGCCTGCGCGCAGTCTCCCACCCCCGTATTGTCAATGCAATCCACAGCACTTACTTCTGTCCAGTCCTGCTGCCTTCCACTCCATGTCCTCCACCACCCCGTAGTTTTTGGTCGCTTTTTCCGTTTCCATGCTGGCCGAGAGAGGGATTTCTTTAGCTCTTGGCTCCTGACCAGACTGGGGGAGCCATTCACTCCATCGGCCATGGCGCGCACCTTTCTCGGCTCAGCCTCAAGCGGCCAGGTCTTAGCTGCTCAGCGCGCCGCCTGGCCCGCCAAGAAAGAAGGAGCAGCAGGAGAGAGGAGAGTGAAAGGGGGGAGGGGGAAATGTTGCTGCAGGCTTTTAAATGAAGCCTGCAGCCCGCCTCTCGCCCCTCCCGCTAGGCTTCTAATTGGTCCATGATTAGTTTTCATCCAAATTGGACCAATTATACTGCGGGAATCCGCAGCCGCGGGAAAACAGCCCAATCCCGCAGTGCGGCCACGGGAAAACCGCCCAATTCCCGCAACCCGCAGACAAAGGTGAAAACCCGCCCAATTGGGCGGGAAAACCGCCCACCTGGCAACTTTGCAAAGCGTAAAAGTTCCAAGGTGCATTATAAAGGACTTTGCTGATGATGTCACAACTTGGAATGAGGCTTGAATAGACTGCAGTGAGGCTTGGATAACAGGGAAACCAGAGCGAGGCTTGGATGCAGGAACACCAGGCAGCAGATGCATCAGTGCAGGGACAAGACAGTTCAGAGAAGCCACAGAGCCAAATCACTGGAAAAAGGGTGAGTCTGGACGCAGGGGCACGGCCACAACCATGACATGGTTCACAGTCATTTCTTTTCAACAAAACAGACAGCCTTTTACCTCTATAACAAAGGAGGCCTCAATGCACATCAAAAAGATGCGCTGATGCTAGTTTAGGCCCCTTTTTACCACAGCTAACTAAAGGGGTCCCTTAAAAATGAAATTAACTTTAAAAAAAGCTGCACTAATGCTTTGTGAATCTGCTCCCTTTAATCCAGACCCTCTGCACCACTTTAACCATCCTTAGATCCTACGAAAACCACCAGTGCCTGACTCTCTGTTCCCTTGTATCACCATGCCATGCAGCATGACTGCTAGTGTTATTGTTGCAGGAATTACCACTATTGTTAGCAGGATCTGTGGTACTTCAGGAGTCAAACACCACACACCAGAATGAGAGAGAAATCTTCTTTATTTGCCAGCAAACAAAGTAGGACATCAGCTCTAGCTCTCTTCTTCTCTTTCTCAGCTCTCTGTGTCTTGTGGCTTCTGTCTCCGCTCCTTCTCTTCTTCTGACGTAAGCTGCTTCTGCTCTCAGTTATATAGGGTCTTACACCTCTCTAGCCCCCCTTTCTCACCAGATGGTAAAGAATAGGTTGATTACCCTGTCTTGAACTAATTATCTCTATACATTTATTAAAAATATCAGTTACATAGGTTTGATATTTCCTAAACTGACCTATGACCTGGGGCCTCTCACACTAGACAATGTGGCACCTATCTCTTGCATTTTATTATTATTATTAAATTCTTAGGTTTCCAGCTAACTTCATACTAACTGCTAACTGGACTCTGGTATTCATTAAGGGGTCAAGGGCCAGTCTTGTTTAATGGCACACAGACATTTATTACTTTCAGGACCAGTCCTATACTTAGCTATAATTAATCAAGGAGAAAAGAGTTGACTTTCCCTGACCTCTTTCACCTATTAGCTTCCTACACAGAACTCGCTAGGACTGTGGATAATTCAAACCAGATGATGACCTCTTTAAACTGCAGACAAAGCTCACTTGAAAAGTCAGCCACTAGATTTAAAAGATATTCTACATACAAATAGAACTTATTAATTACACAGAATAAAACATATTCTAAAATAAGCAGAAATCAGAATTCCTTATAAGACAAAATCTAACTCACCTAGAATTATTTAAACTATCTCCTTCTAACCAGCATTAGCCTAATCCTTTAAAATGCCTGCAATATGCCTTGCTTATAATGGTATCCAGATGTGGTAAATAATTACTTCTCTCTGACCTTTCTAACCTCTAGTCTAGCAAAAGCTAAACTTCTGAGCAAATTAAACCCAGATGGCATTCCTTCACTTTACAGGACTGAAAAGTTAAAATTAATATGATTTCTTTGCCCAAGCTGCCTCATTATTGCCATAGCAGCATTGCAGGCCTAGCTGGCAGAAGAGTAGAATAAGTGGAGGAGTGGCCTAGTGGTTAGAGTGGTGGACTTTGGCCCTGGGGAACTGGGTTCAATTCCCACTGCAGGCACAGACAGTTCCTTGTGACTCTGGGCAAGTCACTTAACTCTCCATTGCCCCAGGTACAAATAAGTACCTGTATATAATATGTAAGCCACATTGAACCTGCTATGAGTGGGAAAGTGTGGGGTACAAATGTAATAAAAAAAATGGCTGATTATATTTTGCAATTGCTGGAAGAGAGGGTTATCACATGGGGTTAGCAGTTAAATAGCTAATCTTACAAAGTTCTACAGGAGAGAGAGAGACAGGATCACAAAGATCTGGCATTCCCCTATGTTTCCTTTACGGATGGGAGGGAACAGGGATAATTGTAGTGCTGGGATGTCAGCCCATGCATCTCTACACTCACCAGAATTTATCAATCAGTCCCGATGGAGGGTACTCTGTGTAGATTTAGGCTTTCTATTACAATATCTAAGCCTGATTGATTAAGAATCTTGCACTGACAATATGACCATTTTAACCGGTGGTGTGCTGGTAAATGTTTAACAACAGGCTCTCTCCCTGGTCCCCCTCTGCGCCCCCCCCCAAATTGCAGAGCTGGCTATGGCCGGGGAGAGAGCCTGGGGGGTGTGGCAATGCATTCCTCCAGGAAAAAAAATTAAATGATCCCAGGTTCCAATCTAATTCATGTTTAATGTGCGATAAAATGCCATAAATAAATAAATATAAACTTTTAATGTTGACCACCTGATTCTCAAAGTGAACATATTCCAAACACTATAATGAAAATAAAATGATTTTTTTTATACCTTTGTTGTCTAGTGACTGTTTTTCTGATCATGCTGGCCCAGTATCCGATTCTGCTGCTATCTGTCCTCTTAACTCCGTTTCCAGGGCTTCCTTTCCATTTATTTCTTTCCTTTTCTCCTTTCTTCTTCATTTCTGGTCCTCAGCTTCTGCCTATTTTCTTCATCCATGTACAGTTTTTCTCCTCTCTTCCTTTTCCCTCATCTCATCTCCTTCCTCACTCTTCTCTACCCTCCATCCATGTCCAGCATTTCTTCTCTCTCCCCTCCTCTCCCCTGCCCTGCATGCACCCAGATGTCCAGCAGTGACCCTCCTCTCCCCTGCCCTGCATGCACCCATACCCAGCGACCCTCCTCTGCCCTGCCCTGCACCCATGTCCAGCAGTGACCCTCCTCTCCCCTGCCCTGCACGCATACCCAGCGACCCCCTCCATCCACCCATGCCCAGCAGCGACTCCCTTTTCCCCCCTGCCATCCCCTCCCGAGTTGTTTGGCGAACTTTTCTCCTCCCTCCCTCCCTCCCTCCCGATCTGGTCCCTCACCGCCCGCTTGTTCTTTGAATTCTTCGGGGCAGGCAGTCTTGCCTGCCCGCTTCCAGCGCTGACTGTCCCCCGCTGCCGATTTGCGCTTCAAAATGGCCGCCGAGACTTCAGCAGAAGTCTCGCGAGGCCACCTCTGAAAGTCTTGGCGGCCATTTTTAAAGCGTGAACCGGCAGCGGGGGACAGTCAGCGCTGGAAGCGGGCAGGCAAGATTGCCTGCCTCGAAGAATTCAAAAAACAAGCGGGCGGTGAGGCGGATCCGGAGGGAGGGAGGAGGGAAGAAGGAGAGCCAGAGCCAGCTCGCAATTTTCAACAACTGGCTCGCAAGCCGGAAGAAAATTTAACAACCGGCTCTTGCGAGCCGGTGTGAGCCGGCTCCAGCACACCACTGATTTTAACTCAATTATACCCCCTGGACTGACTGGAATTTGAACAGCTAATGTTTGGCGCATATTGAAGATTAACTAGCAATTTTCAAACGCTTTGGTCTTTCTAGCTAAGTCTTTACTTAGAGGGGCATAATCGAACGAAAACGTCTATCTCCATGGGCGTTTATCTCCGAGAATTGGTCTGTGAAGGGGTAGGCCGAACCGTATTAAAAAAAAAAAATAGACGTCCATGTTTTATTTGACAATTTGTGAGCTGGGCGTTTTTGCTTTTCAGCGATAATGGAAAATGAAAGCGCCCGGCTCAAAAACGAATAAATCCAAGGCATTTGTTCGTGGGAGGGGCCAGGATTCGTAGTGCACTGGTCCCCCTCACATGTCAGGACACCAACCGGGCACCCTAGGGGGCACTTTTACAAAAACAATAAAAAAGGTAAAAGAGCTCCCAAATCCCCCTCAAAACCCACTGCCCACAAGTCTACACCATTACTATAGCCCTAAGGGGTGAAGGGGGGCACCTACATGTGGGTACAGTGGGTTTTGGGGGGGTTGGACGACTAAGCATTAAGCAGCACAATTATAACAGGTAGGGGGGGAAGGGCCTGGGTCCACCTGCCTGAAGTCCACTGCACCCCCTAACAACTGCTCCAGGGACCTGCATACTGCTGCCAGGGAGGTGGGTATGACATTTGAGGGTGAAAATAAAAAGTTGTGAAACATCATTTTTTGTGGTGGGAGGGGGTTAGTGACCAATGGGGGAGTCAGGGGAGGTCATCCCCGATTCCCTCTGGTGGTAATCTGGTCATTTAGGGCAGTTTTTGGGGCCTTATTCGTGAAAAAACAGGGTCCAGGAAAAGTGCCCTAAATTCTAGCTACAAACGCATACTTTTTTCCCATTATCGGCGAAAGGCGCCCATCTCTGTTCGGGTGATAACCATGCCCCAGTCCCGCCTTCACCACGCATCCGACACGCCCCCGTCAACTTTGCACGCTTCCGCGATGGAGTGCAGTTGAAAACGTCCAAGTTCGGCTTTCGATTATACCGCGTTATTCGTTTTTGTGAGATAAACGTCCATCTCCCGATTTAGGTCGGAACTTGGGCGTTTTTCTCGTTCGATTATAAGCAGGTTAGTCAACTAAATCAGTTTGAAAACTGGCCTTCTCCTGTCTAATCTAGTCTCTTTTTGACCCTAATATCCTCTTTCAGAATTGTTGTTATTCTCAATTTTCTCTGAACATAAATATTCATACCTTTATCAATTCAAAACCTATTTGCAAGGTCTACAGCTTTATTATTTCTGCTTCTTTTAAAATTGAGATAATCCAGTTGCACAGCTGCAGTTAACAACATGCATGATGCAACATGATCCAGTGCCTTTCCTCATTTTTCTAATCTTTCTTAAATCTGACCTGGGTGAATGAACTCTCCCATACAATTGCCTTCTCATTGATGATGAAATCTTGTCCTTGGGAAGCATAAGGATTATAACTTCCAACAATTTCATGATGCACTGCTCCATTGGGAAGATACAACAGGTTTATAATATTGTAGCCAGTGTTCAGGTCTCTATTCTCATCAAAAAAGATCTCTTCATCCAGATTGTTCTTAAAGATGACGTTCTTCAGATAATGATGAAGCTAAAAATGATAATTTCAATAGTGAACTTATCTGTCAAGTTAACTGCCAAGTTCAAACATACTTCTGCTCATATATATGGAGGGGCATAATCGAAAGGGATGTCCAAGTTTTCATGAGGACGTCCTTGCAGAACATACCCAACCAGGGGCGGGGAAACCCATATTTTTGAAACAAGATGGATGTCCATCTTTTGTTTCGATAATACGGTCAGGGATGTCCAAATCCTGAAATTTGGTCGTCCCCAGACTTGGTTGTTTTTGATTTTTGGCAATAATCGAAACCAAGGACATCCATCTCGGAAACGACCAAATGCAAGCCATTTGGTCATGGGAGGAGCCAGAATTCGTAGTACACTGGTTCCCCTGACATTCCAGGACACCAACCAGGCACCCTAGGGGGCACTGCAGTGAACTTCATAAATTGCTTCCCAGGTACATAGCTTCCTTACCTTGTGTGCTGAGCCCCCCAAATGTACACCAGTACCATAGCCCTTATGGGTGAAGGGGGGCACCTAGATGTGGGTACAGTGGGTTTGTGGTGGGTTTTGGAAGACTCGCTGTTTCCTCCACAAACATAACAGGTAGGGGGGGATGGGGATGGCTCCGCCTGCCTGAAGTGCACTGCACCCACTAAAACTGATCCAGGGACCTGCATACTGCTGTGATGGACCTGAGTATGACATCTGAGGCTGGCATAGAGGCTGACAATCAATATTTTTAAAGATGTTTTTTGAGGGTGGGAGGGGGTTAGTGACCACTGGGGGAGTAACGGGAGGTCTTCCCTGATTTTCTCCGGTGGTCATCTTGTCAATTTGAGCACCTTTTTGTGGCTTAGTCGTAAGAAAAACACAACCAGGTAAAGTCATCCAAGTGTTCGTCGGGGGCATCCTTGTTTTGTCCATTATGGGTTGAGGATGTCCAAGTGTTAGGCACACCCAAGTCCCGCCTTCGCTACGCCTCCGACATGCCCCTGTGAACTTTGGCCGTCCCTACAACGGAAAGCAGTTGGGGATGTCCAAAATCGGCTTTCGATTATACCGATTTGGACGACCCTGTGAGAAGGACGCCCATCTTCCGATTTGTGTCGAAAGATGGGCGTCCTCTTTCGAAAATGAGCCTGATAGTCTACCAGATTTTAGAGACTGGATGTAGTTCTCTAGGTATTGGACCCTTTCCAAGAGCCATAAGACACCTAGAGGTATTGTCGTAGGATATGGTTTGTGCCAAGTAGTGCTGTTTTTTTGAAGTCGACATCTGGAAATTTTATTGGGGAAGGCAATCACAGTCCTCGAGATCCACAATCCAGTCAGGTTTTCAAGTTTTCCACAATGAATATGCAAGGGATTGATTTACATGTACTGCTTCCACTATATGCATATTCATTGTGGAAATCCTGAAAACTCGACTGGGTTGTGGACCTTGAGGACTGTGGTTTCCCACCCCTGGCCTACTGTGTTTAGATAGTAGTACAGGTTACTGGGGATTGCACCAAAGGTGTTGATTACTACTGGCATTACTGCTTTTTTTTCTTTACAGACATTTCTCTTTAACTCTACTTTCACCTGCAGTTTACTAGTTAATGATTCACACCTGCTTATTCTTATCTTAAAACAACTATTAAATTATGTTTAATGTGTGTCAGATGTTTGTCCATTTGTATCCTAAAACCCCTTATCACATATTATACCAGACTGAATAGTAATTGAAAAAAAGACAAAACATAAAAAGAAGTGCCAAGAACCTTCAGAAATGGGACAAGTCCTTTTATTCCACACTTTATGTCAAAAACTCAATCTTGTACATCAATGACCCAACACAGGCCCTGTTTTGGTGTACAGCGCCTGCTTCAGGGGTCCTTAGAAGTCACAAATCCCTTGTGAACATATCCAAGTTCAAGGCAAGAAGTAGGACCTTGTCCAAGCACTATTCTGACAATTCCAGAAAGTCGGGTCATTGATGTACAAGATTGAGTTTTTGACATACAAGGTCAATCTATGTGTGGAATAAAAGGACTTGATCCACTTTTTAATACTTTGTTTTCTGTTTTGGATTATGGTTTGTGCTTTGGACCCTCTCTGTTCTGTTTCTTGAAAAAAAAAAGGACAAGAAGGTGTGAATCACTGGCCTATCAATACCAGGTGACAGTATGATTATCATTATGAAAATATAGAAAAATATATAGAGAGAGCTATACTAGAATCAGATATTTAAAATCTGATTTCTGATACATGCTTATTTATATTTCATAGTCTGAAAAACTGGAGATAACTAAAGAAATAGAAGAACAGAGAAATGGGAAAGAAAGAGAGGGACAAAAGCTAGTGATACCTAGGGTGATTGTCAAAGCAATTTGCCAGGATAAATAGAGGGGCATTTTCAATACGACATCTAAATCTGACTTTGGACATTTTGCTGAAAACATCCAAAAATCAAGTAATAAAAATTACCATTTACAAACCAAAAAAACCTTCTTTTTTCTTTGAAAATGACCATTTTCTAGATGATGTTGTTCATATTACATCTATCTTTTTTGGACCATTAAAAAAAAAATCAAATTAAAACTGCACAAAATCAAGCCATTGGGACATAGGAGAAGTCAGCTTTCCTAGAAGACTGGCCACACAGTCTTCCCAGCAGAGCAGTGGGGCACACAAGGGGGCACTGCATAGACTTCACATAAAAGGTCCTAGGTACACATCTCATCATTACCCCCCTTTTATTGTATGATGAGCCCTTCAAAACCCACAAAAAAACTTACTGTACCCAACTATAAACCACTACAATAGCTTTTATGACCGCAGTAGGTTTTGAGGGGTTTTGGGGATGCTGACACTTTCCACTACACGTAATAGTTAGAGTGGATTATGGGAGTCATCTTCTCTATAGTTCACTGTCCTCACCAGTAGGCTATTCCAGGAACCTGCTTGCTGCTCTAATAGGACTGGCCATAACATCTGAAGCTGTCATAGGGGCTGTTATGTACTGTTGACATGGCCTGGTTTCGTGAGACTTCTTGAGAGAAGAGGCTTGCTTCTCCATATTCATATCCCATTTTTTTGAGATGCGATAGTGAATATAGAGAAGCAAGCCTCTTCCCTGAAGAAGTCTAACGAAACCTGGCCATGTCAAATTCTTGAGAAATCTGAAGATCCCCGGATAATAAAAATAATGTTTATATGTCTATCAACAGGAATTGTGATGAAAATTTGATATATTTATATGAATACTTTGTGATTATATTTAGGCACGGGGCTCCCTCATTCTATAGGTACCTTCATAACTAAACGTCACGCAGGTATCTGCCCATGATCCTCCCATTTCCACACCCCCTTTTCTGACTCATGTGTAAAATTTGGATGCAGATCCCATGCTTAAATGTACGTGTGTACATGTTAATTGAAACTTATTTGAACACACATTTTTTTAGCACTTAATATAGAATTAGGGGGTATATGTGGCAAAAAGGTGAAAAGAATAACATTAGCCATGCTTTGTAGGCTTTCCCCAATTCTTTCCCCACATCTATAGCTATTCTTCTTGAAAAGGATCTTATCATGAAAAATACTCTGTGATCATGTGGATTAAGTGTCTCTCTGGGATCATAGAGTCTCCATTGCACTCGGCCTCCTTTTCCTCAAAGGCTTTCACATTTTGCTTTGTCTCACTTTCTCTTTCTTCTGAACAACACAACATAACAAATGATGTTACCTTCCATGGCAAATAATCAGATAATTTCCACATTTCTCTGCTCCTTGTGGTGTTGTTTCTAGAGCCAGACATGAGCATGTCATTCAGTGCGTGTGCCAGGGCATACACAGCGTTATACACACTATTGCTGTTCCCAAAGTAGTCGATGTTACAGGGTAGAATTTGTGACAAGTTTACATCAGAACTGCAGGATCTTTTGATGTATTTCGGACACTGGCTGTCACACAGGCCCGTCCACCACATCTTAGTGTGATCATCACTTGGAAGCAGGGTAAAGTTCACCTCCTGGATAAATTTTGCAAAGCTTGGGATCTTCTTCTTTACAATTGAAAATGACAAGGTGTTGTTCATTATATAAGTTGCATCTTCAGCTTTAAAGGGCAAATTCAGTTCAGTTTTGGTGATCCAGACCATCCGAAAGATCAACATAGAAATGAGTAGATAGAATTTATTTTCTGCGTTAGCATATAGAATGATCACATTAACTGATGACTTGTAGATTTTGGATTCTATTTGAAATATTTCCTCTGTTATCATGGAATTGTTCACATTGAAGGTTTCTATGAATGCAATGCAGCCACCATTCTGCTCAATCCCTTCTTTCAGGATCTGAATTGCCCTGAGGCTGCTATAATCATTGGATGAAATGATACCAACCCAGGTCCAGCCAAAATGCTTCAGTAACCTGATAATCCCAGCACAGAGATGCAGTTCATTGGGGACAGTCCGGTATAAAAAAGGAAACTTAACTGTGTCACTCATTAGAAGACTCTGTGACATGAAACTGATCTGTTCAAAAATAGTAACAGCAATTAGTACATCATCATCTTTACTACAGTGAGATCACATCTTAAATAACTACTACAAACATTTAAGCTCCTACATTTTGGTGATTTTTCAGCAGAAAACTTAGGATTCTATTGGGCTCATTTTCGAAAGAGGACGTCCATCTTTCGACATAAAACGGAAGATGGACGTCCTTCTCCCAGTGTCGTCCATATCGGTACAATTGAAACCCGATTTGGAACGTCACCAACTGCAGTCCGTTGCAAGGATGTCCAAAGTTCAAGGGGGAGTGTCAGAGGCATAGCGAGGGCAGGACTTGGGCTTACCTAACACTTGGACATCTTTGACCCATAATCGAAAAAAACAAGGACATCCCTGACGAACACTTGGACATTTTCACCCGGTCGTGTTTTTCTTATGAATAAGGCACAAAAAGGTGCCCAAAATGACCATATGACCACCTGAGAGAATAGGGGATGACCTCCCATTACTCCCTCAGTGGTCATTAACCCCCTCCCACCCTTAAAAAACATCTTTAAAAATATGTCATGCCACCTTCTATGCCAGCCTCAGATGTCATACTCAGGTCTATGACAGCGCATGCAGATCCCTGGAGCAGTTTTAGTGGGTACTGCAGTGCACTTCAGACAGGCAGACCCAGGCCCATCCCCCCTAACTGTTACATTTGTGGAGGAAACAGCGAGCCCTCCAAAATCCACCACAAACCCACTGTACCCACATCTAGGTGCCCCTCTTCACTGGTAAGGACTATGGTAGTAGTGTACAGTTGGGGGTAGTGGGTTTGGGGGGGGAGGGTTGGGGGGGGCTCAATACACAAGGTAAGGGAGTTATGTACCTGGGAGCAATTTATGAAGTCCACTGCAGTGTCCCCTAGGGTGCCTGGTTGGTGTCCTGGCATGTCAGGGGCACCAGTGCACTACAAATGCTGGCTCCTCCCACAACCAAATGGCTTGCATTTTGACATGTGACGTCTTTGGTTTCGAAAATCGCTGAAAATCAGAAGCGTCCATTTCTAGGGATGTCCAAATCTAGGGACATCCAAATTTAAGGATTTGGACGTCCCTGACGGTATTTTTGAAATGAAAGATGGACGTCCATCTTGTTTCAAAAATATGGGTTTCTCAGCCCCTGGATTGGGACTTTTGCAAGGACATCCAAATCGCAACTTGGACGTCCCTTTGGAAAATGCCCCTCTATGTTTCACTAAAAATAGGTTAAAATGTTAGGAACCTTAAATAAGGGAGAACCTGTGAGACCAATTTATCCACTGCCTTCTGACATCAGGCATTGAGGTGATTGCCTGTTCCAGCTTGTCCGGTGTGGGGTCCTACATCCTGATTAAATGATAACATCCTTGCTGTGGCCCGTAGCCCGTGGTTCATAACGGTTGGCATGCACCAAAGGGGCGTGACCAAAGTGGCAGGTCTCACACCTTTGTAGCCCCTTCAGAGCCTGGGAGGAACAAGAAGCATGTCACTCTGCTCCCCTCCAAGGGAAAATGGAAAGGGGGCAAAGACAGGACTCTACAATCTGTTGCTAAAAAGGGACCTATGGAGCAGCACATTAAAGTTGCAATGCCGGCTTTACCTTCAAAGTCTATGAGTTTGCCTTTTTCTCCCAATGTCTCCCTTTCTTTTAGGGTCCGAACTCCACCATCAAAACCTGCTGTTTTGTAAAAGTCGGCTAATGTTCTTAGAGGACAGGATGCTGCAGACCTTACGGGTTTGACCCCCACAAGGAGTCCCTTCTCTCAATTCCTCAATTTCTGGTAAGGGGATTGGACAGACTGCCCAAATTAAGATACCTCCATCAGTTTCTTTTTTAGTGTCTACTCCTATTTCCTCTGTTGAGACAAATCAACAGGACGTTTCATTAAAAGATTTGCTGGAAGCAATTAATAAAATGCATAAATCACTGCAGGAAAATGTATCTTCCTTTGTGAAGTTTACAGAGGAAACTGTTGTGAAATTTAATGTCCATGAGTCTACACTTATATTTGAACAACGGTTAGACAAGATGGAATCTCAGATGACTTCTGCTCAATCAGCTGTTTTTGCTATTACCAATCATTGTCTAGCCATTCATTTACAAATGGAGTCCTTGGAGAACATGTCTAGGGCCCTAAATTTACAGTTTTTAAATTTGTGTTACACATTTTTTGGCTCCCTTAGAACTTCATAAAATGTATTTAATTCAAAAATGCCCAGATAGTTTAGATTTGTCTAGGTATCTTGAGTCTTCTCAGGAACCTATTACTTAAAAGAGCTGCTTTGTTGGTATCTTTCCAGAAAGAACATAAATTTGTAATTATGAAAGTTTATTTTTCAAAACAGAATGCTCCATTCTTTTGGCAGTGTTATGATTGTGGTCAGAACCCCTCACAAACTTACCTTTTTCCTGGGGGTCAGCTTCTTAGCTGGCTTCTGTTTCTTTTGTCTGTCTTTTCTGAGCTAGCTCTCTCTCTCTATGCTGGCAGCTTCCAGCAGCATGACTCTAATTGTTTCACTTTACTACAGCTGTGTGTGTGGACTGAGTTAGCTCTACCTCTCTTTGGGTGTACTGGCTTCAAGTGCTTCACGGTGCTGCATTGGTGTGGGTTGGGCCTCTCTGGGTTTCTGTGTGCTGTATGCCTGGATCTAGGGAGTGTGACATCATCTGGGAGGGCCTTGATAAGGAAGTGGTGTTCTTTCCTTCAGGGCCTTTGCAACGTTTGCTTTAGGTAGGGTGGTGCAGTGTGCACTTCTGACTTTGTGTCTAGTTTCCCTGCTTGCTTTTGCTAAAGGTCCAGGTTAGTGTTAGTGCAGTGTGCACTGGTGACTGTGTGTTTAGCTTTCCTGCTTTTCCCTTGTGGTTCCCCTGCTTTTCCCTCTTGGTTTTGGAAGCATTGCTGTGTGTAGGGCTTTGGAAGTTCTGTTGCTGATAGAAGTACTTCAGGGTTTGGTGTTGTTAGGAACACTGCAGATTTTGCTGTTAGAAGTACTTCTGGTGTTGGTGCTATTAGGAGCATTGCAGTCTTTGCTGTTTGTGTTTGGTGCTTTGGAAGCACTTTTGGCTTCGTGTTTAGCTTCCCTTTTTTTTCCCTGGTGGCTCCCCTGTCTTCCCTTTTAGTGCTAGGAGCTCTTCTGGTTGTTTGGTGCGTGGGAGCACCCTAGTTAGTTTAGAGTTGTAGAGCTTCTGTAGCTTGGTGCTCAGAGCACCTGTGTTAGGTCAGTACCTAGGGGCACTCCTGTTAGTATAGGGCTGAGGAAGTCCTTTTGTTATTTTGCTGTTAGGAACACTTCTGCTGGTTTAGGGCTTGGGAGCTCTTAGGTCAGTTTAGGATTTAGGAGTACTTCTGTTTCCAGTCCTGGTCCCTGTGTCATCCGGTATCCGGTAAGTCCTGCTGGCCATTTGAACCCAAGGGCTCAACCCTTGGGGGGGGGCAGTGGCTAAGTGCAGGTGAAGCTGTACGGACCAGTCCAGTGTGTTCCAGTCCGGTGTGTGTTCCAGTCCGGTGTGCTCCAGTCCAGTGTGTTCCGGTCCGGTGTGTGTTCCAGTCCGGTGTGTGTCAGTCCAGTGTTCCAGTCCAGTGTTCCAGTCCTGTGTCCTCCTGTCCGGGGGATTCCAGTCTGTGTGTTCTGGCTCGCTGGGCGGTACCTGCAGTCCTGCCGGTGCCAGTGTGCTTGCCCAGTGTTGGTTGGTGGGTTTTGCCTGCTGCTGTCGCTCCTTGTCAGCAGCCCAAGGGCTCACGTTTGCTCCAGAGCCCGGCCCCGCGGGCTCTGAACCTGAGAACCTGACATTGCAAAGGCCATGAGCCTGGCAAGAACCCCCGCCCAGCTGACCCAGCTGGGGTCCAGCTCCATCGTTGTTCTTGATCTTTCTATGACTCTTCATCAGTATCGTGGGAAACTTTTGTCTCATCCTGTTTTGAAGAAGACCCCTGAAGCGGCAGCTGAGAGAAAACGTGTCCGGCTGCTTGGGATCGTTGAAAACCCAGTTTCGGACATTGACCCTTTTATCACGCTCTCTGAATATCGCTGCAGCCTTGTCTTGAATCCAGTTTTGTGGGACACTCCTGAAGCTGTCGCTGAGAGGAGACCTCTTGGGAATTCCATGCTCTGGGCCCAGCAGGGGTCCAGTCCAGTCCCAGCAGCGCACCCAGCCAAGCCTCTGAATCCAGTCCGAGCAGCGCGTCCAGCCAAGCTTCAGAGTCCAGTCCGAGGGACGCTTCTGACCCAGCCTCCAATGCCAGTTCAAGTGGCTCTTCCACTCAAGCTTCAGAGTCCAGTCCATGGGACGCTGCTGACCGAGCCTCCGATTCCAGTCCGGGTGGGGCTTCTCACTGAGCCTCCGGTGCCAGTCCAGGTGGCGCCTCCACGCAAGCCTCGGAGTCCAGTCCGAGGGACACTGACCACGCCTCCAATTCCAGTCCGAGTGGGGCTGTTAATTGAGTCTCCAAGTCCAGTCCATGCTGTGCTTCGAGGCAAGTTTTTGAGTCCAGTTCGAGTGGCGCTTCAAACCGAGCCTCCTAGTTCCAGTTCGGATCTCAGTTCCAACCCAATTTTTGATCTGGATCTGCTTATGACACTCCAGGATTACCGGGTTGCACTTCTGTCTGATCCAGCCTTGAAGGATACCCCTGAAGCCGCCGCAGAGAGAAAGCGTGTCTCCTGGCTTGGATTCGAGGAAAACCCAGTTTCTGCTATGGATCCCTCTACCAAGCTGTTTTTTTACTGCTTCCAACTCCTATTGGATCCAGCCCTGCGGGATACTCCTGAGGCCCAAGCTGAAAGAAGGTGGCTTAGTAGTCCCGGACCAAGTGCCAGTCCCAGTCGAGATGCTGAGTCCACTCTGTGGGCTGAGTCTACACCGAGTGCTGAAGCCAGCCGTGATGCTGTGTCCACTCCGAGTTGCAGCAGTGGCAGCCAAGAGGCTGAGTCCGGATCGAGTTGCAGCAGTGGCAGCCAAGATGCTGAGTCTGGATCGAGTTGCAGTTCCAGTCAAGATGCTGAGTCTGGATCGAGTTGTAGTTCCAGTCAAACTGCTGAGTCTGGATCGAGTTGCAGTTCGTCAAGATGCTGAGGCTGGATCGAGTTGCAGTTCCAGTCAAGATGCTGAGTCTGGATCGAGTTGTAGTTCCAGTCAAGATGCTGAGTCTGGAGTGAGTTGTAGTTCCAGTCAAGATGCTGAGTCTGGATCAAGTTGCAGTCCCAGCCGGGATGCTGAGTCTACACCGAGTGATGAGTCCATGATGAGTGCTGAGTCTACACTGAGTGCAGAACCCAGCTGAGATGATGAGTCCACGATGAGTGCTGAGTCTACACTGAGTGCAGAGCCCAGCTGAGATAATGAGTCCGCAATGAGTGCTGAGTCTGCACCGAGTGCAGAGTCCAGCCGAGATGCTGAATCAGAATTGAGTGGCAGCTCCGGTCAAGATGTTGAGTCCGGTGAGAGTTACAGTCCTGGCCAAGATGCTGAGTCCGGTGAGAGTTGCCGTCCCGGTCAAGATGCTGAGTCCAGGTCAAGTTGCAGTCCCGGCCAAGATACTGAGTCCGGGTCAAGTTGGAGTTCCAGTCCCAGGCAAGATGCTATGTCTGGATCACGTTGCAGTCCCGGTCAAGATGCTGAGTCCGGAGTGAGTTCCAGTGCCAGCCGAGATGCCTAGTCTACGCTGAGTACCGAGTCCAGTCGAGATGCTGAGTCTACACTGAGTACCGAGTCCAGCCAAGATGCTGAGTCCGGTGTGGGTTGCAGTTCTGGCCAAGATGCTGAGTCCGGTGTGAGTTGCAGTTCCGGCCAAGATGCTGAGTCCGGAGCGAGTTCCAGTGCTGGCCGAGATGCTGACTCTACGCTGAGTACCGAGTCCAGCCAAGAGGCTGAGTACGAATTGAGTGGCAGTTCCGGCCGAGATGCTGAGGCCGGATCAGGTTGCAGTCTCAGGCAAGATGCTGAGTTTACTCCGAGTGTCCATTTCAGCCAAGATGTTGAACTCCTTCTGAGTTCCAGCTCCAGACAAGAGGCAAGGTCCAGTATGAAGTCCAGTTTGAGTTCATGTCTGGCTTCAGATTCCAGGATGGGTGTTGGCTCTAGCCCAGTTCTGGCTGCTACAGTGGAGTGCCAGGAGGTCAAGAAGTTGTGGACTCCTTCAGGAGAGGGTTCCTGTTGAATTGGACGCCACTTGTTGCATCCAAGACTCTGATCCTGCCTAGCAGTCGTCCTAAAGAGCCTCGTGGCTGCCAAAACCACTCTGGTTTCCAAGTTCCAGATGTACTTGTTACTTCCTGCCCAGCCGTACAAATTTATGTTGTGAAACCCATTGGGAGATTTCATCACAGTTACCCATGGAGACCTAAATTTTCTTTGGAGACCTGGAGCTCCCATGGGGACACGGGAGCCTTGAGGGGGAGGTGCTATTATGATTGTGGTCAGAACCCCTCACAAACTTACCTTTTTCCTGGGGGTCAGCTTCTTAGCTGGCTTCTGTTTCTTTTGTCTGTCCTTTCTGAGGTAGCTCTCTCTCTCTCTCTCTATGCTGGCAGCTTCCAGCAGCATGACTCTAATTGTTTCACTTTACTACAGCTGTGTGTGTGTGGACTGAGTTAGCGCTACCTCTCTTTGGGTGTACTGGCTTCAAGTGCTTCACGGTGCTGCATTGGTGTGGGTTGGGCCTCTCTGGGTTTCTGTGTGCTGTATGCCTGGATCTAGGGAGTGTGACATCATCTGGGAGGGCCTTGATAAGGAAGTGGTGTTCTTT
The DNA here is from genome assembly GCF_901765095.1 of Microcaecilia unicolor. Classification (NCBI taxonomy): domain Eukaryota; kingdom Metazoa; phylum Chordata; class Amphibia; order Gymnophiona; family Siphonopidae; genus Microcaecilia; species Microcaecilia unicolor. The sequence continues at coordinate 239,448,307 of NC_044033.1, forward strand.
CCTTCAGGGCCTTTGCAACGTTTGCTTTATGTAGGGTGGTACAGTGTGCACTTCTGACTTTGTGTCTAGTTTCCCTGCTTGCTTTTGCTAAAGGTCCAGGTTAGTGTTAGTGCAGTGTGCACTGGTGACTGTGTGTTTAGCTTTCCTGCTTTTCCCTTGTGGTTCCCCTGCTTTTCCCTCTTGGTTTTGGAAGCATTGCTGTGTGTAGGGCTTTGGAAGTTCTGTTGCTGATAGAAGTACTTCAGGGTTTGGTGTTGTTAGGAACACTGCAGATTTTGCTGTTAGAAGTACTTCTGGTGTTGGTGCTATTAGGAGCATTGCAGTCTTTGCTGTTTGTGTTTGGTGCTTTGGAAGCACTTTTGGCTTCGTGTTTAGCTTCCCTTTTTTTTCCCTGGTGGCTCCCCTGTCTTCCCTTTTAGTGCTAGGAGCTCTTCTGGTTATTTGGTGCGTGGGAGCACCCTAGTTAGTTTAGAGTTGTAGAGCTTCTGTAGCTTGGTGCTCAGAGCACCTGTGTTAGGTCAGTGCCTAGGGGCACTCCTGTTAGTATAGGGCTTAGGAAGTCCTTTTGTTAGTTTGCTGTTAGGAACACTTCTGCTGGTTTAGGGCTTGGGAGCTCTTAGGTCAGTTTAGGATTTAGGAGTACTTCTGTTTCCAGTCCTGGTCCCTGTATCATCCGGTATCCGGTAAGTCCTGCCGGCCACTCGAACCCAAGGGCTCAACCCTTGGGGGAGGCAGTGGCTAAGTGCAGGTGAAGCTGTACGGACCAGTCCAGTGTGTTCCAGTCCGGTGTGCTCCAGTCCAGTGTGTTCCGGTCCGGTGTGTGCTCCAGTCCAGTGTGTTCCGGTCCGGTGTGTATTCAAGTCCGGTGTGTGCCAGTCCAGTGTTCCAGTCCTGTGTCCTCCTGTCTGGGGGATTCCAGTCTGTGTGTTCCGGCTCACTGGGCGGTACCTGCAGTCCTGCCGGTGCCGGTGTGCTTGCCCAGCATTGGTTGATGGGTTTTGCCTGCTGCTGTCGCTCCTCGTCAGCAGCCCAAGGGCTCACGTTTGCTCCAGAGCCCGGCCCCGCGGGCTCTGAACCTGAGAACCTGACAGGCAGACTAGGGTTTTAGCAGTAGGGGCATCTTTCTTCATAACATTTCCCTGCAAGTGCCTGTGAACATTTGAGAGAATAATTCTTTTGACCCGATGTACATGTAAACTTTTTGTAAGAAAAAGATAAAAGCTTAATTTCTTATTCATTTGGTTGATTTATATGAGCAAGTTATAATTATTGTTTTTGGGGATTGTTTTTCATATTGGTTTTTCTTCTTTTTAAAGTTTGGTATAATTGCTGTCTCCCAGTTATCTGTATGTCATGGATTTGTATGCACTTGTTTTTCTTTTGTAATTTTCATTTCAGAATTGTTTATTTTTTTAAAGTATGTTTCTGAATATGTTTATTTGTAACATAAGTAATCCCTTAGTATAATGGGGATTACTAAACATCAGGGGAGAACTCTCCAGAGTTTCTGATGGATGAGATTGAGTAGAAAGGATGGTAAGAGATCCTGCCCAAGGGGTGTTTTTATGAGGTAGTTGAAAAGGAAAATGTTTGAGAGGTTAGATAGAGACTAGGAGGGGCATTTTCGATTTGATGTTTAAGTCAGATTTTGTGCTAAACATACCATATCCGAATAGAAAACTATAGCCATTTTTGAAAAAGTAAAATCTTCTTTTTTTTTTTCAAAATACATGTAACATAATTTTGTGCTCTGTGTGTTATCTTTTTGGTCCATTTTCGAAAAAAAAGTCCAGGAGAGCAATGGGGAACCCTAAGGGGCACTGTAGTGGACTTCATATAAAAGCTCCCAGGTACACATCTCACCTTTCCTCCCTTTTCTATTGAGCCCTCCAAAACCCACCCGAAAGACAATGCCTTCAATGTCCTACACTTGAAAGACCAGTGAACAGACTCCCCCTCCTTTCCTCATATGATTGCCTAATTTTCCTGTACTCAAATTCTATTCTTTTATTTGTTGACTGTTTTGTCGAAATATGCTGTGACCAAAGGCCTTTGCAATGGTGGTATAGCAAATACAAAATAAAGTATAAATTGCACACTACTACTATAGCCCTTATATGTGAGGGAGTCTCCTATATGTGGGTACTGAAGGGTCTTGGTGAGCTTTGGAGAGATCACACTTTCCACCACAAGTGTAAGGTAGATAGAGATATGGGCCTGGGTCCTCCGCTCTACAATGCACTGCACAGGCCATTAGACTACTCCAAGGACCTGCTTTCTACGCCAATGCACCTGGCTATAACATCTGAGACTGTCACAGAGGCATGGTAAGTACTTTTTTTATTCACATCTTTGGGGATGGGAGGTGGTCAGGGACCACCGGGGCAGTAGGAGGGGGTCATCTCTGATTTCATCCAGTGGTCATTCAGGGCACCTTTTTGTCCCTTAATCATTCTACAAACAGGCCTAGAGCAAAACTTTGAGGTTTTCAACCTAGACGTTATTGTTTTGCTCCATTATCGTAATAAAACGTCCAAGTGTTAGGCATGCCTAAATGTTATGCTCTGCTACACTCCTCCAGAGGTGCAGCCTGCTCACGCAGGGTATGGGCATTCGAGGATGCGGTGGCCATCTTGGATGTGGTATCTCCAGGATAGGACGGCCATCTTGGAGTTGGCATCTCAGCTTGTAGCAGCCATCGTGGAGTTGAGCAGCTTCAGGAAGGAAGCCCATATTTGGGCGTAGAGCATCTCCTCTGATGGGGGTGGCCATCTTGGAACAACTGCACATGGTTGAGCCTAATCCCTGCACTATTTAAAGCCCTGTTTCCAGTCATTCCATGCTTTGGCTTCTATTCGCGTGGAGGTTGTGGTCTTCATCTGTTCCAGTGTTTTCCTGTGTTCCTGACCTCGGATTGTTTACTGACCACGCGCTGTGTTGCTGCCTGCCCAGACCTTCGGACTGATTCTTGACTACACGCTGTGTTGCTGCCAGCCCAGACTTCGGACTGTTTTCTGTTTTTGATGCTTCGCTGACTCCTTGCTCCGGGACTGTGTCTGCGCTCCCGCTTGTCTGGTCAGTGGTCACGCAAGCCCGCTGGTTCCGGAAGTCCTGCCGGCCGCTTGAACCCAGGGGCTCAACTCCTGGGGGGCAGTGGCTAAGTGCAGGTGAAGCTTGGGGTTGTCTGGCTGCCTGACTGAGCGCGGTGGCACTCCATCTTCCCCGTGCTCAGTCAGGGCACAAGGGCTCACATTCCCAATCATAACACTAAACTCGCCCTAATCCCACCTCCACAATGCCCCAACATGCCCCCTTCTGATTTTGATGCACTGCAGATGAATTGTATAGAAAACATCTGCTAGATAGGTTTCAAAAATACCAATTTAGACGTTTTGAGAAAAATATTCATCCAATGCTGCTTTATAACACTTTTTGGATGTTTTTCTCTTTCAAAAATGAGCCTCTAGGTGTCACAGTTGGGATGCAGTTTGAAAGTAATAAAAGTTAGTGTTCTAGTGAGCACATAGTCTTTGGTTGCCTTCACCCCTGCCAAATAAACTAAGGCTGGAATAAAGAGCAGTCACTGACAACCAAAAGCAGTAATTACATAAGAGGAGTGCTCTGGGTAGTGAGAAAAGGATCTACTCCATCCCTTGAGCAGTGAAGGAAGGAGCCTCTTTGGTGCCAGAGTTCACAGCTCATGGAAGTGCATCACTGGAGAAGAGGACAGACAAGGGAGGTCTGGTCCTGAATGGTTTCACAAGCTGGGTAAAGACCAATGGGGGACAGCTCGAGACAACAACCGCTGCAGACATAGGCTTGGCTTATTCCATCAACAAGGATGGGAATTGGACTGGTGGAGTTGTATATATGTGAATACTCATAAGATTAATAAGAGACCATTAACTTGAATAGATAAGAGAAATCTCCTTAGATGCTCACTGATTTTTAAACTGCTTTCAGCAAGCACACTGTTGGATGTAAGACACAGTTTGAAATCAAGTGAACTACCTGTTGTGAAATCAAGTTGAACTTTGGATTGCTTCCTGTTGCAGAGTTTTAGTAACGTTTGTTTGCGTAAAATACAAACCTTGAAGTGAAAAGTGTTTCTTTGGAGTGAGAGTGAAATTCTTTGCGCCTAGACTGATAAAGGAAACTAAACTGAAATAATATATTGGCTTAATACCCTATGACCTACCATAGTAAGTTCTGCCAGTGACAATACTCCCCATCTGTTCTGTTTGCTTTTTGGCCTGAGTCTTGGGGTACCTGACCCGAAGAGGTAGTCGGTGTCCCAGCATGCTGGGAGCAAGACCCAGGTTCCAAATATTGAAGAGTCCTTTTAATATTTATTTATTTATTCCATTATTTAGCCTGTCCTCCCTACAGTGCCCAGAACGGGTTACAGAATGTAAGATTATCCATACTGGGTCAGAGCCTTGGTCATCTAGCCTAGTATCCTGCTAACCAATGGAGGTTAATCCAGGTCAAAAGCAGGGGAGTATCTGAAAGTCGGCGGTAGCGGGGGCCGAAGCCAGAGTGAGAGGGAACATTATAGCCCCCCCCCAGCCGCCACCGCCGCCATTTCCGACCGCCCCCCCCCCCTGCCGCCGTGGGTACCTTTGCTGGCGGGGGACCCCAACCCCCACCAGCCGAGGTCCGCTTCCTCCTGCCGCTGCGAGGTTTTTTAAGTTCATCGGGATTCGTCCTCCGTCACTCTGTGCTGCTGTTCAAAGAAGCTGCTAGCTGAATGCAGTTTCGGACTGAGTCTGACGTCGCTGCTGCACGTTGTACATGAGTCTGACGTCCTGCACGTACAACGTGCAGCAGCGACGTCAGACTCAGTCCGAAACTGCATTCAGCTAGCAGCTTCTTTGAACAGCAGCACAGAGTGACGGAGGACGAATCCCGATGAACTTAAAAAACCTCGCAGCGGCAGGAGGAAGCGGACCTCGGCTGGTGGGGGTTGGGGTCCCCCGCCAGCAAAGGTACCCACGGCGGCAGTAGGGGGGTCCAGGGCAAAATCTGTGGGGGCCCAGGCCCCTGTGGCCAAACGCAGATACGCCCCTGGTCAAAAGTACCTAGCATTAACCCAATTAGTAACAACATTTCATGCTACCAATCCCGGGGCAAGTAGTGGTTTTCCCCCATGTCAATCTGAATAATAGTCTATGGACTTTTCCTCCTGGAACTTGTCCAAACCTTTTTTAAACCCAGATACTCTAACCGCTGTTACCTCATCCTCCATCTACAAGTTCTAGAGCTTATCTATTCTTTGAGTGAAAAAATAATTCCTCCTATTTGTTTTAAACGTATTTCCATGCAATTCCAATGAGTGCCCCCTGGTCTTTGTACTTTTTGAATGAGTGAAAAATTGATTCACTAATTCGTTCTACACCACTCAGGATTTTATAAACCTCAAACATATCCCCCCCTCAGCCTTCTCGTTTCCAAGCTGAAGAGCCCTAACCTCTTTAGCCTTTCCTCATACAGGAGGAGTTTCATCCTCTCTGTCATTTTCGTTGCTCTTCTTTGAACCTTTTCTAATTCTGCTATATCTTTTTTGAAATACAGAGACCAGAATTGAAAGCAATACTCAAGATGAGGTCGAACCATGGAGTGATACAGAGACATTATAATATTTTGCATCTGTTTCCTAATAATTCCTAGCATCTTGTTTGCTATTTTGGCTGCCACCACACACTGGGCACAAGATTTCAGCATAGATCTTTTTCTAGAGTGCTGACTCCTAAGTTGGACCCTAGCATCAGGCAACTATGATTCGGATTAATTTTCCCAATGTGCGTCACTTTGCATTCATAATATAATAAAACAGTACAACATATAGCAAAATTTAATTAAACAATGGTTCCAGTCTGACAAATTCCATTTCAACTTATCAAATTGCTAGATTAAAACAATTAAGATTTAACAGCCTTACAAAATCTTAAAATATCATTAATAGATTTTATATAGGGAGGAACCTTGTTCCACAACCAGGTCATAAAATAAGAGTAATCTCGAGAGTGAGCATACTGTACTGAAAGGATCTGGCAGGAGGCAAAAGAAAATAGGGCATGAGCTTCTACCAACACCTATTTAGCAAGCGAAAGGGCTCAGGCACTAACCATGCGTTAACTGGTTGGCATGTGGAGAGTGGATGTTCCTTTGCTAATCAGTTAACGCAGCTTCATTACTGTACACTAACCCCCAGAATTTATATGTCACACCCAAATATCCACACTCATCTTTGTGTATACATTGACTAATGAGCTCAGAAACATCAGTAATTGGGTTCTGACAACCAATTATTGATATTAATTGGCAGTATTAAAAATGTATGTGTGCATCTCGCTACATGCTATTCTATAAAGCATGGACTCAAAAGCCATCTACTTCGAGTAAGTGCTGTAACAAACAGTTATTTCACCAGTATAATGTAATAATATTTTTTGTGTATAGAGTACCCTCAGATAAAACCACCGTAACTGCAGTCAATAATGCTGCTAAAACGTGGTATAGCACCTCTTTCATTAGGTAACTCTAACTATGTTTTTGGGGAGAGCAACCTCTGCTCACATTTTTTTATGCATCCCAAACACCACAGTGCTATAAAATCACTTATTCTTTTTTCAAAAATACATACACTAAGTGAAAAAACTGTGCACTTATCGCGTAAGTTCTTGCCTTCCTGGCAGAACTGTATTGCCTTGCTGAAACATTTAGCAATTGCCTTCCCCTGGAACCACCCGACTCCGCGGGGTTTCAATCACTTTCCTCAGGGACAAAGTGTTAAGGCTGCATAAATCGCTTCTTCCTCTTTTTTTGTCTCAAGCAATCCACAAAACAAGGCCTTGTTTTGTGGATTGCTTGAGACAAAAAAAGAGGAAGAAGCGATTTATGCAGCCTTAACCCTTTGTCCCTGAGGAAAGTGATTGAAACCCCGCGGAGTCGGGTGGTTCCAGGGGAAGGCAATTGCTAAATGTTTCAGCAAGGCAATACAGTTCTGCCAGGAAGGCAAGAACTTACGAGATAAGTGCACAGTTTTTTCACTTAGTATATGTATTTTTGAAAAAAGAATAAGTGATTTTATAGCACTGTGGTGTTTGGGATGCATAAAAAAATGTGAGCAGAGGTTGCTCTCCCCAAAAACATAGTTAGAGTTACCTAATGAAAGAAGTGCTATACCACGTTTTAGCAGCATTATTGACTGCAGTTACGGTGGTTTTATCTGAGGGTACTCTATACACAAAAAATATTATTACATTATACTGGTGAAATAACTGTTTGTTACAGCACTTACTCGAAGTAGATTTATTTATTTATTTATTTATTTATTGTTTGCATTTGTATCCCACATTTTCCCACCTCTTTGCGGGCTCAGTGTGGCTTACAATAAGAAATGAATAAAGAGAATACAGTTGATACAAATTGGTTATGGATTACATTGTACAAGTTATGCGAGATAATCAAATTATCATTAGGAATATCACAATGGGACATCAACAGGGAGACTTTGGGAGGAGATAATAGGAAGTTTTTAAGGGCAGTGTTAAGACATATAGGCACATGGTTTACCTATTCCTGTAAGTATATGTATGAGTAATGTGGAATTGGGGGGAAAGAGAGATCTTGAGTGGATGTGTGATGCATTGATGTAGGTGAGTGTAGACTCTATGTGTTTTGGTTTTTTCCGTAGATTGTCTCAAACAAGTGGGTCTTCAGTAATCTGCGGAAGGATGCTTGTTCGTGGATCGCTCTTAAGTTGCATGGCAGTGAGTTCCAAAGCTGCGTGCTCGTGTGAGAAAAGGTTGACGCGTGTAGCGTCTTGTATTTCACGCCCTTGAAAGTTGGGAAATGGAGGTTGAGGTATGTTCGGGAAGATCTCCTAGCATTTCTGGGTGGTAGGTCAATCAACTCGGACATGTAGGCTGGGGCTTCGCCGTAGATGATCTTGTGGACTAGTGTGCATACCTTGAAGGTGATGCGTTCCTTCAGTGGAAGCCAGTGTAGTTTCTCTCGTAGTGGTGTTGCCCTTTCATATTTTGGTTTTCCGAAGATGAGTCTGGCTGCTGTGTTCTGGGCTGTTTGAAGTTTCCTCAGTGTTTGCTCTTTGCTGCCTGCGTATAATGAGTTGCAGTAATCCAGATGGCTGAGGACGAGGGATTGCACTAGGTTACGAAAGACGAATCTTGGGAAGAGTGGTCTTATCCTTTTCAGTTTCCACATGCAGTAGAACATCTTCTTAGTTGTGTTGTTTGCGTGGGTTTCCAGTGTTATGTGGCGGTCGATAGTGACTCCAAGGATCTTTAGCGTTTCTGATATTGGAAGGTTTAGGTTTGGTGTGTTTATCACGTTGAATTCGTTGGTGTTGTGTTGGGAGGTGAGTACCAGGCATTGAGTTTTTTCTGCATTTAATTTCAGACGGAATGTGTCTGCCCATGTGTTCATGATGTGTAGGCTTTGATTGATTTCGTTGGAGATTTCTTTGATGTCATGTTTGAAGGGGATATATATTGTCACATCATCAGCGTATATATGTGGATTGAGGTTATGGTTTGATAGGAGTTTTGCTAGGGGGATCATCATTAGGTTGAAAATAGTTGGTGAGAGGGGTGATCCTTGTGGAACTCCACATTCAGGTATCCATGCCTTGGACGTGGTTGAGTGTGATGTAACTTGATACGAGCGCAGGGTTAGGAACCCCTTGAACCAGCTTAGGACATTTCCTCCAATGCCGAAGTATTCAAGTATGTGTAGTAGGATTTCGTGGTCGACCATGTCAAAGGCGCTTGACATGTCAAATTGTAGGAGGAGTATATTGTTCCCGGTTGCTATTATTTGCTTGAATTTGGTCATAAGGGTGACTAGTACTGTTTCAGTGCTATGGTTCGACCGGAATCCGGATTGGGCATCATGCAGTATTGAGTGTTTGTTTAGATAGTTTGTGAGTTGTTTGGTTACCATCCCTTCGGTTAACTTGGTTATTAGTGGTATGGATGCTACTGGTCTGTAGTTGGTAATTTCGCTCAAGTTTTTCTTTGTGTCTTTTGGAATTGGGGTGAGTAAGATTTTTCCTTTTTCTTTTGGGAAGAGTCCATTTTGTAGCATGAAATTTACATGATTCGTTAGGTCAGTTGTGAATTGTTGAGGGGCTGATTTCATGAGGCTGTTTGGGCATGCGTCTAGTTTGCAGTTGGATTTGGCATATTTTTTGAGAGTTTTAGAGATGAGGTCTTCTGGTAGTGGTTCGAACTCGGTCCAGGTTCTGTCTGCTGGGTGTGCTCCTTCTTCTGGGTCCAGACAGTCTAGAAGAGTGGCGTATTCTATGGGACTGGCGGGTATTTTGTGTCGTTATAGTATGATTTTCTCCTTGAAGTACTTCGCAAGGTTGTCGACGTCTGGTATATTTTCACCGTTATTTGTAACTGGTGTGGTATCTAGCAGTTTGTTCACAAGGCTGAAGAGTTTATGTGTGTCTTTGTAATTTGGTCCTATTATTGTTTTGTAGTGTTGTCTTTTTGTTTGTTTTATGGTGTATTTGTATTTTCTCCGAAGTAGTTTCCAGTCGTTTAGTGTTTGTTCGTCTTTCTTTTTGTTCCAAGCTCGTTCTAGTTTCCTGACTTGTGTTTTAAGTTTTTTCAGCTCTTCGGTGAACCATGGGTTTGTTTTTTTCCTGTGTGATGTTCTGGTTTGGGTTGGGGCGATTTTGTCTAATGTTGTTGTACATAGCTCATCCCATTCTTGGAGGAATTGGATGGTGTCAGCGTTTGTTTTCCATTCGTACTGGTAGATCTGTTGCCAGAATGTCGCGGAGTCTATTTTTCCTCTCGTTGTGTATGTTGTTCGCTCGGGTTTATTGGTCGTGTTTAAGTGTGTTTTTCGCCAGCAGAGAGTGACATTTGCTTTATGGTGGTCTGACCATAGTGTAGGTGTCCAACTTGTGTCCGTGATCATGATGGTTGAATCCGATTCGAATTTGTTCGTTATGATATCTAGTGTGTGTCCTTTTTCGTGAGTCGGTTGCATGTAAGGTGCTTGTAGATCCCAGAGTTTTAGGAATTCTTTGAACTCTCGTGTGCTTAATGAGGTGTCATCTTCTAGGTGTAAGTTGATGTCTCCTAGTATGAGGATGTTTGAGGAAGATACGCAGGAATTCGAGATGAAGTCCATGTGTTTGGGAGTCTTGCCATTTCCCTGGGGGTCTGTAGAATAGGATTGTGTTGAGGTGACCTGTTAGATTTGGATGGTTTATTCTTGTCGATGCAATTTCGAGTTGTGGGGAGGTAGATTCACCCGTGATTGTGATGGTGAATTCGGGTTTGTAAATTATTCCTTGTCCAGTGGGTGATTTTGTATTCTGGTGGGCATATTTCTAATATGGCTGGATGTGTAGGACTATGGAGCCAGGTTTCTGTGATAAATAGGAGGTCTAGTTTATCTGCGATGATCCAGTCTAGTATGTGTACTGAGTTCCTTACTGCTGATCTTGCATTGATGTATCCTAGATGAATTGAGCGATATGGTTCCAAGGGAGGGTTAGACGTGTTTATTTTTATTAGTTGTCTGTTCCTTCGGTGGTTGAATTTGTTGTTGTTATTGTTTTCCTCATTTTGTCGATTGTGCTCGTTTCCGGAGGCTATTCCTCTTGATTGGTTGTTGTGTCTTTGGTTTGGTGGGTTGTCAAAAGGTTGTGCATATGGTTGGTGGGTTGGTGGTGAGTTATTATGGGTGCTGTTTGGGGCGTACATTGTGTCTGTGTGAGTGTTGTATGATTTGTAAGTAATGGGGTTGTTGTTGTCTGTGTTGTTTTGGTTTGTTAGGTTGTTCATAGGCTGTGCATGGAGTTGGTGTGTTGTGGTTGGCTTGTTATCGATGCTCTTCAGGGTGGGCATTGTGTGTGTGTGAGTGCTGTGCAATTTGTGGGTTATGGTGTTATTGTTGTCTGGGTCGTAGGTAATGTTTGCGTGAGAAAGTAGGGTGATGCAGAAAATGGTTAGGAGTGTTTTACTGGTATTCATATCAGTGTTTAAGGCGCTGTAGGAAGCAATTTGCAAGTTTACATTCAAAGCGAGCAGGCCTGTAATTGCATTAAGCTTGGCAACATTTCATGCTAATCATGCTTGGTTAATCAGAGCAAGCACGCCTGTATTTACAGTTAAAGCATAGCAGTGAGCGTTATATATGTTGATCCAATTATCTCATTGTGCAAGGTGGCTCATTTGTCTGGAGGTCTTAAGCAAGCAGAGCTTTTGAGTCCTGGTTTGTGTTTATAAGTAGTTGAATGTTACCAGAGACATTGATATTGTTAATTTGTATTCTATAAAGCATGGCACCTAACTTCAATCAATCTTAAAAGAGGGTATAATCAGGAGCAAGACAGAGGCATTACTAAAATTTGCATGCAGATTTGCAAACTTCGCATGAAGCTTGCCTCAGCTGGGTACCAGCATTTACTCATGCTTTTAGCAGGCTTAAGTACAGTGCCCTAAAAGTTAGGTGCGGGATCCACACCAAATACTATTCTTTAAGGGGTACGTTCCCTGTATAGAATAGTGCTCAGTGCTTAATTTTATCAGCACCAAATTTTCAATGCTTTATATTTCCTCCTTATTGATTAGCGTGGGAATCACCTGTGAGCTCTTACTGCCTAATTTTTTTTAATGTCTGCACACTAATGGCAACAATAACGCATGGTCTTTAATGGAAAAATTAGAAAAAGTCCATTTTTACTGAGAAACCCCAGGCAAGGGCAGGTTAACGCCACTTTGTAACGCAGCATAGTAAAGGGGCCCCTTGGTAAGCAAACATAGGCACTGAAAAGAAGACCTAAATGCAATTAGCCACTCTGTCCCCTCCCAGTGGTCTTTTTAATTTAAACTGGTTCATCACAGCGTTCCCCATCCTTCACTCTTTCTTAATGGATTATACAGTAAAAGAAAACAGAACAGTCTCTTTACCTGTGGATAGTGGTACATCCTGAATGTATTGGACAACTGACTTGATTTCTCTGATGTAAGGCCTTCAATGATAGCAGCCAGCTTGCCAGATGTTTTGCATCGATAATTAGGAACCCAGGTGTCCATACCAGTAAATATACTCATGGCAGTCCCAAATACAAAGAATGGACTGAAGTAAGATTCATAAAGATGAAACCCTAGTGTGATGTTGGGTAAGAGCTCTGAGCTATTGTTAATCTCCTCCAATGCAGAAACAAAGGCCAGGTAGTCAAAATAGTTGTCCGTAAGGTTACTGTGAAGATCAGACAATTAATCACTCACTAAAAGATGGAAAGAAAGCAGTGAAACTATTTTCAAAGCCAATGGTCTGTGTGTGTTTTTAAAAACCAGCTGCAGAGTTTGAAAAAATAAATATATTAAGCACTGCTATATAGATAGGCAGTGACACTGAATATACAGATTAATCTCAGGCTGTCTGTCATTATGTTTATAGTTTTAGGCCTAAATGTAAATGCAAAGGCTATCTGTATTCAGGCTGAATATCACCAAGATGGGAGCAATTCTATAAAATGGAACCTACCCTCCTTTACAGAAAATTAGCATAAGATGTGAGCACATACATCAGCCACAGAACTGGGGTAAATACTCATACCTGGAGATGTGAACAGTATATTTTGTTATCCCCCTTATTCTATAACATGGCTGAACAATAAAATAACCTGACTTAATGGTAGCCCATATTGATAACTTCCACGTAAATTCCACAAAGTGTTGAATGTCTAGTGGTATCAAGATGCATCAATGAAGGCAGAGGTATGAAAAGCCACAAGGAATATGATGAACATAAAAAATGTGGAGATGAGTATGGGATGATAAATTCAGCCAAATAGGGAAGGATACTGGTATAGGCAGCTCTATGGACCAGAGTCAAGAGTTTGAACTGAATTTGAAACATGACTGGAAATCAGTGATAGCAACAGAGGAGTAGTGTAATGTGATCAGACCTATGAGCATGACAAAGTCAGATTATGGTATTTTGTACTGATTGAAGATATTGAAGAAGTAGCTGTTGGAAGCTGACATACTCAGTGTTACAGTAATCCAGTTGAGATATGATGTGAGCATGCAGGAACATAATCTGAGATTCTTGGTCAACATAAGTCCACATTTATCTAAACTGCTGCAATGGTCATGAGCAAATATGAATAACATGTGAGATGTAAGGTTCAAGATAGAGGTGCTGGTTGATGTAAATGCCAAGGTATTTAAATTAGTCAACAAAGAGAAAATGAGAGACAGTCCTTTGCACCTGTCATTCAACAGGTGACCATTTTAGAAGCAATCAAGGTCAAGTGATTAGATTGAAACCAAAAAGATATTGAATTGAGGCAATGTTGAATCTAGGTAAGATAATTTTGCAGAACAAACTCAAGAATGTCAATAACATAGAAGTAATACAAGAAACCTTCATTCTGAACAACAGTGACAAGAGGACTAAGAAACATGTTGAAAGAGAAGGGGTGACCCCAAGGAACACCACAGATGAAATGGAGGAGTGGATATAAAATGGGCACAGACTGAGAAGCAAGATCAGTAAGAAAGGAGTTGAACCACTTTAATACCAGAGAGCTCAGAATTCACAAAACAGCAAAGAAGAAACTTGTGATTCATTAGATAAAAAGCCAATGATAAAACCAAAGAGATGCGTAGGAGTTGGGAGAAAACTGTTCTCTCAATAACTTTACAAAAGGAAGAACAGGCCTATAGTTTGGTGGAATTAAAAGATCAAGTGAAGGTTTCTTCAAAAGGGGGTTAACCAGGACACTGATGAAAAAAAATGATCTTTCATGATTCAAAAGCAAATGAAAGAGGAAACCAAACTGAAAATTTTCTGGGTACAGATCCCTAAAAGCTCCCTACGAAACAAGGTCATAGAAATAACTAAAAGTCTTTTAACCAGTCCTATTCATGAGGTCTACATATGCATGTAACTGCTGAATATCTGCCCTTATCTACATAAGTGCTGACTCTGCTCTCTAACCACACACAAAATAGCTGGTTTTGTTTTTAGTGGTTAGTGTGATATTCTGCGGCACTGACTGGTTGGATGCCACTTTGAATACCGACCTCTTAGATTTTTATGGTGATGAAAAAGTTTGCTTATATGACATTGTTAAGGCCACTAGTTTTGCACATTTTATACCTTGACCTAAGTAAGAATTCAGCTGAGAGGTTTCTCATCAGTTTACCTGGACTGTGTAAGGTCAATATTCAGCAGGGTGATCTCTGCATAAAGATAAGCAAATGACTTATTCAACTGCTTTGATGCTTTGTTTCAATCACACTATCCATTTAAATAGGACCGCTTAATATATAGTCCTAAACTTAAGTGGAATAAATTTGACCAAAATGGGAATGAATATCTCTACTCTCCTGTTGAATTTAAGCTAAACCCGGGGAAGAATTCTGTCATCATCTCCTTTTAACACAGACAAGATATTTTGATATCTAACCTAAGGTTTTCAGTTTGCTAGCTCCAAATAAGAAAAAAAAGACAAATGTGGTTAAACCTGAAGTTAACTGCTTAAATGATTTTGAATATCTACCTCTGTGTGTTTGGTAATGGCAATTAATTTATTGACAGACCCTGATTTATAACTGTAAACCCTCAGATCATGATTAAATTCCTAGCATCCCATTGAATGGTGTTAGGCAAATGTAACATCCCAAGAAGGTCTCTCTTATCTAAAGATCCTTCATTAAGCTGCAAATCAAATTGGCAGTTCAAGTCAGAGATTGTCCTAAACATATGAATCATAAGTCCTAAACATATGAATCATAAGTGTGACTCCAATAGGAACTAAGCCACTGCGCTACTTACACATAAGTATAATCCCATGTGGGAAAAGTTGTATAGGACAGTGGACCTGGGATTGATAACTCTGTCATTGTAACAATACCCCCAATCATGATGTCTCCATCCTTGTGGTATCCTGGTTTTACACTTCCATATTTCATTGATGGATACTGGCTCTCGGTGGTCTTCCATTGAATGTAGAAAAGTATCAAAACCAGGACCAGAATTGCTGCCATCTTTCAGGTTGTGAATCAGTTTTTCCTATGAAACAAACACCTGCTTGTCCTGTTCTGTAATTGTGGTATGAGGAGGAAGTTTAAGAGGTCTTGGATATTAAAATAATTTGCAGAAAAAAAGTCATATTATGACCAAAAATTTTCAAAGTTCAGACCACTAAATCTGTGCAAAGACACACAGGAGGTTGAGGAAAGACAGCACAAGTATCATACTGATGTTGCACAGATCTCTGTATTATTAGCTGTGATTCAGCAGCTGGTGAGGGCACTGTTAAATCTTTATAGAGTCCTGCTCCTGAAAGATTCAGACTCAAGGGATGTCTTCTCCAGATATGTGTGTTTGACATTAAATATACTTTTGATTTTTTTTTGTGCTTTCTTAATATATCTTATAGAAATTGCATGTTCATTAACTAACAAATATTAATTATATAGAAAATTTCAGTGACAAGAAAATGATTATAATCAGTGACATTACATTCCCTTCATATTTTATAAAGTATTGTGGTTGTCATCTTTTAATTTTAAACAATACTATCTTCATGATGGATTAAAGAATACACTTGACAACTGCAAAGAGAGTTTCAAACACAGGTAGAAATAACAACTTTCCTGCAAAACAAAATAAAAACACAGCTAAATTTAGAGAGGGTGGTGTGGGAGGAGTTTTGTTTATGGCTTTTGCCTCTCTGGCCTGGGGCAAGACTAAGAAGACTGTCAGCATGGATTTGCTATTGACAGAGCCGGCGTTAGGTGAGGGTGGGGGAACAAACAGAGGCGTAACCAGACTTGGTATTTTGGATGGGCCCTTCCACGCGCACGTGCCACCCCCCCCCCCCCCCACCCACCACCACCACACTACACAACAAATATCTTCCCATACATATTTTTGAAGATCAAAATGTTTTCCACATATTCCACATCTCCTCCATCTCCTCTGTAGCATCCCAGCATCTGTGTTCCTTTCTTTGAACACTGTCCCTCCCCAGTGTATCATACAGGTGTTCTTGGCGCCTGCAGTGATTCATTATCGCTGCTTGCGCTGGCCTGGCAGGCTTCCATCTGCCATGTTCTGCTCTCACTGACATCACTGCCTGGCAGAACATGGCAGATGTAAGCCTGCGGGGCCGGCGCAAGCAGCGAGAATGAATCGCTGTAGGCTCTGAGGACGCCTGTACTGACACCGGGAAGGAATGAGGTTTAGACACAGGACCACAGATGCTGGGACACCGCAGAGTAGAGGGGAGAAGAGAGCAATGTGATGCTGCCACTGGGTGGGTCTCAGCCAAGAATGGGTGGGCCTGTGTCCACCTAGGCCCACTCACAGCTACACCATAGGGGCAGTTACAAGTATAGGACCCTTTTTATCAAGCCGTGCTAGCGTCTGGTGGTGCGTTAATGCTGACAAAGCTCATTCAAAGTAAATGGGCGTTGTTAGCATTATCACATGACAGCCGCTAGTGTGGCTTTGTTAAAGGGGGGAGGATAGTAAGGGGTAAGGTGGGTTCCCTTGACACTTGTTGAAATGTGTTCCATCACTAGTGAGGGGTGGATACTTGCAATCACTTTGGGGAATGAATAAAGTTACCAGAGCTAATGATTTGTCCACCTTTTTTTAGAAATTATTAACCATAGCTTAAATTCTGGTCAGGTACCATCCATATGGAAGATGGCTGTTATTCAGCCCATATTAAAAAAAGAAATTGTTGGATCCAGCTATCCTGGCACATTATAGGCCAGTATCGAATCTTTACTTTCTGTCAAAAATCATAGAAAAAATTGTTTTTCATCAACTCTCATCTTCCATTAATACAACTCTGGCTTTGTACCCCAGGCAGTCCAGTTTTCAGCAAAATTATAGTACTGAAACAGTTTTAGAAGCTCTTCTTGTGGGTCACGTGATGACGTGGGACTGAGTGGACACCTCGAAAACCGGCTCCGACTCAGATGCCCAAAAATCTGCTAATTTACCTATAAAAAGACCTCGTAGCGATCCCCTTGAAGGAAAGGGAAGCTGAAGGAAGAGAGCGGCGCAGAGTGTGATCGCGGGCCCCTACTACCGTGTGGAAAGCCGGTTATACCTGCTAAGACCCCGCGAGGGAAGAAGAGTGCCAGTGCAGCGATACCAAAGATGGCTGCGGTTCCCGAGGCGGTGGCGACGGGAGCGATCCCGTCAGAACTGGTGAGAGGCCTGACGCAGCAGATTTCAGCAATACTGGAGGACAAGTTGTCTAAATTACAAGCGTCGGTGGACCAGATCCGCGAGACAACAGAACGTCAGGGAGCACGCCTGCAGCAAGCGGAGGACCGCATATCGCATTGTGAGGACCTGGCTGAGGGCATGAGCGGGAGAGTTGCAGCGCTGGAATGGAGGTGTGAGCAACTGGCGCAGAAGACAGATGACTTCGAAAATCGAAGTAGGCGCAACAACCTACGGATAGTGGGAGTCCCGGACTCGGTCAAAGCAGCAAACTTACAGAAGTTTGTGGAGCAATGGCTTCCCACACAGTTGGGCCTAGAACTGGATGGTCGGCTGCTGTAAGTTGAAAGTGCATCGAGTGGGGGTAGTGCGGGCAAATGAAAATTGGCCCTGACAAGTGCTGGCCAAAATATTTAACTATAAGGACAAGGAAGCGCTTTTGCAGGCGTACAGGGGCCAGTCGCGACTTGAATATGAGGAGCAAAAATCCTACTTTTTCAAGACTACTCGACTATAGTTTCAGAGCAACAGAAGCTAATGGGGTGCCACTGCAAACGCTTATATGAAAAGGGTGTGAAGTTTGCCTTATTATACCCTGCCAAGGTACGTGTTTTACATGAAAACAAATCTTTATTCTTCAGTGAACCTGCAGTGCTGGAAGCGTTTGTAGAGAGACTGCACTGAGGACTCGAGATTGCAGCAGCCTGGTAGCGCGGGGGCTGATTGCGTGGTCGGAGGAGGCCAGGCAAGTGGATTGTGAGCTCAATTGTGGCGGCGGGTGAGAAGGACAGTAGCGGATGAGGTGCAAACCTCAGCCTGCATGGGGATCTTTAACCACCTCGAAGCTGCAAGTTCCAGTATGCAGTTGGACACCTTGACTATTTATGTTTCTAAGTTGGCAGCATGGTTAATTGTTTGATGTTGGGATCTGAACTCTTGGGTAGTCTTGAGAGCCTAGGTTAACCAATTCTGTTTAGAGGGCAGTAATTGTCACATATATATTGTTACTCTTTTTTTCTAAGGGGGGAATAATGCGAGGTATTGATGGGTGGGCATGGGAGAAGGGAACCAGGAGAGTTAGTGGTGAGAAGAGGGAGAGTGTGTGTTGTGACCTGTTGAGTTTGAGGGGATATGTATGGGGTAGGGGGGCAGGATTGGTTGGGAGGGTATAGGTTGGGAAGGGAGGGGGAAGGTAGAGATAAGGGAGGGGGTGTTGGGGCAGGGAGGGAGAGAGAGGGAGGAGGGGGAGGAGGCAATTGCAGTCCTGGATGCGAACAATGATGAGGAAATTTGGAGAGCAAGCAAGTGGGAATGAGGGAAGCGTGACCCAATTGATTGAGCAGAGACTAGACGACAACGCTGCTGCACTGGGAGTTTAGCTGGGAGGCTCCCGGTGCATTTCAAGGAGTTATGTAGTGATGGCAGCTGAGTACAGAGTGGCATGGCTAGTCTAAAAATAGTATCGTTGAATGTTGATGGAGTGCACTCCCCGGTAAAGCGTGCAAAAATCTTACAAACACTGAGGAGGCAGAAAACTGATATAGCTTTAATACAGGAAACACATCTCAGTAGAAATGAACATCTCAAATTAAAAAGGGATTGGATAGGTGATATCTACTTTGCAGCATACAACGGGCGACAGCGAGGGGTAGCCATAATGATTTGGAAATCAGTGGTGTTCAATATGCATGCAATGTACCAAGATCCAGAGGGGAGATTCATTGTAGTGACGGGCTTATTGCAAGGCGTTAAAATGGGGCTCTGCAGTGTCTATGCGCCCAATGTATACACGCATAAATTTTTTACTACACTGGTGACAAAATTGATGCCATTAGATGACTATCAACTTATTATAGGGGGAGACTTCAATATTACGAGTGATCAATCCATAGACTGCAAGACCCCAAGGAGAGCAGGGAAAGCCCAAGAGGAGAGATGAGTAATATGGTAATGAGGGATTTGGAGTTGGTGGACATCTGGCGCATTAAACATTTAGAAGAACATGATTACACTTTTTTCTCACACCCACATGGAGTACATTCACGCTTGGACTACCTGCTTGTGTCCCACTCGGTGAGTTTAAGAACGACTCACACGGGAATTGGAGAGCCAGATATCTCTGACCATGCCCCAGTGTGGGTGGAATTGAAATGGGGAGGAGGGGGAAAGACGGCCAGATGGCGGATGAATCCGGTGATGTATCAGAGTAGGGACTTTCGCACGTTCTTGCGGCAGAGTTGGCTGGATTATGTAAGGGATAATGACACACAATCAGTGAATGCAAGGGTATACTGGGAGGCTGCAAAGGCGGTGATTCGGGGAAAAATTATTGCATATGCCGCCTCTCAGAGGAAAAAACGGGAAGTGCAAATCGGGGCTCTTACTCTGAAATTGCAAGAGGCCCGGCGGAACCTTATTGGGTCCTCCTCTGAGGATAACAGGAAAGTGTATACCCAATGTAGGAAAGAGATGCAGGAGGTTCTGAATGCGGGGCACTCTACAATATCCAGTTGTATAAGTATAGGCTACATCAATGGGGCAATAAAACTGGTAAGTTATTGGCTGCTTTGGTGAAACAAAATTGGGGGGGGGGGGAAGTTTATCAGCAAAATAAGGGACAGAGGGGAGAAGTTAATAACAGAGCATAAAGAGATTCAAAAGGAGTTTGTGAATTTTTATACGTCTCTTTATAAGGAGGAGTCCTTCTCTGAAGACAAGTGTAGGGAATTTTTCAAAAAGTTGGGCCTCCCCTCGTTGACGGGAAGACCAGCAAAGAATGTTGAATGCGCCTTTGCAGGGTAGAGAGGTCCAACGGGTAATCAAGCGATTGAAGTTGGCCAAAGCCCCTGGTCCAGATGGTTTGGGGGTGGAATATTATAAAATCTTACAAGACCTGATACCTCTACCTTTTATAGCAATGTGTGAAGAAGTGAAGGAGGGGGGCGGTATGGGACAGGTAATGAATCATGCTTATATTACTGTGCTCCCAAAGCCGGGGAAGAATGAGGAGTTGGTAGGCTCTTATAGATCAATTTCATTACTCAATCAAGATGTAAAAATATTGGCGGCGGTGCTAGCGGACCGACTGGGACAACTAGTCCCCAGCCTGATTCATTCAGACCAGGTGGGCTTTATTAAAGGAAGATTTGCGTCGGCCAACATTTTAACAGTGGGTCGAGCCTTGCTAGAGGGGAGGGGAAGATCTGGAGATGCACTTCTGGCTAGCCTGGATGCCGAAAAAGCCTTTGACAAGGTGGTGTGGGAGTATCTGTTTTGGGTCATGGGATGATTCGGCATCCAGGGTGATTTTTCGAGTTGGGTCCGGGCCCTGTATAGTACACCAACAGCACAAATCATTATTAACGACTCTCTCACGGACGTGTTTCCCTTAAAGGGTGGGACCCGGCAGGGCTGCCCACTGTCACCATTACTGTTCATTCTGTCCTTGGAACTGCTGGCAGCAAGAATAAGGGGGGAGGAAGAGCTCAAAGGGCTTAAAGTGGGGGGAGAGGAACACAGAATCAAATTATTTGCAGATGACATGTTGCTGATGATGGAGGAAGCATCGCACACTTTGCCGAGAGTTATGTCCATCATCCGGAGTTTTGGAGAATTCTCGGGTCTTAGCATCAATTTCGAGAAATCTGAAGCATTACCCATTAGTGTGCCGTGTAATAGCAAGGAGCTGCAGAGTTTCCCTCTGAAATGGGCAGTGGGAGGTATCCGTTACTTGGGGGTCTAACCAGTGCTAACCAGACATGGGTATACAAGAGGAATGTGCTAGATAGATTAGAAGAGGTGAAACAACTGTGCCGCAAGTGGAAAGACCTGCCGCTGAATTTTCTGGGACGAATAGCCTTGATGAAAATGGTGGTCTTACCTAAACTTTTATACCCATTACAAATGCTTCCATTGTGGGTGTGGACAGCGGAAGTCAGTCTGTACCGGAGTATGATAGGTACTTTTATATGGCATGCAAAGAAGCCGCAGATAGCTTATAGTAAGCTAACTTATGACCGGAGACAGGGAGGACTTAGGTTAACAAGACTTACGCACTTACAATGTGGTGGCACTGATGCGGTGGATCCATGAACTGATGTCAGGGAAGGGTTTCTACGCATGCGGAGGCTTCTGGGAGAGTTGGTGTAGACCGAACGACCCGTTCACTGTTCTAGAGTCCTGGGTGGTGGCAGGAGCTAGGAAGTTAGTGGAGAATCCCTATGTGGCAGCCCTGCAGCGGGCATGGAGGTGGTGGAGAGGGCAGGGGGGAGTGGTTAAAGGGGCCAGCCCATTTCTCCCGTTGGTGGGGAATTTGGCTTTCCCGGCAGGAATTGGAGCGTCGGTATTCCAAGGGTGACGAGAGAAAGGGTGCCGCTTTATAGGCCAATTTAGGAGAATGGGAGAGGATGTGTTTCCAACATTTTCAGAAGTACAAAAAAAACTGCAGATCCCTGGCTCCCAATTCTTTGCATATCTCCAGGTGAGAGACTATGTATTGAGTGTGGAACGCAGGAGCCGAGCGGTGGCCCGCTTTACACAACTGGATCACTTGTTTTTGCAGATGCCACCCCACTTTAACAAGCTGGCGCAATGGTGCCGAGTGCTCAAAGATAACCAAAAAGGGCAACACTTATCACAATTAGCGGATCTTTGGAGAAAGGATGTGGTAGAGGCCATTTCAGCGGACTGTCTCGAGGGGATTTTGGGGAATTTGAGCAAGTTGACCCCAAATGCCTCTCTACAAGATATACAGTATAGAATTCTTTACAGGGTGCACATCACTAAAGAAAGGGGAAAGACCCTAGGGATGTGGGAGGATGCAGTTTGCAATAAGTGTGGGAGTGGAGTGGGTACGTTTTTACACTCCTTCATGGAGTGCCCAACATTACATGCTTTATGGGCCGGTGCGCTGAGTGCTATTGAGAATATCTTACAGAGATCAGTGGAACGGAAATATTCAGTCACTATGCTGGGATGTGGGGACTCACTGAGAGAACAGGGACTGGGGGCTATGCAGTGCAAATTCATATTGCTGGCAATGGTACTAATTAAGAAATGTATCTTGTGAGTTTGGATTGATGCAGAGCCTCCAGCACTGGATGCGTGGAAGAACTGTATGATTGAGATGGCTAACTGGGTAAACACAGCGCACAAATTTTCTGCCTCTTTGGGAAAGCGTCAATATCGAGATTTGTGGGGGAGGGCGCTCTCCTTGTTCTCACGACACAGCCTTGACTTAGAGAATCCAGGATAAGCATGGTATAGACAACAGGAAGCATGGGGAAGGTGGGAGGGCAAAAGGGAGGGAACAGGGGGGTAACTCTAAGGGGGCATACAGTGGGGGAAATAAGTATTTGATCCCTTGCTGATTTTGTAAGTTTGCCCACTGACAAAGACATGAGCAGCCCATAATTGAAGGGTAGGTTATTGGTAACAGTGAGAGATAGCACATCACAAATTAAATCCGGAAAATCACATTGTGGAAAGTATATGAATTTATTTGCATTCTGCAGAGGGAAATAAGTATTTGATCCCCCACCAACCAGTAAGAGATCTGGCCCCTACAGACCAGGTAGATGCTCCAAATCAACTCGTTACCTGCATGACAGACAGCTGTCGGCAATGGTCACCTGTATGAAAGACACCTGTCCACAGACTCAGTGAATCAGTCAGACTCTAACCTCTACAAAATGGCCAAGAGCAAGGAGCTGTCTAAGGATGTCAGGGACAAGATCATACACCTGCACAAGGCTGGAATGGGCTACAAAACCATCAGTAAGACGCTGGGCGAGAAGGAGACAACTGTTGGTGCCATAGTAAGAAAATGGAAGAAGTACAAAATGACTGTCAATCGACAAAGATCTGGGGCTCCACGCAAAATCTCACCTCGTGGGGTATCCTTGATCATGAGGAAGGTTAGAAATCAGCCTACAACTACAAGGGGGGAACTTGTCAATGATCTCAAGGCAGCTGGGACCACTGTCACCACGAAAACCATTGGTAACACATTACGACATAACGGATTGCAATCCTGCAGTGCCCGCAAGGTCCCCCTGCTCCGGAAGGCACATGTGACGGCCCGTCTGAAGTTTGCCAGTGAACACCTGGATGATGCCGAGAGTGATTGGGAGAAGGTGCTGTGGTCAGATGAGACAAAAATTGAGCTCTTTGGCATGAACTCAACTCGCCGTGTTTGGAGGAAGAGAAATGCTGCCTATGACCCAAAGAACACCGTCCCCACTGTCAAGCATGGAGGTGGAAATGTTATGTTTTGGGGGTGTTTCTCTGCTAAGGGCACAGGACTACTTCACCGCATCAATGGAAGAATGGATGGGGCCATGTACCGTACAATTCTGAGTGACAACCTCCTTCCCTCCGCCAGGGCCTTAAAAATGGGTCGTGGCTGGGTCTTCCAGCACGACAATGACCCAAAACATACAGCCAAGGCAACAAAGGAGTGGCTCAGGAAGAAGCACATTAGGGTCATGGAGTGGCCTAGCCAGTCACCAGACCTTAATCCCATTGAAAACTTATGGAAGGAGCTGAAGCTGCGAGTTGCCAAGCGACAGCCCAGAACTCTTAATGATTTAGAGATGATCTGCAAAGAGGAGTGGACCAAAATTCCTCCTGACATGTGTGCAAACCTCATCATCAACTACAGAAGACGTCTGACCGCTGTGCTTGCCAACAAGGGTTTTGCCACCAAGTATTAGGTCTTGTTTGCCAGAGGGATTAAATACTTATTTCCCTCTGCAGAATGCAAATAAATTCATATACTTTCCACAATGTGATTTTCCGGATTTAATTTGTGATGTGCTATCTCTCACTGTTACCAATAACCTACCCTTCAATTATGGGCTGCTCATGTCTTTGTCAGTGGGCAAACTTACAAAATCAGCAAGGGATCAAATACTTATTTCCCCCACTGTATATAGTAGTTCTTTTCTTATTTTTTTTTTTATTTTTTTTTTTTATATTGTACACCACTCAGCTCTACTTGTTAGTATGGGTGGTATAGAAAGTTTAAATAAACCATAAGCCATACAGTGTCTACCAAAGATATGCATGTGGGCACAATTGTAATAAGGCCTGAGATCTCTATGTCATTGCCATTCTCTGTCTTTTCCCTCATTATCCACATAGCCACCTACCTCCTCTTCCAACCTTCTCAAGTGTGTAGGCTTCACATGCTGCACACAGCTAATGGAAGGTCGGCTATGGGATCCCTGAAGGTGTACAGGTGCATTCTGTAGAGAAGGCATGGCACCTCTCGGGGTTTATATCGACACCATAGTCATAAGGACTATGGTGATGGTTTGGACTATCCAAGATTGCCATTTCACTGATGTTGTTGTGTGTAGCCAATCTGGGAGGTATGCAATGTCCTTTGGTCTGCTAACTGTTGTAAGGTGTGCTAGATTGCTATTTGCTATGATGTTGGGTCACTAATGAAGACCCAAAAAAGTGTTTGGGAGCGGGAGGATTCACATGACAAAGTCTAAGATAACAGGGTCTGCTATGTTATGGAATACCATGCAAGCAAATGGGCTATCACAGTTCAATTTTATTTAATATACCTCAAATAAAATCAAATATCTAAGTGGTTTACATATTAGAAATATTACAGTTGAAATAAGAGGATAGAAAAAAAAAAAGTAACTCGGGCTACATGGAAAACGTCATAAAATCCAAGAGAGGAGTAGAATTTAGTTAAAATTAACCTAGGGAGAAACACAAGATGGGGAGAGGGGAGTAAGAGAAAGAAAATTGAGCATCATCTCACTAAGGAGTTCATTTTCAAGAGAGAAAAACTGGCATAAATCTGCATGTGGTTGTTTTTTTTTTCAGAAAAATTTCCAAATTAGTATTTTTAAAACCAACTTTTAGACATTTTTCTATGAAGTCCATCAGAAGTGTGTTCAAATCACAAGGGGGCATGTCAGGGGTACGTTAAGGGTGGGATCTGGGCATTCCTAACACTTGGATGTTTTTCAGCCATAATGGAACAAAACAAAATAGTCCATGACTAAAACTAATATGTTTTGAGCTAAACCTGTTTTTATAACAAATAAGGCACAAAAAGGTGCCCTAAATGACCAGATGACCACTGAATAGAATCAGGGATGACATCTCCTTACTCCTCCAGTGGTCACAAACTCCCTTCCACCCTTCCAAAAATGTTATTTAATACATTACTTGCCAGCCTCCGATGCAGTGGCGTAGCCACAGGTGGGCCTGGGTGGGCCGGGGCCCATCCACTTAGGGCTCAGGCCCACCCAACAGCAGCACATATTTAGTGCTAGCTAATGGGGATCCCAAGCTCTGCCAGCTGAAGACCTCCCCCTGATGGTGCTGAAAACACTGCTCTCCACTTCAGCAGTCTAAGCTTCCTAAGCTGCTGATACTGGTCTCATTGCATTGGGGGGGGGGGGGGGGGGAGAGAGAAAGGAGAACACTTGGTGCCCACCCACTTCTTGACTAGGCCCACCCAAAATCTGCTGTCTGGCTATGCCCCTGCTCCCATGTTATACTCAGGTCCATTACAATAGCCTGCAGGTCCTTGGAGTAGTCTAGTGGTGGGTGCAGTGCACTGCAGGCAGGTGGACTCAGGTCCATACTTCCCCTACCTGCTACACTCGAGGAGGAAACCTTGAACCTTCCAAAACTCGCCAGCAACCCACTGTTCCCACATATAGGTGCCCCCTTCACCCGAAAGGAATACGGTAGTGGTATACAGTTGGGGGTTGTGGGGTTTGGGGGGAGTTTGGTGGGGGCTCAGCAGACAAGATAAGGGAGTGTTGTAGGAGGTGGAAGGCCTCCAAATATTTAATATACAGAATTAATTTTCTCATATTGGACAGAGAGGAATGAAGGCTTCTCTCCTTCCAAATCATGAGAAACAGAGCTTGCTGGAATAGCAATTACACTTTACCTCCCCCCTCTTGCCAAGCCAGGTGAATTGTAAAGCTGAATTGCCCCCAATCTCACCCATTAAGTGTGACTGGTCTCAGGGAAATTCAGGTGACAGAATTCTTTTCCCATGCCCCACAGACTATTCTCATTGACTGAACATTTTTTCCATATCTTGAAACCAAAAATGGGGAGACTATAGAACCAGAGGACATAAAGCTGCAAGGAGGAAAACTTAAAAGCAACACCAGGAAATACTTTCACAGAAGGTGGTGAATGCTTAGAATGCTCTTCCACAGGAAGTGATGAGAGAAGCCCTTTTTTAGTTGTGAAAGTTGTGGAGCAGCAGGTAAAACCCTGACCACCTTTCTGAGCAGACTAGATGGACCATGATGCTAGTTGTCGTCTGCTGTCATTTTCTATGTTACCATGTACTATCCCTCCTTATTCTAGTAGCTCTGGATTAGCCTTGGTATGTGAATCTCATCAGACTGTTGTGGGGAGGGGGGTACCTCGAGCTGCTCCAGCAGGGTCCAATTATCATGGAAGATATGGATCTGTTTTGGCTTGATTGATTCACAATGGTTATTTTTCAGCAGTAGTGGCTACGCATTTAATGGTGCATGGGACCTCCATGTCCGCAGCACGTGTCCATGTCTGGCAAGTGTGAGAATCCTGGTGCAAAAGTTGAGGTTTGTCTGCAAGGGAGGCAAATATTCATTCAGTTCTGCCCTTGCAAAGAGGGATAGAGAGTGGCTTGGCCCTTCAGTGTTCAAGAGGCAGTGCAAGCCTGTTAGAGGTACAGTGAAATGAGTTTTGTGGCAGCACATCTGGATATTTGCAAGTTCTTGTGAAGAGTTAACAGATCTGTCCTCTTGTGAAGAGTTAACAGATCTGCCCTCCCTTAGGACCTGGTAGGTTCACACTTTGTACTAGTGCTGTCCAATTCATGATTCAAATCGATTCGTCCCTCCCACCCACTGTCATCCAGGCCGCTGCTTCCCTCCCTCCAGCTGTCACCCAAGCCACTGTAGCTGCTGAGGAAAGCAGCAGTAGTGAGAAGATACTTACCATAGCAGGGCCCAAGGTCTCTCTATTGTTGGTACAGGCAAGAAAGTTTCTCTATTGGCGCACAGCCGGATCAGGAACTGACATCAGGGGGTGGGACTGACTGTCAAGCCACACAAGGAGGTTTAATAGACAGGAGTGGATGTGAGCCTATCTAGTCCACTGTAAGCCAATTTGGTTAATCTGTGTGTCCACTCCCCAGCTCATCCATCATTGCCATATGCTCAAAACAAAGCAAGCAAATCTATGAGCTGCTGCTTCCACGTTGTCATTCTTTATTGTTGGTCCACATCTGTAACAAGTCTAAAGCTGTTTCAGTTGGATAGGCAATGCCTTAAAAGGTGGAGGAGAAAAGAAATAACAATTGAATATCACTGAAACAGCTTCACAAATTATTGTAGCTGGTAGAAACAACAATTATAAACTCTGTAGTTTGTGCCTATTTTTCTTCACTGTTCTTCTATTCAATACAGATGGCCAGATTTCAGTGAGGATATCCTGTTTCCTGATGGGTTCATCTTAAATGTTGTTGTAATCTGCCTTGGGAAGCCTGGTGTTATAAAGATGATGGCATATATTGAAATTAAATGGAAGTAGAATTAAATTCTCCTTTCATTGGGGCACATGGAGTCACATCTTCATCTGTTTTGTAGAAGTTTACCTTTTAGAGAGACAAATGGATTATTCTGTTTTGAACATGTTTCAGGGGCAAGCAACCCACTGGTTTAGCTTTGAGCAGCAGCACCTGTCGAACGTGACTATGATCTTGCCCAAAAACTCGTTTATGTTTTACAAGCTTTTGAGGAAGCCACAACAATTGCATCTGGAGAACAGTATGCTTATGTGTACGCCAGCCACCTCTGTGCCTTCAGAAAGAGATGTTTCTGCTTCTGGACAAATTATAGCTGCAAGACGCAGTTGTCTGAAGCCAGCCAAAGTGGACAAAATGATTTTTCTTAATAAAAACTGGAAGATGTAGGACTTGACCAAACTTCACTTTTCACATGATGTAACACTGCATAGCGTGCTCACACTAAAGTTTGCCTTTGTTCAACTGCTGGCTGTTTTTTTTGGGGGGGGGGGGAGGGTGGTTACCCTGTGTGTTATAATATTAGCATATGGGCCTCACTATTTCAATCAAGTTAAATCAAATTGAATCGAAAAACCAATTTTTTTGAAAGAATCGAATCGTACCGAATTGAAAAAGTTTTGACGGAATCGGACAGCACTATTTTGTACCTCTGAATTGAGCATCTCTATAGGATCTTTATTTAATGGTGGTATTCTTGGTGGCCATCTGCTCCCTGAAACATAACTAGGAGTTGCAAGCTCTCTTATGTAGGGATCCCTTTCTTTCTCAGCAGATTAGTTGCTGCAGACAATATTTGTAGGGCAACAACATGGTCGTTGATGCACTTATTGTTAAGCATCACAGACTGGATGTCCAAGCTAGGAAGAACTGTGACTTGGGAAGGCAGTACTTGTGGGGGCTTTGTCTTCCCCTCCTGGTTCTATGAAGCTTGGGTACATCCCATCAGTGTGTACAAATCTAGTAGGACAATAAGGAATGTGAATTTGCTCTTACCTAGTAATTTCTTTCCTTGAATCTCAATAGACCAGACCTGGATCCACCCAGGAAGACTAAATCGCCTTCGGGGAAGTCCTTTCAACATCTTTATTCTTAAGAGTTGAAGTGTGGTCTCAGCTCTGATCTTTCAGAGGTATATAGAATTTTTTTCTTCCTTACCTCGGCTGGTGTATGTAGAGTGGTTTGTTTACAGTTGTTTTGCAGCATCAGCTTTTTCAGTAATCTACTGGCAAGTTCCAAGGCTGCATCGCTTATAATGCCATCACTGGAAATCAGTGTTTTCTGCCTCAGTCTGTTGATTGGGCAGCAGAACCCATCAGTATGGACTGATCTAGCAGGATTCAAGGAAAGGAAATTATCAGGAAGAACAAATTTCACCTTTTTAGGCCTGTCCTAAATTTCATAAAAGAAGATTCAAACATATAATAAGATGGGAAGGAGGACCAGAGTGATAAAACTGAAAAACAAAGCTAGTATAGCAATTGATTTTGAGATGAATAATTCATGTGTGAAGGGATAGCAAGCAGATTCTCATATTGAGAATGAAGAGGACAAGATGACTGGTAAGGGAACAATGGACTGGTTAAGTACAAAAGGGTGCAAGAATAAAGGGCTCTATGGGTTAACATAAGAATCTTAAATTTGATTCTGAAGGAAACAGGGAACTTTGCATTTTCATTGTTAAGTTATAAACTCAGTATATACAATCTGCCTTACTTTCGTTATGATGATGTGAAATGTGTGCATATTGAATATTCCACTGTGAAATATTTTACTTAACCTGTAACTGGATTAGACATGGAAGAGATGGATTAATGATTAAAACAGTGCTTCTCAACCCTCTCCTAGAGGTACACCAGTCAGGTTTTCAGGATTACCATACTGAATAAGCATGAAATAACTTTGCAGATATTGGAGACCCATTGTATGCAGATCTCATATGCATATTCATTAGAGTAATCCAGAAAACCTGATTAGCTGGGTGTGCCTCCAGGAGAGGGATGAGAAGAACTGGATTAAAGTATTATGCTGAAAAGCATAAGAGTGAGACTGTAAATTATTCTTCCCCTGATTGTTGTCTGTTGACTTGATTCTTTCAGTGATCAATGCTATGATCGATCCAGATGGAACATTGGATGCCTTCAACAGCTTGGGATTCAGCAGTTCTGTGTTACCAGCCCAACCTAAGTTGAAGTCCACTCCTCCTTCCCAGACTACCTGCACACAGGTGACAGAGCACGGTCAACTGGAAGCCAGGGCTGTCCACTCTGCTGTCATCTCAGTCTCATCTGAATTAGACAGTGTTGAATCTGAGCCTGACTTCAGTATACATTTTAATAGGTTCAACCCTGATGGAGAAGAAGAAGATACTACCATACATGAATGACAGTTTATGCTGCTGAACACAAAATGACTAGGAATAAAGTTAAATTAATGTATCTTTATTAATATTGTTTTGACCATTTTATCAATGTAATCAAGCAATTAGAGTTAATAACACTTCAGGAAATTATTCTTATCTATTTATATTCAATTTGATAACTTAAGGTTTTTTTCTACATTTTCTTTCCGGGTTTGCATTGACTGTTTTGTACCAGATAAATGACTACTCTGGTATTTATTTTGCATAGTATTCTGTAGAATATTCAAAAATATTCTCAGATTCCGGGGGCTGATAATGGAAGCCATCTGTTATCCAGTCTAATTATCCTGGTACTTTGTTAACCTCAGTTGAAATCCTAATGCTTTGTGATACCACAAACAGATTAGAATTTAGTTCTGGTACAAGAAATGAGCTCAACTGGGTTTTAAGAAACAAAAGTTCTTTGTGTGTTCTTATCCATCATTGTGAAAGTAGAAATACAAAAATAAAAAATTGTTCTTCCAAGGTTTCCTGAGGATTCGTTAACTCTTTAAAAAGTAAAGTATGATTACAGCAAAGAACTTTTGACAGATTTGTGGTTGCGTATTCTGGAAATGAAACAACCATTTTTTTTCTTATTTAAAAGCTTTTTTTTTTTTAAGCCATTCTGTGAAATGCAAGAAATCAACATACAGCATTGATGAAATCCCAAGTCTCCTGTGCCAATGTGCTGTGAAATGGACTTAAACATTATTTAGATTGGACAGTTAATGGTTTCTATATAACAAGCATTTATATTTAGTAATTTAGGAATACATTGATATATTTCACCGAACATTCATTCTTGTGTATTGAAGATTTCAAATTATTATGTGATTTATATATCTTTGTTGCTATATGAATTGACTTGGGGTTTTTTCAAGTAAAGCTATTATGTTTGCACTAAAATTTTGCTGGGAATGAAATAGTAGGTGAATATATCAATATATAAATGATGAGCTAATGGTCTTTTCTTGTATATAAAAAAACTGCTAATAGTGTTAACTTATTGTAACATGACTGCTTTCATTACCTTTTTGAAATATATATTTAGTGCTTTTGAATTTTGTTCAAAAGTTTGTCATGAATAATTAAAAAAAAAGTAGAGAGAACTTATTGCTTCCCAAATGTTAGAACTATAAAATAGATCTAAACATAAGAGAAAAAAAAATAGAAAGAGCACATGACTCTGGACCCGGAAACTAGTTCAAATCAATTTGTATACCTTGTTGCCAATTTAAAATATGAAATTTGCTTACATAATTGATGGGCTAGTGTTCCTTGAGGTGATCATGACTTTTGTTTCCCCTACATAAGACTTCAGGATAAATTCTCTAAGAGAGTTAGGCATTAAAATGCAGTACTTTTCCTTGGTTTCCAGATAACCAAACATAACTTCCATGCAAATTTTTCTGTAAGCTTTTCTTTAAAACTGTACAGCAAATCTTTTCCTTCTATCTTATGCCTGTACTATAAGGACTATAGAAAGTAAAATGTAATATAGCACTTTTGATAATCCCTTCACTTTGCAAGTCTAAGATATATCCCTCTCTAAGCCTACTTTCCTAGAAACATAACATGTGAAAGAGCAACAGTAAATAACCTCATATTTCCAGAACACTGTAATTTGGAAAAATATTCAGCTAAACATAGCTTTTCATAGACTGGAATTTTCAATGGTCTGTATCTTAAGGGTGAAAATTAGTTTTCAGCATTTTATTTCAATAGATCTTTTAACAGTTCAGCAATAATCCTATGCTACCTATGTTTAGGAAAAATAAACTTGTCTCTGTACATTTTTAAACTGTGCAGAATTTCAGAAGTCAAAATACGTATTTAATCTGTAACTTGGACCAGTTATTGAAACAAAAAATTGTCATTGTATAAAATACTGTTGTATAATCTTGTATTTTTGTTTAAAATAAATAAAAAAAGAATACAGAATATGCTTGGTAGAAAGCTGGATTCTCCACCCCAACATAGAAGAGAAGCAAACCATTTTACAGAAGCTGTTGGAAAATGTGTTTTTAAAACTGGAGGCCGCCTTAAGTGTTTTGCTCTATTTTGTGCCTATGGAATTTATAGTGTCCTATAAAGAGCTGTCAAACCATTGAAGGTACACCTTGCATGAATATAAAATTTCCTCCAGCAGCTGAGATTTCTGGATGTCTGGTTTGGCCTTTTTTGAATGAATCATAAATATATATATATATATATACACACATATATATTTTAAAAATAATGTTAAACTAAAAACACAAAAAATAACATTTCCTTCTGTTGAATGTTTTGAATCTCAATTTCTCTGTAAATAGGAGTGGAAAATGGAAGGCTGTTTAAATATAAATATGTATGCTCTGAACAAAATTAAATTTGTGTTCTCCAAGCGTTTACATATTTGTGTTCTATAATGAATGTTTTGCATTTACTATGTGTTGTTCTTTTTGTATGAACACATTATTTTCCTTATTTATTTTTGTTACATTTTGTTATGTTGAATTTATGATTCCATTTCAAAATAAAAGTATTTCTGAAACTTTATAACATAAATATTGCGTACTTTACTTTTATCTTAAGAAATGAAGTTGCTTGTGTGGTGTCATCAAAAGTTCATCTAGAAGTAGCATTAAAGCTTTTTTCCCCCCCATGTTCTTGACTGCTGTATAATTGGCAGTGCACCCATCATGCTTTTTAGAATATGGAGCCAAATGATATGGAAGCTGTTATATTTAAAGTGTCCTTTGAAACCGTGTTTCAACCATGCAAAAGTATTGCCCCCAACCTCCAAATGAATGGACAACTATGGTCCTTTGTTGCGAACAGCCAGAATCAGTTGGTTCCAGTGCAGTCTTTTTATTCCGTAACAACTGCACTTGCATGGCTTTTTGAAGTAAATGTTCCTTGAAGATTCATTCTAGCAATGAGTGACTGAAAAATACGTATCTGTTTTTATTATTATTATTATTGATGTGATCTGGACAATGCTAGACAGTTTAACATTTTCTTACCCCTCTAATTTCAATTTGTTTTAATTGTATTAATATGCATATATTTCAGGATGTCCATGGTGAATGTTCATGACAGAGATTTTAATGCACTGCCTCCACTGCATGCAGGTTTCTTTCATGAGTGTTCGTTGTGGATGTCCTGAGGGCCAGACTGGCTGGGGTGCCTCTAGGGACCAGGTTTGTGAACCACTGCCTTACACTGTCTATTAAATTGTTTTATTATGTATTATGTTGACATTGTAAGTAGTATACTATGCCATATTTTGTATTGTTATTTGAATAATTCTACTACTGTAATTATTGTTTACGTTTGATTTATTTTTACTGTACACTGCCTTGAGTGAATTCCTTCAAAAAGGCAGTAAATAAATCCTAATAATAGGAATATACATTACACATGCAAAATTACTTCAAAAATGTAACTTGAAGTAGTATAAAATTCAGAGCCAGTTCTTCTCACCGGAGGCTTAGGAATAAGCTGAGCAGACTGACATTAGAACTCAAAGTGCTGAAATGGATTGGAAATTTTTTTACTGACAGAAATGGACTGGAAACGTTTTTACTGATAGACAACAAAGGATTCTGCTCAGAGGAAAGGAAAATTAGTGGAGTGCCTCAGAGATTGGGCTTATATTCTGTTTAATATAATTGTGAGTGACATTGCTGAATGGTTAGAAGGAAAGGTTTGCCTTTTGTGGATGACATGAAGATTTACAACAGCAGAGTGGACACTCCGGAGGAAATGTCCAACATGAAAGTGATCTACAAAAATTAGAAGAATGTTTTAAGGTCTGGCAGTCAAAGCTTAATGCAAAGAAGTGCAGAGTGATGCACTTCAGGTATAGAAATCCCAAGATGCTGTCTGAGATAGTGGGTGAGAGGCTGATCATCAAAGCTTAAGGGAGAGACCTTGCGGTGATAGTGTCTGAAATCTCAAGGCAGTGAAACAATGAGATGTGGCTATGGCCATAGAAGGATACAAGACTGTATAGGAGGAGGCATAGTCAATAGAAGAAAGGAGGTGTTAATGCCCCTCTACAAGTCATTGATAAGGTCTCATTTGGGGTACTATGTTCAGTTATGGAGGCCATATCTCACTAAGGACATTAAAAGGACCTGAAGCGATCCAGATGAAGGCACCAAACGATTTATGAGAAGAGACTTGAAAATCTGATATGTATACCCTACAGGAATGGAGGGATAGGGGACATATGAAACAGACATTTTAATATTTGAAAGGTGATAATAGACAGATCTTTTATACAGGTAGGGAAGCAGTAGAATCAGAGGACCTGAATTTAGGTTGCAGGGTGGTAGACTTAGGAATAACATCAGGAAATACTTTTTTATGAAGAGGGTGGTAGATGTCTGCAATGCCTTCCTGGTGGAGAGAAAAACAGTAAGAAATTCAAAAATGTGTGGGATAAACACAAACGATCCCTATAGAGAAAGAGAAGGGAATCAAAACAAAACTTAGCAGTGCTTAGATGGCTTTTGACTCGTAACCACTTGTAACCACTCGCCTCCACCTACCCTCCTCTCTTCCTTCCCGTTCACATTAATTGATTTGATTTG
Source organism: Microcaecilia unicolor (assembly GCF_901765095.1). Lineage (NCBI taxonomy): Eukaryota > Metazoa > Chordata > Amphibia > Gymnophiona > Siphonopidae > Microcaecilia > Microcaecilia unicolor. The sequence goes on from NC_044033.1 coordinate 239,483,111, forward strand.
CTTACTTTATTTATTTTTTGTCTATTAGATTGTAAGCTCTTTGAGCAGGGACTGTCTTTCTTCTATGTTTGTACAGCGCTGCGTATGCCTTGTAGCGCTATAGAAATGCTAAATAGTAGTAGTAGTAGTAGTAGTAACTCCAGTAGCTGGAAAGTAAGGTCAGTGGCAGGCAGACTTCTCCTGAAAATGGCAAAGATGAATCTGGATCAAGTATGTATATTTATGTCACATTTCTATTGTATGCTGTGAGTTCAGGTGATATCTTCTCTTCTTCCACTGAGATACATATCTTATTGTTATTCAAACCCTTATCTTTATTTGACATATCAGCATAACAAAGAACGATATGCATCAGTTAAAAAAAAAAAATTTTTAAGCAGCGCAAAAAACCCTCCCCACCCATCCTTTCCTCCCTGTACACCCCTCTCCTGTACCAATACCACCTCTGTATCCCAGCATACAAACACTAGATCTGTCCAGACTAGAAAGTACCAGGAAATTAGATCTCCAAAGTATTCAAGTAAACTGAGCGAGCACGCATACTCATATTTAAATAGCGCAGTCAGATTTTCAAAAAGCATTTCTTAGCCTTTGGCCCTTTCCTTTCTAAAGACATATGTTCCATGGTGAGGAGTTCATGCATCTGATTGCGCCATTGAAGTGACGGAGGATCTGGACGGATCCATTGAAGTAAAATACAATGCTTTGCAGTTATGGTAGGCTTACGGAGAAATAGGCTAGATACTTGGGTACCCTCTATAATCATAGAGGTGTCATCTAACAGACAACATTGTGGAGTGGGAACCGAGGCATGTTGATCATGTAGATGCCCCCAGAGGTGTTGCCAAAACAACTATACTTCAGGACAATCCCAAATATGTAGCCTCTGTTGCATGACGTTTGAGACAGGTCCCCTCTGAAGGGAGACCTATCTTCTTAGCTCTAGAGGGATGTATAAACATTTGCATAAGGATCTTATAATAAAGCTCTTGCGGATTGATACTATGTGGCAGTCGCAGTTCATCCTTCAGGCTAAGCATCCAGTGTATAGGGTCCAAAGTCTCAGGTCCATTGATCCACTATTCTCTGAAGTGGGAATATATTATGCTGGGCTACAGGAATCGCTTACTATCTTACCTACCAGGCCTTTACAAACTGCCAGTTGTGGCCATTTTTCATCAAACTGAGATCATCTTATTGTTACATTAGCAAATAAAATGTTGATAGCAAAATTGTTGGACTGTTGGATTGATCATGAATGTGACCGTGGTGCATTCGAAGATTGCACTGTATAAAACTGCCTTTATGTTAGTATTGTGGCAAATTGCTGACTTCTCTGTTTGATGCCACTGTTTAATCACGAAGGAGTACATCCTGTACAGAGGAATGGGTGCAGCTCTGGCCATCTTTACCGGCTGGATGAATTGGGCAGGTCTTTACCTGCCTTCATTTACTATGTTACTACATTAAAGTATATACTTGCTAGCAAGCCCTCAAGATAGGAAAGATCCAATTCAGAAATGGACTCCTCCCCCCCCCCCCCAGCCCAAGAAAATTGGGGTATTGGCTTATAGTTGAGACAGAAGAAATCTCTGTACTTCCCCACAGTGATCGGTGCTTCTCTTTCGCTTCTCCCTTCTCCTCCCAAGGGGTGTAGCCATGGGTGGGTCTGGACCCACCCAGCAGCGGTGCACCCTTGCCAATGCCGAAGCAAGCTAGGCTCCCACATCCATCTTCCCCCTGCAGCTGCTCTCGTTCAAAAGGGATGCCAGCAGCATATAAGAATCGCTGCTGCCGGCTTAACCAGAAGCCTTCTCTCTTCAACTGCACTCATTTAAAGAGTTGCTGGCAGGCAGCATGTAAGAATTGCTAATGCTGCTGCCAGCTGACCCGGAAGCCTTCCTTCTGCTGCATCTTTCCCCCTCCCCCCCCCCCCAACTATGATGTAATTTCCTGGGAGGAAAGCCGCAGCAGAGGGAAGGCTTCCAGGTCAGCCGACAGCAGTGCAGTGATTCTTTTATGCTGCTGGCGACCCTTTGAATTTCAACGTTTGAAGTGTTAAAGAGGTGCTCTCGATGCTGCATGGGGTGGGGGGGGGGGGGGTTGGAGAGAAACTTGTTGGGCATGGGATTGGAGAGGAGGGAGAAAAGGAGAGATGCTGCATGGGGTATGTAGGAGAAAGTTATTGGGCATGGGAGGGGAGGGAGAGGAGATATGCTGTATGGGGGGGTGTATGAGAGAGGGAAACTTGTTGGACATGGAGGGAATGGAGAGGAGAGTTGCTGTACAAGTGATATAGGAGAGTGGGAAAATTGTTGGGCATGGGAATGGAGGGGAGGGCGAGATGCTTCATGTGCAGGTAGGATAGAGGGAGAGATGCTGCAAGGAGGGGGGAGAGAGTGGGATAATTGTTGGATGTAGGGTGGCGAGGGAATGAGAGGTGGGACTGCACAGGAGGGATGAAGGATAGAGCAGAAGAAATGTTGGACCTGGGAGGGAGGGAAAGATGTTGCACAGGGGAGAGAGGGATGAGGGAGAAATGTTGGACATGGTGGTGGAAGGGAGGTAGAGATGTTGCATGGGGGGAGAGAGTTAGACTTGGGATGCAAGGATGAGAAAGAGAGGTGGTGGACAATGGAAGAGAGGAAAGAGGAAAAAGAGGGAATGATGTTGAACATGAGGGTGGAGGAGAGGGAAGGAGAGATACTACACAGAAGGGGAGAAGAAGGAGGGAGATGCTGGGAGGGAGGGTGGGGAGAGCAGAAAGAGGGAGCAAATGCTGGGCTAGAAGGTTGGAAGGAGAGAGACACTGGGATGGTAGAACCATGTGGGAGAGGTCAAGGGGGTGGTAAGGAAATGAGAGGAGGGTAGTGATTACAGGAGGTATAAATATGATAATGGGGAGTAGATTGAAGATGGAAGGTTGGGGAACGAGTAAGATGAGGAATAGGAGAGCTCGTGGGTGAAAGAAGGAGATGGAAATCTGATAGGTATCTGAAAAGTAAAAAAAAAAAAAAAAAAGGAAAGTAGTTATGGTGAAATTTGGGTGGACAGAAAGGAAAGAGCTAAAATGGAAAGATCAATATGTCAGAGGCAAATGCAGTGAGCGAATGGAATGAGAGAGGAGAAAAGACAAATGAACAGCTGCTTCTTGAAGGAGAATTAACAGAAAGACAGGAATGTGGAAAAGAGAAACTGGAACTATCATGGAAAAAAATGACCAGACAACAAAGGTAGAAAAGGTATTTTATTTTGAATTTATTAACTGAAATATGTTAGCTTGAGAAATGTGCATAGTGGATGTCATTTTGTTGTGTTCTGTAGAAAAAGAAATACATTTCTATTTTTATTTTTCCACTGTTGCAGTACATGGCGAGGTTCCAAGTTCAGTTTTTGTCTACATATTTTTATTTCTAATTTGTGATCCCTTGTTCTCTATTTGGTGATGTTCTGTCAGTGTGATTGTAATGGTAGGTGGGAAGATTGGAGGGGAGGCAGGGAAGAGAGAGAATTTGGGGAGAGGGCTTTTTTATTTTCTGCCCTGGGACCTAGCATGTTTAACACTAGTCTTGACCCTTCCTGTAGTTGATGGGGAGCCCCAAGCTCCATCAGCTGAGGATCTCCTCTGAAGGCAGCCAAAACTCCCTTCTACTAAGCTTGGCAGAGGCAACAGCATCCTTCAGCCACTGACAACTAAGCATACGTGGGGTGCCGGCATCAGCCTGCTAAGTTTGGTAAAAGGGAACTCTGCCCATCTTCGGAGGAAGTCTTCAGCAAACAGAGCTTGGAGATCCTCATGAGCCAAAGTATATTTTGAGTTGGGAGGTACCGGGGGAGGGGTGAACAGTGGGGGGGGGGGGGGGGCGGGGGAGGAAGGGGAAGTGGCAGAAGAACATTTTTGTGCCCACCCAAAATTGGCTGTCTGGGTACACCATTGCTTCTCCTTAATTTTCCTTGCATCTTTCATCTCTCGCTAACCTAGTTGTCCTCAACCCAGTCTCCGGGACTCACCTAGCCAGTCAGGTTTTCAGGATATTCACAACAAATATGCATGAGATAGATAGATTTGCATACAATGGAAGTACTGCATGCAAATGTATCTCATGCATATTTATTGTGGATATCCTAAAAAAAACTAACAGCAAACAGGGTGGAGGGATGTTCCAAAGAACAAACAGAAGTCAAATATCTTCCAAAAGATTTTTTTGCCTTAGAAAGTCACATAAATCACCTGGACCCAACATGGTCTGTGTTTTGGCTATTATACTTTCTTCAGGGGTCACAACTCTATGACAAATATATAAAAATATATATGAGCATAATGTATAAACGTATGAGGAAACATATAAGATACATGTGTTACAGACAAGAAAATGGTACAAAAATGAGTAAACTGGTGGAAAGGAAGATGAGTACTAAAAATGTAACATGGACTAGACAGGTAGGCTCCTACACAAAACCCACCCTGATAAGGAGAACAGCCTCACCTCCCCCCAGACCTTTGGGCCCCTGGGCCTGGGCCCAGTAGGCCCGTATGGGGAAGCGTCCCTGGGTAAGAGTGAGGAGCTTGAAAATAATTCTTCCTTTCCCTACCACCACTCAAGGGACCTATGATCTGACGGTTTGTGTAAGAGATTGCTCTTAAAACAGATGTCTAACTGTGGGTCCCTACAATACAGTAAAAACATAAGAAATGTCATACCAAAGGTCCATCAAGCCCAGTGGCCAATCCAGATCACACAGAGCAAACAGGATTCCAAAAAGGAGCTTGATTTGATGCTGAGCAGTGATTTTCTCCATGTCTGCCTTAAGTTTTACAGACGTTTTGTGCCAACTTGTCCAAATCTTTTTTTAAAGCGATGCAAGCCACTTTTATCACATTCTCCTGCAACAAACTAGATCTTTATGCATCAAGAGAAAAATATACAACTCCCTAAAATAAAAACCTTCATTCTATACCAGATACGATCCCCAAAAATAAAAATTGGGGAAAATAATTGTACTGTACAGTGGGTACTCCCCTGACAATCCTATTGGGTAGACTGAATGGTCTTTATCTGCTGTCATCCACTATGTTACTATAGTTTAAATGTACTACTTAATAACCTCATGGTGTGTCTCCTAGTCTTTGTATTTTTTAAAAGAGTAAATAACCAATTGGGCATTTACCTGTTTAGCTCTACTCATGATTTCATAGACTTATATCATATCCCTCCTCAGCTATTTCTTCTTCAAGCTGAAGAGCCTCCACCTCTTTACACTTTCCTCATAGGGAAGTCATGCCATCCGCTATCATTTTGGCAGCCCTTCCTTGTACCTTTTTTTAATTCCTCTGTATCTCTTTTGACATGCAGTTACTAGAATTGCATAAAATACTCAAGGTATAATGGAGTGACGCAGAGGCATTATCTATTCCTTTTCTAATGATTCCTGTTAGCTTTTTTTTCAGTTCAATAATTTTATGAATTTTACAATTACAAAATGATAATTTTATGAAATTTACAATTACAATTCATTTACAGATGAAGAAAAACAATAACCATTCAATCCAGACTGAAAAAAATAAGTCCACATTTCCAAAAGATCCAAGAATGAAAAAACAAAAACAAACCAAGCTGAATTATTTAACAGGACAACCAACAGTTGTTTTCACAAAAAAAAAACCCAGCTCATCCTCTGAGGTGATTATTCTTAGTGGTCCGTTTACTATGCTACAATAAAATTTAGCTTTAGCAGCATGCCCTTATGCAGGTTTCCCCCTCATGCTAAGGCTGTTATGACCACAGCCAGAAAATGGCTATGTGCTAATTTTGCCTAGCAAAATAAATAAAAAGAGATTCTTTATATTATGATCAGTAAGCAATAAAAATAATAAATAGGGAGGAAAAAGCCTCAAGAAGCTCACAGCTAATAGCTGAAAGAGCAGGGCTTCATCACCACTGGCACAAAACCTCCCTAGTGAAGTAAGTGCAAATTGTGAAATTAAAACAGATTTATCAAAAATACCACTTAGCTGTGGAGTCTCTTACCGAACACCCATTTCTTTTTTCGGCCTTTTTACCCACTGTGGCAAAAGGGGCCCCGGCGCATGGTAAAAATGACATTCTGTTTCTGAGTCTGATGTCCTGCACGTACAATGTGCAGCGACGTCAGACTCAGAAGAAACTTTCGGCGCCAGCTTTGCAGACTGCAGTGGAAGAAATGAAAGGACCTCGGCTTAGCTGGCGGGGGTTGGGGGTAATGCATTCCACAGTTGAGTGCCAATGTAAGTGACGTTTGAGGCGTAAATTGATTTATATTTTAGACCATTACAGTCTGGGTAGTGTAAGTTCAAATATGATCGTGAGGTACTGGATCTGTTTCTGGGTGGTAAGTCAACCAACTCAAGCATATATTTTGGTACCTCACCGTAGATTATCCTGTGAATTAATGTACATATTTTGAAGGCTACTCGTTCTTTTATAGGGAGCCAGTGCAGTATTTCTCCGAGTGGCTTTGCAGATTCGAATTTAGGCTTTCCAAATATCAGTCTTGCTGCAGTATTCCGAGCCGTTTGTAATTTCTTGAGTAGGTGTTCTTTGCATCCTGCATATATAGCATTGCAGTAATTCATCTGGCTTAGGACCATGGATTGTATCAAATTACGGAAGACTTCACGAGGAAAAAATGGTTTTATTCGTTTGAGTCTCCACATTGAATAAAACATTTTCTTTGTGGTGTTGGTTACTTGAGTCTCCAGTGTTAAGTGTTGATCAGTTGTAATCCCTAGAAGTTTCAAACTATCCAAGATTAGCAATGAAAGATTGGGGGTATTTAGAATGGTAGGATCATATTTGTTATATTGAGACTATAAAATGAGGCAGTGTGTCTTTTCAGCGTTTAATTTCAGATGGAAAGAATTTGCCCATTTTTCCATTGTGGTCAGTCCAAGAGTAATTTGATTGGTAATTTCGTCCCAAGTTCTTACTGAAAGGTATATATATATATATATATTGTTACATCATCTGCATAAATAAAAATTTAAGCCTAGTCTGGATAGGGCATTGGCTAATGCGGCCATCATTATGTTAAACAGTATGGAGGACAGTGGTGATCCTTGAGGGACTCCGCAAACTGCATTCCATGAAGAAGATAAAGTTGAGTTTACTTTCACACGATAGGATCTAAATGAGAGAAAACCCTTAAACCATTCAAGTACAGGCCCACCAATTCTGAAATTGTCCAAAAGGTGCACAAAGATATTATGGTCAGTCATGTCAAATGCGCTAGACATGTCAAATTGCAGGAGTATGCTCTTAGCAATTTGTTGTTTAAACGTAGATATAAGGGTAACCAGTACCATTTCAGTACTATATAAGGAGAGATTGAGAATCATGTATGATAGAGAATTTGGCCAAGTATTCCACAAGTTGCTTGGTTACCATGCTTTCCATTAACTTTGTAAACAATGGGATGGAGGCAATTGGGTGATAGTAACATCACTTGGCTTTTTTTTTAAAATCTTTAGGAATCTTTAGGGGTCCCCCGCCAGCTGAAGGAATTCTTTTAAAGGCAGCCGGCAGTGGCAGGAGGAAGTGGACCTCGGCTGGCGGGGGTTGGGGTCCCCCACTAGAGAAGGTAGGCGACAGCAACGGCGGGGGGGAGGTTGGCAATGGCAGCGGCTGGGGGGGGGATCGGCAATGGCTGCGGCGGCAGGGGGGGCTATAATGTGCCCCCTCACTCTGGCCCTGGCCCCCCCTACCGCCGCAGTTCAGATACGCCCCTGGTTAGAAATATATTTAATTTTACATCTTCATAGATAATACAATGTAAACATTGTTCCTAAAGCTAACATTTCAGAATTTAAAGCAAGACATTGACATCTATTCAACTGAGTTTGAAAGGAAACATCCGGGAACATCCTAAAAAGTTCTTATTACTTCAAGGAAATAAATTTGAAATATCCAATCTTGTTCTGATTCAAGTACCTGAGTAGCCAACTTTTCAAAATTGAAAGTGTTAAACTGAATGGAATTTACCTCTCCCTGGACACAGTCAAGGAATGTGTTCAATATTGGGGGTGCTCAAGCACCCACAAAGCCAGCTCCTAAAATTGCTTTTGTTACAGATTCAAGTAATAGCTCGGCAGAAACATCACCAGACAATGTATTTGACCTTAACCTTGATACTGTGGCTCCTTGTGACCCTGGGGGTAAGTCACTTAACCCTCCATTGTCCAAGCTACAACAACAACAAAAAAAACTTAGATTATGAACCCACTACAGAGAAAGTACCAGCATAATAAATGTAAATCACAACTGAGAGGGAGGAGTCAAGATTGTGGCATGCTAGGCATCCTGGTGTGGTTTGAGTTCCTTTTCTTTCTTATTTCTTTGTTTCCTTACAATGCTACACAAATGGAAGGGGAAAGTAAGAGCCCCATCTCCTATGGGCTCGGTTCCTCTCGTGCCTTTGGTGTCCCAACCCCGGATTGAAACATTTCTTACCCAGCTTGTGTCTGGAACTAGTAGCAAAGGCCAGACTCCTGCTGTGGGTGTTGTTGGTGAGAACTCTGACCTGCTTGAGGATGAGATTTCTCTCAGCCCTCGCGAGCACTTGACACCAGCCCACTTGTTAGAGCTTGCAGGTCTTGTTGGAGAGAGCGTTTTTTCAGAAGGAAGTGCTAAGTCCAGACCAGGTATATCTTGGAAACCTCCTCCTTGAACCAGATAGAAGCTCCCCATACCACAGAACGAGCTGTTTGGATTCTTCCGTCGGAGAGGCCAGTTCAGCCATTAACTTCTATGTTGGGGGATCTCCAATGATCCATCGGAGCAGCAGGGCTGATTTAACATCTGAATCTGGAGCAGAGCATCAGACAGGGGAGGTGACTCTTGGGGCAATTTGGGGCCTCCTTACCAAGCTGGAATCAATTATTTTAAGTTGCTCATCTGATATTTCCAATCTTAAGTTATCTTGTGGAATTCTTGCACAAAAATTTGAGATGTTAGAGGCTGGGCATTGTGAGAAATTGAAGACTGGAAAGGTCTTTGATTTATAATTCAGAGGTGGTATAGACTTTGGTTAAAGACAAAATTGGGATTCATCGTAAGCTGGAGCAATTTGAGAAGCAATTCAGGCATTTTAATCTTCGGCTACTTAATTTTCCAAAAGATCTGGGTATACAGCCATAGGAGCCAACTTTTCAAAATTATTGGGGGTGCTAAGCCCAATTGAAATAACCCCTCCCTGGACAAATACAAGGGATTTTCTCAACATTGGGGGTGCTCAAGCACCCACAGAGTCGGCTCCTGTAAAAATACAGCCATTGGATACCTTAAAAAAAATATGACTAAGGTTTTGAGTTTAGTAGCAGAATCAGTTCCACCGGTTAATAAGGTGTTCTATTTACCAACTAAAGCATTGGCTGATAATGGACAATGTAATCTAGATATATCTCCATCTTGGACTCTTCTCAGGAATAGGTCTCAGAACATGCCACTTTGTTTGTAAATTTTATGTGTTTACCTAGGATTTAAATATGATGAAGCATTTATATACATTTATATGTATGGGAAAATGTGGGGTATAAATGTCATCAATAAATAAATATATACATAAATATTTACACAACTTACAAGCACAGTTTTATGGACAGAGAGTATAGATTTTTCCGGATTTGGTGAGAGTGACTCAGGAGAGATGTAAGGCCTTTCTGACCATGCGACAGGAGGTCATGTCTCTGGGTGCCACTTTTGTATTACGATATCCTTGCAAAGGTATCCTATATAATAATTTGCACCTCCAATGTTCCATCGCTGTCTGGCTGCCTGGGTTCGTAACATCTCATGACGTCAGCCAGCCTCCAGCGTTCCATTCACCCTCACTGCTCTGCCCTCGCGTCAAAATGTAATGACGTCAGAGGGCGGAACAGTGAAAGGGAAGGGAATGCTGGAGGCGAGCTGAAGTCAGGATGTTACCAACGGAAGGGAAGCCAGCCATCCAGAAAACGATAAACTATAAAGGAAGAGAGAATCGTGGCACATCGAGGGGAGGGCAGAGCAGAGCACAGTAGAGCAGAATCAATGGACATGGATGGGATGGGAGGAGAGACATGGATGGGAGGGCAGGGAAGAGGAGAATCACTGTACATGGAGGGGATGAGATGGGGGGAAGGGAAGAATTGCTGGATATGGAGGGGAAGGCAGGGGAGAAACAAAAAATTGCTTGCAAGAGAGCCTTTCTAGAGCCTGTTTCATTGTTGAGGAAACGGGCTGGGTTCCACTAGTAATTATATAAGTTGGTACCAGATATATATTCTTTGTCCCAGAACAACTTTGTTCCTTTTTGGACTTGAAGAAGCTCTCCCCAGGTATCCTCCCCCCACTCTAGTACTGCTTAGTTTATGCTGAAGTATTGTATTCTGGATAGTCATCATGCCAATGCCTTATCGCCTTTATCCTTTTTTCCTTTTTCTTAGAAGCTTCCACCTATTCATTCCGTCCCCTTAGAGTTTAGTTTGTGGTCTAATGGATTGTCTTTGCGACTATTTAATTTCTTGAAAATATTCTTTACTGTAATACTTTTTTTCTTCTTTTTTTGAAGTTAGTCACATTTCTGAATCAAGTGGATACTTGTAAATTATGTTTATAACTCAAGAAAAATAAAGTAAAAAAATGTAAATCACTTTGGTTGTACCACAGAAAGGCAGTATGTCAAATCCATGAGCCTTGGACCCTATATGGGTAACACCATCCTCTCTAACATTCATATTATCTTTACCACGCAACTAGTAAGCAAATGATATTGGAAGAAGGGAAGAATCTGGCACCTCTAATACCTCACCTATATACATTTTGACAGTGGCGTACCAAGGGGGGGGGTGGAGGCGGTCCACCCCGGGTGCACGCCGCTGGGGGGGTGCCGCACACCTGTCTGCTCCGCTCGTTCTGTGCTCCCTCTGCCCCGGATCAGGTTACTTCCTGTTCCGGGGCAGAGGGAGCATGGAACGAGCGAAGCAGACAGGTGCGCGGCACTCCCCCCCCCCCCCCCCCAGCAGGTAACAATGCACCTAGGGGGGTGTCCTTTTGCCAGGGGTGGAGGGGTCGTGCTGCACCCGGGGGGGGGTGTCCTTTTGGGGTGGGGGGGTTGTGCTGCACCCGGGGGGGCGCATCGGCAATCCGCCCCGGGTGTCAGCCACCCTAGGAATGCCACTGCATTTTGAAAAGATTCAATCCTGTAACAATGTCAAGCTTAGGAAAATTAATAACTCTGATAATGTTCTTAGTTTTATGAATCATAATTGCTAATGTTCTAGTGCTTCATCTTAACACCTTCTTCTGATTTAGTTATATCCTGGACACATTTCTCCATTTTTGTTCACTATTTTGTATCTTATTTTCAAATATGTTCTTCATTTCATGTTCAAGCTCCAGTTTATTAATCAATGGTCTTTCCATCCTGGTAAAGCTGTACAGAAAGCAGACTCAGAGTGGCCTAGTGGTTAGGGTGGTGGACTTTGGTCCTGGGGAACTGAGGAATTGAGTTTGATTCCCACCTCAGGCACAGGCAGCTCCTTGTGACTCTGGGCAAGTCACTTAACCCTCCATTGCCCCATGTAAGCCGCATTGAGCCTGCCATGAGTGGGAAAGTGTGGGGGACAAATGTAACAAAAAAAAAAATTGTAAATCTCAACTATCCTTAATCACATTGGGATAAATCTCAATGTTAAGAGCTCAAAGGAGCCTCCTGCAATGCAATATCCTGTAGGTGGAACATGGCAGAGGTCAGGCAGCCTGTTATGCTGCTGCTGCTGTTGACTGATGTAAACTACAGTGCAGGGGAGTGAGGAGGGAGCAGAGGGAGCAGTAGTGGACCTGCAGGGGGGGGGGGGGAGAGAGAGATAAAGGAAGGGGAAAGGGAGACTGGATGGGGGGGGGGAGGGATGCCGGCCCGAGGGAGGGATATATGTCGACCCTGGGAGGTCAGTTGCTGCCGCAGTTCCAATATCTTTTGCAGATGATGCAATGCTGGACTGCTGAAGCCCTGCGTTGATTCAAACAGTGGATTAATCAAACTGGCATTCATTTCAAATTCCTCCAGCTACGCCACTAATTCCCCAGTGGAGTCAGAAAAGACCAAAGCCCCAGAAGACAACACTGGAAAATGTTTTTTCCTCACTCAGAATCAATAGCACGGCATGAGTTTAAATGTTTGTTGCTTCTATGCTACCTTGAAAGCTTAGCAGCTTATACACAATCAGCCTAGTTCACAGTCTGGAGTCTCTGCTGATAAGCATTGAGTTCCAGCAGCTCCTTGATCCCCCAGAAATGTATAGACTTATTCAAAGACTGCCGGTAAACATGTAAGTCCATTTGAAAATTGATCTATATGTGAATAAAATAACATGACTAGTATTAAAGAAAAGAAAATGTACATGCAGACTTATGCATGTACATTTTCTTTTCTTTAATACTAGCACTTATGCAAAGTGCTCGAGACTTTCAGGTGATAAAAAAAAGTAGGTAATGGAGTTAAGCTCTTTTATTAAAATCCTGTCTGGCTATTCAGAGCCATCTCTACTACAGAATAAAATATTTAGAAGGTAATTGTAGTCTCTTGGGCTACAGGCTGAAAGGACCGAGTTAAGGTTCCATAAAATAAATTGATCTTGCAAAAGCTGTGTAATTATGGCTTGATAACATAATTGGATACTGTACACAAAATATTGGCTTAAAAAGCTTAAAATGAGGACTGGCTTTCTCTGCTGCTGCTACTGTCATGCTGAGATCATGCAGTAGATCAAATATAATGCATTTATATATGAAATTAGATTGTATTCTATTAAGCCAAAGCTATAGAGTGCTAGAGAAAAGAAACATGAAAAAGCCTAGCATATGCCACTTAATATTGATTTTGTTGAAATACAACTTGAATTCGTCCAAAGATTACATTCAAACCTGGATAAAAATCTACATTAAAAAAAAGCCTCAGAAAGAACAGCTAATGTTGCAGAAATGATACAAGTTAAACATTATGGACTAAGGGGCCCTTTTACTAAGCCGTGGTAGGGTCGACGCGTGTGCAGCGCACGCCCTCCTGGCGGTAATTTCAGATTTGGTACACGCTCATAACGTGTGGATGAATTCTTTATTTTCTCCTATGCGCACCAGTTCTGGCAGTAATCGGTGCTTGGCATGTGCTGACCGGTCACCATGTGTGTAGCACGTGAGCTTTTACCGTTAGATCAATGGGTGGCATTAAGGGCTCAGGCCCGTTTTGGGCACATGCTGATTTCGTTTTTACCGCTGCTTAGTAAAAGGGCCCCTAAATTCTATAAATTGCACTGTGGGATTACTGTGCACTAATCCAGAACTACCAAAGGAGCCTGACGGTAGTTCCCATCCGTAGCGGTCACCATTATCAGTGCTACCAAAATATGTCCTATTTTTGTAGCGCTGGTACTTAACCGGCGGTAATCAGGCAGCGCCGCACACTACGCGACTACTGCTGGGATAGCGCAGGAGCCCTTACCACCATTTCAATGGATGGTGGTAAGAACTCCCCCTCAAAATGGCTTCACAGTAAGTGTTTCACTTACCGCACAGCCATTTCTGTTCTTCATAAAAAGACAGCCTTTTACCCGCTGGGAACCTCAGTGCATATCAAAAACACACGCTGATGCTAGCGTAGTCCCCCTTTTACTGCAGCTTAGTAAAAAGACCCCTTAAAGTTAGGAGCTGTTTATAGAATAGTCCTTAGCCCTGGAGCCGTGACTACATTTAGGCGTGGATTCCCTTTATTCTATAACAACGTGCATAAATTAAAGGAACACCCCTGACCCTTCCATGGCCATGCCCCTTTTTTTGCATCTACATGTAAAATTTACACATGTAAATTTAAGTTAATGCCAATTAGTACCAATAATTGATTGTTAGCATTCAATTATCAGTCTTTTTTACCGCAGCAGGTAAAAAGGCCAAAAAGAAAGGAAATGTCCGTGCTGTAAGTTCACACTTGCTGTGCGGCCATTTTGGGGGAAGCACTTACCGCCATATATTAAGGTGACACTAAATGCTCCCGCACTAACCCGGTGGTAACCAGGCAGCACGCGATGCTGCCCAATTATGGTAACCCCCTGCAGAAATTGTTTTTTCAATATTTCCACTAGTGCTGGAAATAGCACGCGCTGGGGTGGAAATACCAGCGGCACCCGTGTTGGGTCAGTGGTAGTTTCAGGTTGCCTCGTGGCAGCCCTTTAGTAAAAGAGCCCCTAAATGCTTCTATGGTAATACAAAAAACATGGTCGCTCAGCCTATGGCAACATTACAGTAAAATAAAGGTTTTTAGAATGCAGAAAAGACCCGCTTAAGGGTGCGGTAAGGCCTATTTTTACCACAGCTTAGTAAAAGAACCCCATGTATACCCCTGAATGCTATAAAAGTCACTAAAAATTGAATGCGCAAACTTTGTTGCATGCCCAATGTACACACACAATTTAATTGAATGACAAGTCAATGACACCTATTTTGTAGGCGGTAAGGGCTCCTGCGTTATCCATGTACTAATTAGTGTGTAGTAATGTAGATGCACTAATTGGTTAGTGTAGCATCATCCATTCTCCACTCCTGATATGCCCCCTCAAAAAATCCTCCTAAAATTATTTAGCATGCGATTAGTTCACACACGTTCAAAAGACTACACTGTAACATGTAAAAATAATTTTCAAAAAAGGATATAAGAGAAAAGAACAAAAGAAGGAATAGTAATTTGAAGACTGGTAAAGCATTTTTGATTGATTTATATTTGGATTTGTTGTCAATCTTAAGGGTGCTTTTACTAAGCTGTGGTAAAAAGTGGCCTTTATCATGCACTTCAGTGGGTATTTCCCACACACTAAGATAATTTTTACCACAGCTGGAAAATAGCTGATTTCCTATTTTTCCTATTAATAGCCATGCTGGTACCGCCTTCTTCTGATATAATTTCCTGTTCCGAGGCAGAGCCGGTCAGCCGCAAGCGGGAACAGTGCGGCCCTATGATCTTTTACTTTGTTTTTGCCACCACTGCGGAGAGAGAGGGGCCAGATACTGGATGGAGGAGGGAGAAAGAGAGGAGAGACTCTGGATGGAAATGAGGAGAGCAAAGGGTCAGATGCTGGATGCAAAGGGGTGGGGGGGGGTGGAGAGAGAGAGGAGGCAGACGCTGGATGGAGAGGGGGAGAGGGGGACAGATGCAGGATGGAAAGGGGGTGAGTTGGTGGTAGGGACTCCAGCGCTAACCTGTGGTACCCGGGCAGCGCTGATTATTGCCTGCTAAGTTCTGGCATGCGCTGGGGGTGGGAACTACCGCTGTGCTCCTGTTGTAGCCCAATGGTAGTTTCGGATTGGCACATGGCAAGCCCATCGCCACGTGCCAACCCTTTAGTAAAAGGGCCCCTAAGTGAGAAGTCCTAAAAGGTACCTTTTTTCAAGCCTGATTTATAAAGATCCATAGGCACTTCTACATCTTTATAAAATGGCTAAAGTGAAGTTGCACACTATATGATAAATCAAACATTAAACTGTCCAATGAAAATTCTTTCAACAAGCAGTGGAGGGAAATCAATATATACATAAAAATCGACCTTGCACTGTACTCTTCCTAAGGAAAAATGTTTCAATTGACCCCTGGGTGTCCGAATTGAACTGTGTGAACAATAATGTGATGTTAAAAAGTGGAAGATGTTTTATGATTTTCTAAAAGAAATTTCAATAAAAAGTTTGAACTGGATTACCCATCTCCAATAAAAAAAATTTTCCTTAAGAGGAGTACAATGCAAGGTTGATTTTTTATATAAAATGAAGTTGCAGGCATTTAGAGAAAGCATAAAAGTCTGCATGTAAGATAGGTGCAAATGTGCAAATTTTATAGGTATGCTCATCAATTGCTATTCTGCTCATGTTCTTACCAAAATCTGCCCTGAGCCCTAGTTGTATATAAAGATGCATGTTATTGTCATTGTGCATATTTTTACCTGGGGGTAATTTTACACACATATACAATGGTACATATATGAGAAAAATGATTTAAACAAAATAAAGGGGGCAATTTTATATGAGCAACTCTCAGCATAGGAACTATAGCTTCACAGAAATATGAAACGTGTCATCTCTTTTGCTTATAGCATAAGAAAAACATACAAAGTACTTTTTTCAAATGACAGTAACTTAGAATGAGCAGACAATTATATGCTTGCTATGCAATTATGCTGGTTCAGGACTTACAGTGAATTTCAATGCACAGCTTCATGCTGTAACTTTTCAAAAAGGACCCAGTTTAGACCTTCTCATGAGGGAATAGCTGTTGTTATTATGCTGGAGACCGAGCCTTTCTGTACTTATGATTGTTTGAGGGAAAGCTTGCAAGAACTCAATGTTGCTGTGCCTGAATCATTTGGCAGATACTGTGCTTATCTTTGGAGCCAGAATGGGCTGCGTCATTCTTTATAATCCAACCTTGACTTTCAAAGTACTGAAGCAATTGATCTCTATCAAACTACAAATTTAAAAAGGCTACATAAATACAATGCACAAAAAAAAGAAAAGGGAAAATACTAGTATAACCCAGACTAACATAAAACTTCCCCTAAATGTCATACATTCAGTAGAAATAGAGGAAAAAGGCCTCAATATAGGCCACTAGCAGGCTTATTTTTGAAAGAGAAGGGCGCCCATCTTCCGACACAAATCAGGAGATGGGCGTCCTTCTCTCAGGGTTGCCCAAATCGGCATAATCGAAAGCTGATTTGGGTGACCTCAACTGCTTTCCGTCGTGGGGACGACCAAAGTTCATGCACAGTAGCGAAGGCGGGACTGGTCCAGTTTTCTTGCAACCAAGTCTCAAAAAGGTGCCCAAACTGGACCAAGTAAAGTTGGCCAAGTGCTCGTCAGAGACGTCCTTCTTTTTTCCATTATCGGCCAAGGACGCCCATGTGTTAAGCACGCCCCAGTCCCGTCTTTGCTATGCTTCTGACATGCCCCCATGAACTTTGGTCATCCCCGCAACGGAAAGCAGTTCAGGACGCCCAAAATCGGCTTTCGATTATGCCGATTTGGGGGCCCCTGGGAGAAGGACGCCCATCTTCCGATTTGTGTCGAAAAATGGGTGCCCTTCTCTTTCGAAAATAAGCCTGAAAGCAGTTTACATAATATATACAGGTTCTTATTTTGTATCTGCGGCAACGGAAGGTTAATTGACTTACCCACATGCCCAGAGTCACCAGGAGCCGTAGTGGGACTTGAACCCAGTTCCCCAGATCACTACACTATTAGGCGTGTTCAGGGGGCTCTAGCGTGGGAAACAAACATGCATGCCAAATATTAGCACAAATAGTGTTTAAATGTAGTCAAGCGGATGTTAATAAGGTCATTTCCTATTCGCTCCCAGTGCTCAAGAGAACAGTTTACAAAAGAAACCAGCCCTTACCGGTGAAAACCTAACACCAGCTCAGGGGCCCAGGGCAGAAACCAGGGAACGAGCCCAAAAGCTAGCCTTCTGCCTATGCCTCCTTTAGCTTGAGAAATGTTTAGGGCCCCCTATGGTATGGAGGCCCAGGGCAATTGCCCTGTTTGCTACCCCCTAACAATGGCCTTGCGTGCAAGCCCCTTAGTGCTGGTAGTGAGAAGCAAATGCATGCGAGTCAGAGCAAACCCGAAAGTGAAAGCAGACATTGACACCTGTTTTCTGCGCTTACGTGTCAGTTTTTCAGGTGAAAAAAATTTGCTTATGTTTAAAGGCACAGAAGAATAGGTTTGCCTGGCACATGCATACAAGAGCTCTGCTTACCACAAAACTCTTGTGCACATGCACTTGTTTTCAGTCAAATAGTGCATATATCATTTGCATCGTTTTACGGTTGAGCATTAGGGGGCTATTTTTCTGCACTACTCCTGCAGTATTGGTCAGGCGCTGTTCCGTATAGCTCATGGCAATATAACACAATGCAGCAAATACTCATGTAAATATAAGGTAACCTAATACTTGGAGTGGAAGAGTGGCCTAGTGGTTAGAGCACCAGTCTTGTAATCCAGAAGTGGCCAGTTCAAATCCCACTGTTGCTCATTGTAACCTTGGGCAAGTCACTTAACCATCCATTACCTTAGGTGCAAGATTAGATTGTGAGCTCTCCTGGGACAGAGAAATATCCAGAGTACCCAAATGTAACTCACCTTGAGCCACTACTGAAAAAGGCATGAGCAAAATCTAAGTAAATAAACAATGTAGGCATGAGTAAGTAATATTCAAAATCATTGAGCAAAATCTTTTTTTGTTTATGGAGAAAAGCCCTCAGAATTAAAGGACTGTAACCTTTAGTGAGACACGGTTAAATATTGAAAACTAGTGTTTAATTTCTATCATTGGGCTGAAAACTCGTTTTTTTTTTCTTTTATATATATATATATATATATATATATGCAATTTCATAAAGTTCAACCATATAGACTTATGTGAACCATATTAACTCTTCCAATGAACAGAAAAAAAGCCAGCACTTAACTTTCAAGAGTTCTACGGGGCCACCGTTTCACCCCTTTGAGGCTTCTTCAGGAACTAGTGCTTATGTATCAAGTCACCAGATAATATCTATGAAGAGAAAACATGTCTTTGTTATTTAAGCAAGATTAGCTTTAAAACAGATAACATTTAAATTTCAGCTGAAGTAATTCACAGGAACACCCACAGGTTCTCTCATCACTTTCGCCTTATGGGGCGGTTTTATGCAAATCATTGGATGACTTTCTTGTATTTAAAGACCAAACGTTGGCGCTGACATCTCTTTCAAACAAATGTATGCACGCTGATGATTATTGCCTGGTTAATGTGTGAGACCTTACAGACGCGTGTAAAAAATGGAATTACCACCCGGGGCTCGCGGTAGTAGGACGGTAGTTCCAAATTGACGTGAGTTGGATGCCTACACGCCTTAATAAAATGGTCCCTAAGTGGGTTGGATTATGAGGATGATCTGCCCAATGTTGCTTGGTTTCCACTACAATGTCAACCCTTATGGTCATAGGTCTGATCCTGCCCTACTCCACTCATTCACTAATGCCTGTGTTCTGAGCATCTACATTTAAATGCAAATATTTCTGGGAGAATTTTATTAATGCCTGCTTGAGCATATAAAAACACTGTACTACAGGCTCAAGTTGCCTATTTACGTATTTAAATCAACAAAAAAGTCAACCCCAAAAATGTAATGACTCGGCAACACTCACAAAACCAACAGTAGTAGAAAATCTCAATTTTTCCAAAAAGGAATATGTTTTTAAATATTTACATTTTTAATCTTATCATTTTATAAGGGGTGAGGTGGGGAGTTCAGAATAGGCTGTACATTCAGCCAAGCACTAGTTCAGTGAGTCACACCGCCACAAAAGTGCCTCACGTAAAAAGCTCCCTTGGGGGGGTTTTGTATTGTTACTTTTTTATGTATTTAGGCATGTAATTTTATATTTTAAAGTATTTATAGTCTATTCAGTCCAAAAATTCAAAGCAGATTATAGAGTTATTAACCAACTAATAACATTACATAATCATAAACTAACAAATACATAAAAAAATACAAATACTGCCAACTGCTTATAAAATTACCCCCAAATGGTGAAAAGTGAGAAACATTTTGCAAAATAGTGATAACAGTAATATACAAGTATTTTCAATTACTTACATGTTGAACAGAGATAAAGTTCAGCTCACATTACATCTTTTATTTAGAGAATTTTCACAGTGACAGTTATACAGCAGTGACTTATTTGCACGTTCATGAATTTCAACTGCAAAAAATGTTAATATGGGGTAGAGGAAATAGCTGTGTGGTCTACTGGGAACATTTTTTGTTAATAGATAGCAGGAGCATTCATCATTTTATGTTTAAAATACATTATTGCTCAGACACATATAAATCAATCATTTAGTAGGTCATTCTCAAATGCCAGCTACAGTCTTGGCAAAAAAACATTTAGTACTTAATTCATCCCTACTGTAACTGAATGTAACTGGCCTTGAACACTCAGTGAAAAAGACACAAGCTAAATATAGACAGATAAAAAGATAGATGTATTCCGTGCATTGTCATTCCAGTAAGAATAAGATAGGCCTATTTTATGAGGGGCTCATTTACTAAGCCACGTAAGCATCTACGCGCGCCCAACATGTGCCAAAATGAAGTTACCGTCCAGCTACCATGTGGCTCTTGCAATAATTTCATTTTTGGCATGTGTCCGATAAGCACGTCCGAAAAATAATTTTTATTTTATGGTGTGCGTCCGCATTTGATGCGCATAGGTCATTACCACCCAGTTACATTGTGAGACTTTACCGCTAGGTCTATGGCTGGCAGTAAGGTCTCAGACCCAAAACGGGCGCGCGCCAATTTTGATTTTGCCGCACGTCCATTTTCAGCAAAGATTTTTAAAAAGGCATTTTTTGCAGGCGCGCATGAAAAATGGATCTGCGCACACCCAAAACACATGCCTACACTACCACAGGCCATTTTTCAGCGCACCTTAGTAAAAGGACCCCTGAGACTGTAAGTACCGCCCTTTTGATTGTTCTGCAAGTTCTGCTAAGACTCATCTTCTTGGACTTACTCAAATGGAAAATATGCCATAGTGCTAGTTGTTTAAAGCATTTTCCTAAATACATAAACTAGATAAGATCTCATAATACAGAAATCTTGATAAGCTGATCATGGTCATAGTCTCCAAAAGAGGAGTCAACAGTGCAGATTTGACAGAATGCATGCTGATGTCAGTGGCGTAGCCAGAAGTCAATTTTGGGTGGGCCAACAGGTTGGATGGGTGGGCACTAGACAGTGGTGTGCTGGTAAATGTTTAACAACAGGCTCTCTCCCTGGTCCACCTCTGCGCCCCCCCCCCCCCCCCCCCCGCGTCCACCTGTGCACCTCCCCTCAAAATTACAGAGCTGGCTATAGCCGGGGAGAGAGCCTGGGGGGTGGGGGAGGCAGTGCATTACTCTCTCCAGGAAAAAAAACATTAAATGATCCCAAGTTCCAATCTAATTCATGTTTAATGTGGGATAAAATGCCATAAATAAGTAAATAAATAAATATAAACTTTTAATGTTGAGCACCTGATTCTCAAAGTGGACATGTTCCAATCATTATAATGAAAATAAAATGATTTTTTTTCTACCTTTGCTGTCTGGTGACTTTGTTTTTCTGATCATACTGGCCCAGTATCTGATTCTGCTGCTATCTGTCCTCTTTACTCCGTTTCCAGGGCTTCCTTTCCATTTATTTCTTTACTTTCCGCCTTTCTTCTTCATTTCTTGCTCTGGGTCCTCCGCAGACTTGACTGTCCAGTGGATCCAGCTTCTGCCTATTTTCTTCGTCCATGTGCAATTTTCTCCTCTCTTCCTTTTCCCTCATCTCATCTCCTTCCTCACTCTTTCCTCCCATCCATCCATGTCCACCATTTCTTCTCTCTCCCTTCCCTCTCCTCCATCCATATCCAACAGCCTCCTCTCCTCTCCCCTGCCCTACCCTCCATCCACCCATGTCCAGCAACCTTCCTCTCTCCTCTTCCCTCCCCTCCATCCACCCATGTCCAGCAACTCTCCTCCCCCCAATCCATCCATACCTAGCAATTCTCTTCTCTCCCCTGCCCCTATCCATCCATTCCCAGCAATTCTCCTCTCTCCCCTGCCCCCCACCTCCATCCATCCATCCATCCATCATCCCCAGCAATTCTCCTCTCTCTCCTGCCCCCCCACCTCCATCCATCCATCCCCAGCAATTCTCCTCTCTCCCCTGCCCCCCACCTCCATCCATCCATCCCCAGCAATTCTCCTCTCTCCCCTGACCCCCCACCTCCATCCATCCATCCCCAGTGACTCTCCTCTCTCCCCTCCCACTCCCATCCATGTCCAGCGGTTCTCCTTCACCCCCATGCATCCTTCCCTCCCATTCCATTCCACCTGCCCGCCCTCTCTCTGATGGCAGCGCTTCCCAGACGCTGCCTACCACCGCCACAATCGCACGATCCACCTCCTCCCTCTGTCTCTCTCAACAGCAGCGGTAGCAATTCAAACACGCTACCTCCTGCTTCTAACCAGGAAGCGTCTCCTCTGCAGAGGAGACGCTTCCGGGTTAGGAGACGCTTCCGGGTTAGAAGCAGGAGGCAGCGTGTTTGAATCGTGATGCTACCGCTGCTGTTGAGAGTGAGACAGAGGGAGGAGGTAGATCGTGCGATCGTGGCGGCGGTAGGCAGCATCTGGGAAGCGCTGCCATCAGAGAGAAGGAGGCAGATGTAGGATCAGCGCTGCCTGCTCCCTCCGCTCCGCTGCTGGGTGGGCCTGAACCCAAACTGGATGGGCCTAGGCCCATCCAGGCCCACCCGCGGCTACGCCCCTGCTGGGAAGGAGGGGGATACCTTACCTGAGAACTCTGGTCAGGCAGTTACCCCAATAAAAAAAGAATATACGTTACGCTTCCAGGCTATATACGAAAGAAATTAAAACATAGCAATCACTAACTGTGACAGAAAAGTGTGTTTTAAGCCTGTAGACTGCCTAAATTAATTCTGAAGTGTATTTCTCTAGTTTGACCAGCAGTGGTGCATGTTTATGCTTAAAGCTGTTACAGAGGATTGACCAATTTTTCTTTTAGGGGGTCTTTTACTAAAGCTTAGCTCGAGTTTTCTGCAGCAGGGCCCATTTTATTCCTATAAATTTATTCCTATAAATTCCTGTAAATGCATTATACATTGTCCCCCTAATTTTATAAAATTAGGCATCCAACTTTACGCTTAGGGGGCATCTGAAAAATCCATGTGGAAAACATTTCTGTCTAAGCGTATCTGTAAGTGGCACCTAGATTTAAGTGCAGTATAAAGAATACCCTTAGTTGATATCCCAGCGCCTAAAACTACATGCGTCCATTTATACCAATGAAAACATGGCGTAAATCTGGCACATAGATTTTGGTGCACTAAGCCGTATTCTATAACTAAGCACGTAAATTTTAGAACGCCCAAGAAACACCCATTTCCCTGCCCATAACATGCCCCTTTTGCCAGCGCATTAAAATTTAGGCGTTATGCATTACAGAATAAGCTTAGCGATTTGTGCATGTAAATTCCAATTAGTCTCAATTAATGCTCATTATTGCTTGTGAACAACGCTGATTGGCTTGTTAGGCTAATTAAGCTAAGTTATGCACACTGTTATTGAATCCACTTGGATTTCGGCACGGAACGCTAGGTATGCTATATAGAATCCGGGGGTTAGCACACAAAGTCGGTCGCCCAATTTAATTTAATAATTAGCTCTTAATTGCTGTTAGCAGCCAATTATTGGCTTCAGTTGGTGTTAATTGGAATTAATTGCTATTCTAGAACTGTGCGCATAATTTCTGTCACATGCAATGTGCATAATTTCTGTCCTGTGCAACCTCTAGGAAGCATAGCCATGAGAGGGATACGGGTGTGCCGGGGTTATGAGTTATAGAATACTAGGGGTTAAAGAGGAAATTCTATATATGGTGGTGAATAAAACATGCTTAGCGCTATTCTATAAACCTCGCATAGAGTTAGGCACGGTTTAAAGAATATATGTATGTACGTCCCTGTGATTAAAATTTGGGTGCAGCCATTTACACCAACTATAGAAGTGATAAGTAGTAGAAATAGTAAAACCTGGTGTAAATGACCATGCCTAACTTAGGCGAGGGCCAGGCATATTCTATAACACTGTGCGTTATTTTTAGGAATGCCCACGACCCGCACATGCCCCTCCCATGGCCATGACCCATTTTAGTATTTACGTGCTCCACTTTACAGAATACACTTAGGGCCCTGTTTATTAAGCCACACTGTAGGCGCACAAACTTTTTAGCACATGCTAAAAATTAGTGTGTGCTAACGCTAGAGACACCCATAGGAATATAATAGGTGTCTCTATCATTAACACATGCTAAAAAGTTAACTCGCTTACAGCGTGGCCTAATAAACAGGGCCTTTAGAAAGTTGCGCATATAAATTTTAATTAGTGCTAATAATTGCTTGCTATCGCCCAATTATCGGCTCTGATTGGCTTGTTAATTAAGTTGCACACACAATTTGGCCACGTTACCAATTTTGCATATGCTACTTTAGTCGCCATATATAGAATTTCCCCCTAGGTGCTGACTACTACTACTACTTATCATTTCTATAGCACTACTAGACGTAAGCAACGCTGTACACTTGAACATGAAGAGACAGTACTTGCTCGACAGAGCTTACAATCTAATCAGGACAGACAAACAGGACAAATAAGGGATAAGGACAAAGAGTAGCAAGATTCCGGAATCATAAAGAGTAGCATGATTCTGTGCAGAATCCCAACGAGTAGCAAGATTCCGGAATTTCAAACAGTAACAAAATTCTATGCAGAATCCCAACGAGTAGCAAGATTCTGGAATCCCAAAGAGTGGCAAAATTCCAGAATCCCAAAGACTACTACTACTACTTATCATTTCTATAGTGCTACTAGACATATGCAGCGCTATACACTTGAACATGTAAGAGACAGTCCCTGCTCGAAAGAGCTTACAATCTAATCAGGACAGACAAATAGGACAAATAAAGGATAAGGGAAATACTTAAGGTGGGAATGACAAAACAGACATGGGTACTGAACAAGTGAATAGAAGTTAAAAGCAGCATCATAAAGATAGGCTCTTAGCCTAGAGTTGAAGACGGCTAGAGCTGGAGTTGACATGCTGGCTCAGGAAATCTATGCCAGGCATATAGTGCAGCAAGATAAAAGGAACGCAGTCTGGCGTTGGCAGTGGAGGAGAAGGGTACAGATAAGAGAGGTGCTTAACTGCCAACAGTTAGGTGCAAGCACTTACACCAGCCTTTGACATTGCATTAGTGCTCGCGCCTAACCAATTGCTGTTTTAGAATTCACGCTCAGTGCACATAATCCTGGTGCCTAAATTTTGGCAGCGTTTATTGAATTTATTCCTATCAGTCTAGTAAGTATAATTTTTTGGGAGCCCCATCTGACTTCATTTTTGTCTACTAGGAAGACATCTGTAATAGCCCTTCTAGGGGAAGGAGGAAAGAACCCTAAAGGGGTATAATGTAGTGGTCTGTTCTCTGCAATCTACACATGGTTTTAAAAATGTTCCTTATAGATGGCTTAGGGGCCCATCTACAGTGGGGGAAATAAGTATTTGATCCCTTGCTGATTTTGTAAGTTTGCCCACTGACAAAGACATGAGCAGCCCATAATTGAAGGGTAGGTTATTGGTAACAGTGAGAGATAGCACATCACAAATTAAATCCGGAAAATCACATTGTGGAAAGTATATGAATTTATTTGCATTCTGCAGAGGGAAATAAGTATTTGATCCCTCTGGCAAACAAGACCTAAAACTTGGTGGCAAAACCCTTGTTGGCAAGCACAGCGGTCAGACGTCTTCTGTAGTTGATGATGAGGTTTGCACACATGTCAGGAGGAATTTTGGTCCACTCCTCTTTGCAGATCATCTCTAAATCATTAAGAGTTCTGGGCTGTCGCTTGGCAACTCGCAGCTTCAGCTCCCTCCATAAGTTTTCAATGGGATTAAGGTCTGGTGACTGGCTAGGCCACTCCATGACCCTAATGTGCTTCTTCCTGAGCCACTCCTTTGTTGCCTTGGCTGTATGTTTTGGGTCATTGTCGTGCTGGAAGACCCAGCCACAACCCATTTTTAAGGCCCTGGCGGAGGGAAGGAGGTTGTCACTCAGAATTGTACGGTACATGGCCCCATCCATTCTCCCATTGATGCGGTGAAGTAGTCCTGTGCCCTTAGCAGAGAAACACCCCCAAAACATAACATTTCCACCTCCATGCTTGACAGTGGGGACGGTGTTCTTTGGGTCATAGGCAGCATTTCTCTTCCTCCAAACACGGCGAGTTGAGTTCATGCCAAAGAGCTCAATTTTTGTCTCATCTGACCACAGCACCTTCTCCCAATCACTCTCGGCATCATCCAGGTGTTCACTGGCAAACTTCAGACGGGCCGTCACATGTGCCTTCTGGAGCAGGGGGACCTTGCGGGCACTGCAGGATTGCAATCCGTTATGTCGTAATGTGTTACCAATGGTTTTCGTGGTGACAGTGGTCCCAGCTGCCTTGAGATCATTGACAAGTTCCCCCCTTGTAGTTGTAGGCTGATTTCTAACCTTCCTCATGATCAAGGATACCCCACGAGGTGAGATTTTGCGTGGAGCCCCAGATCTTTGTCGATTGACAGTCATTTTGTACTTCTTCCATTTTCTTACTATGGCACCAACAGTTGTTTCCTTCTCGCCCAGCGTCTTACTGATGGTTTTGTAGCCCATTCCAGCCTTGTGCAGGTGTATGATCTTGTCCCTGACATCCTTAGACAGCTCCTTGCTCTTGGCCATTTTGTAGAGGTTAGAGTCTGACTGATTCACTGAGTCTGTGGACAGGTGTCTTTCATACAGGTGACCATTGCCGACAGCTGTCTGTCATGCAGGTAACGAGTTGATTTGGAGCATCTACCTGGTCTGTAGGGGCCAGATCTCTTACTGGTTGGTGGGGGATCAAATACTTATTTCCCTCTGCAGAATGCAAATAAATTCATATACTTTCCACAATGTGATTTTCCGGATTTAATTTGTGATGTGCTATCTCTCACTGTTACCAATAACCTACCCTTCAATTATGGGCTGCTCATGTCTTTGTCAGTGGGCAAACTTACAAAATCAGCAAGGGATCAAATACTTATTTCCCCCACTGTATGTGCGTCCAATGTGAGTCAATTTGGAACTACTGCCTGGCTACCACGTGCCCCGGGTAGGAATCCCATTTTTTACATGCGTCCAATATGCGCTAACCGGGCTGTGATTGGCAGTGTATGTGCACTGATTACCACTTGGTTAATGCGTGAGACCTTACCTCTAAGTCAATGGATGGCGGTAAGGTCTCAGGCCTAAAATGGATGCCTGTCAATTTTTATTTTGCCGCACATCCATTTTTGGCCCTAAAATAAGCCCTTTTTTTGTAGGTGCACTTTAAAAATGGAGCTGCGCGCATCCAATACACGTGTCTACAACAGCACAGGCCATTTTTCAGTGCACCTTAGTAAAAGGACCCTTTAGTTTCCTTTATGCCTCAACGGATAATGTTGGATCCTCCACTATGTTAGACTATAGCTGGTTAAGTTTACCTTGTATTGTAGAAAAAATATTTTCTTTTTCTTTTCTTATTATGGTGTTAGGAGTTTTTCAGCTTTCTGTACAAGTAGGTTTACTTAATGGTATTATTTGAAAACCTATTTTTAAAAAATTTTTAAATAAAGGGGCCCTTTTACGATACTGCTGTAGGGCTACTGCGGTGATGGTGTGCGGCAAGCCATTTCCTGGGCCTTTCTTAAAAATTAAGAATAATTTTTAAGAAAGGCACCCAGCGATAATCGGTCAGCACCATCTACCGCCCACTTACCACCAGGCTACTGTGGGAATTCTTACCGCCTCCTGCTTCCCCAGGAAATGGCTGCACATCAAGTGTTCAACTTACTGCATGGCCATTTCCTTCCTTTACCAGGTGGCGATAAAAGTAGCCCAAAGTAGAACGGATAGAAAACCTCACTGTCAGACTACAGAATTGTTTTCTCATTGACTTTAATAAACTTGAATGGACCCAAGCAACCATGTTTTAAAACTTTAGATACCAAGGTGCTAAGTGGTGGAAATCGCTGCCAATAGCAATCAGGGGTCAGCCTGATTACTTGGCATTTCGCAAAAGACTGAAAACTTTCCTCTTTGAAAGGTTTCTACCCATTCATGGAGTGTGTTAAGATTGTAACTGGCCATCAATGGTTTATTATTTGGTTCTTATTTGTACTACTCTGCTCTTACTTGATATTTTGTTTATGGTATTGAAAACCATGCCTGTTGTTTTATTTATCGTAAGCCACATTGAACTTGAGTATGTTCGGGATAATGTGGGATATACATGTCTAAATAAATAAAAATTAAAAAGCGATCCGAGACAAGATGGCCGCCAAGCAAACTTGCTGACAGGCAGCGTTTCCACAGCTCTCTTACTTTACTTTTAGAGATGCCGAAGCGACGAGGCAAGTCCGCCTCCCATGCCCCAGAGCGAGGGTCTCTTCCTCCCAAGATATTCATTCTTTTCTACAGATGACTGCGGTACCATCTTCTGCAGTGTTAGGAGTGTCGGGAGGTAGCCCGCTGATATGCGCCAGTGCAGATGGAAGCACGGCTGCGTCTCCAGGGCTAGAGCTTATGCTCAGCCCCGATACACAGGAACCGCCCCCTCAGCCGTTGGGCTACAGCACTCCATCGGAGACGACACTGAATAGATCCCCCCAGGCTGGTGAGACCAACCAGAGTCGGGAGGCAGAACAATGATCGATTGGAATGCAGGAAGCCTTGAAGGAGACACCGTCACTAACAACTATTACGATGGGAAAGGCTGCTGGCTTGAATACGGACTTACCCCTACAGAGAAAGGTATCACCACCACTTTTTTCTTTTCAAATGCTTAAACCAGCTGAGGTTACTATGGATTCTTTGTGGACTCTGATAGCAGATTTAGGGAAAACACTTACACCACATATAAACACATTAAACCAGGAAATGATAAAACATGAGGAAAAAATAAAGAGTTTGGACTTAAAAATAGGGAAATTGGAACAGATAGATGAGAAAATGGATTTGGATATGAAAAGACTTCAAGCTCATCAGGAGGTTATGATTAAGGATTTAACTTCATTAAGAAGAAAGACTGAATTCCTGGAGAATACCGTTAGAAGCAACAATTTACGTTTGTTAAATTTCCCCAAACAAATTACCAAATCTCTGAGGGAAATGTGGAAGAAATATTTAATGGAGATTTTTGGAATAAAAGAGGAATTAATTCCTCCTGCCACTCATGTAAATTATCTTCCAGTTAAAGAAGACACTGATCAAAAAAAAGAAGAACAAGACCAATTGATGAATGTTACTGCATTACTTGAGTTGTCAGATACTGAAAATGTAATTCCAACTACCTTAATAGTAACTGTGGCGCTTGCACCAGACAAGCAGTGGTTGATGTCCATGTACTTTAAGAACAAAGATAAAACATTTCTTGGCCAGAAAATTCAAATGTTTCCTGATATCTCCAGAGAAACACAAAAACGTCGCAAACTATTTCTTCTAATGAAACCAGCAGTAGTTCAGCTGGGAGCAATGTTTTACTTGCCATACCCATGCAAGTGTGTGGTGCGGTACCAATCAAACAAGTATATATTTTTTGATCCGGCTCAGTTAACTGTATTTCTTGCCTCAAGGCAAAATAGGGGCTCTTTTTTTTAAAACATTTGTACGCTGCACTTTTTCCCACTCATGGAAGGCTCAATGCGGAAGGCAATGGAGGGTTAAGTGATTTGCCCAGAGTCACAAGGAGCTGCCTGTGCTAGGAATTGAACTCACTTCTTTAGGACCAAAGTCCACCACCCTAACCACTAGGCCACTCCTCCACACCACTAGTAAACATCTTTCCCTTTAAATTGGATTAAACACTGTTTAATGCTAGCCTGTTATCATTTTTAGCTCTAACTTTAGAAACTAATCTTAAACATATTCCATTTCTAAACATCTTGTTCTTAATATGTGGACTTGAGCAAGAAATTTCATTTTGGTTTTTTTTTCCTGATTATTATTTCTCTAAATAAGTATTGAAATGTATTGCTTTTCAAACAAGCATGTGCTTGATTAATAATATTGTAAAATCTTATAAATAAAGGGAAAAAAATTAAAAAGCTGAAATTATGCACATATTATACCTGCATACATTAAATTATGCACATTTATACCTGCTCTTTGCACACACAAATTTCCTGAGTTAATTTACATGCGTTCTCCGCCCTTTGACACACCGCTGCTCAAACTAGGCAATCTTGTGTGCACAAGTTTACTTACTGTATATATTAGGAGGGCAATTTTATTTTAAAAAAAAACACTGTTTTATCCATAGAAATATGGCTTCTAAAATTATCCTCTCTACAGTCCTTTTCACTGGAAATATTCTTCCACTCTAACTGCTCTATTACTTTTCCAACCCGAAGCTTTCCCTATCTGCTCTCTATTCTTATAATACAGGAACTAATAATTTCTCCTTTCAGGTATGCTTTCAAAGTACCCCAAGAATGTCTCCAGAGACCTCAGCTGTCCCATTAAAGACAAAGTATTCCTCAATCCCCTTATTCATCTGCACTAGAAAATCAGGGTCATGAAGCAATGGTGAATTAAACCTCCAGATGGGATTGTTGACACATAACTCTTCCAAGCTCAAGGACAAAACCTCTGAATGGTAAGAACCATGGATGTTGTGAATCTTGGACTTATTTATTAGAGACATCAATTCTTTAGAAACCAAAACATAATCTATTCTAGAATAAATATGGTGAGGAAATGATAAAAAAATTCTTTGTCTATGGAGTGCATCAATCATCAGGGATTTAATAAACTACACTCCAACACCAAGAACTTGATTGATTACCATCAATGACTTAGTAATGGAGGGTTTGCATTTAGATTACCTGTCTATAAATAAATCAAGCAGGCGATTAAAATTCACACCCAGCACAGCTGGAACACCACCATTCTCAAACAGCATAAAACAGAAAAAGCTGGTACAACGGACATCTGTAGATTCTGTAAGAAAAAGCTGGAAATAGTTACTCATCTTGTAGCTGGCTGTGAAGTTCTGATAGTAGAAAATGTGTACACAGAAAGACACAATAAAAAGGTGGCACGTCTCATACATGGAAACTTTGTAAACATTATAGCACTGGGATCATGAGCAAAGAGGATATGGAGAACGAAGAAGTTATGACCCCTTGGGACTATTTCAACGGATAAAAAGCTGGATGCAAGAAAACTGGACATAGTGGTGAAGGAGAAAAACATAAGAACTCTATTGATAATAAAGGTGTCTGTGCCATTTGATTATTTTGCGAATTGTGGCGAGAGAGAAGGAGAAGATCAAGTACCAAGCGGAAGCAAAGAAAATGTGGCAGAAAGACAGAAATATTTCCTGGCATTTTGGGTGCAGCAATTACAATCACTGGCAACCTAACCACAAAAATAAACAAAAAAGAGGAAAAAAAAAGCACAAGGCAGAAAAAAAACCCTCCACTCAATATATGGTGTGTGTTGAATCTGTCTAGTGAAAAAAAATGTCCAATCAAAAAGTAATCAAAACCCATACAAATACATCTTCAAATATCTCAAAACTGGGTTTTGATTGTTTGGTGCTGGGCATTTTTTGACAGCTGGACCTGTTTTTCACTAGATAGAGTCACCACATACTATATATTGAGTGGAGCATTTTTCTGCCTCGTGCTTTTTTCTCCCAGCGGTAATCGGGCATCAAAATGCACTGCCCAGTTACTGCTGGGTAACCGTGGGAGCCCTTACTGCCACCTCAATGGGTGGCAAAGTGCTTCCCTCTGTGGTAAGAGTTATCTTGCCGCTTGGCCATTTTTTTGAGGCTTTTTACCTGACGTGGCAAAAAGAGCCCTTTTTCCCGCAGCTTAGTAAAAGGACCCCTGTATATATACCTGCTTACCTCTATTATCTTCTTATGTGCAAAACTAACAAATTTGGGGACAGTGCTCTCTGGACAAACAATTAGCAACTCCTGAAAACATTCAGGTGAGTCTAATCAAAATTAGGGGCTTACGAGTTTAAAAAAATAGTTATCCTTTAGGTCCTATACTCATAAGCAAATATGCTCATATATTCTCCCCGTCTGAATATTCTGCGAACACTATTGTCCCAAGGGATTGCGTAACTAAAACGATAGCTCCATTTTTGTTCTGGAAGCAGTAGAAAAATGCATTCTCTAACCAACTTTCATTTATTTATTTCTTAATTTATTATATTTGTATCCCGCACTTTCCCGCTAAAAGCAGGCTCAATGCGGCTTACATAGTAATAGGTAACACAGAATTTTGTTATGTAAAGTAGGAAATTAAGTATAACATAATAATAGGATGGATGGGTAGTAATAGGATGGATAGGTAGGTAGAGACAGGTGATAGAGAGAGGAAGGTAAGGTGGGAGATAGAGTCTGGGTCAATGTCGTTTTCTTTTCAGTATATGTAAGGTTATGAGTCAAGCGTTGACAGATGCGTATCCTGTAAGAAGCATGCATTAGAGCCTCCTTACATCAGCTGAGGATTTGATTACGTTTGTTTTTAATATATATAACAAAACCTTGATTTCTGTGCTGTTCTTTGCTGACGGTTATGAATATAGATGAACTGTAAGGCAGTGACGTAGCCAATGGTGGGCCCAGGTGGGCCCAGGTCCACCCACTTTGGGCTCAGGCCCATCCAGTAGCAATACACCTATGATGTGGCTGGCAGGCATTCTTCCCAAGCCCCACCAGCCGAAAACTCCCAACAACTGTTCCTCCTGCATACCTTGTAAATAGATCTTCACCTGCAGCAAGTGGCGACTGATATATGCTGTAGGGTCAACATAAGCAGTGTGTATTAGTTGCTGCTCGCTGCAGGTGAAAATCTATTTAAAAGGTATGTGGGGGGGGGGGGGATGTTTGAGAGACCGGATGCAGGCAAGAGAGGGAGAGACCAAATCACTTGTGGGACAAGGCGGAGTTCTTCTGCCCACCCATCTTCTGCCCACCCATCTGCCCACCCAAAATTGGGTGTATGGCTACGCCCCTGCTGTAAGGTGAGAATTGTAACTGGTCTTGGTTTATATATTTTTAAATCATTATCTTAGTGTACTGCAGTTTAGACTTTTCACAAGCAAGTAGTTCTTTTCTTTAGGGCATCTGATGCATGGAGGGGCATAATTGAAATGGGCGCCCGGGTTTTCCTGAGGACGTCCTCGCAGGACGTCCCGGCGAAGGGGCGGGGAAAGCTGTATTATCGAAACAAGATGGGCGTCCATCTTTCGTTTCGATAATACAGTCGGAGACACCCAAATCTTGACATTTAGGTCATCCTTAGACTTGGTCGTTTCTGATTTTCGGCCATAATGGAAACTAAGGACACCCATTTCAGAAACGACCAAATGCAAGCCCTTTGGTCGTGGGAGGAGCCAGCATTCGTAGTGCACTGGTCCCCCTGACATGCCAGGACAGCAACCAGGCACCCTAGGGGGCATTGTAGTGGACTTCAGAAAAAGCTCCCAGGTACAAAGCTCCCTTACCTTGTGTGCTGAGCCCCCCCAAAAAACCCCAAACCCCACTACCCACAACTGTACATCACTACCATAGCCCTTATGGGTGAAGGGGGGCATCTAGATGTGGGTACAGTGGGTTTGTGGTGGGTTTTGGAGGGCTCACATTTACCACCAGAAGTGTAACAGGTAGGGGGGGGTGGGCCTGGGTCTGCCTGCCTGAAGTGCACTGCACCCACGAAAACTGCTCCAGGGACCTGCATACTGCTGCGATGTACCTGAGTATGACATTTGAGGCTGGCATAGAGGCTGGCACAAAATATTTTTAAAGTTCTTTTTGAGGGTGGGAGGGGGTTAGTGACCACTGGGGGAGTAAGGGGAGGTCATCCCCGATTCCCTCCGGTGGTCATCTGGTCAGTTTGAGCACCTTTTTGTGCCTTGGCCGTAAGAAAAACTGGACCAGGTAAAGTCATCCAAATGCTTGTCAGGACACCTTTTTTTTCCATTATGGGTCAAGGACGCCCATGTGTTAAGCACGCCCAAGTCCTGCCTTTGCTACACCTCCAACACGCCCCCGGGAACTTTGGTCGTCCCCGCAACGGAAAGCAGGTGGGGATGCCCAAAATCAGCTTTCGATTATACCGATTTGGGTGACCCTGTGAGAAGGACGCCCATCTTCCGATTTGTGTCGAAAGATGGGCGTCCTTCTCTTTCGAAAATAAGCCTGATGGTAACCTTTGATTTTAATTATGGCATTGTGAGCATTAGCACACTTTGTGTGGGTATTGCTGTCCTTTGGACTAAGGTTTTAAGGGCTTACAAAACTGATTTTTTTCAATGGTAAAATCCTGTCACAACATCAGTGCTCATATAACCAGAAAAATGGGTGAATATATATATATATGACTTCCTCCCATACATTATAGAACTTGCATGCTATTTGTGGTACTATTTCCCGTTGGCATTTCTCCCGCACTAGAGCCCCTCTGAACATTACAGTGCACCCTATTGCCAGTATTAGTCTGGCGCTAATTGCCTCTAGCGCCGACGTTAGGTTTTGAGCATCTCCCAGTCAGAATAAACATTATACATCTAAGATACTAGTGCAGTTACCTGTAAAGGCCAGCAGGTGGCAACATAACATATAAACAGAGTGGGGATGATATTAAAAAGCACTTATAACTCCTCCTCACACAGACTTTGCACAGTGCAGGCTAAGGAGATTTAATGTCTTCTTAAACCTCCTTGGTTGGTGCAGGCCACTGACCAACATGCTCCCCCCCCCCCTATTAAGATGGCAGGAGGAAGAAAGCAGTCTGTGTGTATTCAACCAGGCAGTAGTACATAGATGGGCGCTTTCCTCCTTTCGCAGACACAGGACGAGTGCCAAGAATATATATGTTTGTGTGCATGTGCATTTGTGAGTGTTGTGAATAAAATGGGCCCTATAGCAAAAACACATGCTAATGTCATTTGAATATGACCCCCTAATGGTACTAATATCCGTGTTGGGGCACTAGTATATGGGCAAACACTAAAACTTTTGTTAAGCCTGGTTTAATGCATGTGCTAGCAAATATGCCAAGTAGTATATAGACCTTTAATATGAGATACCTTCATAAACCAGGCACACTGCCACTAAGAACTGCATTTTCTGATCACAGCTGTATGTATATTATCTTCCTTGTTTCACTTTTTTGGATTCATTAAGCATCTTCCGACCTGGCAGAGAAGCAAATGTAATTAGATCTTAGTGTCAATATCTGTTGCAATTTTCTATGAAAAATTCATCATAACTGATGCAAACTGCATAATAATTTACAATCTGTCAAAATATAGCACTCCCTGACAAATATCACGGTAATTAAGGAACAAGGTTTTGACATGTCAATTTATATTAATTGGATAAGTAACAGAGTGTGTTTTAGAAGAACTTCATGTTTTAGTACTAGGAAGATAAGATTGTTTTGTTTAGCTAATCATGTATAACAAGCAAAACCAGCATGATACCTTCAAATTATGTTCAGAGATAGCTGAAGTACTGCCTGTTCAGCAATGCTAGAACCTCTAGGTGACCTACCAGAGTAAAAGAGTTCTGACTTTTTTCTAGCCCTACGATTTCTCAAACAGGAGCTGTGCCTTTTTGACTGACAGGGTGGGAAAGAAAATCTGGGCTAATATACAGTAAATACCCAGCCCAAGGCGGTGGTGGGTGGGGGTGCAGGTGCCTGTCTTTAATTTCAGATCTCTGGCCACTGAAATGTAATGCAAGGAGACCAAGATTTGGCTCAGAGTTCCTGTCTACTCCTTTAATACCCATGCAAAGGGACTGCATTTAGCCATTAACCTCCTGGCTGCACCATCTATTTATTTACTAAATGGAAGATCTTTATCTAGCACGGTCAATGACCCTAAAGTAGGAGGAGTGGGAACCAGCCTCAGAGCAAGAAAAGCTGCCGGACAGTTTCAGGGGAGTACAGTTATGGAGAACCTGTCTTCCACCACAACCTTCAGAGGAACCGAAAGAGGAAAGGGAGAAGAGGTGCTAGATAATACAGCCTGAGAAGGAGAAAGTAGGGACAAAGGGAGTCCCAAGAATTTCAACTACTACTAGGAGATATCAATCTGCACCTAGAAAAACAAAATGACACCAACACCAGAATCCTTATGAACTTCCTAAACCAATGGAACTTCAATACAGTTCAATGCACCTCATCCCACACAAAAGGCCACCTATTAGATATACTACGTTACAGATTCTCAGCAAACAACAACCACATATTAGAAAACCACAAATGGGAAGAATTCTTATGGTCAGACCACAGCAATCTTACTTTTATATTACAATGGGAAAAGAACAGCAAGAACAGAGAACCAACATCATACACAGTCACAACCAGAGGGAAGGTGGACAACAGTATCTTCTGGACAACAATAAATGAAAACGGAAACATCTCACCCAAGGACATACAATCCATGAGAAAATGGGACGAAGCAAACAAAAGCACACTAAACAAGATAGCACCACTCAAAACAAAAACAAGAAATAAAAAACAACCACGTCCCTGGTTTAATGATGAGCTATTACACATGAAAAGCTGTGTAGGAAACTTGAAAGAACGTGGGCCAAAAATAAAACAGACATAAACAAAACAATATGGAAAAAAGCCATAAGAACATAAACAAACAACATAAAGCCAAAGCAGAATATTATAGCACATATACGAACCCAGAACAGACAATAAGAAAAAAAAATATCTGACTTCATGAACAAACTAATGAAAACTCAAGAGGTACTGGCATCAAATGAAACACCACCAACCGCAGATGAGCTTGCACAACATTTTAAACACAAAATAGCAAACACAAGATCAAACATTCAGAAAGCACATCCATCACAGACTTCTTACAAGAATGCATTTTTATTGGACTAACTTAATACATTTTTTGATTAGCTTTCGAAGGCAGCCCTTCTTCGTCAGATCAGAAATAGGCAAAAGTTGATAGATGACAGTATATATAAGTGAAACATCAAAGCATTTCAGTGACAGTCTAACAGGGTGAGGGTGGGGCAGGTTAGGTGAGAGACAGGGAAGGTTGAGTGGATGGGGGACAGGGAGAATGCATGGTGATAAGATGGTGACAAGGCTGCCGTACCTGCAATTTTCAGAAGTAGTTATTTCATTTAATTATGCTACTGAAATACATTAGAGCACCAATATACCTGTTACTGGGAAACTGGAACAAGATCGACTGTTATAGATTCATAGACAAGACACCACGTGCCAGGAGAATCCTTCACCTCAGTTGCAGATGCAGAATATGACTCTCACCTGATTAAAATGCACGTCAATTCAGAGTTACTGCCCGGCTACCGCATGGCCCGGGCGGTAATTTAATTTTTTTAACACGTCCGCTATGCGTGACGGAAAATAATTTTTATTTTCCGGCGTGCAGCGGTAACCAGGTGGTAATTGGCATTATACGTGCGTAGACAATTACCATGCGGTTAACGTGTGAGACCTTACTGCTAAGTGAATGGGTGGCGGTAAGGTCTCAGGCCCAAAATGGACACGTGCCAATGTTTATTTTGCCGCACATCCATTTTCTGCAAAATTTAAAAAAGGCCTTTTTTACAGGCGCACTTAAAAAATGGATCCGCATGCACCCAAAACACGTGTTTACACTAGCGCAGGACATTTTTCAGCGCACCTTAGTAAAAGGACCTCTAAATTTATTCTTTCTTGATGTTGGTGTAAGTTTTTAAACAAGAGGACTGCTGCAGCCAAGATGCTATGAGAATGACTTTGACAGTTTTTTAAACAAACAAAAGGAAGGTCCAAATCTCCCGTAAAGTAAGACACAAACCACAAAAAAGGCGGAAGATGAACCAAAACAGACCAGAAAAACCACAGGGAGTAAGAGCACCAGAAAAGTTTAATAGGACCCTACACGGTCCGTGTTTCAGCCAACAGGCCTTCCTCAGGGGTCCTGAATCTGACGTTTACAGGTGCACCTCCGAGATACTCATAAAACAAAAAGCTAAATGTCCAATAAAACTTGAGACCATCACAAGAGTGCTAGGGCTCAAAATGATCAGCAGCCACCCGCTAGTGCTGTCTAATAGCGGACAAAAGCGTGTAGGCTAGCTTTTTGTTTTATGAGTATCTCGGAGGTGCACCTGTAAACGTCAGATTCAGGACCCCTGAGGAAGGCCTGTTGGCCGAAACACGGACCGTGTAGGGTCCTATTAAACTTTTCTGGTGCTCTTACTCCCTATGGTTTTTCTGGTCTGTTTTGGTTCATCTTCCGCCTTTTTTGTGGTTTTTGACAGTTTTTTAACACTTGAAAGTAAACAGAAAAGCTGGCTGCATCAAGCTATCATCTTTTGTTATTCAATATTAACAGCTAGAGTTACCGTGTGTTATCGCATTACTGTTCTTATGCTATTACCATGAGTAACAGGACACCAAAATGGGTCTCTCCTTTTCCAAAACTGAGGAGCATTCTGGGTCCCTACTCCAGGAAGTTTCTGTTCAGAATTATGTAATGGAGGATTGTCCTCACTAGTCAGCCCCACAGTAATAGGGAATGCAGGTAGAAATACCTATTTAGGTGGTATTAACTGCCTCATGTTTTCTGTTGTGTTAACAGCAAATAGTGAAAAGACCTTATAGGTGTGCATAAGTTACATGCAACTTTGATTATATAGCTCATGAGCCTTGGCTTTGCTCAACTACACTCAGGAATGCATGCTTAGGTCTGAAAAAAATCTTTATTCATAACTTGAAAGCATAAAAAATGTTAATAGGCTGTCTCAGTAGAACACTCAATTAATATTCAACACCTCACTGACATTTATATTTCAGAGGAAAATACATAATTTCATTGCATTAAACTTGTTGTGGTCTGGGGAAAGGGGGCTACTGCATACAGGAAAGTAACACTTGCAAATTATTTTAAAATATAGCCACATAGTCCTGCATTTTCTTAAGCTCAAGATTAGAAGACTTTAAACATAAATGTTTAAAATTCATAAAGTATTTCCTAAGACATATCTTATATATTACAACGCATCTGGGCAATAGATACATAACTGAAATCTTATTCGAATTTTGACATATTTTGCAGTTGATGAAGGTAGCATTGCTAACACTTCTTTGAAAAACATGATGAAAATAAATGGTCTTTTCTAAACTTTCCATCTGTTATAGAATATTTCTTATGCAAATACCAAATTTGACATCATACTCTATTTTAGGATTTTACTGAAACTTATATCTTTTTCTAGGTGACTGAAACGGCTGTTGTAAATCCAGTGTACTGACAAGCTTCTTCATGAAAACCAGTGCCAAACTGTTTGTAGTGCAATTTGTTAAGATGTTTTCTTTCTCCAAAAGAAAGTATTGAACAGTTAAAATAATAATAATTATATATTAAAAAAAAAAAAGCAAGAAGGTCAGGAGTCCTGAATGCTAGGCATGCAGGAAATGGAAGGGCCTTGACTTTGTAGGTAGAGCAGATGAGCCTTAACAATCAAGATTCAGTTGCTGAGTTAAGTAGAAAGGAAGTCAATGGGTCATCTGCTGTGAATGACTGAGTTTGAAGTACTACAGTAAAGACAGTACAGCTCCTAGGATGAAAGGGCACAAGAGAAAAAAAGAGTCCAGCTCTGGGAAAAGCAGGTACGAGGGAAGTAAAAAATCTGGTCACATCAAAAAGCAGTTAGAAGGGAAGGAGTGAATCTAGCTTTCAGGTTTCTAAATCTGGCCTTCAAGGGCTTACACAAGCTTAGATTTTAAAGTTCTTAGGTTATAGACAGACATGCAGATAGATAAATGCAATCTTTACATCAAGAGATCATCTAGAGAACTTTTTGGAATAGTAGACCTGTGTGTGAACTTTCCTCCAGGAGCATGTCCAAACCTTTTGCCAGATATGCTAACCACTGTTACCACATCTTCTGGAAACGAATTCCAGGGCTTAACTATTGAATGAAAAAATATTTCCTCATATTTGTTTTAAAAGTATTTCCATGTAACTTCATTGAGTATCCCCTAGTCTTGTACATTTTGAAAGAGTAAAACATTGATTCACTTTTACCTGTTCTACACCACTCAGGATTTTGTAGACTCAATCATATCTCCACTCAACCATCACTTTTACAAGCTGAAGAGCCCTAACCTCATTAGCCTTTCTTCATATAAGAGGAGTTTCATCCCCTTTATCATTTTGGTCACTCTTCTTTGAACCTTTTCTAATTCTGCTTATCTGTTTTTAGATACTTCAACCAGAACTGAACACAATACTCAAGGAGAGGTCACACCATAGAGCGATACTGAGGCATTATAGTATTCTTGGTTTTATTTGCTATCACTTTCCTAATAATTCCTAGCATCCTGTTTGCTTTTTTTGTCTGCTGCCACTCACTGGGCAGAAGATTTCAGCATATTGTCTACAATGATGCCTAGAACGTTTTCTTGGGTGCTGACTCCCAAGGTGGATCCTGGCATCAGGTAACTATGATTTGGATTGTTCTTCCTAATGTGCATCACTTTGCATTTGTCCACATTAAATTTCATCTGCCATTTGGATGCCAGGCATTTCAATTTCCTAAGGCCTTCCTGCAATTTTTCACAATCTGTATGTGTTTTAACAACTTTGAATAGTTTTGTGTCATCTGCAAATTTAATCACCCCACTTGACGTTCCAATTTCCAGATTATTTATAAATATGTTAAATAGCACCAGTTCCAATACACAGTTTCAAAATCGTATTTCATGCTTCATAAAATAAATAATTGATTACCTTACTCTGGCTTTAGCATTATTACTCAGACGTGAAGTAAACCGTATGGCTTATCCCAAGTTTCCCCAAGGAGATGGTCTTATGAATTCTCTACCAAATGCTTCCCCTCTCACAGGGCACAACTCGGTGCATCCTTTGTGTTCCAGCTTCACAATATGGAAGGATTTCCATTCACAGTCATGTTCACTAGTCTTGGGGTAGCCAGCGCAAATGAAAAAGTACTTCAAATACACCTACTTTCCAAACTGTGAATTGGGTCAATATCCAATTGTGGCAGCAGCCAGACTAAGGTAAACACTGGCTGCAGCATATGGGTGTCTATACCAGAATTCTCAGCAAGCTCATCAGCTAAGGTAGTAAGTCCTTGCAAGGCCTTAGTTATAGTCCCATCAGGTGCAGTGTTATTAGGAATAAATGTACAACATTATCATTTTAACATAATACAAACTCTGCCTTCTTTCGCCACTATCATATCAAGGACCATGCGGTTCTCCCAAGCCATCTGGCTTGTGGCATCCAGTTGGGCAGCGATATCTTTAACTGCATTTTTGGTGTAATTAATAAAACACTGTTGGTTATAATAAATGTAGTTAATCCAATCAACATTTTTGTTAATAGTGGACCACCAAAACAAAGAGGATTCAAAACTGCAGCTCCACCTGTGTTGGCCTTCTGACAACCACCTAATCTGAAACAAAAATTAGTGAAAAGCAGGCTCCCAGGAGAAACTGAAAAAGAGAATGGCACACATCCTTGCAATACACCAAGCTGCAAATTGTGCCAACATATATCACAGGACCCCCCACAGTCACTCATATGGGAAAAAGGGGATCCTGCACATGCTCATCTTCAAATGCAGTGTATATTACTCAATACAAAAAATATGAAGAAGGATGTTATGTCAGAGTGACAAGCCAAAGACTGTATATTAACCTATGATTTCCCCTTTTTACCCATAATTTTAAAAAGAAAAGCAATGAATACCAAAAAATCAATAGTCATACTGCTGTTCTAAAACCCATTTACATGAGATTGGGAGAGGTACATTTTACAGCCTATTTGAAATGTTAGAGAAATATTTTAGCCAGTAATTACCCTTTTCTGCCCAGATTGTAGGACTTGTGTTTATCCCATTTATTTCTGCAACAAAAAGCCTCTGCAAGAGTAACTAAGAGACATATTTTAATTTTTAATCCTTTTGTAATTAGGATCTTGTTCAACAAGGGTTTCCTCGGATCACGTCCAAACATGTTGCACACACTGAGAATATTCTTGGTATGAAGAGACTTTACTATGAAGCCTCTAGAGCAGCTTCATTCAGGGTGTTTAATGTGCAAGTGCCGATTTTGAAATTTACACATGTAACTATGGACCTGATAAAATTGTATGTATGAGGGAAGTCAATTGAGAAGCCAAGCTTTAAACCTCAACTTTTTTGCATTTTGAGGTGGTTTTTTAAGGCTAGATGAATAAGCACAATTGTGCCCTCATCACACTCAGGGGGCCTTTTACTACAGCTTAGCTTGAGTTATCTGCAGCATGGCCCATAGGAACAAAATGGGCCCTGCTGCAGACAACTCACGCTAAGCTTTAGTAAAAGACCCTCCCCCTCCCCCCTAGTCCTCAGGTGAGCTTTTAGCTCATGCTTGGGCAGGATTTGGAGGAAGTATGAATGCTGAAGGGGAACGTTTTAAAAATACATGTGTAATCTGCTTGTAAAATGGGATATATCTGTATATTTTGAATATCTGTTCATACTGTGCCCCTTTGAAATCTGTACATGCTAAGGATATACATGTAGTACATTGCTTATTTACATGTGTAAACTAACTTTTCATACATATAAATGCTGCCAAACCTTCCTAAAAATGACATCCATAAAGGAATCCTGTTCAGAAGGAATGGATCCTAAGGAGCTTAGCCGAGAGTGGGTGGCAGAGCCGGTGGCGGGAGGCCGGGATAGTGCTGGGCAGACTTATACTGTCTGTGCCAGAGCCGGTGGTGGGAGGCGGGGCTGGTGGTTGGGAGGCAGGGATAGTGCTGGGCAGACTTACACGGTCTGTGCCCTGAAAAGGACAGGTACAAATCAAGGTAAGGTATACACAAAAAGTAGCACATATGAGTTTATCTTGTTGGGCAGACTGGATGGACCATGCAGGTCTTTTTCTGCCGTCATTTAATTTACTATATTATTGTGTTAAGTTCCATTCAGGCTTATACCATTAACACATAGGGATGTACTATAGGCCTGCATTAGGAGTCTGTCAAAATGTAAGTTGAAAACTAATGATGGATGTTTTAAGCTAGAAGTCTTATTGGTGCTTGTAGAGTTAGTTTGTCTTCTAATGTACTGTACTGAGAAGTTCCCAGAGTTTGCACCTTAAGTGTTTTCGCTTTGGCTAATGATACTTTTTCATTGGTGCATAATTTCATTTATATACCACATGGTTCAAGTTATATTTTGACAGACTCCTGATGCAGGCCAATTGGCTGAAACACGACCTGTGTCAAGTATAATTTTATCCACAGTAATGTATTCTTTTGCACCTCTAAGAGTGATTTGTGTTTTGTGTCACTTACGCTGTTTCTGCTGCTGCTTTGAGATCTGTGGAGGATTGTTCTTCTGTTTCTGCTGTCGCACTAGATGTTAGATGGCAGAAAAGAGAGGGTCAAAGTACACACATGAAGACAAGAAAAAAAGCACCAAGGGCCGTCAAGTCTGAGACAATCAAGAGACCTTTATTAATAGGCCCGACATGGGCCGTGTTTCAGCGACAATACGCCTGCATCGGGGGTCAAAAATAATTCAACTCCTGAGAAATAATTCCAAAGAAAGGATAAAGATATACAGCTGT
Organism: Microcaecilia unicolor; assembly: GCF_901765095.1. Classification (NCBI taxonomy): domain Eukaryota; kingdom Metazoa; phylum Chordata; class Amphibia; order Gymnophiona; family Siphonopidae; genus Microcaecilia; species Microcaecilia unicolor. The sequence goes on from NC_044033.1 coordinate 239,526,477, forward strand.
AGCACATTTAAGCCAGTGTTAACACATGGAGGGCAATTCTTTAACAATGCACCTGTATTTAGGTGCCTATGAGGTGTCTGTAGCAAAGAAGCAGTGTTTCTCAGAATTAATTAGAGTTAATTGTTCAGACCAGAGAATACTATTTAATTATTTAAAGATCTTACATCGTTGGATGTTTTATCAGGACAACAAGGGCAACCGAAAACTGATAAGTTAGCATTGGGTTTTATTTTCCAAACACAATTTACAGCTAAGAAAATCACTGCAACCAGCGCGTACCTCAGATAATAGTTTTCCATTACCATCTGTTGTGCTTGAAAGAGACCAGCTGGTAGATAGACTATGGTCTGAATTTAAGCCTGTTGGTGTGGGACAAATTAGTTCCTTGCTTTATAGATTATCTACATCTAATTGTAGTTTAGATTGCTGGCCGGCTAGCTTATTATGGAATCATCCTGATAACTTATGTGGAGTGGCATTTTTGATATGACATCTAAATCCAAAATATATTAGCAAATGGCCTAGCCTACTTCTGACTATTTCTCAATTTCTCCGTCATATCGTCTATTTGATGATCTTCTTGGCTTCAATAAATGTCCGTAATTGAGTAGGTTCAAAAACCACATATTTATTACCCTGATATTTCACACAACATTTACAGCAATATGTCAGTAGAAATGAGGCTCCCATCGCCTTGACCTCTTCTCTGAAAGCCAAAAACTCTTTACGTCTTTCCTGGGTAGTCTTTGTAACGTCTGGAAATATCCAAATCTTTTGTTCACAAAAAACTTTCAAGGGATTTTTAAAGTACAGTTTCATTAAGGAATTTAAATCTTGCTCAAAGACAAAGGAAATATGTAAAGTTCGTCGTTCCTTAATTTCTGATAGGGACTCTTCAAGCAGCTCTGAAATATTCAGTATATCTATATCTGGAGTTTGATGTTTATCTTGAGGTAATCTAGTATCCGTGTATTTTGATAAAGGAAGATAATATATTTTATTGACCGGTGGGATCGCAGCTTGTGGATATTAAAGAATTTCAGTTAGGTATTTTTTAAAAAGATCAAGTGCTGAAATCCCCCTAGCCAAAGGAAAATTCAAGATTCTAAGATTCAGGCACCTATTGAAATTCTCAATCTGTTCTATTTTACAAGAAACCACCATTTTATCTTTTATCAACAACTCCGTAGTAGTTTTCAATGCTTGATAATCAGTTTGCATTTGTGTTACTCGTGTCATCATATCTTGCTTAACTTCCTGAAGGGCCGAGGTTAGAGAGTCTACTTTATTCACCAACATAGTTGTTTCTTGAGCAACTTTTGTAACCATAGATGTTAAATTTTGTAAAGCTGACCAAATAGACTGTAAAGTTACCTCCCTGGGAGCCTCAGCTTCCATGCTTACACCTTCTGTGCCCTGGGGTTTGGAACTGCCGCTCAATGCTATACCGCTGCTGACTTCCGACTCCGATAGCCGTTGCACCTCATCTCGAAGGGTCGCAGGACAGGGTGGTATGACGGACTCCGGTGGTGATAAAGATGTCTCACTCCCAATTGACGACGACGCTCCTCAGACAACCATCACTACGGGACTCGCCAATCCGGTAGTAGTCAGGGAGCTAGTTGCGTAGCGGAGAAGAGTTTGTTGGACAGGAGAAGTTCTTGCTGGCAGCAGCACGGCCTTCACCACTCCTTTCCTCTTAGTGTGTGGCATTAGGAATTCTTCCAAGAGAAAAAACAATTTTGTAACTCAGAGGCTCCGATCCTCACCAACCCCTCACACACGCTCAAGCTTAGGCTGCCATCTTGACTCCGCCCCTGTATTCCAACATGGCCGTTTTCGAACCTGAAAAATGTCTATCTTTTTGTTTCAAAAATGGCCATTTCTTCCTAGATGTTTTGTGCTTTATGTGTCTAGCTTTTTGGACCATTTTCAAAAAATATCCAAGTGAAAAATGCACAAAATCAAGCCATTGTGATGTAGGAGGAGCAAGCATTCTTAGTAGACTGGACACACAGACATCCCAGCAGAGCAGTGGGGCACCTTATGAGGCATTGCAGTGGACTTCACATAAAAGGTCCCAGGTACACATCTCACCCTTACCACCTTATATTGTATGGTGAGCCTTCCAAAACCCATCAAAAACATATTGTACCTAACTATACACTACTATAGTAGCTCTTAAAGCTGCAGGTGTCACCTATATGTGGTGTTTGGTGGGTATTATGGGACTGACACTTTCCACCTCAAGTGGAACAGTTAGAGTGGATTATGGGCCTGAGTCCCCTTCTCCATAGTGCACTGCACCGACTACTGGGTTACTTCGGGGACCTGCTTGCTGCTCTAATAGGACTGGCCATAACATCTGAAGCTGTCATAAAGGCTGGTATGTACTGTTTCATTTACATCTTTGTGGAGTGGGAGGGGGTCAATGACCACTGGGGGAGTAAGAGGGTATTATTCCTTTATTCGTCCAGCGGTCATCTGGTCATTTTGGGCACTTTTTTGTGGCTTAGTTGTTATTAAAATAGGTCTAGACCAAAGCATCCAACTTTTAGCCCTGAATGTTTTTGTTTTGTTCCATTATGGCAGAAAAATATCTAAGTGTTAGGAACACCCAAATCCTGCCTTTAACATGTCCCTGACATGCCCCCTTGTGATCTGAATATACTGCAGATGAACAGCATAGAAACATGTCTAAAAATGGGTTCTAAATAGCGATTTGAACAATTTTACAAGAAAAACATCCATTTACCAGTTTATGTCACTTTTGGACGTTTTTCTCTTTTTCAAATTAGCCCCATTGTAACATAGTAGATGATAGTAGGTAAAGACCTGCATGGTCCATCCAGTCTGCCTAATAAGATAAACTCATAGCATATGATGTAATATAACATATATATTCTTGATCTTGATTTGTTTTTGCCATTTTCAGGGCACAGACCATAGAAGTCTGCCCGGCACTAGACATACTCTCCAACTACTAGAGTTGCCGTTGAAGCCCACTCTAGCCCATCTAGATCTGTCTAGCCATAATCAAGGCACAGACTATAGAAGTCTGCCCAGCATTGGCCTCAGTTCCCAATTACTGGAGCTACTGTCTAAGCACTGCTAAATTTTGCTTTCATTCCATTCTCTTTCCAAGTTCTTTCTCAAGTTCTTCACCTGGCTTGTCTTTTTTTTTGTCAGTTGCTTAGGCTATTTCCAGTCTGCGATGGAAATAGAAGTTGCTTACCTGTAACGGTAGCTCGCAATCCATTGGGATAGAGTCCCCTTGGTTACTGGCCTTGGGCGGTGAGGAGAGCGGAGTGAAAGGAATAATTGAGAAGGTCTATTGGTGCATTTAGTTCTATCCAAATAGATGGTAAGGGCTCTCAGGCAATCCAGCGTATGAAATCTCTTATGGTCCTCGGAAACATGTGTAGGAGGAAAGAAGGTGGGCAGCATGATGGTTTGATTCAGATGGGAAGGTGAGACCACCTTCGGTAGAAACTTCGGATGAGTACGGAGCACAGCCTTATCGTGTAGTAATTGAGTATATGGTGGATAGTGGACGAGAGCCTGGATTTCGCCGATGCGCCGTGCCGAAGTCAACGTGATCAAGAACAGTGTTTTCCAAGTGAGATATTTGAGGTCCGTTGAATGAAGTGGCTCAAATGGAGAGGCTGTGAGTGCATTGAGTACCAGGTTAAGGTCCCATGCCTGAGTTGGAGGGCGAATGGGAGGATAGAGATGCATGAGTCCTTTGAGAAAGCGTTTCACCACAGGGTGTTGCATGAGGGTTAAGTCATCCACCGGGTCATGGAACACCGAGAGAGCTGAGAGATGGAGCCGGATGGCGGAGTAAGACAGCTGTGATTCTGAAGGATGGAGAAGGTAATCCAAGACACGGGATAGAGGAGCGTTGGCAGGGTGGAGGTGATGGCAGGAACACCAGCTGGAGAAGCGCTGCCATTTGGCATGGTAAGACTTGAGAGTAGAGTCCTTCCTGGATGCGAGGAGGACCCTCAGCACCCCATGTGAGAAAATCAGGCTGGAGTGGGGCTGATCCACCATGCCATGAGGCGGAGGGATGCGAGGTTTGGGTGCAGGAGACTGCCCTGCTGCTGTGTAAGAAGGTCTGGTTCCAGCGGCAGCGGAAGTGGAGGGCATGTCGTGAGGTTCAGGAGAGCTGTGAACCAGGCTTGTCTCGGCCAGTACGGAGCTATTAACAACAGAGATGCTCCGTCTGATTTGGACTTTTGGATTTTCTTGGAGATGAGAGGGATTGGAGGAAATGCGTAGAGGAGGCCTTCTGTCCACGGAATGTGAAAGGCATCTTCTGCCAGTCTGCGCAGACTGGGAAACTTGGAGCAGAATCTGCGACACTTGGCGTTGAGAGGGGACGCGAATAGGTCGACGAGAGGGTGACCCCACTTGTCGAACAGATCTTGCGTAACAGTGGTCTTGAGTGACCACTCGTGCGGTTGTAGCTTCCTGCTGAGTGAGTCTGCCAAGGTATTCTGCACTCCGGGCAGGTAGGAGGCCGAGATGGTGGACTGGAGCTTCAGGACCACCTGTCAAAGATGCAGAGCTTCCCAGCACAGCTGTCGGGAGCCGGTGCCGCCTTGCTTGTTCACATAGTACATGGCCACCTGATTGTCTGTCTGCACATGGATTCGCTGGTGCGAGAGGTGTGGCTGAAAGGCTTGAAGCGCTAATCTGATGGCTCGCAACTCTAGCAGGTTGATACTGTATGTCATTTCTTTGGGCGTCCAATGTCCTTGAGTCATGTAGGAGCCCAGATGCGCTCCCCACCCCTGCTTGGAGGCGTCGGTTGTTAGATAAATGGACGGCAGGGGAGGCCGGAAGGGCATACCCTGGAGGAGATGGGGGGCGTGGGCCCACCATTGCAGCGAGGTCTTCAGACTGTGAGAGAGAGGTATCTTTGCAGATAACGGTTGAAGAGCTTGGATCCACTTGTCCCGGAGGTGCCATTGTAGCGGTCTCATATGGAGCCTGGCTAGCGGGAGTACTGGAATGGTAGCCGCCATATGACCCAGAAGCACGAGTAACGTTCGGGCAGTGGTGACTGAGACCTGGGTGAGGTGGGCAATGAGGATGGAAATCCGTGTGGCCCTGTTGAGGGGTAAAAACGCTAACATCTGCGGGGTATGGAGGACAGCTCCTATAAACTCGATGTGTTGCGTGGGAATGAGTTGAGATTTGTCCAAGTTGATGAGGAATCCCAGAGTCTGGAGAAGTGAGGTGACCTTTGCTAGAGAGTGGAGGGCCTCCTGAGCAGTTGGCGACGCGATGAGCCAGTCGTCGAGGTAAGGGAAGATTGTGACCCTTTGCTGGCGAAGGTGAGCGATGATGGTGATGACACATTTTGTGAACACTCGTGGTGCTGAGGAGAGGCCGAAGGGAAGGACTTGGAATTGATAGTGGTGAGAGTGGACTTGAAACCGCAGGTAACTCCTGGACGCTGGGTGGATCGGGATGTGGAGATATGCGTCCTGCAGGTCCAGGGACACGAGCCATGCGTTCTGATCGAGCAGTGGAAGAATCATTTGGAGAGTCGTCATGCGGAACTTTTCTTTTTTTAGAAATTTGTTCAGGGAGCGTAAGTCCAGAATAGAACGCAAACCGCCGTTCTTCTTCTGAATAAGAAAGAATCTGGAATAAAATCCTGTATTCTGGGAACATTCTGGTACCGGTTCGATTGCCCTGATGCGCAGGAGGCGGGAAATCTCATCGTGAAGTAGGTGGATGTGAGACGAAGGAACTTGTGAAGTGACTATGCGGGGGAGAGGTGGGGGGGTCGTAAAGTGAAGAAGGTACCCCTGGTTGACAATGGAGAGGACCCACTTGTCTGATGTTATAGGGGGCCACTGAGGGGCAAAAAACTGAAGACGACCTCCCACCGGTAGCTGCATAGCCATCTGCTTGTCAAAAAGAGGATAAGGGTTTGGGCGCCGTCGAGGGCGCTGGCTTGGATGTCCGCCACTCACGATATGTTTTCTTAGACTGCTGAGGTCTATGTTGCTTGTTGTTAAACTTGTAGTTTGTGTTGTATTTATTGAAGGGGTACTGTCGCCGAGGTTGATACCTCCTTTTAGGCGTGCCATAGGACGAGCGATGAAAGGACGACCTGGGCTGATTGATGTTGTCCTCTTCCAAGGTGTCCAGAGTGGTGCAATCTTGCTTGATGTTGTCGATGATGTCCTTAACCCCCTCACCAAACAGATTATCCCCTGTGCAGGGAGCATCAGCCACTCTGTTATGAACGTCCTCCCGTAGGCCGGATGCTTTTAACCACGCTAACCGGCCTGTGGAAAGGCCTACCGCGGCCCCTCGAACCGACGTGTCATATGAGTCGTGGGCAGCTCTGATTAAATTGGTGGCGCATTCTTCCAGATTTTGAAGCAGTGGCCGGAATTGAGGTTGCAGTGCCGCAGGGAGGGAATCCAGTGCTCGTGAGAAGTTGTCTAGTATGGTGAATTGGTAGTCGGTATAATGGAAGATGTGAAGGCCTATGCGGGCATTGAGCATGGAGCTTTGATACATCTTCTTACCCATGAGATCCATGAGCTTCATGTCTTTCGTTGGTGGAAAATTAGAATGGTCTCGTGAGCTTTTGTGTTTACGCATGGCGGACTGGACCACTATGGAGTGGTGAGATAGTTGTGGTTTACCGAAGCCCCAAGTATCTTGGACTTTGTATTTTGTATCCAAACTCTTCTTGGTAGGGAGAGATGTGAATGGGGTAGACCACACCAACTTGTGCTGGTCCGCCAGCACTTCGTGCAAAGGCAACGCGATGATGTCTTTCGGTGCCTCCTTATAGCGCAGAGCCTGTAATTTTTTGGATCGGGGATCCGGTTGAGAAGAGGAGGGAATATCCAAGGCTGATGCCAATTTGAGGAGAAATTTTGGATAGGAAGTATCCTCTGGTTGAGATGATTTAGATGGTAGCGGGGGAGAGGGGTCAGAAGGTAGACCTGGAGAGCCCGCAAGGAGATCGGAGTGGGCATCAGGAGAGGAAGATCTGGAGCATCCCTGAGATGGGGGCAGGGAAGAGCCAGAGTCTGAAAAATTGTCTGCAGCCAGAGAGTCTGAAAAGGACTCGGAGCGTGAGCGCTGCCGAGGGGCTGGCCAATCCGGGGGCGAAACCCCTGCCGCCGCCGGGCGTGGCGGTTGCTGACTGGTCATGGGGTGCTGTTGAGCTGAGAGATTTTGATTAGCCAAAAAAGCACGCAGCAGATGGAGAATATCCTGGTTTGATTGGGACAGTGGCATAGAGGAGAAGTCCGCAGGAGAGACTGCTGCCCGAACTCCTGAATGGTGGTGAGGAGAGAGTATCGCCTGTTTGTCCTGTGGAGAGAGAGGCATTGCCTGAGCCAGAGCAGGAGGAGAGGTGTCAGAAAAATGCTTTGTAGCAGTCTGCAACTCAGGAGGGGAGGAGTAACCCTGATGGAGTGAAGCAGGGGAGGAGCTGTGGCTGTGATGCACAGGGTGGGCGGAGCCAGCTGTGTGATGCGATGAGTGGGAGGAGCCAGCTTTGTGATGCGAGTGGGAGGAGTCCTGACGGTGCCGATGAGCAGAGGAGGAGCTGCTTCGGTGCCGATGTGCAGGGGAAAGGCTTCCTCGGTGCCTATGGCCAGGGGAAAGGCTCTCCCGGTGCCGAATCTGATCGGAGGCACTCTCCCGGTGCCGAGGATGCAGTGGGGAAGAGATGCTGCGGTGCCCAGAACGACCATGCTGGTTTTTCTCAGCAGATGGTGTTTGCTGGGGTTGAGTCTGAGCACCGACAACTAGTTGGAGTTGTGGTGGCAGAGACTGTTGCCTTTTGCTAGGCAAGGCACTCTCCAGGGGTTCCTCACAGTGCCGCTTTTTATTCTTTGCTTTCTTACCGGGCTGCTGAGGTAAGTCCTCCACTACTGCTTTCATTTTTAAGTGTCTTATCTGTCTCGTCCGAGGAAGCATGGCTGCACATTTATCGCAACTGGAGTCTAAGTGCGTCGTGCCTAGGCAGTGGACACACAGGTCATGCGGGTCTGTGAGGGACATTTTGTTGGCACACCGTGAGCAGCGTTTAAATCCATGCTTCTTCGCCGACATGGTCGGGAAGAGGAGGGCTGCTAAATTAAATTCGTTGGTAATTGTTGAGAGAAAGAAAGATTATAAAAATAACAAAAGAAAAAAATAAACGCGAGAGCTGCACTAACGATTAGTCAACGGGTCTGACCGCCAGAGCGGGAAGAATAAAACTGGAAAGGGGCGGTGACTACCGGGGGGTTATGGGGGGGATACAGCGGGAAGCTGCACGCAGGCGTATTAAGCTACGTTTGAATTAAAGCTTTAAGCTTTGCTATAGGTCCGGGTCCGTGACGTCATGGGGGAGTCACTTCACTTGTGTGGCTGCAAGAGAAATCTGTCCAGGGAGAACAGATAGTCCTGACACCTATTCCTAAAGCTCCCTGTTTAAACCTATCGAAAACATGCAATTTTAGACCTGTTAAAAGCATTCTTTTTATTACAATATGAATTGAATCTCTTTTTTCTGGGAACAAGGTGAAAACCAGATTAACTGGATAAAATGGATTTATATCCATGAATGAACACGGGATTTAATGGATTTTTCCAGATTTTCCGGATTCCAGGCTACCTTAAATCATTGCGCTGTCTTCCGTTTTGATTGAAGCAGCAGCATGGCAGTCTCCTAGCGCTGGAATTGAGCATCATAGGGGTGGAATCCAACAGAGAGCATCATAGGGGGCGGGACCCGACAGAGCATGTCATAGGGGGCACGGCAGAAGGACTGTGTTAGTTTCCTACCTGGTCCTGCCCCTGGACTGAACACATCAGCGCTGGGGGCTCCCAGCCAAGGAGGTTTGATTGAGAACAGGAGATGATACAAGGCTATCTAGCCCATTATATGGGTTGAAGCCAGTAGGTGGAGCTTGCTAACAGTAGGGCTTGGCTGAAAAACACAGTTGATGTCAGCGCTGAGGAAACTGCACTGCTCACACACACCAGCAGTGGCAGGCAGAAAAAAAAAGGACTCCTTTTTTAAGGTTGTCCATAAAATCCAGATCTATCCAGGAAATCCGTTTTTTTGCCCAGTCTCTTTTTTCTGCATAGTTTTCAAAACTTTTAGATGATTTTTACATTTTACTTTCTACACAATTTGGTTTTAGAACTTTACATATTACAGAGACTCTTTTAGTAGTCTTGGTATCTGAAGTGAAGAGAGCATTAAGCTTTGGAAGTCAAATCATTTTATTACAGTTTAATATCTCAAGGTGCCTTTGATATTGTAGGTCATGCTTTGCTACTGATTAAATTGGGAGACTTGGGTGTAACTGGAGTTGTTTTGACTAGTTTTGTAAATCTTTGTCTATGAGGACATATGAGTTTTAAGAAGAACGGTGACATTTCTTCTACTTGGCAACCACCTTGTGGGATCTCAAGGCTCACTACTTTCATTGATTCTCTTCAATGTTTTTATGACTTCTTTAGAATCAATTAACTAGAGAGAGATGAGCAATTTATAATCTTTTGCCAATGACATCTTTATTTTAATTCCAGCTCTTTTGGATAGGGAATTGACCTTTGTTAAAATAGGAAATTGCATTAATAAGATAAAACAATGGGCTTTGACAAATAAAATGAAGGTGTTATATTTTGACATTTCTGATTGTGATATCCCTCTCACAATTCCTTTGAATGATAATGAGTGCCCATCCAATGGCCAGGGGTGCACCTGCTTAGCTTCCTGCTTTTCTCCTGTGACATACACCTTCACCACTTGTGTGGCCCCACATAGAGAGAGCTTAACTTGCCATTTATCTAATCTGGGATACACACCTCCACCAGGCATTTGCCTCCAGGGTGGGGGAGAGACATAAAGAGACTGACCCCATTCATATTATATATTGTATATTCTAATTATCCAACTGGGTTGGGGTCTTTCTATCCATTGGGCTCCTGAGATAGTTTCTTTTCATGCCCTCCAATCACGCTTAGCTTCCTGCTTTTCTCCTGTGACATACACCTTCACCACTTGTGTGGCCCCACATAGAGAGAGCTTAACTTGCCATTTATCTAATCTGGGATACACACCTCCACCAGGCATTTGCCTCCAGGGTGGGGGAGAGACATAAAGAGACTGACCCCATTCATATTATATATTGTATATTCTAATTATCCAACTGGGTTGGGGTCTTTCTATCCATTGGGCTCCTGAGATAGTTTCTTTTCATGCCCTCCAATCACGCTTAGCTTCCTGCTTTTCTCCTGTGACATACACCTTCACCACTTGTGTGGCCCCACATAGAGAGAGCTTAACTTGCCATTTATCTAATCTGGGATACACACCTCCATCAGGCATTTGCCTCCAGGGTGGGGGAGAGACATAAGAGACTGACCCCATTCATATTATATATTGTATATTCTAATTATCCAACTGGGTTGGGGTCTTTCTATCCATTGGGCTCCTGAGATAGTTTCTTTTCATGCCCTCCAATCACGTTCACATGGATAATCCAACAAAAGGTTACACCACTGATTTTGCTCCACCAGGTACCCCATCCAATAGCTGACCAGGGGTGCACCTGCTTAGCTTCCTGCTTTTCTCCTGTGAGATACAGCTTCACCACTTGTGTGGCCCTGCATAGAGAGAGCTTAACTTGCCATTTATCTAATCTGGGATACACACCTCCACCAGGCATTTGCCTCCAGGGTGGGGGAGAGACATAAAGATACTTACCCCATTCATATTATATATTATATAATTTATATTGTAATTATCCAATTGGGTTGGGGTCTTTCTCTCCATTGGGCTCTTGAGATAGTTTCTTTTCATGCCCTCCAATCACGTTCACATGGATAATCCAACAAAAGGTTACACCACTGATTTTGCTCCACCAGGTAGCCCATCCAATGGCTGACCAGGGGTGCACCTGCTTAGCTTCTTGCTTTTCTCCTGTGACATACACCTTCACCACTTGTGTGGCCCCACATAGAGAGAGCTTAACTTGCCATTTATCTAATCTGGGATACACACCTCCACCAGGCATTTGCCTCCAGGGTGGGGGAGAGACATAAAGAGACTGACCCCATTCATATTATATATTATATAATTTATATTGTAATTATCCAATTGGGTTGGGGTCTTTCTCTCCATTGGGCTCTTGAGATAGTTTCTTTTCATGCCCTCCAATCACGCTTAGCTTCCTGCTTTTCTCCTGTGACATACACCTTCACCACTTGTGTGGCCCCACATAGAGAGAGCTTAACTTGCCATTTATCTAATCTGGGATACACACCTCCACCAGGCATTTGCCTCCAGGGTGGGGGAGAGACATAAAGAGACTGACCCCATTCATATTATATATTGTATATTCTAATTATCCAACTGGGTTGGGGTCTTTCTATCCATTGGGCTCCTGAGATAGTTTCTTTTCATGCCCTCCAATCACGTTCACATGGATAATCCAACAAAAGGTTACACCACTGATTTTGTTACACCACTGATTTTGCTCCACCAGGTATCCCATCCGATGGCTGACCAGGGGTGCACCTGCTTAGCTTCCTGCTTTTCTCCTGTGACATACACCTTCACCACTTGTGTGGCCCCACATAGAGAGAGCTTAACTTGCCATTTATCTAATCTGGGATACACACCTCCACCAGGCATTTGCCTCCAGGGTGGGGGAGAGACATAAGAGACTGACCCCATTCATATTATATATTATATAATTTATATTGTAATTATCCAATTGGGTTGGGGTCTTTCTCTCCATTGGGCTCTTGAGATAGTTTCTTTTCATGCCCTCCAATCACGCTTAGCTTCCTGCTTTTCTCCTGTGACATACACCTTCACCACTTGTGTGGCCCCACATAGAGAGAGCTTAACTTGCCATTTATCTAATCTGGGATACACACCTCCACCAGGCATTTGCCTCCAGGGTGGGGGAGAGACATAAAGAGACTGACCCCATTCATATTATATATTGTATATTCTAATTATCCAACTGGGTTGGGGTCTTTCTATCCATTGGGCTCCTGAGATAGTTTCTTTTCATGCCCTCCAATCACGTTCACATGGATAATCCAACAAAAGGTTAAACCACTGATTTTGTTACACCACTGATTTTGCTCCACCAGGTATCCCATCCGATGGCTGACCAGGGGTGCACCTGCTTAGCTTCCTGCTTTTCTCCTGTGACATACACCTTCACCACTTGTGTGGCTCCACATAGAGAGAGCTTAACTTGCCATTTATCTAATCTGGGATACACACCTCCACCAGGCATTTGCCTCCAGGGTGGGGGAGAGACATAAAGAGACTGACCCCATTCATATTATATATTGTAATTATCCAATTGGGTTGGGGTCTTTCTATCCATTGGGCTCCTGAGATAGTTTCTTTTCATGCCCTCCAATCACGTTCACATGGATAATCCAACAAAAGGTTACACCACTGATTTTGCTCCACCAGGTATCCCATCTGATGGCTGACCAGGGGTGCACCTGCTTAGCTTCTTGCTTTTCTCCTGTGACATACACCTTCACCACTTGTGTGGCCCCACATAGAGAGAGCTTAACTTGCCATTTATCTAATCTGGGATACACACCTCCACCAGGCATTTGCCTCCAGGGTGGGGAAGAGACATAAAGAGACTGACCCCATTCATATTATATATTATATAATTTATATTGTAATTATCCAATTGGGTTGGGGTCTTTCTATCCATTGGGCTCCTGAGATAGTTTCTTTTCATGCCCTCCAATCACGTTCACATGGATAATCCAACAAAAGGTTACGCCACTGATTTTGCTCCACCAGGTACCCCATCCAATAGCTGACCAGGGGTGCACCTGCTTAGCTTCCTGCTTTTCTCCTGTGACATACACCTTCACCACTTGTGTGGCCCTGCATAGAGAGAGCTTAACTTGCCATTTATCTAATCTGGGATACACACCTCCACCAGGCATTTGCCTCCAGGGTGGGGGAGAGACATAAAGAGACTGACCCCATTCATATTATATATTGTATATTCTAATTATCCAACTGGGTTGGGGTCTTTCTATCCATTGGGCTCCTGAGATAGTTTCTTTTCATGCCCTCCAATCACGTTCACATGGATAATCCAACAAAAGGTTATACCACTGATTTTGCTCCACCAGGTATCCCATCCGATAGCTGACCAGGGGTGCACCTGCTTAGCTTCCTGCTTTTCTCCTGTGACATACACCTTCACCACTTGTGTGGCTCCACATTGAGAGAGCTTAACTTGCCATTTATCTAATCTGGGATACACACCTCCACCAGGCATTTGCCTCCAGGGTGGGGGAGAGACATAAAGAGACTGACCCCATTCATATTATATATTGTAATTATCCAATTGGGTTGGGGTCTTTCTATCCATTGGGCTCCTGAGATAGTTTCTTTTCATGCCCTCCAATCACGTTCACATGGATAATCCAACAAAAGGTTACACCACTGACTTTGCTCCACCAGGTACCCCATCCAATAGCTGACAAGGGGTGCACCTGCTTAGCTTCCTGCTTTTCTCCTGTGAGATACACCTTCACCACTTGTGTGGCCCTGCATAGAGAGAGCTTAACTTGCCATTTATCTAATCTGGGATACACACCTCCACCAGGCATTTGCCTCCAGGGTGGGGGAGAGACATAAAGAGACTGACCCCATTCATATTATATATTATATAATTTATATTGTAATTATCCAATTGGGTTGGGGTCTTTCTCTCCATTGGGCTCTTGAGATAGTTTCTTTTCATGCCCTCCAATCACGCTTAGCTTCCTGCTTTTCTCCTGTGACATACACCTTCACCACTTGTGTGGCCCCACATAGAGAGAGCTTAACTTGCCATTTATCTAATCTGGGATACACACCTCCACCAGGCATTTGCCTCCAGGGTGGGGGAGAGACATAAAGAGACTGACCCCATTCATATTATATATTGTATATTCTAATTATCCAACTGGGTTGGGGTCTTTCTATCCATTGGGCTCCTGAGATAGTTTCTTTTCATGCCCTCCAATCACGTTCACATGGATAATCCAACAAAAGGTTACACCACTGATTTTGCTCCACCAGGTATCCCATCTGATGGCTGACCGGGGTGCACCTGCTTAGCTTCTTGCTTTTCTCCTGTGACATACACCTTCACCACTTGTGTGGCCCCACATAGAGAGAGCTTAACTTGCCATTTATCTAATCTGGGATACACACCTCCACCAGGCATTTGCCTCCAGGGTGGGGGAGAGACATAAAGAGACTGACCCCATTCATATTATATATTATATAATTTATATTGTAATTATCCAATTGGGTTGGGGTCTTTCTATCCATTGGGCTCCTGAGATAGTTTCTTTTCATGCCCTCCAATCATGTTCACATGGATAATCCAACAAAAGGTTACACCACTGATTTTGCTCCACCAGGTATCCCATCTGATGGCTGACCAGGGGTGCACCTGCTTAGCTTCTTGCTTTTCTCCTGTGACATACACCTTCACCACTTGTGTGGCCCCACATAGAGAGAGCTTAACTTGCCATTTATCTAATCTGGGATACACACCTCCACCAGGCATTTGCCTCCAGGGTGGGGGAGAGACATAAAGAGACTGACCCCATTCATATTATATTATATAATTTATATTGTAATTATCCAATTGGG